>NC_045804.1:14349222-15549222 GCF_009873245.2 Balaenoptera musculus
TCCCACATGCCACGGAGCAACTAGGCCCGTGAGCCACAACTACTGAGCCTGCGCGTCTGGAGCCTGTGCTTCGCAACAAGAGAGGCCACGACAGTGAGAGGCCCGCGCACCGCGATGAAGAGTGGCCCCCGCTTGCCACAACTGGAGAAAGCCCTAGCACAGAAACTAAGACCCAACATAGCGACCAATCAATCAATCAATAAAAAAATAAATAAATCTTAAAAGCAGAAACCTACCATTTAAAAAAAAAAAAAAAAAATCAAATGCATAAAATACAGAGAAGAACAGACTGGTGGTTGCCAGAGGTAGGGGGTATGAAGGATGGGTGAAATGTGTGAAGTTGTTCAAAAGGTAGAACTTACAGTTATAAGTTCTCAGAATATAATGTACAGTATGGTGACTACAATTAATACTGTATTGTGTATTTGAAAGTTGCTCAGAGATTAGATCTTAAAAGTTATCATCACATAAAAAAACTGAAAGTATGTGAATAGATGTTAACTAAACTTACTGTGGTAATCATTCTGCAATATACACATATATCAAATCATTATGTTGTACACCTTAAATGACACAATTTTGTATGTTAATTATATCTCAATAAAACTGGAAAAAATAAAAATTAAAAATGAATAAAAACAGATATGAAGAAAAGATACCAACTTTGAGAGAGTAATTCCTTTGAGGGAAAGAAAAAGAATGTGGGGAGGAGAGAAGAGATTTTAACTATTTCTTAAACACAAAAGGTGTAAAGCAAATATAACTTAGTATCTGCTACTTCTAGATGGAGATACAGGTATTTGATGTTATTTTTGATGCTTTCACATATTTCTGAAATATTTAAAAAAGAAAGCCAGTCATTAGATCAGAGTGGCTAAGTGGTTTCTGGGGACGTCCTTAACCTGGCCTAAGATAGGTACCTGGCCTTTGCTTCTTCGGCCCATACTCCACGATGCTGTCACTATGCTGAGACAGTGTCTCATCATTTCCACTTTCCACCTCTTCATTTCCAATATCCTCCTCTTCAAAGCCGGTCTTTTCTTTAATTCGATCACCCAGGGCACTTTTTAACATCTATCAAGAAAATTCTTTTTAACATCTTTCATTGACTTCAGCAGAATGCAAGTTGGAAGGATTAGACAGATATAACCTTTTAAAAGTTTTCTCAGATAATTAAGCCCAAGTTTAGACACAAATTTTCAGATGCTTATGCATAGTTTCTAAAGGATATATATATATCAATGCCATGGACTATTCAGTTTCAATAAACTTAAGAGTACGTCACATAGGGATTTAATATATTTATTCAATGATACCCCCAAACTACAGTATTTTATTTTGTGAAAATCAGAGATCCATCTAATTTTATACCAAATGTGTCTTTAGTGACAAAGGGAAACAATACAGATGTATCTAAAGATATACGGCTTAATATAATCATTTACATTAAATTATTTAGTTTTCATCAGAATTCAATAAAAATCTGGGACTTCCCTGGTGGTCCAGTGGTTAAGAATCCGCCTTCCAATACAGGGGACGTGGGTTCAATCCCTGGTTGGGGAACTAAGATCCCACATGCCACAGGACAACTAAGCCTGCACACAGCAACTACTGAGCCCGCGCACTCTAGAGCCTGCGTACCACAAATACTGAGCCTGTGCGCTCTGCAGCCCACGTGCCGCAACTACTGAGGCCTGTGCGCTTTGGAGCCTGCACGCCACAACTAGAGAGCCCACAGGCTGCGACTACTGAGCCCACACACCACAACTAGAGAAGACCGCGCGCCGCAATGAAGAGCCCGTGCACCTCAATAAAAGATCCCGCATGCTGCAACTAAGACCTGATGCAGCCAAATAAATAAATAGATGGATAGAATTCGATAAAAATTTGGATAAATCTATACCAAATTTGGTTACATAATAAAAGGCTAGGATATAATTTCTCATCCTATGTCCTACCTGCTTGACTTATGGAAGATTTTCACAGTAAGTAAGACACAACTTACTTCCTAGTACCTTAGCTTAGCTCTCACCTTCAATTGGAAAATCACTTAAATGCTCACCAACTATGGCAATCTCAATACAAATTAAAAAACAAGACTTGCCCAATCTAGTTCAGAGAGGCGCTGAGATAGTTTCTCTGATACTGCATGTAATTCTTGTTCTGTTAACCTCTTTCCTGCCCTCTGGGAGAAAGGTGAATCCCAGGATGAGACTGCAGCTCTGTTTTCATATCTGTAATAAAAGTGACCTTGTGACACATTTAAGTAGACAAGTGTATGTACATTACTTAGTTCAAAACTACTGTAATACGTTTTACCAAATATTTCATACTGGTCTTCACAGCAAAATTTGGAGAGTATACCCTTAACTCTTCAAATCCCTTTGCAGACAGACTGTAAACATTGAAGCCTACAGTAATGTTACCTTTTTCCTTTGCGAAGCTTCCTTGTCCTAGGGCCTTGGACCTGAACTGGATACATTTCCTGTTTGCCGTCTTTAGACAACTTGGAAGTTAAGAAAACTCTATTATCGGGTTCCTATTAAAAACAGAGGAGAGTTGATTTGAAAGAGATATAAGGAAGAAACAAAAAGAAGAACATTTTGGGTGTGATGGCAAGGGAGGACCTGTGACACAAAGCTAGGTCCCTTCATTCTCCATGTTTTGCTTTTTTTAAAAACACATTTGTCAAAACACTCTATTGATCCCCAATGCCAAAGGATGGAGCAATGTCTATAAACTTGTACTCAAAGAGAAAGTATGGCTCAGGATTGCATTCAAATATAAATGCAGGGCTTCCCTGGTGGCGCAGCGGTTGAGAATCTGCCGCTAATGCAGGGGACACAGGTTTGAGCCCTGGTCTGGGAAGATCCCACATGCTGTGGAGCAACTAGGCCCGTGAGCCACAACTACTGAGCCTGCGCGTCTGGAGCCTGTGCTCCGCAACAAGAAAGGCCACGACAGTGAGAGGCCTGCGCACTGAGATGAAGAGTGGCCCCTGCTCGCCACAACTAGAGAAAGCCCTCGCACAGAAATGAAGACCCAACACAGCCAAAAATAAATAAATTAATTAAATAAAAAGAAAACCAAAAAACAAAAACAAATATAAATGCAAGGGAGGTGTTCTCAAATATAAAAATTTAGGGGTTATGGCTACATGTGGACAATGAAAAAATGATCAAACCACAAGTGGAAAGTATTAAAGTCATTATCTTTCATATCAAGAAGTCAACAGAAACTGTCCAAAACTGAAACAAAAGACAAAAGCTCCAAAATATGAATATAACCTCAACATTTTAAAGAATTTATTTCTTAACTTTGGAGGGAATCTTATGGAAAATATTTCTTGTGGTAAAGAAACATTTGATGTTTAACAACTCTTTAATTTCACTTCAGTATCTTTTTCTTCTTCTATTAAAGTAAAATTAAATGTAATACTTTTTAGTAAATAACAACTATAATATAATCACATTTTTAAAAAACGTTTAAAACTGAAGTTAGTGTCCTGCTCAAGAATTATTTGAAAAAGAATATTCCCACTTAACTGCAACCCAGGTAGAGAAAAAGAATATTACCAGCAACTCAGAAGGCCTTCCACCATCCCTGCAAGCCTTCCCCAAAGGTAACCATTATCCTATGATCCCTTTTTTCTCTTTTTATCCATCTACCCTCCTATCTAAATAGATGCACAGAATGTTTAGAATTATGGTCACCTAATGCTAATTACTTTTTCGGCACCATGTGAATTTTTAATAATGAGAGTGTATCATTTATAAATTTACCCTTGGCATATACCCGAGTGTTCTTGTTGCTAGAAAGATAGGAACAGGATGACTGTATAAAAAAGGATTTTATTTTCAAAGAAGAAAAGAGCAGAAGCTAATAGGCCAAAAGTTAACAGTAGTTCATGCTGGATAATAGGAATATGGATGAAAGATTATTTCTGACACTTTCCTATATGTTAAAACATTTCAATTACTTAATTAGAGACATACAATATGGGTTCTGAAACTAGAATGCTTGAATTCTAATCCTAATTCTACGATTGCTGTGTGACCTCAGACAAGATTCTTAAACTCTCTATTTCAGCTTCCCCATGGGAAATATAAATAGTACCTACTCCAGAGCTGTGCTGTAAGAAGAAATTTATTCGATACCTGCAAATTAGGGAGAACTGTGCCTGGCACAAAATAAACATTCAGTATGTGTTGGCTCTTACTATTTCCCCTTCTACATAGTCATCCTGTCCCTATCTTCCTAGGTTAAGAATATACAGGTATATGCAGAGGTAAATTTTAAGAAGTACAGTGCTCTGATTAGTGCAGTATCCTTGACTACAATTCTAGCAGAGACCTTTTTAAATCTATAGACTTTTGACCAGTTGAAAGCAAGCTTTTCAACTTACCACAGAAAATGCTGTGCCTTCTCCAGTAGAATTCATGGTATGGGAGCAGTGACTTGAACGCAAGTATTCTTTTCCTATGGGGCAGGGAGCTCGAGGCTCTGAAGGATGGTAAGGTGGATGTAAAGGAATAGCTGATCGGATAGGCTCCCCTAACTTCCTAGCATTTGGAATCATATCCACAGAAGGAATTTCCGCTAGTTGGACAAATCAAAGTGGACATTAAGATGAACTCTAAGAAATAAACCATTTTATATATATATCCTGTATCATTTTATATATACACATACCCTATACAAACATGTTCACACACAATACTTAGAAATGTATTTTAAAGTTGATTAAAAAAAAAAAAAAAACACACCAAAAAAACAATGAAAATAGGGACTCATCCTCAGTAAACAAGTAGGGACCTAATTAAATCAGGAAGAATGTAATTTTAATGTTATTATCATAAAAATGCTTCCTAAAAAGTTATTTAAAAATAATGAAAAATTACTAAAAACCTAAATGGCTTGAAGAATAGCTGTATAAATTATGGTTCATCCACATGCTATAAAAATAGCCATTAACAATGACTTTATATAATACTAACCATATGAAAACCTCAGAGACAGTACAAAATGAGAATATTTTTCAAGTTATTATAATTTGAAGACCACCAACTGATATCTAATCAGTCTAACATAACAGACTCTTATTGTCCTAAAGTCTCTGTTTGAGAGGAGACGATTTAAATAAAATAGCGGATGCAAAACATGTGACCAAAGACCATCTTATGAAGAAATCCGAGCTCATAATTAATAGCAAACATTTACAAATGAGGTCACGTAAAACCAAAATGAATCGCATTAATTGTAGAGCAACAAAAGTAAAAAGGCTAATAGCAACTGCTGCAAGAACTACTGTCTCCAACTCACAGCAAGAGTCTCAAGAACTCAATGTATTACTACTCACTGTCTTCAACAAAGGATGTCCCACTCTTGGACAAAAAACTAGATGAGGGAGTGTTCAGCACTTCTTCATGTGAGTCAGAACATGGTAGGGTTGAGGCTTTTTTAGACTGCATTTCATTAGGACCTTGGGCACCTAGAAAATATTAAAGTAAAACTTTTTTATTGCTGAATGTTAAGACTAAAAGCTACGAGTTTAATACCCTGAGGATAAAAATATCAGAAGTGACATAATCATAGAACTATGTTGGTCTGATTGCTTGAAATACCAATTACTTTTAATAACTATCAGAGAGCAATACGTAGTTCTGTAGCCCAGAATCATTTATATAACTTAAAAACAAAGTTTTACACAGTGTTTCATTCCTTTGCTTTAGAAAAATAGGTGCCAGACTTGTAACAGAAATGCTGACTGTTGCACAGGTATATCTCTAAACTAGATATCTTGGCTGGTACCATAATCAAAGATTTGTAGGTCAAACAAATTGTTTTGTCTAATTTTCAAACGCTTAATATTTTGAATCAGATCTATAATGTTAGTACACAGAGAGCTACATTAAAAATAGTTCTGAAATTGAGGGAATATCCACTTTGCTCCCTTGGAAATCTACAATACACGAACTTCCCACAAACAAAATGGATTAATGACTTCCCCTCTCTAAATAACTTTCTACTTATCTATCCCTTCTTCAGTTTAATGAAAGACTTCACCATAAACGTATTCCTCACTTCAAAGGTATGAGAATGCACCCTGAAAACTCATTGTTTACCAATACGGTCAACTGATAAAATCACTTAAATACAGAAAAATTCACCTTGTACAGATCCCCAAATCCACACAATTTATTCCCGAATACTGTATTTTCAAATTTTTGACACTCAACTGATGTCTTTTAAAAATCTGCAAATACATCTTTTTGTGCTCTCCTTTCCCACAATCCAGTGCAATATGACCATTTTCATATCAAAATGTTTTAAGTATGTAAATTTCCCTCCATAACTTCGTATTTCACATGTATATCCTCTAAGACATAATGTTCAATATTCACAACTTGGTCCTCGATTTCATGATACTGAATTTGTCATCAGTTTGACCACAGACTAATTCATTTTTATCTAGGTCCCTTTTTTCCTTCGGCTCCTTGAATAACCATTTCACATGCTCTTTCTTTTTTGATGGAATTTCTCCTAAAATCTCATGCTTAATTATCATCTGGAAATTTTAATTTGTCAGAATGAAAGTTACACAAATTTCTCTCAATGATCTTCAGACTGTTTTAGAAGATACTGTTTTATTATTGCAGAGATTGTGAACTTCTCTACTGTAAGCATTAATAATATTTCAATTAGGGAGTTCCCCGGTGGCCTAATGGCTGGGATTCCGAGCTTTCAATGCCATGGCCAGGGTTCAGTCCCCTGGTCAGGCAACTGAGATCCCGGAAGCTGCACGGTGTGGCCAAAAAAAAAAAAAAAGAAAATCAATTATTTAAGTATCTGTATAGTAAATACATCTCATTTACCAAAAAAAACAACGGTCTTCAGTAGAACAAATGAGTGAAGATGGTCAGAAGGTACAAACTTCCAGTTATAAAATAAGTAAGTCATAGGGATGTAATGTACCGTATGGTGACTACATTAATACTGTATTGGGGGGGGGTGCCCTGGGCGCCAAAGGCCTCTCATCCCAGGCTCCTCCATAAGGAATCTGGCTCACGCCACCTATAAAGCAAACCCCAATTCTTGTAGAGGCCTCATTACCCCCTCCCCCACTCAGAGTCACAGAGCAGCAGTGCCTTGGCCCCAGGGGCAGGCCAGATTTGCAAAATGGTGAGACCCTGCTGCGTATCCTGTTACGAGGTGCATAGGAAGGGGTTTCTCCTTACTTATATAAAAGGTTTAAGGAAGGGAGATGGCCCAGATGGCAGAGTAGAAAGACTCTGAGCTCACCTCCTCATGGGCACACCAAAATCACAACCATCTGCAGAACAGCCATCGATGAAAAAGACAGGAGCCTGCCAAGAAAGATCTTCTACAACTACAGACATAAAGAATGAACCACAACAAGATGGCTAGGAGGGGCAGACCTGCAATATAGTCAAGTCCCATATCCCCCAGTGGGTGACCCACAACCGAGAACAATTACTTTGCAAAGGTTCTGCCAAAGGCGTGAGAAGTCTTGAGTCCCACATAGGCTCCCCAGCCTGGGGGGCCTGCACTGGGAAGATGAGCTCCCAGAACATTTGGCTTTGAAGACCACTGGAGATTACTTTTGGGAATCCCAGAGGGCTGCAGGAAATAGAGATTTCATTCTTAAAGGGCACACACAAAATCTACTGAGACCCAGGACAGAAGCTGTAATTTGAGAGGAGCCTAGGCCAGACCTACCTGCTGATCTTAGAGAGCTTCCCGGAGAGGCAAGAGGCAACTGGAGTTCACCTGGGAACACAGACACTGGCAGCAGCCATTTTTAGGAGCTCCTTCTACCATGTGGATCCTGGTGCTGGCAAGCGCCACTGTGGAATCCTACCTCTAGCTCATTAGCGCCAAGACATGGCCCCAACCCAACAGCTTGTAGGTGCCAGTGCTGGGACACATCAGGCCAAGCAACTAACTGGGCAGGGACACAGCCCCACCCTGGCCCTGCCCTTCAGGGAGCCTGCTCTAGCCTCTGGACCAGCTTCTCCCACCAGGAGACAGACATGAGACTCAAGAAAACTAGTCCTGGGACTTCCCTGGTGGCGCAGTGGTTAAGACTCTGCGCTTCCAATGCAGGGGGCCCAGGTTCGATCCCTGGTCAGGGCACTAGATCCCACATGCATGCTGCAATTAAGAATTCGCATGCCACAACTAAGGAAGCCTTCCTGCTGCAACTAAGGAGCTGGCAAGCCGCAACTAAGGAAGCCCGCCTGCCGCAACTAACAAGCTGGTGAGCCTCAACGAAGGAGTCTGTGAGCCTCAACTAAGACCTGGCGCAACCAAATTAATTAATTAATTAATTTTTAAAAAATTATTTAAAAAAAAAAGAAAGAAAACTAGCCCTGCAACTTATGGACCCAGCCTGCTCATTAGCAGGCCAGACCCTGTGCTGGGACCAGCTGGGCCACAGCCCTCCCCACTAGCAGGCCAACACAAGCTTCAGGACACCTCAGACCCCATACTCAACTGTATCAGGAACTGCCCCCCCACCCCCCCCCCCCAGCAATCCAACACAAGCTCTGGGACCCTGGGCTCTGCAACCAGGACCTGGCTCTGTCCGCCAGTAGACCAGCACTAACCAACCCAGGACCTGGCTTCACCCACCAGTGGGCAGGCAACAGCCCTGGAGTCTTCTAGACCCTGACTCTCCCCACCACTGAGCCAGTGTAAGCCCCAGGGGTCCCTGTGGTTATGCAGTTAGCCACCTCGTGACCAGCCAACCAGCAGCTGGCAGCCTCTGCACAAGGCAACCAACTGGCCCAGGGGCCAACCAAGCATACCAGACTGCCCACATAGAGAGCCCACCACAACAGAAAGACCCATGCAGTCCTCACAGGGGGAACCCCTAGAGCATATAGCTCCGGTAGGACATACTGCTGGGACACATAGGGCGTTTCCAACAAAAGGCCACTTCTCCAAAGTTGGGAAATACAATCAACATACCAGATACATAAAAATAAAAATAGCAACTTAGGCAAAATGAGGCAACAGAGGAACATGTTCCAGATAAAGGTACAAGATAAAACCCCAGAAGAAGAACTAAGTGAAGTGGAGATAGGCAATCTACTGGAGAAGGAGTTCAGGGTAGTGATCATAAAGATGATCAAAGAACTCGGGAGAAGAATGGATTCACAGAATGAGAAGTTAGAAGTTTTTAATGAAGAGTTAGAAAATATAAAGACCAAGAAGATGGAAATAAAGAATACAATAACAAATGAAAAATACACTAGAAGGAATTAAAAGTAGACTAAATGATACAGAGGAATGGATCAGTGAGCTAGAAGACAGGGTAGTGGAAATCACTGATGCTGAACGAATTAAAGAGAAATCAAAAGAAATGAGGACACTTTAAGAGATCTCTAGGACAACATCAGGTGCACTAATACTCGCATTATAAGCGTTACAGAAGGATAAGAGAGAGAGAAAGGAGCTGATAACATATGAAGACGTAATAGCTGAAAGCTTCCCTAACCTGGGAAGGGAAACAGACAGTCAAGTCCAGGAAGCACAGAGAAGTCCCATGCTACAAGACACACTCTAGTTCTAAGGGCTAATATTAAAGATAAAGAGAGAATATTAAAAGCAACAAGGGGGGCTTCCCTGGTGGCGCAGTGGTTAAGAAACCACCTGCCAATGCAGGGGACACGGGTTTGAGCTATGGTCTGGGAAGATCCCACATGCCGCGGAGCAACTAAGCCCATACGCCACAACTACTGAGCCTGCACTCCAGAGCCCGTGAGCCACAACTCCTGAAGCCTGGGTGCCTAGAACCCATGCTCTGCAACAAGAAAAGCCACCGCACTGAAACGAAGAGTAGCCCCTGCTCACCGCAACTAGAGAAAGCCCACGTGCAGCAACAAAGACCCAATGAAGCCAAAAATAAATAAATTAAATAAATAAAATTTTAAAAATACCTTGAAAAGCAACAAATAACATACAAGAGAACTCCTACAAGGCTATCAGCTGACTTTTCAGCAGAAACTCTGCAGGCCAGAAGGGAGTAGCAGGCTATATTTAAAGTGATGAAAGGGGAAAACCTTCAACCAAGAATACTCTACCCAGCAAGGCTCTCGTTCAGATTTGATGGAGAGATCAAAAAGTTTACAGACAAGCAAAAGCTAAAAGAGTTCAGCATCACCAAACTACTTTACAACAAATGTCAACGGAACTTCTCTAAGTGAAAAAGAAAAGGCCATAACTAGAAAGGTGAAAGTTACAAAATGAAAAATTTCATTGCTGAAGGCAACCATACAGTAAAGGTAGGAAATCATCCACACACAAAGTTAGTAAGGTTAAAAGAGAAAAGGAGCAAAATCATTTATATCCACGATAAGCAGTTAAGGATACACAAAACAATTAGATGTAAGATATAATATCAAAAACAGTAATCACGAAGGAAGGAGAGTACAAATGCAAGGGGTTGTTAAAATGCATTTAAAAGTGAGAGATCAGCAACTTAAGACAATCACATGTATATATGGGAAGAGAGAGAGACACTGCAAATGGAAAACAAAAGAAAACTGTGGTAGCAATACTCATATTAGACAAAATAGACATTAAAGACTGTTACAAAAGACAAAGGAGAACATTATGTTATGATCAAGGGATCAATCCAAGAAGAAGACAAAACAACTGTAAATATATATGCACTCAATATACAAGCACCTCAATACATAAAGCAAACATTAACAGACATAAAGGAAGAAACTGACAGTAACACACTAATAATAAGGGACTTTAACACCCCACTTACATCAATGGGCAGATCATCCAGACAGAAAATCAATAGGGAA
Organism: Balaenoptera musculus; assembly: GCF_009873245.2. Lineage (NCBI taxonomy): Eukaryota > Metazoa > Chordata > Mammalia > Artiodactyla > Balaenopteridae > Balaenoptera > Balaenoptera musculus. The sequence goes on from NC_045804.1 coordinate 14,360,067, forward strand.
ACACTAGCCTTAAATGACACATTAGACCAGATGGGCTTAGTAGATATACAGAACATTCAATCCAAAAGAAGCAGCATGCACGTTCTTTTCAAGTGCACATGGAACATTCTCCAGGATAGATCACAGGCTAGGCCACAAAACAAACCTCAGTAAATTTAAGAAAACTGAAATCACATCAAGCATCTTTTCTGACCACAACACTAGGAAGCTAGAAATCAACTACAAGAAAAACTGCAAAAAACACAAACACACAGAGGTTAAGCAATATGCTGCTAAACAATCAATGGATCACTGAAGAAATCAAAGAGGAATTAAAAAAATACCTGGAGACAAATGAAAACAAAAACATAATAATCCAAAATCTATGCGATACAGCAAATGCAGTTCTAAGAGGGAAATTAGTGATACAAGCTTACCTCAGGAAACAAAAAAAAACTCAAATAAACAACCTAACCTTATACCTAAAAAAACTTAAAAAAGCACAAACAAAACCCAAAGTTAGCAGAAGGAAAGAAAGGTCAAAGCAGAAACAGATAGAGACTAAAAAAACAATAGAAAAGATCAATGAAACTAAGAATTGGTTCTTTGAAAAAACAAACAAAATTGATAAACCTTTAGCCAGACTCATCAAGAAAAAAAGAGAGAAGGTCCAAATCAATAAAATCAGAAAGGAAAAAAGAGACGTTACAACCAGCACCAAAGAAATACAAAAGATCATAAGAGACTACTACAAACAACTAGATGCCAATAAAATGGACAACCTAGAAGAAAAGGACAAATTCTTAGAAATGTACAATCTCCCAAGACTGAACCAGGAAGAAACAGAAAATACGAACAGACCAATTACCAGTAATGAAACTGAATCACTAATTTAAAAACTCTCAACAAAGAAAAGTCCAGAACCAGATGGCTTCACAGCTGAATTCTACCAAACATGTAGAGAAGAGTTAACACCTAATCTTCTCAAACTATTCCAAAAAATTGCAGAGGAAGGAACACTTCCGAACTCACTCAATGAGGCCAGCATCACCCTGATACCAAAACCAGACAAAGATATCACAAAAAAAGAAAATTACAGGCCCAAATCACTGGTGAACATAGATGCAAAAATTCTCAATGAAATATTAGGAAACCGAATCCAACAATGCATTAAAAGGATCCTACACCATGATCAAGTGGGATTTATCCCCGGGATGCTAAGATTTTCAGAATCTGCAAATTTGTTAATGTGATACACCACATTAACACACTGAAAGAATAAAAATCAAAGGATCATCTTAATAGATGCAGAAAAAGCTTTTGACAAAATTCAACACCCATTTATGATAAAAACTCTCCAGAAAGTGGGCATAGAGGGAACATACCTCAACATAATAAAGGCCATATGCAAGAAACCCACAGTTAACATCATACTCAATGGTGAAAAGCCAAAAGCACTTCCTCTAAGATCAGGAACAAGACAAGGATGCCCTCTCTCACGTTTATGCAACATAGAATTGAAAGTCCTAGCCACAGCAATCAGACAAGAAAAAAAAATAAAAGGAATCTAAATTGGAAAGGAAGAAGTAAAACTGTCACTATTTGCAGATGACATGATACTACATATAGAAAATCCTAAAGAAGCCGCCAGAAAACTACCAGAGCTCACCAGTGACTTCAGTAAAGTTGCAGAATACAAAATTAATATGAAGAAATCTGTCGCAATTGTATACACTAACAACATACTATCAAAAAGAGAAATTAAGGAAACAATCCCATTTGTCATTGCACCAAAAAGAATAAAACACCCAGGAATAAAACCTACCTAAGGAGGTAAAAGACCAGTACCCAGAAAACTATAAGACACTGATGAAAGAAACTGAAGACGACACACACATGTAAAGATATACCATGTTCAAGAATTGGAAGAATATTGTTAAATTGACTATACTAGCCAAGGCAATTCACATATTCAATGCAATCCCTACCAAATTACCAATGACATTTTTCACAGAACTAGAACAAATAATGTTAAAATTTGTATGGAAACACAAAAGACCCTGAATAGCCAAAACAATCTTGAGCAAAAAAGGAGCTGGAGGATTCATGCTCCCTGATTTCAGACTATACTACAAAGCTACAGTAATCGAAACAGTATGGAACTGGCACAAAGCCAGATACATAAATCAGTGGAACAGAATAGAGAGCCTAGAAATAAACCCACACACTGAAGGTCAATTAATCTATGACAAGGAGGCAAGAATATACAATAGAGAAAAAGTCCTTCAATAAGTGGTGCTAGGAAAACTGGACAGCTACATGTAAAAGAATGAAATTACAACATTTTCTCACACCATATACAAAAATAAACTCAAAATGGATTATAGGTCTAAATGTAAGACCAAAAACCATAAAACTCCTAGAAGAACACTCTTTGACATAAAGTGTAGCAATCTTTTTGGCTCTGTCTCCTAAAGCAAAGGAAATAAAAGCAAAAATAAACAAATGGGACCTAGTTAGACTTATAAGTTTTTGCACAGCAAAGGAAACCATCAACAAAAAGACAACCTTTAGGGACTTCCCTGATGGTCCAGCAGTTGAGACTCTGTGCTTCCAATGCAGGGGGTGTGGGTTCGATCCCTGGACAGGGAACTAAAATCCCATATGCCACGCAGCGTGGCCAAAAAAACAAACAAAAAAACAAAAAAAGACAATCTTTAAAATTAGAAAATATTTGCTAATGAGATGACTGACAAAGGGATTAATATCCAAAATATATAAAAGGCTCATACAACTCAACATCAGAAAAACAAACCCAATTAAAAAATGGGCAGAAGACCTGAATAGACATTTTTCTAAAAAAGACATACAGATGGCCAACAGGCACATGAAGAGATGCTCAATATCGCTAATCATCAGAGAAATGCAAATTAAAACCACAATGAGATATCACCTCACACTTGTCAGAATGTCTATCATCAAAAAGACCACAGATACCAGGGAAAACCGTAATTCAAAAAGATACATGCACTCCAATGTTCATTGCAGCACTATTTACAATAGCCAGGACGTGGAAGCAACCTAAATGTCTATCAAGAGAGGGATGGATAAAGAAGATGTGGTACATATATACAATGCAGTACGACTCAGCCATAAAAAAAGAATGAAATAATGCCATTTGCAGAGATGTGGACAGACCTAGAGAGTGTCATACAGAGTGAAGTCAGAAAAATATTGTATAATATCACTTATATGTGGAATCTAGAAAAATGGTACAGATGAACTTATTTGCAAAGCAGAAATATAGACACAGATATAGAGAACAAACTTATGGATACCAAGGGGGGGAGGGGGCGGATGGGATGAATTGGGAGATTAGGATTGACATATATACACTACTATGTATAAAACAGATAACTAATGAGAACCTACTGTATAGCACAGGGAACTCTACTCAATGCTCTGTGGTGACCTAAATGGGAAGGAAATCTAAAAAAGAGGGAATATATGTATACATGTAACTGATTCACTTTGCTGTACAGCAGAAATTAACACAGCATTGTAAAGCAACTATACTCCAATAAAAATTAATAAAAGAATAATACATTAAAAAAAAGTGTATGTTGACCCCCTCCAAAAAAAAAAAGACCACAGATAACAAATGTTGGTGAGGATGTGGAGAAAAGGGAACCCTTGTACACTATTAGTGGGAATGCAAATTGGTGCTGCCACTGTGGAGAACAGTACAGCAGTTTTTCAAAAAGCTAAAAACAGAACTACCGTATGACCCAGCAACTCCACTTCTGGCTATATATCCAAAATAAATGGGAACACTAATTTGAAAAGATACATGCACCCCCAACATTCATAGCAGCATTATTTATAATTGCCAAGATACAGAAGCAACCTTTGTCCATCAACAGATGGATGGAGAAAATGTGGTGTATGTATATATGTATATATATATATATATATACACACACACACACACACAATGGAATACTACTCACCCATAAAAATGGAATGAAAATTTTGCCATTTGCAACAACGTGGATGGACTTGGAGGGTATTATGCTAAGTGATATAAGTCAGAGAGAAAAACAAATACTATATGATATCACTTATATGTGGAATCTAAAAAATAAAACAAACTAGTGAATATAACAAAACGGAAACAAACTCATAGATACAGAGAACAAACTAGTGGTTACCAGTGGGGAGGGGGCAAGACAGGGATGGGGTTAAGAGGTACAAACTATCATGTATAAAATAAGCTACAAGGATATATTGTACAACACAGGGAATATAGCCAATACTTTATAATAACTATAAATGGAATATAAAAATTAAAAAATTGTGAATCACTATGTTGTACACCTGTAACATATAATATTGTACATCAGCTATATCTCAATTTTAAAAAAGGTTTAAGAAGAAAATACTGTGTTGTATATTTGAAAGTTGCTAATAGAGTAGATCTTAAAAGGTCTCATCACAAGAAAAAAATTTGTAACTTTTTGGTAACAAATATTAACTAGACATACTGTGGTAATCATTTTGCAATACATACTACTGAAGAATCATATTGTACATCTGTATAAGTAATATAATGTTATATGTCAATTATATTGCAATAAAAAAGAAAGATTTATAGTCCTGGAATTAAAGCCTAAATTAGATGTCTAAGAATGTGTATGATGACATTTATCTGATGAATTAAAATCCAAATATAAAAGGAAGCTACCATATGACATCAAACCCAAACACCTTAGCCTGGCTTTTCTCTCAACCATTTCTTTTTTTCTTTTAATTGCATTATAATCTGAATAGTTAAAATCTGAAAATAATAATTCACTTTTTATAGATATAACCTTTCTACATGGCACTTGCTATCACAGAACACCATTTCTAAAATCACCATCCCTTTTATCTGACTCTCTACCTTGAAGAAACATTCTTGCATTACCTACACTTGACTCTGGTCATTCTGCTACTTTGCCCATCCCAGTGGTAAGTACATGTCTTTGGCTTACTGTCTGACCTCCCAAACATAGGTTCTTCGAACACAATTCCTTGGAATGGAGTGTCTATTCCTTGGAATTAGAGTATTAATGCTGAAAGGGATTTCAAAGATGGTTTAGTTTAATTCTCTAATTTCACACTTGAAGAAACAGAGGCTCAGAAAAGATAAGGGGCTTATCCAAAGTCACACTGCCAGCAGCAGAGTCTGGAAGAGAATGTAGGCCACTTGATTCCCATAATTTAATGTACTTAATTCTACTCTAGCATTCCTGTTCTTCCATTTAAAAACATACTTATTGTGGGCCTACTGTTTTGCTAATTTTTGGAATACTAAGACGAATGTGAATAATTTTATCAGACATTTCACTTATTTGTCTTATTTATTGACTGCCTCCACAAGTAGAATATATGTTCTATAAGGGAAGGGATTTGTGCCTGTGTCTATTCTGTTTACTACTGTATCACCACTGCCTGGCAAAGGGAAGGCATTAAATAAATATTTGCTGAATGAATATGAGGTCGCTACTGTCCCTGGAACTCAAAGTTTACATAATACTCAAGGTGAGAAGACCACAATGTAGGAATACAGAGCCTCAGAGGCTGGGCTTTGTATAGAGTGAGTTTGCCAGAAACAGGAAGGAAGAGCATTCCAACAAAAGAAACTATATGATGTTGGAAGTTTCCTGGTGGCCTAGTGGTTAGGATTCTGGGCTTTCACTGCCGTGGCCCAGGTTCAATCCCTGGTCAGGAAACTGAGATCCTGCAAGCTGCATGGCACAGCCAAAAAAAAAAAGAAAAGAAAAGAAAAAAGAAACTATATGATGCCAAGAGAAAAGCAAGACAACCAAGATGGGCAGAACAGGAAGTGGGATGGTTGGAGGAGGGCAAGGTGAGAGTCTCAAAACAGGCCTGAGAGATATTCAGGTTTACTGTGTATAAGCAGGAGACTGTTGGAAACATAGCCTGAAGCCTGGGAGAAAAACTGCCACTGGATGTACACACTTGGTTGAAACCATGAAAAAAGTGAGTCACCCAGCTCAGGAAACTATACTTAAGGGGTATTCTGAGTGTGACCAGACTGTTAAGCTGCATCCAGAATTTTCTTCCTAGGATATCAAGTCCCACATATTACATGACAAACTTGCATCCACCTATTTGCCCATGTGCCTAGGACTCCCACTTGACTCATTCTGGACAACTGTTCATATATAGTGGGTAACTGTAGTATTCTGGAATTTCAATTTTGATGTCCAGTTAGGGCTCTCTCTATTCTTCTCAACTTTTAAACACTTCTAAGTATAACTATTTACATTTTCACAGTTTTATGTTGAATAACAATAACTGATATTTGGAGTTTAACTACTCACCATTACTTCTTAGAGAAAACGTGTGTGCTGTGTCTCCAAGTCTAATTATTTCACCAGTGGATTCTGCTTCATCTCCACCCCAAGAGGGGCCCAATGCATCAGATGACGAGGAGCACCTGAAAGAGTTTCCTCACTTACTGATGGCCTGGCCTGACCACAAAGGGCCCTTTCTGTGAGGATCCCGAGAGCTGCTTCAAGCAGCCTGCCTATGGATGTTCAGATTCGTCATTGTTATGTGCAGAAAACAGGAGACTTTTCCTTCTGCTGCTTATCTGTTTTAACTGATACATGTATGGCGGGAAAAGCTGTGTATAAAGTGTCAAAGATTAAATGTACAGGCGAATATACACAGAGAACAATAAATACTGGTTACTTTAGAGGTGTGGAAGTGAAGGGAATTTAGGTAGGATATTAATTTTGTATTAAACATCCTTTTATTGTTTCACTTCTGCACTTCTGTTATTTTTTTAATCTAATAATGAAAAATAAAGTCAAAAAATTTATTTTCTGATGGTCTCCTTTAAGACACATTTTCTACAACATACTATATTTAAACAAGAAGGCTTTGCCTGTGCTTTTCAAACCATGACAAACTCCATAAAAAAACTGATAATCGGATACTTAAAGGAAAATCATAGCAGCATGTTCAACCTCTTCTTGGCAGAAGTACAATCAAACCTGCAACAACATTACATTTTGCCTATGAAAACAGCATAAATTTTAAAACTCTGGTATTGGTTGGTGATACTGGTTGATGAGGGTGCAGTAACCCAGTACTTTTATACTGCTGGTGGGTATTTAAATAGTCACAGCCTTTTTGGAAAGTAATTTGGCAACTTTTAATAGCCTTATATCATTCATAGTCTTCGACTCTCAATGTAGCTTAAATATATGAGTGGGAGGAGGGTAGAGAAAGAAACAGAAGTATGTATCACATTAAAAAAATAATAATAATATGAAAAACAAAGGAACAACTACCTCCACTTCAGAGGCGTGGTTTAATAAATTATGATGCACCCATATGCATGATATGTTATACAGTGATTAAAAATGATTTTTATAAAGACTTTATTAAGTTAGGAAAAGACTTGATGTGTTAAACTTTAAAATGCAGGGAACAAAATTATACAGACAATATGACTAAATCCCCAAAAGAAAAACACAGTAAAAAAGGCTAAATTACAACAAAATGTTAACAAGCAGTTACTTAGTTCTGAATGATACAGTTCATCTTTTTTCTTTTTTATTCCTCTGTACTTTCCAAGTTTTCAACAAGGAACATAAACTACTTTGATGATTAAGGGAAATGTTTTAAATTAAGTAGGTGGCTAATGCTGAGAATTAAGTACTATATATATAGCTCGAGGTTCTTAAAACTCCCTCAGGGAGGTTTAAAACATGAGAAGTTAGTAAATTTTCACATCAGCTTTGTTTTTTGTTTTGTTTTTTTGCTGTCATTCTGGTATATTGTGTGCAATTTTAATTCTTAGTAGAAAGAAAAGCATAACTTGTTTTGCTTAAATTCACAGATATTGAGTGCTACCTCTCAAAAGAAACTCTTTTCCATGATGATCTGGATTCTTTAGTACTTTCTCGCTCTTCCAAAGGGTCTCCTCGATGGGATTCTTTAGAACCCTGTCCAGTTTCACCTGTTTAGAACAGATAAAAACAATACCAAAAAACCCAAGTTAATGCAACTATTTCTCTACAGGGGATGGGTAGAGGTAAGGACAGTAAAATACCCTCAACCCCTTCCTGGTAAACTGGGCTCTAGTGAAAGTGAAGTAAGAACCAAATCATTACTTGCAATGAGCACGCAAGTGTTGCTTTAAAAGCAGGGTCTACAGTTGTATTAGCAATGTTCTATTTTTTAAGCCAGGTGGTAGGTTCATTTAGTATTCTTTACACTTCTCTATCTGTGAGATAGCTGAGGCAAGATGACTAGGATGTGGCTTCAGAAAAACATGACTATGTCAGCCTACCTCAAGCTGCAAGACAATCATGCCCTAGCCTAAGATAAGAGTGAGACCACATCAAGGTGTGGATGAAATTTTCCTTAAGACTATCAACCTTGGGACTTCCCTGGCGGTCCAGTGGTTAAGACTCTGTGCTTCCACTGCAGGGGCATGGGTTCGATCCCTGGTCAGGGAGCTAGGATCCCTCATGCCACACGGCATACCCCAAAAAAAAAAAATAAGACTCTCAACCTTTTTTCTACCCCAACATACTTAAGAAATACACTTTCACAGTGGCAGTAACTCACTAGGGAAGTGATTTCAGGAGGTATGTGGATGAAACCTCCTACTTCAGATATACCCGTCTGGATATTCCCATCCCACTTCTAGAGATTTCCTGTTTAAACAACCACCTTCACTTTTTTCTGTTTCTATATTCGCCAAGCAACATTTTAACAACATTAGTCAATATTCATTGTGTATTTACTCTGGGCTAGGTTCAATACTAAATTATTTATGCATATCTATTAACCTTCACTACAATCATGAAAGAATTTCAGATGAGAAAACTGAGGCTTAGAGAGCTTCAGTCCTACAGTGAGGGATGAAACTTAGTGAGTCATACAGTGAGTGGCAGCATTAAGCCCATAGTCTGCCTTCAAATCCCTTGATCTTCAGCGGTAAATGATAATGCTAGCTCAGAAGAAACTGCTCTGTACCTGACATGACTAGTGATAATACAGATTTATTTCCCATTATTAATTGGCATTTTGAAGATTCTGATCAGCTCTAGGTAATACTGCTATATAAACTTGGACCTGCAAAGGTGAGAATCAGACTTCAGAAAACATTCTCCAACTACAGTACTATCACATAGGGAGGCCCCATCTGAGCAACTCCCTTCTAGCAGCACTAAGCTTATCATATCCTACTGACCTCCCCTGGGAAAATCCCCCGCTCAGCATTTCTTTATTACCAGCCTCACATGTAAGTATCTCTCAGTTCTGTCCTCCTCTCCATCCCCACTGCCTATCATCTCTCCCTTACATGCCATCAAGTACTACATCATAAAAATTCCTGTCGTTAGAACATTTCAAATTAATCACTCTTTTAGGTAGTTTTCTTCCCCTTACTCTTGCTGCTAAAATGACTAAAAAGCCACAGAGCATCGAAATACCTACTGGTAGCCTTGAATTAGGTGAGTTTTTGCATGTCATTCACTCCTTCCCAATTCTCCTACAATGTTTTTACTGTATGTATTTATGGCAGTCTCCCTGACTTGAGTATAGTTTTGAGAGCAATAAACATGGCATGCAGCTGTGAATCTTCCCAGAGTACCTAGGTTGATATTTAACATACATTAAACACTCAAAACTCAGAAGTTTTTTGAAAAAAAAAAAAATGTACAGTGTGGCGTGCCTTTCAATCTTTCCTTCTAGGCCTTATCTCTATATGCTTTTAAGTCTTTTTCAGCAACAAGGATAAAAGGTAGAAAACTACCTCTAACTAAAGAATTTAAGATTAATTTCAGATGTTATATTCACAGCATAGGTCTCACCATCAACAGTGTGAGAATTAGGAATGATGAGCCTGCCCAAATTTTTTGTCTTCGTTTGTATTAGAATTTATACTAATTGCTATTGCTGCTAAAAACTTGTTTTGGATAACTTTACAATAGTAAACCCATTCTAATATGGGTCATATATTATTCACTGTGTATTAATACATACAGTAGTATTTATTGACCAGTCTCAAACTGTTAAGACATAAGGTTCTTTGTTTTTTTCCCCCAATGATAACATTGTGTGAAGACCTTCAAGCACCTTTCTTTTGTATTATTTTCTTAGGACAAATCCCTAGAAATGGGATTTATAGAGCCAAAGATTATGAATAGCACTTATACACTAATGATCCAGTTTAAATAACCACGACACCTTTGGAAAATAATACAGCAATAATGATCTTTATCATTAAAAAAACATAATATCAAAATTTCATACAATAAACCGTTACGATTTGGAGAACTGAGTCACTTGAAGAATGAAATAAAAAATATTCACGCTGTCACAAACTGAAGTGTAGGTTGGAGACAGAAATGTACCAACCCTTCCTGCTGATGCCTCCCCAGTATCCAAATTTATAACAAAAATGGCAGTTCTGACATAGGAAATTTTGGAGTAAGGAATTTCATGTAATAGGACAATAAGCAATTTTAGCCAGATTTAGCTTTCTATTATAGATTAGCTTTAAAGTACCTTATGAGCAATATCCAAGTTAACAAAAGACATGATGGTAGTCTAGGATAGAGGTTTCAACCACTTGGAACAACGAGAATTGAAATTTAATTTATAATTAAATTTATCAGATACAGTGTATTAGTGATTCTAATTACTATGGAGAAAAATAGGCAAAAAGATAAAAGACAAAAAGAGACATAACACAGAATATAAATCAAACCAAATTTTTTTCTTAAACTTACTTTTCTCGTGAGATGTTTCACTGATGTGTTCTGTAAGATACTCCAGTAACCCATCAAATATTTCTAGGAGATTCTTAATAGATTCTTTATCTCCTTTCACTATATTTTCTCCTGAACACAGAATACAGAGCTATTAAAAAAAATTAACCAAGAAATTGAAAGCCTCATAATTTTGAAATGGATATACCACTGTGAAAATATTGTTCACGATACAAAGATTATAAATTAATCCAGGAGAAAAAAATATTATAAATATTAAAAACATTAATTTCTTGATGCTTGATTATATCTGAAGAAAAAGGGGTAGTCTTGAATAGTATGGTTGATAATTCATTGGCACAGTCCTTCATTTATCAAGAAGCAAAATAAGTGGACTTCATCCTCTAAGTTTTATACTGAAGTATAAATAAAGCAACTAAGCTGAACTTTATTAGGCTGGCGAAAAAAAACTGCAGGAGGGAACACTGCTGCTTTGCAGTCTACTGGAGGAGGTAAGCAGTTTTGCAACTTTCCATGGGGATGGGGTGGGTATGAGTTGTCAGGGGCAGCTCTGCATCAAAAAGTTCTATAAGCAGACACAACCTTGGTGTACAGTATGTTTATTTAGTAAATACAAATACCAGAAATTACCCTACTTGGGTGATAAAGCCATTCCAAATTTCAAAAGAACAGGGAAATCCCAGGGTTATCCCTCAAAATGAATTTTCTCCAAACTAGTTTACCACATTCATTCACCTAGAACTGCACTAAAAAACTTAAGATCTTATTGATATATCAAAATAAGAGATGTAAATGACCTACCCTGATTAACATATACCTCTTTTAACGACTGTCAAAGAATGAAACAGTATAAACCTTTGCTTAGTGACTTAAGTATAGTTTCAAGTCCCCAAGATTCCCTCTGTTCATTAGCTTGTAATAATTTACTGAACTAATCCTCATTTTCTATTTACCAAAAATAGGGATTTACAAATGTATTTGGTACGTTTGGCTTTTAAATACAAGCATGTACACTTTTTTGGAAAAAGGCTGAAAAACAATTTACGGTTTTATTTATTTTGAACAGGTAATACATTCACATGGTTCAAAATTCCAAAAGTGCAAAAGATATAAAATGAAAAGTCTCATCCCACCCTTGTCCTGCAGCCCTGTAGTTCCTCTCATTGGAGGTAATCAGTATTACAGGTTTTTTGCATATGCTTCTAGAGAGTCCTTTGGCATTCAATCAACTGCATATAGTTTCTCCCCACCTTAGTTTTTACAAATAGTAGCATACTCTGCACATTAGCATTATAACCGCACCATGTTTTTCTCATACAATATATATTAGAGATCATTCTGCTAATATGGAACGCTGTATACAGAACACCATCAATTATCTTTCACAGCTGCAGAGTAGTTCCCTATATGGAGCTATAATAATTTATTTAACCTGTTCCTATTAATGGACATTTAGGTGTTTCTAATTTTTAGCAACTACAAACAAGCAGACTGATAGCTTTAAAGTAACAACAACAAAACACACCTCAAACTACCAGCTAGGATTCTTATATCTTAGACCTATCCCAAACTCAATGTATGACTCCTGGAAAAGCTCATAAGGATGGTTGTCTTAACTATACCAGTGAATTGTCTTGGCTCAGTCTTGCTGTTTGGTCTATTTCACAAGCTTACTCATTTGGTTAAACAATATCTAGAGTGCTACAAAACAAATTATTTTAGTAAAACGCAAAATTATCTGATGGTTAAGTATATACCAACCTGTTATGTGAGACAAGCTGACCTGCAGATAATCCAAAGCCAATGAATCAATTACTGCTTGTACATTGTGAGCTTCATCCTCTTGACTCCTGGGAATAGCTATGAGGTCTGTGGGAAAAAAACTACATAATTTTGCATCTATGAGAGTCCAAGTTTTCATCTATCTGTCTCTGACCAGGCCTCTGAGCTCTGCCCAAATAGAGCAAGCTATAACGTACAGATAAACAGAGCCTGAATTCCACAAAGTAGAATCTTTAGTGGCTGAATGTTTATTGATTGAATATGGTTGACTATTTATTCAATCAACATATATATGAACATGCTCTATAATAAGCACCGTGTTAAAGAAAGCTAAAAAGGTCCCTGAATTCAAGAAGATACTAATACTCTAATAAGGGAGAAAATCCAACGGAGACTTTAACCTATAACCATAGGCAGGTGTGCAAGGAGGGATTCGTGTATGTCTTGTTAAAGCAGCCTATTGGGAATTATTGGTATAAAGGTTTAAAAGATCAGCATAGTGTCGAAAGATTTTAACAACAACTTAAATTTGGAGTTTCTCCTCTGGTATTGAGGAAGATGAATGTCTTGGGGAAGGATGAAAAAAAGTATTCTAAAAGACTGGTCTAATAACTACCTGCCTCTGAACCCTAAAGAGAGTTGAGACTAGTATCAAAGATACCAGCTGGAGGCCATCCCATTATTCCAGGAAGCGATGAGGGCACTGACTCATGGTAATGGAGGGAAGAGAGGCTACACAGAACTTTAGTGCTTAATGGTTATAAACTATATAAAGATACAGAGGCAGCAAAGCAATCTATGGATAAGAACTCTGAGATATTTAACCGGGAACAAAGTGCAAACAACAATTCTTATCCGTAACATTGGTTAAATACCAGGATTCAACAAGTTTCCAAATTCCACTCAACTTTAGAACTATGAAGGTACATTTACAGAAAAGGTGTGACTTTCACAGGGCATTACGAATGATTAAACAGTTGATGACCAAGGCAGTTATTACAGGTGGGCCTCCTAAGGTATTCATTAAGGCAATGAATGCTATTATTTAGATAGAAATAAGACGTACGCAAAGAGAAAACTCAAGATTTTATATGTACTATAGGATCTAACTAGAAAACCCTAGAAACTTATGGCCTAAGATACAGACACTATTACTCCCACTTTTAAGTACCCTTACCTGGTACCTTTTCTCCCAAAACAGACTGATAAAGAGCAATAAAAACATTAGCATCACAGTCTTCTAGTTCTCGAATCCTCAGGTGTATGTGACATTGCAAAAGAAGATTATTGGCAATGGTTACCCACTCTGTTGGGAAAGGAAGGGAAAAGATCAGCCTTAACTTGTACTAGAAAACATCATATACGTTCATTTAAAAAACCACCCCCACAAAAACAGATATTGAATTCTATAGAAGATAAGGAATTTGATTGTTAGAGAACTTCAAAGACCCTCCTAGTCATGATTTTTGAAAAGATGTATTTAATTTCTTGAGATGACTTCCAATAATTTCAATGTAGTCAAAACTATGATGCAGATCCAATTTTCACTGTTGCAACCTAAAATCCTACGTTACTTACCGTAGTCCTCATTTTACAAGCCATACATAGGTCTTCTTATTTAAAACACATTTACAAGTAAACAGGAATATTATGTTTTATATAAGACAGATTGTGAATAATAATTTGAGGTTACTAGAAACCAATTAATGGATGGTGCTTCAAATTCCCCATAGCATTAGTCATGTTTTTACCTAATTATCTTGTTCAAGGTGGAATTTCTCTGATGCCCAAACAGGTGGTGATTAACTTAGGCTGTTAAGAACTGGAGTAATGACACCATAAGAACTGCAGTAATGACACCAACATTACTGCATCTGTTCCATTTTTAATTATATTTGATGTATATGAAAGGAAATTTGAGAAATACATAAAAACGTCTCTAAATTCAGAGCTAACACATTACCAATACTGTCGAAGTTTCCTGTGTATCACCCCTTTATCGTTGGGATTAGCAAAATTATTTCAAGGGTTTCTCGACCAAAGGTAATTTAGCAAGTTTGAAACACTTATTCCCTCAAATAACTGGCGAGTAAGGGGGAAATTCTTTTATTCTGTATGCGTTATCTTCAGTATGTCTAGAAATAAATGTGTGTATGTGTAAGTGTGTCTTCAAGGCACATTATCTCCCTCTCCCCATGCCCATTACTCACAGCTGACCAAACCATGACAACTGGTTTGAACGCTGTCTTGGAGAAAAGAATGAAAGCGTCCTAGACAACCAAATCAATTCGTTTTTCAAAAGCGGCGCTGGACAAAGCCGGTTAACTCTAGAAAGCACTGAAGAGAAAAGTCCACCACTATTCTACTTTGGAAGAGGCATCAACAGATATTTACAATGCCAGTCCTCAGAAGTTCAAAACAGATGCACGTACGGCCTCAATCCCCACAATGCAAGAGCAGAGGGCACATTCCCCAGAGAAACAGCTGTCCGGGGAAGGACACTTTCTTCTGACCGTCCGTTTTTGCAGCCAAGAGGCGGGCGTGCGGCGGACGTCGCCGCAGGGCCCTTCTCTCCCCCCGCCCCCAAACCAGGCTCGACCGCTTCGAAGGGGCCAGGGAGCGGGGCTGACAGACCCGATTCAGAAAACCCGCCGACTACGACGGGGTGTCTGTCACGAGCCCCACTGGCAGCCCAGACCCGCCCGAGGCCTCAAGATAAGATGGGCAGGAGCGTTCGAGGACTTGGACTGTACGGCTTCAGTCCACACACAACCGGGGCTCAAGGCCGAGACTCACCAGCCTCTGAGCAGGCCATGTCGCGGAGGCAGGTCCTCGCCGGACTCCCAGCCGGGCGCGCGCGGGACGGTGTCCTGGGAGGGCCTCACGGCGCAAACCCAGCGGTGATAGAAGGAAGAACCTAACGAAAGGGCCGTGAAGGAGGGGTGGAAGAGGGAGGGACGTTAAAACGGCTTCTCGCTGCTGATTGGTCACCAAGGGAGCACTTCCTTTCGCAGCACGTGCCGAGGCGGCCGTTTGCGGGCTCTAGATACTATTCTCCACCGGCCAGATCCCGCTAAGGGGATCTCGGGTCGGTGGGTTTGACAGCCCGGGTCACCCAGCAGCCCAGGCCGATCTCCCGAGGGCATTAGCACAGCACTTCCGGTGAGCTATTCTGTCTTGTACTCCTCCGCCGAAGCCAACTGGGGAAGTAGTGCGGCCCGCTCACCCGGGGGGAGGGGGCAGCCACGTGACAATGTCAGGCTCCGCCTTCTCGCTTTGGTTGGTTATGGGCTTGAAAGCTCTCTGGAGACGTAAACATCTCCAAGTGGACAGAGCGGGTTCGCCTGGCCATTTTATTGTCTGGGCTGTACCTGGAAAAGGGCGCAGTGGCTTCCTTTAAGTGTGAAAGACGAGAAAAAGGTGAAGTCAAAAGAGTGCAAGCTGAGGCACCCCAGTGGTGGGTGGGCGGGTGGCCGGGTGGCCGGGTGGACCCACCCTTGTAAGGGGCGAAAAACGGGCGACGCTGAGGGAGGGGCCGCGGGGGGGAGGGGCGGGAACATGGCGGATGCCGGAACGCCGGCTGGCGTTGCGGCCTCTGCGCAGGGGCGGAGTGATTAGGTCATAGAGCGGCTCCCAGCATTCTCTGCGGCGGAGGAGGCGGTCCAGGCTATAAAACCGGCTGCCGGGACGCCGCCGGCACCTCATTCATTTCCACCGGTCTTTTGTCGGCAGTACCGGTTCTTGTCATCGCCGTCCGTCCGCTGCTGCCGCCCCCGCAAGGCTTCGCCGTCGCCGGAGCCACTTCCAGCGACTCGCCGCGCTCGATTCTCTTCGCTTCGCTCCCCGCCAACCGCAACCATTGACGCCATGTCGGGTTATTCGAGTGACCGAGACCGCGGCCGGGATCGAGGGTGAGTGTGGGAACCGACCTGTCAGGCCCGGCGGGTGGGGGATGGGAGGCCGATGAGGGTTGCGGGGGGCGGGGTGGCGGTGGAAACTCGCCTTCTTCAGCTTATCCTTGGGCCTCCTCCATTGAAGAAGGTTTGCGCCATTTTGATATTTGTCCAGAACTGGGAGTTTCCTGTTAACGACTCTTAAGATCGCCTTTTGTGTGGGAGGGGGGCATCGCGGCCTCGATGATTTAGCGGCTGTTGGGAGAATTTCGAGGAGCGCATTTTTAGGGAAGGAAAGCACAGTGCTTCGAGGCAAAGTTGCCGCTCTTAGGTGCAACGTTTCGGGAGGAGTTTTAGGGGCCTCAGGGATTCTGTGGGTGCCGAGGGGGCCGCCTCCGAAGCCGTTAATGCGGCGGGGGCAGGAGGCACCTCGGGAGTCGGCCATGTGGCTGAGCCGTGGGTAGAAAATGCCGGCGGCGGACATGGCGGCGGCGCCTTTGTTACCCCGCCCGGCGGAGGAGCTCAAAATGGCAGCGTCGAGAAAATGTGGCGCAGAGAGAAATGCGAGACAAAGAGGGAAGCGCCGCCCCAGCGGGAACGCCGCCCGGCCGACTCCGCCCGGGTCGGGACTCCTCCCCCGGTAGTCTCCAGCTCCTCCTCCTCTTTTTCTTCGCGTTATATAATTTCGCTTTCTCGGTCGGGAGTCCGATTGCGGGATCCCCCCAACTCGATTGGCTTGCGTGACTGTCTCCGAGACCACCTACCTTGTTCTGCTTTCACTGCCTGTGTTGTTCCGATATCCATTAAAACCAAAGCTCTTATGCTTGAGGACGGCTGGTAAATAGCGTCACTATTAAGCTGTTTTCTTCTTTCTTTATTGTCGTTCTTAGACATTTAATTTTTAGTCTTGTGGAAAAGATTAGTAGCAACCAGCTGTTGTCTATCCTTGTAATCGGAACTAGTGCTCGGGCAGCCAGTTTCCAACCTGGTAAATCCCGGGCTCTTGATTTGGCTTCAGTGGTGTGGACTTCGCACAACGTGAAATGAGGGAGATGCGGTGCTTATTGTGGCTTTTGAAAGAATGACTATCGCTAAGGACAGCTGGGTCTTCCATCTCCAATCTTTCATTGATCTTTAGCATGTGCTCAGGGATGGTAGGTAAGTCTGTACATGTTGAAAATACAACTTTTTTTTTTTTTTTTTTTTTAATTTTAGGTTTGGTGCCCCTCGATTTGGAGGAAGTAGGGCAGGGCCCTTATCTGGAAAGAAGTTTGGAAACCCTGGGGAGAAACTGGTTAAAAAGAAGTGGAATCTTGATGAGCTGCCCAAATTTGAGAAGAATTTTTATCAGGAACACCCTGATTTGGCTAGGCGCACAGCAGTGAGTAATTTCCTGTGGCTTCAGCAGGCTATAACTCATTGACTTTTCAGTGAATCAAAATCTGACTAGAAATTTCTTGCAAATTTTGGGAAACTCATGTTTTCCAAGTAAGTAGTTGGGGAAGAGGTGTTTCTCACTTTCGGAGACATGGGACGTTGACTTTTACGTGGAAGAGTTGAGTGTAATATAATAGGTGGTTCTTGTACTACATGCAGTTTTCTGTATGTGGATCCAAATTTTTGAAGGTCATCTTAAAGTAGATAATTATAAATTCAGGGATTTATTTTTAGTTAGCGGGAGTTGTCATGAGATTTCACTGGATTTTTATGATTTGTTTTGTAGCAAGAGGTAGAGACATACAGAAGAAGCAAGGAAATTACAGTCAGAGGTCACAACTGTCCAAAGCCAGTACTGAATTTTTATGAAGCGAACTTCCCTGGTAAGTGCTAGTTTTCCCCACTTTTTTCTTCTTTTTAATTTTTTTTTCTTGGCATTACTTATTTTTAATTGCTGTCAATAATTACAGCAAACGTCATGGATGTGATTGCAAGGCAGAACTTTACTGAACCTACAGCTATTCAAGCTCAGGGATGGCCAGTTGCTCTAAGTGGATTGGATATGGTTGGGGTAGCACAAACTGGATCTGGGAAGACATTGTCTGTAAGTTTGGGAGAACTTTCAAGTTATGTGACATGTGCTAGAGAAAATGGGGTGGGAATTAAAAGAAACCAGAAGTATTTGAATATAACTTCTGTTGTTTGCTTTCTCCCTGAATAGTATTTGCTGCCTGCCATTGTCCACATCAATCATCAGCCATTTCTAGAGAGAGGTGATGGGCCTATTGTAAGTTTACATATATATTCTATCAGTTTTTGGTTAGAAGTGTAGAAATTTGTAGAATATATAGCAAAAGTCAATTTGTGGTGGTTTTATATAGAGATATTAGTGACCTTACCCGGTTTACCTAGAGACAAAGTTGCTTTGGGTATTGACAAAGTAAATCATCTGCCAGTGTGTAACACTAATAAATTGTCACTCTAAAACTAGAATCCAGGACTCTGCTGAAGGTGTTCCACTTTCTCTTTCCATAGTGCTTGGTGCTGGCACCAACTCGGGAACTGGCCCAACAGGTACAGCAAGTAGCTGCTGAATACTGTAGAGCATGTCGCTTGAAGTCCACTTGTATTTATGGTGGTGCTCCCAAGGGACCACAGATACGTGATTTGGAGAGAGGTATGTAACAAGGTTTTATTTGTCACTGGTGATGCTGAAAGTTTTAGATGTCATGGTTGCATTTGTGTGTTTAATTGAAGGTGTGGAGATCTGTATTGCAACACCTGGAAGACTGATTGACTTCTTAGAATGTGGGAAAACCAATCTAAGAAGAACCACCTACCTTGTCCTTGATGAAGCAGATAGAATGCTTGATATGGGATTCGAACCCCAAATAAGGAAGATTGTGGATCAGATAAGAGTAAGTGCCCTTCAAATGTGTTCTCTTCAAATTTAGCTCTAAATCCATTCTTAGAATACAGTGCATTTTTTAATCCAAAAATCTTTAGCCTGATAGGCAAACCCTAATGTGGAGTGCTACTTGGCCAAAAGAAGTAAGACAGCTTGCTGAAGATTTCTTGAAAGACTATATTCATATAAACATTGGTGCACTAGAACTGAGTGCAAATCACAACATTCTTCAGATTGTGGATGTGTGTCATGACGTAGAAAAGGATGAAAAGTAAGTTTGACTATAAAAACTTCACAAATTGTTTAAAATGTTATTTTTTTTTAAATTTATTTATTTTTGGCTGTGTTGGGTCTTCGTTTCTGTGCGAGGGCTTTCTCCAGTTGCAGCGAGCGGGGGCCACTCTTCAGCACGGTGCGCGGGCCTCTCACTATCGCGGCCTCTCTTGTTGGGAGCGCAGGCTCAGTAGTTGCGGCTCACCGGCCTAGTTGCTCTGTGGCATGTGGGATCTTCCCAGACCAGGGCTTGAACCCGTGTCCGCTGCATTGGCAGGCAGATTCTCAACCACTGCGCCACCAGGGAAGCCCCCAAATGTTATCTTAAAAGTGACTTTCAGTTGGGTGGAATCTGTTAACTTGAAATTAGTCTGTCAGTCACTCTGAAAATTGTCTTGCTTCCTTCATTCAGGTACTTGTTGGCTATCACCGTTTTAATATAGCACTCTTATAGAAAAAAGATTCTTGTGGTTTATTTAAGGACCAAAGGTAGAACTATTTGAAAGGTTAAGCAGGTGTTTTCTTTTTAACTTGTAGCCATGTAGATTAAAGTTAGTGTTTTGCTCATCATAACCGTGGACTTCTTTTAGAATTCAGTTTTTTGTTTCCTTCAAGGCTTATTCGTTTAATGGAAGAGATCATGAGTGAGAAGGAGAATAAAACCATTGTTTTCGTTGAAACCAAAAGAAGATGTGATGAACTCACTAGAAAAATGAGGAGAGATGGGTATGTGGGCTTCTTCCATTGAAGCAGATATTTATTAGAGCTGAGTGTAGGGGAAGGGCAAACTTTAATCAGTGGTAGATTTTGAGTTTCAAAGGAATAATCTGGTAGTATAGGTAAGACTGTATATACAATATTTCAAGTGAAATTAAAAGGGTCTGTAACCAAAAATAGTTTAGCACTTGATTAAAATCTATGAGGTTTTAAATGTGACTACTAACGTAACTTTAATTTAGGTGGCCTGCCATGGGTATCCATGGTGACAAGAGTCAGCAGGAGCGTGACTGGGTTCTAAATGGTAAGTATTTCAAGTGAAGTTCCCCCCCCCCCCCAAACCTAGAATCCCATTCACGTCAGTAGTTATATGTGTGCCTTTTGTTTTTTTGCAGAATTCAAACATGGAAAGGCTCCTATTCTGATTGCTACAGATGTGGCCTCCAGAGGGCTAGGTTAGTACAAACTCGAATTCATGGCTTGGTTTCTCAGAAGATCTCCACATAATTTTTTTAAAGAAAGTTTATTGCTTTCTTTAACCTCTGCATTTTTTCTAAGTTTTTTTCATATAAAGGTGCAGTCTTTGTGGCAAGGCCTAGGCATGACAATCGGAGGACTCGAGGGGGATGGAGGACTAGTGATCGGCTGGCTGCTTCCAGTCGATTAGAGAGGTGAAAAGCTGACAGTGTGCCAGTAATCTTCAAAAGGCAGAGCATACCACCTCTGCCCCGTAAACTGTTCTCTCCGGGGGAAAAAACGGAAGTTATCCTCACAGTTCACTGCCGTGGTATTTCTTCTGTCCCATGCTTTGCATGACTGCCATGGTACAGCATTGTTTCAAACTGTTTACTGTGATCTGTGGGTCTTTGAGTTTCAGTGAGTTTGCTGAAATGTCGAAGAAATATTTCCAAACTTCAATGTTCAATGAAATTTTTGTTCAAGTTTGAAATGGAGAGAGCAGCTTTAAAAGGTACTAAGCCTTTTACAAATTGGTGAGTACTGGCACATAAGCTCTAGAGCAGGAGCAACTTCTCACACTTAGTGGGAAAAGAAAGCAGTGCTTTGAAAGTTCCTCCCTCACCTGCACAGTAGTCGTCATGTCGAGACCTGCCAGAGAGAGACACATTCTCAAGTGAATCCTGGCTTCTTGGAAGCGCTTGCCTAGACGAGACACAGTGCATAAAAACAACTTTTGGGGGACAGGTATGTTTTTCTTGCAGCTGCGGTTGTAAGGTCTTGGCAAGACAAGCAGTGTGGCCAGAATTTTGAACTTCTGATATGTGTGTAATGCAAAGGACCATGTATATTTTTGTTGAAAGGTCCTCAAAACGAGAGCACATGAGGAGGTTGCTGTGAACCTTTAATAGTGGCCCTACTGCACAGAAGCATTCAGATGTCACTTGATGATCTGTAAGGGGATTGTTAATTTGGGAATGTGTTAGGGAATACACACGTCCTTTTGACAGGCTCCATCATTGGGTGGGTAATGAGGCATAAGGATGACGTGTGCTTTTTCTTTTTTTCTCCCCCCCCACCCCCACCCCGCCCAACCTCAATGGTATTCCTACAGGGAATGGATAACCATTTTAACTGTATTTTTTGCAGCCCATACCTTCTTGGGAATACAATTGTCTAACTTTTTATTTTTGGTCTGGCTGTTGTGGTGTGCAAAACTCCGTACATTGCTATTTTGCCACACTGCAACACCTTACAGATGTGGAAGATGTGAAATTTGTCATCAATTATGACTACCCTAACTCCTCAGAGGATTATATTCATCGAATTGGAAGAACTGCTCGCAGTACCAAAACAGGCACAGCATACACTTTCTTTACACCTAATAACATAAAGCAAGTGAGCGACCTTATCTCTGTGCTTCGTGAAGCTAATCAAGCAATTAATCCCAAATTGCTTCAGTTGGTCGAAGACAGAGGTTCAGGTAAGACCAACCTTTGATAAGAAATGTCGGTGGTTTGGGGTCACCTAATTGCCTACAAATCAATTTAAATGGTATTGGCGGGTGAGTAAAAATCTTCCGTGCAGAACGGAGTTGAGAAAATATTTCACAGATAGACCTAATTCTTAGTAACAATTTATGCCATGGAAATAATCAGGTCTGCAATTTTTTTCTTGACAGGTCGTTCCAGGGGTAGAGGAGGCATGAAGGATGACCGTCGGGACAGATACTCTGCGGGCAAAAGGGGTGGATTTAATACATTTAGAGACAGGGAAAATTATGACCGAGGTTACTCTAGTCTGCTTAAGAGAGATTTTGGGGCAAAAACTCAAAATGGTGTTTACAGTGCTGCAAATTACACCAATGGGAGCTTTGGAAGTAATTTTGTGTCTGCTGGTATACAGACCAGTTTTAGGACTGGTAATCCAACAGGGACTTACCAGAATGGTTATGACAGCACTCAGCAATATGGAAGTAATGTTCCAAATATGCACAATGGTATGAACCAACAGGCATATGCATATCCTGCTACTGCAGCTGCGCCTATGATTGGTTATCCAATGCCAACAGGATATTCTCAATAAGACTTTAGAAGTATATGTAAATGTCTGTTTTTCATAATTGCTCTTTATATCGTGTGTTATCAGACAAGATAGTTATTTAAGAAACATGGGAAATGCAGAAATGACTGCAGTGCAGCAGTAATTATGGTGCACTTTTTCGCTATTTAAGTTGGATATTTCTCTACATTCCTGAAACAATTTTTAGGTTTTTTTTGTACTAGAAAATGCAGGCAGTGTTTTCACAAAAGTAAATGTACAGTGATTTGAAATACAATAAATGAAGGCAATGCATGGCCTTCCAATAAAAAATATTTGAAGACTGAATTAAGTGGAAATGGTACTTTATTTTACATATATAATGTCATGTAAAACTTGGCTTAGATGGTCTGTTTTTTTAATCATAAAAATAAATTGAGTGCTCCTTTCTATAGTTTCGTTTTGGGAAGTGGGAAGATCAGAAGGCCCTTCTTACTGTGATCTATTCCTATTTCAAGGATTAAAATGCGATTGATTTAGGTTGATTAACAACTCTAGGCTAGATTGCATAAAAGCTCTGTACTTCTCAACATCAGGTGAGTCATTTAATAATCTGTTGGCAGAGTGGTGAAATGAGATACTAAAACATACAGGAAATAACTGTATAGCCCCACCCTCAGACTGCTTAGTGTGAGAACATGGATGACTTTTGTTCCTTTTGCAAAATTTATAATTTGAAAAATCTCCAAATAACTTATTTTTGAAGAGGTTATATTTGTGCTCCTGGCAGTGTTACGAATTAACTGAAATATGGAACAAAGCTGAAAAGACTACACTCTTGAAGATGGTTGGCCAAGAGCTAAGTTTGAATTTGTTTTCAGTGTTCTTAGTGTAGGTAGTGTAGAGAGATGCTCGTTTTCACAGGCTTCCCGGGACTCTTAACTGTAGTCACACTGGGAGTCATGAATGTCCAGTAATTCAGGGAACTCAAAATGTAAGGTGTATTTATGTTCAAATGAACATTAGGAAAAAAATCCTCAAAATTAATGGTTAACCTAGAGGAAAGCCATGTTACCAAAGCACGGAGACTATGATTTAGGTCCTTCTGTTAGGGTCAATGTGGGTTTATTGCTAAAAAGATCCAGTGGGTAGCTTTAGGTTTAACTTTGGCTCACCAACCTCAATACTTCCTTTCAGTGATGGCTAGAAGTAAGACCTGAATGTCTTCCCAGCAGCTCTGGCATATGTGTTTTTTTTGCAAGAAGAGAAAAGGTCTTTATGAGACTTCATTTAAATACTGATTATTAAAGTGAGGCTTTAATTGGTGTTAATGCCTTATGTCTAAAATGTAACACAACTAGAATTTTCCTGGGGCAGGATAATGAGTGGTATTTTTAGGACTAATACATTGAAAACTGGTTCAGACTAGTAATTGAACAGTTTTCAATAGCATGATTAGTCAAATTATGACTTTTACAAGAAGCTTTTGGGGTAGGTTGGAGTATTTATTACATCTTTTACTGTTCAGTGTCTAACGTGGGCCTTTTAATTTGTAAACACTTAAATGATTGTGGAGCTGTGGAAAATATTTAACTATTTACCTTTTGAAGTAAGTTTTAAAAGACAGTCCACTTTTTAGCATGTGTGTTGTGTCCAGCCTGTGGTTGTCTTAACTAATAAATGTGATTTTTCTCCCCGTTCTCTCTTTTATTTATTTGCGTTTAGGCCTCTCGTGTGTTTCCGGGGTGTGGAAAACACACATAAATGTTACCCAGCTTTGCAGTTAATATAATTGCTTTCCAGCAATACTGTTTTTACTAGCATCGTTTTTTTTAAACAAATTTTCACATGTTCTTGTATGGAATGATTTTCTGAACCTGTCCTACACCACCTTAAATGTGATGAATTTTAACTTCGCATATTCTGTTCATTGCCAAGCTGCTACCCTCTACATAAACTGTTTCTTCCTGGTAGTCCAGTGGAATAGTTTGTTCTTTGCACCTGGGTTGATCTTTCAAGGTTTCCCTAGCCACTTTAAGGAAAGCTGGAAGTGGAAATCATGGCTTTTGGAATCAACCATTTTCCTCCATCTGGGCTGTTACACTTTCCACTATTGGGGCAGTTTTCTTAAGGGCTGTAAGTGTTAAAATGGAGCTGTAAAGCCACAAGTCCGCTCCGTAATCCTGGATCTCCGTTTTAAGCAGGTTTTCACAAGTTATTTTTGAAGGGTACTCTGGTAGAACAGCTTTATGTACGTGAGTGGTTGGTTGTCAGTGTGCCTCCACATTAACCTGGAGAGTTTAAATATTGCTGGGCCCTTTTCAGCAGTTTGTTTTTTAAGCAACGTTTCCAGGTGATGCAGGTGCTGCTGGCCCAGGGCATCCCTTTTAGCACCAATATGTAAAGGGACTATATTCCTTCCCCATCACAGCCCCACGCGCACTCCCAGGAGAGGGCAGGCAGGACAGCGGCAGCATTTTACTAGCGATGCACGCGAGGCGTGGGTCTCTAAACTACCATTAAGGAGTACAACTTGGAACCAAGGTTTATCTTCGTGAACACTTAAGTCTGAGAAGGTGTATTTAAATGGTAGTTTGTAGAACACCGAAGTATTCTGATGTCTCATTCGCGAAAAAAAAGGAAGGTAAAGCTGACTCAATAGTGGCAACAGCGGGATAGTGAAAAGTAGATGGGAATGATCTTTATCGGTGTTGAAGGCAAAAAGAAGTAGAGGGAGCCGGACGTGACGGAAATAAGAGGAGGCCTAAGTTCGCCTTGAGTGGGATAGGCACGCGGCGGTGGCGGCAGCAGCCGGAACGCAGTGACGTACTTCCGTTGGTGGGGCCGGGAGCGCGCACGCTCACTTCCGTCGCGCCTGCGCAGGTGGCCCTCCTACTCCCGGTTGTGGCGGTGTTTCGGGATCAGCCTCTCATAGGAAACTGCACTTTTAACTCCCGAGGGCGATGCGCTCCGGTGCAGCCGTCAGGGCCGGCCGGAAAGTCTGCAGGTGCCTGTTGTCTGGGTATAGTCGAGTAGATGGGGAGCAGCCGGAGCAGTTGACGGGAGGAAGCGGCTCCTTCGTAGGGCCCTTGAGGTCGCACGCGGAGCTGCCCCCGGTGAGCGAGCCGAGAGAAGGCCCCGAGTCTGGCGGCGAGGAGAGCGAGGCGCTGGTAGAGATCTGTCAGAAAAGGCGTTTCCTCAGTGGCACCAAGCGACAGCTTAGTCGAGATTCTCTTCTGAGCGGGTGCCACCCCGGCCTTGGCCCCTTGGGCATAGAGTTGCGGAAGAACCTGGCGGCGGAATGTGGGTCCTACGGTGGTGTGTTCAGGGAGCAGGTCTTCCCGTAGACGCCCTCCACCGGTAACCAGGCCCTTCGCTGCCCGGGGACAGTGCCTTCAGGTTAGTTTCTGCAGAAACGCTACGCGAAATCTTGCAAGACAAACGAGCTGAGTAGGAACAGCTAGGAGCATTCTTGAGAACTTCTGAAAACTTCTGGGAAACTACGGAGAACCTTCTTCACGGTATGCTTCACGATTTCATGCTTCAAAATAGGTGTCGGGGTGGAAAGGCAGACTCGCTCGATTTCCCAAATTGCAGCTGGCCCTGTGTTCACGTGAAAAGGAAATTATCTGGTTCTCAGTCTTCTTGAAGTAGTTGGGTTTGTTGACAGTGTTGCTGCCTTGGAGAAAACTGGTTCATGGGATCGTTATTGTTCCTTAAAGAATCCGGCCCAAGGCTCTAGTAAAGCTCTCAGTTTCACAAGGCAACCCTAGAATTTTGGAGTTTATTGAGCGGCCCTAGAATTAGGACCTAAATTAAATCGTGTGTTTGAATCATTAGTTTATTGTTACTAAAATATTTATAAATACTTCTATAGTTTTCTTTTTTTTATACACTATAGGCTAATCGAGAGCTCGTTTTTCTAGAGCAACAAGAAAATGCCCTCCCTCAGTTTTTCTTACCGAAAACTGATCTACACAGTCTGTTGTTTGAAGAGCCCTTAAGGTAATTTTTGAATTGGCAGAATAATAGGACTAATCAAGTTTTATAAGCGATTCTTGAGTGAATACATAGAAATTTGTAGGGCACAATATGCCTTCAAAGTCAAATAGATCATGATAGCAGAGATTCTGGGAAAAAAAAATTCAGAATTTTTACAGGACAGACTTGCTGCCACAGCATCTCATCTTTGCAAAATGCTATCCTTGCCATTTTTTATTAAGTGGTACTAGGAAGTAATTTAAAATAACTAGTGTCCATGGTTCTCTGAAAATTGGTACCTATATTGTAAACTTTTAAAGATTTCCTTAATAAAATAAAGCAAACAAACTGGTGAGTAAACGTGACAATTTTGAGTTGTACTACTTTAATTATTCCATGATGATTTTACTTTGGGGAAGTTAAATCACTGCTCATTACCATGTCCCAAAACAAATCAATCTTTTCTTCCCTATTAGAAAATGAAACATAGCTCTCTTAGATTCATCAAAGCATTTATTGATGTGCCGGACATTTTCTTGCCTTTAAGAAACTTAAATCCACTTACTTGCCAAATTTTTGGTTGTCTAGTGTTTTTAGCTTCTGAGTACCAGTTTGCCATTTCTTTCTATGCCCAATGCCCTTACCCTCTTTATTTCATGTTTGAGCTATTGTGGTAGGCTCTACTTATGAACGGTTTTTAAAATTTCTCAGCCATTATGTCTCCAAATATTGTTACTGCCCCATTCTTTCCTCTGTCCTTCTGTGATTAATTACACATATGTTAGACTCATCCCCCAGCATCTTGTTGTCAACTTTCTTGAACACATTAATCGCATTTAAAAGTCTATATCTGATAACTCAGATATGTCGGTTTCTATTAGTCTTACCTCCGGACTTTTGGTCATTTGGACTTTCGATTTTCTAGGTAATTTGTGTGGTAATTGTAGAGATAAATTGAGGCTCTGGGTGGCGTTGTTTTCTTTTACCTGGGAGGGTTTACTTTTGCTTTTGGCAGGCAGCTAGGGCATATCTTCTTAATACAATCCGGGATTAAGTGTATTGAGGCTGGGTTTCAGTCTTTTTGCTTCACCTCTACTCCTAGAGTGTAGCCCTTTGAGTGTGCGTAGTGAAAGGCTGGCGTGTTTTCCAGGGCCCCTCCTCCGTAAGAGCCTCGAACTACAATTTTTGTGCTTCCTAGCCCCATACGATGTCAGGAAGCTCTGCTCAGCATTTCAGCTTCTTAGTTCTCCTACTTCAGATTGGAAAAGCAGCACTAAATGTTGGGTTCACCTCTGTTCTTACTTTCTCTCCAAATCTCGGACCCTCAAGTCCTTACTGCCGTGACGGCTCTCCTGTGTCTTTAAACAGATTCTTTTTTTCAGTTTCTTGACCAGTTTTTCTTGTTATCAGCAAGCTTGTCTACTATTACCAGAAGTGGAAATCTCAAATCAAGTAACTTTTGAACACAGTGTTATCATTTAGTGGGATATAATCTAAGTGCATAAAGAACTACAAAGAAATCTTGAACTTTATTTTATTGATTTATTGTAAGTAGAAATGTTGGAATTATAATTCTGAAGCTGTTTCACATATAGGATAAAGCAAATAGAGCAATGGATAGATTTATTAGGAACCAAGATTTTCACTGAAAGAGAAAAGATGTAAAAAAAGGCAAGGATAAACTTTGTAATGTTAAATTTGAATTGACTATTAGTATGAATTCATGATTTTTAAAAAATACAAATTTCCTAACTTTCTTCATTGAAGGGGCCCAGAAGCGATGACAATAGCAATGAGCACACCTAGTACCCAGAGTTTGGTTTCTAAAGGAACCAGTGCTTGGAGAAATGGCTCATTCCAGGTATGGGGCAGGGACAGTACAAAGTGACTTTGGCACAGTTTATGGTGCTAGAAAGCAAAGAATTAGTAGAAGACTAGTGGGTTTATGTTAAAAGGACGTAGATGCTGGCTTGAAGGAGACTCCCACTGGCTAAGTTTGGGACAAATTGAACATTAAAATAAATATTGATGGTAACGGGATCAGAACACATTAAATAAAATTAAAAATCGAATCCACAGTGTTAAACAAAAAATTAAGTAATTGAGGCTGCTGGTAGAAAGAGGAGTTGAAAAGAGTTTGTTTTTATAGGAGCTATGCAATAAATGTAGAAGGAAAGATAGGATAGAAAAATCACCTTTTTATGATTTTGTAATCCTCGGTATAATAATTAATTCAAGCAAGGGTTCATCAACGGATTCTAAAATATCGGGTGTGGGACTTCCCAGGTGGTGCAGTGGTTAAGAATCCGCCTGCCAATGCTGGGGACACGGGTTCAAGCCCTGGTCCGGGAAGATCCCACATGCCACAGAGCAGCTAAGCCCACAAGCCACAGCTACTGAAGCCCGCGCGCCTAGAGCCCGTGCTCTGCAACAAGAGAAGCCACTGCAATGAAAAGCCCACGCACTGCAACAAGAGCAGCCCCTGCTCGCCACAACTAGAGAAAGCCCGTGTGCAGCAACGAAGACCCAATGCAGCCAAAAATTAATTAATTAATTAATTAATGAAAAGAAAACGATTGCCCCTTCGTTAAAAAATAAATAAATAAATAAAATAAAATATTGGGTGGAAGATTGTTGGGGAGCAGGATAATGTTGGGGAATGGATATTCACTACCTTTACTAGGTAATCAAATCTGGTTTCATTAAAAGTGGGATTATTTGATACTGTGTTACTCCTGTTAGGATGCAATAGGACATATACATCAACTATGTAGTATTTATTCCTGCTAAAAATGATTAACCCAAATTAAATCATAAGGAAAAATTCAGACAAATCTAATGTGAGATAATCTATGACTGGCCTGTTCTCAAATGAAAAATTGATATCATTAAAAGCAAAGTTAGAGAGGGAGAAGTCAGGGGAAATATTCTAGATTCAGAGTGATTTAAGAGACCTAATAAAATGCAATGAGTTAACCTTAATTAGGGAGAAAGAGCAGCAGTAAATGGCTTTTGGGGTGACAATTGGAGAAAATAGAATATTGACCATAAGTTAGATGAAATTATGATACTATGATTAATTTAATGGTGTAATAGTGGTATACAGTGAATGTTTTTAATTTTAGGAGGTACATGCTAAAATGTTTTTGGGTGAACAAGAAATAGAAAATAAATGTGGCAAAATGTTGACAATTGGTGAATCTAGGTTAAGGGTTTACAGATGTTTATTGTACTGTTCTTTCAACTTTCTTGTAGATTTGAAAATCTTCATACTAAAAAGTTGGGGAAACTACCTAAAATTAAGTGATAATCAATTAAGATCTGCCTTAGTAGCTCCATGCTACTGTACTTACTGCTATGTTACCATTATATTATCAATTTGTCTATAAATTGACCAAAATGATTTGGGCTTATAAAATAGATTTATATAGTGATTGATTTATCTTTTGACAGGTGCCTTGCAGCACTATGTTAATTACCTGGATCTGATAAACAAGAGGCTACCTTTTGGCCTTGCTCAGATTGGAGTGTGTTTTCATCCTGTTTCTGATACTAAGCAGACACCTGATGGTGTTAAAAGGTACACAAAAAATGGAAATAACTTGGCCTTGTATTTAAACAGTCACTTTCACTTTGGGATAGATTATATGATTTGCAAATAAATGATTATCTGATATTTCTGATATCCAAAGAATTGGTGAAAAGACTGAAGCTTCACTGGTATGGTTTACTTCAGCAAGAACTGCGAGCCAGTGGCTTGATTTCTGGTTACGTCATCGACTCCTGTGGTGGAGAAAGGTACTACAATAATTACCCTTAATTTAAAAATGATTAGGTAAATTGTCTTAGTGTGTCAGAGGTAATACTTCTCTACAATAAATGAAATTTATTTTGATGTAGCTATGTTATATTTATAAGAGACAGCTATAATAAATTAACAACTACATATAAAAAACTCTTTGTAAAGATTTTCATTGTTCCATAAAACAAAGTTACTTTAGTAAAGACGTCTGTTGATGTCTTGCTCAGAAACTTTTGTTAGTAAGACTTTACATTCTAGGTAAAGTTCAAATCCCTCACCTGGCATTCCTGACTGGTGTAGAGTTTGACCCTTGCCCACTCTTACAGCTTTAGCTTTTTTTTTTTTTTAAAAGATCTTTATTGGAGTATAATTGCTTCACAATACTGTGTTAATTTTGCTTCCAACCTCCATGAACTCTCCATATTAGTCAAATGGTCCTGTAATTTACAGTCAAGTTTCAGTGTAAGCCTAAGAGAAAAGAGTTGAAGTAAGCATTTTTGTCATGCCATTGTCTTATTTCTCTAACTCTCAAAATCTCCAAACACCCATCTAAACTAAATGGAATGATCACAAATAAGGAAGGATGAGAATGGTGAGTATGTGATACTTTCTTCTTTATACCACTTAGTTCATGGTTCCTTCCCCTCTTATTGATTGACAGAAATGCTAGATAGCATCAACAGTTTTTCTGTGTAATTCTTTCAGATTAAAAAACACTATTTGTAACAGTATATTCACTCATATTTAATTAAACTTAACAGTTTTTTATTTGGGACTTGACCAGTTTCATTCAGTTGCTGCGGGCAACTTTACTTTTTAATGTTTATTTTAATAAGTTAATAAGACAAACTTTCTTTTCCAGTTTGCTGTGAGTCCATCTAACTTCAGCAGCAGTGATTGTCAGGATGAAGCGGGCCAAAAAGGAAACAAACTTTACTACAATTTTCCGTGGGGAAAGGAGCCAATAGAAACCCTGTGGAATCTAGGAGATCATGAACTTTTACACATGTATCCTGAAAATGTAGCTCAATTACACGTATGTTTTACTTTGTGCTCCTATGTATCCTTTACCCAGATTCTCTAATTGTGATCATTTCTGAACCATTTGAGAATAAGCTGTAGACATGGTGCCCCATGACGTCTTAATACTTCAGTATGCATTTCTCAAGTACAGGGACTCACCTGTATAACCACAATGCAATCATTATGATCAGGAAAGTAACAGTAATCTGCTATTATTCTCAAATCCACAGAACCCTTCAGATGTAACCAATTATTCTAATCTGCCCTTTATAGGTCCAGGATCCAATCTAGGATCCTGTATTTCATGTAGTTGTCATGTGTCCTTAGTCTCCTTCAAATAATTCCTTTTATTTTTCCTTGTCTTTCATGACCTTGACATTTTTGAAGAGTACAGACCGGTTACTTTGTAGAATGTCCCTTGGTTTGAGTTTCTTTCATGTTTCCTCATGATTTATGTATTTTTGCTAAGAATGCCACAGAAATGGTGCTACCCTCTTCTGAGTGCATCATATCGGTTTGTTACTGGTGATGTTAACTTTTATCGCTTGGTTAAGATGATGCTTCCAGGTTTCTCCAGTGTAAAGTTGATAAGTATTTTGTAGTTATTAATTGATGAGTAATTAATAAGTCTTTTGTGGGCAGATACTTTGACTATGTAAATAACCTGTTTCTCACCAGATTCTGACCTACTGGTTGCAACATCCATTGATGATTCTTGCCCAAATCAATTATTACTATGAGGGTTGCCAAATGGTAATTTTTTAAATTTCATTAGTCTATCTAGATTTACTGATCAATTTGTATTCTGATTCTGTAAGTGCAAAATGTAATTT
This sequence comes from Balaenoptera musculus, assembly GCF_009873245.2. Lineage (NCBI taxonomy): Eukaryota > Metazoa > Chordata > Mammalia > Artiodactyla > Balaenopteridae > Balaenoptera > Balaenoptera musculus. Next base: position 14,392,514 of record NC_045804.1, read on the forward strand.
TAAGAGGTAGTTCTGCTAAATGATGCTTTCTTTTTGTTCTACTTTTCTGTGAAGGGCAGAGATGGACGGAAAAATGTGGTTCCTTCTGTTTTATCCATAAATGGAGATCTAGACCGAGGCATGCTGGCATATCTCTACGATTCTTTCCAGCTAACAGAGAACTCCTTTACAAGAAGGAAAGATCTTCATAGAAAGGTGCTTTGATATTTCAGAGATAGACTTGGGAAATTAAAAATATGAATTTTTCCCCCTTTTTTTATGTTAGTGTACTTGGTGTCTAATATAAACTCTGAATAATAATTTTTTTAGTGCAAGTAATTTATTTTTCATGTTTTTTTAGAATCTGGCCACAGGAATAATAAGCAGGTTCTCACAGAATAGAAGAAGGAATCCCTCTTGGGTAATCCCAAAGGCGTTTCTGTTTGATCTTTGGCAGCTGGACAGCTGTCTCTGATTCTTAGCCCCTGAGCCTTTTCACTTATGGCTTCTGCTTGTATCAGAAGCTGAGTGTTAAGTAAGAGTAAGTAAAACAGGCCAGCAAGACTTGTGGTATTGACCTCTGCTTCTGGTCTGACCCCAAGTGGCTGATCACTGGATCACAGGAGCTAGACATGGGTCTGGGTCAAGGGAAAGGCTTATTTTAGGATGTGCAGTTTGAGCATTTTTATGGGCTCAAAATCAAGAGAGAGGAGGGGTTGAAGCTATAGGAGAGAAATGAAGTACCTAATGGAGCAAGATTTTGGAAGAAACAGGAAGGACCAAGACAGAATCAAGAACACAAGTGGGGGGTTTTGTCTTGAAAAGGGAGTTATTTTTTGAAACAGCAGGGTGGAAAAACCAATGGTATAGATATAAATAGGCTACTGGAGCTGGTTAGACCTTGAAGGAAGTTTTACTCATATCCTCTATTTTCTTGGGGAATTAGGAAGCAAGATTATTAGCTTAAAATGTGGAGGAGTAGGGGTTTAAGTGGCAAGAGTTTAGAATAGTCATATTTCCCTTGAATGGGAAAGGGAGCTTCCCCAAATCAAAAGTTTTCACATGTTGAGTGCTCAACTGAGATTAGACACCATGAGTTTGTAGCACCACTCTGCCTAGTCAGTGATTTATTACGCAGTGCTCGTTTAGCCTGATGTGGCCATTTATAGAACTGTTTGGGATTTATAGGGTGTGTGTAGCAGACAAACAAGGGGGATCCTTTCTTTCGTTCTCTTACATACTGCACATCCAAACCATCAGCAAAACCTCTTTGATTCTATCTTCAAAATATATCCTGAATCTGACCGTTTCTTAGCACCTCCCCTGCTCGCAGTCTGATCTAAGCCACCAACATCCCCACCTTCCTGCACTGAGTGGCCCTTTTAAAAGGTACGCGTTACTTTGTTCGTCTGCTCTAAACACTCCAGTAAGCTCCTCATCTCACTCAGAGGAAAAGCCGAAGCCCCTAACATGTTTTACAAAGCATTATCCCTTTTGACCTTCAACTCCTCTCCACCTTACTCAGTCTGCTTCAGCAGCACAGACCTCATTGTTGTTTCTAGAACATGCCCAGTGTGCTCCCAGCTCAAGAGCCTGGTCATTAGTTCTCCCCTTTGTCTGAGTGCTCTTCCTCCAAGTCCACGTCTTGTCCCTCAATCCCCTTTCAAGTCTGCTCAAATGTCACCTCAGAGAAGGAGACTTTCTCTTACCACCTTTGGCCGTACCATGCGGCATGTGGGATCTCAGTTCCCTCACCAGAGACCTCGCCCCCTGCAGTGGAAGCGTGGAGTCCTAACCGCTGGACCGCCAGGGAATTCCCTCTTACCACCTTATTTAAAATAGCAAACAACTCTCCACCAGCCCGCCCCTTGCCAGCGCTTCCTATCTTCTTTTTTTTTTTTTCAACACTTAACCACCTTCAAATATATTACTTATTTATCTATTTTGTTATCTGCTTCTGCGCATTATGAGGGACAGGGATTTTTGTCCCCACCACCTAGGATTGTTTCTCATACCAAGTAGTCATTCACATGTTTGTTGAATGGCTGAATGAATGCATAGAGTGATGGGTTTTGGCAAGAGAAAGTCCAAGTGATAAGCCACATGGCTCAGGCTGGGTAAGGAAGACAGTGATGCCAGAAAGGGGCATTTCAACTGAGAGAAAATGGATTTGTCAGGAAATGGGAGAATATCAAGTGAACTTATTTCTGTAGAATGCCTGAATGGAGAAATCTATGAGCAGCTGAATAAAGATGGTTGATACATCATTGTGTGATATTTTTTATGACCTCAGCTAGCTTCCATTTTCACACAAAATTTTAACTGCTTAAACAGCTTCATGTTTGTTAGTGCTTGTCCTTTTTACCCCTTCTCTTTAAATTGTTTTAGGTGCTTAAACTTCACCCTTGTTTAGCCCCTATTAAGGTTGCTTTGGATGTGGGAAGAGGCCCAACAGTGGAACTAAGACAGGTGGGTTAAATAAGTTTTAATGTCATGATTTCAATTATAACCGTTATTCCAAGTAAATGAGTAGTTTGCCATCTAAAGTTTTATTTTGATTCATTTTTTAAAAAATTCTAATTGAATAATGAACTGTGAACATTATTTTAATTAAATAATGAAATTTTAATTAAATGAAAAAATCATTTTTAAATGAATTTTTAAATTTTTAATTAAATCATTAATAATGAATTTTAATTTAATAATAAATACTACAGTTAATTACAGATAATTTGAAGTATATTATATTAAAGAAGCTGAATACAGTTCAGTGGGTTTTGCTGTTAATGTCATGCCCAGTCATAGTTGCATTTTTTTTAAATGAGTATGCATAATTTTGGTAATCAAAATATTTGTACAGACGTCTAGTGAATTATTTCTTACGCTCTTCCCTTTATAACTTAACACTTTTGATACTTGTTGGTATAAGCACAAGTTCTAGATCTGTAATCTTATTTTATTTTTCTAATCTATCTGGTCAAATTAAATACTGTTAAGAAAAACCAGGAACCCTTCAGCAGTCATTTCTGTTTGGGTAACTCAGACCCATCCAGGACCTGAGTGAGGATACTAGAAAGATTGACCTGGCTTTCCCAGGCTCCTGTGCAGGGGTCTGGGAAGGTGGGGATAATGAGCTCAGGGAAAGGGAAGAGAATGGCTTAATTTCCTCATTTCCCCCAGGATTGCAGGAGGCTCCACAACACCCTGGTAGGTACCAAGTTCCTAGGGGTTTTTTTGCTTGAAGGACGAAGAAGAACTCTGCTTCCTAGATTTTCATCATTACCATTGCAGGCCTTTTGTTTTGTTTTGTTTTTGTTTGTAAGAATATTAGTAATATTTTGTGCCTTGGGTGCTTTATCAAGAGTAGCATCTTATTCTGTTTTTAACACTTTTCCCCTCAGCAGTATGACAAAGAGAATCCTTATGTATGTAACTTTCTGGGCTATGAAAAAGGTTTTGTGGGTTATTTCCCCATGTTTTCACCTGCACTTTATCATGCTTAGAACTTTTTCTCTCCTTTTCTGCTGGCAACCAAAACTAAACTTACTGAAACTCATATTTATTTTTCCCTGATAATTTCTTAGATTTATTAATATCTATATTCTCATCTATCCCCAAAATATCCTGTACCTTAACACGCATTTACTTCGCTGTGGTCTTTCCCTGGGAGCTTGTTAGAAATGCAGATTCTTGCCAGACCTGCTGAATCAGAAACTCTGGGGGCGAGGCTGAGCCATCTGTGTTTTGCAAGCCCTCCAGGTGATTCTGGTGCTTAAGTTTGAGAAACAGTGCTTTAGCTCAGGCACACACCCCTACCTCATCCCACCATCCTCCCCGTCTCCCTCCCCATGGGGACATTTGGTAATATCTGGGGACATTTTGGGGGACATTTTTGGTTGTCAGAAGGTGGGGAAGGGTGCCCCGGACGTCTAATGGAGACCAGGGATGCTGCTAAACATCCTATATCAGCAGTGCCAGTGAGAGAAATCCTGCTTTAGAATTTTAGTTCTAGATTGTTAAGGGAGTTTAAAATTTTTCTTTTTCTTGCTTCACCATTTTTAAGAAAACAGTAAAGTGTACTATGTCATTTACTCATCATTACTTCTGTATTTCCAGTCAGGCTTTTGTCTCTAGCATTCCACTGAAACTAATCAATCATTCTTTTCTTCTTGAAACATTTTCTTTAGTTGGCTTCAGGAACACCACTCTCTGGGTTTTCTTCATACTTTTCTGGCTCCTTCTCCTTAGTTTCCTTTAATGGCTCTTCCTTCTCTTCCTGACATCATATTATAACCCTTAGGCTCAATTCTCAAGTCTCAGATAAGTTTAGAGTTAACATAGCCCTTTGGACTGTTTTTTTCTGATAGAATCTGTTTTGCTTTTGTTTATTTGTGTTATGAATGATGATGATAATAAAAATTCTTATATTTGGTATAAAAATTTCAGATTTGCATTTAGTATTCAGCTTTGAAGTGTTTAAGTTCTTCAGAAGAAGTATACAATTTATAAGTATACAATATATAAAATTATCAACAATATTATCATGTAATTAAAGGGATTTATGCCCATTTTAAAGAGTGAAAAAGATGATTGGTGGTTTCATAAAAATAGGGTAATAACTCTAGCTACTTTTCTTTCTTTCATATTCAGAGTTTTTGTATTTTTCCCCAGGTTTGTCAAGGGCTATTTAATGAATTATTAGAAAATGGAATATCTGTGTGGCCTGGTTATTTGGAAACTGTGCCATCCTCATTGGAACAACTTTATTCAAAGTAAGAATTGTGTTTTTTTGTTGCTTAAAAAATGTATTTATTCAGTTTTTGATTATACAATGTTTCTTTATGAGTAACAGATTTCTTCTAAATATCTATATATACTATAATTCAAAATTATTCCTAACTTTCCTGTTTACAGAACCACATACCCTTAGTTAATTGGTACAGCAGGAAACAATACTCATCAGGTATATATAAGCACATACTATATGAAACTTCAAGACTTAACACCATGAAGTATGTGTATCTGAGTTTATCAGTTTATCAGGGATGGAATTATTTATATTAGACACATTTGTTGAATCAGGACTGAGGGAACATGAGTGGAGTGCCTTTTCCTTGCTGGCGTTGTTCATTCTCAGGCTGAGTGGAAGGTAGTTCTATTCCAGAGAACAGAGAACTAGTTTTCTCGGTGATCTGCACCTCTGTCTACCTGATTGCTCAAGACTGAAACCTGGATATTGTCCTTCACTCTTCCCTCTTCCTTACTGTCAGAGTCCAGTCCATCACTAAGTCTCGTCTTCCTCCCAAATGTATCTCACACCCACATCTCCCCATTAAGATCACCAGTATCGGGCTTCCCTGGTGGCGCAGTGGTTAAGAGTCTGCCTGCCAATGCAGGGGACACGGGTTCGAGCCCTGGTCTGGGAGGATCCCACATGCCGCGGAGCGACTAGGCCCGTGAGCCACAGTTGCTGAGCCTGCCTGTGCTCCACAATGGGAGAGGCCGCGATAGTGAGAAGGACCGCGCACCGCGATGAAGAGTGGCCCCCGCTTGCCGCAACTAGAGAAAGCCCTTGCACAGAAACAAAGACCCAACACAACCATAAATAAATAAATTAATTAATAAATAAATAAAATTTAAGGGAAAAAATTTTAAAAAATAAAAATAAAGCAAATAATTAAAAAAAAAAGATCACCAGTATCTCTTGACTGGATTATTGAAATAATCTCCTAATTGATCTCCTGTCTCTAGTCTTACCCCCTGCTATTTTCATTAACTTCTGTTTTTTAATAAAATAATTCATTTTCCCCTACTTTGGGTTTATTTTGTTATTTTTTTAGCTTTTTGTGTTGAATACATATCTTTTAGGTGAAAAGTTGTGAAGCTTAGTGTTTCGCTCCTCAGTTCTGTAGTAACTTGTTAAAATATACCTTTCAGATGATGTCAGAAGAAAAATAAGTTTCTATAGATAAAGCAACTGATGGCTTTATCATATATAAAATGAAGGGGTGGTACTTGAACTTTCCAGTGTTCTCAGTTTCTAAAATCTTATCCTTTGAGTCATGTGGACAATATCAAGTTACAGTTGTTCTTTACATGGTAAAGGCTTTATGTCCCAGGATAGTTTTTTTCCTTTGTCCCAGGATACTTTTCTCCAGATATTTATTAAGCACCCACTATATTTTTTGTACTTTGATACAGCAGTAAACAGAAAAGTTTCCTGTTCTTAATGACACTTATATTCTAGTGGGATAGAATAGACATCAGACAAATAGATAAATAAGATAATTTCTGGTGGAGTCCTAAAAGAAAAGAAACAATGAGATAGTATGACTGGGTAAACAGAAAGAAGGCCAGTGTGGAACATATTCAGTTATTGCTAAACTAGAAACTAAGTTAGTGTACTAAGGTATATATTTAGCATGGTTTTTGGTATAATTTGTTGTACACTAGATCTTAATATTATAGTAGTATTATAAGAGAGTTTCGTCTAAAATTATTTTCTTGGATTGTATCCAAATACCAAAAGGCTGAGGTTATTCTGAGGTTCATCCAGATCACACCAAATGGTGTGTTGAGGTACCAGTGTTTATTTCTTATATTTTCTTTTCTTTTATGACTTCTCAGCTATTACAATAAGTCAGAAACTTTCTGAAAATTTTACTTTGAAAATGATTCAGAAACTTGAAAAAAGTATTTTTGGGTTCAGTTCTCAAGCCCTGTCTTTGAGTTTTGTGACTCTTTTTTTCCTTTTTTTCTTTCTTTATTTTTTTATAGAACTTTAGTTGTGGTATGCGGGAACCTTAGTTGCAGCATGTGGGATCTAGCTCCCTGACCAGGGGTCAAACCTGGGCCCCCTGCATTGGGAGCTTGGAGCCTTAGCCACTGGACTACCAGGGAAGTCCCTGAGTTTTGTGACTCTTGAAGGTGGCATTGACTCCTGAGTAATTAAAGCTGGTAATGTGGTGAATTTACAATCTATATTTGTGCTCATGTGTTTTGGTTAACTACCTTTTTTTCTTAGATATGATGAAATGAGTATCCTCTTCACAGTGTTGATTACTGAAGCTACTTTGGAGAACGGATTAATACATCTGAGAAGTAGAGACACCACAATGAAGGAAATGATGCATATATCCAAAGTAAAAGACTTTTTAACTAAATATATATCATCAGCTAAGAATGTATAGATTCTAATATTTGTGTAATAAATATTCTCCTTTCCTAATTTGGTTGTCTTATTTAACTGAGATTATTATTAGTATTTTTTGTTTAGCCTCTTTGCACTCAGAAGTGGATTTTTTTGGTGCTTTTTTTGATTCAGTTTTTATTACTTATATTTCTTGATGTATTTCATGGTATCAGGAATATGTTCAGCTATAAGAAACAAAAGTACTGCTATACTGGCTTAAGCAAATTGGAGTTTGTTTCTTTCATAACAAGAAATCGAGGGGGTAGACTGTCCAGAGCTGGTGTAATTGTTTCCTCTATAGTAGTTAGGGAGCAAGGCTCTTGCTGTCTTTCCACCATCTTTAGTATATTGGCTTTTATGTTTATACTTATTTCTTCTTGGTCACAAGATGGCGGATGTATTTCTAGCCTTCTCAGCCACATTCGAGTTAGGAAGAAAGTCAAAGAGATAAGAGCTAGCCAGCCAAGGCTCTTCTGTTTTTAATTAGGAAAGTAAAAGCTTTCCCAAACATCCCAGTCAGAAGACTTATTTACATTTTCTTGTATTTATGAGAACTGAATCACATGGTCATTGCTAGGCCAGTCATTGTCCAAGGGAATGAGAATATCATGATTAATTTGGGTCAAACACAATTTATCCCTTGGGGCAGTACTGTCTTCTCTGAAATGGGTTTTGTTATCAGGAAAGAAGGGTCTTTATATACACTGTCAAATATCAAAGATTAACCTAAAACTAAAATTTTTAAAATGAGAATATTTATTGACTTTTGCAGAGCAAGCTAAAATAAATGTTAAATGGCATAATCTAATATTAGTATATTTCATGTCTAACAGATATGTGTATAAGAAATCTTTAAACTTTTGTGTGCTGATTATGTTTGTGTTAACTATGTTGTCATTACCAGCCTGACAAAAATTCTGATACTTTGTGTAAAATGTCTTAAAAGCTTGGCTGGCTTGTCTGAGTTGACTTTACTTAGTAGGTCTTTATTTTTTGGTTATTATTTTTTGCTCTTGGGGAGAATTTCAAACATATACAGAATAGTATAATTAACCCCATGTGCCTATCACCCAGCACCAACAACCATCAACCCGTGACCAGTCTTGCCTCATCCACCCCACATCACCCTTCTATGTTATTTCGAAGCAGATCGCAGCTATCAGTTCATTTGTAAATATTTTAGTTCAGGATCTTTTGTTAAGTTAACCATTCTCCCGCCTGAAAAAATTAACAGTAGATGATAATAGGAATTATTGAGAATTTCCTTGGGTGTGATAATGATATTATGGCTTTATTTTTCTTTTTAAAAAGTCATTGTTTGGAGACTATACTCTGGGTGCCATCACGAACTCACCAATAATTGCAATTCAAATTCAGTACTGGTGTGTGTGTGTGTGTGTGTGTGTGTGTGTGTGGGGATTAGCTTTATTGAGATATGATTTACATACAGTAAATTTACCTATTTTAAATGTACAGATTATGAGTTCTGACAAATGTGTAACCACTACCACAATGATAATATAGAACATTTCCATCACCCCCCAAAAGTCCCCTCATGCCCCTTTAGGACTTAAGGGTTTTTACTTTAACCTCTTCTATCACACATCTGTATCTCCTCCCACATCAAGAATCCCAATTCTAAAAAAAAAAAAAAAAAAAAAGAATCCCAATTCTCAAGAATACTGAGGGTGATAAAATTAGAATGCCATGACACACAACTGCTCATTTGCTTTATCTCACCTTAACCACAGAACTCTCAGAACTGCAACGCCAGTATTCCCACCATATGTCTACTTAAAAGTTTAAATTTCATTTTTGTAGTTTGGGGTCCAATATTTAGTTTTAATATAACTGTGAGACTAAAATGTTTTTAAAAATTATTTTTCTGAAGAAAATCTCAGTCCTGCCCACAGGTACCTTTATTTAGGTACTTTGTCTTCTTAGGGGCCTCAGCCTTCACAGGAAGATTGTATTCCTGGTCTCAGATCAGCTGGCTGCACTAACTGGCAACATGGAATGTCTATACTGCAGTTGAGGTAAGTAATATTTATGGAGGATTATCCAGATCAGAGGTGTCCGACTGGAGTTACACATCAGAATCTCCTGTGGAGCTTTTAAAAATAAATATATTTGAGCCCTATCCCAGACAGACCTACTATTTCTCTTCACAGTGGGGCCCTCGTAAGTATATTTTAAAATACAGGTGGTTTCTGATGTTCACCCCTGTAGTAACCACTGTTAAATTTATCAGAGAGCTGTATACCTGGATGGTATTGTTTTGACAAAACTTCCCTGCAGCCCAATTGCATTTAATAAATTTTTTTTTATCAAATACTCTTCTTAGGTAATACACCACACCAATATGTACTGAAAGATGTTATTAGAAAGAGTTCTATGAAACTCATGCTTCATTTAGCCATAAGAATGTTCTTGAGGGCATTTGTTTGCTATGTACACCACGTCTTCCTGTGAGGAAGCATGGGAGAAATTTCTCAGATTTAAATGCCAGGGGTAGTTGTGCTTCTCCTAAAGACTGGCCTGTCATTATATGTGTTATATATCTGTTCATTTTGTTTATTCACAAAGGCTTTTTGAGCACCCAAGTACCAGGAACTCTAGGTGCTGGGGATGTAGTGGTGAACAAAACAGACAAGGCCCTTCTAGGGGTGGGCAGGTGGGGACAGACATTAAGCAAGTAGGTGCATGGGCAATTTCAGGTAATTTTGGGTAGCGATAGTGTAAAATAGGACAGGATGGCGTGCTAGATCATGCCTAGGGTAGTGTGCTTTACATAGGTGATCAGGGGAGCCTCTGAGGACTGGCCTTCCAACTGAGACTGAATGATGTGAAGGAGCCAGCTGTGTGAACATCTGGGGCAGCACATTCTGGGCAGAAGGGAGTAGCAAGTGCTATGGCCCTTAGGACGAAAATGGTGTGGAGTGAGCAAGGAACATAAAGCAGGCCAGAACAGAGGGGAGAAGGGGAGGTCAGAGAGGTGGTCAGGGAGAGGTGGTCAGGGCCCATGTTGCTTAGAGCCATGGGGGCCACAGTAAGGACTCTGGAAGCCACTAGGGCAGGAGGGGGCATGGTTTGAGCAGAGAAGGGACATACTGTTATTTTGAAAAGGTGACTGTGGAGAGTGGAATGTTAGAGGAGTAGAAAGGAAGCAGGGAGACCTGTTAGGAGCTCTGACAATGCCCAGGTGATGGTGGCCAGGACAAGAGAGGTAACAATGCCCTTCCTGGATCTGGCAAGAGGAGCCCCTGCCCTTTAGAGGGTCCTGCTCTGGCCCTTCTCCAGCTGTGCCTTCCCCCACATTATGTCTGAGGGGCCAAGGAGATGTGTTTGGAGGTCATTGTAATCCTTAGGTGTCTAATTGTCCTAACCTATAAGTTTATGTACTACCCGAAATCTCAGTTACTGTCTCTGGTTGTGTGTAATAAAGGTCAAAGACAAGGCACTAGCCCATATGTCCCTCCAGGGCAGTAAAGGAGAAAGAAGGAGCTTCAGACATCACTGAACCACTGTTGATCATTCCTCTGGTTAAGTCTCCCCTTTACATCCTTCAGGAGAAGCAGCACTGAGAGAAGGCAGTCTCCTTAGGTTGTAATCCCCCAGGTCTGGGAGCAGAAGGGGCAGAAGGGACAAATGCTTGAGGGCAGCTGGTCAGAGCACACCTATTTGCAGCTCTTCATCCCAGCAAGGTTTTTGTGCTGCCCTGGTGTCACCTTGCAGATACTGCCTTTTCCTGGTTTCCTATTGGATTTTTGGCTTTTTTCTTAATTTGTGAGAGCTCATTATATATTGTAGAACTTCATACTTTATCAGAGACATGGATTCAAAATACCCCCCCCCCATTCTTCTGACTTAGTTTAAGATTTTTAAATGTTTCATCTAACTAAATTTAACAATCATTTATGTCTTCTGGATTGTGAGTCATACCTAGAAAAGCCTTTCCCTCTTAAAGATTATTATAAAATTCCTCCTGTTTTCTTCTAGCACGTCTGTGGCTTCATTTTTAGGTATTTTAATATTTGAGCTAGCTGAATTAATTTTGTTGCAAAGAATGGAGTTCTAACTTATTAAATATGGTTCTCAGGTTTTTAAAGTGTATTGAATATTGCATCTTTTCCCCATTGACTTAAAATGCCATATTTTTCATATACTAAACTCCCATATGTATTTAGATCTATATCTGGACTTCCTGTCCTGTTACATTTACATTTTTCTACTTCTCCAGCCATATACCCATACCACACTTTCAAAATCATGGTAACTTTATAATGTTTTCAGACCTCACAGATCTCTCTCTCTCACTCTGTGCCTCCCCCTGACACACACACACACACACACACACACACACACACACACACACACACACACACACACACACACACACACACACACTTACATTTACTCATATGCTTCTTGAATCCTACACCCTTCCTCTGTATTCAGTTTCCTTCTTCATCAAGTACACTGTGTATTTCTTTCAGTGTGAATGTGATTGGGAAACCTCCTTCTCAGTCTTTGTCTTAAAATGTCTTTATTTCCCCCTCAGTCTTGATTGATATTTTGGCTAGTGTGGTAGCTATTTTGATTGGCTCTCTTAAGCCACATCATAACCCTTCTTCTGTTTGGTGGGGTCTGAAACCTGAAAAATTACAGTTCCTTTGCTGCCAGGGCATGGCTGTGAATATCTTCTACCAATTAGATGCATGTACATAGGACCTGGAAAGTAGAAGGGAGGTGATGGTTTCCCCTGAAAAGCAAATGTCTCCAGTGGCATAACTCCACACTCTATTGGGCTCCAGTTTCTGGGTGAGGCAGTTGTGGCAGAGGCACCAGCGATAACAGTAGCAGCAGTAGTTTTCTGATCTCCAGATTGTAAGAAAAACCTACAGACAAATTATTAAAATCAAAAAGAGAATTTAGCAAGGTTGCTGGATATAAAGTCAATCAAGAAAAGCGATTGTGTTTCTATATGTCCACAACATGAAATAAAAATACAATTTACCGGCCTTTCTTGCCTTCTGAGATGGCCCACACTCTGTCTGTGGAGTGTGTTTCTCTATAAATAAGTCCACTTCTTACCTGTCACTTTGTCTCTCACTGAATTCTTTCTGCGATGAGACATCAAGAACCTGAGCTTCATTAAGTCCTGAAACCAGGTGCTGACCCTTTATTCCCAACTTATAGCTAGTCCAACTCCCGCTCATCGTCAGCACCGCTGGGATGTCTTCTGTGCCATTTCTTTGCGAGAACTTTTTGGGCACTAACACCGGGTTGGGAGACTACCTTGGAACGGATAGCATCTAAAATCGTACTGAAACCCCCACCAGGTGGGAGAAGTTAACTCTATGCTGCCCACAAGCACGTAGACCCCAGACCGGTTGAACCAGAAGGCTGATGATGCTAACTCCCACTTGCCTCCCCATCAACCAATCAGAAGAATGTCCACCAGCTGATCACGCCCTTCTCTTTGAACCATTACTGTAAAACTCCTCACTTCCCCCTCCAGGTTGGGACACACAGTTTTGAGGGCATGAGCCTGCTGTGGCCCCCTTTGCCTGGCAAAGCAATAAAGCTATTCTTTTCTACTTCACCCACAAAAACAAAAACAAACAACAACCAAATAAAACCAATTTACCATAGCATCAGAATATCAAGTACTTAGGACTAAATCTAACAAAAGATGTGCAAGCTGTTTATGCAGAAAATGATAAAATGCTATTGAGAGAATTGAAGACATAAACAAATGGTGAGATATTTGTAGTTTGGAAAACTCAATACTGTAAAAATGTTAATTCTCCCCAAATCTACAAATTCAATGCAGTATCAATCAAAATCCCTATTATGTTCATTTTTTCTTTAAGAAAATAGTAAGCTGAATCTAGAATTTATACACAAATGCAAAAGGTCAAGAATAGCTAAGACATTCTTAAAAAGAACAAGGTGGGAAAATTGTTCTTCCAGTTATCAAGATGCATTTGAAAGCTGAGTATGACATTGACATAGGAGAGATAAGTAGAGCAATGAAACAGAATCCAGAGCCCAGAAAGAAACCCACATGTATATGGGCATTTGATTTGTGACAAAGGTGACAGTGCAGTTTAGTGGGGAAAGGACAGTCTTTTCAGTAGACAGTGCTGGAACAACAGAGTGTATCCATGCGGGGGAGTGGAAACAAGTATGATGCTAATTTCACATCACAGAAACAATTCCAGGCGGATATAAACTGAAATAATGAAAGTAAACTAAAAAAGCCTTTAGTAGATAGTAGTATACGGTAATGCTTGTATGACCTCAAGTTGAAAAAATATTCATCTGGGCACACATCCACAAAAAAAACACTAACCGTAAAGGACATGGCAGGACTTCCCTGGTGGCGCAGTGGTTAAGAATCCGCCTGCCAATGCAGGGGACACGGGTTCGAGCCCTGGTCCAGGAAGATCCTACATGCCGTGGAGCAACTAAGCCCGTGCGCCGCAACTACTGAGCCTGCGCTCTAGAGCCTGCGAGCCACAACTACTGAGCCCAAGTACCACAACTACTGAAGCCCGGGGGCCTAGAGCCTGTGCTCTGCAACAAGAGAAGCCACTGCAATGAGAAGCCCACGCACCACAACAAAGAGTAGCCCCCACTCACCACAACTAGAGAAAGCCCATGCCCAGCAACAAAGACCCAAAGCAGCCAAAAATAAATATATAAATAAATAAATTTTAAAAAAGAAAAAGAACCAAAGGGAAACTTCTAGACATGAAAAAAATGTAACTATTGAAATGAAAACTCAATAGATCCTCTTCCTCTTCCTTTTCTTCTTCTTCCCCTCTTAAACAATTCATGCAAAAGCCATGGGGGTGGGGCTCAACATCTGCTCATTGGGTAGGTACGGGCGGAAGCCACAGAAAGTCAGAGTTGGGTGAGGAGGGAGTTGTGAGGATAAGTACACTTGACACTTAACTGCCCATGGCAGTTATTATTATTGTCGTTATTATAGTTGTTACAAAGGAAATGTTGAGAGATGGCAGAGCAACCACCAGTCTCATCCTCTGGGCTTCACCTCTGATTCCAGCTGCATCTGAGGCCTCACCCACTTTGTGCTGACAGCTTTCTTGCTTTAACTATACAATACATATCACTCCTTTTCTGCCCTGGGGCTTTCCAGTGCCCTGGGTGAGACGCCAATGGAAGTGCACTTGGAATGCCCACATGCACAGCCTAGAAGTGGGAGATGCATCACCTCCTGGGGCAGCCCTTAGTGGGGGATGGAAGCTGATGGGTAAAATGCTTCTCACTGTCAGTCCTCAAGTGGACAATTCTGAGAGACATTTTTTCACTCCGCAGACGGTTCCAGTGGGGTCAAGCGCCAGTTGCCCACAGCAATGCCCAGCTCAACCTTATACCTCATTCTGGCTTTTCCTCCAGTCCCTCACGCCTGTTCCCTAGTGTCCCTTCTGTTCCACACAAGGCCTTTTCTCAGGCTCTGCTTTCCAGGCTAGCTCAGGATAAGACTATCAGAAGGCCCTAGAAAGCAGCCCTGGGAAACGGAATTCCTCCCAGGATGAATGGCAATAAGGACTCTGTTGCCGGTGGTAAGGGGAGTGGAGATAATCCTTACATGCCATAGCTTCACAATTACTAAGACTTTCCCCTGCAGCGGGGAAGGGAGCAGAGGTAGATAATGAAGCACTAGGTTATGCAATAGTTCTAGCATTTGAAAGGCATGAGGCAATAGTAATTATATGGATTGTGGAGTTGGTTGGCTTCTACTAACTGCTTTAGAAGCTTTGCAAGAGAAAATGAGAGGCTGTCAATTCAGGGCATGCTGTGAAACCCAGGGGCATTCTGGACTTTGAGACCTCAGAAGGTCTTAATAGGGGACTTCCCTGGTGGTCCAGTGGGTAAGACTCCACACTCCCAATGCAGGGGGCCTGGGCTCGATCCCTGGTTGGGGAACTAGATCCTGCATGCATGCCACAACGAAGAAGCAACTAAGACCCAGTGCAGCCTGCATACATACATACAGACATACATACATACATAAAAAAATAAGGTCTTAATAGGATCAAATCCAGTTACTGGTATGCTTATTAATTTGCTAGCCCCTCCCCACCCCTTTCCTTCTCTATTTCACTCTCCCTGGGCCCTCATATAAACAACCTGCACCAAGGCCTTGCCTCAGGCTCTGCTTCATGATTAAGACATGAAGAAGCTAACGGTGGCGAAGTCACTAAGTTTATAACCTCGAAGACTTAATGATTTCTAAGGGGAGCAGCCAATTAGTATGACTCAAGCTAAGCATGATCATACTATGAATAGCTAGTCATTTTTTTAGTTCTTACTTTGTGCCTAGCCCTGTTCCAAACCTTTTACATCCATTACCTGAGTTAATTCTCACAGCAGCACCATGATGTAGGTATTATTTCTCTCTCTCCCCCTCCTCTCGCCCACCCTCTCAAATGAGGAAACTGAAGCCCAGGGAGTTTATGTAACTTACCCAGAGTCACACAATTAGCACAGGACTGAACCTGGATTCAGCTCAGTCTGACTCCACAGCCCCCACACTCTTAGCCTCTGTGATATACCGATTTCTTCCAAATAACAATATCAACAGAGAAAGGGGGGAAATTATGTTCATGAATGCTGCTTTAGGCAACAAAATCCTCAAATTCATCTGGACCTGTGTGCACAGTATCCCTTCCCACCCTGAAGATGCATTCCCACAGCCAGTGCTGCTGCTGTTCTTTGCTGGGATTTAAGTCCCAGTTCAACCACTTACCAAGCTAGGGATGACCCTGTGAAATTACCCCATTTAAGCCTAAATTTCCTTACCTGTAAAAGCAAGTTAATAATACTGGCCTTGTAGGTGTTCCACAGATTTAGTGTCTAATAGCTAATAGCTATGATTTTTCTAGTCAGAGGTCCATTGTTGGGAACAGAGAAAAAAAACAGAGCAGAAGAATTTTGGTCAAGTTATTTTGTTTGTCTGGAACCCAAGAAATGCCTCTTGGCTTTATTGGACTTGACTTATAACTCCTAGGATAAGAGATTCAAACCAGAAATAATTTTGTCCCCTGAAGTGGGCTGAATGGTGGCTCCCCAAAAAGATAAGTCCTAACTCCTGGAACCCGTGAATATCACCTTATTTGGAAAAAGGGTCTTTGCAGATGTAATTAATAAGTTAAGGATCTCAAGATGAGGTCAACCTGGATTGACCTAAATCTGCTGACCAGTGTCTTTATAAGAGAAAGGCAGAGGGAGAGAAGGCCACGTGAAGATGAGGCAGAGATTGGAGAGGTGCTGCCACAAGCCAAGAAACACCAGGAGCCACCAGAAACTGGAAACGGCAAGTGAGACTTCTCCCCCAGAGCCTTTGGAGGGAGCGCAGCCCTGCTGACACCTTGACTTTGGATTTCTGACCTCTGGAACTGTAAGAAAATACATTTCTATTGTTTTAAGCCACCAATTTGTGGTAATTTGTTACAGCAGTCCTGGGAAACTAATCTACTTCTCTCTTCTCCCCCAAGTCAACTCTGCGCTGTTCTCTTGACAGAGAGCTGGTGGGAAATGCAGCACATAAAGGCATGCCTTTGACATGACCTAAATCTTGATGACTGAGAAAGTCCATGGAAATCAATATAAATAATTTTGCAGGCTTCCAAAAGCTGAGAGCAAATTTTAATGGCAATGGATAATAAATGTGTACTTGTTGAGTAATCTTGCCGTCCTCCAATGGTGACTTCAGGTGCCATTTTCTTCAGACACCTTTCCAAGGTCACCAGTTTTTGTTTTAGAATTTAGACATGGCTTTTGCTTTGTGTTTCTGCTTCTGAACCTTTAATGGGCATGGGGATGGGTAGATGATCGTTGTAATGCTTCCAGGATGCACTTATGAAGAGCACGGTGGTTGAACAATTATTCTTTATTAAGTGGTGTGGTCATGGGGGAAATGATCCATGCCTACAAATAGCAAAAGCATTTAAAAACTGTCACTAGTCAGGATCCTATCTGACAAACCTGTTGTCTGATGACAGGATTGGATGTACCTGAAAGGGCCAAAGGAATAGTGTTTAAACATGAAAAACAGTGAGTCACTTTAGGTAACCAGGTGAAACCTTTTTAAGTGTCAGTCAAGTTTGCTTTTTCTTTATGTAAATCAGCTTTATAAAAAGCATCTTGGGGCTTCCCTGGTGGCGCAGTGGTTGAGAGTCTGCCTGCTAATGCAGGGGACACGGGTTCGAGCCCTGGTCTGGGAGGATCCCACATGCCGCGGAGCAACTGGGCCCGTGAGCCACAGCTACTGAGCCTGCGCGTCTGGAGCCTGTGCCCCGCAACGGGAGGGGCCGCGATAGTGAGAGGCCCGCGTACTGCGATGAAGAGTGGCCCCCGCACCACGATGAAGAGAGGCCCCCGCCTGCCGCAACTAGAGAAAGCCCTCGCACAAAAAAAACGAAGACCCAACACAGCTAAAAATAAATAAATAAATAAAGTAGCTATTAATTAAAAAAAAAAAAAAAAAAAGCTATGTGTACCCACTTGGAGAGGATAGTGAGAAGTTTAAAAAAAAAAAAAAAAAAGCATCTTACCCTGAGATGTAGTTTCTATCTTTAAATCTCAGAAGATGAGTTCAGAATAGACATATCCAGTTTTACAATCATTACAGCTTTCTATAATATAAAAGAGAAAATAATTCAGTAAACTTAGGATATATATCCATAGAAGCTCTTTAAAAATTCTATTTTAATAGCTGGGTGGCCTGACAGAACCAAGTATTAACTGTTTTTTTTTTCCTGGACTATATTAAATGATTTATTCTTGAAAATTTTTTAGAAGTGCACCTGCATCCTTCTCTCTGGATTTTTTATATGATATTCTCCCCACCACATCCTTCTCTCCTCCCCATCTACCCATCTCCAGATGAAATTTGTTAGGAGCCGTGGTACTGATTGCTATTGGTTTCCTAGGGTATGCATGTTGCCCCCATTCATCCCATCCTTGGGTTCCTAAAGCCTGGGAGTATGGTGACCTCACAGAGACTACTGTCCCATTTCGATAACATCCCTTATCCCAAACTGTGGCTCACCCTGATCTCTCGGTGCCACCTCCTGGAACATGGGGGTGGCATAATGTATCTCCTGAGAGTATTCAGTCCCTGGGTAAAAGACAAGAAACAGAGTTATTGGGCCTATAATCCTAATCTCTGATCACGTGAGGGCAGTGGCTTACCAACTACCCTCACAATGTCATGTCACCTCTGGACTTTGCAGAGAGTACTTACCATCTCGGGCTTTGGAAACACATTGCCTTGGTTCTAAGCCTGGCACAAATTTCTCATCTGTACAATGGGAATGATATAAATTGGGAGTTAGTGGTGTTTGTACCAGACAGGGCGGGTAAATTGCTTAGCACTCTGCCTGGCACATGGCTGGCCCTCAATCAATGTTGGCTGGGATTGTTCTCATTGTTGGCCAAGGTCCTGGGTCTATTTACTATAAAGCAGCAAATGATGCTAGAGGTGATCATCAAAGAGATTGGAACACAGTGTAGATCATTCTGAACTGATAGAAAAAAATCTCCAAGATACGTCATTAAATGAAAAAATCAAGGTGTAGAATGACGTATCTATGACATGCTACCATTGCTACCATTTATTTAGATGCTAACATACACATAAAATATCTGTGGAAGGATTTTAAAAACTGGTTATTGCCCCTGGAAAGTGGGATAGGGTGTCGGGATGGGAGGGAGACACTATACTCTGCTTCTGCAATTTTTTACACATGTGTCTGTACGACCTTAAAAATTTTTTAAAGACAAAAACCCCAAACCAACCAAAATCGCCAACAAAGTTCTCTTACCTGCTTGATTTTTACAGATATTTGCATATGTTCCATCTTCCATGGGTGTATTTCCATAGACTCTGGGTGCATTATCTTTCATAGCTTTTCCTATATAAATTGGTGCAGAATCATTAAATTAAACTACTTCAGCCACAGGAGAGGAATTCCCCAGAGTTCTGAAAGAATGACCTGCTCCAGTGGGCTAAACTGTTGTCTATTAAAGGAAAACCATAGACTCAGCAAGGAGTCCATAGCATCTGCTTCTCTAAGGCAGGAACCCTTCTGATTTATTTTCTTGGCTCTGCAAATAACATCCTTTGCCTATCAGATTATGCTTGAGATGGCCAGAGACACCTTTTCTTTCCTTCGCTGAAAAGAATAGGCTGTAAAAAGCTTTGTAATATCTGCAAGAGATAGTAAATTACCCAGCTGAGTTCCATTTAGTCCTGGCCAGTACTCAAGAATATTAATTCCACTTTTGTAAGACTCTACGCTTTTTGTAGGAAGAGGAGACATGTTTTTTAAAAGTATGAGATGCAATAAATTTAAGAGGATTGAAATCATATCAAGCATCCTTTCTGATCACAACAGTATGAGACTAGAAATCACCTACAAGAAAAAAACTACAAAAAACACAAACACATGGAGGATAAACAATATGCTACTAAACAACCAATGAGTCACTGAATTAATGAGGAAATAAAAAATATACCTGGAGACAAATGAAAATGGAAGCACAACCATCCAAAATCTAAGGGACCCAGCAAAAGCAGTTCTAAGAGAGAAGTTTATTGCAATACAATCCTAGCTCAGGAAACAAGAAAAATCATAAATAAACAACCTAACTTTACACCTAAAGGAAATAGAAAAAGAAGAAAAGTTAGTAGAAGGAAAGAAATAATAAAGATCAGAGCAGGAATAAGTGAAATAGAGACTAAAAGAAAACAATAGAAAAGATTGATGAAACTAAGAACTGGTTCTATGAAAAGCCAAACAAAATTGATACACCTTTAGCTAGGTTCATCAAGAAAATAGAGAGCTCAAATAAATAAAATCAGAAATGAAAGAAGTTAAAACTGACACCACAGAAATACAAAGGGCTATAAGAGATTACTACAAACAATTATACACCAATAAAGTAGAAAGCCTAGAAGAAATGGATAAATTCCTAAAATGTACAATCTCCTAAGACTCAATCAGGAAGAAATAGAAAATATGAAGAGGCCAATTACCATTCAATATGAAATTGAATCAGTAATCAAAAAACTCCCAACAAACAAAAGTCCCAGACCAGATGGCTTCACAGGTGAATTCTACAAAATGTTGAAGAGGAAGGAACACTTTCAAACTCATTCTATGAGGCCAGTATCACCCTGATATCAAAACCAGACAAAGACACCAGAGAAAAAGAAAATTACGGGCCAATATAACTGATGAACATAGATGCAAAAATCCTCAACAAAATATTAGCAAACCAAATTCAACAATATATTTAAAGGATCATACACCATGATCAAGTGAGATTTATCCCAGAGATACAAGGATGTTTCAATATCCGCAAATCAACGTGATACACCACATTAACAAATTGCATAACAATTATATGATCATCTCAATAGATGCACAAAAAGGTTTTGACAAAATTCAACATCAATTTATGGTAAAAACTGTCAACAAAGTAGGTATAGAGGGAACATACCTCAACATAATAAAGACCATATATAACAAGCCCACGGCTAACATTATACTCAGTAATGAAAAGCTGAAAGCATTTCCTCTAAGATCAGGAACAAGACAAGGATGCTCACTCTTGCCACTTTTATTGAAAATAGTATTGGTAGTCCTAGCCATAGTAATGAGACAAGAAGAAGAAAAAAAGGAATCCAAATTGGAAAGAAAAAAGTAAAACTCACTGTTTGCAGATGACATGATACTATATATAGAAAATCCTAAAGATGCCACCAAAGAATTAGAACTATTAGAACGAATAAATGAATTCAGTAAAGTTTCAGGATACAAAATTAATATACAGAAATCAGTTGCATTTCTATACACCAAAAATGAACTATCTGAAAGAGAAATTAAGAAAACAATCCTATTTGTAATTGCACCAAAAAGAATAAAATACCTAGGAATAAATCTAACCAAGGAGGTAAAAGACCTGTACTTGGAAAACTATAAGACACTGATGAAAGAAATTGAAGACAACACAAACAAATGGAAAGATATACCATACTCACAGATTGGAAGAATTAATATTGTAAATGACTGTATTCCCCAAGGCAATCTACAGGTTCAGTGCAATCCCTGTCAAATTAGCAATGGGATTTTTCACAGAATTAGGACAAATAATTCTAACATTTGCATGGAAACACAAAAGACCTCAAATAGCCAAAACAACCCTGAGAAAGAACAAAGCTGGAGGTATCATGCTCTCTAATTTCAAACTGTACTACAGAGGTACAATAATCAAAGCATTATGGGACTGGCACAAAAAACAGACACATAGATCAATGAAACAGACTAGAGTGCCCAGAAATGAACCCATGCTTATATGGTCAATTAATTTACAACAAAGGAGGTAAGAATATACAATTGGGAACAACAACACAGTAAATGGCATCGGGAAAACTGGACAGCCACATGCAAAAGAATCAACTGGCCCACTTTCTCACACCATCTACAAAAATAAACTCAAAATGGATTAAAGACCTAAATGTAAGATCTGAAACCATATAACACCCAGAAGAAAACATAGGTAGTATGCTCTTTGACATTGCTCTTAGCAATATTTTTTTTGGCTCTGTCTCCTCAGGCAAGGGAAACAAAAGCAAAAATAAACAAATGGGACTACATCAGACTTGCACAGTGAAGGGGATTATCAACAAAACAGAAAGGCAGCCTACTGAATGGGAGAAGATATTTGCAAATGATATGTCTGATAAGGGGTCAATATCCAAAATGTACGAAGAACTCATACAACTCAACATCAAAAAACCAAACCCAATTTAAAAACAGGCAGGGACTTCCCTGGTGGTCCAGTGGGTAAGACTGTGCTCCCAATGCAGGGGGCCTGGGTTCGATCCCTGATGGGGAACTAGATCCTGCATGCATGCCGCAACTAAGAGTTCACATGCCGCAACTAAGAGTTCGCATGCCACAACTAAGAGCCCGCATGCTGCAACTAAAAGATCCTGCATGCCGCAACTAAGACCTGCTGTGGCCAAAAACAAACAAATAAATAAATAAATATTTTTTTAAAAATTACCCCATTAAAAAAAATAAAAAGTAAAAACAGGCTGAGGAACTGTATAGACATTTTCCAAAGAGGACATACAGATGGCCAACAGGCACATGAAAAGATGCTCAACATCACTAAATCATCAGGGAAATGCAAATGAAAACCACAATGAGATATCACCTCACACCGGTCAGAATGGCTACCATCAAAAAGATAACTAACAGGGCTTCCCTGGTGGTGCAGTGGTTGAGAATCTGCCTGCCAATGCAGGGGACACGGGTTCGAGCCCTGGTCTGGGAAGATCCCACATGCCACGGAGCAACTAGGCCCGTGAGCCACAATTACTGAGTCTGCGCGTCTGGAGCCTGTGCTCCGCAACAAGAGAGGCCGCGATAGTGAGAGGCCCGCGCACCGCAATGAAGAGTGGCCCCCTGCTTGCCACAACTAGAGAAAGCCCTAGCACAGAAACAAAGACCCAACACAGCCAAAAATAAATAAATAAATAAATAAACAAAGTAAATAAT
Organism: Balaenoptera musculus; assembly: GCF_009873245.2. Lineage (NCBI taxonomy): Eukaryota > Metazoa > Chordata > Mammalia > Artiodactyla > Balaenopteridae > Balaenoptera > Balaenoptera musculus. The sequence goes on from NC_045804.1 coordinate 14,415,293, forward strand.
GACTTAAAAAAAAAAAAAAAAAAGATAACTAACAAGTGTTGGCAAGGATGCGGAGTAAAGGAAACCCTCATGCACTGTTGGTGGGAATGTAAATTGCTGCAGCCAATATGGAAAACAGTATGGAGGTTTCTCAAAAAATTAAAAATATGATCCAGCAATTCCACTTCTGGATATTTTTCTGAAGAAAACAAAACACTAATTTTAAAAGATATATGCACCCCTGTATTCATTACAGCATTATTTACAACAAACAGCCAAGCTATGGAAGCAATCTAAGTGTCTGTTGATGAATGGATAAAGAAGATGTGGTATGTGGTACACACACATGCACACACTCACACACACACAATGGAATATTACTCAGCCATAATGAAGAATGAAATCTTGCCACTTGTGACAACATAGATGCGCCTAGAGGGTATTATGCTAAGTGAAATGAGTCAGAGAAAGACAAATACCGTATGATTTCACTTATTTGTGGAATCTGGAAAACAAAACAAGTGAACAAACATAACAAAAAACAGACACATAGATACAGAGAACAAACAGGTGGTTGCCACAGAGGTGGGGGGTGAATGAAATAAGTGAGAGAGATTAAGAAGTACAAACTTCAAGTTACAAAATAAATGTCAGGGACTTCCCTGGTGGTGCAGTGGTTAAGACTCTGTGCTACCAATTCAGGGGGCCCGGGTTTGATCCCTGGTCAGGGAACTAGATCCCACATGCATGCCACAACTACGAGTTTGCATGCCACAACTAAGGAGCCCATGTGCTGCAACTAAGGAGCCCAGGTACCACAACTAAGGAGTCTGCCTGCTGCAACTAAGACCCAGTGCAACCAAAATAAATAAATATATACAAAATAAATGAGTCACAGGGATGAAATGTACAGCATGGGAAATATAGTCAATAATATTGTAATAGCTTTGTAACGAGACTTATCATGGTGGTCATTTTGTAATGTATAGAAATTCGAAGCACTCTGTTGTGCACCCGAAACTAACATAGTGTTGTAGGTTAATTATACTTCAATTTTAAAAATGCTTTACATTACAAAAAACAAAAATTTTTTAATGTATGAGATGTATACATTTTGACATCTGTTTTCAAGTTTCCTGTCAACTGAGTCCTGGATTTCCGTGAATTAGGACTTTAGAGATGGAAAAAGGCCAAGAGCCTAACATGTATCACTTAGTTCTCTCCCCAGGTCTGACAGTATCTCCCATGGCCCCATTTTACAGGTCAGAACGCTGAGGCTCAGGCAGGTGAAGGAGCCCACTCAATGCCCCAAAGCTCACTGGCAGGTGTCGGTCCTGAGACACAAACTGTCTTTTGTGTAAATCTCAATATTCCTCTGTAGTCGTGTGCCAAATGAAAAGGCCACTTTGAAATCTTAACTAGAGGTCATAAGACGTGAATTATGAAAAGTAGTAAATGGGGTTTAATGCAGTGCTTAAGGTGGGGCAGAGAGAATGAGGCTCTTTTTTGTCTTCATGTACTGAGCTTCCTCCGAGTGGCAGACCCAGTGAGGACACTGACAACTACAAAGCAAAGCTCTGGCAGTCTGAACCCACTACATCATTTGCAGGCTTTGTGCAAAATGAAAATGTGGGGCCTCTTGTTTAAAAATTATTGAGATTTGTACACCCACGTTCAAAGCAGCACTACTCACAATAGCCAAAAGGTGGAAGCAATACAAGAGTTCATTGATGGGTGAATGGATAAACAAAGTGTTTGTGTGTGTGTGTGTGTATGTACACATATGTGCGTGTGTGTGTATATATATGTGTATATATGTATATGTGTATATATATATATATATATTATATATATATATATATATATAAAATGGAATATTATTCAGCTTTTAAAATGAAGGAAAAAAAATTTTTTTGGCCGCACCGCATGGCTTGTGGGATCTTAGTTCCCTGACCACAGATCAAACCCGTGCTCCCTGCAGTGGAAGCCTGGAGTTTTAACCCCTGAACCTCCAGGGAAGTCCTGAAATGAAGGAAATTCTGACACGTATACAACAGGGATGAACCTTGAGGACATTGTGCTAAATGAAATAAGCCAGTTACAAAAGGACAAATACTGTATGATTCCATTTATATGCGATTTCTAAAGTAGTCAAATTCATAGACAGAAAGTAGAATGGTGTTTGCCAGGGGCTGGGAGGAGAGAGAAGTGAATGGGGAGTTACTGTTTAATGGGTACAGAGTTTCAGTTTTGCAAGATGAAAAAGTGGATGGCTGGTGTTGGTTGCACAGGAATGTGAATGTACTTAATGCCACTGAGTGTATACTTAACAATGGCCAACAGGGTAAATTTTATTGTTATGCATATTTTACCACAATTTAAAAATAATATAAAAAAATTTTTAATGTATTACAATTTTCAAGACAGTGACAACGGAGCATTAAACTGTCTCCTTAGCACGGGGCCCTGTGTGACTGCACAGGTCACACACCCACAAGCAGTCTAAATAGGGAAGTCTTTACCAGAGAAAAGAGAACTGTGCTACATGTGAACCGTTCAGGAAGTCCTTCATTACCTTCTCCTTTTGCATCTTTTCCTTCTCTTCTCATTTTCTTCACATCCCATTTCTGATTCCCCTTTCCCTTCCTCCTTGCCCTCACCCTGCTGTCTGTATCCAAAACCCAGGGAAAACAATGGCAAAGCTCCTAAGGAACTTACTTGCTTTGTACTTTGGTAGCATCCAAAATGCCAGAATTAGGATTATTACTATTAGCACCAGAAGCAGAAACCCCAGAAGCAGTAGCTGCAGGCAGAAAGGACAGCTCTCTCCTCCTGGAAGAAGACAGCATTCACTGGTCACTGCACAGCCTTCTTTTCCAATGATATTGAATTGTGAAATGTTCTGGAAAGGGTGATCACGACTGTCTCCCAGGTTAACCAATGTACCCAGCACCCTGAGTCCCTGCCCTGCAACTTGAGAGTTAACTTGTTAGTGAAGTTCTTAAGGTTCATACCAAGTCCATCTTCCGCAAGGGGTCATATACAAGGAAGAAAAAGCAGCACAGCATTTAACAGACAGATGTTGGCTATGTTGTTAGGGTCATAAGCCTGAGAACAGCCTGGCCATTTATTGGGCAAAGGCTTTAGTCATGTCTGCATGATTTATGTCACCCAAATACCTACCACTTATTGAGTGTTAATTATATGCAGTCATCGTGTTAAGCACTTTACATGCATTACCTTATTTTTCTCATTGGTATTACTCCCATTTTACAATTAAGTAGAGTAAGACTCAGAGAGGTTAAGTGACTTTCCTAAAGTCACACAGCTAGTGAATTGAAGGCTGGATTTGTAGGCAAAAGCCTGACTCTGGAGCCTGACTCCAACAGGTTGCCTCACTTGTTAGAACTTACTGAACACCCAGGTGTGGGCTCTGATCTTCTGAGGATGAGGCCACATGAGGTGTTCAATGCCCAATTGTGCCTGCTACCTTTGCTAACCTAATTTTTGTTCTGTCCTCCTACCTCAACCAATGTCCCTTCATAAGGCCAGATTTAAATCTAAAATTCTCAGACTCCTCAGAGTTCTGCACTGGAACATGACAGTATGGGGAGAGCCAGCCCCAGCCCTAGCCTGGCCCCCTTTCCACCCAGGCTCTGACCTGCACCCTAAGGAGCCTGACATGCACGTGGACACCCCCAGCCTGCATGGCCAAATGCCATCCCCTCACTCCCCACAAACAGCTCCCTTGGTGTGGGTCCAGGAATGTTCACATCCTTACCGTGGTCCACCCTTGGGAGGATGAGCTGGGAAGGAGACTTGTGCAGGCCCTGGAAGGTGGGTTCTGATCTGATTGGGTAGGGAATTCAGGTCTAGGAACCTAGAGTAAGGTATAGAAAAGTGGGGATATAGGGTCCAGGCGGACAAATCCCCATGGTTTATGGGAAGCTTATGGGAAGGCACATGGCTAAGAAGCACCAGAGCAGTGCCTTCCAAAACACAAGGTTGGGACAGGAGCCATTCTTGCCTCAAGGAAAGGGTGGCACTGGAAGTCTAGATTCACCAAGCATTAAACAGCCAAGCAGGTGGGTACAGGTGTTGGAAGTGAATTTTAGAAATGATTTTAAAAAAGCAAAAGAAAATCAAGAGACCCAGCAGCTTCAAGAAAGATGCAAATTCTAATGCGACTGCTTAGAACCTGAGCAGTGAAAAGTCAAGACAGGAAGCAGGGTCAAGTCAGGAAGTCTTACTATGGATACAAGGTCCCTTCTTGCCCCAGTTTCCAGGCTTTTCTTTGGTTCCTTTATGGCAGAAAGCAACCCCATCAGAACGTGTGGACCCTACAGAAGGAAAAGTATTTGGAAGCAGGTGGGCAAAGTGGGAAATGGGCGGGCAGAGGAGTAGCTGGTTTCTGGAAGTAAATCCAGATCCTGTTGAAAGAGTTCAGGTCGCCTTTACCTGTTGAGGGTATGGTGATGAGTTGACTGTGTTTTGCATGGTCAGGCAATCTGTTTTTAGCTTCACACCTATACTCTTTCCCTTCTCCAGTGTTATTCTTGGTTAAGTTAAATTCAGCAGGCTCCCTTACATTCTTGGAGATAGCTGGTGATATGGCCATGTTTTTTTCAAAGAAAGTATAATTGATGGGCAGAGAGCCATTGAATGAGATGCAGCGTAGCATTATGTATCTGTCTGTTTTTGTTTGAACAACACTGATGTTCAGCACTGGTGCAGTCACTGGATCTAGAAAAATAAAAGTGCACGTTAAACAGATAAGCAGATTGGGTTCACTCACTCAGTCCACAAACATGGATGGGAGCCCTACTCTATTCCCAGCTGTTAACCCAAAGATGAATGACACCCCTCTTGAGAAGTCAAGTTGCTCACAAGAAACTCCATCAGGAAAGATCAGTGGGTATGTGGTTAACCCCATGCCTCGTGGCATGAACCAGGTTCCGAGAAAGCCAGAGGGTGGAGGACGTCTCTCTGCTTTGAGGAATCAGAGCGCAAACTTGCCTTTCATCAGCATTCACAATTTGTTTGTGGCAGATAGTATAATTTTGTCAAAGATCCAGCTCCAAGTATGTAGTTGAGAGGTGCTTTTATTCCCAATCCTTGTAAGGTTGCAGTGGGTTTTTTTTAAATCCAAGAAATCTAAAAATATCATCTTTTCTAACTGTATTGTCATTTATAGAATTCAGCTGTACAATTATCTTTCACTTCCTCCTGAAAGAAGGAAGTAACCCTGATAAATAGAGTCAAGGGAAATTCTTGACCAGAAATGAGTGGGTCTGGTAGGCTCTGTAAGATCATACCCTATATAATAAATTATATACCTGGATAGTGGGAGAATCCAGCTATATAATTTATTATATAATTCATTAATAAAACAGTATTATAGGGAAAGAAAGATAACTGTTGAGTATCCATCATGTGTCGGGGTCACTACCCACATTATCTTGTTTCACTTCACAACAGTACTACAAGGTGGACAGCATCATGCCCATTGCACAGTTGAGGCAACTGTGATTCAGGGGCCACAGAGCTAGTAAATGGCAGAGCCAGGGCCAACTCCCAAGTATGTGCCTTTGTTTTTAATAACATTGTGCCAATTTAACAATTTGGCACAGAAACAATGAAATATGTTTCATTGTTTAAGTCAAATCAAAGAAAATAATTTAGAGTCTTCTTGCTCCGTCCCTCCCCTGAGCAGGAATCCCTGTGGCAGCATCCTTGACAGAATGGCACCCAGTGATGGTGGCCTCAAAGAGCAACTTTGTTTGGGAATAGCATCAATAGGATGTTTTTCCTATGGAATTGAAATCTACCTCCTGTAATTTTCAGGAAGGAGGAATTGAAACATTCATGAAGAAGCAGAGAGCATGGACTTCTGTCTGAGATAAGATGATTCAAACTAGAAGTACACTTCCCTGAGAGTTTGTAAATGGACTGGTAAAGTGTATCACAGCATCACAGTGATCAAGGGAAGGGAGTGGTGACTCTTCAATAAATTAGTCATATTTTTTAAATTAAAGGAGTCCTTTAATGGGACTTCCCTGGTGGCGCATTGGTTAAGAATCCGCCTGCCAATGCAGGGGACAAGGGTTCGAGCCCTGGTCCAGGAAGATCCCACATGCTTCACATGCGGAGCAACTAAGCCCGTGCGCCACAACTACTAAGACTGTGCTCTACAGCCCACAAGCCACGACTACTGAGCCTGCGTGCCACAACTACTGAAGCCCGCACGCCACAACTACTGAAGTCTGTGTGCTCTAGGGCCAGCGTGCTGCAACTACGGAAGCCCACATGCCTAGAGCCCGTGCTCTGCAACAAGAGAAGCCACAGCAATGAGAAGCCTGCACGCTGCAACAAAGACCCAGTGCAGCCGAAAATCAATCAATCAATCAATCAATCAAGGGTTCCTTTAAGGCTCATTCAGTTGCCACCTTCCCCAGAAAACATTTCCTTAGTCCTCCAGGCAGAACTTCTCCCTCCTCCTCTGCCTCCTGTAGCACTTGGTCCCATCCTCTTAATACTTTTCTACCTCTTATTACATGATCCACTTGGATGTCTCCTGGTCACCTCAAACATAACCTGTTTGAAACTGAACTCTAGTTAATCTGCTAGTTAATGAATCAATTGGTAGGTAGATAAACATATGTTAAAATCCTGTTCTTTTTTAAAATGTTTTTATTCATTCAATCATTCATTTGTTTTCATTGTGCTAAGAACGGTTAACATGAGATCTACCTTCTTAACAAATGTTTAAGTGCACAGAACAGCACTGTTAACTATAGTCACAGTGTTGTACAGCAGGGTCTCTAGAACGCACTCATCTTGCATAACCAAAACTTTATACCCATTCAACAACGACTTCCATTTTTGCCCATCTCCGTGGATGACACCACTCCTCGTCAGCTGATCAAACTTGACATCTGGAAGTCATTCTTTTTTTTTTTAATTTTTTAATTTTTGGCTGTGTTGGGTCTTTGTTGCTGAGCACGGGCTTTCTCTAGTTGCAGTGAGTGGGGGCTACTCTTCGTTGTGGTGCGCGGGCTTCTCATTGCGGTGGCTTCTCTTGTTGTGGAGCATGGGCTCTAGGCACGCGGGCTCAGTAGTTGTGGCTCGCGGGCTCTAGAGCGCAGGCTCAGTAGTTATGGCGCACGGGCTTAGTTGCTCCGTGGCATGTGGGATCTTCCCGGACCAGGGATCGAACCCATGTCCCCTGCATTGGCAGGCGGATTCTTAACCATGGCACCACCAGGGAAGTCCTGGAAGTCATTCTTGATTCCTTCCTCACCTTTACTACCTGTGATTCCAGATCTAATCAATCAGCAAGTCCTGTTGTTTATTTCTCCAAAATATATTTTGAATCCATCCACTTCTCTCCATCTCCACCATTGTTTGTCTCCTGGATGACGGCAAAAGCCTCCCAACCGATCCCCAACCTCTACCCTTGCCCTGCCCCACCCAGGATGAATTAACATTGAAGGTGATAAATAGGCCTGACTTGGCTCCCCCTCCCTTTCCAGTCTCACCTGGGGTCACACTCCCCTCATCAGACCTCCAGCCATACCAGTGTCCTATTAGGTCCTTCCCAACAGCCAAGTTCTTTCCTAAGTTGGAGCCCCCGGCATAGGTTATTGTCCCTTGACTGGAGCCTTTTTTCCCTGTCTCTTCACGTAGCTAACCCCTTCTCATCCTTCAGGGCTCTTCTTAAATGCCGTCCCTGTAGAAAGGCCTTCCCTAACTACCCTATCTAAGGAGGTCACTCCCCCATCCCTGACCTTTCTCCATCACTGTGCCAGTTTCTTTTTCTTTATAACAATCCACACAGTTTGTGATTATGAATTTATTTGTTGGGGTACGTGGGTTTTATGCCTCCCCAAATAGACTGTAAGCTCCACCAAGGCAAGAAATAATATATATCCAGGGCTCGGCACATCGGGGATATCATTAAATATTTGATGAGTGAATCAGTGATTCATGAATTTGTGTTCACGGCTCACATCCCTTACTGGGTTGGGGACAAGATCATGTCTTAGGCATCATCGAAACCCTGGCAGCATCCAACACAATTACTTACATGGGGTCGGCATTCAGTAGGTATTTATTAATCTGACCTAAATGAAGATGATACAGGTTTTTATAATCTATTTAAAAAGTTCTACAGGATGGTGTAATTACTGTAACACATTGCAAGAAACTTGTGCATTTGCTCCGAAGGCAGGATGTGGGAAGATTGTATACATATCTGTGGGATGGAAGCTCAGGAAATGAAGACTTGGGGTTTTTTAAATCAATTGATTTCAGGCTTCAGCCTTGCAGAGGAAGCTAGTGGTACACAGGTTCCCTGACGCCTATTCTGTTGCTCTTTCTGCAAAACCAGGCTGCCCAGTCCAGCAGGAATCTGACCACCAGAGAATATTATCAGCCAGGGTACTGCCCTCACATTATCCACTACATCCCAGACCACGTTTGCATGGTCTTCTTCTTTGTACATTTCATTTACAGTTATGGCTTCCATTGAGTTTGTGTTCAAATTTGTCCTAAGATGGTTGGCTCTAATCCAGAGCCCATGGCATCCCTTCAAGTCTTACGCAGAAATTTGCATCTGTAACATGTCTCAGGGAAAGTATCCACCGCTATCATTAGATTGTTAAAATGGTTATAACCTAAAAAGCTGAGAACCGTTGACCTAGAGCAGAGGCGTCCAATGGAACTTTCTGTGATGATGGAAATGTTCAGTGTCTGTGCTGTCTAATACAGCAGCCACCCCACGTCTGTGGCTCTTGAGCACTTGAAATGTGACTAATGAGACTGAGGAAATGAATTTTTTAATTTCAGGTAATTTTAATTAACTTGAATTTAAACTTAAATAAAACGTGTGGCTAGTGGCTACCATACTGGAGAGCACAGACCCAGAGAATCACTCAAAGATTCAATCAGTAAGTCAGGGCTCCTCTGTTTGGAAGACTCCAGGTACATGTATTACCTGGAAACACTCTCTCCCTCTCCCAGGAGTTCACTATCAAGGTCACCTTCATGGATGAGGCCATTAATGCTAGGTTATGAAAGGCTTGGGGTGGGAAGATGGGAGAGAAAAATGTAAAAGTAATAAAATGTGGCTGGGGAGTTCCCTGGTGGCCTAGTGGTTAGGATCCCGGGCTTTCACTGCCGTGGCCCAGGTTCAGTCCCTGGTCGGGGAACTGAGATCCTGCAAGCTGCGTGTCGTGGCCAAAAAAATGTGGTTGGGCAGGAAGAGTGGAGGCTGATGGCCATTGCAAAGGGAAGAAGGTGGGAAAAGCCTGGGGCTCTGGAGACCCTTGCCACAGGGTCCAACATTGATTCTAAGACTTCTTATTTGAATGTTAAGAGAAAAAGTCTTTTTTTACCTACACAATGAGAATCCTAGAGTAAAGCATCTAGAAAAGATCTCAACAACTTTTCAAATTGTTGATGTAAGACTTTTTGTCTTGGGCCATCAGCATATTATCTGAAACAGCCAAAAGTATTTGGAGGGAAAGTGAAATGGAATTATTAAGAAAAAAGATCTCAGTGACATACCTGCCAGGCTCTTGAGGGAGTGTTAACAAGCAGAACAGAGAGCCCATCCTAGAACAGGAAAGAATCCCTCCAAATCACAGGACCTCCGAGTAACAAGCACTCTACTTACCGACAAATGTGAAGTTGAACTCACGACTGTATTTTGAACAGTTAGAAACTTGGGCTTTGCATTTGTAGGGGCCCAAGTCACAGGCTCCTGAGATTGTTAGGTTAAAAGTCATGGGTCCATTCTGGATGCTCAGGCATTTCTCACCCCGAAACAAAAAATAGGTGATCCGCCATGATTTGTACTGGTTGAAACAAGATAGAGATACATTCTGACCCCTCATGACTGCATCCGTTTGTGAGTTCAAATTTGGAGAAGGGAATTCTGGAAAGCAAAATAACACAAGAGAAAGTCCTTGTTAACATCCATCAATAATAACTCAGTGGTTGTCTACCCACATTTCGTGGGTCAAGGTGGTGGAGACCCTCAGTTCCTGGTGAACTTTCCAAAGGTAGGGGACATTTCTTGCCTGCACAGCCAGGCTGGACAGTATGTGAGGAAGCCTCAGTGCCTACAGAGGCCTGTCCCAGTGAGGGACGGGTAGCCTTACCAAGCTCTTCTGTGCTGGCTAGGAACTGACTGGTCACCAGTACCAGACAAGGCCACTCTGTGACCATATTAGAGCAAGACAAAGACAAGATGACTCCATAATCATGTCTGAACACAGATGAAGACACGAACATGGTCCAAAACACAAAAATGGCCAAGTATCCCTCTAAACTTAACAATATGATTGACTGCTGCTTCTTTATCAGTCAGAGCTTTTGCCTTGCACTGCTCTTCTTATCTTTTAGATAAGAATTATTAAGATTCCCAACCATATCATTATTTCCACTTCCTAAAAGAATCCAATTCATAGTAAAGCCTGCTGCCTTGAATCTTCCTCCAAGTTACCTAACGCAAATCTTACTGTAAGATGCCCTCTTGCTTACTCCATGGTATGCATTTTCTCTTAAAACTCAACTTGGTCCAACTACACGTGTATCCCTGGTGATCTTTGGCTGGAGGACATTAATAGTTTGTATCTCTAAAAGATAAGGACTCTGGTAAAAATAACAATACCATTATCACACCTAAAAACTAACAATATTTTAAAAATATCATCAGATATCTAGTTAGTGTTCTAATTCCCCCAATTGTCTGATTTTTCTTTTAGGATCCATAATGGTCTATTGTAGTTAGTTGCTATGTTTCTTATGACTATTTTCATCTGTAGACCTTTCTGTCTCTTTTCTTTCCCCCTGCACTTTATTTGTTTTTGTTTTTTTAAAATAAATTTATTTATTTTATTTTATTTTTGGCTGCATTGGATCTTTGTTGCTGCGTGCGGGCTTTCTCTAGTTGCGGCGAGCAGGGCTACTCTTCGTTGTGATGCACGGGCTTCTCATTGTGGTGGCTTCTCTTGTTGTGGAGCATGGGCTCTAGGCGCACGGGCTTCAGTAGTTGTGCGTGGGCTCAGTAGTTGTGGCTCACGGGCTCTAGAGCGCAGGCTCAGTAGCTGTGCACGGGCCTAGCTGCTCCGTGGCATGTGGGATCTTCCCGGACCAGGGCTTGAACCCCTGTCCCCTGCATTGGCAGGCAGATTCTTAACCACTGCACCACCAGGGAAGCCCTTTATTTGTTGAAGATAGCAAGTTGTTTGCTCTGAAGTGTTTTCCATGGTCTGGATTTCATTAATTACATTCCCATGCTGTCCTTTCCATATTCTTGTGTCTCCTGTCAGAGGCTTGATGAAATTCAGATTAGCTTTTATTTAGCAAGAATGCAGCGTAGGGGGTAGGGTGTACTTCCATTAGGAGACACAGAATGTCTAGCTCTCTCTCTTTTTGTTTGTTAGCAGACTTTGACAATAATTACCCAGAAAGCATTATTTCATTAGAGGTTGCAAAATGGTGATATACCAATTCTGTTTTTCCTTCTTCATTTATCATCCGTTATTATCTGAAGAGAAACACCCTTGTCAACTCTTTGGTTACACTGAGGTACAGTTTGCATAGAAAAGGGAGGATAGGGGACCCTGGTGGTCCAGTGGTTAAGACTCTGTGCTTCCAATGCAGGGGGTATGGGTTCGACCCCTGGTCAGGGAACTAAGCTCCCACATCCCGCGGCCAAAAAGAAGAAAAAAGAAAAGGGAGGATAAATGCTTGGTTCTCTTCTGTTACTGACCAATTTTGAAAATAATGAGTTGGTTTCCTAGCATCTTGTAACAGTGAGATATTTCCCTTTATTGTTATTATTTTTTGCTTAAGAATCATTATGAACTCATAGATTTAAATGTATTTGATGTGTCTCAACCCACAACCCATTACAATTATTTTATTCTTATTGTCTCTTTTTTTTTTTGGCTATAGGGAGCATCTCCAAACTGCCTTCTGGATCTTTTTGCCACAATCCCAGTAGTCTCTGATTGCTTGTGTGTTTGAATTTTATTATTTAAAAATGCCAAGGGAAGAAATAACCCTCATCAGAAAATCTAATGTTAAAAAAATAAAAGATTATAAAAGAATTAAGAGGAATATAAGGGACTTCCCTGGTGGCACAGTGGTTAAGAATCCGCCTGCCAATGCAGGGGACACGGGTTCGAGCCCTGGTCCAGGAAGATCCCAGATGCCGCGGAGCAACTAAGGCCGTGCGCCACAACTACTGAGCCTGCGCTCTAGAGCCCGCGAGCCTGCGCACCTAGAGCCTGTGCTCCACAACAGTAGAAACCTCCGCAATGAGAAGCCCGTGCACTGAAACGAAGAGTAGCCCCCACTCACCGCAACTAGAGAAAGCCCGCGCGCAGCAATAAAGACCCAACTCTGCCCAAAATAAATTAATTAATTAATTTTAATTTTATTTATTTTTTTAACAGGAGAAAAGCATACACATTTAATGTAAGTTCACGTTAAAAAGCATACACATCGTTTAATGTAAGTTTGGGGTGACGCCGGAGCCCTCGTAAGGAAATGAAGACCCAGAGAAGAGGCAAAACCTGAACGCTTTTTGTGCTGGGTCGGATGAAGCAGCAATGTGGAAAGGTAACTAGAGTCCGTGGGAGGCTGAAGGAGGAGAAAAAATGCTTTAATAAGGTCTGCTTGTGCAGAATTCTCTCGGCCTGGACTTCCCATCCTGAGGATAAGATCATCCATGTGGGGTGATTCCCTGGTTGCAGAGAGAAAGGGGAGGGCAGGTGCCCTCTTGCCCTGCTGCTTTGTGAGGGTTGTTGGCTGGAGGTGATCGTGGCCAGAGTGCCTCTTTCAGGGTGTGTCCCACCGCCCTCCATTCCCCCCAACACCCCCCACCAGGAAGAGTCACAGCTGTGAACTGCTCCATGCCTCACTGAACCAATTTCTCAGCCCTGAGAATAGGTCAGTTTTGTTAAGCAGCTGTGTCTCATTTTAGGAGGAGGTGTTGGGGGTGGGGTCCCGCCAAAGTGAGGCCTTTGTACGGGCAAAGCCATCAGCGTTTAATGGGAGGTACTTCTGTAGAAACAAAGGAAAAGCCAACTGTCCAGCCTGGTCTGAGTCCAGAGGGTGGTCAGCTGGGGGTACTTCCAGGAGGGTGGTCTCCGTGCCTCCCTGGTTGGGGGAGGGGCAAGGGCAGGTGGTGGCAGTTCTGCTGCTCTGTCTGGGCCGCAGTTGGAATGTGGCCGTGGCGTCGGGTGAACTCTGAGCAGCCCCCACCCCGGCATCACCGAGGTTGTCCACATGTAATCTGTGTGATTTCTCTGAAGTTTATACTAAGTCGTCAAGCTTCAGCTTGTAGGGAAGTTTTCATTTTTCGTGATTCCAAGTCAGAAGGGTAGGAGAGAAATTGGAAATGTTAACTGCTGACAAGGATACGTGGCCGTTCGACACCCCACAGGGTGTGCTGTACTTTTACTGAAACAGAGTTCTCCCCCTACAATCACCCTGTTCTTAATAGAGATAATTGAAGATTAATTTGTTTGCAAAATCAGTCTGGTCTCATTAAACTTGGCCTGATTATTGATATCAGTGCAGCAAGAGTAGATTGAACATGTAGGTCTTTTAAGGCTGCTTTGCTGGAACTTTTATAAGGAATTCTAGGTTAGACTTTTAATAGCCTCTTGAGGCTAAGAAGCCAAGTCAGCAACTTGTCACCAGACTGTACCTTCAGTACCCATGAATTTGGGTGAATGCCTCTCTTCTTAATGTCCCCAAGACATCCTGAGAACCCTGGACCTGCTAAGAAGTGACTTTTACTCACTTGTGAGTAAAAAAAAAAAAAAAAGAGGAATATAGGGAAATGTTTTTATATCACCTGCTTGGAAAAAGTCTTCCAAGTAAGACACACGAAATAGGAGCCATAAAGAAAAGACTGAAAAAAATAACTATTCTAAAACTTTAAACTCCTTTATGGCAAAATTAAGAGAAGTAAAAGGCTAGAAGAAAATACTTAAAACATAAATGAAAGCACAGTATTCTTTTTATATACATAAACCAACAGCAAATTAATAAGAAAAAGACAATCAAATAAATGGGCAAATAATCTGAATAGGTAATTCCCAAAAGAAGAAATAGTGCTGGGGCTGAGGGATGGCTTGGGTGGAGGAGGGGTTTAGACCCCTCAAAAATGCCAAAACCTCCCTCCTTCTCCTTGATCAGGACAATTAATATTTTCTCAGCCTTATGTAAGCTCAGCTTCAAGATGAGACCTTGCCTTTCTTTCCAACCAGATAGCCATCCCTAAATGTCCTTTATATGGATGTACTAGAGCTTTCACAGTCAACAAACATGAAAAAGAATCTCAAGTTTATGAGTGATGAGGCAACTACGAATTAAAACAACATGGAGGGCTTCCCTGGTAGCGCAGTGGTTAAGAATCTGCCTGCCAGTGCAAGGGACACGGGTTCAAGCCTTGGCCCGGGAATATCCCACATGCTGTGGAGCAACTAAGCCCGTGCACCACAACTACTGAGCCTGCGCTCTAGAGCCCGCAAGCTGCAACTACTGAGCCCACGTGCCACAACTACTGAAACCCACACGCCTAGAGCCCGTGCTCCACAACAAGAGAAGCCACGACAATGAGAAGCCCACACACCTCAAGGAAGAGTAGCCCCCGCTCACCGCAACTAGAGAAAGCTCGCACACAGCAACGAAGACCCAACACAGCCAAAAATAAATAAATTAATTAATTTTTTAAAAAACAACATGGAGATATTATTTTGTACTCATCAGAGTGACACAGATTAAAAAACTGATTGTATCCACTGTTTGAGAGGGTGGGAAATTCACACTTACGCATGTGCGTGGTCAGTGTTGGTGACCATGCACCAGTTCAGCGTGTGGGGAGGGCAACTTAGCAGTATCTGTACCAATTCAAATGGACATGCCCTTGGACCCAGCCATTTCACTTCTAGGATTTTATCCTACATGAGCTCTCACACACTCATGTGTCCACAAAGCATGTTGTGTACAATGATGTTTACTGCAGTATTGTTTCTATTACAAAGAAAAAAAAAATGGAACAACCAGTAAGGGGATGATGGTTCAATGAATTATGGCCGTGGGACTTCCCTGGTGGCGCAGTGGCTAAGACTCCGCACTCCCAGTGCAGGGGGCCCGGGTTTGATCCCTGCTCAGGGAACTAGATCACATGCATGCCGCAACTAAGAGTTCGCATGCCACAACTGAGGAACCCACAAGCTGCAACTAAGACCCGGTGCAACCTAATTAATTAATTACTTTAAAAGATATTAAAAATTATTTTTAAAAAATGAATTATGGCTGAGTCCTATTACGAATTGCCATGCAGCTGTTGAAAAGAAAGGAACTAAATCTACATCTTCCTCTTAGAAAGATGTCTGGGATATATTGTTAATTTTAAAAAGGACAGGTCACAGAAGAGTTTGTTTACTATGATATTGAAACAAAAAGGACTGTTAATAGTGGTTGCTTCTGGAAGTGGAGAGGGGAGAAGGATTGAGGGGATATAACAGAACTTTCACATTTTATAGTATAGTAACAACAATGACCTGAGCTAGCATTTATTGATGGTTCCTCATACACTCGGCTCTGTGCTGAGGGACATGACTTGTCTCAGTCCTCACAACAACCCTCCCAGGGAAGTGCTTTTATTTTCCCCACTTCACAGAGGATAGAAATTAAGCTTTAAGTGGTTTCCTTGGGCACACAGGCTGCCAGCTGGAAAACGGTAGAACCAGGGTTAGGACCACAACAGCCTAGCTCTATGGTAATAAACTGCCTCCCAGGATATATTTTTAGTGTTGCTTGACTTATTTTACAACAATTATGTGTTGATTTTTCTAATTAAAAAACAACAACAGAGAAAGAAGGAACCATTTCATTGTAAAAAAAAAAAAAATCTCAATATTTTGTCTCTGAGTCTCAGGAAAGATTCTCCAACTCCCTTGCTAAAATCACTTCATTTTAAACAGTAGGTCATGGAAACGACTCTCCCCTTTGGTTGTTCATCAGAAAGCACCGAAAAACCTGTTCATGAATGCACATGATTTAAAGCTGACAGTCTCACCGTTTCGGTGAAAATAGCTTTAGTACAAGAGAGAAGTAAATGAAACTTACCATTTGTTTTTCTCATTCTTTCACAATCCAGTGCAGCCTTTTGAACTGAAAGAGAGAAAAGGAACATGAGAAAACTCTTTTTCCACATGTTGTTTTGGTTTGGAGATTCAAGCTTCAAAATGTAAGTGAGCCTTATACTTGACAGCAGGAAAAATGCCCCCAAAGAACAGTCTGTTCAAATGGCCCCCACGTTCTCCTAAATGAAATCGGGGAGGAGGGCATAGGAGGCTTGGTGGCCCCCGTGGTTGGTGAGTCACATAGAGAACTTCCTCCTTTTTAACCAAATTAGAGAAATGAGAGTTGCATGGACAAGCCTGACATAAGATGACTGGTTGATGTGACCCTGTGCTCCTCTGTGAGCTCTTGTAGGCAGAGAGAGATGTGACAGGTTGCTTTTAATTCAGGCTGGCAGGGAAGCTGGACAGTGGGAAAAAGAAAAAGTATTGTCTTTATGCAAACCCACCCAATCGTCTCTTTCTAGATATGACCTGTGTCCAAAGGAGTTTAGTGGAAGTTTGGTTTAGTCTTGGGAAGCAATATTGACTGTGTAGAGAGACACAGAGAAACATGGCAGCAGAAATGCCTGATTGTGTTAAATGCTGGCTTCTAGGCCCCACTCCAGGCTTACTGGGGATGAAACCTGGGACTCTGAATTTTCACAAGGGCCCAAGTGGTCTCAGAGTCTCTAAATTACAACCCTGAAGTGGCTAGTGATTCACTTCTACCCGATCCAGAATCCTCCTGAGTCTGCGAAATGGATGCAGAAGTGGATGCGTATTTTGCGGTCGCCAGCCCGAAGTGGAGAGTGGGAAGGGGTGAGGGGGTCCTGAGTGGCGGGAGCTGTGATCAGGCTGGGCCACTTGGGTTACTGGTTCTTTTTTTTTTTTTTTCATTTATTATTTTTAAATGTTTTGACCGCTCTGCGCGGCTTGTGGGATCTTTGTTCCCCCGACCAGGGATTGAACCCAGGCCTCCACAGTGAAAGTGAGGAGTCCTAACCACTGGACCACCAGGGAATCCTGGGTTACTGGTTCTTGTTGCCACTGAGGGTTGGCCCTGTAGGTCTCTTGCATTCCTGTGGACAGGTGTCCTCTCTGTGGGGGACACAGAGGTGCAGGTTCTTTCAGATCATCCAACCTCCAGTATTAACTCACTCCCAGTGCTCCTTTCTCGGGCTCCCCAGGTCCAGCCCGTGGTGGTCAGTCATTCCCAACCTCACACCTGGCCACCACTGGGGGTCTGAGCAGAGCCAGGACCTGCTGCCATCACCCCCACTTCTTCCCTGTCTGGCTGCCACTGTCTGGAAGCAAATCATCTTATTTAGCCTTCAGTTCATAAAAGGCCTTTATTTCCTTCTGACAGTAAAAGTTACTTCTCAGGCACCCACTCTTCTAACAAAGATGGCACTCAGTGCTTGACGGTGACTTCATACGGTAATATTGGTGGCAATTTCTTTCACTAAAGAACCCCACAAGTTTAATCTCGGGTGGGATGACCCTTAACGCCAGAATTTCCGCTAGAGGGAATCAGAGGTTTCGTTTTTGACATTTCCCAGGAGTATCTCATCCATCCTGGCCTGAGCAGAGGGTGGAGCTGGGTTCCCGAGAACTGTCATGCCCAGAAGATGGGGCGTCTTTAGAAAAGCTGACGTGTCTGGGGCATTTCTGTGTGTGGAACTTTCAGCTGGGGCAGGAAGCCTGCAGACCACAGCTTGGATACAAAGACAGCAAAGGAAACCAGAAGTGCTACTTAGAGCTGTTAGTAAACGTTGCTCTGACTACCTTAGCAAGGCCCCGGAAAAGGATCGTAGTCTGTCAAAGGTTACACGACAAATCAGCTATGAAGTCTCAAGTGGAAAAAGAAAAAGTTCATCCATGGACCTGGCACATTCCTTAGGGCCCAAACCATGGCAAATCCACATTGTTATGGCCCACAATAATTCACCATATTGATAAGCTTGATGACAATAAATATAGTCAAACAAACAGTAAAGTTAGGCTTTCTGTTGTCTAAGAGCTTTACACTGATAATCTCATTTAATCCTTATGAAACCTCTATGAAGTGTGCAGAGGTATTATTAAATATGTCACAACCAGTAGAGTAATATATAAGTCAATGCATGGATCAGATATTTAAAAATATATTCCACTACCCCTAGTTTATGTCTAAATAAACTAAGTTATGTTATAAAACTACTCAACAAGTGATATAAATTTTTGAGCAAATCTTTAATAAAATTATTCTCATAATTTCCAAAATTTTGTTGATGTTTAGAAATAGTTGGTATGGTCTTTTGAAACAGGGCTCACGTTCCAGGATGATTGGACATGGGGAACTGCCTTGAATTTTTCCAGTGAATTCCTTGAAACTGGTGGCCATTGGATAATGTGTAATCGCGATAAATTGAGAATTTCTCTTCGCACCAGTTGTTCCTGGTGTTAAATCCTCAACTCCTGATGAACAAAAACAATGATAAAATTTTAAAATATTCCAGCCCTTATAATGTTGTTTGAAATTTTTCTATATCCAAAATTTCTGTTATCTTATATTTCTAAATCACAAAAAATAATTTAATCCATTGGTTTAATTTCATTTATCCTTCACAGAACTTTACAAATACCATTTAGTAGTGTCAGGATTCTATAAATTTAAATGACTTTAGAATTCATTTATTTTCACTTTTGCCCTCAAATAACAAATGTATTTTTATATAATAATTTATTTTAAAGTATTATATTTTCTCTTGGAATTGATACTTTGTTTTGTTTTGTTACAAGAAATCATGCCATATTTCTTCATTGTTATAGCATCTTCCACTTCTCTTTCATTTATCAAATTAACCTTGTAAATCTGAAAGTATTAAAATCTCCACATGATAATAAAACTATAGATTTATAATAAAAAAAAATTCCACATGAAAAGATGTTCAACATCACTAATCACCAGGGAAATGCAAATCAAAACCACAATAAGATATCTCCTCACACCTGTCAGAATGGCCATCATCAAAAGGACAACAAATAACAAGTGTTGGCAAGGATGTGGAGAAAAGGGAACCCTCATGTACTGTTGGTGGGAATGTAAATTGCTGCAGCCACTATGGGAAACAGTATGGAGGGTCCTCAAAAAACTAAAAATAGAACTGTCATACCATTCAGCAATTCCCCTTCTGGGTATTTTTCCGAAGAAAACAAAACAGTAATTCAAAAAGATACAGGCACCCTTATATTCATTGCAGCATTATTACAACAACCAAGCTACAGAAGCAACCTAACCTGTCCATAGACAGATGAATGGGTAAAGAAGATGTGATGTATATACACAATGGAATATTACTCGGCCAGAAAAAAGAATGAAATCTTGCTGTTTGCGACCAACTGGATGGACCTAGAGGGTATTATGCTAAGTGAAATAAGTCAGACAGAGAAAGACAAATACCATATGATCTCACTTATAGAATATAATATTACAAGCCAATTGTACTTCAATTTAAAAATATAAATAAATAAAAGTATTAAAATTTCTGTTAGAATATCCCTAATTAAGCATAAAACTCCCTAAAATGTTTCCTTTTCCTAAGATTTTACCATTTCCGTTAAAATGAACAGGCAAGACTTCATAGTTTCCAAACTGTGTGGCTGTAGCACCGCCAGTTCTCCATAAGGTCCAATGGCCTTCCAGTTTTCATTGTCTCAGTTCCCAAGTCTTGAGATGTATTACTTAATTCTCTCTGATGTTTATTTGATGAAAGAAGGTAAATTAAAAGTTTGTCAGGCTTCTTCCTCTTCCAGGGATGGTATCTAGAGGCATTCAGGATGGTCCAGCATTTGACATGCCGTCATAAGCTGTTCCATGATACAGCCTCTAACAAAACCAGGCTGTCCCCAACCCCTGGTAACAGAATTGTTTACCTTTATACCAAGAAGGTTGGGAAGGCACCAAAATTCGCATGTGGCATGTGCCCAGGCCGACTTCGAGGAGTTCGTGCTGTGAGACCTAAAGTTCTTATGAGGTTGTCTAAAACAAAAAAACATGTCAGCCAGGCCTATGGTGGTTCCATGTGCGCTAAATGTGTCCGTGACAGGATCAAGCGCGCTTTCCTCATCGAGGAGCAGAAAATCATTGTGAAAGTGTTGAAAGCACAAGCATGGAGTCAGAAAGCTAAATTTAAAAACTGAAGCTTTGGGACTTCCCTGGTGGCTCAGTAGTTAAGAATCCACCTGCCAATGCAGGGGACATGGGTTCGATCCCTGGTCCGGGAAGATCCCACATGCCGCGGAGCAACTAAGCCTGTGCGCCACAACTACTGAGCCTGCGCTCTAGAGCCTGTGAGCCACAACTGTTGAGCCCGTGCACCACAACTACTGAAGCCTGCGTGCCTAGAGCTCGTGCTCCGCAACAAGAGAAGCCACCGCAATGAGAAGCCCGCACACCGCAACGAAGAGTGGTCCCCGCTGGCCGCAACTAGAGAAAGCCTGCGCGCAGCAACGAAGACCCAAAGCAGCCAAAAATAAATTAAAATTACCAAAAAAGAAGCTTTTTTGAGTAATAAAAAAAAAATTTTTAAGTTTGTCAGGAAAATACTTTAAGATTGACATGATTCACATCTTTAATTACATCACTCAGAGGTGACTATAGAGGGTTTGACACCACCTATCTGAGGACGGGTTCCTGAGCAACAGAGCCTGAGACGGAATTCTTGAGCATGTGATTTACCGAGGGAGTGATTGAAGGAGAAGGGAAGGGCACTGGCATGTAGAACAGGACACGGGAAGCAACTAAGCAAAGAGGAGGGTTCAGCTGAACTTGACGCACTGTCTGCTCCCATGGGGTGATGTGGGGTGTGAGTTGTGCCATGGGGTTTGGTCCATCTTGTGGCAAGGGAGCTGGGTTTTTACACCTCCCCTCCATTGTTCAGTCATGATCATGGGCCTGGGGGGGAATGTGCCTAGAACCACTCAGGCATCTCTGGACAAGCTGTCCTCCAGAGAGGATGAGCCACTCTACCCAGTCCAGAGGAGGGGAATGGGGCCTGCCCGACAGCGCTTGTCTAGAAACAGTTTCTAAAATCTTGGCTGAAACTCCAGATTTCCCAGACTTCCTCTCTACCCTGCTCTAGTATTCCTGCTCTGTACAAAACCCGGTAAGGTTTTCATGAAACATCATGGAAACCATGTTTCTCAAGCACGGACAGTAACATTTGGATATAGTATTTCACATGTTCCTTCCCCTTTAAGAGATGAACAAAAACAAGTAACTATTTTTGAAGACTTGAATTTTACATTTTAATTTAAAAATACATGTTAGGGAAATAGTTTCAAAATTTGTTTTCTTATTTCAATAGTTACATTTTACAACAAGCAGGACCATTAATTTAGGTCACAGTGATACACCCATGCTTTTTTATTCTTTTTTGAAATTCATTAATTTCATGTCTAAAAATATTTAACTGTTTAAAACTGTACACTAAATTGTGTTAAAAATTCTGATAGAAGTTTCTGAATATTCTCACTTGCTTTATAGATATAATTTTGATTTTTTACGTTTCCAGAATTTTTATTATTTCAAATACCTACGTGAAACAGATTTAAGGTATTCTTTTCATTATTTTGCTCACTGGGTTTGTAGAATTTATCAGAGCAATGAGCTTTGCCAGAACAAGATTACCATTCTGATGAAATATATTTAGTATTTTCAATTTTTTACATCATAACTTCTGAGCCCCATTTGTTCACAGCACATTTTTTTTTTTAATTTATTTATTTTTGGCTGCGTTGGGTCTTCGTTGCTGCACGCGGGCTTTCTCTAGTTGCGGCGAGCGGGGGCTACTCTTCGTTGCGGCGCGCGGGCTTCTCACTGTGGTGGCTTCTCTTGCTGCGGAGCGCGGGCTCTAGGCACGTGGGCTTCAGTAGCTGTGGCACGCAGGCTCAGTAGTTGTGGCTCGCGGGCTCTAGAGCGCAGGCTCAGTAGTTGTGGCGCACGGGCTTAGTTACTCCGCGGCATGTAGGATCTTCCTGGACCAGGGCTCGAACCCGAATCCCCTGCATTGGCAGGCGGATTCTTAACCACTGCGCCACCAGGGAAGCCCCCGCAGCACAACTGCTGAGTCCTGTTCATATTTTTTGTTAGAATAATTAAATTGGTTTTCATTCCAGAAATAGAAATCATTTGCTTTATTTTGTACTGCTTCTTGTACAGTGTAAAAAGACATTCTGGGCTGTTCTGATTTGAGCAGAAGATGTTCTGGGCTGCAGTTCACTATTCATTTCATTTCTGATTTGTTCCCACAGATTCTGTACTTGGTTGAATAGTGACGCCTAGACTTCATTCCCACCCAGAACCTTAGAATGTGAGCTTATTTGAAAATGAGGTCTTTGCAGATGTAATTAGTTAAGATGAAGTCATGCTGGTATCCTTATAAGAAGGCAGCTTTGTGATTCATTGTAGGGGTTAGGGCTGG
This sequence comes from Balaenoptera musculus, assembly GCF_009873245.2. Classification (NCBI taxonomy): domain Eukaryota; kingdom Metazoa; phylum Chordata; class Mammalia; order Artiodactyla; family Balaenopteridae; genus Balaenoptera; species Balaenoptera musculus. Next base: position 14,437,890 of record NC_045804.1, read on the forward strand.
CAGGGACTCTGATAATTTCCTCTTGTTCTCCGGTTCTCCTGCATCAAGATGGCTGGGCTGCTGCTGAGGAGGGGTCTCCATCCCTGGGCTCTGGAGGGATGTCAAGTGACCCCCTACCCCCTCTCAGGGAAAGGGGGTGCTGAGGATTCTGGGAAGATCCAGTCAGTTCACAGGCCAGTTGCCAGCCTCACCCTCCTTGTCCTCATTCTTCTTGGGACTTGCTCTACTTGCCCACAGCTGTGAACAGTGAGCTTTGGTGTCCATTCCTGGACTGGGCTGGTGACCTCCCAATTGTGGGGGTCGCCACTCAGGAACAACACCGTATGAATGGATTCACCAGGGTCTTTTCTACCTCTTGGAGCTTGCTGTGCTCTCATCTAGAGTGTTTCAAGGACCAATGGGAAGGATCTAGCACTTGCTGAACATCTCCTGGCCAGGGGTCAGCCCATCAGATGGGCCAACTCACTCCATCTTCATAATAACCCTATGAGTTGTTCTGTTTCACAGATGGAAAAACCGTTCAGGAACAGAGCTAGGTCTCCAGCGTAGAGGCAGATCTGGAATATTAACCAAGATGCCTAGCCACACCGAGCTATGGCAGATTGTCGTTAGAAGACTAAACACGTCGCCCTCCTCCCCTACATGATCACTGAGGGGATCAGAGGCACACCCTCAACAGAAAATTCACTTTAGCGTGTGTTTGACCCCTTATATTCTTGGAAGAAATTTGCAGTGGCTTTTACAACACCAGCTAACATCAGAATTCCTGCCTTCGCATCCAGAGCTGTGATGTGTAGACCTAGAATCTTCCCTCTAGAGCTGCAGCTGTGCAAAGGTAGGCGCCCAGGGGCATCCATGCGGTTTTTCCTGTAATCATGAAAAATTGCAAACACCTAAATGCCTATCAATTGGGAACAGGTTGTTTAAATTGTAGGATGTTTTTGACATTCTGTTCTTTTGTGAAACAGCTTTTTTGTGTGATGTAATTCACATACCATAAAATTTAAAGTATAGAGTTCAGTGGTTTTTAGTATATTCACGAAGAGGTGCAACCATAGCCACAATCTAATTTTAGAACATTTTTATTACCCTGTAAAGAAATCCCATACAAGATATTTTGGAGCCATTTTTTTAAAAAACGAGGTAGTTCTCTCTGTATTTAAATGAAAATATAGGCATGATGCGCAAAAGGTTAAAAAAAAAACACGTTGCAGAAAATATATAAGATATCCCATCTATTTATAATATATATCTAAACATGTTTTTTTTTTAAATATTTATTTATTTATTTATTTTTGGGGGCTGCATTGGGTCTTCGTTGCTGTGCGTGGGCTTTCTCTAGTTGCAGCAAGCAGGGGCTACTATTCCTTGTGGTGCGCTGGCTTCTCATTGCGGTGGCTTCTCTTGTTGTGGAGCATGGGCTCTAGGTGCACGGACTTCAGTAGTTGTGGTGCGTGGGCTCAGTAGCTGTGGCTCGCGGGCTCTAGAGCACAGGCTCAGTAGTTGTGGCGCACGGGCTTAGTTGCTCCGCAGCATGTGGGATCTTCCCGGACCAGGGCTTGAACCTGTGTCCCCTACATTGGCAGGCGGATTCTTAACCACTGCGACACTGGGGAAGTCCTAAACATGTTTATATGTTTGTTCATTCATTCATTCATTCACTTATTTGTATAGGCATAGAGCACTCTGTCTGGAGAAAGGAATGAGGAAGTTTTATCTTAAATACCTTTTATATAGCATTTTTTTTTAAATGCATTTTAAATTTATTTATTTATTTATTTTTGGCTGTGTTGGGTCTTCGTTTCTGTGCGAGGGCTTTCTCTAGTTGCGGCGAGCGGGGGCCACTCTTCATCGTGTGCGCGGGCCTCCCACTGTCGCGGCCTCTCTCGTTGCAGAGCACAAGCTCCAGACGCACAGGCTCAGCAGTTGTGGCTCACGGGCCTAGTTGCTCCGCGGCATGTGGGATCTTCCCAGACCAGGGCTCGAACCCGTGTCCCCTGCACTGGCAGGCAGACTCTCAACCACTGCACCACCAGGGAAGCCTTATATAGCATTTTTATGCTATATATTTTATACAATATTTTTACATCAATGCTGTGTTTCTACTAGAAATAATAACCAAGGGTGAAATAAGCAATGAGGGTGTCCAAAGCTGATAAAGAAGTGTTAGAAGTGGTTGGTGCAAATTTAAAGGTAAAAAAACATGATTTTTTTGTGTGTCTAACCTGATATTCCATTAGATGGTGCCATTGTAAAATTTCTGTAATTTCAAATGGGCCATGGAAGGACTGGGCACACCCATTAACTGTTTCTGCCCGTAAAGACTTATTATTGTTGTTGTTTGCTTTTCTTTTAAGTCACTTGAAAAAGAAAAAAGTTAAAGCCCCCTTCAGTAATACCCTATTAGTTCAGGCCAATGGGGGTAAATGAAATGAGGTACTTACTAAAGGAATTTAATCATTAGATGAAAAATACTGTCAAATGCATGTAAAACAGGCACTTGGGGACAAGTTATTTTCTCTCAGTCCTGTAAAAATTCACCACTGATACTCTGATTACCAGAAGTGCAAAATGTTGTCTGCTACTGTGGAATTTTCCATATTACTGAGCAGGCTGGGATTCCTACCTTTTCTCCAACGACAGCTCCTCCATTACTTCTCTTTCCTAAATCTCATTACTGGGAAGATTTTACCCATATAGTAATAGCATTTACTAAGTAGTTAAAGGTTTTTCTGTTTTGTATTTATGTATGTATGTATTTGATCAATTGAAGTTCTTAATAGACAAAGGGACAGCCTTTCTGGGTTGATATAATTCCAGCCAAAAGCTGGAGGAACTTGGAACTGGGTGGTAGAAGCAAGGGCCCTGGGGCCGGCCCCTGACCAGGCTGGCACTGTGGGCAAGTGACTGTAGCTGTACCGAACTCATGGGACTGAGCCACAGTGCGTGTAAATCACATGTTGCACTACAACAAACACCAGTTACCATCATCAGCATTTTATTCAGCATGTGCCGCCGTATCTTCAGACAGCCACTTGGATTCTCTTTCACTGACCTACCCATTGCTTACCCCAGAACTGACAAGTTGAGCACTGTTGGCTTGGGTTTACCTCTGGGTTGACAGTTACGATGCTCACAAGTGCTTCTCTTCCCTGCTTGAAATGCCCCAAATCACCTTGTTCATATTGTTGGTGAGCTAAGTAAGGGGATTTTTAGTTTTACAGGTTTACAAACCGTTACGGAAGCATCCACTTTTGGGGGCCAGTTTTCGTGAAATCCTCGGCACTGAAACGGTACCACAGAAGTAAAGAGCACAGAGTGGAATGTTGATGAGTCCTCTTAATTCAGAAAAGAGTCAGTTTGCACATCTCAGATGGGGTGAATCTGAAGAACAAATTACGGTAATTTTGACAGTTGGTCAGAATTTGGCACCGGGATTGCTTACAGCCAGACCTACCAGCAGGTGGCTTCATCTGTACTAGAGATGGGTACAAATGTGCCAGTTCTAAAAAGGGAACAGGCTCTCACCGGATCGCAAAATGCAATTCTGTAGACAAACCCCATAGATACAGGAAAGTTAATTTTATTGGAGGAGGTGAAAAAAATTCTCTCCCGTAAGAGGGAGAGAAGAGGAATTGTTCTCTTTGCTTTTAATGGTATTAGTGTGTGTTGTGTGTGTGTGTTGGCAGGTAGGTGCATACTAGGCTTACGTTCTTTAGACGGTGACCTCCTTAAGAGCAGGGATGTGTCGTACTCATTGCCCCCCACCTCACCCACCCAGCCTGTGCAGGGCATTCAGTGCCCACCCAGCTGATGAGAGTTGAATTGCTGAGTAGCAATTAGCAAGGAATGACTTTAGTGTTTGGAGCTCCCAGCAAGTGGAGGCTTGCTCCAAACTGCAAACTCCCTGGTTTGCCCTACAGTGTTTCTCGCCCTGAGGTCTTGCCCTCTTTCAGGCCCCAAGCCCCAGGAAAACAAAGCTGTAGTGACTGTTTAGATTTCCTATACTGGTGATTTCTATGGGTTCCTGGGCTGGTGGGTTTTTTGGGGTTTTGTGTGTGTGTGTGTGTGTGTGTGTGTTTGCCAGGGGTGAGAGTGGGGAGGGAATGGAGAGGGTGTCCAGAAGGAAAAAGTGTACTTTTCTTTAAGCGCCAACATTATTCTAGGCACTGTGTTAAATTTAGTAGCTAAGCATAATTTACATGCCATAAAATTCATGCATTGTAACTGTATACTTCAAAGACTTTTAGTTAGGATCTGGCGATCCTAACTGCTAGGATGCCCAGTTAAATGTGAATTTCAGGTAGACAACAAACATTTTTTTAGTGTAAGTATGCCCCCAGAGCAATATTTGGGATACACTTATACTAAAAAGATTATTTGTTGATTTTTTGAAATTCAAATTTAACTGAACAGCCTATATTTTTATTTGCTAAATTTCAGAACTCTTCGTAAATATATAGAGTTGTGCAACCATCACCACAATCTGGTTCTAGAACATTTCCATCACCCGGAAGTTCCCTCTTGTCCATTTGCCATCAATCCCTAATCCCTCCCCAAGTCCCAGGCAACTACTGGTTTGCATTTTGATTTTATAGATTTGAGGAAGACTGGGGTGGGGGTGGGGGGTTGTTTGGTTTTTTGTTTGTTTGCTTTTGTTGCTGTTTTGTTTTGCTGCAAAAAGCTTTGTTGTTTCTATTTCATCCAGGGCTTGGAAGAGGGCTCCAGGGTGATTAAAAAACTGCCTAATAGCTTCAGAGAGAGGCTTCAGCTGTTACACAATTTAGTTTAAACTCTTTACGTATTTGCATGAAGAGTTTGGTTTCATTCTTCCTGAATGTGAAACCAGAGAAGACTGGCCACCCCATATGGGCTTTGGTTTGTCTTTTGCCACACACCTCACGGTATGCTGTGGTAACTTCTGTGAGACCCAGAAAGCAGGCCTCTGGGGTGCAGTTATGTGGATTATTTGAATCTCTCCGTGTTTACAGACCACTTGGGTAACCCGCCTGTGGTGAAGGCTGAGAGCCGCCTGGCCCTGAGAGGGAGGCCTTTCCAGGCCCAGCCAGGGCAGGGCAGGAGGATGCCCAGTTAAATTTGAATTTCAGGTAGACAACAAACATTTTTTTAGTGTAAGTATGCCCCCATGCAATATTTGGGATACACTTATACTAAAAAGATTATTTGTTGCTTATTTGAAATTCAAATTTAACTGAACATCCTATAAGTTCAGGCGATCTGAGGGGCCATTCAAGGACACTGCACGCTACACTGGTTGAATGCTGGTCCTTGGCTACCTGGGCCCAGTCTAAACTAAATATCCCAGATATTGCTATGGGGGCATGACTTAACTAAATGAAATATTACGTGTCAAGGAGCCTTACACTGTGCCTGGTGTGTGCAGCTGAAAACAGCCTTCCGTGAATTCAGAGTTCATCTGACACACACTGCTGAACACCCACTGAGGGCTAAGGCATCTCCAACTGAGAGTCAGCACGAAAGATGGCCCCTGCTTTAAGACAGGTAATCCTTTAGCAGCCTGTGTTTACTGAGCACTAGCTGTGTGCCAGCATTTTCTAAGTGCTCCGTGTGTGTTAACATCTAATAATCCTCACAAATGCTCCAAGGCAGATACTGTCATTCTCCCTATCCTGCCTGTGAGGAAGTGGAGGCTCAGAGAGGTTAAGTCCCCCAAGGTCACACAGCTCATCTGGCCCTAGAAGAGCCTTTTCTTACTACTACTCTGTGCTGCCTCACGTAATGACGTGGTAAATTCTGTGCGAGCCCAGAAAGCGAGGTGTTTGAACCACGGGGAAGCCTTCCCAGGCATCTCCCCTGAGGGGTTAGCTGGCCAAAGAACCGGGGAACAGCATTCCAAGCAGAGGGAATGGCATATGCAAAGGTAAGAGGCAAGAGAACGAGGCACGATGAAGAGTAACCAGTGAGGCTTGGGACAGATATTTCAGAGCATTTCCCCCAAAATTGGAATTTTCCTTGGGAGAAATAAAAAAGTCTAATTTCAGCAAGGGAAAGAGTCTCAGGTGAGAGCCCTGAAGACCTTCGGGAGCAACTTGCAGCAAGTACCTTAAATTGGTGAGCTGTCTCCGGCCCATTTCTCTCCCTCACCAGGCCTGTTTTTCTGTTGTAAAAAGGCTAATAATACCCATATGTGTGTGGCTCACATACCAGAACCCAGAATCCTGTAGAGCTTAATGTAAGATAATGAAATGGAATAATGTGGGTGACATACATGGAGGTGTTTTATAGTCGGCCTGTGGCAACACAGGTGTGATGTAGTGCTGGGCCCGCCAGGTCTCCCAGGCACCTGTGCCCGATGCACCCCTTTAAGAGGAGCCTAAAGCCCTTCCCTTCCACTCTCAGCAGCAGAGGGTTTTCAGTGTTGATGTCCAGCTAGCAGGGACCTCCTCTTTCTTCCTCTACCTGTGGTTCTGGAGGCTCAGCCTGGAGAGGCGCCAGGCATCTAACTGACTCTGGAGCTGGGATTTTTTTGCAGGGAGCCAGAGGAAAGGAAAAATCCTCTTGCTGACTCTCCCTCTCTGGCTTCCCGGTGATTTATCACTATGGAAACGGAGCTCTTTTCCTCTTTGCTGCCGGCTGGCTGGGGGCGCACATTGTTGGTGCCCTTGCTGCACAGATCAGAAGTTCCTTCCTCTTTCCTGTTGCAGAAATGCCACAGTCACCACCGTTGTCCAAGAACTGCAGCTCACACCTGAAGAGCTCAATCTTGGGAAAAACAATCTCATTTGATTCCCCAGGGGTCCTGGGGGCCTTCTGGGTAATCGGTGGGGGCCTGAAAACAATGCCAGTGTGAGAACAATGCAGCCTCCAGGGCTGAACTGGGGCCCTGCTTTTCCCCTTCCTTCAGCTTTCCTAGCTGCATTTTAAAAATGGATTTACAGGCAGACGCAGGTAGTCTGTATTGTGTTAGGTTGCAGTAAACTCAAAGTGCCTTTGTGTGGGCAGAACCTTCTTTGAGGGCAGGGCAGATGTGACTACAGGCAGGCCTGTGCCCACCCACTTGTGGAGACCCCAAGAGAAATCTGTTCTTGGAGGGTAAGACTTGCAGATGGAGGGCAGATGTGGATACAGGGGAAGGGAGATGCAGATGCAGGGGAGAGGGGTATTCAGAGGAGACTGCATACCTGTGTCATCATCAGTCACTTGCACATTCACATGAGGTTTCAGGTGCTGTCAGCTGGAGGCCTGGTTGAGATCTGGCTCTGCTGCGATTGGTCCAGCACTCAGGCCATTCCTTAAAGGCTGGTGCCTGGGGGTCTTACCTGGCTGTCCAGTGGTTAAGACTCCGCGCTTCACTGCAGGGGGCACGGGTTCAATCCCTGGTCAGGGAACTAAGATCCCGCATGCTGCCGTGGGCACGGCCCAAAAAAAGGCTGGTGCCTTGGCTGGAGCACCCTAGGCCTAACATCACATGTACTGGGCTAGGTCCTGGGTACAAGGACACAGAGCATGTGGTGAGCAGGGATCCCAGAGACAATGAAGGAAGCTTCCTGGCCAGGAAGTCCTGAGACAGCACCAGATCCACTTTGGCTGCACGGGCAGGTCATGGCCAACCTCAGGGACCTTCTCTGTAAGTTGACCTAAGGAATATCTCTCCCAGCCTCGTCCTATGAGAGGAGGAGGGGACTAAGGGCACCTCACATTTATCCATTTCACTGTTCAAGAGGGCCATCAAGAATAACTGTCTAGGGACTTCCCTGGTGGTCCAGTGGGTAAGACTCCACGCTCCCAGTGCAGGGGACCCTGCTTCAATCCCTGGTCAGGGAACTATATCCTGCATGCTGCAACTAAGACCCAGCGCAGCCAAAGTAAGTAAGTAAGTAAATAAATAAATAAGAATAACCATCTACATGAAACTGGTCTTGAAATTATCTGGGAGGGAAACACTTCATTTAGGAGGAGCTGGTGCATTTCAGTGCATCTCTAGGATAATGTTCACAAACCCCTTTACCTCCTCGAACATCCAGATCTTTCTTAGGTCTCAAAATATTCCTATTCTCTTTGCATCTAGAAGGTTCTTTTATTTGGGAGAGGATTTCCAAGGTTCTACCAGATTCAGATTCTAAGCAGCAGTGTGAAAATTCATGTTTTATTTTTGTCAGCAGAGTGTCCTGAACCCCTGGACCCCAAGGGGAGCCCTGGCCTTTAGGGAAAAGGTGACAGAGGTAGCCCTGAAAAATACCTTCAGAGCAGCTCGGCTCACCTCTTCCTCTTGGTACAAGAGAATGAGCCTCTGTGAGGAGGACATTCTAGTTCTCTCTGATTCTCTGTGCGCACTCCTGGGACCAGCAGAAATGGAGGACTTTTGTGCAATGCTCAGCTTCCTCTTGGTACAAGAGAATGAGCCTCTGTGAGGAGGACATTCTAGTTCTCTCTGATTCTCTGTGCGCACTCCTGGGACCAGCAGAAATGGAGGACTTTTGTGCAATGTTCAGCTTCCTCCTCACTGCCCTGAAGGTCTCACTCCCCATAAGACCTCAGGAGAAGTGGAGGGGCTGCCCTCCAGTAATCCCCCCAACAACACCTGAGTCAGGGAGCATCTGACCAGCGCTTGCATCCTCCAGGAACAGGGAACCAGTCCAATTTTTTTTTTTTTTGGCCATACCACATGGCATGCAGAATCTTAGTTCCCCCGACCAGGGGTCAAACCTGTTCCCCCTGCAGTGGAAGCACAGAGCCTTAACCACTGGACCACCAGGGAAGTCCCTAAATAACAAGTTTTATTGAGATAATAGTAGATTGGCATGCATTTGTAATAAATAATAGAGAAAGCCCTTGTATGTTACCCAGGTTTCCGCAGTAGTAACATTTTAGTGTTACATTATAATGTCACAGTACGTTGACATTGATACAACCCACCCATCGTATTTAATCTCCCCAGTTTTACTGGTACTCACTTGTGTCTCTGTGTGTGTAAAGTTCTAAACAGCTTTATCACCTCTGTAGAGTTATGTATCCCTCACCACAGTCAGCACACAGTTCCCAAGACACAAGGATCCCATCCCTTTTATAGCCACGCCCACTTCCTTCCCTGTCCCCATCCCCAACCTCTGGAAACTGCTAATCTGTCCTTCATTTCTAAACTTTTGTTATTTCAAAAATGTTATGTAAATAGGATCACATTTGGGGGATTGGGTTTGTTCGCTCAGCCTATTGCCCTGGGGATTCATCCAAGTTGCAGCATGTATCAATAGTTTGCTCCTTTTCATTGCTGAGGAATATTCCATGGTGTACATGTACCACCGTTTATTTAACCATTCATTGAAGGACATCTGGACTGATTCCAATTTTTCAGGAAAGCTGAAATGACAAAGCTGCTGTGAACATTCACGTACAGATTTTTTGTGTGAACATACTTTTAAAATTTCTCTGGGCAACTGTTCCATTTTTTAGACAGCTCTAATTAAAGAAGATCCTTGAGTGACTTCCCTGGTGGCACAGTGGTTGACTCTGCGCTCCCAATGCAGGGGGCCCGGGTTCAGTCCCTGGTCAGGGAACTAGATCCCACATGCGTGCTGCAACTAAGAGTTCGCACACCACAACTAAGGAGCCCGAGAGCCACAACTGAGACCCAGCGCAACCAAATAACTAAATAAATTTTTTAAAAAAGAAGATCCTTGAGGTCTGTGAGGGATCCATTTGAGACCCACATGTGTTCTCACATTCTCAAGAGTTAGAAATGTTTATACAGGCTCCTGGCTTGGTCCTAAATCACATGAATCTCATGTCTGTCCAGAAGTACCGTTTCCTGTGCATATTCTCCCACTCCAACTTGGCTGCCTTTTTTATTTGGATGTATCTATTTTAATTTTGTTTAATCAGGTAATGAAGCTGTAAAGAAACAGGAAACATTAAGACAGTTGTATAGAACAAATTGAAGGATTACATCCTAAAATAACCTGGGTGAATAAATATTTCATATTCAGTGTGTCTCAACTTTTTTAGAGTTTGACCCCTTCAGTCTTTGTTCTAAGCCAAAGATTTTCCTGTTGTGGGGCATTTCAAGAAGCCCTGAAATGTTTTTCTTCCAGAGGCACCGTGCAAAGAATTCAGGGCTCAGGCCTGGAGTCAGGCAGCCAGTGTTACAACGGACTTAAATCAGCTGTGAGATTGTGAGCAATTGTACTAACCTTTCCGAGATTCTCTTTTCTCTCCTGTACAATGAGGATAATTCTAGCATCTAATCCACAGGATTAAATGAGACAATCCATGAGAAGTCGTAAGTCCTCAGTAAATTTTAGGAGAAACCTCTCTCCAAATCTCTTGAGAACAATGCTTCAAAACTCTTCACTGAAGGTTGTTTCAAGGGGGTTGTGAGGGAGAATTATCTCATTGCCCAGAGAAAAACTCGCTGCAAGTCTTCTGTACCCAGTTTCTCCCTCAAAGTCAAGTCCCCACCACCCCTCCTGAATCAGCCAGTCAGCCTCCCACTGTGGCCCTTGCTCCCAGATGGGCCCCTTTCTTCCTGAGGTAGCTGTTTAGAATTCTCTGTGTTTCGCCGGGGACTCTGGTCATTCTGCCACCCCCAGCTGGCACCCCATCCCCCCGAAATGAAGACTGAGCACTTGGGCTGTGTTTTGCTTTCCTTCTTGCTTTCTCGGTTCCTGTTCAGTTGCTCAGACAGATCCACTCAGGTTTCCACAACAGGGACACAGATGCCTTTTCACGCCGTCTGACGGGTGATGCACGAGCTCCATGAGCAACTTCATGGCTCTTCTTAGCATCGAGTTGGAATGGTGATCCCAGCCCAGCCCACAAGCCACAGAGGCCACTTAATGACCTTCGTAATGAGGACAACTGTCTTGTTTCCATTTCCTTTGTCTTCAACCCCAGCAATCAGCAGGAACACTGCTCAGACTCATGGCATTGGCTTTTTTTTTTTTAATATAGATTTTATTTATTTATTTATTTATTTATTTATTGGCTGCATTGGGTCTTCATTGCTGTGTGCGGGCTTTCTCTAGTTGCGGCGAGCAGGGGCTACTCTTCGTTGCGGTGCGAGGGCTTCTCATTGCAGTTGCTTCTCGTTGCGGAGCACAGGCTCTAGGCACACGGGCTTCAGTAGTTGTGGCTCGCGGGCTCTAGAGCGCAGGCTCAGTAGTTGTGGCTTGCAGGCTTAGTTGCCCCGTGGCATGTGGGATCTTCCTGGACCAGGGCTTGAACCTGTGTCCCCTGCACCGGCAGGCGGATTCTTAACCACTGTGCCACCAGGGAAGCCCCATGGCATTGGCTTTGACAAATATTTGCCTCCTAGAAGCTTTATCAGTAAGATGAAGAGATGTGCAGTAGCCAGTCTTCCACTGGACAGAGCAGGAGTGGCCTCCGTGGCTGCCGGGGTTCGGCCCAGAGGAGACTCCGCAACCCTCTGTAAACATCTCCCCCTCTCTCAACTGTCTTTAAAAACCTTCACAAAACTTTCCCTCATCCGCTGTGTTACAAAGATCTAACTAAAATAGACCTCCCTATAGGTTCTACCCAAAGGTTAAAAAAAAAAGTCCCATTCCTTTTTCACATAAAAACAGTGCAATTGAGAAATGCAAATCAAAACTGCAATGAGGTATCACCTCACTCCGGTCAGAATGGCCACCATCAAAAAATCTACAAACAGTAACTGCTAGAGAAGGTGTGGAGAAAAGGGAACCCTCCTGCACTGTTGGTGGGAATGTAAATTGGTACAACCACTACGGAGAACAGTACGGAGGTTCCTTAAGAAGCTAAAAATAGAACTACCATATGATCCAGCAATCCCACTCTTGGACATATATCCAGAGAAAAACATGGTTCAAAAAGATACATGCACCCCAGTGTTCACTGCAGTGCTGTTTACAATAGCCAGGAGACGGAAGCAACCTAAATGTCCACTGACAGATGAATGGATAAAGAAGATGCGGTACATATCTCAGTGGAATATTACTCAGCCATTAAAAAGAATGAAATAGGGGCTTCCCTGGTGGTGCAGTGGTTGGGAATCTGCCTGCCAATGCAGGGGACACGGGTTCGAGCCCTGGTCTGGGAAGATCCCACATGCCACGGAGCAACTGGGCCCGTGAGCCACAATTACTGAGCCTGCGCGTCTGTAGCCTGTGCTCCGCAGCGGGAGGGGCCGCGATGGTGAGAGGCCCGCGCACCGCGATGAAGAGTGGTCCCCACTTGCCGCAACTAGAGAGCGCCCTCGCACAGAACTGAAGACTCAACACAGTCATAAATAAATAAATAAAAGAACGTGAATTTCAAAAAAAAAAAAAAAAGAATGAAATAATGCCATTTGCAGCAACATGGATGAAACTGGAGATTATCATACTAAATGAAGTCAGAGAAAGACAAATATCATATGATATGACATATGCAGAATCTAAAAAAAAATGATACAAATGAACTTATTTACAAAACAGAAACAGACTCACAGACTTAGAGAATGAACTTACGGTTACCCGGGGTGGGGGAAAGTGAGGGGGAGGGATAGATTGGGAGGTTGGGATTGACATGTACACACTGCTATATTTAAAATAGATAACCTACTCTAAGGTTATCTATTTTAACCTTATAGTAGGTTATAAGGACCTACTATAAAATAAATAAATAAATTTTAAAAATACATAAAAGCAATGCAGTTATTTAAAGATAATTTTCAGATACTCTCCCAAATTTTCCTTCTTAGTCTTAACATTTCCACTCCCTTCAAATGTTCCTCTTATGATGTGGTTCGAAGGCCCCTTGCCTTGGTATTTTCATCACCCCTCCATACGCTTTTGGGTGTCACCCCCTGAACTGAGCATGTGTGACAAAATACAGTGGGGCAGTCTTCTCCCCACTTCTGAACTCTTTCATTAATGCTGCCAATGGGGACGATAGCCATGCCCCTTTCAAACTCATCAGTCTTTCCCCACGCATCCTCCTGTTAAGCAACATGTCTGTCATCTGTCATCCTGTATTTGCAAGGTCAGCTTTGAGGAACTAAGATCAGGAACTTTAACTTTCTATTGTGTGTCATCATTTGGCCCATTGCACCCTCCTAGTGACATCCTTTTGACTACTAATCCTGTCCTTTGGCCTCTTACCTATCTATCCCTCCCAGTGTTGTGTCATTCAGGGATTGAGTCAGCACACTTTCCATCCCTCCTGTGAGCCAGGAGAGGGAAGAAGACAACCACGTGGCATTCCACTACAGATGTCTTTTGTTTTTGGGTTTTTTGTTTGTTTTTTGATATTTTTAAAATATTTATTTATTTATTTATTTATTTGGCTGTGCTGGGTCTTAGTTGCAGCACGCGGGATCTTCGTTGCGACATGCAGGATTTTTTTTTTTTTTTTTTAGTTGCGGCATGTGGGCTTCTTAGTTGCAGCGTGCGAACTCTTAGCTGCGGCATGCATGTGGGATCTAGTTCCCTGACTAGGGATTGAACCCAGGACCCCTGCATTGGGAGCACAGAGTCTTACCCACCAGGCCACGAGGGAAGACCCTACAGATGTCTTTTGAATTGACCTTGAATAAAACTCTTTAGATCTAATTGTCCCACAAATGACAGATGCCACACACTTCTCCATGAGGACCCCAGGACACACCTGGTCAGACGTCTTGCTGAAATCAGAAGCCCTGTACCTGCGGTTTTTTACTCATTCAACAATCTAGTAACTCTGACAACAAAAAAAACCAGGTTAACTTGTCTGACTTACTTTTGGAAGATCTTTGCTGGTTTCTGGTCATTTCTACTTCCTGCCTGGTAGCTACAAGTGCCCCCTGCCAACACCTGTAAGAGTTCTGCTCTGCTCTGTACTGACTGTTGGGTGCTAGGATCCCATTTTAGTCCCTTCACTGAGCACCCTTCCTCCCGTCCCCCTTCCTTCATGACCCAGGCCTCATCTAGCCCTTAATACATGGCCTAACTCTTCCTGGGGGTGACCCTCACTGGCAGCCCTGTCAGGTCTGACCTAGACTCGCCATTCTCCACCCTTCCCTGAATTCCAACCACAGAGGTCTGGGCCCCCTTCTGTATATATATATGCGTGTGTGTGTGTGTGTATTTTTTTTTTTTGATGAAGACTTTATTGAAGTTCCGTACACAATGAGAGCCATAACTCACTAGGAAAAGATTTTAGGGCATGCTTAGACATAGCATAGAGTTTTTACATACCTAATAAGTAATCTGGTAGAGTTTTGTAGAGGATGGATATCAAGGCCCCTGTGATCTATGGTTTTAGGAGTCCCTATCCCCACCTCCACCCCCTTTTTTAAAACTCAGTACATTTCCTGGGGTTCAGGCTAGATATGAGAAGGGGACAAGTCTGCCCCCCACAACTTCATCACCTGGACGTCCAGCTCAGGAATAATACCAACCTGCTTAGCCCAAAAGGCTGGGGAGGTGAAGCCTCTTCAGCAGGAACCATTGTTTTGTTTCAAAGCAGGGGGGGATGGAGAGATCCACTGAGAACCGAGAAGAGAGGGCCCTCACAAGCCCTGGCCTCTGCTTCCTCTGTGGCTGCCCCAGCCAGATTTCCTGTTAAAACCGAGATGACGAATAGATGATCACATTAAGAAATGGACACGCACTTCTGCTGACCTCATGAAAGCCAGTTGGGCACGGACAAAGCTACACACACACACTGGACTGAGAATCACTCCAGTAGGTAATGTTTTAAATACTTTAAAGCAATTTTCTTTCTTAAATTCCTAGAGTCTATGTGCAGAAGTGGGCAAGTCATAGAGAGGTGGACTTCCCTGGTGGCAGAGTGGTTAAGAATCTACCTAATTAAAAAAAAAAAAGAATCCACCTGCCAATGCAGGGGACACAGGTTCGAGCGCTGGTCCGGGAAGATCCCACATGCTTCACATGCGGAGCAACTAAGCCCATGCGCCACAACTACTGAGCCTGCACTCTAGAGCCCACGAGCCACAACTACTGAAGCCTGCGTGCCCTAGAGCCCGTGCTCCGCAACAAGAGAAACCACCGAAATGAGAAGCCCACGCGCCACAACGAAGAGTAGCCCCCACTCGCCGCAACTAGAGAAAGCCCATGTGCAGCAACAAAGACCCAATGCAGCCAAAAAAAAAAATAATTTATTTAAAAAAAAAAAAAGAAAGAAAAGAAAAGACAAGGGGCTCAGGCTGCTCACAGTGTAGTTTCAACTCATTGCAGACAAATGGTTTTGAAGAGGGCTTCCGGGAGCTTCCAGAGAACCTAATCAGTGTTTGTCAGATTGTTTTTGAGTACATTTCACATTTGCTCAACAGCCAACTTAAAAACAAACTTCTGAATCAAAACCTGATGATAAGCTGAAACTGCCTGTTCTTTAAACCTAAGTCACTTTTTGTGTCTAAAATTCATTTTGCTGATCCTCAGATAAACCATGACCATTTCCCACGTCCTCCTCCAAGAGTTGTTCCTGGCAGGGTAATTTCTCCATGAACTTAGGATAAATCAATTTGGATTTCCTCTTATTTTAGCAAAGTTTACTTCGGTCTTGGATGGAAGGGACAGAAAGGGGAGGATAAGGACAAAAAATACTCCATTGTTTATTATTATTATTATCATTACTGCTGCTAAGGTAGTATCAAGAGCAGCCACCATCTAATGGATGTATCATTACTTTTGGAATTTATCAAGACATCTTAGACATCCTCATGAGGAATCCTCATATCCTCATGGAGAAGGCTGGAGTAAATGGTAGTAGAATAAGGGAGTTTATAGCTTGCAGAACATTTATATCAAAAGAATTTTGATTAAGATCAGCCTGGGGCAGGTAGAGTGCCACAGGGCTCTATCTTCATTCTTCTCCTATTGAATATTTTTATTAATGAATTGGATTAGGACTCTGGTGACCTTCTGATAAAATCTGTGGATGACACAGAACTGGGAGGGAGAAGTCAGAGGATAGAATCAATTGTCAAAAAGATGGATAAAGGCACTGCCCTGGTGGTAGATATCATTACCCACCTTAAACTGATGAAGTAAACTAAAGAACAACACCCAGGGCAGGCCACCTCTCACTCCCAGGAGGTGCTTATCTCCCAGGAGGAGCTTCTCTCAGCAGCCAGACTGACTGTTGAATGGTCAGTTGATAGGGCAGCCTCCCCTCCAAACCCCTGGAGGGCAGGGCCAGACCTGGTGCTTAGCCTGCTTCCTGCAAGGATTGAGAGACGCCATCCCCGCTGCCAGGGCATCCTCACTGTTTCATCCCTATGGGGCCTGGCCTGGAGCAGAAGGTTCCTGACACTCCCTCCCATCTGCAGCCCGGCTTAGTGCCTTGTTTCTCCTCGTGTCCCTTGGATAACCTGAAAAAGCAAAAATCAGGAAAGGGATGGCTTCAGCCCCTGAAAGTTCTGGCTTTTCTACACATGACTCCAGTTTAGCTGAAGCATTCCTGGCACAGGCTGATTCCCAGAAGGAGTCCTGAATAAGGGTTGTCAGTTAAAATACAGGATGCCCAGTTACATTTGAGTTTCTGATAAACAACAAATAATTTTTTTGGTATGTCCCATGCAAGATGTGAGACATACCAAAAAATGACTTGTTGCTTCTGTGAAAATGTAACTGGATATCAGGTATTATTGAAACAGGAGGGAAGGGGGCAGGGCACAACCCTTGAAAGAATGACATAGCCCGAGGACATGACATAAACTGATTAGAACCAAATGCCTCCAAGATGGCGGACAAGTCGACTTCCACTAGACCTTGAGCCTCACTCATTGTAACACAGCAGCAAGCTAAATGACACACCCACAGGGGCCATGACAGTTCCAAGACTGCCGTCAGGATCAAAAAGTGGGCTGTGACCCAGTTACTGGAAATCCCCACCCCTTCCCCAAATAGCTGGAATACTCCTCCCACTCATTAGCCTATGAAATTACCCACCTCTATAAAAACTGACAACCCCATACTCTGGTGTCACTCTCGCCTTCTGAGGTGGCCCACACTCTGTCTGTGGAGTGTGCTTCTCTCTAAATAAATCCACTTCTTACCTATCACTTTGTCTCTCACTGAATTCTTTCTGTGATGAGACATAAGAACCTGAGCTTCATTAAGTCCTGAAACCAGGTGTGATCTCAGCTGGAAGACTGTGGGTTTTGGCCAGGTTCAAGTCCTGGCCTCATGGGTTCAATTCCCAATCTGAGTTGCACGGTTTCATTATTATTTCCTGTCTCTGGTGGCCCTACCCTGAGCTCACCCAAGCCTGTCAGAAGTGATTACCAGGGGCCTCTTGGGAGGCCTGGCCTGACCCACTTCCAGTCCAAACCATCTCTCACCTAAGGGGAGAACATATGTGTGGGCTGAGGCTACTGCCCACTCAGGCCCCTTGGGGGATCAGGCCACCCAAACCACCACACACACTTCCTTCTTCACTCCTGTGGGCTCCTCAAGCCCTAGTCGTCTGCGCTGGTCTCTGGCCTGCCCTCCCTTCAGGGCTGAATCTTGCCTCCCGGTGCTAGGGACCAACACTGGCCCTATCTGGCCCTAAGGAGCCTAGCTCAGCACTAAGGCCAGCCATCTGGAGCTAATTTGACGCCACGGCCTGTGCATGGCCACCGCACATGATGACTGTTTACATCCGGCTGTGCTTCCAGCTCATTCACTCATTTAGCAGAAATTTATACAGGGCCCACTATATCAGACATTGTGTTGACTGCATGGGCACTGGGGTACGCCCAACAGACCCATTCCAGGGGAGATGCTTCTTGGGGATCATGTAGATAAATATGGGGTTACCAACAGTGATAGGAGCTATGAAGGAGCATATGGGGAGCTTTGAGAACATGCAACCAGAGGCCTGCTCTGGTCCAGGAGTCTCCTTTGAGCTGGGCCTGGAGGGGAAGAGTTACCTAGATGGGGATAGGGGGTCAGGGAGAGCTTTCCCAGCAGAAGAGGAGCCTGGATGCAGGTTGATGGGGCAGGGGCAGGGCGTCTGGTACTTTCCAGGGCTGATGGGAGGCCATGTGCAGGAACATTTCCACCCACCTCATCTCATCTGTTCCTTTTCTCATTCAAAGTCACATGCAGGACCCA
The DNA here is from genome assembly GCF_009873245.2 of Balaenoptera musculus. NCBI lineage: Eukaryota > Metazoa > Chordata > Mammalia > Artiodactyla > Balaenopteridae > Balaenoptera > Balaenoptera musculus. Next base: position 14,455,928 of record NC_045804.1, read on the forward strand.
TTACATAATGTATGGATCCATTGCAAAATGAAAACGCAGGGCCCCTTTTAACATATTATTAAGAATTTCAAGATGCCTCCACAAGGTATTAAACCAAATATGGACCTTTCTGAGCTCAGGGCCCTGTGCAACTGCCCAGGTCACATGCCTGGGAAATGGGTCCTGGTCTCATGACTCGTGTGTGTGTCAGGTCAGGAGCTGGATCTGAGTCTTCTGCTCATGAAGGTGCTATACAAGGTCAGTTACTGGAGGCCCTGGAGCAGCCAGACAGGCATTGGCAGGCAGACATGACTCTGAGAACTGGTTGATACTTCACCTTCTGGCCCTGCTTCTCCAACTGTAACAGGGATCATGATACCCTCTGTAAAGGGCTGAGAGTGGCCCCCAAAGATATCAGGTCCTAATCCCTAGAACCTGTAACTCGTTACATTATATGGAAAAAGGGTCTTTAGAGATGTGATTAAGTTAGGGATGAGATGGGGAGACCATACAGGACATCTGAGTGGGCCCTAAATGCAATCACAAGTGTCCTTAGAAAGGCAGGGAAGTCCCTGGCGGTCCAGTGGTTAGGACTCTGTGCTTTCACTGCCGAGGGCCCAGGTTCAATCCCTGGTCGAGGAACTAAGATCCCACAAGCCTCATGGCGCGGCACCCCCAAAAAAATAAAAATAAAAGAGAAAGGCACAGGGAGATTTGACACACAGAGGAGAAGACAATGAGAAGACAGAACAGAAGATGGTGGCCTAATGTTAGAGTGATACAGCCACAAGCCAAGGAATGCCCGCAGCTGCCAGAAGCTGGAGAAGACAAGAACAAGTGATCTCCTAGAGCCCCTGGAGGGTCTGTGGCTCTGCTGGCACCTTGATTTCAGTCCAGTGATACTGATTTTGTAATTCTGCCCTCCAGAACTGTGAAAAAATAAGTCTATATGTTGTAAGCCTGAATCTACTAATCTACTTTCTGTCTCTATGGATTTCGCTATTCTGAACATTTCATATAAATAGAATCATATAATATTTGGCCTTTCATGTTTGGCTTCTTTCGCTTAGCATGACGTTTTCAAGCTTCATCCATATTGTAAGCATGTATCAGGACTTCATTCTTTCTGTTGCCAAATAACAATCTATTGTATGAATATACCACATATTGTTTATCAGTTGGTGGACGTTTGAGTTGTTTCTACTTTTTGGATATTATTCATAATGCTGCTATAAACATTTGTGTTTGTGTAGACACATTTTCATTTCTTTTGGATAAATACCTAAGAGTGGAATCACTGCTGGGTCATATTATAACTATATTTTTTAAACTTTTGAGGAACTGCCAGACTATTTTCCAAAGTGGCTGCATCATTTTATAATCCTACCAGTTGTGTGAAGAAGGTTCTAGCTTTTCTGCATCCTCATCAACATTTATTATTGTCTGTCTTTTCAATTTTAGCTATCCTAGTAGGTGTGAAGTGATATTTCATTATGGTTTTGATTTGCAATTCCCTAATGACTAATAATGTTATGCATCTCTTCATGTGCTTATTGGCCTTTGTATATCTTCTTTGGAGAAATGTTTATTCAAGTCCTTTGCCCATTTTAACAAATGGTTGTCTTTTTTTGTTACTGAGTCATAAGAGTTCTTTAAATATTCTGGATCCTTATCAGATATATGATTTCCAAATATTTCCTCCCATTCTGTGGATTGCCTTTCAGTTTCTTGATAGTGTCCTTTGCAACACAAAAGTTTTTAACTTCAATGAAGTCCAATTTATCTATTTTTTCTTTTGTTGCTTATGTTTCTGAGAACAGAAAGCACAAATACCTATCGAGTATTTTTTTTTTTAATTAATTATTTATTTTTGGCTGCACTGGGTCTTCGTTGCTGCTTGCGGACTTTCTCTAGTCATGGCGAGTGGGGGCTACTCTTCGTTGCAGTGCGCAGGCTTCTCAACGCGGTGGCTTTTCTTGTGGAGCACGGGCTCTAGGCGTACGGGCTTCAGTAGTTGCAGCCTGCGGGCTCAGTAGTTGTGGCTCATGGGCTTAGTTGCTCCATTGGCAGGCAGACGGGCATGTGGGATCTTCCCAGACCAGGGCTCGAACTCATGTCCCCTGCATTGGCAGGCGGGTTCTTAACCACTGTGCCACCAGGGAAGTCCCATGGTGAAGCTCTTGCCCTTCTTCCCAGGCCAGTGCCTGGGCTACTCAGGGCAGAAGAGAGCAGACCCCTTGGTCCTTTGGGCCGTTGTGCAGTTGATCTGCTGTCAGGGCCAACTCAGCCATTAGGCTCAGGAGGCACAGTGCCAGGGCCTACAACAATACTTTTAGGGGCCCATGAAAAAAAAATTGTTTTAATCAAAAGAATTAAAAGGAAATTTTAGGTCAAGGAAATGTAAATATATATATATAAATATAAATATATATATGTTTAATATATTCTTGTTTATACCAAGGCAGTTGTAAAAAATAATTTTTTTTTTGGCCGTGCCATGGCCAAAATAAATAATTTTTTTTTTCAGGATCTTGATTCCCTGACCAGGGATTGAACCCGCACCCACGGCATTGTAAGTGTAGAGTCCTAACCACTGGACCGCCAGGGAATTCCCCCCAAATAATTTTTTTTTTAATGGACGAAGGGGCTCACAAAAATGCCCACAGCCATGAATCATGATATAACCCTGTGTCCTGTCAGTGGAATGGAGGGGGTCCTCCAGCTGGGGATGGAACAGCACTGACCCCTCCACAATGTCCCAACCTGCTTCCCTTTTGCCCAGCTGCCCACCTTTGCAAGGGGCCAGACTGGGGCTATGAGGACAACACCTGGGTGGGCATTGAATTAGGGTCTCTGAGTCCCTCCCCTTGAGCTCATTAAAACAGCTGATTTGCCAGACCAGCAATTCAGGTGGGGCAACCTGGGGCCCAAAGCAGACCTACAACTATTGTTATTACTACTCTTGTTTTTATTGTTACCACGTCCTGTTCTTATTGTGCCCCGCTGGTTAAATGTGCTTTCAAATACTAGCTGTCATTTTCTCTTCATGACAAGCCTGCGAAATGGGTAGAGTGGGCATATTATTCCCATTTTATAGGTGTGGAAAGTGAACCTCAAAACACTGACACTGTTAAGCTGCAGAGAAGGGACTGGAAACCCAGGCTTCTGATCTGTGTGTTAGTACGTGTACATTCTCCCATTAGGTGACTTCTGAATCTGGCAATGGGGGATTAGTCCCACTCGTAAACTTGCCAAGGTTAATTAATCAGACCTCCCATCCCGGGCTGGTCACAGGTCACGGCTGGGGGAAATGGCCGATATCTTGTTTCCTATCAGTGTAGTCATGAAGTAGATGGGAGGTCAGTTCTGCCCGGTGCCTGTAGCCCTCTGCCATGATTGCCGCCTGCCTCCCTCGCCCTTCCTCCCCCACCCACCTCAGCTTCTCAGAAAAACCACTTCCTGAGGTTTATTCCACCAGGCAGCTTTTTCAGGCGGTTAATGGATTGCTGTGATTTAGATTTGTGACATTCCTGTTTTGTGTTGTTTTTTCTAATGCAAGTATATTTATTTATGTTGCCTTTTATAAAAGGGGGAGAATGGTGGGATATAAGAGAACAGTATATCTATATATCATGAGGAGCAAAGGCGTAATATGGATCGTGCCAGAGTTAGTTCCATAACCATATTAAAAATGGAGGGCTTCCCTGGTGGCGCAGTGGTTGAGAGTCTGCCTGCCGATGCAGGGGACACGGGTTCGGGCCCTGGTCTGGGAGGATCCCACGTGCCGCGGAGCGGCTGGGCCCGTGAGCCACAACTGCTGGGCCTGCGCGTCTGGAGCCTGTGCTCCGCAACGAGAGAGGCCGTGATGCTGGGAGGCCCGCGCATCGCGATGAAGAGTGGCCCCCGCTTGCCACAACTGGAGAAAGCCCTCGCACAGAAACGAAGACCCAACACAGCCATAAATAAATAAATAAATTTAAAAAAAAAAAAAAAAAAAAAAAAAAAAAAAAATGGAATGTAACACTCTCCACCAAAAAGCCAGGATGCTGAAGCTCAGATATGTCATGTGTTCAATGAAAGGTGACATCCCTGGTTTTTGAAGGCAGAAGCACCGCATGTAGAAACCACTCTGTCCTCCTTCCCTTCGGCTGAGAAGAGGGGAAGAGAGCAGTACTGTGGTAGAAATAGGGCCCTGGGTGAGCTTGTTCTGCCTGGTGGGCACTCCTGGGGTCTTCATCCCTGGCAATGTAGGAGTCAGTTCCTTGCTTAGTTACCAAGAAGCTAAAATAGTTATGCGGAACCTTTTTTTTCTTTTTTCTTTTTCCCCAATCAAGGAATCCACTAAGAACCAGAGGAAGGAAGGGGAAGATATGTGGGGGCCACACACATATAAAAAGCCACTTGATTTCCTATTTTTAAAAAGGTGAAATAGGAAAAAAAAAATCCTTTTATACTTTTTTAACTTTTCATAAGACATTCTTACTTTACAAATAAAGAATAAGGAGCATGATGATCTTTTCAAGGAATAAAATAAATGATGGAGAACATATGCTTCAGTTCTTATCTCACAGCCAAGTCATAAGAGAGAAGGAAGAGATTTCCATGAGAGCTAGAAGGAGTGGTTCCCCTGGAAAGAGAGTGAGAGACAGACAGACAGACAGACAGACAGACAGACAGACAAACCTGAGGAGAATGGCAAGGGAGGCTCTCCCATGAGGATCCACAAGTTCTGTGAAGGACCAGCCCCATGTTGACATGACTCTGGGGCCTCAGCACAGGTCACCCTGCGGTATTGGCTGGGCTGGGCTGGGGTGGATACAGCAGCCATTTTAAGTGATTTCCAACACCCTGATACATTCACATGATTTAAAAACTAAAAAGGACACAAAGGTTTATAATGAAAAATATACTGAACACTATAAAACATTGGGGCTTCCCTGGTGGCTCAGTGGTTAAGAATCCGCCTGCCAATGCAGGGGACATGGGTTTGAGCCCTGGTGGGGGAAGATTCCCACACGCGCCATGGAACAACTAAGCCCGTGCGCCACAACTACTGAGCCTGTGCTCTAGAGCCTGTGAACCACAACTACTGAACCCGCGTGCCACAACTACTGAAGCCCACGTGCCTAGAGCCCGTGCTCCACAACGAGAAGCCACTGCAGTGAGAAGCCCGTGCACCTCAACGAAGAGTAGCCCCCACTCGCCACAACTAGAGAAAGCCCATGTGCAGCAACGGAGACCCAACACAGCCAAAAATAAATAGATTAAATAAATAAATAAAATTTTTTTTAAATTAAAAAAGTAGTTAATAGATCGAAATGTCAAAACATTGGGGAAAATTTCTGAGGCTTTGGTAGGCAAAGATTTTTTAGATGTGACACCGAAAGAATGATGCATAAAAGGAAAAATTGATAAATTGGATTTGATTCTGTAAAATTTAAAGCTTCTGCTTATCAAAAGACACCATTAAGGAGATAAAAAGACATGCCACAAACTAGGAGAAATATTTGCAAATTACGTAATTGATAAAGGACTTATATTCAGAATATATAAAGAATTCTAAAAGCACAACACTAAGAAAACAAGCAACCTAGCTAATAATTGAGCAAAAGATTTTAATAGACCCATTAAATGGCAAATAAGCACATAAAAATATGCTCAATGTCATTAGTCATCAGGTAAATGCAAATTAAAACCATAATAAGAAAGCACTGGGCTTCCCTGGTGGCGCAGTGGTTAAGAATCCACCTGCCAATGAAGGGGACACGGGTTCGAGCCCTGGTCCGGGAAGATCCCACATGCCGCGGAGCAACTAAGCCTGCGCGCCACAACTACTGAGCCTGCGCTCTGGAGCCCGTGAGCCGCCACTACTGAGCCCACGCGCCTAGAGCCCGTGCTCTGCAGCAAGAGAAGCCACCGCAATGAGAAGCCCGCGCACCGCAACGAAGAGTAGCCCTCACTCACTGCAACTAGAGAAAGCCCACGTGCAGCAACGAAGACCCAACTCAGCCAAAAAATTAAAAAAATAAGTAAAAATAAAAATTAAAAAAATTGAAAAAAAAAAAGAAAGCACTATGCTCCCCACTAGAATGACTAAAATTGAGAAGATTGACCTGCCAAGTGTTGATGAGGATGTGGAGCAACTAGAACTTTCATACATTGCTGGTGGGAATGTAAAATGGTGTAATCAGTTTGGTAAACAGTTTGGTAGATTCTTAAAATGCTAAACATATACCTACCTTATAGCCCATGCATTCCACTCCTAGGTATTTATGCAAGAGAAATGAAAGTATGTGTCCAGACAAAGGCTTGTTCATAGCAGCTCTATCTGTATTAGTTCAAAATTGGAAACAACCCAAACGTCCATTAATAGGTGAATAAGCAAACCCGTATTTTCATGCAATGAAATGTTACTCAGCAATAAAAAGGATGAAGTACTTATTATGCTGATTGAAAGAAGATAGGCCAGAAAAACCAACAAAAAGTGCATACCATATGAGTCCATTTAAATAGAATTCTAGAAATGCAAACTAACCCATAGTGACAGAAAGCAGATCAGTGTTTGTATAGGGGGTGGTGGGTGTGGGGAGAGGGATTCAGGGAAGAAAGGATTGCAAAGGTGAAACCATGTAACTCAGATTGGGACTTGAACCCATGGTCTGTTAACTGAGATTACACACCTGGTCTCAGGACTTAATGAAGCTCAGGTTCTTGATGTCTCATTGCAGAAAGAATTCAGCAAGAGACAAAATGATAAGTAAGAAGTGGATTTATTCAGAGAGAAACACAAAAGGTGAGAAAGGCACCAGGGTATGGGGTTTGTCAGTTTTTATAGGGGTGGGTAATTTCATAGGCTAATAAGTGGGAGAAGTATTCCAGCTATTTTGGGGAAGGAGTGGGGATTTCCAGGAATTGGGCTACCACCCACTTTTTGACCCTTATGGTCAGCCTTGGAGCTGTCATGGCGCCTGTGGGTGTGTCATTTAGCTTACTGATGTGTTACAGTGAGGTATACTGAGGCTCAAGGTCTAGTGGAAGTCAACTTGTCTGCTGTCTTGGACCTATTTGGTTCTAATCAGTTTATGTTGTGTCCTCAGGCTATGTCATTCTTTTAAAGGTTGTACCCTGCCCGCTTCCCTCCTGTTTCAACGGGGCACAAGGAAACTTTTGGGGGTGATGTATATATTCACTTTCTTAATTGTGGTGTTCATGTCATGGGGTACACACATGTCAAAACTTTTCTAATTGTAACTTTTATTTATTTATTTATTTAGGCCACACCCAGCGGCCTGCGGGATCTTAGTTCCCCAACCAGGGATTGAACCCTGTCCTCGGCTGTGAAAGTGCAGAGTTCTAACCACTAGACCACCAGGGAATTCCCAAATTGTAAATTTTAAATAGGTGCAGTTATTGTATGTCAATTATACCTCTATAAAGCTCTTAAATTTTTCAATTTTTTAAAAATTTAAAAGGTAATACAAAAATAAAAGAGATAAAAAGTCACATAACTTAAGAACTAAAAAGTACAGAAAGGTTTACTATGAAAAATTCCTAGTTGCCCAGTTTCCACCACCCACTACAGATAACAAGAATCTTTTGCATTGCTATCAACTTTACGTTAAGTGAATGTTTACCTTTACTGACAATAGTCAATAGTAAGTAGCAATTCAAACAAAGATTTATGTACCCTTAGAGAGTCAGGTAATACCTAGGGGAGCCTGCTGGTCAATGCCCAGTACCGTATTGAAAGAATACACTGTAATCCTTTTTGCCTATTTCTAAATTTCAGATACCTTTTCTGAGAATTCCCTGGTGGTCCAGTGGTTAGGACTCTGAGCGGTCACTGCCGAGGGCGCAGGTTCAATCCCTGGCCAAGGAACTAAGATCCCACAAGCTGCACAGTATGGCCAAAAAAAATTAAAATTAAAATTAAATTTCAGGTAACTTTTCTTATGTTATCTATGTGTTCATTTCCTTTGTCCATTTTCCTTTTGTATTGTTGATCTTTTTCTTCTTGATTTCTGAGAGCTTTTTACATATCAGAGAGATTAGCTCTTTGTCTGTGATGTGAGTTGCAAATAGTTTTTCCAGTTTATAGTTTTTCTCTTGACTGAACTTTTTTTGGGGGTGGGGGCAAAGCAGAACATTTATTCATGGAGTATAATTTATCAGTCTTTCATATTATGACTTCTGGATTTTAAGTCATAGTTAAACCAGCCTTTGCCCAAGATCATGAGGAATTCTTTTATGTTTTCTTCTAGAACTTTTATGTTTCATTTGTACCTTCAGATGGTTGGTCCATTTGGAATTTATTCTGGTGCACAGTGTAAGTTGTGGGATATAATTTTTCCACTTTTCTTTTGAAACATTAACACATTTTTGAAATAAAGCTTTATTTTCTCCTGGTGTTCTAAAAGTACTAGCATTGTGGATGAAACAATAACTAATTTTTAGAAGTTTGCTTTGGAACTTAGGGCCATGCGGTGGGACATTTATCACTATGGCTTGAATGTCACTTTGAGAAGCAAAAGTTGCTTACTCTACAGTTTGTAAAAGTTACCTTTGAAACCAACATCTATTTTATTACTCATGGCATTTCCTTTTTTTCCCTGCCAAATCAAAATTTGGTAGCTGGTGGGGGTAATTTCCAGTAGGTTGCCAAAGGAGATAGTTTACAGTGGGGAATGGAAAATACAGAACAACAAAACTAAAAAAACACAATAGAAAAAAATTCCTTTATGCATGCATTGCTCTCTAACAGCTCTTATCAAAACTTCCATTGAACCGTAGATCACAGAGAGGAATTGTTCTCTAGCTGGAAGCCACCACTTCTAGGTACTTGCCCTGAGGCAGAGAAGTCTTTGGTTTCTCTGGTCCCAGTTCTAATATGACTTAGCTTTACCATGTGACGGTATTCAAGGGTAACATTTCAAAAAGCAGCACCGTGACCCCAAGGCAACGATCATCTAATTCAGACAATACAGTTAACTTGTCCTCTTTCAGTCAGTCACCCGTTTTGCTAATGTTTTTGGTCATCTGCTAGGTACCAGGCACTGTCCCGCCATCACGGAGCCAGCAGTCCACTTGGGGGAGGAGCAGCCATTACGGCACATGGTAGAAAGTGTCTGACAAAGGAAGACTAGGGAGGTGAGGGGCCCAGAGGAAGGGCAGCTCAGTGTGGGGAAGACAGGCGACAATGCTAGAGGACTGATGCCTAAACTGAGTTATGATGAATGGGTAGGAATTCGCCAGAAAAGGAGAGGGGAAAGCGTACTCCAGGCAGGGGAAGAGCATTGGCAAAGTCACAGACATGTGATGTGTTCTGGGAACTATAAATTCTAGCAACCAGAATGTAGGGGCAAGGAAGGAAGAGGTGAGAGACCAGGCTGGAGAGGTAAGCAAGGGCTGGATCGTGCAGGATTGGAAACTGACTTTCCCCGGAGGGCAGTGGGGGGAGCCATTACAGGGTCTCCCTGACAAACCTGCAATTTTCTGAAAAAGTCAGTCCTCTCCATGCCTTTGTCAGGAAAGGCAGGAGGTCCAGATTTAGGCTGTGTGGAAAGAGCCCCCTTGGAGGGGCCAGAGGGAAAACAGAGATTTGGTGAGTGTCCAGGGAGAGAAGCCCTTTGCGGGGAGGTCGGAGAGAGGGACGAACCCTGTCAGGCTGCCGCGAGAAGGGGCCCCCAAATCCAGGCCAGACGCAAGGAGGGCCAGGAGCGCTGAGGCAAATGTCACTTGTGCCTTTTTTTCCTCCCTCTAAACAAACTAAACAAAGCAGCTGCGCCCGGTGGCCCCTCAGGAAGGCCAGTCATTTCCTGAGGAGATATGAGGCCGCCCAGGCATTGTTCCTGGTTTCCAGCATGGCCGCCATTACCTGACCAGCGCCACGGCCGGTCTGTCCGCGGCGCCTGGAGAAGCTCCCACAGGGGTCTCTGCTTTTCACGGGGCAGGTTTCTCACCTCCGTCGCGTGGGAAGTGTCTTCTGCCTCCGGGGCATGGCGCAAAAGCAGCACTAACTGCCCGAAGCCTCCGCTCCCTCTCAGGATGCCGCTGGGGTGGACCCAGGGGGGCACGATGTGGCTCCGCGGCCTGCTGACATTTCTGCTCTGTGAGTTTGCACTGTCTTCCCACATCACTTAAACTTCATGAGAAGTGAAGCTCGTGAAATCAACATATTTCTCCTGTCTTTTCCAGGTTCAAGCCTTGAGGGTCAAGAAAACTGTAAGTTGTAAAATTCCTACCTGTGACTCTTAAAACTCACGTCAAATTGCTCGGGTTTAATGTTTATAACAATTCAGAAACATATTCGAATTGTCAGCTAAAGTTGATTCCTTTCTGCATTTTAAGAAGGTTTTGGAACAAAACACTTATTCTAAGCCAAGTTTTAATCAGCATGTTCTAGAAGTAGCATACATTTCTAGATCCTGGTGAATGCTGTTTGTTAGGATTGGGGGGGGGGGGTGATAAGAAAGTGATTCCATAATTTGTTTTTTGTTGTTCTACCATAAATTTCTTTTTTTCATATTCTACCCTATCCCTGATTGTTTATTCACAAATTAGATATAATCAGTTTGTTAAATTCATGAAGTCAGAGCATAGTTTATTTAGTTATTTTTTAAAAATATTTTATTTATTCATTTATTTTTGGCTGCGTCGGGTCTTAGTTGCGGCATGCAGGATCTTTCCTTGCGGTGCCGGGGCTTCTCTCTAGTTGTGGCACGTGGGCTTAGTTGAGGATCTTAGTTCCCCAACCAGGGATCAAACCCGTGTCCCTTGCCCTGGAAAGGGGATTCTTAACCATTGGACCACCAGGGAAGTCCCGAAGTCAGAACATAGTTTAAATTGTTGTTGTGAATTTTTTTTCTCCTAAATGATCTAAAACAGATTAGATATCATTTCCCATCTACCCATGAGGCTACGATGATATCTGCAATATTTTGTGCTTGGGCATGGGAAGTGGGGCTTCTGCCTGTCTTTGAAATCTGGTCTGTCATCCACTTTAGAGCTAATTTTGAATCATTAAGATGAGCAGGTTTGGAGAATTGCCTGGTCGTCCAGTGGTTAGGACTCTGTGCTTCCCCTGTAGCGGGCACAGGTTCGATGCCTGGTCGGGGAACTAAGATCCCGCGTGCTGCACGGCAGGGCAGCACACACACACACATACACATGCACACACACACACAAATAGATAAGCAGGTTTTGTTTTGCTTCATCTGGACCCTGTGAAGGAGGGGACTGGGCTGGGTCTGGGGGCTGAATAGAGGGAGAGCCTTGTCAGAGGCTCTGAACAGGATAGAATAGGATCCCCTTGTCAGAGGTCACTTCATTCCACGCAGAATCGGGGTGACTGGGTTGCAGACAGTTGTACAGCTATTTGGAGATGACGTGTGTGGGTGACGCTGGTTTGTTGAGCCAAGGCTTGGAGCAGTAGCTCTGCACGGAGAGGGCTCGTGCTGGCTACTTAGCAAAGCCGGTCTGGTGGGTCTCCTGTGCGTGTGTCCATGTGCTTCTATGGGTGTTTGATCCCCATGGCAACCCATGGAGGCAGGATGTCCATTATCTTCATAATCAACCTAATTGACTGATGATATCTCTGCACCTCAGAGAAACAACCGACTTGTCCAAAAAGAGCCGGATAGCAGGACATCAGCACCAGAACCTCCCCTTCCCAAAACCCGATTGTCCGGAGCCTGGAGCCATAGGCCTGACTCAAATCTTTAAAGCCACTGTTACTCTGTCTTTCTGAGCCTTTTTCCCAATCTGTAAAATGAGGGTGATGCATCAGTATGAGATGAGATTAGATAAGAAGAGGTGACGTGCCAGCCCAGCAGGCAGTGATCAGTAAATAATGGTTTACTATGGTCCTAGCTCACCCACCACCACGGCTCCTGCACCTCCCTGTCTGTCCACTCCAGCCCTCGTGCCCTTGCTCTAGCCCAGACCACACCCCGCCGACGCGTGTGCCTCTGGGCTTCTGCTTCTCTTGCTCCAATCTCCCGTCTTCGTCCCCACCTCAGGGGGAGGTAAATCGCTCCCTGCCCAGGTTTCCTAGAGAAAGGTCTTGTACCTTCGGGGGAGACCTCAGAGCTGCAGGACCCAGAGCCGGGAGGCTCTCCTACTCCCTCCTCAGGCTTCTGCCCTGTTTTACACAAGGCGCCTGTGCAAGGTCACCACTGGGTGCTGGCAGAGTGGGGGCTGGGACCCAGGTCTCCCATTCTTCAGGCCACCCAGGACCACGTTGCACGTGCATGACCTGCCAGCCTGCTCCACGTGGCCTACTCCACGGTTGAGGTGCTTGGTCCGCCCTGGCCCTTCCTCTCCTTTTACTTCAGGCCCCCGCCCAACCCCAGCCGGCCAGTCTCAGGAGATGACCTCAGCTCCCTCTTCACCTAGAACACAGTGCTGTCTGGAGGGAACTCCCTCTACTTCCCGCCCTGCCCCGGCTTCAGGCTTATCTTCCTCCCCACCCGTCCTCCTGACTTCCCTCCTGGCCTCAGAGGCCGTGTCTGTCCCGTGGTGGGGCACGGCCAGCCTGTCCACCTGGGCTCCGCGCCCATCTCTGGCATCACCCTCCTCCCCCAGGATCTCACGCTGTCTTTATTCAGCCTCCACCCCACTTTTAGTATCTATTCTTTCCTTTCAGTCTGCAAACATGATTGGTAGCTCTTGGTTTTTTAGGAAAAAGAAAAATCACAGACAATCCCCCTGCCCCCCCCCGCCCCCCATCCCCCTTTTATCTTGTGCCCCACTATCTATCCACTCCCTTCCTCAGTCAAACTTCTCCGAAGCCCGGTTTCTAATCACCGTCTCCGCTTCCTCACCTCTCAGGCGCCCCTACCTAGCAGGTCTGGCCTTGGCCCCCACGCCTCCCTGTCACTAGAACCCTCTCATAGATGCCATGAACATGTCCAGCCCTTAGCCTTCGGGACCCCGGTGTTAGCACAGAGCCTCTTTCTTTGGCCTCGTAGACCTTCTTCCCTGGTGTTCTCCCACCTTTCTGACAAACCCTCCTTTTTTCCCCCGGGAGACTTGGACTTTCCCAGGGTCTCATCCTCTCTGAAGCTCAACCCTCCACTCTGTACACCTCCACATGCCCACCCTCAAGTCCACTCCAGCTCTGGCCACTCCCCCGACCATCAAGCTTCCCACGGGGCCAGTGGTTGACATCTCCTCCTAGTGGTCCCCCGGGCCCCTCAAACCAGCTGCACCACCACGACTTTGTCTCCGCCCTTATCTTTCTCTGGCTTTGTCTCCGTCAGTCCACTGCATCCATATCCCCCTGGGTACCTAATCCAGGAACCTTATCTTCCACTCTTTGCCTCAATCCCCATAGCCAATCAAACAAGTAAAATACATATTACAAATGTTATTATTAATGACATTTAGTACGTTCATAATGTTGTGCAAACATCACCTCTGTCTAGTTCCAGAACATTTTCTTCACCCCAAAAAACAAGCCCTTTTGCCTACACTAAATATTTCTCAAGTCCACCCCTTCCCCTCAGCACCACTGCATCTGCCTGAGCAGAGGCTGCATCAGCTTTCACCTGAACCATCGTCCAGGTTGTTACAGGCCTCCAGTCTCTCCTCCAGCCCACAGTGATCTTTCTAAAGCTCCAGTGTCATCCTGTTACTGCCTCCCCCGCAAGACCCTCAGGACAGGGCCCAGCTTGTCAGCACAGTGGGCAAGGCTCTCTGTTCTGCCCCCCTCCTACCTGGCCCCCTGGACCCTCCAGCCTCACACTCTGGCTCCTGTAACCACCGGCGCCCAGAATGCATTGATTTCTCATGCCTCTGTGCCCTGGTACTTGCTGTTCTCCTGCCCCGAGCACCCCACCACCCTTTCCTGTCCTGGTCCAAGGCTCAGTTCAGGGGTCACTTCCTTCAGGCTTCCCTTGGCCCCTCCTGGGCAACCCTTCCTCCTGGTGCTTACATGATTGTACTCCAGCTATCTGGGTCCCCACCAGCCTGCACAGTCTAGGACAGCAGGGATGCTTTCTTATTCACCTTGTAATCCCAGCACCTGACACAGGTGCTCAAGAAATGTCTCACTGAAAGGGACTCGAACTGAACTTGGATATGCTTGAGAGTCAGATGAGCTGGGCCAGCACGCTGCATGCTGAGCACCGCAGTTCATCAGGGCCTCCCTGCTTCATGGCTCCCTGGATTTTCCTGACGATGGTGGGGGGCCCCTCCTCCTCTACCCGCTCCCCCCTTTCTTTCTGAGTCATTTCCAGGCTGAGGGCCGAGTGGCTGAGTCAGGATGCCTCATCTTCCCTGGAGCATCAGCATCCGCTGACCGGTAGCCTGAGGCAGAGGGGATCCTAAAACCCTTTGTTTTAGGATTTGGGGATTTGGCACTGTGGTCCCTAGGTGTCTTATCTGTGCTGTGGTGACTTTGTTACTTGGGTCGTCTCCATCAGCCCCTCGTCTCTCCAGGTTGAAAAGATCTGGCCTCTTTAGGCTATTCTACAACCCCGTCCTTCCATTACAGTTCTGAACGTTTTGGGTCCATTCTCCAGAGAAACGCATACTTGCATATAATCAGAGGTGGTTCATGGGCCCCCTGACACCCATCTGTGAACCTCCGGGAGGCCCCGGTTGTAGCAATCACTCTATCGTGTAAATAGTGAGACCTACACACAGGTCTCTCTACTGGCTGTTCCTGGAAAGTTTATTCACAAAGAGGATAATATTTTCCATATTATCTTAATAATCAGGTAGAGATTTTCTTTTTGAATTTTTGAATTTTTTTTTTATACAGCAGGTTCTTACTAGTTATCCATTTTATACATATTAGTGTATACATGTCAATCCCAATCTCCCAATTCATCCCACTACCACCATCACCAGCCCCCCGCCACTTTCCCCCCTTGGTGTCCATACGTTTGTTCTCTACATCAATCAGGTAGAGATTTTTGAAGGTTGGATGGTGTGTTTGTTATCTATTGCTCCTTAACAAATTATCCCAAAACTTAGTGGCTTAATATAACAATTTATTATCTCACAGTTTCTGAGGGTCAGGAATCTGGGAATGGCCTAGTTGGATGGTTCTGACTCAGGGTTTGTCAGGAGATTGCAGATAAAATGTTGGTCAGGGTTACAGTTATCTGAGGGCTTGTCTGACGCTGGGGAATCTGCTTTTTTAAAAATAAATTTATATTTATTTATTTATTTATTTTTGGCTGCGTTGGGTCTTCGTTGCTGCGTGCGGGCTTTCTCTAGTTGCGGCGAGGGCTACCCTTGGTTGTGGCGTGCGGGCTTCTCATTGCAGTGGCTTCTCTTGTTGTGGAGCACGGGCTCTAGGCTTGCGGGCTCTAGGGCGCAGGCTCAGTAGTTGTGGTGCATGGGCTTAGTTGCTCTGTGGCATGTGGGATCTTCCCGGACCAGGGCTCGAACCTGTGTCCCCTGCATTGGCAGGCGGATTCTTAACCACTGCGCTGCCAAGGAAGCCCTATGTCTTGAATAATTTTAAAAAATGCTTTTCCTTCTCCTGTCCTGCCTTCTTTTTTTTTTTTTTAATTCTTTTGGCCGCGCCGCGCAGCATGTGGGATCTTAGTTCCCCGACCAGGGATCGAACCCGTATCCCCTGCAGTGGGAGTGCGGAGTCCTAACCACTGGACCATCGGGGAAATCCCATGTCCTGCCTTCCTTTCTTCTTCCTTGTCTGCTCCTGCTGGCCATGGAAGTGTGTGGTTCCTACCAGTGAATCAGCTGCGTTAATTTATTAAGCAGATGTATATTAGATTTGCTTAGAAAAGCAAGGTAGGCGGAAGCGTCTTGTGTTAGTGCACATCATCCTCTCTAAAAAACCGCTACCCGATGCTTTAGCCAAGTTTGCTTTAAAATTGTTAAACAGTGGTAGAGCTCCCTAGGGATGGTCGGTAGGAGACCCAGGCAGGGCTGGCTCTGAGGCTGGAAGGCCTGGAGTAGGGAAGAACTGTGAAATGCAGACTGTGAGCTCTAGGTGGGCAGAAACTGTGCCAGTCTTACCCTTCTCTGAATCCCCAGTACTGGGTGCAGTGGCTGGCACAGAGACGCCCCCTTCAATGTCTGCTGAATGAATGGTGCTGAGGAAGCAGGAAGGAGGTGTCAATCAGGGGCCACGCATCGGGCAATACAAACCTGCCCCTTCAGTGCTCTCAGCCACCTTGGTTCCGTCATTGTTCAAGATTAAAATACCAGGGAAGGCAAGTATTAGTGTTCCTACTTTATAGGAGGAGAGGTGGTAGCCTGGAGAGGTTAAGTAACTCCCAGTGACACCCAGCTAATGACTGTGGGATCAGGGGTTTGGACCGGGTGTGCCTGACTTTTTTTCTTCCTGTACCCAGTTCTGTGTCCCAGTCTGGGGTGTACCAGCCATGGGTATGCATTTCATTCAGGTTGATGACACTAAAGTAGCCCAACACAGTGCGATGACTAACACCGGGAGTCTGGAGAAGTTGCTGTAATTCACCTGGGAAATTAAAAAATTGTTGTTTTTTTTTTTTTCTGAAAAAATTGACTAGAAATATGATTTCAAGAAAGAGCTTTAGAGACCTCAAGACTCAAGAGTTGGTATTATACCTGTGACTGACAGAATCTAGCTAACATTTTGCAAGCAATTCATCTGTACCAGGAACTGCTCCAAGAACTTAAATTCAGGTTCTCATTTACACTTACTGTTTTTATGTCCATTCTATGGATAAACAAACTGAGGCTCAGAGAAGCTCAGTAACTTACTAAAAGCCACACAGTTTGTGAGCAGAGATGGGATTTGGCCCAGGAAGTCTAACTCTGCACTCATCTTCTGCTCTTTACCATCTCCTGATAGAATCACTGTACTAAACAGCATGGCTTAAAATGAAGAAGGAGGTACTGAAGGAGTAGGGAGAGTTGCCTGTCCCTACCTGGGAAGGGAACGTATTAATCTATGGGAAACTAAACATGGTTCAAAGAAACTTTTGTTCCGATAGCTCACCCAGCAAGCTCCTCAGACCAGGAGCTAATAAGGAATACAGAAAGACAGAAAAGGGAATTCTAAAGATTCCTGCTGTAAGAAATAAATTTAAACAGTCATCTTGTTTCATCTCATGACTAATCAGATGCCATTTTTTGTTAAATTAATTGCTCAGAAAAAAAGGCACAAGGATGGACTGTTGTATTCAGCTTAAAACCTGAGACATGTTATAGACAAGTTAAATTCTAAGGTGTTCAAGAACAGTTTGACGTTATTAAAAGAGAGAGAAAGAAAGACGATTTTTTGCCAGTATCTCTGGCCAGCTACCTTGCTATACCTTTTTTGGTTTGTAAAATGATTTGGGACCACTTATAAAAATTATGTATTATTGTTCAATAGGATAAAATAAATAAGGAAATCAGAATGAGAGGAAAATATGGCAGTCAAATAAAACTGTGACTCTTTTAGCACAGAAAACTGCATCCCAAAGGTTGCTAGAGGTAAAATTTGGGGCTTATACTTCTTAGCAGCCAAAGCAAAAACGGGAAGCAAGGTGCATGAGAAAAAGTGGTTTCAAGTTCTCACCCATCTGGTGAGGCTTCTGACTTCATCAGCTAGAAAACACCAGTTGAGACTGTGCTAATTTGGGCAGGCGGAGGGTGGGTGGGTGGGGTGGGGTTGGGGAAGCGGTTTCTGGATGTGACCGTGTGATTTCAGAATGGTGGTAGCCATCATTTATCAAGCAATTACCGTGTACCAGGCACTGGTATACCCAGGAAATCACTAGGTGATTTCCTGCTCCTCTTCTGTAAGTCTTACAGCAACTTACTATGTAGGTATTATAACCCCATTTTATAGATGAGAAAGTTGAGCTCAGAGAGGTTAATCACCCAAGGTCACACAGTAAGTGATGAGCCAGGACTTGAACGTTTGTCTGCTTGAATCCTATGCTCCCTCCAGGGGCCACCATGTGGCAGCTCACAGGCTGCATACATCTTAGGGACATGTTTTATTTGTCACACTCCAAAGGCTGCCACCTTGTCATGGTGGGAATATGAGCAGCTTAGTATCAGCTGCCTCGTGCTTGACCCGCCACACACAGTCACTACTCACCTGGGACCCCTGGACACTATACTGCATGGATGTGATGATACCAATCTGATGTGGTGACGTTGTTTCTGAGATAACTGGTGTGTCTGCTCTCCTTCCCTTGGCCTTTAGCTTTCACCATCAACAGCATCCACATGCAGTTCCTGCCGAAGCAGGAGGTGCAAAATGGGGAGAACCTGACCCTGCAGTGCGTCGTGGATGTCAGCACCACGTCTAGTGTCAAGCCTCAACACCAGGTGCTGTTCTATAAGGATGACGTGCTGTTTCACAACGTCTCCTCCATGGAGAACACAGAGAGTTACTTTATTCCCCAAGCCCGGGTCTATGACGCAGGGACCTATAAATGCACCGTGATCCTGAACAACAAGGAGAAAACGACTGTGGAGTACACGGTGTTGGTGAGAGGTGAGTCCCTGGAGTGGAACACAGCTCAGGCAGGTGAAGCGTGAACCCATGCAGGAGCCAGAATGGTGATTCAATGAGTCGTAACACCGGACCTACCTGCCCGTCCATCATCCTTCTCACTCATCTGCCTGACATTTTCCTAACCTGGAAATGCAGGCATTAGACATGCTCCCAGTACACCAGGCTTTTCCTCACCTCCGTGCCTTTGCACATGCTATTTTCTCTCCCTGGAATACCCTCTTCATCTCATCTCCTCGTGAACTATTTCTCCTTCAACACTCAACTCAATGATCTCTTCTCTGACACTTTCCCAAACAAAACTGATCTCCCCCATGGTCCCAGTCCTTACAGCTCTTATGCTTTCTCTGCGTTCAGTGGTATTTATATCAAGGTCATGGGGCTGAGTGTTGACTCTGGATTCTGCAGTCACTCTGCCTAGATTCCAATCTGGACAAGTCCCTTAACCTCTCTACACTTTAAAATTCTCATCAGTAAAATAGAGATAATAATACTACCGAGCTCAGGAAGTTATTGAGAGGATTAAAAGATATCCTGTTGGTAAAGAGCTTAGTGCAATTTCCAGCACATAATGAGTTTCCAGTAAGCAGCAATTACTATTTCACTCGATATTGCAACTTTCTCACATATCTGTCTGCTCTTCTGGATTATGAGATCCTGAGCTAAGAGATGGTGTTTGGTCTATTTTTGTATCTCAAACAAACAAACAAAAATCTGGCTCATAGTAGGCACTCAATAAATGACTGTGGAATAAATTAAACAGTTGAAAACAGCAAGTAGAAATAGAGATGGAAAAACAAGAGAAATATCATTGTGGGAAATTTGGGTCATAGAGTTCCATCCATCCATTCATTCATTGATTTACTCCTTCAAGAAGCATGTCCCAAGGCTGCAAGTCAGGAAAAAAAATAGGTGCCAGACATGAAAATACATCAGACAGGTCCTAGCTGTGGACGCACTTACAGTCCTGTGGGGAAGAGGGACATGTAAACAAATCATTGCGGTCCAACAGTCATATGATCTGAGCGCCTTGGGAGCACAGCGGTGGGAGGAAACAGTTCTGCCTAGTGAAGTTAGGGACGGCTTCCTGGAAGAAGGGACACTGGGTCCAGATATAGAAGATGGTGTGGGAATTTGCTTGATGGTGAAGTGGGGCAAAGGACAGAGAAAAGGGATGTAGCGTAAGAGTGAAAGCGCAGAGGCTGAGAAAGAGGTTGCCAACCCAGCAGAGTGCCCCTCAGTCAAATTCTCCGACCTCCTAAAGACAGGTCTTCATGTCCTGTCTCTAAAATAGAGATCACTGGGAATCTATGTGTACCCTTGAAGGTTGTTTTGGTTTTTTTATAAATTTATTTATTTATTTATTTATTTATTTATTTATTTTTGGCTGCGTTGAGTCTTCGTTGCTGCGCGCAGGCTTTCTCAAGTTGCGGCGAGCGGGGGCTACTCTTCGTTGCTGTGCGGTGGCTTCTCTTACTGTGGAGCATGGGCTCTAGGCACACGGGCTTCAGTAGTTGTGGCTCATGGGCTCAGTAGTTGTGGCTCGGGGGCTCTAGGCGCGCCGGCTCAGTAGTTGTGGCACACAGGCTTAGTTGCTCCGCAGCATGTGGGATCTTCCGGGACCAGGGCTCGAACCCATGTCCCCTGCCTTGGCAGGCGGATTCTTAACCACTGAGCCACGAGGGAAGTCCAGGTTGTTTTGTTTTGAGGATTAATGGGTAGCAGATGAAGCCTTCTTAGTGATTGAGTGTTGGATGAATGAATGGCCCGTCGTGTGCGAGGTGCTTGCCCTGACCATCCTTAGAAAGAAATAACCCTTTCATCAAACAAGAAGCAGGAAGAACCAGTGGGCAAGTGTTTGGGGGCGTTTTCCTTTCAAAAGTATACAACCTCTGGCTACCTTCCCGTCAGGCTTTGAGGCTCACACGGGAGAATGTGACTGCATCACCCCCCAGGCCAGTTCCTCCCTGGGTGTCTTCTGGTCTGTTGGGGCACAGCTGGCCAGACATCCCTTTGTGTCACCAGGGGCAACAGCCACAGGGATGCAGACCAGCCCTCCTCCATCTCCACCGCAGACAGGGGAGGAGCCAACAGGTCCAGGTATTCACATTAGTGATGAGGAAAGATTGGCAGGCCAAGAGTTTGGGAAATGTACGTTGAAAAGAAATGCGCTGACAAACTTGGATGATTTAATGGATACAGTTTGTGAATTCAGCCCTGTGCCTCCTTGACAGCTGCTGACATAACTGTCATTTCTGCACTTTTGAGCTCACTTCTGTGATCAGAATAGTCATTCATACTATTGTTACCTCCAGTAATAAGAAATACCACTTATCAGGCCCTCATGAGGTAAACGATTCTAAGTGCTTTACACGTGTTGCGTTTTCCTCCTGCAGTTGCACTGGCAGATAAGCCTGGTTCCTCCCACGTACAGGTGTGGATGCTGGTGCTCGGAGAGGTTGGGTAGACTGGTCCCATAGAAGGCAGAGCCAGAGTGAGAACCAAGATCTATCTGACTCCACAGTTGGCCTGTCCAACTCTTGATTATTATGATAGGATTTTGAAGTAGACAAAAGGCAATTCATTCATTCATCACCCATGTATCGAGTGCCCACTCTGAGCCAGGCTGAGGACCCAACAATGAATAAGACATGACCCCGTCCGTTGCGGAGCTCGTGTGGGGCAGGGGAACACCTTTTCAAACAGCTGCCACCAGAAGTAACAGCACTGGTGAGAACACAGTACAGATCTCCTTCCCAAGAGGACAGCCCTCCATCTCTGACCTGGGTGGGTCAAGAAAAAGGGTTCATGAGTCTTAGGTGACTGGGGGAGGTGGCACATCCAGGAAGAGGCAGTTTTAGGATACAAGCAAGTCTGTCTGACTCCAAGGTGGAGTTCATGATCCCCAGACCACGGGACCTGGATGGGACATCTAGTCTCAGC
This sequence comes from Balaenoptera musculus, assembly GCF_009873245.2. Lineage (NCBI taxonomy): Eukaryota > Metazoa > Chordata > Mammalia > Artiodactyla > Balaenopteridae > Balaenoptera > Balaenoptera musculus. Next base: position 14,477,322 of record NC_045804.1, read on the forward strand.
CAGGCTCTCCTGGCTCCCCCTAATCTGACCTTGGCTCACCACCCGTTGTATTTTCCCCTCCAGCCCTTCCTCGGCTCCGGACGGCCCTCCTGAAAAGCCACTCCTAACCCTTAGCACAAGCAGATCCCCATGCACGTGTGCGCTCTGAAATGCCTGTCCTTAGCCCTCATCCCATCTCATGCGTCCAAATAACCCCCTCCCTCCAAGATTCCTCTCAGGCCCTATTCCTTTCTAGGATCTTCTCTGATCCCCCCAGGCAAAGAGGGCCTCCTCCTTTTCCGACTGCTCCATCACTCTGTCTCTGTGACACACTCTGATGCTTGGTTATTTTCAGCTTTGCTTTTTGAACTGAGAGGCCACGCCTCCCTCCTCTCCCTCCACCCCCCAACCTCTGGCTCTGGAGTCACACAGACCTGGAGTCGAGTCTCAGCTCTGGGGCTTGACGGCTGTGAGCTTTTGGATGAGTCTTGAACCTCTCTGGGTATCACCTACTTCATCTGTAAAATGGGCATAATTTTCTCTTTCCTGCCCACCCAAGAGTTTTATTATGAGAATTAGAAAATCGGGTCATGGATATAAAGTCAATCCTAGCTTGTGGTAGGCATTCAATAAATTATAACAACAATCACAATAATATCCACAAATACAGGCTGTTTTGTTTTGTTTTTAACTGTATCAGTTGGGATGATTGCCTTCCCAATGGAGTTATAAACATTGAAAGCACCAACCACATCTTAAACATATTTTATATTTTTCAAAGTACCTGGTACGGTGCTGGAAACATACTCACTCAATAATTACCTGGTAGGTAGCACTGAGGTTCTGGGAACAAAACAGAAGAACCCTCAGATGGGTCAGCCACAGTGACTCAGCTGAGGGACGCTTGTGCCACTGGAGCAAACATACTAACAGACTTTCTCTTCCCCCAAAGGAGTGTCCGATCCCAGGGTGACGCTGGACAAGAAGGAGGTCATAGAAGGCGGGGTCGTGATGGTCAACTGCTCTGTCCCGGAGGAAAAGGCTCCAATACATTTCACAATTGAAAAATTCGAACTAAATGTAAAAGGCGTCAAGCAAAAAAGAGAAAAAACTTCCCAGAACCAGAATTTTGTGACGCTGAAATTCACAGTTGAAGAGCAAGACCATGCTATATGGTTCCAGTGTCAAGCTAGGATCGTTTCCGGGACCCACGTGGAGCCCTCTAGGTCCATCAGGAGTGAACTGGTCACCGTGAGGGGTCAGAGTCCTACTCTCCTTTTTATCATTCTTTCTGGTTTGCTGGTTTGGTCTGGGGAGAAAGAGCCCAGAATTGGAAAGGGGCTGGGGCCTTCTGTCTGGACTGCTGTCTCAAGACTGTTCTTAATCACTTTATATTTTTCAAACTTTTTGACTGTGACACAGTTAAAAATATATATATACGTATATATTTCCCAACAACACTTAACCTTAATACATGATGCATTTTGCTATTTTTCTTTCTATTCTCTTTCAGTTTTTTATAGCACTGGCCTCGACTCCCTGAAACGATGCCTTGTATGACCTGCAGTTTGGAAACCGTGGCTTTAAGCCAGTGAGGATCAGACACCAGGAAGTAGGGTCTGGAGGGGATCCAGAGGGAAGGGGGACCAGGTCCTCAGCCTTTGCCGCCCAGGTTGTTTTTTTTTTTTTAATATTTATTTATTTATTTATTTTGGCTGCGCTGGGTCTTAGTTGCGGCACGCGGGATCTTTTTTAGTTGTGGCACGCGGACTTCTTAGTTGCGGCATGCAGACTTTTAGTTGCGGCATGCATACGGGATCTAGTTCCCTGACCAGGGATCGGACCCGGGCCCCCTGCATTGGGAGCGCGGAGTCTCACCCACTGGACCCCCAGGGAAGTCCCTCTGCCTCCCACATTTGATGAGGGACTCCACTCTTCTACCCACCCTTCCATCCCCAAGACATTGGACAAATAGGAAACAAATGAGGTGACCTGAGAAATGCTCTCAGGAGAGAAAGGCAACAGCAGAGGGGAGCCTGGGTGTGAGTGTCCAGGACAGAGAGAGCTCAGAGCTCCAGGTTAGGCAACCAGCAGCTCTCGGTGACCTGAGAGGGAAGCAGTTGTGAAGCAGGGAGGAATCAGGAGAAGGCACAGTCTACTGCAGAGAGCCGCAAATGTATTCGGGATAGGAGCCCTAAAGCTTATCATAAACGACCCTCTGCTTTTGGTACCTTACTTCACCTCTGCCCATTGTGTATGCATAATACTTTATTTATGTGTATATATTTACTATATAGTATTATGTATATATAATATATAGTATTTTGTATATATGATATGTTTCTTATTATAATACGTGGTGTGGGTTAAATTTTCAGAAAATATGGTACTATATAAAGTATAAAGTGACAGTCTTCATAGTAAGTACCACTACTCAGAGAAAACCCTTGTGTGGTCTTCTAGACTTGCTCTGCTCATTCATCATGTACACACACAATTTTTGCTTGTTTTTCTTTGTTTTTACAAAAAAATAGGACCAGTCAAACATTCTATCTTATAACTTCTTTTTAACAACCATAACATATATGGACTTTTGTCCATATCAAGAAATACAAATCTTTACCATTTTAGTGGCAACTCGGAATCCTGTGCCCTAATATATTTACCTCGTTTTCTATTGATGGCATTTAGGTATTTTTCCACTTTTTTGCTATTAAGACAATCTTGCTTATACTTATAACTTATACATACTTATAACTTCTGTACTTTCGTGAGTATTTTATTATTATTTATGGGTCAAATTGTTGATTCAAATGTTTTGTGCATTTTCAGTATTGAAAGATATCGCCAAAGTACTCCTCCAAATGGATGCACATTTCCATCAAAAGTGTTCCATTTTCCACATCCTCACCAACACAGAATATTATCAATGTTTTGTTATTTTTGACAATCTGATTGAGGTGCAGTGATATATCATTGCTGTGATTTGTATTTCTTTGGTCTTCCGTGAGGTTGAGTATGCTTTTTATGTTTATTGGTCTGTTACATTTCCGCCCCCATAAACTGCCTGTTCATACACACTTTGCCCATATTTACCACTTCTGGTTGATTTGTTTGAGCCCTTTATAAATTAAAGGAATGTGCTCTTTGTCAGGTACTATGCAAATATTTTACTCAGTTTGTCATGTGTCCTATTTTTTATTTCCATGAAGAAGCTTTTAATCTTTAGTTAATCAAATTTATGCATCTTTTGGGAATTCCCTGGCTGTCCAGTGGTTAGGACTCAGCACTTTCACTGCCATAGGCCCAGGTTCGATCCCTGGTCTGGGAATTAAGATCCTACAAGCTGCACGGCACAGCCAAAAAAAAAAAAAAAAATCTATGCATCTTTTTTTCCTTACGGTATCCAGTTCTGTGATTCACACCTAAAGTTCCTCCACACTCCAAGATTATTAAAGAAAAAATGCACCTATGTTTTCTTTTACTGTTTCTGTGCGTTAATTTTTTTTTTCTTCTGCATTTAGATCTCTGGTGCATCTGGAGTTAGTTAGATGCTCTCTCTTTTTGACTTTTACTCAGGAAATGACTTTTTTAAATTATACCTTTTTATTGTGAATTTAAATGACTTTACAGTAAAAAAAAAAAAAGAATATTAAAGTATTATAATACCCTGAATTCACTTTTGACATTTTTTAATGTTCTTATCTGCATTTTACATAGTTGTAATCTGTGTACATACTCCCTTACGCACTGCTGTTTTTTTGGTGGAAGCAAAGGCCTGGCCCTATTTCTCTCACCATCTCCTGAAGATCCGACACCCTGATATCTGACCCATATTTTATTAAAGCAGTGTTTTTCAAACTGCATGAGTCATGAAATCAATTTAGTCTGTCACAACCAGCATTTTTTAAAAAGAGGTAGAACAGATTAGAAATCACTTTTGGGGGGCATACGGTTATTTAAATATGCATTTCCACGAAGCTGCACTTTGGAAAGCGATGGAATATCTAGGCTGCAATGCCAGAGGTCCATGAAATGGTGCGATAATTACCTAGGAAATCCTTGGTGGGCAGGGGGAGAGTCTGTTTCTCACTGCTGTGATTATTTCTGAGGTCATTTGAACAAAGTTCTGTAGATGAGATCTAGGGAAGATGGTTTGGCCTTTGGGAGGCTCAAGAAAGTTAGAGAACTGAAGTTAAGAAGAAGGCTGAAGATGCAAGAATGAGCGAAAAGGGAGGAAGCATCAAAGCAGCCTAGACTAAGGTTTTTGAGGGGAAAGGTTGAATTTTTTTAATTAATAAGGAAAAACTGTGGTTGGTATGAAAAAGAACAGAAAAGAGGAGGAAGTGCCTTTCCCCCTCACCCAGGTTTGAACCTGAATCCAACCAGCTTGTCCTCTTCTTGTAGAATCCTTCTCTAATCCCAAGTTCCACATCAGCCCCAAGGGAACGATCATAGAAGGGGATGATCTCCACATCAAGTGCACCATTCAAGTGACGCACCTGGCCCAGTCATTTCCGGAAATCATAATCCAGAAGGACAAGGCGATTGTAGCACACAGCAGGCACGGCAACGAGGCCGTGTACTCAGTGATGGCCACGGTGGAGCACAACGGCAACTACACGTGCAAAGTGGAAGCCAGCCGCATATCCAAGGTCAGCAGCATCGTGGTCAACATAACAGGTAGGGCTGCTGCTGGAGGGTGTCGGCATATGGCGGGCCCAAGAAGCTGCTGTGCTGAAATCCAGGATGGACAGTGAGAGCTGATCCTTCGCTCCTGCTGGTCTGAATGAATGTGCTCAGGCAGGGCCGTGGTGCTGGTGGGGAAAAGTCAGTACAGAGCAAGTAAGCCGTTCACTGTGGTGGTTGAGGGTGCAGGTTGTGGCATCAGATCCCAACGCGGCCACTCAGTACCTCTGTGACCTTGGGTGCGTTATTGACCTTCTCCTTGCCACAACTCTGAGATGGGGATAATGACAGCCCTCTAGGACTCTTACAAGGACCAAATGACATCACCCTGCCATAAAGGGCCGCATATAGAGTAAGCACTCAGTGAAATGTCAGCTGGTGTTTCTATTATTACATCACATTTTTCTTTCCTCTGTGCCAAATACTGTGCTAGATCCCTGTATCCATGTGCAGGTCCTGTGACAGGGTCAGGAATGAGAAAGCATTACTAAACTCAAAAATAATAGTCCCAATTCCTCTTTGTTGAACACTGTATGCCTGGTTTACATACATTTTCATTTCAAGCTCACAACTGTAGTATAAGGTAAGAATTATGATTCTGGCTTTATGGAGGTGGAAGCTGAAGCTGAGAGGTTAGGTCACTCTCCCAACAATTAGAGGGTTGCCAAGTGGCAGAGCAAGGGTCACCCCCAGGCCTGTTAGAGTTCCAAACCCATGTACCTAAAAGTTCCGTTGGACTCCTTCCTCCTTTTCCTGACTTTACTTTTCAAAAAGTACTCTACCTTGGGAATTCCCTGACAGTCCAGTGGTTAGGACTTGGCCCTTTCACTGCTGGGGCCCAGGTTTGATCCCTGGTTGGGGAACAAAGATCACGTAAGCCGTGCGGCCAAAAAAAAAAAAAAAAGTACTCTGCCTCTTCCCGTGTATTGTATGTATTCAGGCACTAAAATGTAAGCTGATGAGGGCAGGAACATTATCTGTTTTATCCAGTGCTATATCCTTAACACCTAGAACAGTGCCTGGCACATAGTAGGCATTCAATACCTATTTGTTGGATGAACAGATGAACATTGGATAACAGTGTTTCAGAGGCAGAGAGAGTCAGCACTTCTTGGTTCCCAAGTGAAAGTGTTCATTCATTCATCATTTGTTCACTCATTTACTGAAAGCCTCCTCTGTGTCAAGCATAGAGTGTATAGTAACAGTGACAGTCCCCAGTGTCATAGGTAGGCTGCCAACTACCCAACTAGGTGATTGGCATGTGTTGGACCCTGCTAGCAATTTAGTTTATTATTGAGAATGACAAATGTTTTGATGGCACATATTTTTCACTGATAAAATATAATTATCTCATTAGAGAACAGTATTCAATTCAACATATATTGAGCACCTTCTGCATGCTGGGCAACTTTTGGGGGATAGGGGGCTGCCTAAGGCCAAGCTTTGCCTTTGAAGAATTCACAGACATAACTAGATCATGAGAATGCAATGCAATGAACAACTACATTAAAGGGATGGGTGTATTGCTGTGGGAGCTGCAGGGACCACGTGACAAACACATGGGCCGTTTCACCAGTTAGAGCAGCACCCCGACCCCTCAGGCCAGCCTACTTGAGGGAAACATAAAGCATCTTGGACCATAAGATACTATTGTTGTAGCTGATCCCCCATATCCAGAAGTCCAAGTCATGCGGAGTATACAAGTCAACCAGGAGATGAGTCTCCCTGGCCCAAGAAAGCACAGTGTTAGACTCGGCCTGCCCCTCCCATCCCCTCAGCCTGGTGCCCTGTGGTCCTGTTCCACGTAGAGCTACCGGAGCCATGCCAGGGCTGGCAGGCAACACCCCCACGTTCAAGTGCTGCAAGCCCTTGGATATGGCTCCAGGCCCACTTATGCATCTGGTTTTCCACTCCTCTGTTGCTATCAAGCCTCACTGTAAGTGGCTCTATATAGTGATGTTGGAGAATCACAATAATTTTGTGAACATAAAAACCATTGAATTAGTAATTTGTCTTTGGATTGAAAGTGGGTTTCCTTTACCCCTCACTGTCCACCTTTTCAGACCCAATCTGTCACCAAGTGCTGCCAGGACTCTCAAATCTGCCCTGTCATCTTGTCTCTACAATCACACCCTAACTCTGGCCCTCACACCAGGATGGTTGCAGGGGTTCCCCAAGCATCTCTGCTCCAATTCATCCTTCAGCCAACCTGTAGGAGAAGCACCTATTCGACATCATTATTCATGGGCTTAGCTGCCTTCACCTTGACTCCACCCCCTTCCAAACATCCCATCCCACTCTGCCTGGAACATCCGTTCCCCTTGGCCACTGGAAAACCTCTGTTGTCCTTAAAGACCAAGCCGCAAATCTCCCTCTAGGCTCCCCCAGGCAGAGTCCCATGGTCACACCTCAGTCCCCATCACACTCTTCTCCTGTCTTCATGTCAACCGTCGCTATAAAGATTTAGCATCCTTCTCCACCACCCTGGGTGAGCTCTTGAAGGACCAGGTCTGTGGCTTAATTCATCTGACAACATTGATACTTAGCACAGAGCCTGGCACATTGTAGGAACTCAGTAAATATTTGTTCAGTGAGTGAACAAAAGACCCATCCTTGTTAACCCCCATGATGGTCCAGCTGTTTACGTTACCTCCTTTACAAACAGACATTCCCTGACAACATTGTATTCCTAATTCTAAACCACCATGCACCCACCCTAGCAAGCTGTTTTATACTTTTTACATTTTTTTTACATGTTTTTATTTTTATTTATTTATTTATTTTAAAATAAATTTATTTATTTATTATTTATTTTTGGCTGCATTGGGTCTTCGTTGCTGTGTGCGGGCTTTTCTCTAGTTGCGGAGAGCAGGGGCTAGTCTTCGTTGCGGTGCGCGGGCTTCTCATTGCGGTGGCTTCTCTTGTTGCAGAGCAGGGCTCTAGGCACGCGGGCTTCAGTAGTTGTGGCGCACGGGCTCAGTAGTTGTGGCGCACGGGCTTCGTTGCTCCACAGCATGTGGGATCTTCCCGGACCAGGGCTTGAAGCCATGTCCCCTGCACTGGCAGGCGGATTCTTAACCACTGCACCACCAGGGAAGTCCCTGTTTACGTGTTTTTAAATGTAGAGTCATTGCTGTGGGATTCTTCCTAAGTCATTTTTTTCACATTTTTTGGTGTTTGTCCAATGAGATTGTAAGGCACTTAAGGAGGTCAATTTCTTTGGTTCCTTTTCCCCACTCCTAACCTAGAGCTTTTGATGGTGATCTGAAAAGAGGTAAGTCGATGTTTATTATATGGAAGGACAGAGAGATGGAACGTGCCTTAATGAATTAATTATTGGGATATCACCTTACTTGCAGTTTTATTTTATTCCCTGTTGAGGAAACTAGGAAGACACTGTGGACTGATTATGATGGAAATGAGTTCCGTTTCCATCTGTGGAATATCAGTGAAGACAATGACAGTGTTGGTTTTTACTTCCAAACCTCTACGGCAGATAAATTTAGAGCCAAAGGTAGAATTTGGTCCCTGACTCCTAGTTGCATTCTCAAACCTTTAAGGTTTCCTGAGAGAAACTTTGAGTCTCAGTCTCTTTCTTAATATGAAGATAGTGTCAAGCTCCTTCTTCCTTCTGCATCAAGGGTCATAACCATGAAGTCAGTGTGCATTTGCTTACACGAAGGATCCAAGTCTCCACAATGGTTAGGTAGTTAATTAGTAATTTCCCTGCTGCTGAAAATAAAGACATTCACCATAATGATAAAATATTGATATAGTTCAGGGGATACTTAAATTAGGAGATGGCAAGACTTCTTGAAATACAACCTCAGTCTTTACTACTGTTGACATCCAACCTACATTATGGTACTAATAACTCCTTACAGTAGCATAGCATAGCATGTTATAGTTTACAAAGTGTTTGACCTTGGAGGCTTCAGGTGACATCTTCATTCTTCTCCATGGGGAGTGCTGGAGGGATGGTGGCCAAGCTGCCACTTGTCCCCAACCCCATGCCATCACTCTGCTTCAAGCTTGCACTACATCGCCTCCTGCTTCTAGTCTGGGCCCCTCCAACCCCATCCATTCTCCTCCCAAAGATCTTCCTACAACACACATCCAATGCCATTTCCCTGACCCAGACTCTCCATGGTTCCCATTGCCCTGAGGACATAACCCACACTTTTTTATGTGATTCCCAAGTTCCTTGAAGATCTACAAGCCTTCTTCTTCTACTCCCACTATGTCCCAGGCTGCCTGAACTTTCAGGTGCTTGAACCTCCTGCCAGGCCTTCCATATGCTATTCTTTCTGCCTGTGATACTTTCCATCTTTGCCTGGATAACTTCCTCCAGGAGCTCTTTCCTGATTCTTCAAGCCTAGGTTCGGTGTCCCCTCTATGGGCTCTACTGCAAACACTATCTGAATCACCCGCTAGACTTAAGAACTTTGGAGTCAAGGACTGTTTCTTTTTCATTGCTGTCTCTCCTATGCCAAGCACAGAGATGGCCTGAAATAAATACTTGGGGAATGAAATGAGTGAGTGGATGAATAAATGAGTAAATGTCTGAGTCATTACTTGCTGCATTACAAGTTGCAAAATTTTTCTAATCCATGTCTGTGAAATAAATTGGATTAACGAGGGAGGCAAACCTGCCATTGGAATCCCAGGTGAAGAATGAACCCTGGCTCTTCAATTGTGTGATCGTCAGGTACATGAGAAGCAAAGGAAAACTTTGTGCAGGAAGTTGGGAAATGGTTCTGTCAAAAGCAGCTGGGCCGAAGCCCTCTCCATAAACAGACTTTGGGGCCGGTACCCAGAAACATCTCACCCCATTCCCACTCACTGTTTTTTTTTTTCAGAGCTGTTTTCCAAGCCAAAGCTGGAATCTTCCGCCACACGTCTGGATCAGGGGGAAGGCCTGAACCTGTGGTGCTCCATCCCAGGAGCACCTCCAGCCAACTTCACCATCCAGAAGGGAGGCACGGTTGTGTCGCAGGCTCAAAATTTCACTAAGATAGCCTCAGAGTGGGACAGTGGGACATACACCTGCGTCGCGGGCATCGGCAAGGTGGTCAAGAGCAGCAACGCGGTCCAGATAGCTGTGTGTGGTGAGTACGTCCTCGCTGGCTCTGAGGGTCTTGGGACTGAATGGGAGAAAGGGAATTTTTTGCCAGGCGCCACCCTCTCTGTTCTGAAGGCGGTTCAGACTGAGGCAGGGTAAGAACTCGGGGGAAAGAGAGAGGAGTGGAAACGAGAGACCAAACAGCAGCAAGTGGGTATTTCTGCTCAGAGTACAGGAGAGAGGCATCAAGGAGAATGTCGTTGGCAAAAGTCACGTTCATGGCTTTGTTGTGGCTTTATGCTGATGGTGTGGCCTCTGAATCGGCAAGATTCTGCTGCTTGAACAGGCACCCACCCAAAGGGTCAGGGAGGAAACACTGCTTAGTCGACACTAAACTTTAAGATCTAAGTTCCAGTTTTTGATCCCTATCCTGGCTCACCCGAAGGGCTAGGACTCCCAGCGGGCAGAAGTAGGTACTTGGACCACCCAGAGCCGGGCTTCTTAGACTTGAATGTGCATGCAAAACCGGGTGACAGCGCAGGTCAGGATGGGGCCAGGTTTTGCATCTCTCACCAGTGCCTTGGGGATGCTGGTGCTGCTGGGCCCTGGACCACACTTTGAGTAGCGGGGTTCTAAATGGATGTGGAACACCAGGCAAGCTGTCACTGTCACTGTTCTTATTCAGTCATGATCCTTCAGTTTAGCCTTCAGTTTAAATCCAGACAAGATTTTAGTCTCAACCGAAGCAGGATTTTAGCAGTCATCTACCTCACAAGGAAATAATGTAAGAGACAAATGTGGGTCATTCCACTGTAATTCTTTTTGTTGTTGTAGTTCTTGGGAGGAGGTCATTTCACTTTATTAGCTTTATAAATAAGCTAATTTCTAAATAATAACCTAGTATAATTCTTGTTTCTGAGGCATGAAATTTACTATCAGGAGAGGCTGAGGCACTGAGAATTTGTTTTAAAATATATTCTGTTCGGGTACTTGTATTTTTTAATATTTTTCTTGTGTCTTTTCTCAATACAAAAAAAAGATGTGAATGTGTGTGTATGTGCATGTAAGATATGTGAAAATATAAGCATATATTTAGGGGGATGTAATGTTCTTCCTGAATTTGTGTCATCCTTTTTTGTTTATATTATTCTCTTTCCCTCTCCCTCCTCAAGATCTTAAAGGAGTCCTCCAAATGTAGATAAAGCAGGCAGGCATTTTAAATTCTAGTAATGACAGAGAAAGCCAAGCCCAGAGTTTGGAGAAGGAATCCCTTGGGCTGGATGTTTTGCTTCAGATTGTTTCTCTCTCTCTCTGTCGTTCTAGAAATGCTTTCCAAGCCCAGTATTTTTCATGACTCCAGATCTGAGGTGATAAAAGGACAGACCATAGAAGTCAGTTGTCAATCCATAAATGGAACCTCACCCATTTTTTATCAGCTTTCAAAAGCAAGTAAGACTTTGGCGAGTCAGAGCATGGGCTCCAATGAGCCCGCAATATTCAAAGATAACCCAACGAAAGATGTAGAATACCATTGCATCGCGGATAATTGCCATTCCCACACCAAACTGGTCAGTGAACTTCTGCAGGTCAAGGTGATAGGTAAGTCATGTGGGAAGAAGAATCCATGTGGGACTGGGGCTTTAGTTCACATTTTCAAAGTTTTGGGGTAGACAAGAGAAGTGGGTGGTACTTGTGCAAAGTCCATGAACATGACATGTGGCAAAGCAGACCAAGGCCCAAGTAAATGGAGCCGGAAAATATCTGGGGGTTATCAGTGTGGCCAGTGTCATCCTTTTTCAGAACCTTTCAAGTGAACTGCTGAAATTATAAGCATAAAGTGTTCCAAGTTGAGGAAGCACAAAAGTTGTGCTTTGGGGCTCCCTTAGCATTTGCTCGTGTTTAGATGAACTGACAGTCATCTCTGAGAATTGTAGACCAGAGCTCTTCTCTACCATGGACCCTCGGCGGGGCAAATTCTGTTATGTGTGGAACCCACAGCAGTCAGAGCTTCAGGCTAACAGTCACTAGGACTCTCATACTCGAGAGCAATATACCATTGTCCTGAGATGGATAGTTTTCCTCAAGCCTCTGTCTTGTACCTTTCCGGAGACCTTAGGAGTGCCCATTACTTGCATCTCTGAGACGTTTTGCATCTTGTTGTAAAAAGCTTAAAAAGGCTTCCTCTTTGTCCTCCTCCTTTTTGTTTAATAACTGCTTATCTACACGTGCCATGTGGACATCTTGAGTTGGACAGTAGTTTCTCCTACTATTTTTTGGGTTGGGGGGGGCACGCCGTGCGGCTTGCGGGATCTCAGTTCCCCGACCAGGGATTGAACCCATGCCCTCTGCAGTGAAAGCCCGGAACCCTAACCACTAGGCAACCAGGGAACTCCCTGGTTCCTCCTACTATTAATGTATAGCCTAAGAGAAACAATACTTTTCAAATTAACATCAATATATATTAAGCCTCTCATGCCATAGGGCATACAAAAAAAGAAGACATATTCTTTGTTTTCAATGATATAATGAGAAACACAGGATCTCCTGATTAAATAGTGAAGAAACATTTTAATATATTTGAATAACAGTGCAAACAAATGTAGAAAAAAATGTTACCAGGCAACACATGTTTAATTGTCACACGAACTCTCCTTACAATGATGGTGATAGGAATTTAAGGCATGAAAGATATCTAGCTTGAGTGGGAATAGCTGGGTCAGGAGCCAGGGTTCAACAGTGGGTGGGCAGAGAGGGCTAGAGATGGTCCGCAGCCTAGTCAAATAGGTGATCAAAAGGCTCCATGGAGCAGCTCTAAAGGCTGTGTGTAAGTCAGATGCCTGGAAAGAAGGACTGGGAATGGAGAGTCATTGGATATAAACTGGTAGAGTAGCTGGGCCTAACTGTAAAGGGCATCAGCTGCCAGCCTTAGGAGTTGGGGCTTTGTCCTGTGTGCAGTGAAGAGCCAGAAGAGAGAAGGAGGGCATGCTGAGAATGGGGTCTTGGGAAGATTAACCTGCTGGTCCTATCAGTTAGCAGGAGTGGAGACTTCAGACCTTACAATACCTTAAGAAGCTAACGTAGAAGCCCGTGTGAAACTCTTGGTTTAAAGTGAGTCAGTATTAGTGGCTAATATTTACTGAGCTCTGACCACATGTCCAACCCCGTGTGAAGTTTGTTAGTAAATTATTCCCATTCATACTTACAATAGCCATGTAAGCCCCATGTTAATATCATCCTTATTTTACGATGAGGCAACTAGGGCTTAAGATAAACAGCTGGTGGGCAGTAGGGTCGGGAACTGAGGCCAGGCAGTCTGGCTCCTGAGCCTGGCCTGCCACCACCCCCTTGTGCTTCACAAGAAGACAGGCTGTCAGGTCAGCTGCACCCTCCAGGAGTCTGCCCTTGTGCTTGACCCCCACCATCCCATCCCAGGCCTGGTGCTCCCTTTCGCTGGATCAGCAGCTCCATGGTCTGGCCACGCCCTGTGCTCACAAGAGGGTGATTCATAAATCAGATGCCGGTCTGCCGATCGGTTCATTCTGACACTAGCAGGAACATACTTGGGAAGACAGTTTAGGGTCAGAATTTTAATGGTTGAACATGGAGTGAAAGGGTCTGTCTATAGGAGGTAGATGAGTTCTTCTTGGATCTGCTGGGAATGAGAGGCTGGCAGGGCTTCTCAGTGGAAATGTGCAGGTAAAAGTCAAGACTTGGAATTCAGGGGAGTAACCTGGACTAGAGCTATATATCTAGGCATTAAATGCCATAAGTTTACGTGTTAAATTTGCAAATAGAAGCTACAATGTAGATGAAATCACCAAAGACGAGAATGGAGACGGCAAACTGAGGATTGAATTTTGCAGAAAGTCCACATTTAAGGGGCAAACGGAAGAAAAATTGATAAAGAGGGAGTGGCAGGTGAGGAGGTAAGAGAATCAGAGTGTGAGGCTTCACAGAAGCCCAGGGAAAGCTGAGTTCCAAAGGAAGGGCTGGGTGACAGGCGAGAGCTGTAGGGAGGCCAAGGATGGGAAGATGGGAAGAACATCTACCATGGATTGGACCTGCAGGGAACTCAGGGATGAGTTAGTCAGGGGTCAGGTCATCTTTGAGTTTCTTCAAAACCAGAGATATAGGGCAGTTTCAGAAGCAGAGAGATAGAAGTCAGGTTTCCAGGCTAACAAGAAAGTGGGAAATGAGGACATGAAGGCAATTGGTTTAGATCATTCAAAGGAGGAGAGAAACAGGACAAGAGCTCAAGAAGGCAGTGCGTCAAGGTTATTTGCTCGTAAGATCTGGAAGTGCCATGCATCTTTGTAAGCAGAGGGAGAGAAATCACATACAGATGCAGACACAAACACGCACTGTCACTCACACACTTACACACAGTCTCACACACAAACTCACCCAGAACAGACCCTAGTAGAACACAGAAGCTAATCGTATAGTTAAGCTAAGTGGTCAGTAATACTTGAGGTGGTAAGTGAAGGGAGGTGTCCCTAGCATCCTGTGTCTAATCAATATGTGAGGGCAGGAGGTGTCCATTGCTGCCCTTCTGGGCTAATCGGGGGAAGAACTGTGAAGAATGTGGGATAACACAAGTGACTTGAATAAAAGGCAAAGTCCAAGTCTGAGTCACAGTCACAGATAGCTGGTCTTGACCAGTGGCCGTGTCATGTTCTTCCTCTTCCCCACTTCTCAGTGCTAATCCCTTTCCTGCTTTCCAGCCCCGGTGGATGAAGTCAAGCTCTCTATCCTGTTGAGTGAGGAGGTGGAGTCTGGGAAGCCCATTGTGCTTCGATGCTCCGTGAATGAAGGATCTAGTCCCATCACATACAAGTTTTACAGAGAAAAGGAGGGCAAACCCTTCTACCAAGTCACCTTGAATGACACCCAGGCCATTTGGCACAAGCCGAAGGCTAGCAAGGAGCAGGAGGGACAGTATTACTGCACGGCCTCCAACAGAGCCAATCTCTCCAAAAATGTCCTCCAAAGCAACACCCTGACAGTCAGAGGTGAGTCGAGGTCTCAACGGCAAAATGTCGTGTGAGCTCCAAGGGCAAGGCTAGAAAGCACTTGTAAGAGGAAATGGGTGGAAGTTTAATGCATTTTACTGGGGGTTAAGGGACCAACACATTCGCCAGGCTCTTTGGTTTCAGATAATAACAATCCACTCAAGTATAAAAGAGGAATTGATTATTATAAGGAATTAGAAGTATTTCACACAGTCCTAATTACAAATTCATGGTGGAGAGACACCAGCTTGGGTCAAATGTGAGCCCATGGACCACCTGTGGTCAAGAGGAGTGGGTCATGCAGAACAGACATGGTTAGAGGAGCCCACCTATATAGGCAGAGGGTGATTTATGGAGAACGAGGAAGGGTGAACAGACACCCTAAGAAGAGTCTCCTTCAGTCCTATGGTCCTTTCAGACCATCACTGACTCGTTTTATAGCAGAAACAACTATTTCTGCCCCTCCTATGAACACAGAGTCCCTCAGAGGTAGATGCTCAGTGAAAGACATCAGTTACAAGGATATAAAAATCAGTCTTATTTGCTGCTTAGGGCTGATATTATTTCTTGCTGGCAGAGGAAAAACTGATATATTTAAAATGTTTTTGCACTTCCAGTCTATCTTGCCCCCTGGAAGAAAGGACTTATTGCAGTGGTTGTCATCGGAGTGATCATTACCACCTTGATACTTGGGGCCAGATGCTATTTTCTGAAGAAAGCCAAGGGTGAGCACAGTCCTTTCATTCCATTCTGACAGGCTGCCCTGCCAGGGAACCCGCCACGGATGTGAGGGGTTTCAGCCTCACGGGAGGCTCGTGCTCTGCTCCAGTGAGGGTCGAGGACATGTGCCTGACGACAGCTGTTTTCCTCCTGGGGTGTCACCTTGATAACCAAAGATTTTGGCTTTGGTGGGTGTGGAGATTTTACTGCCCCCGGATTTAGGTAGGCAAAAGTGAAAGCAATTGCTTTCTCAGTTGGGCTCCCCAGAAAAGATGAATTTGGGGGGAAGTTGCATCTACATGTGGTCAGAAGCAGCCCTTCGTGTGGATTTGGCGACATCGAGTCCTACAGTTGGTAGAGTTGGGCATGAGTGGAGACACCCACACACGCGGAATGCCTCCCAGTTAATCTTTTGGTTGTGCCATGATTTCTACCCTGTGCTTGGGGTTAGCCACGTGTGGAGGGAAGCCAGGATTACTCATGGGCACTCAGGAATCAGAGTCAGTTAAGCAAGGTGCAAGCAGAAGGGCACAGCACCGGTAAAGTCTGCAAAAATTTTTTGGGGATAAGGCGGGTTGCTTATCCCTGTTGGTGCTGCTGCCTGGGATGGGAGGAGACAGATGGGATGAGGAGGGTTTTTTCCTAAAGCAGGAAAGGGGCAGCCCCCCTGGGAAAACAGTCCTAAGGCTGAGTCTGGCCTTGGCCTCAGGCCAGTTTGGAATTAAAAGCACGGGGATTGATTAAGCCTTTACTTTTGGGGATGGTCTTGAAGCAAAGAGACAGTTGCCCGTTCATCTGGCTCCTCTGGTTCCTGTGCTGTTGTCTTCCTCTCCGTCACATTCCATGAAGGGAAGTTGCTTCTGGCTAAAACAGTCGAAATGTCAAATTTCAGAGAACATGATGTGAAATCTCTTGGTATAAGACCAAGAGAAGACCTGCTTCATTTATTTGTTTGTTTTCCTTTTTTAAAAAGTGTGAATATATTTGGTTTTCTGTTCCATCTTCTTATGGGTATTCAATCTTCAAACAAGTCAAATATGGTTGAAATGAGTGTTCCTGTCTGATATGGTTGTGGGCTCTTTATACTGACTTTGGTTCTTTTCTTTGTCTTTCAAAGCCAAGCAGATGCCGGTGGAGATGTCCAGGTCAGTGTACTTGGAAGAGGGGTGGCTGTCCTGTGGGCGTGGATAGACTTGTCTGGAGGGATTCCTGTCATTAGGAAGTTTTCAGTGGTTCTTGGCAAACTCAGAAAAATTAGGACCTTGGGTGTAAGCGGTGTAGGGGTGTGTGTGTGTGTCTGTGTCTGTGTCTCAGTGGAAGGTTGCCAACTGTCCTTCACGGGAAGGAATGGCTTTATTCTGAGGTCATGTCCTGTCTACACTTTTCCTTATGAAATTATAATGATAGGTGGAATTAAAAAACTTTTTACTTACTTGGCAAAATAGAGTTGCCTTAAAAATGGTTGTACTATTTTTACTGTTCTTGAGATCTAAAATCCCAAAGCATGGAAACTATCGTTCTGTTCCTGAAAGAAACAATAGCACAGGATGAGGAATCCCCTCCTGACATGGGATTCACTTCATAAAGGACTCCTCATGTTTGTACGCCCTTTGGCCCGGACGCTTATTTCAACAGCAAAAAGGGTTTTGTCAAATAATCGTAGAGCTGAAGAAAGCATTAGTTCCAAGTGAGAGAGTAAAACTTTCTTCACTTCAGAAAACTCTTCCTGGTTTTCTCATGCTCTTTCCTTGATTATTTTGTTGGTTTGGAGTTAGAGCCAAAAAAACGTTATTTCTTTTTCCTTTTTAAATTTCAATTTAAGGCCAGCAGCACCACTTCTGAACTCCAACAATGAGAAGACGTTGTCAGATCCCAATACTGAAGCCAACAGACATTATGGTACCGTCATGGTTTTGTGCAGTTGTTAAGAGTTTTTCCCAACTTGCTCTACGCTCTCCTGTCCCTCTGAGAAGCAGAATCTATGGGCGGTGGGGTGAGGTTGGAAGGGAAACTCTGGCTTCAAGCTGGGACCCTTAATCTAATCAGGCATTGGGTGGTGAGCTAACAAGCAAAACAAAAGCTTAAGAAGAAAGGCAGAACATTGTGCTCTAATTTCACCACCTTCTAAATATCCCAAGGAATGAAAGGTGGAGAATAATTATAATGCTGTGGACACCCACGTGGGTTCCCTTCACACACTGGACGCTGTGCAAGTGAAACCATTCTTCATTTGTAAGAGAGAGACCAGCTATCAAATGAAGGCATTGGTAAAACATCTTCTCAGGTGGAATTATTTATTGCAAACACAAGGCAGTCTCATTTCAAACTTGCCCCAGTGGGAAACCAATTTAAAGATCTCACTGTTGGTAGAGGCATTAAAAAAAAAAAAGACTGGTACAATAAAGGAATAACTGGTTATGAGGTTTATCACAAGCTTGAGAGTCAGCTCAATAGGGTGGGGAGCCAACCCCAGCTGTTCTTAATCCCATTAGGTCTGTGAGAAAATTGTTCAGACCTTTTAGCAGGGGTGTTGCTTGTTTCCCAGAGGGGGCCATGATTACATCACACAAAAAGTTCTGTCCCAGACAGTTTTGGGAATTAAACACTGATGTTCTTTTCTAATTCTGTAACAGCGTCGCACAAAATAAAAACTTTTTAGAATACACCTTTTACAGGGCATTCCTGAGAAATCTTTTGAGAAATGAGCAATTCCTATAGTATTGAATCATAAACTTTTTAAAAAGTAAAATAAAACATTTGTCGTAATAAGAGTAATGTGCCAATAAAGAGAAAAGAGCAAATATGTCATTGAAGAAACTACATTCAGAAAAGTTTGGTGAATATTTAGCAAAAAGTAATCCAGTGCTATAGAGAAAATACCTCTTTGTGGTATAAAGTGGGTTCTGTTGGTAAGTTGTATTTATACATAAGAACAAAGATATGATATTCTAAATTAAATGCTGATAAAGACTTATATTAAAATAGAATTTCCGCCCAAATTTCCAAAATTCAAGAAATACTCCAATTCTTATAATATTTTCTCTGCATGGATTATTTCAGTTTATAAATGTATGTTAGTAATCACAATAGTAATTTGTAAATACGTAATGGAATGGAATGGAAAACCATGTGTTCTTCAGGAGTAGTATTTGTAACACTTGTAAGAATTCTTTTTAATAAAGAACAACTTGATAAAAAAGATCAAGAAATTTTTGCTCCTGCCCAGGTGGCAGCCTGGAGGTATTGCAATATCTTTAAACCATGTTCTCATGGATCCAATTCTCCAGCTGAAGGATACTGGTCCACTAGTATCCTTCATGTTTGTGGTCACTGGCTCGCCCCTTCTAGAATTAAGCTTAATTTCTTCTGAGCTTGCTTCTAGTGAACAATTCTGAATTTTGAACAACTCATAAATAGCCGTGTCCCTCCCATGCGATGGTGGGCATCATACCGGTTTTAGAAAGAGACCAGGCAGTGGGTTGGATGGGACCCAGGGCCACCAGGAGGGTATTCGGACCCCAGATACACTGCTGGTTGCCAACTACACTGAAGAATTTGGGCTTGACTCCTTTTGTTAGTGGCACTGAGTTTTCTAAAATTTATGTAGAAAACTAGGAATTCCATTGTCACTCATCCTGTTATTTTTCAACTAGGTTACAATGAAGATGTTGGAAACCATGCAATGAAGCCATTAAATGAAAATAAAGGTAATTATCTATCTAACTTTTTAAAAATTAGAAACCTTTGCTTTTATATAAAAGACCCCTAGGAAAAGAACAAAAGCTGTTAAGACCTGTGGATATTTCCTCATCTCTCTTAAATGGAGATGGCTATTGCTTTCTCCAAAGATGCTGTCTCGTGTCTCTTGTTACTTGTCTTAAAAATAAGCATCAGTGCTATTTTATTTTATTTTTTATCGTGTATTTTTCATTTTTTTGTTTTTTCTCATGTATTTTTCATTTTTATTAAACATTTAGTAGATACAAAATAATATTTATAAGTTATGTATAAAATATAAACAATAGCAATTCAATAAATAACTGCATACCCATCATCCTTTAAAAAAAAAAAAAAGAACATTTCCACTACCTTTAAAGTACCCTGCGTACTTCTTCCCACCCCAGCCTCTTTAACACTTTTCTTTGCCAGCTTTATTGAGATATACTTGACATATAACATTGTGTAAGTTTAAAGTGTACAACATGATGATTTGCAGTAATGCTACATTAAAAAACACCTGTGCCTCTACTATCCAAGAGAAGGGAGATCCTCCTGACTTATTTAGTAGCCCATTCTGAATCAGGAAGTTCCATTTTGGGTGTAACTTGATCTCCTATGCATATGCCTCATACTCTCAAAGCAGTTTGAGGCTGGGGACCCCCGTTCCCCATTTCCTGAGATCCTTTCCATCTTGGAGAAAGCATTCTGTGCCTGTGGCCATGGAGAAGGCTTCTATAGTTAACTGCTGTGGCCGATGCCGTCTGTTTTCTGTATCTAATGAGCTTTACGAGTCCTCACACTGTGGTAACAACGGGACCTGAGCCAGAGGGTCCTTCCACATCCCGGGAGTGCAGGCCTCCTCACTACCTCTCCCAGCCTGAGTTTTCTCGCCCACTTAGAATGGAGTTAAGCCTGCATCCAGCTTCCCTGTTAAAATACAGACTTCTTCGATCACTTGAATAGAAATCTCTACTGTGGTCTGAGACCCCCCAGGGAGACTCTGTCTAACCGCAGGCTGCTGTGGTTCTTTCGAGCAGAGCCTCTGACCTTGGACGTGGAGTACACTGAAGTGGAAGTGACCGCCCCTGAGCCTCACAGAGGTAACACCATCACTCAAGGGATTCCCCACGTTTTACTGTCTGATTGGGTGTAGATGCCAGGGTGGGCTGTGCTGTGGCCCCCGGACAAGAATCTAGTCACCCTCATCACTCAGAAGGGAAGTGGTCAGCAGACAGACGGGCTGGACATGCCCAAGGCAGGAGCAGTGACACCCACCCAGGTTTGGAGGTGTAAAATTTCATTAATTGTTATTTGTCATACTACTAATGATGGCTGCGTTTTATTGAACAATTACTAAGTGCTAAGAAATGGGTCTGTTGAGAGACTCTTAGCAGGCAGCCTCACTCCTGGGTGTTTGGGAATCCTTCCAGAGGTAGCCCCCTTGCCCCAATCCAGCACCTTCCTTAAAAAGTTGCTTGCAGACTGAGCTTGTATAAATGAAATGTGCAAGGGGATGAAAGGGCTTGGCTATTTAAAGGGACAATTGGGTAAAGGCTTTTGAAAGCACAGACTCCCTCTGCATGTAAACAGTGCCACCATCATTATGCTTCAGGCTTTGTTTTTCTGTGTGTGGTTCTCTTGGGCACACTGGCCTGGAGAAGGCTCCTAGTTCTGGTCCTGCAATGGGGAGACTGACTCAGGGTGGGTCAGTCCACAGCAAGCACTAGAACGTCAATCTCAGCTGCTTCGGGCACCACAAAAAAAAAGATGCACATCCTCCCAAACCTCCTTAGCTCCCCCAGAGGCTGCCACACAAAGGAAGCAGCCACCCGAGCCTTCCTGCCCTGCTGGGAAGCTCGTTAGGGCTGTTGCTGTGCATCCCCCTTCCTGCTGAGGCTGAGGCCAAGCTGCGTCCACTCAGCCTTGCAGGCCCGGGGCTGCTTTGCAGACCATGCCTGTGTAGCCTCAGCCAGAGCCACGTGGTGATGGCGTTCTCTTGTCACCTCTTGCTCCATGATCTGGAAGGAGTTTGGGGTTCCTTCCTTCTTCCCTTGCTTAGCACAGTTCCAGGTACCATGTCCGCAGATGTGTCCATGGAACCTTCCAGGCAGGGCCGTCCCCTGTAGCCCCTGGGGCTGGGTGCTGCACAACAGGGCCACCATGCCCATAGTCTGCAGTCAGCATGGCCCCTGCAGTTGGTACTGCCTGATCTGCACCACTACACAGGGCGTCGCAGTTCCAAGTCTAGACTGGTCGGGGCAGGGGTGGGGGCCACGGCCGGCCTGAAGTTCTCTTCCTCTTTACTTCACAGTAAAGTGATTTGCTTGTTGGGTTAGCAAATTAGGGGCCCATGATGGACCAGCCCCAGTGCAAGCAGCAAAGGTACATATGTGGTCCCCTTCTCGTGGAGGTGTAGCCCCTGAGGGAGTCAGGAAAACAAGGAACCGATGAGCAGATAGTATCAGGTTAGAGTCAGAGCTTGCAGGAAGAGTGGGGTGTGATGGAAGGCCTGAAAGGTGATGCCTTTTCTGGCTGGCTGGTCCCAGAAGGCCTGTGTGAGGGGTGGCAGGACAGTGGGTGGTGGCCTAGAGCTTGGCTCATTTAAAGACCTGAAAGGAGACCTTAAAGAATCCTTAAATGACTCTTTCTGGTCCTTAAATGTCTGCAGAGAGGGCGACAGGGAGTGAAGGCAGATGAAGCTGGGAGGACCAGGCCGGGGCCACGGACTGCAGGGCTGCTGGGGTTCTCTTTTTGTTCTAGTCTCAGTGGACTGGGGGCCTTTGGAAGCCTTTAAGCAGCAAAGTGACAAGTTCCAACTTCCTTCTTTTAAAAACGATCCTTGTGGCTGGTGCGGAGGACGGATTAAAGGGAACAGAAATGGAAACCAGGCAAGAGGGGATGAGGATGGAGCCAAAGTGCTGGCAGTGGATAGATTCTGGATATATGTTACAGACAGACCGCAGTACTGGATGAAAATTCGTGGCCAGGTTGTGGGAGACAGAGTGACTGACTACATGTTTCTTGACCAAACAACCGCATGGATGGTCGTGATGCCTGCGATTGGGAGGCACAGGCTCACGGGGAGCCTGGTTCGGTTGGGTTAAATTTGAGAGCCCAGGAGGGGACAGCGCAGGGGTCTGGTGCTCAGAACCAAGTGTGGGTGGGCTCTGGCCGATGGGACTTTAGGGCACTCCTCGCCGGCCTTCCCTGGTCCAGCCTGAGCCCCTCCATCACCGTGCATCGTGGGTGCCGTCCCACAGGTAACAGCTTACTTCCTCCTAAGGGGGCTTCAGACTTGGAAGTAAAGGGGAGCCACAACAAGAGGGCAGGGCTGAATGTGTGTGGGAAACCCCGCTGTCCTCCATGCCCCACTGTGCTCAAGCAGAGAGCGATTGCCCTGGGTTCTGGCCTCACGGTTCTGATACCTGTCCCAGAGGGCCAGGCCCCACCCTTACCCTGCTGCCGGCTGGGCCCGGGTGAGGTGGAGTTATGAGGGCTGTACGTGAGGCCTGGAAGGCTTTGGATTGAAGGAAACTGAAACAGGAAGAAGGAAGCAAGGTTTTGTCCTTGGAAAAGCATCCGTTTTCCATTCCTGTGGGGATGTTTCCACGTTAGCAGTGTCTGGTTTTCTTTTTCTTGCTTGAAGGTGGGGAGCGGTTGAAGGGAAAAGAGAACCCCTGGGACCGGGCAAAGCAGGGGTGCTTTCCTTGCCAAGCTCTGTACCTGCAGGGTTGTAACCAGCCGGGTCACCTTTCCCCAGTTTGCACAAAGGTGCTGAGTGGGCTGCAGGGGCCTCGGCAGAGCTGGAATGAAAGTCACTTGGATGGAAATGGAGAGTTTCTAGAGGATTCAAGTTGTTTTCTGGACCCAGCCTCTTTGGCAGCTAAGGGACAGTTGGGGAGAGCAGCCTGGCCCAGGATGCTGTCCCCCTGTTTTCTCATGGGTGGGGAGTGGGGCATTACTAGGTGAGGGCAAGACTTTGTGGGTTCAAGGCCAGTGGTGAGTCAACTTGACCTGATCTTGGCCAACCCAGTTCCCTGTCCTCAAGGCCTCCGTCCTCTACAGATGGGATGGAGGAAGGAATGGGGACCATGTCCAGCTCTAACCGTGGCTGGCAGCTGACCAAGTGGTCACTTGGAGGTGGAGGAGGGGTGGGAAGGAACTCGTTAAATCCCGGTTTGCTGCATGTTTGCTCTGAGACTAATTGCTGGGAAAACCCCATGACGTTGAAGCCATCTCTTTCTCTGTTAACAGAGAAAAACAGAAGCCAAAACAAAGCCCATCCGGAAACATCCCTGACAGCAGAGACAAACAGCCTGCTGGCCTGGTTTAGTCATTAGCAGGCAGCTGCTGCCTCGGAGCAGCGGGAGGAGGGGCACTCTCAGTGAGCTGCAAACCCCGTCCCCCTGGCCGGGCGGAGCCAGGAGGGCAGTGGGGGAAACTGCCGGGCCAGCTGCAGATCTGGCAACTCAACCAAGAAGTGAAACCATCCTGCTGCCCTGGCTGATACACAGAGTTATGAGGTGAAAGGGAGTTGAGTGCAGCTCCTTGGGTCCAGAGGGTGTCAGAGCGTCCCCAAGGTGACCAGAGGTCTGCTGGCCACCCATTATGTGCCTGGGGGCGGTGGAGTTCCCAAGGGTGTCCAGGGCCCCAGGCTTGGCCGCCCATTCCCTCCCCTCCATTCCCTCCCCAACACCCCCGGCTCCCACTGTGAAGGAGGATGAGCTGGCAGGGCCCCCACTGCTCCTGGTGTGCAGTGTCCTAGAGCGTTTATCACAGCATTGTTTGCGTACCATCCGCCCCAGAGCCCGGAGCTTCCGAAAGCTGGAACCAGGTCCCCGGTCACCTTTTCCTCTTCCACAGTGCCCAGCACACAGTAGGTGTTAGGACCATGTTGAACGAGTGACTTGCCCATGCCTGACATTGAGCAAAGAGTCCCTTAGTGATGCGGTAGAACCCCCAGTAGATAGGGGAGTTGCTGGAGCTTCCCTCTACACCCTCAGATCTGGTGCCGTGGAGAGTGGAGAGTGGTGAGGGCATCTCTGCTGTCCTCTTAGAGAAAGGCAGGTGTCCCAGCAGGGGGTGCCTGGTATCTCAGCCACTCTGCTGAGTACCAACTGCTATTTGGTGCCCTGGGGGGAGTCACTACGATGCCTTCTGCAAGGTCCTGGCACCCAAGTGCCCCAGTGCAGCTGTCTATCTGAACTGCCACCCAAGCTTTCTCCTGCCATTTAGGTCATGACATAGGAGCCACGACCATCTCGTGTGTGATGAATGACCGTGATTTTAATCCTAAGACCTAAAACCTCAGCGATCAGGCTGATCATGCCAAGGCCTTCCTGAAGGTTGGGAGTCTGAGACGGAGACGCCCGCAGGGACGTTGACTGTTGTCTTCACTGTCCCGTCAAACCTTTATAGGTGCCTCCAGGTAGCTGTGCAAAGTCTGGGATCGGGAGGAGCACAAGACCCAAGGCACTGCCCTAGAGGAGCGTGGGGTCCACCAGGGGAGACGGTCCTGGGGACAAGTCGTGTCAGTGTGTCGTGGGCAAGTGTCCCCAAAGTGCTGTGGGAGCCCACGTAACTGCCCAGGGCACAGGGAAGGGGGGAGTGTGTAAGGGAGTATGTAGGTGTGTGAGGGTATGTGCCACCAAGTGCAGGAGTGAAGCTTGTCCTGGGGCTTGGAGGATGAGGAGGAACGGGGCAAAGCAAAAGGGCCGTGCAGACAGCGGAGGAGTGTGTGCAGGATCAGGGCGTGAGAGAGGGGAGCCTGGTGAGTCGAGGATATCTTGGTGTAGTTAGAATCTGTGTACGTGCCCTGGCCATCTGCCACTGAGGAAAACGACATCCACGTGGCACTGACCATGGCGGCAGGAAGCATCACCCAGTCTGGGGTTCCGTTTCCCAATTGATAGAGGGAGAATGCTGGCCACACGGCATCAGGCACCTTTCTACAATAAGGCTTCCTGGTCCTTTGTGCAGGTGAGAGGGAAGTGGCGGGCTCCATCCTGAGGGTCTGTGTGTGTAAGTGCATGTACACGCACCATGAGTGTGTGTACGTGTGTGTATACGCAACCTGCATGTGTACGTCAGCTTAAACAGATGGCTGTACGGGGGCTCTTTGTCTCCCAAACCACTGAGTCTCCTCTGGGTGTAATCCACACCCTAAGTGGGTCATCTTGTCTGCTGTTCAGAAAGGGTCCAGACCAGAGGATCTGAACCCTGTCTGCATATTAGAACCCCCTGGGAAGCTCTTAAAAACACCAACACCAGGGCCCACCCTGGACCAATTCAATCAATCTGCAATGAGGCCGGGCTTGTTAACATTTGAAATCAACCAGCCCAGTTGTCTAGAGTTGTAAGTGGGTCCCAGCTTATCCTTAGAGTCACAGATGATACCCAGGCTCTAACCCAGACCTTGGGTGATTGGGAGACCCTAACCCAGCCTCCTGGGAGGGGCTGGCAGAGCAGCTGGACAGAGGGACACAGTGGCAGAGGAAGAGGGATGGGGCCACTGAGCTGGAGGCTACAGGTCTGTGCTGGGGGTACCTCTACATGCACCCTCTAGGTCCAGGGGTCCCACAGTGGCCTGTTGGCCTCAAACTTCCAGGCTGAGAGTGATGCTGGAGAGACCATGATCTTCTAAAGCCGGGAAATGGCCCGGGCTCAGTAGTGACAGGGATTCCAGCGGCTCCTGGAGATGGGCACTCGTGGGGTGGGTAGTGGTGTATAGCCTTGCCTGGGAGCCTCCGACATTTTCCTGCTTCAGCAGTGAGCTGACCTGGTGCCCAGAGGCAGTTGTTGACCTGTGCTTGGTCCATTTCCAGGTCTGGGAACAAAGGGCACGGAGACGGTGTACAGTGAAATCCGGAAAGCTGACCCTGGTGAGTGAGGGCCCCCTAGCTCCCCCAGCCGGGGGTTGGGGGGAGGGCACTTCCCGCAATCTCATCCACGGGGTCTTGGGAGTGGGCAGGGGAAAGAAGGAGCCAAGGCGGCCAGAAAGGGTGCCAGAGTTGTACCGGAGTTGTTAACCCTCTCTTCCCCACCACCCTTAAAAAGTGGCCACAGGTGACGTGTCCTATTTATTTAGTCGATGAACACTTATTGAGTGCCGGCTGCATGCCAGGCAAACAGAACCTTATACCTTCACACCCAACTAACGGCCAGGTGGACCAAAGCGTGTCCTGGCGCCCCTGTGTGCTCATGAGATGCCCAGCAGCGTTCCGGGCACTCCTGACCCCAAGAGAAGCAGCGTGGCCCTGCCTGTTCTCAGGTGCCAGCCAGGGGCCTCACCTGCTCCTCAGCCGGGCCCTGGTGCTCTGGGGCTCCCGAAGGTCTTAGGCAAAGTCAGTGCTTTGCTTTGAAGACGTTCAGTAGCTTCGGCCTTTCTGTGAGCACGCTGACTTTGGGGAAGGGTGTATGGATCTGCTTCCGCTTCCGCTTCCTTTGATTTCAGCCCAGACCCCACTTCATTTCGCATCTCCACTGCTTCCTCATGGAGAGATTCCCTGGGACTGAACAGACACGGAACTGGGGATGCTCCCAGCAATCTCATTTTCTGTGTAATTATTCTCTTCCAGTCTCATGAAATGAAATCCACAAAGACCACTTTTATTTTTTTATCTTTTTTTTTAATTGAAATCAAGTCGATGTACAATATTATGTAAGCTTCAAGTGTTCTACGTAGTGGTTTGGCGTTTGCATACATTGTGAAATGATCACCACGATAAGTCTAGTAACCATCTGTCCCCATACAGAGTTATTACAATATTATTAGCCATATACCTTATGTGATATATTATATCCCCATGACTTATTGTTTTATATAACTGTAGGTTTGTTACCTCCTAATTCCCTACACCTATTTTGCCCATCCCCCATCCTCCTCCCTTCTGGCACCAACAGTTTGTTCCCTGTATCTGAGTCTGTTTTCACACAAAGACTACTTTCAAATTCTGAAAATAAGTCACAACCCAAAGGGCATAAACATTCCAGGGGGAAAATAGTCACTATGCAGACATCTTGCTTTGTACAACAAACCTCTACTTAAGTGGATTCTTTGAAAGGGAATTATTAAAACAGGCTGGAAAACTTTGATAAAGCCTGGCTACCCCAAGGGTGGTCCACAGACAGGTAGCAACGATCTCAGGCCCAAACCAGACTCACAGGGTCAGAATCTCCAGAATCTGAACTCCAACAAGGTCCCATGTATTTCTTTTCTTTTCTTTTCTTTTTTTTTTTAATATTTATTTATTTATTTTGGTTGTGCCAGGTCTTAGTTGCAGCCTGTGGGCTCCTTAGTTGCAGCACACGGGCTCCTTAGTTGTGGCATCCGAACTCTTAGTTGCGGCACGCATGTGGGATCTCATTCCCTGACCAGGGATCAAACCCGGGCCCCCTGCATTGGGAGCACGGAGTCTTATCCACTGAGCCACCAGGGAAGTCCTGGTCCCATGTATTTCTGATGCTACCAATATTTGAGAAGCACTGTCTTACCTGAAGAGCCTACTTGTTATCTGAACTAGGAATCACCCCTTAATTAATCTTTTTAAAAGTGGTATTTTCATGGGTAGAGCAGAAATTCAGCCCCATGGAGAACTTGACACTGACTGAATGATATTTGAAAACCATTTCCTGGGGAATTTTTGGCTTCAGTATCTCATTTTGCAGTCTCAGTCTATTCAGAGCTAGCAAAACACAAATTTAGAAACAGGCTTCCTCTGTTCTTCCAGTGTAACAGAAAGCTGAAGCTCAGATCAGGTTCAAGGTTGGTCCTGATGGGTAATTGTGTAAAAATGCCCCCTTTGCTTTCCTCGTGGATGGTCCCTGAGATGGTTTGCTTTAAGTTGCTTTGGTTATGCAAAAACTCACGTTTATTAAGCACTTACTGTTTGTGCTAAGTGGTCTATGTTACATTATCTCTTTCAATCCTCCACAATAAATCCCATTTTTCAGATGAGGATACTGAGGCATAGAGGGCTTAAAACAGTTCCCCACGGTTAGGGTTAGTACACCAGGACTGGCCCACCCCAGAGCTGGATTCCATGCTCCTGATCATTGAGCTGCCTTTGGTTTGGGGGAGGGGAAGCTGGTGAAGTGTGGAGGCCACAGGGAACCCCGGCTACAGGAGGCCTGGGGTCTGTGGCCACCTGAGGCCACCCCTTGAGGTCCCATACAGTTGGTGAAGGCCATGCCCAGTGTGGATTCCAAAGGGCTTGTGTTAGGGACCCTGCAAATTAGCCTGAAAAGAGACAGATTAACAAGAAAAAAGCAGTGAGAGTAACTCGGTAGAGTGGGGTGAGGGAAGCTCCCGGAAGGCTTCCTTCTGCATCCGTTGATTCTCATTTGCCTCTAGCTCAAAATAACCCTTATGCCAAAGTGGCATGTTTTGGGGTGGCATATTCTGGTTTTCTACTCTGCTTTAGGGTAGCTGTTCAAGTGGGTTCTCTCAGTGTCCCCAGGCTGGTTCTAGATGCCTGAGTCCTCAGTCCCCCGGCTACTGGAACCTGACTGCTCCCGCTGGCCTCAGGCTGGAACAGACCATAGGCACCATAGAACCCAACCCGGCAGGGATTTGAGGTGGTAAAGAGCCCTGTTTTGCTGGGAGATATCTGAGCCCCTGTCCTGGTGCTGCCACTTAACAACTGTGCAACTTTGACCAAGAGGCCTGACCTCTCTGTGACTCAGTTTCTTCAACTGTTAAATGGAGATGGGATTAAATGAGAAAAGGGGATGAGATGGCGCCAGGGGAGATGGTGCCATTTACTCCAAGCACGCAGTCAGTGTATCACCCCTACCATACAGTGAGCATTCAATCCATTTTAGCTAAAAAATGCATGAGGAACTTGAGCCCTAGTGCCTGGCCCAGGGCAAGACTAGAGCCAGCTCCGGACTCCCAGGCCAGGGCATTCCCACTGTGCTGTCTGGGCCATCAGGTGTCAGTTGGGGCTTGGGTCTCTCTATAATCTGGTCTTTCATCTGGCAGCCAGCTCCTGCCAGGTAGGTAGAGGGAGCCCTGGGTCTTATAGCCAAAACCACATCGCTGCTGCAAAAGCCAGTGTCCTGGAAGCCAAGGGAGTTCCTGTTTTTGAGCGTTTCCCACTCAGCTGCTGCCCAAGGGGAGGAGGCTGCAGGCCTTGGTTGATTCCTCTTCTCTTTTCTTTTTCTTCCTCTGTCAGCCACTCAAAACCATCGTAGGGTTGATGGAGGCTCTATTATTATTCCTGCTCTACAGATGGGGAAATGGGCAGAGGTCAAATAGCTTGTCCTGGTCCCAGGCCAGTGGTGGCAGAGCAGGGACGGAGTGCGGGGAGCCTGGCTGCAGAGTGGCGCGCTTCACAAGCCTCACGTTCCCTCTGTGTTGCCAAACCCACCGGCTTCCACTTTCATCAGCCTAAGTAGAGGATTCAACTCTGTCTGCTTTAGAAGTTAAGAGTAACAGCCTGGTATGGTCTGGGTGACCCTGGGTGAGTCATGGAGCCTCTCGGGACCTCGGTCACCTTCTCTGTGGAATGAGGGGCATGGGCTCGAATCTGGATCAGGGGTTCTCCAGGTTGGTTACAATACAGGTAGACTGGCACCACCTCTGATTCAGTAGGTCTAATGAGCTGAGAATTTGCATTTCTAACAAATTCCCACATACTACTGCTGCTGGTCTGGGGACACACTTTTAGAACCATTTTCTAGATACTCTGAGTTCCCTTCTGACTGTACCACTCTGAGTTCTGCTGTGCTTCTCGTTTGAAGGGGTAGAGTCTTTCTTACTCCCCAGCAATCCTGGAGGGATTGCTCCAGATTGGCCGGCAGAGATAACCCAGAAACACTGTGTGTGTGTGTGTGTGTGTGTGTGTGTGTGTGTGTGTGTGTGTGTGTGTGTGTGTGTGTGTGTGTGTGTGTGTGTGTGTGTGTGTGTGTGTGTGTTGAGGGGAGGGTGTGACCCACAATAAAAAAAGGCCCCGGTGAGGGTCTCTGGGCTGGTCCGTGAGCAGGCTGAGCGCAGGGCTGAGTCTTCTCTGACTTTTCCTTCTTAGGTTTTTGTTCTTCCCCACCTTAGTTTCTCAGTTCCCCATCATCTTCCAACAAGCAGCACTTCAGGGCTGGCTATTTTGGGAAATGGCTCACAGGGCGTAGTTCTGGCTCTTAGACCCCCTTTTTCCCCTGAGTGATGCAAAGGAAAACTGCTCCTCTAGATAAGCAAAAGGGCAACAGGCAGGCCTGCCTCCAAGGAGCAGTCCCAGGCGGGGCTCTGGGTAGCCCCAGGCGGGGCCCTGGAGAGGGTGTCAGGGGATCTTGTAGGCCATGGGAGGCACCAGGTCTTTGGAACCTTGGCTTTAGCCTCTGAGCTCAGCACTTTTTTTCTTTTTTTAAACCTGTGGTTGGCCAAAAAGTTCATTCGGGTTTTCGTTAACATCTTATGGAAAAACCCAAACGAACTTCTTGGCCAACCCAGCACATAACACTTGCCATTTTAACCATTTTTACGTGTACATTTCAGTAACACTAAGTACAGTCACATTGTTGTACGATCATCACCACCATCCATCTCCAGAACTTTTTCGTCTTTCCACACTGATACTCCTTACCCATTAAATGATAATTCCCCAGACCCAGCCCCTGGCAACGACGACCATTCTACTTTGTGTCCCTGTGAACTTGACTACGTTCAGCTGTTTTAATCTGTCAGATCAGGTGGTTGAATGAATGACCTTAAGTTGCTTTCCAGTCATAACATTCAGAGTCTCAGCATCCTGGCGTTTGGAAGGGATGGTCATTTGTGTATGCCTTGGTGTCTCCAGACCCAGGCTCTGGAACATGTCTGTGGTGGGTGGGGACTCGGTCCCTTCTAAGAGTCACTCCCCAGGTCACTTGGCGCCAATCCTAATCCTCTGCCCACCTTTGACTCCACGTTTGCCCTTCAAATCTGAGTTGAGTCCTGGATCTCAGGGGCCATTTTACCGTGTTTCTGCCGCATTCGTGTCAGCCAGAGGCCAGCCTGGGCGGTTTTCTGTACTGCAAACCTCATGGAAAACATCCTCAATAGGAGACCCGGGGGTTGGTCTTGGCTCCTTCCTCATCAGGTTATAGGACTTGGCCCCACCCCCACTGCTCTCCCATCAGACGTCAGTTTCCTCACAAGTCCCCAGTAAATTCCCTTGGCCTCAGTGGAGCTGCCGCGGGGTGGACATGTCAGTGTTCCTCAGGAATGTACGTGGCCCTTGAGTGGATAAGGGCTGTTGTGGAAGGTGGGTTCTGTAAAATGAGGAGGGAGGGAGGCATCTCTTCCAACTCATTACCTCCCACTGGGTCTTGACCACAGTCACGCACATCTGCTCTTCTGTATTTTTTCATAGTTGAAAATATATTGGAAAAAAATTTTTTTCTATAAATTTATTTATTTTATTTGTTTATTTTTGGCTGCGTTGGGTCTTCATTGCTGCGCGCGGGCTTTCTCTAGTTGGGGCGAACAGGGGCCACTCGTTGCAGCACACGGGCTTTTCATTGCGGTGGCTTCTCTTGTTGCAGAGCACGGGCTCTAGGTGTGCGGGCTTCAGTAGTTGTGGCTCGCGGGCTCTAGAGCGCAGGCTCGGTAGTTGTGGCACACGGGCTTAGTTGCTCCGCGGCATGTGGGATCTTCCCGGACCAGGGCTCGAACCTGTGTCCCCTGCATTGGCAGGAAGATTCTTTTTTTTATTATTTTTTATAAATTTATTTTATTTTTTTTGGCTGTGCTGGGTCTTCATTGCTGTGCCCGGGCTTTCTCTAGTTGCAGCGAGTGGGGGCTAGTCTTCGTTACGGTACGCGGGCTTCTCATTGCAGTGGCTTCTCTGGTTGCGGAGCATGGGCTCTAGGCGTGTGGGCTTCAGAAGTTGTGGCATGTGGGCTCAGCAGTTGTGGTACGCAGGCTCAGTAGTTGTGGCGCATGGGCTTAGTTGCTCTGCAGCATGTGGGATCTTCCCGGACCAGGGGTCGAACCCGTGTACCCTGCATTGGCAGGCGGATTCTTAACCACTGCGCCACCAGGGAAACTCCTATTGGAAAATTTAAATTCATTATTAATATGTTGTTACAGTGACTCAAGCACAAATGGCGTTATGTTTTCTACTCTTAACTATTCCAACACCTGAAATATTCGTTTTTAGGAAAATATAAGTACTAATATAGTAGTATACTAGAAAATGTTGATATTAAAGCTTATTTTCCCATTGGAGTTACTTTGGCTTTTTTTTTTTTTTTGACATATACATGTATCTATTCGTTTTCAAATTCTTTTCCCATTTAGGTTGTTACATAATATTGAGCAGAGTTCCCTGTGCTGCTGCTGTTCTATTTTGTTGACATACAGCTGAGCTAACATCTTCCTGTCCCAGCAATTAACTCAGTCTGAGGCGAGGAAACCTCTCTGTCTTTGAGGTTTTTCACTTTCCAGCCATTAGATGATTCTTTGCTACATGTTCCCTGCCTGTTAGGGAGGGAAGGAGAGGGATTCTCAGAACTCGGAAGACTTTATCAGAAAGAGACCAAATTGAAGTCAGCCTCAGGAGAAGACAGAGCAAGCCCCGGGGACACTGCCAGAACGGGTGGAGAAAGAGATTTTGCCCCTCACTAAAGCTTCAGCTTTCTCAGGGGAATGGAGAGAATGCTGATAATTTCCTCATAATTTAGATCTGCAAGCTTAGCACTTGGGGTTTTTTTTAAGTTCTTATTTCCTTTTCACTTATTTGCCTGAGGTTAGGATTTGTCAGCAGTAGTAGCTCTAGTTATGGTTAATGATACGGCTTGCCAGAAATGGGAAGATTAGTCTGTTTTTGTGCTCCTCAGTACGCAGGCACGTGGATGATCCTAAGAAGTGAGCGTTGCAGGAAAGTGATCCGGGTTCCAGTGTGGAACCTTTCTCTCCCAGCCCTTAACTAGAACCCATTTACTCCCACCCGCTTGCTTTTGGACTTCACGCAGGATAATCTGTTACTCAGCTGAGTTCTCTTGGTCGAGGTGGAGGAGGCGTCTTCCCAGGGTTTGCTCATAGCTTGGTGCTCCGGGTTGTGAGCTGACCTGGGGTCAAAAGCGCCCCCCACCCCACCTCTTCCTCCTCTGACTGGTGCCAGCTAATTCAAGGAAAGGTTTGATTCTTTTCCTCCCCCTTGTTCTCTAGTACTCTCCTAGTGACATGAGCTAAAGGAGCTAAACTGTAGCTGGGTAGAGAGCCTCTCCGTAAGTGAGCTCACGGTTGTCCGTGGCGTACTCGTCAGCTTCGCTCAGCCTGCTTGAGCCTTGTGTGAACTGGAATTCCTGGCTAGCCGGGGAAGTTTGTGTCTTCACTCTGATTCGGCGACTGATGGTTTTACAGTGCTCCAGCTTATCCTGAAAGTACTTTATAAAATGGTTTGCAGTTCATCCAAAGTATAACTGATTGACATCTATTTACCCCAGTTTTTAAGACAGGAGAGTAAAGCGGTTTATTATAACTAATTAGCAATGCAGTCAAGTTCTTCCCTGTGAAAGAACTAAGGTCTAGGATAAGATTTCCACAGTTTAGAGCAGAGGTTCTCAATGCAAGAGACATTTGGCGACGTCTGGAGACATTTTTGGTTGTCATAATTTGGGGCGGGAGGAGGGGTGCTACTGCATCTAATGGCTGGAGGCCAGGGCTGCTGCTGAACACCTTAGAACGCACAGGACAAGCCCCACAACAGAGAATTACCCAGCCCAGGATGTCAGTAGTGCCCGTGTCAAGAAACTCTGGTTTGGAGGAATTCGTTTCCTGTGACTCCTCCAAGACGAGAGCTGGTTTTCCTCCCTAGATGCCCTGTGCCCACCTTGGAGGTATCCTGGGCACATCCCACCTGACAACTGGTGGTTCTGGGGAGAGATGCCAAGTCCTGCTCCAGACACTAACCTATGTCTTTTGGATCAGGCAGGGCCCACCTCCCTCACTCAGCCTCTTTCTTCTGCTTTCTCTTTGCCTGGAATTCAGACTCCTGGGATACTTCTTAAGGGAGCAGAAATCCAGTATACCAAGAGTGGCTGGTCATGGAGACGGGACCAAAGAACAGAGGGGCCCTATGCCATGTCCCCTCTGGGAGGGAGAGAAGAGCACTTGAGGACCCATCCCCACCTATCCTGCGAGGCCCAGAGCAAACTAGCCTAGTGGGCACTGCCAGCCTGCCCCCAGGGTGGCATCTCCTACCTCAGAGTGCAAGGCAGTAAAACTTGCTCCATTAAAAAAAAAAATATGGATACTACCCACCAGATTCTGGTACCAAAAAGAAACAAAACAAGTGCGCATAACGTGGTGCTCCATCAGCATTATCAGCATACTTGAATTTTAGTATTCTGTGTCCCTGTTGCTTTAGGAAACACAGCCTGAGGCTCTTGCCCTCTTGTGTCTGATTCCAGAGCCCTTGGGGCTTTGGAGGAACGGGAAGCATGGGATCCTTTGGGTCCTCCCAGGTCAGGTTTGGGCTGGGGGTGGGGTGCTGCCCACAGCCTCACTCAATGTGTGGAAGTTTACACAATGGCTCAACTTCTTGGTCGGGCTGATTCATCCATTTGGCCTTTGACGCCTACCTCTGACCCAGCCAGGACAGAAGGGGGCCCCTTAGGAACTCCTGGCCCAGTTCCCTCTAGAGGAGACGTACAATGGAGCTGTGATAAGACAGGGTTTGAGGGGGAAGTGGACTGGTGGAAACAGGATATTTTTAAATTAGAGAAAGAAACAGAAGATTGTGACTCCCGTCATGACAGTGGGTCCTGAGACAGCCCAGGATTCAAAGGGACTGGGCTTGAGCTTGGGCGGCACCAAGGCCCCTTGAATTGCCTCTCAAGTAAGACTGAGGATTTGGGAGTGGGGACAGGGTATGACTCTCCACCACCTTTAAGAATAGCAACCAACCCCCAAACCCTCATCTCCTCTTGGGCCTTCCCCAGGCTTCTGTGTCTTCGGAGCCATGTCCATAGTGGGCTATTTGGGGAATCAGCCCCAACATGTAGGCCACTCCCCATTCAGAAACTCTGCTGTTAGTGGGGCCTGGTCCTGTCCAAGAGGCAAATCATAGCCGTCTCTTGCCTCTTGCCGTGAAAACCATCTCTAACTAATGCAGGCGGGGGTCACTCACCTTCGACGCAATGTCTCCTGTTCTCTTCTGGACATTTTCAGAATGTCCAGCCAGTGCCGGCGTGCACCCTGGCAGGAAGACTGTGTGGTCTCCGGATGACTGAGATGAGGCTCCCCAGGCCCTGCCCTTCAGACAGCACTTGAACCCACATATGCCAAGGGCGTTGGCCTTGTTGGTACTTTCTGCTCCATTAATCCCACTCCTGGGAACAGACAAGCTAGTATGAAATGTGGAAATTGCTTTGTTCCCAAAGAGGACATTGGCAGCATTATTTAAAATAGCCAAAACTTGGAAAGAAGCTCAACTTAAATGTTGACATTTAAGTCAACAGTGGAACCAGAGATAATTTTTACCTGCTTTCTACTTTTCTGTAGTTTTCAGGTTTTTTTCCCTAAACTAACAGGTGCTATTAATTTTTAAACAACTGTTTAAAATGTTAAACTAGCTGCCTGGGACGTTATATGCTTGTCACATGGAGCTACAGGGCCCAGGGGAAGCTCTCTGTGGGCAAAGGAGCCGTAAACCTGGGCACCCAGTAAGCTTGAGGGTCTGGCGTCTCCCACACCGCGCCGCCTCCCGCCCTCTTTCCTTCACTTGCTTGGCTCCTGAGATGTTGGGTGCGCGGGGTGGGGTGGGGGGGTGGGGGCGGAGCCTAACTCGTGCTCTTTGTGTTGCTCACCTCCGTGTTCTCCTTTGTTTTGCAGATTTCGTGGAAAACAGATATTCTGTAAGTACACATTTCATATGCACTATTTTTTGAAAACAGTCCATCGAACAGTGAAGTATTTCCAGACTCACCCAGGTTCTGCAGCCCCAGCAATTACACCCCTGGACTAGCCTCATCTGTTTTAGACCAGGAGCCTGGGCTCCTGTGACTAGCCTGGTCATCAGGCTAGCCAGGTTTTCTAGGCCAGTTGTGGTTTTGAAATTCTCTCCTACTGTTTCCATCATTACCACTCAGCCCACTTGTGAAGGGAGAGCCTGGAAGTCTCCCGCAGGGTTGGGAATCTGGGGCTCGCAGCTCCAGATCAGCAAAGTCCACATTTCCTCTGAGTCTAGGTCCTTGGAGGTGAGGCAGATTCGGGGGGTGTACTTGGAGAAGAGAGGCATCCAACAGTCACCCTCACACACCAGGCCCTCTGCTGCAGGGGACACACAAGGTCTTTGATCCAGTGAGGGAATCAGATGAGTTTTCTTGGCTGAGAAAGCAAAGGGATAACAGCTACTCCAGAAGCCATGGAAACAGAGAACAGAGGTGCTTTGTTCTGCCTGGTTAGTGGTCTCTTCACCAAGGAGGGGTCATTTGGATGGGCCCTGAGGAATGAGCTGGTTACAGCAGCAGCGTCCAGGTAGAAAGATGAGCAGGGGCAGAGGCGTGAGGGATGGAGCAGTCTCCAGCAGCTCGGAGTGGGAGCAGACGAGGGTGCCGGTGACAAGTGATAGGGGAAAGGTCAGTTAGGGCTTGCTTGGGAAAGGCTCGAACCCGTCATTATGAGGTTTCATTCTGTAGGAAATAGAGGATTTAGGAAGCTGCCACTTGGCAGATGGGAATGTTTAAAAGAAGTGCAGAGGCCCAAGTTCAAGTTTTGCAAAGACCCATTTTCCCCTGTCTTCCTACTCCCAACCTTTTTATGAGCTACCCAGCAGCACAGGAGTTAACTAACTAGGCAGCTAACATCTTAAGAAATGAGGGGTTTGTCTCTCAAACTGCTTCTTTAAGGTCTGGGAAGAACTTTCAGCAGGATTGCTGGTAGCCCTTCCAATGGGCCCCCAGCTTCCTTTGTTTTGCCTGAGTCTGAATTCTTGTAAAACAGAGAACTCATTATGCCTTTGACAGACAGGAAGCCGCTGACATTCTTTTTATGGAGGAAGGCTATCAATTTAAGGAAAAGAGGAATGAAATGAATGTCTTTTTCTAGCCTAAGCCACCCAGACTCCTGAAATCAGAGACTGTTGCATTGGAAGGAAAGGGGGCCCAATTTATAGATGAGAAAACCGAGTCCTGAATTGGCAGGACAGCTTGACCAGGGTCACCCAACTTGTTAATAGCAGAGCCAGGCCTAGAACCCTAGGTCTCCAGACTCCACGGCCGGTCCACAACACAAGACTCCCTCCAAGAAGTGATGTCACTGCCCCAGCCATCATGGCGTTGCGAGAGTAGAAAGTGAGAACTTTGCCCCATGGGCCTTGTGGGACTCAGATAAAGAGATGTTCGCCCGCTGCAATAATCATGGCTGTGTCCACCCGAGGCAGGTCTGCTGGACCTGCAGGACTGACTTATTTACTTTTTCTTCAATCCAAATGGTCTCTCTGGACAAAGGCTCTGAGCTCTAGGACAGACAGAACTTTCCCTTTCCCCAGAAGCCGGCCCATGGCCCCAGGGGTCTGCTTCCAGAACGCTCCTGAGAGTTCACCCATGGCTGGTCCTGTGCCGCAAAATAATAAGGCCTTTTGGCGGGAGCACAGGGATTCCCAGCCGTTGGGAAAGGCATTTTGAATCTTTAAGGGAATGCGTCTTGTTTATAAAAGAAGCAGGTATAGTTTCCCTAATAATCAGCTGGTGAGGGTCAGGAGAAAATTAATTGAATTGCTCAGCAGGGAAATGGGAGGGGATTTCCTTCCTGAAATCAAACCTGGCGATCATTCCCAGTTGTTTAATGGCCGTTGCTTCTGAAAACATATTGGAGGAAATATCTTAACAATGAGATAGCCACTTAGCCAAATACTAATTTAGTATTGTTCGACTTGCTTCAATGGCACATTCTGACTTCATTTTTCCTCTGCCATTTTTGCCTTGTTTATAAATCGTGTTGTGGCCCAGGCAGACAGATAACGTGAAAGAGAACACCCTGTACTTAAAGGGATGAATCTGGACCTGCGTGGGTCTCAGGATCTTGGAAGGGACTTGCCTTCTTACTGACAAAAGGCAATTTCTAGTTACAACTCATCTCCTTCCCTCCCGGGAAGCAGCAGGCAGCTGGACTGCAATGGGAACAGCCCTGGAGTTGGGAATCAAGAGACTGGGGCATGAGTTCCAGCTCTCCAGCCAAGCCTAAGCTTCCCCGTCTGTAAAATGGAGATGGTGATGGCAACAACAAAAGCAGTAATGTCTACCTATTTAAAGACCATCTTAAGGGTTAAGTGAGAAACATGTGTGCAGAGTACTTTGCAGATTGCAAACTATCATATAAAAGCTAATTGATTATCTACTTTAAAGTTCTTTTCATCAAACACTCTGGCAGCATAAGGCATGGATGGAGAATTTACTTCACTTGGCCCTGAAATGTCCCTGTCACCTGAGAGGAAGGTAGCAGTTGCTTACCCAAAGCACAGGATTCAACCCAAGCCAAGCTTTGACAGGAAGCAGAGACCCACATTCAAACTTGACTTTTCCCTCATACCTATTTATTAGACATGTCACTTCAGGCAGATTTCCTAACCTCTTGGGGCCTTAGCTTCCTCATTTGTAAATTGGAGGAAATAGAACCCTCTCACTTAGTTGTTGCAAGGATTAAGCCAGCACCTAGTACAGATCTGGTTCATTGGAAGTGCTTGGGGGGGAGAACATTCTAGAAGCAGGAAGTGGAGATCCCAGGAGTGTTAGAAGCAAAATGACCTTTGAGAGTGTCCACACCATGTTCTGGCCAGAAGTGGGGCAATTTCTTGGCTGTACTTGGTGCCTGACAGCTGGCCTCTGATTTACACACAGGCAAGCACAGCCTTGGATGTGAGCACGTTAACCTTAACTTCCAAATCCCCAAGGCCTGGATGACTGTGGCCCAGCCTTTCCCATCTCTGGAGCTGGTCCTGCAGCAGCTCCCCGAGCACTCACTTCCCCTGGAGAGGGGAGCGGAGATGTCTGGGGAAGGACTTGGTCTGGGGCCTGCAGAAGGCTGGACACCAGGGTCACACACACACACACACCCCGCCACCCCCAGCCGAGCGGAGGAAGTGGAGCGAGGGTAGCTGCCAGGGCTGGCGGGCCTCCAGCCCCCAGGGGCCAACACAGCTCTCTTGGCCTGCTTGCCTGGGTCTCTCCTGGCAAAGGAGGAGGCAGAGCCTCGGCCTTCCGGCTGTGGCCCCACAGACCTGCATCCTCTTCCGAGAGGCTCCTCAGCCCTGGCAGGATCAGAATAAAACAGGGACTCCATCTCAGCCAACCCTCAGGGAGACGGACAGCCCAGCCATGGCGTTCCCAAGGCCTTGGCCAATCCCCACAACTTCTACTCCTGCCTCCCCCTGAGATCCACCTGCAGCAGGGGGCCCTGTGCTCGCAGAGGGCCCAGAGTCAGGCACTCAGGCAGGTGCTGCCTGCTCTTGCGGACTCACTGCCGCCCAGGGCCCAGTATCTCCCAGCATGCTCCACTCTTGCCCCCTTGCTCCGTCCATTCATCAAAATCCACCTCACCTCGCTGCCCAGCTAGGGTCCGCTCACCACCTCTCAACTCCTTCTGCAGTTTGTTAGGACCTCTTCCACCTTCTACTTCATGCTCACATTGCTTGTCGATAATGGATAGGATATAAAATTCTCGGGGGCAGGTTCTTGCATCCTCAGCAGAAAGAACAGTGCCTGGGTCAGACGGGGGTCCAGTCACTGATGGGTGTGTAGGTGACACACATACCCTGTGGAGCAGTTAGAGAACACTGCAAGGCGGCATCTGGAATTTAAGAAAATTTTTTTTTCACTTTTATTGTGGCAAAATATACACAACATGAAGTTTACCATCTAAACAACTTTTCAGTGTACAATTCAGTGGCATTAAGTGCATTCTCATTGTTGTGCAACAATTGCCAAATCCATCCACAGAACTTTTCATTATGCCAAACCCAAACTCTGTACCCATTAAGCCCTAACTTCCTATTTCCCCTTCCACCCAGAATGGCAGCCACCATTCTACTTCCTGTCTCTATGAACTTGGCTCTTCTGGGGACCCCATTTAAGTGGAATCACTTGTTCCTTTTGTGTCTAGCTTATTTCAGTTAGCATAATGTTTTCAGGGTTTATCCATGTTGAAAGGAATCAGAATTACATTCCTTTTTAAGGCAGAATCATATAATTTAAAAACATTTAGGTTTGATCATTTGAGTTCAGTCTTTCATTTTTGAAATATAAAAACAGACCTAGGGAAGGTTCACCTCATGTTAGAGGCAGAGCTGGAGCAAGACACCAGGTGTCCCTTAACTTTCCTAGTCTTCCTCTTTTCTAGTCTTCCCCATGTAGCACCCATGGGACCTAGTGCTGGGTTCACAGTGGGTGCTTGATGAAATTGGCTGCTAGCCTGATGTGCAACGTGTCTGCGGGGGGAGTAGAGGCTGCAGGCCCTACAGAGCAGGTGTGGAGAGAAGGGAAAAACGAGTGCGGGCAGGAGCTGCCCCGCGGGTGGTGTCCTCGGATGACAGCGCTGCTTTGCAGTTCCTTTGAGAAGTGCTATGTGCAGTTTTTCGTATCTTTCCGCCAGGCCAGTCTCCAATCCTGAAGGGTGTGACCATAGCGTGTCTTGTCTCTTGTCACTGCAGAGAACGGAAGGCTCCCTTGATGGAACTTAGGACTCCGAGAGCACACGCCCCTCCCTGGGAGGACACCCACATGCTGAGAAGAGCGGATGATTCCTGTATTCCAAGAGTTTTGTGCACTTATTTATGAACCTGCCCTGCTCCCACCGAACGTGGCAATTCCTCAGGCCAAGTCACCAGTTCTTAAATCCATCTTAACTACATTTATGTTGGGTATAAAGGGCCAACAGAGGGGCTGGTTAATTTCCCACACGGCCCGCCTCCCACCAAGCCGGAGCACCCTCGGGAGTGGAGGGAAGCAGCAGGAGGTTCAGAGTAAACTGGCCACTGAGATATTTTGAAACTTGAATATTTTGTCTTGTACAGAGATCAAGAACTTTTCCAAGTCCCCTCATACACGGAAACCGGTTTCTGTTTTGTAGTCAATCCCTCCTAGCGAATGGCCTGACTTGGGGGCTAGTTTTTCTCTTTGCCTTTGGTCCTTCAGGGGTCTGTGGTTCTGGGCAGTCCTTGTTCCTTGGAAGTGCACAGCATGGACCAGACAGCTGCACCCTGTCCCCTCTACCACCTCACCTGCCACAGATGGGAAAACAGAGCTGCTTGGGCGCGACCCCTTTGAGATGCCAACTTGAAGATGAGGTTCATTCTGTGCAAGGCACCAAATAGAAAATGAAGTTGGACAAAGCACAGATGTTCTTGAGCTGGTTTTCTATTCCCTTTCTTTCTTTTCCTCTACCGTGCTGAAGGCCGAAGGACAGGAAGATGGTTGCCTCCAGCAAATATTTTTTTTTAATAGAAGAATGAAATGCCTATTTTTCTTACTAATTTTTTGTTATTTATTCCTTGCTAAAGGAATGGTCTCCCGAGGTCTTCAGATGTTTCTGATGGTGCCCTGAGTGGGTGGATGAGGGGCTGCGGCCATTCTGCGGTGGGATTGCACGAGTGAGCACACCCAAGCGGAACCACCTCCCTTGTCCTCCTCATTGACACAGCCGCAGGGACCCTGAGGGGTGTTGTATTAAATAAATTTGATCTTTACTCTTCACAGACCTGTGAGATGTCATCTTCTGAGAGGCCACACGCGTACAGAATATCTGTTGTGCCTGGGGACTCCTCAGAGCACCCAAGGCCACAGAGAGAACCAAGCAGGTCCTATCAGCAGGCCAGGGCCTCGGTGGCCTTCACTGAAGTCACAGGTAGTCTGAGTCTCAAACCCTGAGTTATTAATATCCATCAGCTGGTGCTTCACTGTTTGCTTCCTAGCTGAAACCTGCTAGGCTGTTGTCAGATTGAGTGAACAATAACAACCCCCCCAAACCAGGATGCCTGGTTAAGTTTGAATTCCAGATAAACAACAAATAATTTTTGAGTATAAGTATGTCCCATGTAACATTTGGGACATACTTATAAGAGTATTCATTTATCTGAAATTCAAATTTAACTAGGCATCTTATGTTTTATCTGGTAATCCTACTGGCAAAGCCTCCTCCCACCCCTCTAGGCCTCAGGATCCACCCTCCCCTGTGGCCTCAGACCAGACCTCCCTGCCCCACAGGCCAGCACCGCCCGCTGGACCCGAAGGCAGAGGAGATCTGTGTGTGTCCTGGGTCTGCGGCGGCAGAAACCTGAAGGAGCCTCTTTGTCTCTTCATCTCTAAGATGAGGAGGTTAGACTAACGGTTCTTAACATTTGGAGGGTTTAGATTCCTTTCAGAATGGGATGGCAGCTGTAGACACACACACACAATGCTGTATCACAAAGATGCTATACAATTTCCCAGTTTTCAGAGCCATTGACTCAGCGCAGGACAAAGCATTAGATAATCGCTAACAGCATTCAAGCCTGATAGTTGTTGTGTCGGTGATTTGGGGTGCACCCCGAGCCCCCGTGTCAACTCCTCAGTCCCTTGCTGCCACCAGAGCAGAGCATTTCTGTGGAAGCTGGGAAGACCCTGTTCATACTGCTTATAACTTATTTATGGAGGATAATTGGGTCTTTATTTTTCCCCTCAGTCTGTATGTCTGAGAAGCAGGCCACACACGCAGGGGTCTTTCTTTCAGTATATATATTTTTTAATTTTTAAAAATTTAAAAAAATTATTTATTTATTTAATTTTGGCTGCGTTGGGTCTTCGTTGCTGTGCGCGGGCTTCTCATTGCGGTGGCTTCTCTTGTTGCAGAGCACGGGCTCTAGGCACATGGGCTTCAGTAGTTGTGGTGTGCGGGCTCTAGAGCACAGGCTCAGTAGTCGTGGCACACGGGCTTAGTTGCTCCGCAGCATGTGGGATCTTCCCGGACTAGGGCTCGAACCCGTGTCCCCTGCATTGGCAGGCAGATTCTTAACCACTGTGCCACAAGGGAAGTCCCTCTTTCACTATATTTAATGGCTAAAATCTCCCAACTCAGGATCCTGGTTCCGCTGTCCTAACCTGATGCCATAACCAAACGTCTAAGCCTGAGCTCATCACGTAACAGGAGGGTCCAGTCACCATTTCCAGGAGAGGAAGGACGTTTTCTCAGCTGTGGAACTTGTTAGTTAGAGCTCCCTCTTGTGTCCTCAGGTTGTAATAGCTTATTAGAGAAGAGACCACTTAGAAAAGGCAGAGTGGAAGTTTTCCCCTCTTCTGAGGAGCCACACGAGGTCAGCCACACACTTCATGAGCACATACCGAGCGCTC
The DNA here is from genome assembly GCF_009873245.2 of Balaenoptera musculus. Taxonomy (NCBI): domain Eukaryota; kingdom Metazoa; phylum Chordata; class Mammalia; order Artiodactyla; family Balaenopteridae; genus Balaenoptera; species Balaenoptera musculus. The sequence continues at coordinate 14,520,804 of NC_045804.1, forward strand.
CACCCGCGGAAACTGACTGACTGAACTCTCACTCCGTGACATAGACTCAAGATGGGCAAAGTGACCCCAAGGTCAACATTAATTCATTCACGCAGTGGTTTTCTACCAGGGCGATTTTAACTCCCGGGGTCACGGGGCAGCGTCTGGAGACATTTTTCTTTGTCACAGTTGGGTGGGGATGCTACTGGCACGTGGTGGGTAGAAGCCAGGGAGGCCATTAAACATCCTACAATGCACAGGACAAACCCCTATGACAAAGAAGTATCAAGTCCAAAATGCCAATAGTGCCAAGGCTGAGAAGCCCTGCATTGAACCAGCCAGTTTATTCATGTATTTACTCAACAAGCTTGCATCCATCCACCATGCTCTGTTTTCCCGACACTTGGGAGTAGGAAGATTATAAGAATCACATGGCCTCTGATTTCCTATACAGTCCAGTAGAGATACAGGTGAGTAGAGAGCCAGTTACAACAGTGGGACAAAGGTGGTGATGGAAAAATTCAAAGCCAATGGGGGCATAGGGAAAGGGCTCCTAACACAGACTTTGGGGGATCAGAGAGAGTGTCCAAGAGGAAGGTGGGTGTAACCAAAGATCTGAGGGCAGGTAGAGGGTAGCAGGTCAAAAAGGTGGGGTAAGGAGCGTGACCAACAATGGGGGGACGTGTGCTAAGACCCTGAGGCAAGGGAGAGGATGGTGTCCCCAATGAATATAAGGAAGACTGCCTGTCAGCCCTATGACCCAATCAGTCCTCTTCAAAAAGCCAGCACTGTCCCCTGGGAATTTCTGCCGGGGAATCCCATTGGCCCGACCCAATCTTTGAGAGTCTTAAGAAGAAGGTTCCCAAAAGTTGCTCGGCCAGAACTCAACTCCTGAGCACAGTTGTTTTTAAGACTCTCCACCGGTGTCATTAGCATGTTGGAGAGAAAACCTCTGCCACAGGTCAGATTCTGCCCTTGCTCACTTAGCACTCTGAGGCTCAAGGAAGAAGAACCGGAGGGAGGTGGATGCCCAGCAGGACGGTCTCCACAACTGGGGTCCACGGGAGGGTGGGGGCAGGGCATGGTGTCTGTGAACACCCTGAGAGTGGGTGCAAAAAGTTGTGAGCGTACATGATATGCTAGGGGAGAGTCCATAGCTTTTATCAACTTCTCAGAGACATAATCCAAAAGAGGGTTAAGAACTATGAAATAATTAAAAACTCATGTGTTCTCCATATGATTTGATGTCAGTTGAAAACCCAGGTAGAGGTCAACCCATTTCTAATCAAAGGGTCTACTTCATGGGCAGTTTTAAGTCCGATGTCCCAAGAGGGACTTGGCTTGCCTTGAAAAAATTGCTCAGAATAAAGAAATAAATGGTGATTTCAGTGTTCAAAAGAGACAGCCGTCATCTCTCAAAAGTAATAAACTATTAGACTGTTTTGGAATGCCAAAGGGATAGGCGGTAAATATTTTGAAAAGCTTCAGAGTCCAAAGTATTTCTAAAGCCTGAATTGTCCCTTCATACGCATTTCCTAATTCAATGGGAAATGAATCTTTATTTCAACATAAACTTTGACGATAGAAAAACTATTTCCATGTTTAGAGAGGATGAAAGATGCTGGGAATAAATAAAATTCTTAAGGAAAAGTAAAAGGCAAGTTGGAATGGGTGATTGGCTACCAGTTGACTGCGTGATCTTGGATATGTCACACATCCTGGAGCTCTTCTCCTACAAAAGAAGGCGTATTAGTGTCCTAGGGTTGCCATAGCAGAGCACCACAAACTGTGACTCAAAACAACAGAAATTTATCCTCCCACAGTTCTGGAGGCCAGAAGTCCGAAATCAAAGTGTCGGCCACGCCAGGATCCCTCCAGAGTCTCAGGGAAGATTCCTTCCTTGCTTCTTCTAGCTTCTGGTGGTCGCTGGCGATCCTTGGTGTCTCGTGGCTTGCGCTGCACCACTCTCATCCCTGCCTCTGTCATCACGTGGGCTTCTTCCAGATACGTGTGTATCTGTGTCTTCACGTGGCCTTCTCATAAAGAGACCAGTCATTGGATGTAGGGCCCACCCTAATCCAGTATAACCTCATCTTAACTAATTACATCTGCAAAGACCCTGTTTCCAAAGAAGCTCACGCTCTGACGTTCCAGGTAGACATGAATTTTGGTGGGGGTGAGGGGACACCAATGCACTCCAGAAGGAATTGGACAAGATGACCTCATGTTCTCGCAGCTCTACTTGCCATGTGTATAAGACGTTCCTGTAGGGACTTCCCTGGCGGTCCAGTGGTTAAGACTTCGCCTTCCAATGCAGGGGGTGTGGGTTCGATCCCTGGTCGGGGAACTAAGATCCCACATGCCTCACAGCCAAAAACACAAAATATAAAACAGAAGCAATATTGTAACAAATTCAATAAAGAGTTAAAAAAAAATTTAAAAAAAAAAAAAAAAAAAGACGTTCCTGTAAAAAAAGTATGACAGGGCTTCCCTGGTGGCGCAGTGGTTAAGAATCCGCCTGCCAATGCAGGGGACACGGGTTCGAGCCCTGGACTGGGAAGATCCCACATGCCGTGGAGCAACTAAGCCCATGTGCCACAGCTACTGAAGCCCGCGTGCCTAGAGCTCATGCTCTGCAGCAAGAGAAGCCACCGCAATGAAAAGCCCACGCACCACAACGAAGAGTAGCCCCTGCTCGCCACAGCTAGCAAAAGTCCCTGTGCAGCGACGAAGGCCCAACGAACCAAAAATAAATAAATAAATATTTTTAAAAATGTATAAGAACAATGATTTACCTTTAAATAACCATTTTTAAAATTAAGGTAACATTGTTTTATAGTATTATATGTTTCTTGCACATACATTATATTTCAACTTCTGTATATACTACAACGTGCTCACTACCAAAAATTTATTTATTTATTATAAATGTATTTATTTATTTACTTATTTATTTTTGTCTGCGTTGGGTCTTCATTGCTGCGCACGGGCTTTCTCTAGTTGCAGTGAACGGGGGCTACTCTTCCTTGAGGTGCACGGGCTTCTCATTGCAGTGGCTTCTCTTGTTGCAGAGCATGGACTCTAGGCACACGGGCTCAGTAGTTGTGGCACGTGGGCTCAGTAGTTGTGGCTCACAGGCTTAGTTGCTCCGCGGCATGTGGGATCTTCCCGGACCAGGGCTCGAACCCATGTCCCCTGCATTGGCAGGCGGATTCTTAACCACTGCAGCACCAGGGAAGTCCCCACAACCAAAAATTTAGTTTCCAGCCATCACCATACAGTTGACCCCCTTTACCCATTTCACCCTCCCCCCACACCCCTTCCCCTCTGGGAACCACTACTCTGTTCTTTGTATCTACAGCATATCTTTTGAGCTTTCTCAATCTGGTGTTCTTTCACTATGCTCTGTTCTCTTGTATTTCGTGTCTCTGCCTCTGAAAATATTTAATTTCTTTCTCTAACCTTCTTCCAAGTTCTCCGTGCCTCTCATCTCTCATCCTTTCTCTGCTTCCTCTCTCTACTTCTTTTTCTCCTCCAATTCATCTTTTCCTTTTCTCCCTCACCCCCAATCAACTGGCCATAATACAGAACTGAAGTTCATATATCTCTTATATGGATAGATGAGTTTTCCATTCCCAGTTATTTATTTTGAGAGCCAATGCATGGAATCTTTTCTACTTTTCTCTCTCTTTAGGAAAAAAACAAAACACCTCCAAAAGCCTGCAAAGTTGTTTTCTGTCTATATCTGACCTTTGGTGGATTATTTTTCCAAGGATTTATTGGATTCACTAGGAAAAGTCCCCAGTCGCTGCCTTACTTCCTCCCAGTCCTGGGATGTGCTGGTTTTCCTGGAACCTCTTGGCACAGGAGGGTCTGGTTTTGTGCCAGAAATTATTCCGTTAGCTTCTGGTACAACCTACGCTCCCCTCCTCAGGGCTTGGGTTGTTTGGGCCAGAATTTGCCAAGCAAGGAAACCTCCTGCTGTTGGGACTTTGAAGGAGCCCAGGACTGGGTCCTAGAAAAGGAAAAAGAGTGGATTTCGGTGCCTTCCAAAGCGAGGGCAAACCTCAAGCCAGGATCTGACACCGTCTCGAGAAGCTCTGTCACACCACCAGCCATTCAATAAAAGTACGTATCTCTGAGCCAAGACGAGTTCGGATTCCAGGTTGCTTCTCCGGCAGGTCAGTTTCAGAAGAACAAGATGGCAGAAGAAGCTCTTTGAGGTCTTGATTATTTAGAAACAACATGGAAGAGTTAGACACACGGCAGGCAGGTGGTCATTCCAATGGGCTCCTGTGGCAGAGCCAGTCACTGAGGCGCAGCTTGTTATTAGTTCCCTCTGGGGTCCTTCGGCCCCTGCCACCAGGCACAACTCTAGGAGGTCCAGCCGAGGCCCTGTGTGACCCCTACCCCAAGGAAGGTTGTAGCTGGGAGGAGCAGAGCTGGAACAGCAGGCAAAGGGGAGTCCCCAGAACTGGGGAGAGTGAGCTGCCCCTGTGACAGAGGCAACTCCCTCAGGGAAATGTCTCCCGGACATCCAGGGAGCCCAGACACTAGGCTTGGGACTTGCAGCCTCTGCCGAGATCACCTTGCACCTCATGTGACACAGAGCCTGGGGAGCCACCTGTCCTCTCGGGACCCTGGGAGCCTGAATCACAAGGAGCTTGAGCAGTGACCACAGCCAGACTCTCTTCCCTTCCCCTGTTTTCCAGGAACCACATGATCCTTCCAGATTCTTATGCAACCCTAGGGAGAGAAGGGATTTGCCAGTTGAGGCCAACATTAAATTTCCCAACAGGCTGGCAAAATGGCGGCCCAGGAACAGATTCTATTTCATTTAATGATAATAAAGTAATGTGATGTTTGTTTCACAACCAAGTTTGACGTTGATCAGTCAGGCCTTCTACGCAGTGCTTTGCATTGTGCTCTTTGAGGCTGGTGTGCAGGACTTGAGAGCATAGCTGGTGAGTGAGCCTAGCCAGCCACTCTGTGGCCTCATCTTATGGGATATTTTTGCAAGAAGTACTTTTTCAGTACCTAAGGTGCAGATCCTGTGCTAGGTTCAGAGGATGCATCAGAGATCCACACAAATGTGGTCTCTGGGGCTTGTGATACTTTGCTCATGTTTTTGGTCATGCTTGTTTAGAGGGAAAGTTGCTAGCATGTCAGATGTTCACAGGAGTGAGCATTTGACACTCTTTCCAGTGTTAAAGGTCTATTCAGGAAGTGGATCCCCAGATCTGGAGAGCTTGGGAATCGTTGCAAAAGGTCTTCAAATGCATGGGGACATATTTTTATCAACCTGCAAATGCAGGAGAGACAAGTAACGTCTTTCTTGTTCATGTGGGAGTCTTTGCAATTTTTTTATGTTAGAGAAGATTCTTCGTACTTGAACAGGTTGATACCCATTGCTTTACTGACAAATTCATCTCTCTCTGCATTTGTCAGAGTTCCAATTGGTGCCTTGAGGTTATGTGACTGTCCAGCCCTGGGTCCACGAGCAAACGTAAGTAGACAAGTGCATGAACACACACGCACGCCTGTGATCACCCATATGCACACATACACGTGCACAGCGCACAGAGATCAAGGATGGCCCAGCCCTGCCCTTGAACAGAGCCTGTGCCAAAACCAACACAGGTGCTTCTCTTTGTTTCATGGGAGGTGTTGGCATATGGGGATGTGATATTTAAACCAAAAAGTGAAAATCAAGGCAGCGTGACTCCAAACATATCACCTTTGCTTATCAGAGTTTATTCAACAAACAATGAGTGCCTGGTTTGTGCAAGGCTCTGCACGTTCCATGGCTGCGTGGAAGTAGCCAAGATAAGCAGATACCTCAAAGAAGCAGGACCCCATAAATAACCAACACAGACTACAAGCCAGTTATAAGCCGACCCCGCCCTCAAAGATGGTGGCCCTCCCCACAATGGTTTGCACACAGCTGGCTCGTCGGCAAACCCAATCCGATCTCTTCTTTCAAGGTGGAAGCAACTGATCCATGTAGTTGAAACAGAGGAATCCAGGCCATTCAGGCATAAGTCCAGGGTGTGATTGGAGTAAAATACAGCCCCCAGAGGCTAACACCAGTTGACACATTTCAGGTTCAAGCCCTGGGCCCTCTTATGGCCCAGGGTTGTCAGTGTGGCAGAACCACTGCCAGGTGGAGAAAGAACATTCCATGTGTGTGACACATCTGTGATGGGCAGAGGCAGAGGTGGTGGGACTCCGCTGAAGACATGGTCACAATGTGATTTCTATTTAAAAGTTTTCCAGACAGAAAAAAATGCCTTGAGAAATATCTTAAAGTATTTGATAAGAGATTAATATCCAGAATATATAGAGAACTCCAAAACTCAACAACAAAAAACCAGACAACCCAATACTAAAATGGGCAAAGGATGTGAATAGATATTTCCAAAAAGGATATACAAATGGCCGAGAAGCACATGAAATGGTACTCAACATCACTAATCATTGGGGAAATTCGAATCAAAATCACAATGAGATACCACTTCACACCCATTAGGATGACTACTACTCAAAAAACAGAAAAGAACAAAAGTTGGTGAGGACGTGGAGAAACTGGAACTGTTGTGCACTGTTGGTGGGAATGTAAAATGGTGCAGCTGCTGTGGAAAACAATATTGTGGTTTCTCAAAAAATTGAAATTAGAATTACCGTACAACCCAGCAATTTCACCTCTGGGTAGAGACCCAAAAGAATTGAAAGCAGAGTTCAAAGAGATATTTGTACACCTTTATTCATAGCAGCATTGTTCACAATCACTAAAACGTGGAAGCAACGACAGACGAATGGATAACAAAAGGTAGAATAGCCATACAGTGGAATATTTTTCAACCTTAAAAAGGAAGGAAATTCTGACACCTGCTACCTTATGGATGGTCCTTGAGGACATTATGCCAAGTGAAATAAGCCAGTCACAAAAGGGCAAATATGATAGAATCCTACTTATATGAGGTACTTATAGTAGTCAAAACCATAGAGACAGAAAGTAGAAGGGTGGTTGCCGGGCACTGGATGGGAAGGATTGGGGGTTACTGTTTAACGAATATAGAGTTTCAGTTTTGCAGGCTAAAAAGAGTTATGGAGATGGATGGTGGTGATGACTGATTGCACAACATTCTGAATGTATTTAATACCACTGAACTATACACTTAAAATGCTTAAGATGGTAAATTTTATGTTATGTGTATTTTACCATGGGGAAAAAATTTTTTTAATGTTTATTTATTTGGCTGTGTCGGGTCTTAGTTGCGGCATGTGGGACCTTTCGTTGCGGCGCCGGCTTCTCTCTAGTTGTGGCTTGAGGGCTTTAGAGCGTGCAGGCTTAGTTGCCCCAAGGTATGTGGGATCTTAGTTCCCCGACCAGGGATCAAACCCGCGTCCCTTGCATTGCAAGGCGGATTCTTAACCGCTGGACCACCAGGGAAGTCCCCCCCACCAAATTTTTTTTTTTAATTGCACCAGGCAGAAAAAAAAAAATGCCTTGGGAAATCTTTTTTTTTTTTTCTAATGAAATATTTATAAATTGGTTGTGTAACATAAAACTCTCCCAATAAATACCTCTTGAGAAATTCATCAATTTTTATACAGATATCACACTAGCAATGAATAGGACAGTACCTCAGTTTTTTTGTCTTTAAACTCTCATAGTGGAGACAGTTGAACATATACATGTCATTTTGATAGGAAAATTACTACATCCTTACTTCACAGTCATCAAGGAACATATAAATACACAATGAACTTTGAAAAAGTATTTGCACAAAGACCAAGACATGCTCATTTGATCAATCCGATCTCAGTGGAACAATCCACGGTATATAATGCAATGATGTACAAATATCAAAAGAGGAAGTACATTGCTGGAAAAGGAAAGGTTCCAGCCACTCTTATCCATGTACAGTATGACACTCATCACATTTCTTGTAGTTGTTTGTTTAGGTGCTTATCTCTGTCATTAGACTGTGAATTATTTTAAAGGGGAAATCTTTTTTTTTTTTTTTTTAAATAATTCTTTATTTATTTATTTTTGGCTGTGTTGGGTCTTCGTTTCTGTGCGAGGGCTTTCTCCAGTTGCGGCAAGTGGGGGCCACTCTTCATCGCAGTGCGCGGGCCTCTCACCATCGCGGCCTCTCTTGTTGCGGAGCACAGGCTCCAGACACGCAGGCTCAGTAATTGTGGCTCACGGGCCTAGTTGCTCCGCGGCATGTGGGAATCCTCCCACACCAGGGCTCGAATCCGTGTCCCCTGCATTGGCAGGCAGACTCTCAACCACTGCGCCACCAGGGAAGCCCTAAAGGGGAAATCTTTAAATAACTTTTAAAGGGGTCTATAAGAAAAAATGTATTATCATTTGTTAAAATACATTGGCTAGTATTCACTCACAGGATATTCAGAGGTTTTGTAAAAGAACTGTGTTTTGAAAAAGCATCAGCAGAAAAGAGAGCAATTGTCCCTACTTGATGGTGGAGGACAGCTTCCTGTTGGCCAGAGAGGTGAATTTGCTGATGCCTTTTTTGGATACAGAATACACCCTAGCAAATACTTCATGCAACTTAAAGAAACAGAAGTGGCTTCCCCTCCTGTCCTCTCTGCCCTCGAGCTAGCTGGGCCTTGCGGGTGCCCTCTGGGGAAAAAGGAAAGAGGATTCCATTTACAGTAGAAACTCAATAAATATCACCCCCCTCCCCCACTGAACATATGAAAGTCTAATCCATGAATTGCCTGTGGTTCAATGTTTATCTAAGACCTGAGACAGCAGATATCTGTAAAAGATATTCCTAGACATGTTTATCTATGTTTTCTATGTTTTCTTCTAGATTCTCTGGTTTTCATCCTTATTTTCTGGTAGAGCCATCAGAAAAGAACTCACTTGAACCATAAGAGCTATCACGTGATTTTATGTTACACTCTTAGTCTTCCCTGATAAAAGGAGCGCATTCTTCAGTGAGAACTTTGGGGTTTTTTTTGTGAACATTAGCCAGTTGGGGGCCCACTGGATGTCACACAGAGTTCCCCTGTGCTTATACTCAATGCCTCCCGGAAGTGCGTTCCTGCTGAGTGCTCAGACTTTCTTAGCACAGACAACGAACACTGTGCAGCCCCATGTGCTTCCCGTTTAACTCGGCTGCCAAAGAATTCAGAGCCAAGTTCTGTACCCCATTAGGGTAATTAACTACTGTCAAGGGCCTGTTAAAATCAACTCCCTCTTCCTTTAGATGATATCGCTTCCATCTTGATTCCTAACTGTTCCATTTTATATGATTTTATATCATCTTGTTAGCTCTCCAGATCCTTTTTGGAAAAGGCCTAACACAAATAATAAGAATTAAAACGGTAGCTTAAAATTTAACTGATAGAAAACAACAAAAACAAATTTTAAAAAAAAGGAAAAAAATTTAACTGATACAAACAAGTCCTGCTTTTAAATTATATTCATTTAGACGAACAGGACAATCTCCCTACAGTCTTGTAGGGAGTACACGTAGGGAGTGCATGACCTTGGGCACTTCTTTATCTTGCCCAAAGACCTGGAGCTCATTTCTTCATCAACCAAATGAGGGGATTGGGCGCTGTCATCTTGAAGGTCCCATTAAGGTGCACAAATATTTTCTTGTGAACCTACTATGTGCCAGACACAGTTCTAGGTGCTTGGCATATATCGGTGAAGAAAATAGACTAAGATACCCACCCTCGTGGAACTTGGATTCTAGCAGGGAGAGACATAAATAAGCAATTAATATAGTAAGTATATTATATGGTATGTGAGAAGGTGGTGAGGGCTATAGAGAAAGAATCGAGTAGGTTGAAGGGGAAGGGAAATCAGGGTGGGGACAGGGGGCAGTATTCAATAGGGTAGTCTGGGCAAACCTCATTAAGAAGTGAGGTTTGGGGAAAGACTTAAGGGAGCAGAGGGAGTTAACCAAGTAGAGGATATCTGGGGGAAGAGAGTGCAGGCAGAGAGAACAGCTAGTGCAAAGGCCCTGTGGTACAGAAGCACGGAGGCCAAAGGGCTGGGTGGGGAGAGGGGATTAGCAGGAGATGAGACCAGCTTCATTGCTGGTTCTGACAGAAAAAGAAAAGTTGCCTAATTGTAAATAGATATGTTTCTTCATATGCTTGTTCTAATCCTGCTCCTCCAAGTGTGTTCTCCAGACCAGCAGCATCACAATCAACCCTCAGCTTGTTAGAAAAGCAGAATCTTAGGACCTACCCCAGTCCTACCGAATCAGAATCCTGATGAACAATATCCCCGGGTGATTATGAATCATATACAGGAAGACACGTTTGAAAGGATACCACCTTTATAAATATACAGGCATTTTATTTTATTTTTTATTGAAATATAATTGATTTACAATGTTGTATTAGTTTCAGGTGTACAGCAAAGTGATTCAGTTATACATACATACATATATATGTACATATATATGTATATATATACACATACATATACTTTTTTAGATTCTTTTCCATTATAGGTTATTACAAGATATTGAGTACAGTTCCCTGTGCTCTACAATAGGTCCTTGTTGGTTATATATTATATATATAATAGTGTGTATATTTGAATCCCAAACTCCTAATTTATCCCTCTCCCCAATATACAGGCGTTTTAAACAGCATATGCTTTACCAAATGAGAGCCTTGACTGAGACAATCCTTAAATTGCCCTTTCACAAGGGCTGTTGAAGGACAAGAGCTACCGAGAGTGCCACCTAGTGGTGGCTTAAGAAAATTGACATCTCTAAGAGAAGGATCACGCGGAGATTGTGTAGTTTTTTGGTTTTCTTGGCCGCACCCCGAGATTTGTAGGATCTTAGTTCCCTGACCAGGGATTGAACCCGCGCCCCTGGCAGTGGAAGCACAGAGTCCTAACCACTGGACCGTCAGGGAATTCCTAGAGATTGTGTAGTTTTAACACAATTAGTTGGACTTTTCATGTATCCCCATGTCAGAAAAAAGCAAAACAGGCTGAGGAACTGCTCTAGATTAAAGGATACTAAAGCGCCTGGACAACTAAATGCAACACGTGATCCTGGATTGGATCCCAGACCCTTTGAAAAAGAGCTATTCAAGGGGCTTCCCTGGTGGCGAAGTGGTTGAGAATCTGCCTGCCAATGCAGGAGACACGGGTTCGAGCCCTGGTCTGGGACGATCCCACATGCCGCGGAGCAACTGGGCCCATGAGCCACAACTACTGAGCCTGCGCGTCTGGAGCCTGTGCTCCGCAACAAGAGAGGCCGCGATAGTGAGAGGCCTGCGCACCGCGATGAAGAGTGGCCCCCCGCTTGCCACAACTAGAGAAGGCCCTCGCACAGAAACGAAGACCCAACACAGCCAAATAAATAAATAAATAAAGTGGAAAACTGAAAAAAAAAAAAAAAAAGAGCTATTCAAGGACAATGCTGGGCCAACTGGGAACATTTGAATGTGGAATGTATATAAGATACTAGGATGGTGTTAATGTTCAGTTTCCCAAGTGTGATAATACACCATGGTTACGCAGGATGTTTTCTTAGTAAGGAATAAAGTGTCATGATGTCTGTACCTAAATTTCAAACAATTCAGCAAAAATTAAAATTAATACATAGAATGAGAGAGAAAGAGAGAACAAATGTGCAAAATGTTAACAACTAGTGAATCAAGGTGAAGAATATACAAGTGTTCATCGTACTACTTCTTGTAACTTTTCTGAAGGTTTGAAATTTTTCAGAACTAAAAAAAAGAGGGCAGCGCAATCATCTATGAATACATTTTAAGGCGCAAGGAGCTACTCGAGGAGACCTGGAACCAGTGGACCAAGTGGTAACAGCTGGGGTAACCTTGAACCTTCCCCCGCCACGGTGGTTATCTCTGTTTCTCTGGCTGATTTCCCTAGAGAGATGAAAGACCAAACCTTTGAGCAGATGGAAAGTTGAAGTGATGGGGTCCCAAGGAGCAAAGGCGGGAAATCATCTCAGGCCTGGGTCTCCAGGCCTGGCTGTATCATGGGCTCCATTTCCCCTCTATTTCATTCTTTCATTCCATGTTATTTTAAATTACAAATATGGTGCATATTCACTGTGGAAAAAATCCAAACAATATAGAAGGATAGAGAGTGAAATATGAAAACTCTTCTTTTTTTTTTTTATAAATTTATTTATTTATTTATTTTTGTCTGCTTCTGGTCTTTGTTGCAGCACGTGGGGTTTCGGCGAGCGGGGGCTACTCTTCGTTGCAGTGCGCGGGCTTCTCATTGCAGTGGATTCTCTTGCTGGGGAGCACAGGCTCTAGGCACGTGGGCTTCAGTAGTTGTGGCACACGGGCTCAGCAGTTGTGGCTCACAGGCTCTAGAGTGCAGGCTCAGCAGTTGTGGTGCACGGGCTTAGTTGCTCCGCGGCACGTGGCATCTTCCCGGACCAGGGATCGAACCCCTGTCCCCTGCACTGGCAGGCGGATTCTTAAGCACTGCGCCACCAGGTAAGTCCCTGAAAACTCTTCTTAAAACCATTTCCCTGCTCCCATGCACCCTGCCTAGAAATAACCAGGGTGAACAGTTCCTTCCAGGCTCCTTTCTGTTTAGTGATAATCCCTGTTTATGCACGTTCCATGGGGGACAAGGTTTGTGTGGTTTTGCCTATTTATCCATGGTGCCTGGCATATAATAGGTCTTTATTAAATGTTGGTTGAATAAATTGTTGCCTTTCACAGAAACGGGATCATTCTGAACATATTTTTCTTCTGCCTGCTATTCTCATTTAACAGTAGATATTTTCCCGCCGTCTATACAGGTTTGTCTTTTTTGCCTCATTATTTTTAACTGTTAAATGTTGCCTGGTGCACCAGCCTGGTATCCCATGATATGCAGGGGTCTTCACTTATTTAATCAGTTGCCCTTTAGTGGGCTTTTTTTTCTCCATTGTAAACAGCTGGGAAAGCCCTTGCAAATAGCATCACGCACATGTGGGAGCATTCTCTAAGTAAGATTTCTAGCCTGAGAACTGCAGATTAGAGGATATTTAATGTTTGAATGGCTATTGTCCTCCTTTGGCCTTGGTCATGGGCAGTTCCCTCCTTCTGGAAGCTTCTCGTTGCCTACTACACTGTAGATGGCAGAGACCCTCCTTGAGCATAGCCAAGGGAGCTGTGGCCTTTTCCATTCTCAGGCAGGAAGGAGCTGGCCCAGCAGGCTTCTTCCTCTGTTGCAGGTGGGTCCAGACACTGAGAAACTCGGCCCTCACTTGTCAGAGTTGGATGGAGGCAGATAGGGAGAAAATGCGAGCGCCATTCTAGGTGGTGGGCAGCTAGCCACGGGCACGGCTACCCGCACGGTGGGTATGAGCATCTCAGGTGAGGGGACCTACTCATTAGCTGAGACTCTGGGGAGGAAGAAACTAAACTCAAAGTCTACACGCCTCAGCAAAAGAAAGAGACAGAGGTAGAGACACGCACAGAGCAAGAGATTGAACCTCTTCTAGGAAAACAAGCCGCATAAGCCCATGAAAACAGATGAAGTGATGGGTGTTCACAGCATTCGTTGGCAAAATTACCAAGCGTGCACAAAAAGAAAATAATGACTGTGCATTCCCAGGCTTGATTAAACAGTAATTATACTTCAAAAGCTCGTTAAATGTCCCTCTTAAAAAAACACCAAGCTAGGCGATTTTTCTTTCACATTTAATAGCAACTATTCTTGTATTCTTTCTTGTCCAAAGTGGCCATAATAATGGGGGCGTGGTGAGACAACACCCTCACAAGCTGCTGGTGGGAGAAGGGAGCAGCAAAATCCTTCTGAAGAATAACTCCTCCGAGAGCCTGAAACACCTTCCTGCCCTTTGGCTCAATCATTCTGTTTCTAGGAATTTCTCCTAAGGCAATCAGTAGACCCATAGACAAAGATTTACATACAAAGATGTTCATCGCAGCCTTGTTCGTAGTACAAAATATTGGAATTCACCTAAGCAGTGACCCTTAATGAGGGATGCGTTTTATTTTTTTTAATTAATTAATTTTTTTGTTTGGCCACGCTGCACGGCTTGAGGGATCATAGTTCCCCGACCAGGGATTGAACCCAGGTTTTTGGCAGTGAAAGCGTGTAGTCCTAACCACTGAACCACCAGGGAATGTCCGAGAGATGCGTTTTAGAATCAACTGGAAGTTTATTAAACGCGTGTGCATGCACACACGCATGTGCACACATACACTGGGGCAGAAGCTGGGTGGCCCAGCTGTGGTTTGAGTGCCTCTGTTTTTAACTAGCTCACACAGGACATTCTTATGCTAATGCAAATTTGAGACTCATTCACCCTGATCCCTCTAAGATTATGGGTATTTCTTCTTTAAATATATATCATATATACATGTGTCTTTTTTCAGATCTCACAGTGGGCATGAATTACTTTTATAATCAGAAAAATATATTAAGAAAATAGACTAGAGGACAGCTAAGGAAGTTCAACTGACAAACACCTATTGTGTACCAGGCCTTGTGCATGGTGTTAATTCTGAAATAAGGCAAGTGCAGTCTGCCCTTTGAGAAGCTCACAGCCCTCCGCAGGAGAGAGCCATGGGAAGACAAATATTACCTGGAGAGACGTGTTGTAGTAGAGGTAAGTGCTAGGGCTGGTGCAACCCAGGGAGTAATTAGCTCTGGTTAGAAGCCTTAGGAAACCACTTCCAGAACAGGAGACATTTCGGCCAGTCCTTGAGGCACATGGAGGGAGGGAAGGAGGGAAACAGCATTGCAGGCTCAGGGAGGGGACAGCTTGTGCAAAGGCACAGAGGCATGAACACCCTTGCTCGTTTGAGGAAATGTGAGCAGCGAGGTGTGGCTGGAGCAGAAAGTTGACACAAGGCGAAGAGGAGAAACTGGAGAGGCAGGCGGGCCCAGCCCAGGAGCTTGTGGGACCTGAGCTGGAAGGCCAGTGGTTCCCAGACGGTGTGCCAAGGAACACCAGTCCTCCTTCAGACTGATGGATGCTCCGCCCTCCTGCCCTCCCTGCTCTCCCTCCTGTGGGGTGGCACCTTCTATCCACCCTCCTGTGTTCTTTCTCCAGGACAGACAGGACTCACCCGGCCAATGCTCCCAGCAGCCAGGTTTGGGCTTGTCACACGGCACTCGCTTTGGACAGCTGGTCCCCATGCAGGTAAACTCAAACGAGGAGGTTGAGGAAAGACTGGGAACAGCATGGTGCCCCAGCCATAGGTCTTGGTTTTTCAGTCTTCAAGAGTCCTTAATATATGGAATCAAAAAAATCAAAAAACAAAAGCCAAACTCAGAGCTACAGAGAACAGATTGGTGGTTGCCAGAGGTAAAGGTAGGGGTGGGTGAAATGGGTGAAGGGGTCAGAAGGCACAAACTTCCAGTTGTAAAATACCTAAGTCCCAGGGATGTAATGTACAACACGGTGACTGTAGTTCATGATACTGTATTGTACATTTGAAAGTTACTAAGAGAATAGATCTTAAAAGTTCTCATCACAAGAAGAAAAAATTTTCTAATAATGTGTGGTGATGGATGTTAACTAGACTTATTGTGGTGATCGTTTTGCGATATATACAAATACAGAATCGTTATGTTGTACACCTGAAACTAATATGTTATATGTCAATTATATCTAGGTTTTATTTTATTTATTTATTTATTTAAAAAAATTTTTTTTAAATTTATTTATTTATTTATTTATTATTTTTGGCTGTGTTGGGTCTTCGTTTCTGTGCGAGGGCTTTCTCCAGTTGTGGCAAGCGGGGGCCACTCTTCATCGTGGTGCGCGGGCCTCTCACTATCGCGGCCTCTCTTGTTGCGGAGCACAGGCTCCAGACGCGCAGGCTCAGTAGTTGTGGCTCACGGGCCCAGTCGCTCCGCGGCATGTGGGATCCTCCCAGACCAGGGCTCGAACCCATGTCCCCTGCATTGGCAGGCAGATTCTCAACCACTGTACCACCAGGGAAGCCCCTATATCTAGATTTTAAATAAAGCAAGATGGGAATTCCCTGGTAGTCCAGTGGTTAGGACTCTGCACTCCACTGCTGAGGGCCCAGGTTCAATCCCTGCTTGGGAAACTAAGATCCCACAAGCTGCAAGGCACAGACAAAAGAAAAAAAAGGCAAGAAAAAAAAGAATGAAGTAGGTGTTTAGTAAATGTCAGATGTCTTCGGCTTTTACTATATGAGTAATTAGAAATATAAATTTTATTAAAAACCCTGGATATTCTTTTTTTTTAAGTCTTTAAGAAAAAGCAAAATTTAGCACGCCCTCTCCCCTTTTTTCCCCACTGACTTGGCCATAGAAACAGGAACTTCTGGCTATCCTTATATATTGCACGTGATTTAGGAAATAAAATCTTTTAAGGCAGAGAGAGTGCACGCCATTAAACAAATAGCATGACTGCAGGGTTTCATTAAGTTCAGTGGATGTTAGATGTAGTCGTTGAAGCCACCACCCTGCCCGCCACCATAAATGGGAAGGATTTTTGTACTTTTCTCCAGGCTTTGGAAACTCCATCCTAAGGATCCAGACTAGAGGGTTTCTGCCTCTTTTTTTTTTTTTTTTTTTTTTTTTCCTGGTGCTGCTCTGTTCTTGCGATGGGACTTGTCACTTAGAAACTTCTGAGACAGAGAAGGAAATGAGGTCGCCACACCACCATGGAGCGAGACAGGAACTCCAGCTCATCCCGGTGGCTTCTAGTCTAAAAATATCCCAACTTGGCAGGCAGGAACTTTCTTCCTTCTTTCCTTCTGGTAGACAAGGCTGGAGGCAGAATTCTTTCTGAATTCTGCTGAACAGAGCACGTGTCTGTAAGAGCCAAGTGCAGAGAAGAGCTGAGAGGTGTTTCCCCGGGTCCAACAGGTCCAGGGAGGACCCTTCACTGTCTCTTACTGGACGTCACTCCTTCAGCAACGAGTGTTTACCGAGGGCCTATGATGGGCCTGGTCTTGCAGAAGGAGGGAGAGACAAGATCCCAACCCAGCCCTCCTGGAGCTCACCATCCAGGGGCAGAGGTGCTAATAATTACTTGAATCCCCCTTTGGATAAGTGTCGCAAAGGAGATACTCAGGACCAGAGGGATCTAGGCCACTCTGATTGACAACCCAAGGCCAAAGGAAATGGGTTTCCAAGGTGACAGGACTCGATTTCATCTTTAGAGAAGGAAGAGTCTGGGGAATTCCAGACTGGCAGTCCAGTGGTTAGGACTTCGAGCTTTCACTGCCGAGGGTGAGGGTTCGATCCCTGGTCAGAGAACTAAGATCTTGCAAGCCTGTATGGTGCAACCAAATTAAAAAAAAAAAAGAAAGAAAGAAAAGGAAGAATCTGGTAAAAGTGAAGAGGTTTGAGAAGAAGGAGGTGGATGTTGATGAAAAAGGTTGGGATTCAAGATGGATTGTTCTCCAGAAAGGGAGAAAAGGCAAGGAGGTTCCATGTTGTTCCCTGGGCGCTCTGTCAGCATAAACATTAACCAGAATCATAGCAGATACATGAATGCTATAGCCAAGCTCTTGAAAAGGTCACTGAGATACCATCACAGCTGCAGGGGAGCCTTGAGTGATACCAGCCAGACCCCCCGGCTGTCACATCCACAGATTGCTGCCCACCGTTGGCACCACCCCCCGGAACTCTCCATCCACACGTGAGGGCCAAATCTTCTTATCAGGCATTTTATTTTGGGTTACTCAACTTTCCTCTGTTGCCCAAACAACATTGTAACAGCAGTAATGGAAATTGAGACGGGGGTTGGGAGGGGGGGAACACAGCAATCCTATCACTCTCCCATATCAACATTAAGTTTGGGATATCCCTCGTGGCACAGTGGTTAAGAATCTGCCTGCCAGTGCAGGGGACCTGGGTTCAAGCCCTGGTCCAGGAAGATCCCACATGCCACGGAGCAACTAAGCCCATGCGCCACAACTACTGAGCCCGTGTGCCGCAACTACTGAAGCCCACGCGCCTAGAGCTCAAGCTCTGCAACAAGAGAAGCCGCCACAATGAGAAGCCCGTGCACCGCAAGGAAGAGTAACCCCCGCTCGCCGCAACTAGAGAAAGCCTGTGCACAGCAATGAAGACCCAACACAGCCAAAAATAAATAAATTAATTAAAAAAGAAAAAAAACATGTTAGGTTTTCCATTTCCAGCTCCATGTAAAAGACGAAGAGAACAGGCTTGTGGAGACATTGGTGACATCCCACGGCCTGCCCTGGCCAGCTCCCCACTATGACATTTCCCGGCACCCACGGACACATCGAGGTCCTGCCTGAAGTCTGATCTGTTGGACAAGAAACAGGCCATCAGAAACATGTGACCTGGGACTTCCCTGGTGGCGCAGTGGTTGAGAATCTGCCTGCAAATGCAGGGGACATGGGTTCGAGCCCTGGTCTGGGAAGATCCCACATGCCGTGGAGCAGCTAAGCCCACGACACAACTACTGAGCCCGCGTGCCACAACTACTGAAGCCCACGCGCCTAGAGCTCAAGCTCTGCAACAAGAGAAGCCACCGCAACGAGAAGCCCACGCACCACAATGAAGAGTAGCCCCCGCACACCGCAACTAGAGAAAGCCCGGACGCAGCAACGAAGACCCAACAATAAAGACCCAATGCAGCCAAAAATAAATAAATAAATTAATTAATTAATTAAAAAAAAAAGAAACATGTGACCTGGTTGTCAAAGCTTGCTGTCTCCATCCCACCACGGCTTGGAGGGAATATGAGAGACCAGACTACGGGAACGAGGATTGGATGAGTAGGGAGGTGGTCAATGGATGCTTTGAAAAGGGTTAAGTAAGGGTCAAGTAGGTCAGAGGAATGACTCCTGGGCTTGGCAGAGTGGAGGTCATCAATGATTTGACAAGAGCAGTTTCAGGGGAGCAGTGGAGGTGGAAGACGCTGGGGGAGCAGCTTAAAGAGGATGGTGGGAGAGGAAGAGGAGAACTCTTGAGAAGTTGTGCTGTAAAGGATAGCAGAGAATAGGACAGCAGCAGGGAGTCTGGGCAAGAGGGAGGGGGTTTTTCAGAAAAGAGATGCTAGAGCATGTTTGTATGTTGATGGATTGGATGTGAGCTGGAAAGGATGAAATCCCAGATAACTCATTGTTCTTTTTCTTTTATTATTATTTTTATTGGAGTATAGTTGACTTATAACATGCAGAAACTAACACAGTGTTATTCACAAAGTGAATCAGTTATACATATACATATATCCACTCTTTTTTAATAATTAATTTATCTATTTTATTTTTGGCTGCGGTGGGTCTTCGTTACTGCGCGCGGGCTTTCTCTAGTTGCGGCGAGCGGGGGCTACTCTTCGTTGTGGTGCGTGGGCTTCTCATTGCGGTGGCTTCTCTTGTTGCGGAGCACGGGCTCTAGAGCGCAGGCTCAGTAGTTGTGGCGCACAGGCTTAGTTGCTCCACGGCATGTGGGATCTTCCCAGACCAGGGCTCAAACCCATGTCCCCTGCATTGGCAGGCGATTCTTAACCACTGCGCCACCAGGGAAGCCCCCTCCACTCTTTTTTAGATTCTTTTTCTATATAGGTCAGTACAGATTATTGATTTCCCTGTACTATACAGTAGGTCCTTGTTAGTTATCTATTTTATATGTAGTAGTGTGTATATGTTAATCCCAGTCTCCCAGTTTATCCCTCCCCCTGTCACAACTCATTGTTCCGGATGTTCTTGACTCCAGCAAGTGAGTGGGTGGGCCATGGTGCCATTGACTATGATGGGGGTGGGCAGAGACCAAGAGCTCCTTTCGAGGACTTTTAACATGGGATGATTTTCAGGCATCCACGAGAGACCAAGCAGGCAGTTGGGTAAGGCTGGAGAATAGCGGGAGCCCTGTGTTTTCTCCTCTTCTCTGAAATGTATGAAACCTATAGCATGAGCTGGGCCTGGGGATGTGACATTCGCCATAACTTGCACAAAGCAGAGGAACGCTTTCGGCACTGGACAGCAAGCTCCTGGGTTTTGTTCACCGCTGTGTCTCTAGCACCTTGCCGAGCACCAGGAGACAGTAGATGTTCAATCAGTATTTTCCATCTGGATGGATGAATAACATTATGGTCCCTCTCAGTCTCCAGAAACTGGGTGACTTTCTAAAGCCCGGGACAGATGCCTTCACAGCTTAATGAGAGAGGCCTTACTAATTATAACAATGATGCCGATGATTGAGGGATGACTTATAGTCAGGAAGGGGCAATTGCTCTTCTGAATAATCATTTAAATGGGTCACACTGTGATTGCTCAGAGGGCTATGAGAGTCAAGGTAGGAGTAGGAGGGTGGGATAGGTGATTGGAAAATGGGAAGGAGGCAATGCCAATTCCACCAGTAAGCAGGGTTTGTTTTGGACCTCAGGCTAACTTCTTGATTTCTCCAGCCCTTTTAATTTTTTTTTTTTTTATGGCAGTGATAGAGATCTACCACCCCAAATAGCTGTAGGCACTGCTAATAAAATCACGGAGCCTCTATGGCAAACCAGGGAACCTAGTAAACCAGAAGTTGAGCGCTAGTTCTCAGAAGCAGAGACTTGGTGTCTATTTGAGGAGGCTTAGTGGGGCCCTGGATACCGTGAAAGAGGTCAATCATTTTCTAGCCCAAAGACAACGGTAGGACTTGGCCTTGAGGAAGGGTCAATGGAAAGTGATGTCCGTGTGTTTGCTCCCTTCTTTGCCAGTGTGCCCCAGGGACCTGATAGGAGAGTTTCCAGTTTCCTCTGGCTGAATTGAGCCGGTGCTGCCTGTAAGGTGAAGGGCCTGTGCTAATCTCTTCTTGGCAAGTTATACTGCCCCATGATTGAAATCACCAGGAGAGCATCGTGAGGGCCCGGGGTATGTGTGCCACAGAAGGAAAGAAGGAGGAGCCAGCGTGGGGGTGAGGGCCAGCGATGCCACAGACACTGGAGTCTTCCCACGAGAGTAAAGTGAGGCCGTGGGGCAGGAAGCCAGGTGAGCAGCCACAACACAATAGAGAGGTAGCGACTCGCAATGGGTAAGGTGTGGAACGGCCTGACCTCTGTGATTTTATAGAAGAGGCAATGGAAGCCCAACAAGGGTTGTCCGTTTCTTCCCCAGACATTTCTCAAGAGCCAGTTACGTGCCAGGGGCTGGGCCAGTGTTTTGGTTACATATTGCTGCACAGGACATCACCCCAAAACTCAGAGGCTTAGAACAACAGCCATTTTATTCTCCCATTTCTGTGGGTTGACTGGGCTCAGCTGTGTGGTTCTTTGCCCCGTATGATGATGGCTGAGGCTGTGGTCATCTGGGGTGAGACTCAGCTGGACCCTCTGAGAGGCTTATTCACAGTGATAGCAGTTGGTGCTTGGAGAGTAGCTGGGCCTTTCATCCGGCGTCCCTCAGTTCTTTTCTTCTCCTTCTCCTCCCCCTCCCCCTCCCCCTCCCCCCACCTCCTTCTTCTTCTTCTTTTTTTCCGTTCTCTTCTTTCTGGCTTCTCCAAGTGGCTTGGTCTTCTCAAAGCAGGTGACTGATTTCCAAGAGCCAGGAAGTGGAAGCTGTCAGTCCTCTCAGTCTTCTTAAGGCCTGAGCTCAGAAGTCTCAGAATCCCATTTCTGCTGCATTCTGTGGGTCAAAGTCAGTCCTAGAGTGTATTAGTTATCTACGCTGCCTAACAAATAATCCCACTTAGTGGTTTAAAATGATGATAAATATTCCTCTCTCACAGCTTCTGGATTAGTCAGGAATCATGCAGAAGCTTTGCTGGGAGGTTCTGGCTTGGGTCATCACATGAGATTGCAGTCAAAATGTCATCCAGAGCTGTACTCATCTGAAGGCTTGATTGGGACCGGAGGGCTCAGCTCCAAGGTGGCTCAGTCATATGGTTGGCAAACTGGGGCTTGCTGTTGGCAGGAGGACTCAGTTCTTCTGTACACAGGCCTCTCCACAGGCTGCTTGAGTATCCTCATTACACTGATGAGGATCTGAGTATCCTCAGATGTCAGACTTCATCACTTCTGCCACACTCTTTTTATCACACAGACAAGCCCTGGTTCACAGTGGGAGGAGACTATGAAAGGGCATGAACGACCAGGAAGTGAGGATCACTGGGACCATCTTGGAGGCTGGCTACCATACGAGGCCAGCCCAAGATTCCAAGAAGTGGAGGAATAAACTCTACCTCTGGATGGCGGGAATGACCAAGAAGAGTTTGTGGCCATCTTTAGTCCACCAAATCCAGGCTCTAAGGGTTTAGTCAGAAGGGCTTTGTGCTCATAGAACTTACAATCTAGACCATGGTTTAGGTCCTATAGTCTAGGACCACACAGAAAACTAGTGGCACAGACTGGATGTGTCTGTCATCTTCCTTATACAGATGACAAACCTGAGGCTCAGAAAAGACCAATCATACGCCCAAAGTCATATAGTGAATAAGTGGCAGAGCTGAGATTAATACTCAGACTCTTCTGACCCCAAGCCAAACCCTTCTTTCCCTTATCCTGTACTGCTACTCGTTATGTTACCATGTTAACTTTTAAATAAAGGATACAAAATTGTATCTAGTGTAAAATAACAGCTATGTAAAACAAACTATGCTTTAAAAAAGAACAGGAGGAAATACAAACAAAGTGTTGACAATTGTTAATAGGTGATAAGAAAATATGTGGTGTTTTTTTTCTTCCTTCTCCTAGGTTTCTGTGTTTTTTTCATACCCTACACCGAGCTTCTATCACTTTCATAATGGAAAAACCCAAACCATTTCCTGCTGTGGTGGATCACACAGGCACAGTGGGAGAGAGGCGTGCTGGGGGGTTGGCGGGTGGGGAAGGAGCCCTCCACCTGTGGATTTTGGTTCCTCCTCTGCTGTGTGGCAGTCATTGTGCTTCTGGTTCTTCTGAAAGGCAGTGGCTGTTAATTAGCTCACCTGTGCAAACAGAGCTGTGGCCCCTCAGCTGAGGTGTGGGAAGAAGAACCTTCTTGGGAAAAAAAAGCTGTGTTGCTTGCATTCCAGGAGAGTGGGGAGCAAAGGAAACTAGAGGGCTGATGTTCCCGCTTCCTGATGGGATATACCTATAATGCTGTTTTCTGGTCCAAGCTCAAGGTCACTGCCTCTCAAATAGGAGTTTTTGTACTGGGACAACATGAGAGAACATTTGAAATTGATGCTTTCCTGGAAACTCCAAGATATGTAGTCACTGTAGATAAAAGCTGTTCAGTTGTTTTAAAGTATTAGACATTTTTGGTTGCCTGCAACCATGTGATAGCTTCTTTCACTTCTATTTTTGAGGCTTAAGCATATCACCCGATTGTCTTCCTGTATGCATTACACTCCATGGCTAGGAATTTTCCCTAGAATAAAAAAACAACAGCTTAGGGCTTCCCTGGTGGTGCAGTGGTTGAGAGTCCGCCTGCCAATGCAGGGGACACGGGTTCGAGCCCTGGTCTGGGAGGATCCCACATGCCACGGAGCGGCTGGGCCCGTGAGCCACAACTACTGAGCCTGCGTGTCTGGAGCCTGTGCTCCGCAACAAGAGAGGCCGCGATAGTGAGAGGCCCGCACACCGCGATGAGGAATGGCCCCTGCTCGCCGCAACTGGAGAAGGCCCTCGCGCAGAAACGGGGACCCAGCGCAGCCAAGAATAAATAAATAAATTAATTAATTAAAAAAAAAAAAAGAAAGAAAAGATGACTACTATCTTTAAAACAAAAACAAAAACAACAGCTTCCATTAATTGGGCACCTGTTATGTAAAGATGCTACACTAAACATTTATGCATACACTTAATCTTTACAACAGCATATGATGTGGATATCTCCAATTTACAGATGAGGAAACAGGAGTTCAAGGAAGTTCAGTATCTTATCCAAAGTCACATGGCTCAGAAATGACACAGGCAAAACCTGAACCCATGTCCAAATGACCCCAAAGTCACTAGACTAATGCTGCTTCCCTAAAGAGAACATTATAACAACATTAAAAGACATTTGAAATCTTATATCCCTAAAGCCTAACTTAAGATGGCAGGTTTTTTTGGACAGTGCAACGTTCCTCTTTTTGAAAATGGACTTTGTATCAGAAACCTCTGTGTCCCACTGGAGATCTTCAGCCACCGCTGGAGTGGTCAGTTCTGTGACTGCTCCTACCAGCTTCCAGCAGGTACAGTCTGACAGTGTCTTGCCTCTGGCTCACAGCCGGTACCTCAGACCCCACCCAGGGCATCTCGGTTGATGCCCACTCAGTGCCATGCCAGTGCATCCTGGAAGCAGGGTGCAGGCCCCTGTGCAGAGCTTTTCACCAATGGGGGCAGAAACCATTGGGTAAATGTCTCCCCCTCTCTCCCCCATCCTAGAAGGTGGGTCCTGAGATGTTTTTCTTAGGGCTTCTCAGTCTCTCCAAATCGAGCAGCCTGGAACGTGGCCACCCCAATAACACATTATCAAACGCCTCTGCCTCTATCCTTGCTTTGGTTCCTGAGCCTCAGGTATGCTCCCTGCGCTCACATTCCCCAGCAATGTATTCACATGTGAGCTTTGTCTCAAGTTCTGCGTTTGGGGGAACCCTGGCCAAAACAGATTCAAACATTTTCTTTGCCTAAGCTCTCACCCAAATATAGACCATCTTTGTCTTCTGAATCGCGTAGGTGCTGAGTACAGTAACCACGTGGACATGGCAAAGGCGAGCAATTTCACGCTTTCCATTTCTAATTCTGTTTAACCACCAGACTGGGAGTGGACATTTCCCACTGACGTCTAGCTACTCTATATCAGGGTATGTAAATCATGTTTTCAAGATTAAAACAAACAAATAACCTTCCCGTATGTTTAGGTGGATGTATACGTCATTAAAAGGCCAGCTGAGGGAGTTCCCTGGTGGTCTAGTGGTTAGGATTCCAGGCTTTCGCTGCTGTGGCCTGGGTTCAATCCCTGGTTGGGGAGCTGAGATTCCACAAGCGGAGTGGGCAAAAAAAAAAAAAAAAATGGCCAGCTGAGCCCTCCCACTTCTGCTACTTAAGGGGACAGGAGAGATGGTGCAGGGCTGGGGCCAGAACCTGTTGGCTGCACTGCTGACCCTCTATCCCTGGAGTTAAAATTGTGCTCCAGGGTGATTCTGGGCAAGCCAGAGATTGAATCTCCTGTGCCGAAGTGGAGTAGAGGGCCCGGGGGTTGGAAGGCAGCAAAGATGGCGGGTGATGTCAAGGTTAGAGGGAAAGTGAGGGAGTGACCGCTGTACAATGGATTCATTCTCTGCGTGGAGCACTGGGAGGGCCCTGAGAGGCAAGGCAGAGAGTCAGCAGGGAAAGGGAGGGAAATGTCAGTCTTTCTTCCTAGAACTTCACTCTGGCTCTGCTCCAAATCGGTTAGAAGCCACCATTCCGCCAGTGGCCCTCCCTCGGAATGACAGAGCTTTGAGACATTTATATTGAATAACCTCGGGTCTCACATGCTAATTAGCAAAGTAAATAATCGACATCAGCTGGCTGTTTGTTGCTCCTTGATGGCCGGGAATCATTCACAGGTGTATCAACCCACTGGGTGAGGCATTTCTAAAGCCCGGGAAGACTTCCCTCCAGTATCCCTTCCTGCAAATGCTCATGTCTCCATGACGATGGTGGGAGTCCCTCTGTTCATTAACAGGTTTTTTTTTTTTTTTTTTTTGGCCATGCTGTGCGGCTTGTGGGATCTTAGTTCCTTGACCAGGGAGTAAACCCAGGCCCCGGCAGTGAAAGCACGGAGTCCTAACCACTGGACCGCCAGGGAATTCCCAGGTTTTTATTTTAGAAGGAAAACCAAACAAGAGAGAAGGATACTCTTCCCAGCCCCATCATCTCAGAGGGTCAGCCCAGTGGTGGTGCAGAGTGAACAGAAAGCACTGGAGGCCACACAGCCTCAGATCATTCTCCATAAGGAACCAGAGGAGGGAAAATCCAGGAGTCGAGTGTCTTTAGAAACTCCAACTGTATGGTCGCACCTGACCTTGTCATCACTCAGAGTAGCTCGTCTGTGAAAACCTCGCCTAACCCATCCCACTCCAAATCGACACAAAGTCTGGTTCTTCCCATCTCTCCTGCCCCACAGATTTCCTCTGATGCAGCTCCCCACCCCCATTGGATTTCCTTCTATCTCCATCCAACTTAGAACACATGATCCATCACTTCGACCCCCCCCCCCCCCGCCCCCCGTTGTCAGTAACCTGCACTGTTTTGTATTTCTCCTGTTCCTGACCCTGTAAATTCTTGACTCTGGATTCTCCACACCTGGGCCCGGCTGCCGAGCCCCACATAACCGTCTATCCAACTCCGATCCTGGGAATGCCTCAAATGCAGGGGCCCTCAGGGCTGCCCAGAATTCTCCCTCTCCATCTGGCAGCTCCCTCCTTCATTCCTCTTGGTGGCTTTTCCAGTTCTTCACTGTTTCCCTCAAAGCCCCTGTTACTACCTCCCACCCACTCTCAAGAGATGACTTCGCCTCTCACTTTAGAGCTAAAATAATAGAAGCCAGCAAGCAGGAATTTCCTTAACTTCCTGCCCTCCATCTATGAATGAATCTGCACCCACACCCATTCTTGTCTGCAACCAGCTTAAGTGGAAGAGCAAACCCTCTTCCTCCGCAGGGGCAGCTCCCCTGTCCCCGTGCGCTTCCTGGCGAACCTGTCCTCTCCTGCCCGGCCTCTTCATTCTGGTTTCTTAGCTCTTCTCCTCAGCCCAGCTCTAGGGAGACTCTGCATTTCCAGCCCCACCTACACTGCTTTTGTCAATGGCCTCAGTAACCTTCTAATTTCCGAATCCCAAGGTGCACTGTTCAGATCTCTTCCAACTTGACCTTTCTGAGGCATATTTTGCTCCCTCCTTCTCCAATCTCTTCTCCTTTGGTGACAACATACTTGTTATTTTTTGTTTGTTTGTTTTTGTTTTTTTTAAAATCACCTCTCTGGTTTCTCCTCTTTTCTTTTTTTTTTAAATAGATATATTTTATTTTATTTATTTATTTACTTATTGGCTGTGTTGGGTCTTCGTTGCAGTGCGTGGGCTTCTCATTGCGGTGGCTTCTCTTGTTGCAAAGCACAGGCTCCAGGCACGTGGTTTCAGTCGTTGTAGCACACGGGCTCAGTAGTTGTGGCTCACGGGCCCAGTAGTTGTGGCACACGAGCTCTAGAGCACAGGCTCAGTAGTTGTGGCACACGGGCTTAGTTGCTCCACAGCATGTGGGATCTTCCGGGACCAGGGCTCAAACCTGTGTCCCCTGCATTGGCAGGCAGATTCTTAACCACTGCGCCACAAGGGAAGCCCTGGTTTCTCTTCTTAATAGCCTTCATCTGGTCACCCCTAAAACACCATGGGGTTCCCCAGCAATTATAAATGCCTATTCTGTGTGCCATAGCTCCTGTGCTTAACTTTGTGGAAGCCTATAATGGTCTATCAATTTGTCAGTCTTTCTCTGCTAGATCTAATGCTAAAAGGCCATCTTTATGCACTTTTTTTTTTTTTTTTTTTTTACAAATACTGTCTTCATTTTCATCCCCAGTACTCAGCACAACACCTGGTACTTACTGAGCTCTCAGTGATTGCTCATTAAAGGTGCAGCTTGAAAAAAAAAAAAAAAAAAAGGTGCAGCTTGTGGCGCAATGGACACCTAACCCTTTTTTTCAGATGTATAAGTGGATCAGGGCTTCCCTGGTGGCGCAGTGGTTGAGAATCTGCCTGCCAATGCAGGGGACACGGGTTCGAGCCCTGGTCTGGGAAGATTCCACATGCCGCGGAGCAACTAGGCCCGTGAGCCACAACTACTGAGCCTGCGCGTCTGGAGCCTGTGCTCCGCAACAAGAGAAGCCACGATAGTGAGAGGGCCGCGCACCGCGATGAAGAGTGGCCCCCGCTTGCCGCAACTGGAGAAAGCCCTTGCACAGAAACGAAGACCCAACACAGCCAAAAATAAATAAATAAATACATAATAATTAAAAAAAAATAAAATAAAAAAATAAGTGGATCAACTTTTTGTTTTTGTGTACTTCATAACCATTTCTCCTGCCAAGAGTGAAATGCAATGTCAAAAAATTGAAGTAGGGACTTCCCTGGTGGTCCAGTGGTAAAGACTCCATGTTCCCAGCGCAGTGGGGTCAAGTTTGATCCCTGGTCGGGGAACTAAGATCCCACATGCTGGGTGGTACGGCCAAAAAAAAGAAAAAATTGAAGTAAAAAATCGTACAGCCTTTTTTTTTTTTTTTCAGTTTAAGTTTCATGAGAAAATAAGAATTATCTTGAAACGCCATAATTGGGAATAATTCAAGTATACTGGAACCTGTAGGCTTAAGCTGGAGCCTGGGTTGATAGAAAGATTTGGGTGATGGTTGGCGGGGAGGGAGGCAGATGCCAGAGTAATAACTCGGGTTTGAATTTCTATGACTTCTATCTCTTCTGTAGGTAGAAAAGATTTAGTTCACTTTGTACATATTGTACCTAGAGATCAGCTATTTGGGGGACAAAGTAAGGAATCTTGTTTGATATCTAAATTTAGCATCACAATCCCAGGCCTTTGTCATTGGTCACTATACTGAGTCACAGATGCCAAGCTCTAAAATCACTCTTGTCATTTGTAAGTTCAAAGTACGTATGTATTTATGGATATTCTTTATTTGATTTGGTTTTCATGCCAGCCCAAGGAGGCAGAATTTGTTATTATCCCATTTTATAGACAAGCACTCAGAGGCTCAAAGGGATTTAATGATATGTCTTTTTCAAGATCAAGCAGGTGGTAGGTTAGAGCAATGGAACTTAAACTCCAAGGCAGTGCTGCTATATTGCACTGTCTTTTGGTGAAGATCAGTGATATTTGCTTCTTTTGCCTTTTGAAGTTAGCCATCCTGTTTCTGGCAGCAAGGAAGGGCATTTTGGCAGGCACTGGAGCAGGCAGTTAGGAGGTCATGAATGCTGGCTCTCTCTTGAGCTAGTCTTGTGATCTTGGACACATTACCAATCCTCCGTGAGCTGCAGCTTCTGCATCCGTAAAATGGAGAAAATAACAACCATACCTACCACACAGGGTTCTTGTAAGGTTTCAATGAATTAATATGTGCAAAGATCTTGACAAAGTGTCTCGCCCAGAGTAACCTCTTAAAGGTAGGACGTGTTAATATTATTATGTTATTGTATATTTATTTTTCAAAGCATCCAAATTCCTCACTTTTCAGAAAGAAAGTCTTCTTCTAAGAGTTCGTGCTAGATCTTATTGGCCTCCAGGTAAGATTGACACTGTATTAATTAATCTAATATTTATGTAGGGCTTGGCCTGGGCAAGGAGGGTTGGGGGGCACTCTGAGATGCACACTGCCAGCTTCCGGGGACCCTTGCGGTGGTGCAGCTCCAGGCACCCCCCTTCACTCCCCATCCCACCCCCAGCCCAGGTGGAGGTTTTAAGAGGTGGCTGAATATATGTGGAACCTAGAAAAATGGTACAGATGAACCGGGTTGCAGGGCAGAAGTTGAGACACAGATGTAGAGAACAAACGTATGGACACCAACGGGGGAAAACTGCGGTGGGGTGGGGATGGTGGTGTGCTGAATTGGGCGATTGGGATTGACATGTATAAAATTGATGACTGATTAAAAAAAATAAAAATAATAAAAATAAATGAAAATAAAAATAAAAAAAAATAAAAGAGGTGGCTGAGACAAGCTTTGGGCTGTTTCTCTAGTGCTAATTGCCTTTGTTGCACATTTCCAGATATCCACGACCGGAAGGAACCCTCTCCATTTAAGACAAGAATTCTTTTTCCTTTGGGAAGGCCAAGTGAAGCAAATGGTGATCCCAGGCAGTGATATCTGCAACCCAGAGGCTTAATCCTGACGAGGCTGATGAATGTGTGTGTCGAGCTGCTCCTGGCAAACACAGCACCTATCAGATATCACAGCAAAACAACAACAACGACAAAAACAGCTGTTCTTTGGAGTCAGTTTGTTCCTCGTAGGAGGGGTCTAGGTGGAAGGGGCTGACTTTCAAGCCGAGGCAGTGACTTCTGGGTCAGATGTGTGTCTGGGACACAGGGATGGGGACAGGAATGTGTCTGGGAGGGTGGGCAGGGCTTGATGTCTTTGGAACCAAGCTCCAGAAGGGCAAGGCACCCTCCTGGGGTTATGACTGGGCCTGGTGATGGCAACGAGGAAGGGTGTGTTTGCCATTGAAGTATTTAAGCATTGTCTCACCAGTCAGAAAACAAGACTGGCTTGTTGCTTCATCCTAGCCCAGGGCCCTTCAAACTCAGATCTCAGCATGACCCACTCAGGGAACTGTTCTGAATTTCTCAGTAGGCGACGTCCAGCCCAACTAGCAAGTCTCCCAACCGTATTACTGATTTTGAGAATTAAAAAAAAAAGTTTCTCTTTATTTTTGGCAGTTGAATTTGGATTTCATTACAATGATCGACTTGAAATACGTGCCTGAGTGTGGCTCTTGTACCACCTACAGCAGAATCGCCTCAGGGGAGGGGCGTTGAAAAATGCATACTTTCCCCAGTCCCATACCAGACACACGGAATGTCTATTAAAAATGTTTAAAAAGATCCTCCAGGGTGAGGCTGAGAATGTGTCTTTGTAAGCCAATTTCTGGGACTGGACGGGAACAGATTTGCCTGACTGCCCGCTAAACCCAAATCTGAGTTAATTTGTCGAGCGGGGAGACCCTTGGTTCTAGGAGACTCAGTTTCTCCTTCTGACAGAGGCAGGTTCTGTCCCCACCTGTTGCTAGGCTGCAGGAAGAGGAAATTAATAAATGCAAAGTGCTGGGGAGAGCGCTGCTGCCAGGCTGGGAGAGAAGAGAAGCTCTTACCTCTCCCACACCAGGCTCTCCCTGGTAACCCCGCAGCCGCCCCTCTCCACAGCCCCATGGGCGGCGGCCCCTTTAACAGACCTGACCAATCGCCCGGCCATTTCCGCGGCCGCTCCTCGGCGCACTTGAAGAGGGCTGGATTGGCCGGGCCTGGCGCGCGGCCTGCTCCGCCCCCGCCGCCCTCTGGTTGGCGGCGGCGGCCGCGGGTGCGGGGCGGGTCCGCCGGCGGGGCGGGGCGGCCGGTGGCCCGGGGGCGGGCTGGCGGCAGGAAGGTGGCCGGATCCCGAGCCGTAGCGAGAGCTGCGGTGGCCGTGGAGCACGGGCGCCGGCGCAGTACAATGAGGCAGCCAGTGGATCCGGGGTGAGCGCTCCCGGGGCCGGGTGGGGCGGTGGAGGGAGCGCCCGCCGAGAAGGCTCCGGCTCCTCAGGGTCCGGGGTACGGTCGGGGGCCGGCGGCCGTTGGCGCGGCGGGGCGCGGGGGTCCGGCCCACCCAGGGCCCCGCCCCGCTGTCACCATGGTCTAGGTTAAGTTGACAGGGACGCCTACCCGCGACGCCCCCGGGCGCACCCTTCTTTCCTTTGGGGCGGTGTGGGGCAGTCTGGGCTTGACCCCGCTGGAGGTGCCCTCCGGCTGGTCCCCGCAGCCTGCGGTCCACGGGCTCCGGGCTCGGCCCCGTCCGGGGAGAACCGTCCACAAGCAAACTAAGGGAAAACAGCTTGTAATTTTGTGAATGGGGCCCCGGGTTCCTGCCGCCCCCAGCGCTCACGTTGCGAAATGCCTGGAAGTCGAGAATCGCAGTTACTTTTACGCAGATCTTTTAGAGGCTCTCTGCGCCTCGGGTTGTTTTTCTCTAGCTCCTGGAAATCGTGGGTGGTAGTGGGTGGTTTGCGTCCCTTAGACCTGAGGCGGCGGCGTCCCGAAAGCCGGGGGTTTGGAAGGTTAACAAGTGACATTGGGCTGAGGCCTAATGCCAGGTGCCCTGCCCTTAAGAGCTCGGGTGTGACGGCGGAGGCTGTGCTGCCGGCGAGCACACGAATGAAACGGTGGGACCGGGGATGGACTGAACCGTCGGCTTCAGCTGCGCCTCGCACGCTGCCCAGAATGCACGGCTGACGCGGGAGTCGGTGCAGGGGAGTTTTCCCCTTTTGAAAATGGTTTTTGGAAAACTTAGCCCCTAGGTGGGTTGATGGTTACTTAAACCATCGGTTGTTATGGTTACAGGGCAGCCAATGTAAGGGCAAAGTCTGTTTCCACCCTCGCTCTTCCTCCAAAGCTATGAAGTACTTTGTCACTACGTCTTAATAGACGCTTCTCAGGGAGGGCATACTTTTTCAGAGTTGGAGGAAAAGCGTGGGCTCCATGAAGACAGGGGTGGTGCCATATTCATGTTTGAAGTTCTAGGTCTTGACACCAGGGCTGCTCTGCACAGGAATTGAAAAGAACCAGCCTTTCGCATGTTTTGATGGTTTTCATCAAAGGATTTAAAGGAGTCCTTTCAGGAGCCTGATGTAAGCTGGAAGGGAAACAATGAGTGACTTTTATATGGAAACCAACAAGGAAAAACGGAGGGGCAAATGATCCTTGAACTCTGGGATAGGGAGTGTTTGCAAAATCTAGGTTTTTGTGGGTTTTTCTTTTTCGATGCACAGCTTGTGAGATCTTAGTTCCCAGACCAGGGTTGGAACCGGGGCCGTGGGCAGTGAATGCACAGAGTCCTAACCACTGGACTGCCAGGGAATTCCCAGGAGTCTAGGTTTGTGGGTTTAGAGCTCAGTGACACAGTGAAGCTTACCTTCTAGGAGGTATTGAAAGAGCAAAAGTGCCATTTCTATCAGCTCTTACCCAACCCTTAAATCATTTCGGGATTCTTTCAGATTCTTCTAAAAGTTGGTGATTGGTCTAAACTTATGGAAAACAAGCAGCCTCCTGAGGTAATGGGGGTAGGGTGGGATTTTTGCCATATGCTGTTTTTTTTTTTTTTTCCACTGGGCCTCTCTGGGAGTGTCAGGGAAGGCTGGGATGGGGATGGGTAGGGGGTGTATGGAGGACTGTGGGTGAACTGCCTGCACATTTATCTCCAGGAAAGGTGCTGTGCCTGAGAGGAAGGAGATTAACAAACTGATTCAGTTCAGATGATGGTGGTAATTGAGACAACTGCCAAGGCACCCGAGGGCTGGACAGAGGAGGGGGAAGAGAAAGTGCAGGGGTTTGGTGGGGCTGAGGGGGCTGGACCTTGTTGGAGGTTTGAAGAGAGGGTAGAATGTCTTCGTGTGAGAGGACTGGAGAAATAGCTTTCGCCAAGTGTATCGTTTGTGTATTAGAGATTATGGTTTTAGAATGCTTCTGGAAAAGAAGTAGGAAAGATTATTAGGCTTTTAGGTAGAATAAATATATAGGATGTTTTGCAGTTTTGGTCAAAGTGAAAAAGCATGTAGTCAAAAAATATTCACTCAACTAATTTTTGTTGAGAGTTGGCTGTGTGCCAGACACTTTGAGGCATTATGGGTATGATGGAGAAACAAACAGGACAAGAATTTGTTTCTACATCCATATGATTCACCTTCCCTCCAAGTCAAAGCTCTTCTGAGGATTTTCTGAAGCTCTTCAAGAAAGAAGGGGAAGAAATGCACAGAATATTACTTAAGTAAGAACAAAACAGAACAATGGGGAAATTCTTCCTGCTGTAGATCACTTTGGGTATCAAACTGAATCTTCCAAGACTGGTTTTCTGTGTCCGGTTTGGTATCTCTTCATCCTCATATCTGTTGACCAGTGTCTTTTGATAGTGTTCAGTTCTCTCTTTTTTTCCCTTTCCGCTGTCAGTCAGTTTATTGAGAAGTTCGGAAGTTCATCAACTGTCCCTGACCTCCAGGTGCTTCCAGTTCATTTTCTTTGCCTGAGTGTCCCTCAGGGTCTGCTTTCTCCTGTCTGGTCCTTATTCTCTCCTGAGTGTCCCACTTGGGAATTGCTGAGGTCACAGGGAATTGTTTTTTCCTTGATTCTGTCCCAAAGCAGAAGGTGGCTAGTGTAGAAAAGAGCATGTGTTGAATTCCAGCTCTGCCATGTGCTGCTTTCTCTATTTGTATGTATATATCCTTTCCCGTCCGTGAGCAGCCTTCTAAGTGAGATAGATGCTGGTAGCCTCAATTTACAGGAGAGGAAACAGAGGCTCAGAGCAGTTCAGTAACTTGCCCAGGGCAATAAGCTGGTTAGATAGTGGAACAAGATTTTTTTTTTTTTGGCCACACCACACGGCTTGTGGGATCTTAGTTCCCCCACCAGGGATTAAACCCAGGCCCTCGGCAGTGAAAGCACAGAGTCCTAACCACTGGACCGCCAGGGAATTCTCTGGAACAAGAATTTCAGTCTAGGACTTTCTGATTCCAAATGTGCTTTTCCCATCGTACCACATTGCTTTTCCCAGAAGAAGGACGGCGGTTTATTATAGGCTAGCACAGTGCCTTCTTGGACACATGAAAGGTCAGGTTCAGAGATGTTCAGAGAATTGCCGCAGTTAATGTGCTCGTGGTGGAACAAGAGTTAGCACCATTGTGTCCTTCCTCTCTGCCAGGTGTGTTTTTGGGTAATTCATGTGGCTCTCAGGAAATTTGAGTTTACTGCCATGAAAAGTTGACCAGACTTACCAGGTCTGTATCCCAATGCTTCCACTTATCAGCTCCGTGACCTTGGGCAATTATTTTCTCTCTCTGTGTACCTCAGTTTCTTTATCTGTAAATGGGACAATATTCACATTTCAACAACGCTAAGACAGTACAGTTTGTCTCATCTTAACATTTCTGAAAAGTATCTTATAATCTATGAGGTCTTAAGTTGTAGTTGGCAGCGACTTCCTTTTTTGTACGTAAAATAGTGGTGTCATAGTCAGTGGGGTTCTAGGTCATATGAACCACCGAAGTACATTCTTTATCGGTAGTTGTGAGGATTACATGAAGTCACTCGTGTGCCTGGCACAGCGTGAGCACCCAGTAACAGTTGCTCCTGTCGGATGACAGAACGTATGGTTAACTGGTAGGTGGCTCTGGGGAAAAGCTAGGGAGCATCTCGTAAGATTTGCCACTTGGAGCCCAAGCAGTAATCCATGATCTGTGGGCTGGAGGAACGTTTTTCAGTTTGCGTGAAGCTCTGTCCTTTGGCTGACTCTTGTCCGCATGTGAAGCATTAACTTCAGGAGCTAACCAGCCATGGACAGACAGCTCCCTTTGTCCTGCCTGTTCATTAAGTTCTTTGTCAACTTTAAATCCCAAGTTAAAAATAACTGTCGTCATAAGAAGTTTGGAAACGTAGGCTGATGTGAATACTCTTATACGTGAATTTTAAAGCACCTCAAGGTTCTATGCAAGATTCCGTGTTGCCTCTTGCCAAACTCCTTGTAATGCTTAATTGCATTGTGTGAAGTGTCTGTGAGGTACCATTCATCAGAGGGATGCTAGGAGGTCATGAAAGCACAGAAACCCTGGGTTTCTGAGTGAGGTAGAGAGAGCACTGCAGTTGGTATTAAGAGACCTGTTTCCAGTCCTGGGGGTTTATCCTGTTATTATGTGTGTCTTGGGCACATCATTTCCCCACTCTGGATCTTGAGGGTCTCTTCCAAAATGAGGACTTGATTTCTTAGTCTCCTCCCCCAACTCCCTCCAATACAGTGTCATAGATTATGTGAGTTTATGAATCTAAGGATCT
This sequence comes from Balaenoptera musculus, assembly GCF_009873245.2. NCBI lineage: Eukaryota > Metazoa > Chordata > Mammalia > Artiodactyla > Balaenopteridae > Balaenoptera > Balaenoptera musculus. The sequence goes on from NC_045804.1 coordinate 14,556,253, forward strand.
GAGAAATTAAATGGTTGAAAGGAAATGACTCCTGAAGTCTCAGGTGGATGTTTGTGCTCGTGCTTTTGTAAAGAGAAAAGAATGGGTAGTTGATAACAATATGAGTAACCATCATTTATGGAGAATTACTGTGTGCACTGTTCCTACTTTTAAACCTCACATCATCCTATGAGTAGTAGAGACTAGTCTCAATCTTATTTTAAGATGAGGTAACTGAGGTTCAGAGAAGTTAAGTAACTTGTCCAAGATCACACAGCAAGGACAAGGGCTTATAGCTGGGACTAGAACTCAAGCTTATGTTGCTCCCCAATATGAGTTCTGTGGTTGTTTCAGATGCACCCTGCCTCATTTTGGAATCTTCTCAAGCCATGTGCCCTGGAAGTTTTCCCAGTTTAAAAAGTGAGATTTCCCTCTGCTTTGGGGTCATGCATTCCTAGTCTTTTATTGTGTACTGACCCCTGTTTAAATTCTGAGTTCTCATTCAGAACATCTGCTGCGTATTGGGAGAACTTTGTTAAAGCTAAGGATGAACTCTATGGGAGTTGCAGAAGACTTAAGTCCTCTTTGGTTTTTCTTTGGTGAACAAAACCACAGGCCAGGTCACTGTGAGCATAGGTGGGACTGTTGAGAGAAGAATCTGACCTTTCTGTGAGGAAGCTGGTGGGGTGGGGAACAGGGTGGGCTTTGAAACAACCAGGTAATCTTTGTCTGTTGGGTTTGCTTGGAAGATTGGTTCTAAGGGCTTTACCCCAAGAGATGATTGGAACTAACCCACTGAGCCCCTCCCCGGCTTATCCTAACAGTTGAGAATGGAACTGGGCAAGAGGAGCCCTCTTCAGTCACCACCTTATTTAGGATTTGAGATTTAAACCCACCCCTTGGATTGCTCCCGCAAATAACCTTTCAGAATCACAGTATGCATTTCATAAGGGTTCCATTTCACGTTTGTTACTTAAAGCTGACATAAGCTGGCCTATTCTCTTACTCAATTTTAAGTCCTTTCTTACACCTAATGTTGTCTTTTAGGCAGTGTTCCTCAAGATGGTTCTGTTTATCATTTGGGGCTTGAAATATAAAATTTAAAAGTCTTTCTGCTGAAAGGACTGACTAAACAGTGATTATCACTCATTAAACAAGTATCTGAGCGTCTGCTGGAGCCAAGCATTGTGCTTGGCATTGGAAATCCAATGGGGAGCAAAACAGATGTGTTCCCTGCCGGCACATAGCACATTTCGTAGTCTAGACAATTAACAAGTCAACAGACGTGTGCATTGTATATATTAAATTGTGATAAGTGCGAAGTCTCCTTCCTCTGAGGAAAAAGAACAGGCCCTGAGAAAGAATAAAGGGAGGGAGCCAGCAACTGGGAGTGTTGGGAAGAGCACCTCAAGGGAGGGAGCAGCGTGTGGCAAGTGTGGCTTCAGGGGAGGAGGGGGCGGCGAGGAGGGCCTGAGAGGAGGGGCTGAAGATGGGAGAGGCAGGTGCATCACAGAGCAGAGGGGAGGGGCTGGGGCTCAGAGCCGGACACTGCTTGAGGCACCTTGGGAATTTCTTACAAGGGTTTGCTGACTCACAGGCAGTGGGAAACTTGGCCTGGAGGGGATGAGCTTCTGTTCTGGGTCCACATTTCCCATCATTCTGTGTGCAAAGTAACCACAGGGTGGTAGGTAGGACTGAAATGGCTCCTGTGCACGTCCACTGGAGTCCACTGGAGGCATCCTGCTGTGGCTCGGTGTGGGACAGCCTGTAACGTGCTAACCATCAGCCGGCACCTGGGCAGTGCTTGCGCTGGAGCCTCTGCAGTGGGTGCAGGGCTCACCTGGACCGGAAGCATTGTTCCTCTGTCTGCAGGTGTCCGCTTTAGTGTCGGGCTGTGGGAAGTGGATTTTTAGCCTTTTTTTCTGATAAGAGGAGGCAGAGGCCAGTGGCCTTATTATCAGGTGATCAAGCATGATGGCTCCGAGTTGCTGAAAGAGGAACCCACCTGAAGAGACACGGTGTGGTGCTTTCTCACAACCACCCCACCTCGGGATCACACAGGAGGAGAATTTCATAAAACAAGTCACCGGCTTTGTTAGTTCTTGACCTGGCTTGGGAGGTTTGGTAAAATACTATGAACCCAGCCATATCAAAGTTTATAATTACCCTACAGAATATTTGTTAGAACCGATTGAATTTGTATATAATTGCATTAGCCCTTTTTTAAAAAAAGATCTATTATTCTGGAAAAAAATTTTGAATACACGAAAGTAAAAAATAACATAATGAGCCTCGTGTTTCTGTCACTCAGTAATTACCAACATTTTGCTAATCTTGTTCCAAGATAGTTTCACATATGAAGCATTGTTGGTGGATTTTCTGTCACAATATAAATGTATCTTTGGGATATAAAATCACATGGTAGATATGGTCCGAGAGAAAAAATTCCTGCATGCTGCATCATTACAGGACTGGTGTTAGTAGTTGAAATTCCAAATCTGAAATGAACATTTCTTGCAAGCCCCTTATAGACTTGATTATGAAAAGTAGGCACAAAATTAGATTACCAATTAATCTGTGTATTTACTGAGAATATCAGCTATATTGGGCAATGTGTAGGGTGTATGTAAAAAGAGTAAGACAGTCTCTGGCCACATTGGCTTGTAAAATCATGGTCCCTTTCTTCCTCACAAGGAATCACAAGGTTATCTTCAACATTCCTGGCAAATAAAATATACACAAAGCCCAAACTATGAAACTAACTAAAAAGCACTATTTTTGTGGTGCATGCTAATTTAAATTCAGATTATAGCATTCACTTATAAAATTGAGGGGAACACAGTTAATATGTTGAAAGTCTCCATATGTTAAACTTTTGTGTATTTTTTTTTGAAGGGGAAATTCAAATCAAACAGCAAAGAACCCTGTAGCAACACCTCTACATCTGTGCCGTCAATATGGTGGCCACTAGCTGCATGTGACTATCAAATACTTGAAAGGTGGCTAGTGCAACTGAGAAACTGAAGTTTTCATTTTAGTTAATTTTCAGTTAAATAGCTCTATGTGGCCACATTGATGGTTTTCTATCCCCAGCACATAGTAGATGCTCAATAAATGTGTTTCAAAAATGGATGACAGTTTTAAAGAATAGGTTTAAGAGCAAATAAGAAGAGCTTTAAATTTGTCTAGAAATTCTGAAAAATAGTTGCCAAGGGAAGTATGTGTAATACCAGTGAGCAGCAGAGTATATACAGCCAGTATTTTCTCCCAGAGGTGATTGACATTTCTCTTCACTGCAAATGCAAGCTGGCTTTTATCTCATCCGTTACCAAGTGCTGTTATTTTCATCTTTTAAACGTCTCTTGAATGGTTCTCTTTCTCGCCAACTTCACTGCCACCACTCTAGTCCAAACTACCATCTTTTGGCTTCGAAGACTGCAGCAGCTGCCGCCCTCCTCTCCCCACAGCTGCTTCCTCTCCTTTCTAATCTCTTCACCCCTCTGCAGCCAGAGTGGTGTCTTAAAAATTCCCAATATAATCATGCCATGTCCTTGCTCAAAACCTTAGGAAGGCTTCCAGTTGCTCCCAGGATAAGAGCCACATTCTGAACCTGGTCTGAAAAGTTGCTGCTTGATCCAGCCACTCCTGCCTCCTGCTTCAGCCTGGGCCCGTGCCTCTCTCCTCCTGGTTTATTATAGTGCAGGCACCCTTCCATTCCCAGCTGGAAGGGAGCTCTGTCTTTCAGGAACTGAACCACCTTGCTGCTCCCTCTTCAGGAAACAGCTCCGCCCCCTCACCTCGCTCCCCTTTTCTCTCTTGTCCTTTACAGCACTTCTCACTGTTGTTGTGACATATTCTTTAGGAGACATCTTCTTTTCCCCTTCCTCCGTGAGGGCAGGGACCTTGTCAATTTTGCTCATTTTTATATACCCAGTGCCTAGCTCAGTATCTGACCCATTGCACAAGCTTCTTAAATGTTTTCTGGGTGAATGAATGAATGAATGAATGCAAGCACATTGGGAGCAAGGAGGAACTTGAAGAATGCTCTTTAAAACTTGGATTTATTGGAAGGATTGAATAGTTTTTAGAGTAGAATAACCTGGGAAGGGAAATGGCCAGGGTGGGGGTCGGGGGAGAGTCCTTGGGAATCTATTGTTGGAGCTGTCCAGTGGGTTTAGCACTGTCTTACAAGAGAAGTATGTCTGTGCCCTTGTCACAGACTTGAAAGGCATTTGCCTGTGGAGTTGCAAGGGTGGCCCTCCTGTCTGGCTTCCTATCCCAGCCCTCAGGAGGCATCACTCTCACTGAGTGTGTGTCCTTAGTAGCATGGGTCTCCAATTTGAGACCTTAGGGTTGGAGTCTTCCATATGCAGCCCACAGTCAGCAATGTAGTAGTCTTTTTTTTTAAAATTTTATTTATTTTTGGCAGTGTTGGGTCTTCGCTACTCCGCGTGGGCTTTCTCTAGTTGTGGCGAGCAGGGGCTACTCTTCATTGCGGTGCGCGGGCTTCTCTTGTGGTGGCTTCTCTTGTTGCGGAGCACGGGCCCTACAGCGTGTGGGCTCAGTAGTTGCAGCACACGGGCCCAGTAGTTGTGGCGCGCAGGCTCAGTAGTTGTGGTGCACGGGCTTAGTTGCTCCTCAGCATGTGGGATCTTCCCGGACCAGGGATCGAACCCATGTCCCCTGCATTGGCAGGCGGATTCTTACCCACTGCGCCACCAGGGAAGTCTCAGGGATGTAGTAGTCTTCCTCTCTTTCTGGAGAGTCAGGATTCTGCCCTGTTCGTATTTGCAGTGGGAGGGAATTCTAGTTGTGCCTTGTCGGGGGAGAGACTTCCAGCTACTGGGAAGAATGGAGGCAGCTGTGTTTAGACCTGACCCTGCAGCAGGTGAGGACACTTGCCCTCTTCCTGAGCCGACTTCTGGCTGAGGCGAGGACCCTGCTGGTGCTCATCAGATCCTCCAGTCATGTGGGAGGGACTCGTAGGAGAAAGCTGGGTCTTCACCAGAAACTCTGAATTTCTGAATAGGAAATGGAAGGACTTGGCAGAGACGGTGGTTAAATTTCTTCTACAACTTGTGATTCTGAAAGAGAAAACTGATATGGGATGTCTCTAGCTGGTTTCCTAGGTAATGCGTCTTTTTGTTTTTGTTTTTATTTTTGGAAGGAAGGGGCTGGTTCCCTCTGATAACCAGAGAGGAAGTATTTCATGAAGGCCAGAGTGATGTTTTCTGGGAGACTTGCAAGCCTGGTTAAGAAGGCTTTAAGCTGAATATTAAGGGGACAGAAAAGCATCTAGGAAAATTGCAGAACCAGAGACCTCAGACACCTGTGTGACTTAGCAGCAGTGTCGACACTGAAGTGGCGCCTAGGAGCTCCAAATGGGAGCTAGCGTCAGAGCCGGTTGAGAATGCCCCTGTCGGAGGGTGTGCAGGTGATGGCTCCGTGCCCTGGAAACCTTAACAGCACAGCCAGGTAAATATGACCTGGCGGAGGGAGGGTGAGAATAGAGCAAAGTAGCGTGGGTATACCTGGCTCCAAAAGAAAACGCTATGAGAGATTCAGTGTGTGTGCCCTGATCATGGAAGGCTGACGGGAAGTGTTTCAGTTATGATGGAAGGAGCAGAGGGCAGGTTATTTCACCTTAGGACTCTGCCTGCCAGATTGAGGGGCAATGACTTTTCTTCATAGACAGATTTTAAAACAGGAGCCCCCCGCCCCTGGCAGGTGTAGTAGACCAAGCAGATGTTTGTTAAGGTGAATTCCATGCAAAGTGGACCATGTGGTAGATTCTAACCCTACCTTGCTGATAATTTTACCTCTGAGAGCAGGTAGAAGGAAGTGTGTGTGTGTGTGTGTGTGTGTGTTTGGGGGCTGGTCCTGCTTGGACCTAACGATGACAAATAGGGAAATGCCGGTTGGCGTCGCGGATGGGGTAAAGCCGTGCGGAGGACAAGGGGCCTGGGGCTGCAGCCAGCAACAGGCAGAGGGCTGGGTTCCGGGGAGGTGGGCTCCGCAGCGCCTGCTCTTCACCCTGCGGTCACTGGGGTGAGCATCTCCTGCCTTATTTTGTTGCTTCCTTTGATAAAAATGCTTCTCACCTGAGCTGGAACTGGAGCCATTGTTGTGTCCTTAATATCCAGATGCCTGTTAGAAATGACCCCTGGAACATTAGCCCACGGCAGTGACTACTTTGATGTGGCCCCTGCTTGGTTTCCCATCCTACGGTCCAGCCCCACCCCACAGAGTTAGGAGCAGAAACTCCAGTACCTGTGCTAGGAAGGCTGAAGGGAGCTGTCCTTGGGGAAGGCGGAGCTGCCGGCTCTGGCTAAGCTCACAGGCAAGATCGAAGCGGAAAATAAGTCAAGAGTAGTAGAAAACCCAGGGGAAAGGAGTTGCTTTTGTTTTAATTTCCCAAGGTAGGCTAATGTCTGTGGGGAGGTGATGAGTGATATTCGATCCTGATAGTAAAACAGGAGCATTAATTTTTTTTTTTTTAAGGCTAAAACTCCCAATAGAAATGACTATTGATCATGCTCCGAGCCAGAGACCAAACTCATTTGGTCAGCCGAGCTTTTGTCTTCAGGCTTGACTGTGACCAACAGGGGTGTAGGCAGAGGCTTAATGGCCTGCGGTGAATTTTATTTCATGAGGTCTGATCTGTGGTACGAAAATCTCATGGAAGGAAAAAACACAATTTGAGTTTCTGGATTGGGTGGTGAGTTGTTTTGACAGCACAGGTAACAAGTACAGGGCCCAGGGTTTTCCGGGGCAGATGGTCAAGAGGTCCTCCCAGCTATTTGAATTTATAATGCCAGAGTGTTAATCTCAGAAATTAAAATGTAATACATGTTTAAAGTATATACATTTTGACCCGCAGCTTAGAAGAAATCTTCCAGAAATTGCAGACTTAACTGTCTTCTGAAACCTTGCTCTAATGGGCCTGACAAGAATTGTTGACGTTTTGTGTTATCTGTCAGAGTTGACCTGGTAACTTCCATTTCCCTTCCTAGAAATGCTGTCCTGCTCCTCCCGGTCTCCTCCCACGCACTGCAGTGGGGTCCCCTGGCCTCTTACCCACCTCCGTGCTGAGTAAGCACAGAGCAGGGGGGCACTGTTGATTGGTTAGTGTTGAGTGAGATGGGTGCTCAAGCTAAGGAAGAAAGGAGTATTTTTTGGCCACATTTTTCCCTTAGGAGTTCTTTTATACAAGTGACCAAATTGGTATTTAAAATGGGAATGAGAGGTTTTGGTTTCTTGTTTTTGCAGTGATGAGGCAGGGGCAGGTACGTGGTTCAGCCCTGTCGGTTCCTTTCCTGCCTGTGGTTGTAGGGCTTACATCAGTCTCTCTCAGTGGTGTGATGCTGTTGCTAAGGGACTGAGTGGCCCTGCCAGACAAGCGGGAAGCCTGGAAACTGGCTTTGGAACCCCTCATCCAACCACCGTGATGATTTCCAACCAGATTCTTTGAGGCTTGAGAAAGGGCTTGTCAAGTAGGTTATCCCCATAGTGAGTTAATATGGGCTGGCTCTCCAGTGATCCCTTGAGCATTCAGCAGATGACACTGCTCAGAAGACAGTGGCTGTGCTTGGGGACGGTCAGTGAGCAGGTCAGACTCTTGCAGTGAGAGTCAGTCTTCTGTGAATCTCTTAAAGGAAGTCCTTACCCACTTTGCCATTCCCTTTGAGGAAGGCCTTTGAAGAATCTTAAAGCAGGTATTTGAATAACATTAAACATGATACATTCTTAATTATAAAGTGGTTAGTTAGATTCTTTTCTCCCGGGTTAATAGTTTATAAGTCAACATGCCAGTTTTTCTTTCTTTTTTAACTTAGGTAAGCACTTTTATGTTTTGGAATTTTTGTTTGTTTTTCAATTTTTTGGTTATTTTGTGGAGTGTCTAGAAAGTAACCAGCTATCTTCTCATTAATGTCTTGGTTCCAGGAGTAAAAATCCTGGCGAAGCTTTGGGAGGCCGTAGATAACTGTCATCTTCCTAGAGCAGGACCTGACCCTGCTCTGTGTCTCCTGCCCTGCCCGGACTGCCTACAGCCCACACACCCACCATCCAAAGGGGTGTGGATCAAAACACCACCCTCTTACTCAAAACAATGCAATGAGTTCTTTCAGTCAGGGTTTTTAACTTTGGGCAGGGGAAGGGAGAAGTCTTTGTCTTCCCGCAAGTTGAATGCGAAATCTTGTGGGTATTTGTGTGTGTGCATTTGGCTGCAGTGGCAGTGACAGTGGTGGCAGTGGGGTGGGGTCTTTGATGTTCATCAGGCTAAGTTACGGAAGAACTCCAGCTCTAGAGTTTCTTTATATCTCGTCTAAAAAGCTCTGAAGCCAGCTTTTTAGAATGGAGGGACCGATTCACAGTAGGGGGCGAACCTAGAACAAGGGCTGCAGGGTCCTAGCTGGTGGGAGTCCATGCGTGCAAGCTTGGCTTCTCCTCACCAGTCATCATGCCAGGCTCTCTGTCCCTGGACCCCTGAGATTCTCTTTCCTCACTACTGGCCTCTTGCCCCTCCTCAAATCCTTAAGATATCCCTGTGGGAGAGCACTGGATAAACTTGTCCTCTGAGCCAGGTATCTTGCACCATGATATCTTCTCCTTGGTTTCCTTAGTCAGTTTCTTTTGATCAATGACCCAGTCCCCACCCCCGCACACCGCCCCCCCGCCCTGGGGCGACGCTGCCCCTCCCTGGAATGCCTTGGGGTCTCAGCTCACTGTTTCTAGCCTGGAAGTCCAGCGATCTGCTCTTGCAGCCTCTGACTGGTCAGGAACCCACATCTGGCATCACCGTCACTGGCTCGCTTCTTTCCTTGTGGACCTCATGTGTATCCTATGATGTGAGCTCTGCTCATGAAAGTAAGATTCTGTTTTATATTCCTTATTCCAATTTTGCCAGAGGCAGAAAAGACAGAAGGTGTTGCTTTCAGAAAGACCATTCTTCCAGGGGCTGGCCAATATATAAGACAACACTGGTGACAGATGTGCATTATTATAACAGAACCCTGTCAAATTTAAATTACAGTCAAAGATGGTCATCTTCTACCTTTGGTAGTTTGTTTCTTCCCCTCTCGGAATTTCTCTCACAGTGTCCTGGGGGCTCAGGGATCTGGCCCTGAACGGGGTTTTGGAGGAGGGGCTTCTGCTACTTCTGAGGATTCATGAGCCCCTTGGCAGCACAACACCTTCACGTGAAGGTGGGCATGTGATCCGGAGGCTCTGCCCAGGAAACCAGATCTCTTAATTGATAGAGCCACCTCATGAGCTAGCAATGCAAGCTGTTGGGAATTACAAAAAACCTACTGTGAAATTCATCTAAAATTAATGAAGAGTCAGCACTGTGGATTTTAAATACAGAGGAAATTATGGCCTTGGCTTTCAGTTTCCCGAGGGTGGATTATTTCTTGCCAGTCTCTAAGCCTTCAGCTGGCTTTTCTTCTCCCCATTGTGCCTGTGACTCTAGTCGGTTTACATCCCTCCTCCTCTGACACAGACCCATGTTAATGGAGAGCTACCAAAAAATGCAGTGCATTCCCAAATCAGTTGTTTGGGATTATCCATTCCACTTTTCTTTTCCATGAACACAGAGAAGTGAAAGGTCTAGTGTATTTAAAGAAAACAATAAAACGTGTGGAAAACAAAAACTTGGGAGTGAAAACCAGCTAGAGGAATAGAACACGTCTGCTTTTCCTGACTTCGATTTTTTAAAAAGGAGCACTGTTCAATATTTCGTTTGTATGTCAGCATGTGAAGGTCTCTAGACCAGCGCTTACATATACCATGATAGATGGCTGAGGTATTTTGAGGCTAAAATATTTACTACTTTGGTGACATGTACTTTACAGGCATCCCACCCCCCTTGATTTAATAGGAAGGATCTCTGGTCTGCATGTGCTTTTATGTGACTTGAAAAGGAACTGAGTATTCCATTTATATAGATTTCAATTAGGATAATGTCTTCGAGACATCTCACAATGGTATCTTTTCTAGACTCTTAAGATAGAATTGTCAAATTATAGCAAACAGAATTAGAAATTATTTTGCAGTTTTCTCAGCAGATTCTAATTTCTCATTCTGTGCATGTAGTCATTCTGGAAATAAGAGCGTAAAGGTACCTTTTTCTAAAATTTATTATTTTCCAAATACAATGGTACCTTTTGGTTTAGAAAAAATGGTAGAGGGAGATTGTAGTCCAGGAGAGCAAGCAGAAAATAGTCATTTTCAGCCTTTTATTGTACCTTTGGCCACATCTTGGAAGAAAGACCAAAAATTGCCATATATGTGAAAGAACAGTGGTAACCGGGTGGACTTGAAATGAGAGTGATATTTGAGAGTAACAAGGTCACTTTCTTCCCTGGCTTATAGGAACAAAGAATGTGTGATCACAGCAGGTCCAGCAGCCAGGGTTGGTGGGAGTGGAGAGTTCATGTAATCTGTAGGATATTTAAATTTATATGATATTTAAATTTCCATGTTAGAAAAAGCTCATAGCAAGTTTGTTAAAACAAAAATAAAAAATAATTTTTATAAATAGAAGGGGGAATGTACAAGTATTAATTCTTACAGGATGTTGAAAAATTTTAAATGTCTAGGACACAGTGTGTTGAGGGAGCCAGAGATCAGTGGGAACAGTGACTTCAGGGTTACTTTTTGATGTAGAAACGCGCAGTTGAAGAAAAAACTTGCCCAGGAGGAAAGTTTCTATGGAGATGTGCCCTGCATCTTGAGTGATGTCCTGAAGCATTGAAGACTCCACATTAATTTTGATCTTTCTTAGGAAGCTGGATAAAATAATGTGTTTCTGAGAAAAAAAGTTATTATGAAGTGTCACAGCCTTGCAGTGAAATATGCCAACATCCAAGAGTCCAACGCAAATTCAAGAATCAGCATCCTAAGTGGAGACCTCGCTGACTTGCTGTCTTGATCTCAGAGGCTGCATGAACAGTGAGGTCCGGCAGGCTGCCTGCCGTTGGGTACCCCGGGAATGTGAGGGATCTGCACCCACAAAAGGAGTGTGGCAGCTGGTCCTCCGGATTCCTAGTATTCTTTCTGGGAAAAAGTGTTTGACCCCAGACAGTTCCCAGCTTGATAGAAACCAGAGGCGGGTCTGAGAAACTTCGGTTTCCCAAAATAATCCAAAGGAAAAAGTTTCGCCACCCTTTAAAAGAGTGGTGTTTTAACTTCTTTTGACATACACCCCTTTGGAGCCTCTGAACACTCTGAGGTCTCTCTAGAAAACCACACATGTACACACAGATCAATATTGCATGTAGACATAAGAACCCTTGATTTATAATAAGATGCAAGTTTTTGGAGAGAATATTAGAAGGGAGTTTGCTGCTGTTACACAGTTTTTCATTGGAGGGTTCAGGCTCTTGCTTGAAAATGTACCTTGTGGGTTGTTGGACAGTAAGTTTGAGCAGGGCTGGAACCTGCAGCCAGGCCTCATTCTGAGAAAGTCGTACGATCTGAGAGTAGTGCTTCTGGAAGGTGCAGCTCCCTACTCCCCTCCAGAGCTGGGGCCCAGTATTTTCCATTAGGGGCTTTGGGGAGAAGGTTCTTTTTGTCTAAGGGCAGTTTTGTTATGTGGAAAAGCAGCCAAATCTGCATTTATTTCCCTGGTTATTTATATGTGTTTTCCCTTAGAGTGAAAAGACTGATACAGCCTTTGACCCAGTGGGTTTGTAGAACCTGAAGTTAATCTGTTAAGTAAATCACTTGTTAGATTAGTTTTAAAGGAGGCATTGCCTGATTTATTATGGTATAACATGATTTCAGAATTCTCCCATTTGAGAATATGTTTTTAAGAAAGTACCTTGAGAAAACTGCCTATACTGGATTTGTGTCCTGCTTTCAAATCCTCTGCTGCACTTCCCAACAGCCCTCCCGTATGAGACAAGCTGGGAGTGGGGTGATTCTGACACAAGGGCAGGCCCTGAAGCCACAGGTCTGCAGTCCTGCTGGTGGCAACAGCTCTTTGATTTCCACTTCTGAACCCCTGGTGGATGGTGACTTGGAGAGGAGCCTTTATTTATGCCATCAAGGTCTAAGAACTCACCACCACTCAGTATTCCCCCTTTTCCTGAAGGATCCTTATCTTTGACACAGCATCCAGATTAGAATTTCAGTTTCCTAAAAGAAATGCGTTTTCCGAGCAGAAACAACATTGTACAGAGTGGTCCTGTGACAGGAGAGGGACCATGCCTGCAGTCCTCAGCTAGGAAGGCCTGTATTCCTGGGAAGGGTATTACTGAGTAGAGATGATCTGGGTTTTAAGTTAGATCTCACTTGCTTATGGCAACAGTGTTGTAATATGTTACGTTCAGGAGCTAAAACCTGATGCCCAATTTCTAAAAAGATACTCAATTGTAAATGATATAATTGATTTATCGTCTGTACTGTATGGAATTTTCTGAAAAGGACATAAACAGGCTACTTAGGTGTTATATGCAGTGTTTACTCATTCATTCAACCAGTAAATATTTTAAATGCCGACTCTGTACAAAACTGGGGACACAGCAGCGAATAAACTATGTTTCTGCCCACCTAGAGATATATTCTGTGGGGCAAACAAGTAAGTAGCCATATAACACAACGTTCTGAAAAATAAAGAGAATAAGGGGATGGGGAGACTCTTCTTTTAGGAGAAGGTGGCCAAGAAGGTCTTTCTGAGGAGGAAGCGTTTGAGCTGAGTCCTGCCATTGCAACAAATTTGGGGGAATAACAGTTGTCTTTGAGGCCATGGAATTCAGTGAGACTTCTTTGCAGAGATTTTGACTGATTAATTTGAAGGACCTTTTGAAGAGACAGAACTTCGGTGTCAGTGACCTTTGGAGAGAATGATCTGGCCTTATCTGGTTTAGTGCCCTTTTTTTCTTACTGTCAGTTTTCCTGTGGCAAGAATAGGAGGAGAGATGAAGTTGCCTCTTGGCCGAGGTTCAGAGCAGACTGAGCATCTCCCTGCTTGCTCTCCAGTTGGCTTCAAGCTCTGCCACTGAATCTAGCTTTCTGATGTTATGCATGCCCAGTGGTCTTTAAAATGCATGAGCCCATTTGTTTATTTTTGTTTTTGTTGCCCTCACCTAGGGAGACAGATCTAAAAGATTGATGTCAAAGAGTGTGTTGCCTATGTTTTCTTCTAGGAGTTTTATGGTTTCAGGTCTTACATTTAAGTCTTTAATCCATTTTGAGCTTATTTTTGTAGATGGTGTAAGAAAATGGTCCAGTTTCAGTCTTCTGCATGTAGTTGTCCAGATTTCGCAACGCCATTTATCGAAGAAGCTATCTTTTCCCAATTGTATACTCTTGCCTCTCTGTCGTAAATTAATTGACCATATAAGTGTGAGTTTATTTCTGAGCTTTCTATTCTGTTCCATTGATCTATATGTCCGTTTTTGTGCCAGTACCATACTGTATTGATTATTATAGTTTTGTAGTATAGTTTGACATCAGGGAATGTGATACCTCCAGCTTTGTTCTTCTTTCTCAAGATTGCTTTGGCTATTCGGGGTCTTTTGTGGTTCCATACAAATTTTAGGACTTTTTGTTCTAGTTCAGTGAAAAATGCCATTGGTATTTTGAGAGTGGTTGCATGGAATCTATAGATTTTGCACAGTGAGGGAAACCATCAACAAAGTGAAGAGGCAGCCTACTGAATGGGAGAAGATATTTGTGAGTGATATATCTGATAAGGGGTTAATATCCAAATTATAATTAACTTAATATTAAAAAACAATCTGATTAAAAAATGGGCAGAGGACGTAAATAGACATTTCTCCCATGAAGACATACAAATGGCCAACAGACACATGAAAAGATGCTCAATAAAACTAATCAGGGAAATGCAAATCAAAACCACGATGAAGTATCACCTCACACCTGTCAGAATGACTTATCATCATAAAGACAACAAATAACAAGTGTTGGCAAGGATGTGGAGAAAAGGAAACCCTTGTGCCCTCTTGTTGGGAATGTAAATTGGTGCAGCCACTGTGGAAAACAGTATGGGAGGTTCCTCAAAAAATTACAAATAGAACTACATATGATACAGCAATTTCACTTCTGGGTATTTACCTTAAGAAAACCAAAAACCATAATTCAAAAAGATAACGTGCATCCCTATGTTCACTGCAGCATTATTACAATAGCCAAGGTATGGAAACAACCTAAGTGTCCGTAGATAGATGAATGGATAAAGATGTGTTATATTATACAATGGAATATTACTCAGCCATAAAAGAGAATGAAATCTTGCCATTTGCAACAACACAGACGTACCTAGAGGGTATTATGCTGGGTGAAATAAGTCAGAGAAAGACAAATACCGTATGATCTCACTTTTATGTGGAATCTAAAAAAATCAAAACAAAACAGAAATAGATACAGAGAACAAACTAGTGGTTGCCAGAGGGGAAGAGGGTTGTGGGTTGGGCAAAATAGGTGAAGAGGATTAAGTGGTACAAACTTCAGTTATAAAATAAATAAGTCATGGGAATGTAATATACAACATAAGAAATATAGTCAATAATACTGGAATAATTTTTTATGGTGACAGGTTACTGGACTTATCATGGTGATCATCTCATAATGTGTTTAAATGTCAAGTCACTGTTGTACACCTGAAACTAACATAATATTTTATGTTGACCATACTAAATTTAAAAAAAAAGAAAAATTAGGAAATTTTCAAAGTAAGTAAAAAGTAAGAGTAAAATGCATGAACCAACCCTTCACCGGTCACTCCACGGGGTCTAACAACCTGAATGCTTTCCTTGCGGTGCTCACCACATCCAGAGGCCATCTGACCTGAGCGTGGCCCTGAGTCTCAGACACAGGGGGCCTGGGTACAGGGTGGAGTATTGCAGCTGTTGGCCTAAGGCTATTTTTTTCTGAATATCATTTTTAAGCATTGAATCACAAAATTATAAAACAATCTTTTAGGAAGCAGTATATTTCCGCCAGTGCTGCTGCCTCCATTCAAAACATTTTTTCACACGTGACATGTCAATGAACCCTACGGTTATTCCCGTTACCCCATAGTCCCAGGATACATTGATAACCGGTGTTTGTATAGGGCTGCAATTGACAGATCCATTGCCATACGCCTTCCTTTAGTCCTCAGATATCCTATTGTTACTGTCGCCACTTGGCAGATGAGGAAACTGACTCTAAACTGGTCAAGAAAGGAAGGGTTCTAGCCATGTGAGGAGAAGCCTGTACAGGAGCTAGTGTAGAATTCCTTTGTCCCTCACACAGATGCGATGAGGTAGACTTTATTTTTCCCATTTTGTAGAAGAAAAACTGAAGCTCAGAAAGATCATGTAACTTGCTTGAGGTCACACATTTGGTGAGGGGCCGAGCTAGGGTTTGCACCCGGTCTTTCTGAGTCAGAAACTCATGCTCTTTCCGCCCTACCCGATGCCTGCCTCACCTGCCTGAGGCCACCTGCCCCTTGCTCCCTTCTTCCTTTTGTAACTCCAGCTCCGCCCTCAGTGTTGCCTCAGTCACTTTGCCCAGCACCTGAGCCAGTGGCCCACCTGAGTCTGTGCCAGGCAGGGGGTTGTGAGCCGGGCTGTCGGCGGGCAGTGCCAAGTTGAGAAGAGCTGCTGTCTCAGGTGCCTGGAGGGTTAATAGACTTTAAAACATTTGGTGACGAAGAGCTTTATACACACAGATACATACACACATACACGTACATACCTATACTTCCATATGCACACATACATACATAATGTGTGTGTGTATATGTGTGTGTATGTGTGTCTGTATCTACATCTTCATAAAAGAAAATTAAACTCTATCCCACTCTAGCATATCAAACATACATTTACATTTTTAAACATTGTGTAATCAGTGTACTTACTAGTTTTTATTTTTCCCCTCATTTATCATGATTCTATTTGCATATTGCCCGTTTCTATATAGTGTACCTACTTGCTATTTGTAAGGACTATGTAATATTTCCTGTTAGCACACATAGAATCCTTGGTTGACCATTTGAGTTGTTAAGCTCTGGTGGCCTGGCAAGGAACTTACCTCATAGCATTATTTCTTTAGGAAGATAAGTTCTGAGTTTGGCTTAAGAATAAGTGGTTTTTGCAAAATTGTTTTATAAGTTAGGGGTAGCTTATTCACCATAGTTTCAATGGATTTTGGCTGGAAACATGAAGTAGACATTTGATGGAAAACAAACATTTGGTTTTTTGAGATTTGAGTTTACATTTTGATCCGAATTTTATAAGCAGTTATAACTAAACGTTATAAAGCCTTTTTGGGTGTGATTTATATGTCTTACCAAGTAAAAGTCTTTTTAAGAAGCTGAAGCAGAGAGGATTGAATTGACAAAGACAACTCTTTAAAAATTAAGGTTATCGGGCTTCCCTGGTGGCGCAGTGGTTAAGAATCCACCTGCCGGTGCAGGGGACACGGGTTCGAGCCCTGGTCTGAGGAGATCCCACATGCTGTGGAGCAACTAAGCCTGTGCGCCACAACTACTGAGCCCGTGGGCCACAACTACTGAAGCCCTCGCGCCTAGAGCCCGTGCTCCCCAACAAGAGAAGCCACCGCAATGAGAAGCCTGCGCAGCGCAACGAAGAGTAACCTCTGCTCGCCGCAACCAGAGCTCAATGAAGACCCAACGCAGCCAAAAATAAATAAATAAATTTATTTTAAAAAAAATTAAAGTTATCTTAAGGCTAAGAACATAGTTACTGAATTGCAGGTGATGATTTAAAAAAAACAATAACTTTTCAAACTAAACATCCCAACATTTGACCTCCACAGCAGAGGATTGACACCAAGGAAATAGCTGCTTCTTCCCTTTCCTGGTCTTGGACCTTGGTAAAGGGACTTGCCTAGACTTGTTTGATTGGCATTTCTTTTTTTTTTTTTTAATTTATTTATTTTTGGCTGTGTTGGGTCTTCGTTTCTGTGTGAGGGCTTTCTCTAGTTGTGGCGAGCGGGGGCCACTCTTCATCGCGGTGCGTGGACCTGTCACTGTCGCGGCCTCTCTTGTTGTGGAGCACAGGCTCCAGACGCGCAGGCTCAGTAGTTGTGGCTCACGGGCCTAGTTGCTCCGCGGCATGTGGGATCTTCCCAGACCAGGGCTCGAACCCGTGTCCCCTGCAATGGCAGGCAGATTCTCAACCACTGCGCCACCAGGGAAGCCCTTGATTGGCATTTCTGCCCTTACTAGTTACAATGCCTTAGGTAAGTTTCTCAACTTCTCCATCTCAGTTTACTCATTTGGAAAATGGGAACACAATTCCTGCCTCATAGGGCCATGAAGATTAAATGAAGAGTGTCTTGATGTGTCTGAGATATAAATCTTCAGTAAAAGTTAATTCTCTTCTCTTACTCTTAACTCAAAACTTTGAGTGAATTAGTGCACACTAAATGAGCTGTTTGGGTAATGCAAAGACCCCTCATGGTTCATTTTAGGGAATAGTTACTTTTCCTTCTCCATTTTGAAGTCTCTTGTTTGCTGCCTAGTTTAAATTAGGATGCCAAAATTTGAAGAATTTTTTGTGTAGAATAGTAAATGGAATTAAATTTCTCTTGAAAGGCATATTCCCAAAAGCGGAACTTATGCCGACATTTCTGAGGTGGTTTTGTTTCATATGTTGCTTGCACAGTATTGTTAGAAGCTCATGACTTTAAGAAAATACTTCATTATCCAAGCTCTCTTTCTACTGGTTTTAGGTTATTTATAAGGAACCGTTAGTCTCCCATCTGGGTAGATACGTAATAGTATCAGTTACTGAACCAGAACTTTCAACACCTTTCTGACATCAACCCTTGGAGGTCAACAAGTGTGTGACTTTAAGATGTCCCAAATTGAGCCTACTACATTCCTCCTAAACCCAATCCTCCTCTTATTCTCATACTTGGTGAATGGGACCACTGACCACTATCCTTCTTGTGAGCCTAAAGTCTTGTGAGCCCAAAGCCTAAGGCTCGTCCTTAAGAGCATCTTCTTCCTCACTCTGTTTCCCACCCACTGCGTCCCATGCATTTCATCTTCTAACTCTCTCAAGTCCCTCCTTGCATCTTCAAAGCCACCTCTCTTGTCTGGGCTAACGTTGTCTCTCACCTAAAATGTTGTAAGAGTCTAAATGACCTCCCTGAACCCCTTCTTGCCTCTTTTAAGTCTGCTTTCACACTTTAGCCAGAGTGAGCTTTTCAGAATATACATCTGATGACCTCCATACCCGCCTCCAGACCACATACAATAACCGTTCAGTTGTCCTCACCACTCTTGGGATAAAGACCAGTTCCTCAATGTGGCCTTCAAAGCCCTGCATAACCTGGTCCCTGCCCACATCTGCAGTCTCATGCTATGCACACTATACCCACATCCAAGGGGCTTCCTAGGGCTCCTCCATTAGGCCATGCTTCTGCCTCAGGTTCATGCTCATGCCATTCTCTCCTCTGGATTGCCCCACACTACCACCCCTTAGCCAACTCTGACTCATCCTTGAGATGTCAGCCTGATCCCACTTGCTCTAGGGACCCTTCCATGACTGATGCTCAGACTGATCAGATCTCCCTGCTGGCTGTGATCTGTTCCTTCATAGCTCTTTCATTCTTGCATTGATTATTTGATTGTCTCTCCCTGCCACCTCTGTAAGCTCCCTGAGGTCTGCTCAAGTACTGTGCTGCTTTGTGAATTGTAAGTCAGGTTACAAAGGACGAGTGCTGAATGCTAAATCATGGTCTCTGCTCTCAGGGCTTAAATTCCATGTGCCCAACTAGAAAAGTTTGGCTTAAATTAAAATGTTTGTGCAAACAGAGCTGTAACAGTACATAAATTATGAAATTAAGAGATCTACAATCAACTCCAAATGCTTGCTTTATATACCTAATAAATTGAGAGGAAAATAAGAGTTTTTTTTTAACTAGGTGTTATTTTTGAAGTTAATTTCTGTATGGTAGTACCTTGAGGCACTTAAGATGAACATTTCGTGGAGTAGTTTACATTGGGAAAATCTGTGGTTAGCAACTGCCTGAGACAGCCAGTATAAAAGGGAAGACAGACATCAGTAAAGTCACCAGATGCTCAGTGGTGTGGATTGAACATTTGCTGCAGCTGGAGCCTCGTAGGGCGCCTCACCTGCTGTAGCCTCTCCTAGTGTCTCAGTGAAGTCCCAGCTAATTGTAACCAACTTCCCTAAAGGTGGAAATATGTTCCCATAGCACACAAAAATGGGTATGCAGTATTTGGGGGTTTTATGATCTATTGCATGTATGTAATAGAACATTTACTTATACAGAGCAATGAATTAGAGGGGTGGGATAGGATAGGTAGGGCTGGGGGCTGATGTAGGCCTTCAGGATTGCTTTCTGCTGTAAACTGTAGTTTATTATACCATAGGAAAGTCTTCCCACCGTGGAGCATATGTCCTTAATGAATTGATTGTTATCCCAAGCAGGTTTTGAGGAACCTATAACAATAGAATAAAGTATTTTATAGCCCATTCTGTGCATTACTACAGTGTTTTTTTTAAGCACTTTTCAGTGCTTTCCTGAGTTGTCTTTAGACACAAGGTCCACCCTGGAATTGATGCACCCCTGGACAGATAGGGTGAAGGTCTTTGGCTTGGCCTGTAGCTAGTGCTCAGTAAATGTCGAAAGGATGGAACTCTTTCTTGAAGCACAGAGCACCTGTAGAAAGCTTCTGTTGACTCGAGATTGATTTGTCTGTGGAAATAGCTGAACGAGGCAGTGTAGTGCAGTGGTGAAGAGCATGGCCTTGGAGTCCTAGCTCTGCTAGTGAGTAGCTTTGTTACCTTGGTAAGTTGCCTAAACCACTTTCGGTCTTTTTCTTCACCTGTAAAATGTGGAAATAATAGTAGTACCTATCTCAGAGGGTTGTCAGGCTTAAATGAGATATTGTTGGTACAGCACTTAAAGCCACGTAAAATTTAACTGTTGTTATTGATTCAGGTCCGTGTATCTCCTGGATCTCCATGACCCTTGGCCCTCCTCCCTCCCAGAAATAACTACTGCTGCTTTTTAGTCGACTGGGGCACACATACTGTTCAGTACATAAATGGTGTTCTTTGCCATGGAAATTTAAATGGCTGTCATAAAGTTTTTGGAGGAAAAAAAAAACCGTATATTTTCTCAAGAAAAGAATAACCATGATACATCTTTATTTACATAGAATATCGGCCAAACAGATAGGTTCTTTTGAGAACAAGTAGTGATAGTACCTTGTTATACTTTACTCCACTGTATCCAGGGGGAGAGAGCAATGTGGTTAATTATAACAACACTGCTATGCTGTCAGGTGCCCAAACTTTACAGTTTATGAAGTGCTATGCTATTTATTCTTTCTCCTAACAGTCTGAGGGCTGGGGTTTCACCATCATGACCCTCATTTGACAGATCAGAAAATCCAGACCCAGCGAGGCTTCTCCTGAACTGGCGCTCTTTCCGGTGAGCCTCAGCTGGCCCAGGCAGTGCACTTTTAGGTGCTGAGTTATCTGAGTGGGATTTTTATGGGATCCTAATTGCACGCGGATGGCCAGAAAGTTCTGCTCCTGTTTTGGCAATTTGCTTTAGCAGAGAGTACTCTCTGAGGACCCACATAAGCTGGAAGAAGAAAAGCCAACAACAAACTCAGCACTAATCATCTGGGAAAGGGCAGGACACTGCTGTTAGGCAATTATTGGACCTGTGGATAGAAAAATATCAGGATCACAACTTTACAACTTTTGATTCTTTGAAACGTCAAATGGAGCCCCCGTACGGCCATCAAGTTTATAGTGCCTCCAGAATTAGATTAGACAGTTTGGTTTCATGCTGTGCAGTTGTACGTATTTCCGGTTATGAAATGCTACTTGTGCTTATTTTCCTTGATTGTCTGAGAAACAGCCTTTTCTCTTGTTACTTTGTGCATCCAAGTTTCTTTTTTATTCTACTTGCCTTTCATTTCTGCCTTCTGTTCTGTTTTGGGGCTTGAGACAGCAATGAAACAGACTTTCGGGAATGGGCAGCTCTGGAGGCCCTGGCTGCAGGGTCTGGGCTGGCAGAGCGGTGGGAGTGGGGTGGTTAGGACCAGCCGCAGGAGGTGAGGCCACAACTCAAGGGGCAAACAGTGAGGCAGGCATATCAAAGATCAGGAGCAGGACTCAGTCCGACTGTGTCCTGTGCCTGTGGAAGCAGTGGCCCACCTCTGATTCCTCATTTAAAATATCTGAAGTCATTGATTGATTAGCCTTGGTGGAGATAGGCCTTTTTTTCCCTGTAGGTACAGAGCAGTAGCCTCTTACAAAGCAATTTGCCTCTCAGGTGATGCCTTCTGTGTAGGCTGGATTAACTAGTTACTGGTGCCCGGGAATAGCTGGTACTGTGTCTCCAACTGAGCTCCTGGTGAATCCATCACCTTTTTCTGTGTGTGTGTGTGTGTGTGTGTGTGAGTGTGTGTGTGTATTTAAGTAAGTGTAATGCATTCCTGATATTGCAAGTTGATTTAGACCCGTGAGTCTCAATTCTGTGGTAGGCATTGGGGGGGTGGGGGGCGTGCGTGCACATACATAGGGCAGTGTTTTCAAATTATCAATATATGTCTTCCAGTCCCTCCTCCTCAGTCATGAGATGGGAAGGGGTGGCTGAGTCATCCGTGTGCAGATGTTTCTTAGGGTTTTCTGGCACAGCTCCCCTCTGCCCAATCCCAAGGTGCATCTGCCCTTTGAGAGCTAGGATTAAGCAGGCGCTTAGGGCGGCCAATCAGTTGTCCCACCACAGTCTGCTGCGTGGAGCTGACTGAGCCTGATGGTTCCAACCGCATCTGCAAAGGAACCCACGGGAGCCAGGGGACTGTTTCCGGCGTTTCAAAAGGCTTAACAGAAATTATACCTTAACCCAGGATAAGGACACCAAAGCTACCCAAAACATCAAGTTTCCTTGCTTTTGTTGGGAATTGCAAGTCTGTATGGTTTTGTGCGGATTCCAAGTTCTGATTGGTTGTGGATGACATAATAGGAATTTCTGAGACAGGATTGGTCTAACTCTAGACATTGTTACTAGAGCTGGTATCAGGTCTCACTCCCCAAGCTGAGCATGCTAATTCCTTTAGAATGAGATTGACCTTGAATATGAGTGCCTCATATTTTTGATAGAGCAACTAATTGTTTCTTGTTTACTTAGCTGTGCTTATCATTATCACACCTGTGGCAGTGATTTGTTTTCATAATGTTATTATGAACCCTTTGTAAATGTGGATTGTTGGCTAAAATTTGGATTAGCATTGAAATGGAAAAATAGTACACAGAATCAATCAATTACTGTTAAACATCGTTTGTTAGACTCTTGCCAGCCTGGGGAAGAGAAAGAAAAAAAGGTTAGTAAAACTGCAGATCTCATTCAGTGCCCTCATTTTAAAAATGATCCTTTTAAAAGCTTTGCACTAAAAGTGAAGATAATTTACAGTGAAGCACCAACTATTAGTCTCTGTAGCCTCCTGGGATCCTGTTGATTGTATGTACTTTTTGCGTAGTTGTGTTTGATGCATGCACATAATCCCAAAGTCTGCTTTTTCATTTTGTATTATAACGTATAGACCTTCCCATTTTTCTACTTTGCCCCTATGTTTGTCATTCTTAATGGTCACAGCTGCCTGAACTAAACCTGAGATCAAATGGGACAGTCTAGTTCAAGCGATTCGAGAAGGTAGAGACAAGCTATCTGTTTCATCCTTGGTAACATGGCTGGTGGGGTCAACTCTGGCCAAGTTTGCGTGGGTACAAAAGATGTGCTCATGCCTGCTGTGGATGCTGAGAATAATAGCTTACATATGCTGAATGTTCTTTCTTAATTTTCCCAGCAGCCCCTGTGAGGTAGGCACTATTATCTCCATTTTACTTATATATGAGGAAAAAAGAGGCTTTTTGCAGTGACTTGTCCACAGTCGCACGCCGGTAAGCAGTGGACCTGTGATCTGAAGCTGGATCTCTTCAGTGCCAGAGTTCTCAACCAGGTTTTTCTGTGCACCATGGGGCCCGTCCAGTTCTCAGCTCACTTCAGAAAACTAACCACCTTCCACCTTAATCCTCACAACAAATACATTTGTTAATGTGTACTAGAGTCACAGAGGCTTAATATTAAAACAAGATAAAGCAAATGCTGCAAGCAGGCAGGAGCCCCAGAGAAGCTCCCATCCACATTAGGGATTTGCTAGTCCTCCTAGGGGCAGAGTGATGTGAAAGGCCAGCCCACGTTCAGCCTTTCCTTTAGTTCCGTCCTTTAGTCAGCCTTGAAGTTTCTGAAACTTGAATGGGTACAATAATGACTACATGAGGTCGCCTGAAGCACGTGTACAGTACTTTGTGGGAGACTGAGGAGATTCTCAAGGGTGATTTTGGCTATAGATAGCTTTTTTCCCTGACCCTAGAGCCTAGTCCCCACGGGAGAGTGGGCACCAAATTCCTATGTGTGCTAAAATTAGACCTGTGTGCCCTGCTCCATTCTCTGGACACAATAAAGAATTTCCCACGTTCTCCCTGATGCCTTTCTCTGTGGCAATGCTTGGAAGTCATCGCAGCAGTCTCTCTGCAGCCTGCAACTGTCCCGGGAAGGGGTGTCTCCTGTGACTGCTACCTGGGCTCCTGTGTGTCTGGGAGCAGGCAGACCCAATCCCTCTGCACTTTTCCAGGGGCTCGCTTCTGTTGGATGAGAGAATGTTGCACGTGAATTAAAGCAGACTCACGTCCATGGGCTGGATTGGAAACTGGAGTTCAGACTCTAGAAGTCTGGTTGGGGCAGATGGGTGAAAAGTGTCTGGATTTACCCCCTGGGCCTTTGGCTTCCTAGTCTCTAGAATTGTCTTTTTCTGGAGTGTGGCCCTCATTCTAGGGTCCTGACATTATCTGAAATCAGAGTGTGTTTTTCTTTTGAGTGTGTTATAAAGAGTGGTTCTGTGTAGTTGGAAAAGTACACTTGTACCATAGCTGTTACACTGTGGATTGCATAAGTTTTGTGAGCCTAGGAACCTATTTCCCATTTATTTTCCTTCAGGATAAATGGAGTTTGAATTTCAGACAGTTGACTTACTGATGAACTTTGGGAACTCAGTCTACTCCTGGTTGAGGATTTACTTCCTTTGGTTATTTGTGTGGTGTAAATATTGTAGGTCACCCGAGGGGCTGGAGTTGTCTAGAAGGAAGGCCTGGGGTTCAGTTCAAGCGTCACTGCCTTCATGGAGGACGCTAGGATTTGACAAGACAGAGGAGAGCGGGGAAAGCATTTTCAGTACAGGGAGGTGGGAAGGAGGATGGTTTTCACATGAGCCAGTAGCTCATCACACCCAGCCAGAATATCGGGAACACTTTAGCGTAACTGAAAATGAGGGTGAGTAGATAGAGGGGCTGGGTTGTATTGGGCCCTGAAGGCCAAGGAGATTAGATGAGACACAAGAACATGATAGGTTTTTGAGCGAAATGGTGACATGATGAGAGCAGTATTTAAAGAAGGCTAGTCTGGCAGCAGAATGCCATGTGGGCTGGAGACGAGGGCAAGGGGTAAAGTCAGAAAGAAATGCTGAGGTGTGAGGTGTGAGTCAACAGGGCTTGGAGAGCTAAAGAGGTTTGGAGGATCAAGAAGAGAGTGTCAGAAGACCCTTTTGGTTGGGGCCTTGGTGGTTGGAAGAGCAGAGGTCCCTTGATGGATGAGAGGGAGTGAGTGGGGTCAGGATGGGGTGGACAGGAATGAGAATGGGAATAGTGATTGGTGTATATAGATGGATATGGGAGGCAAGATAGCAACTCTTACCACCTTCCTGGTGAATAGAGGCAAGGCCATGTGCTTAGAGGGAGAAAGGAGGGAGACAAAATTGGAGGCCTAGATGAGAGACAAGGCCTAGAATCACACCAGTGGGGGATCTGACTAGGAAGTCAGTATGCTAATTCAGGAATTTCCTGGAAACAGCAAGGACATGGACCAGGTCCGCATGCTACAGCCACCTCCTGGCTGGGGTCTGCAGCAACCTGCTCCCAACCCTCTTCCCCCCATACCCTCCCTGGCTGGGATGAAGATCCCTGGCAGTGGGAGTGGCTCAGGCCCGCATACATGTCTCAGCAGGCAGTAGATAGCAGTGCTAATGACTTAGAGAGGGTGGTACAGATGATGGTTTGGTCTTGAAAACGAGGCCAGCCCTTCTCTTACCATGATCTCCTCTCCATTAAAAAAAAAAAAAAAAAAAAAAGCCAGGCAGAGTAGGAGGCGGATGGTTTTTTGTGAGAGGGCAGGGAGTTGTGTCCCTGGGGGGCTCTGCAGGGCACTGTAGAAGTGAGGGCGGTGGGAATGTGGAGCTGGTGTGGTGTGACTCCACTAGAGGGTGAAGCCAAGAGGTTGTGCTTGGAGGGATGTTTGTGCAGAATAAGAACGAAGGAAGCGTTGGGGTAGAGAGCCTGTCCTTATCACAGCCAGGGCAGAGGCAGCCCCCTTGTAGAGTCTGGCGGAAGATGGACGAATGTCATCTGTTGCCATGGCACCTGCAAGTGCTGATAATTTGCATCTCATTCTTAGCTGACTCAGCCCACTCTCCACCTTTAACCAGAGGTAAAGGATGTTTCTACAGCTGGGCTAAGCAAGACAAGTCCAGAAGGTCTAGAAGTGTTTGTTAATGTGGGATGAACTGTTACAATATTATTAGAAAAATATTTTGACTTAATTGCCTTAGGCACATTAGTTCAAGTGTACTCTGTTTCCTTTGCTTGACTTGAGCACTTGCCAAGAATATCTCTGGTGCAGAATGGAAAAGTAGGACTCTAAGTAGGACTCACAGAATTATAGAATTTAGAGCTTTCTGGAAAATTCTTTGAAGACAATGGAGGACCCCCTCCCCCTTTACAATGAAAGAACCCAAGGTTAGGAGAGGTGAAGGGGGTGAGCCCTGTCACTGTCATTTGAGGGTCTTGGTCCTCCTCGGAGCTCCTGCCCCTGCTGCCTCATGGCTTCCCTCGGTTTGTGTTTTCAGTGACTGATTCCACTACCAACTGAACAGTTGTCAAAATCTTACACTTGGGTGGGACTTTGGGGCCGGGTCATATCATGGGGCTGCTCTCCAGGTCCTCCCCTGTCACAGTCCTCAGTGGTGGTAGAGTGGGATGGGGGAAATCTCACCCATGGGACCTGTGGGCAAGTGGTTCTCTTCAGAGGGAACCACAGTGTGGACAGATGGCCATCTGGGACCTCTGCCAGGAACCCGGTATCTCTAGGCCTTCTTGCAGGTGTTGAACGTGGCCTTGGGTTTCTTGCCTCCTTCCCTTTACTCATGCTCTGTCCTTCACTTGGAATGTACTCTCCACCCTGGGTCTCTGCAGTCAGCTTGTCAAATCTCAAGGGCCAGCGCACACACCGCCTCTGGGAAGCCCTCCTTCATGCCCCTTCCCTCACCTCCTCCCCGTCACTTCCTTTCTCTCACTCCCACTGTTCTGCCCTACACACACTTACACACATAGACTTCTCAAACTTGATTTTTTAAAAATTGTCTTCTTCGGGCCTCAGATTCCTTACCTGTAAATAAAATTCTGACATTAAGTATACATTTAATCAGATCTTACTGCCCTATATCAAGGTTAAGTCTACTGATGCATGTATGAAAAGTATTGTTTCTCACTGAAAAAGAAAGACTAATTTTTTCTTTAAGTTCTGAGAGACTTTTTTCAATTTATGAAGAATTAATCCAAAATACTTTTTGCACATGGAGAAGCTGAATGGTTAATAGATACGAATGGATTCAGATAATGTAAACTAGGTTTTCTAGTTTACTAGTATGATTTGGAGGGGGAAAAGTTCAAATACTTTACTGTTTATTATAGCTAGAAAATATGATTGTCCATATCAAGTCAGTTTTTCCAAAGTTAAAAGTTTGATTCTTGTATAGGGGACCGAGAACATTATGTGTGTTACATATGTTATTGTCAGTGTTTTCTAAAATGATTCCAGAGAGTAATGCTTTTAGGCTGATAGAATGAGGAAGGCTTCCTCAGGAAGTAAAAACCCAGCAACTATAAAGAAAAAGATTGAGAGATTCAATACCTAAAAATATAAAACTTTGTATGTTTAAAAAAAAAACCCCATAATGGTAAAAAGTCAGAGATGGGGAAAAATATTTTCAGCACATACGGTAGACAGAGTGTTCATTATCCATGATACCTAAAGTGAATAAGAAAAACCCTTGGGCAAGAAACAAGAATGGCCAGTTAATAGAAGAGAAACAGATGGGGGAAAAAACATGAAATGATATCAAAGCATTGAGATGCCTTTTCCCCATCCATCAGATGGACAATAATTAAAAATAATGTTCATTCTTGACAAGGGTTCAAGGTGGGCACTTTATGAAAGACTTGCTCTGTACACAAGATCTATATAGAAAGCTTTTCAAGGCAGCAGTTTTTCTAGTGTGAAAACTGGAAAAAACTCAAATTTCTATCAATAAAAGAATGATTAAGTGGATGATGGTATATCTGTACTAGGTAGGAAAAGTGTGTATGCCTGTAGATTTGTATGTATTGACATAGGAAGGGGTCCAGGAAATAATAAGTGAAAAACAAACAGCAAAGCAATATGCATAGTATGATTACATTTAAGACTAAAAACAAAAACAGTTTTGCGTGTTTGTGTGGATTTATAAATGCATACAGAAGGACAGAGGATACATCCTAAACAGTTGATTTTGGGCAGAGCAGGAGAAATTTTCACTTTTCCTCTCCATACATCTGTTTTTGAAGTTTTTTACAATGATCTTGAAATTGTGTGTGTTTTTTTAATTGAAGTGAAAATTTATATATGCTTATTCAACCCTGTAATTCCACTTCTAAAAATAATTACTAAGGAAATAATCAGAGAGGCAGTCAAAAGTTATGTATAGCATCATAATATATTACAGCATTGTTTGTAATAGCAAAAAATTCCTAGTATCCTGTGTTGAAATGGTTACATTATGGAATATTCATTTTATAAAGCTATTTAAAGTCATGTGTGAAAGAATCTTTACTGGCTTGAGGAAATACTTAAAAGTACAGTTAACATTTAGGAAATGCTTGCTCTGTACCAGGGACCATGCTCAGTGCTTTACCTAAATTGTTTTATTTAATCTTCTGAACCGTCTTTTGCCATTCCCATTTGACAGATGGAGAAAGGGAGGCTTGGTTAGGGTAAATAATTTGCCTGAGGGTCAGACTTCTACCAAGTTGGTAGAACTGAAGCCAAAGGCCTTGCTGATACTCAGATGCTGGATTACTTCACTGTGTTATCTTGAGTGTAAAAACAGATTACATACATACATACAGTGTGACTCATTTTATAAAAACGAATCTTTCTGCATCTTAGTTTTCTCATGGGTAAGGTGTGGGTACAATTTGATATTCTGAAGATAATTATTTTATTTTTTAAATTGACATACATTTACATGTAATTATTTCCCCCAGATTACAGGAGTATTTGGAAATACCTAATTAGTAGAATTTGGAAATACCTAAAAAGTAGAAAATAAAAATGACTGATAAGCCTGTTATATGGAGAAAACTAGCATTAATGCCCCCCAGCCCTTTTTGCCTGGTGTGTGTATAGGTATGAACATTATTGAGGTGCTTAATAGTTACTGCAGAATGGGTTTCAGAAAAGTTTTTGCTAAATATGTGCCAACATAATAGAGGGTTTGTCTGCAATAGAGGGTTTGTCTCCATATGCCCTTGACAGCATCACATGTTATATTTTAAAGATGGAATTTGATGACCAATATTGTCTCATTGATTTGTTTCCTAATTCTTTGTTGTATTTAGTCACTTGAGCTCTTTCGTTTGTTATTGGCCATTTGAACTTTTGGGTGAATTGCCTGTTCATGTACTTGGGAAGTATCTATGGAAGATGTCTTCCTAAAGTTGACCATTGAAGACCTTAAGCAAGACTATTAGAAAGCCCTTATAAGTGGAAGTTTCACTCTGCCTATTGAAATATGTTTTTCTTACAGGGATGAATAGGTGGTCTGTGTTTAAAACTTGACTTCCTAACCATTTGGAATTTGACTTTAAAGTTTGACTTTAAGGGACTTTCCTGGCAGTCCAGTGGTTAAGACTCCACACTTCCACTGCAGGGGGCTTGGGTTCGATCCCTAGTCGGGGAGCTAACATCCTGAACGCCTCACGGCATGGCCAAAAAAACATGAAAAAAAAAAAAAAAGGCAGTTTGACTTTAAAATTTAAGGAGTGATTGGTGAAATGTACACAGGACCTCTCTTATGCAACTTCCTGAGAGTCTATAATTATTTCAAACTAAAGTTTAAAAAATTCAAGGAGTAGTAAAACTGTGGCTTCCTCCTGTAACTGAGTTTGACAGCTCTGACTGGAAGGGCCGGTGGGAGGTGGGAGAGGGCAATATTTGACAACAGACCCAAAGCCAAACAGTGGTTAGGAAACTGCTTTGTTGTTGATGTTGTTTTTAATTTGGAAATAATCTCAAACTTTAAAATGGTTGTGGGAATTCCCTGGCAGTCCAGTGGTTAGGACTCCACGCTTTCACTAGCAAGGGCTTCAGTTCAGTGCCTGGTTAGGGAAGTAAAATCCCGCAAGCCGAGCAGCATGGCCATCAATCAATCAATCAATCAATCAATCAATCAATCAATGGTTGCAAAAATGAAAACTGAATAAGGAACACCATTTACTCTTTCTCAGATTCACCCCTTGTTAACCTTTGACCCCACGAGCTTTTGAAATGTGCTATTTTGTGACCCCAGCCACTACCCTCTGCTCATCCTCCTTCCGGATTTTCAGCACAACAGTCTCCCAGGTTCCAGGTACTCACTCACCTGAACAAAACTGTTTACACCCAGGTTTCAAACTTCTCAAGAACCTACAGTGGTTCTGTTTCCTAAGATTTAAATATAAATCCAGACACTTAGCCTTCAGAGTCTTTGAACAATTGATTCCCTGCCTCTAAACTCCAATATTAATCTTCCTCCCGTGCCCCCCCAGTACAGCCCTTCAGCTGTAGCTAACCTAATCTTTAGCGACTCTTGTTCTGTCTTGATTGACTTGTTCCCATCTCGGTGCCTTTCCTCGCGCTGGTATTTCATGTCCGCCATATTATTTTGTTCACGTTTCTTCCTCCTAAGTCACATACATGACTTTTCTGCTTAAAAAAACAATTTCCCAGACTTCTTTACTCTATTAGCACCATCTGATTTGGGCATACCTATCCTGAGTTTTCATTACTTTAGGGTTGTTTTGTTTTGTTTTGAACTTTCATATAGATGTCATCATACGACATCCATCTGTTGTCTCCTTGAGCCCCCCCCCCCTGGCCCCCCCCCCCATGAATGGCATCAGCGTTATCTTTTATAAACCTCCATAGGCCTCGTGTGGTTGTGCTGAAGGTATGACCTGGTTTTGAATGAGTTACTGTGAACTGTATTTGGATTCATTACTGGAACCATCTATTATTATAGCAATCTATAAAGCAAAATTCTAATCATGTTGATGCTTTTGAACACCTTTTTCCTTCAGGGTTGTGGCCCTCTTCCCAGGTGGGCCTTCCTCATGGCAGGTAAAAGTCCATGCAGTGGCTGCGGAGGGTGAAGCTGTTGTGTACTAGTAGTATAGACCTTGTGTTGTTTTGCTGGGCTGGAAGAGACTTTGAGTTGGGGGTCTGGGAACCTAATAACTAATGGGAAAGGAGTTCCGAGTTTCTACCAGTCAAGGTCTAAGTGCCTTGGGAGGCTTGCCTGTGCTGGTAGTAGAGTACTTTCTTTTCTTTTTCTTTTCTCTTTTTAAATGAAACTAAGCCTAGCACTGGCTCATTATCTACAATGTCAATATTGATTTTTGTTTGTGAGGTGGAGTATTAACAGATTAGAATGGCTGCTGGCAATTCTCATATGCTTCATTGACTTTAGATGAATCAAGGGATGGCTATTAAGACGCACTTGAGATTTTTAGGCTAAATCAGAACTTCCTACTATGGTTGTTTTCGACCAGATTCACCGTTTCCTCTGCAGCATCAAAGTGGAAAAAAATGAGCCTTGAGGCTCTTCTCTACTTTCCGTAAAACCAAATGCTGTTAAAAACTGCACAGATAAGAGATGTTAAGACATCCTCTGCAATACAATGCAGCTTGACTCTTTTCCGCTGCCAAGAGATGTTTTTGAATTAAGACTATTGACCGACACAGCCCATGCTAGCAGATGGTGCCCATACATCATATGTCCAAGTGCAAGCTTGTTCAGAGACAGCAAATATCTAACGGGCCAAATTTTACAAAGATGAAGAATTTTAACAGTGATTTTGAGGGAGTAGGGATGCTGCTGAGAAATGAGCCATGTTCCAAACCAGGCTTGCCTCTTAATACGCAGTATTACTGTGCTTTCTACATCTGGAGACACGTTTAATTTTCAGTCCAAGTTGCTTGCTTCCCTCCTCTTTTTCCTTCCTTCAGCACTTCCTCTAATCTAGTATATGAGTTAGAAATTAATAATAATAATGTTGATAATAATAATGATAATGGCCACATTACTATTTGTTCTAATGAGGAAGGACCAAGAGGAGGAGTTGCTGATAAGTGAGTGGCCTGAAAGGAACTCTTTTCTCTTTTTATGTCTCTGTAGGACCCCGAGATTGAATTGTTTCAAATACAGCTAGAGGTAGGAAGGGCAGTTATTATTAGAAAATTAGTCCAAAAAACTCACAAAAAACAAACCTATCAGAGTCAGAGAGGTTATTATATCTGAGCTAATAAATGCCAACATTGAGTCTTGAAATAGCTCTTAATTTTTTTTTCCCTCCCCACATGAATCTTTAGTAAAAGGCAAAATATTCATTTGATTATGAAGAGAAGCACGAGTATGGATAGCTCTTCATTTTTCACTGTGCAGTCTGATTTATTGTTGATTGGTTTTTCATGGACTAATTAATGATGATAACCTTTTTGAGTGACTAGAAATAAAATAAATTTCATGGATGTTTGGTATTCTAACCCTGACTCCACTGAGGTTGATAGGTTCGTGGAGTTCATGATAGGGAGGGAAGTTGGCTACTGGCTTCCTGTTGAGGCCTTTTGTTTTTTATGAGTTCAGATTAGATGGGAGCCATTGATTTGTTCCTTATTTTTAGACTGGATAAAATAGAATCCTGCATCAATGCTGGGGAGAGAAACCCTTATTAGAGGCTTTCTCTTTTTTTTTTTTCCACTTTCAAATTATTTGATTTATTCACTTAGGACTAGGTGATATCTGAGCTTCCCTTTCCATTGGAATATTCTGTGATTGAGTTTTGTTTATTTATTTTCTTACTTAAAAAAATTTTTTTAAATTGGAGTATAATTGCTTTACTTTAATGCAGTATAATTGCATTGCTTTAATGTTGTGTCAGTTTCTGCTGTACAATGAAGTGAATCAGCTATATGTATACATATATCCCCTCCCTCTTGGACCCCCCCCCCCCATCCCACCCATCTAGGTCATCACAGAGCACCGAGCTGAGCTCCCTGTGCTATAGAGCAGGTTCCCACTAGCTATCTGTTTTACACATGGTAGTGTATTTATCTCAAACCTAATCTCCCAGTTCGTCCCACCTTCCCCTCCTGTGTCCACATGTCCGTTCTCTATGCCTGTGTCTCTATTCCTGCACTGCAAATAGGTTCTTCTGTACCATTTTTCTAGATTACACATATATGCATTAATATACAATATTTGTTTTTCTCTTTCTGACTTACTTCACTCTGTATGACAGACCCTAGGTCCATCCACCTCAGTACAAATAACTCAGTTTCATTTCTTTTTATGGCTGAGTAATATTCCATTGTATATATGTGCCACATCTTCTTTATCCATTCATCTGTCAATGGATACTTAGTCCATGTCCTGGCTGTTGTAAATAGTGCTGCAATGAACATTGTGGTACATGACTCTTTTTGAATTATGGTTTTCTCAGGATATATGCCCAGTAGTGGGATTGCTGGGTTGTATGGTAGCTCTATTTTTAGTTTTTTAAGGAACCTCCATACTGTTCTCCATAGTGGCTGTATCAGTTTATATTCCCACCAACAGTGCAAGAGGGTTCCCTTTTCTCCACACCCTCTCCAGCATTTATTATTATTATTATT
Source organism: Balaenoptera musculus (assembly GCF_009873245.2). Taxonomy (NCBI): domain Eukaryota; kingdom Metazoa; phylum Chordata; class Mammalia; order Artiodactyla; family Balaenopteridae; genus Balaenoptera; species Balaenoptera musculus. The sequence continues at coordinate 14,589,340 of NC_045804.1, forward strand.
ATTATTATTTTAAAATTATTAGCACCTTTAATTATTATTTATTTATTTATATATATTTTTTGGCTGTGTTGGGTCTTCGTTTCTGTGCAAGGGCTTCCTCTAGCTGCAGCAAGTGGGGGCCACTCTTCATCACGGTGCGCGGGCCTCTCACTATCATGGCCTCTCTTGTTGCGGAGCACAGGCTCCAGATGCACAGGCTCAGTAGTTGTGGCTCACGGGCCCAGTTGCTCTGCGGCATGTGGGATCTTCCCAGACCAGGGCTCGAACCCATGTCCCCTGCACTAGCAGGCAGATTCTCAACCGCTGCGCCACCAGGGAAGCCTGCATTTATTATTATTGATGATGGCCATTCTGACTGGTGTGAGGTGATACCTCACTGTAGTTTTGATTTGCATTTCTCTAATAGTTAGTGATGTTGAGCATCTTTTCATGTGCTTCTTGGCCATCTGTATGTCTTCGTTGGTGAAATGTCTGTTTAGGTCTTCTGCCTATTTTTTAATTGGGTTGTTTGTTTTTTTGATGTTGAGCTCCATGAGCTGTTCGTATATTTTGGAGATTAATCCTTTGTCTGTTGCTTTGTTTACAAATATTTTCTCCCATTCTGAGGGTTGTCTTTTCGTCTTTATGGTTTCCTTTGCTTTGCAAAAGCTTTTAAGTTTAATTAGGTCCCAGTTGTTTATTTTTGTTTTTATTTTCATTACTCTAGGAGGTGGGTCAAAAAAGATCTTGCTGTGGTTTATGTCAAAGAGTGTTTTTCCTATGTTTTCCTCTAAGAGTTTTATAGTGTCCAGTCTTACATTTAGGTCTTTAATCCATTTGGAGTTTATTTTTATGTATGGTGTTAGGGAGTGTTCTAATTTCATTCTTTTACATGTAGCTGTCCAGTTTTCCCAGCAGGCAACTTATTGAAGAGGCTTTCTCCATTGTATATCCTTGCCTCCTTTGTCATAAATTAGGTGACCATACGTGCGTGGGTTTATCTCTGGGCTTTCTATCCTGTACCATTGATCTATATTTCTGTTTTTGTGCCAGTACCATACTGTCTTGATTACTGTAGCTTTGTAGTATAGTTTGAAGTTGGGGAACCTGATTCCTCCAGCTCCATTTTTCTTTCTCAAGATTTCTTTGGCTATTCGGGGTCTTTTGTGTTTCCATACAAATTGTAAAATTTTTGGTTCTAATTCTGTGAAGAACGCCATTGGTAGTTTGATAGGGATTGCATTGAATCTGTAGATTGCTTTGGGTAGTATAGTCATTTTCACAATATTGATTCTTCCAATCCAAGAACATGGTATATTTCTCCATCTGTTTATGTCATCTTTGATTTCTTTCATCGGTGTTTTATAGTTTTCCGAGTACAATTCTTTTGCCTCCTTAGGTAGGTTTATTCCTAGATATTTTATTCTTTTTGTTGTGATGGTAAATCTGATTGTTTCCTTAATTTCTCTTTCTGATTTTTCATTGTTAGTGTATAGGAATGCCAGAGATTTCTGTGCATTAATTTTGTGTCCTGCAACCTTACCAAATTCATTGATTAGTTCTAGTAGTTTTCTGGTGGCATCTTTAGGATTTTCTGCAAACAGTGACAGTTTTACTTCTTCTTTTCCAATTTGTATTCCTTTTATTTCTTTTTCTTCTCTGATTGCCGTGGCTAGGACTTCCAAAACTATGTTGAACAATAGTGGTGAGAGTGGACATCCGTGTCTTGTTCCTGATCTTAGTGGAAGTGCTTTCAGTTTTTCACCATTGAGAATGATGTTTGCTGTGGGTTTGTCATATATGGCCTTTATTATGTTGAGGTAGGTTCACTCTATGCCCATTTACTGGAGAGTTTTTATCATAAATGGGTGTTGAGTTTTGTCAAAAGCTTTTTCTGCATCTACTGAGATGATCATATGGTTTTCATTCCTTAATTTGTTAATATGGTGTATCACGTTGATTGATTTGTGTATATTGAAGAATCCTTGCATTCCTGGGATAAATCCCACTTGATCATCGTGTATGATGTTTTTAATGTGTTGTTGGATTCTGTTTGCTAGTATTTTGTTGAGGATATTTGCATCTATGTTCATCAGTGATGTTGGTCTGTAATTTTCTTTTTTTGTGATATCTTTGTCTGGTTTTGGTATCAGAGTGACGGTGGTGGCCTTGTAGAACGAATTTGGGAGTGTTCCTCCCTCTGCAATTTTTTTGGAAGAGTTTGAGAAGGATAGGTGTTAGCTCTTTTCTAAATGTTTGATAGAATTCACCTGTGAAGCCATCTGGTCTTGGACTTTTGTTTGCTGGAAGATTTTTAATTACAGTTTCAATTTCATTACTTGTGATAGGTCTGTTTATATTTTCTAATTCTTCCTGGTTGAGTCTTGGAAGATTGTACCTTTCCAAGAATTTGTCCATTTCTTCATGGTTGTCCATTTTATTGGCATATTGTTATTTGTAGTAGTCTCTTATAATCCTTTGTATTTCTGCGGTGTCAGTTGTGATTCCTCCTTTTTCATTTCTAATTTTATTGATTTGCATCCTCTCCCTTTTTTTCTTGATGAGTCTGGCTAAAGGTTTATCAATTTTGTTTATCTTCTCAAAGAACCAACTTTTAATTTTATCGATCTTTGCTACTGTTTTCTTCGTTTCTATTTCATTTATTTCTGCTCTGATCTTTATGATTTTTTCCCCTTCTACTGACTTTGGGTTTTCTTTGTTCTTCTTTCTCTGGTTGCTTTAGGTGTAAGGTTAGATTGTTTATTTGAGATTTTTCTTGTTTCTTGAGGTGAGATTGAATTGCTATAAACTTCCCTCTTAGAGCTGCGTTTGCTGCATCCCATAGGTTTTGGGTTGTTGTGTTTTCATTGTCATTTGTTTCTAGCTATTTTTTGATTTCCTCTTCCTTATTAGAGGCTTTCTCAATCTTAATGAGAGCTATGACATCTTTATAAGGCATAGTAACTTTAATGGAGAGTTATAGTGAAGACTTTCATCAAGACTCATCTCCAGAACTGTTTGAGATATGCTGCTTCCTTGAAACATACCTGACTAAGGCTAAGGTTTGGAGAGCATTTGGCTCTAAACAGCTTCCCCGCACCCCCCAAAAGTATGGGAGCATAAATGAGTACATTTGCATTTACAGTATTGTCTTAGAACATAACCACATGGTGCTATAAACACTAAAGAACAGTGTGAGCTTTTTGAATAGAATTGTTTTAGTCAGCATGATAAGTAATTCAAAATATTACATTATTTCATTCTAAAGTTTTTTTTTTTTTTAATAAATTTATTTATTTATTTTTGGCTGTGTTGGGTCTTCGTTGCTCCACGTGGGCTTTCTCTATTTGCATTGAGCAGGGGCCACTCTTCGTTGTGGTGCACACGCTTCTCATTGCCGTTGCTTCTCTTTGTTGTGGAGCACGGGCTCTAGGCATGCGGGCTTCAGTAGTTGTGGCACGTGGGCTCAGTAGTTATGGCGCATGGGCTCTAGAGCACAGGCTCAGTAGTTGTGGTGCACGGGCTCTAGAGTGCAGGCTCAGTAGTTGTGGTGCACGAGCCCAGTTGCTCCACTGCATGTGGGATCTTCCCAGACGAGGCCTCGAACCCGTGTCCCCTGCACTGGCAGGCGGACTCCCAACCACTGCACCACCAGGGAAGTCCCCATTCTAAAGTTTTGAATGGTGAAATTTTTTTAAAATTTTATTTTTAATTAAGGTAAAGTGTACATAACATAAAATTTACTATCCTGTTTTTAAGTGTGCAACTCAGCAGTGTTAAGTATATTCACATTGTTCTGCAACCGATCTACAGACCTTTTTCATCATACAAAACTCTATCTCCGTTAAAAAACAACTCCCTATTTCCTACTACCCCCAGCCCCTGGTAACTGCCATCCTACTTTCTGTTTATTTGAATTTGACTACTTTAGCTAGCTCACATAAGTGGAATCATACAGTATTCATTTTTTTTTGTGACTGGCTTACTTCACTTAGCTTAATGTCCTCGAAGCTCTCAGAACTAAGTGAGGGCTGTTTTGCTTCTGGTTCATCTACTACCAGGTAGATAGATGTAGCCCTTTGGCATTCCAGCTCATTGTGGAACAGTCTCCAGTTATGGCTCCCCCTCAGCCAGCCCTGAGCTTTGATTTCTGCTCAGGAGATCAATAAAATGAAGGTTCCAATGTGCCAGAATCATCCAATGTTTTGAGGGCAAGAGCGGCTTCTGTAGGGCTCATCCCTCTGGGGTTCTTACTTCCTTTTGGCCTGGTGGTTCCTTACTCAGTTGTTGAAGCTTCAGTGCTTTTCAGATTTTTAAAAAAATATGGATTTCATTGTTAGTTGTTTTCAGCAGAGTGGTGGACCTGATGATGGAGACTGTTTTCCCAGACACCAGACCTCTGGCTTCAGTTTGTCAACGTTGCCTCTGCCACCCCCATCCATTCTGGGGCTGGACGGGATTAATCTTTAGCACCACTTTGCTCATGACCAAATCAGACTTTTGTTTAAACATATCTCTGACAGAAAATCATCCTATATGACAATGTGAGCTATAGGCCCTCCCCTCACAAGACTCAAAATCAGTGTTAAAAGCCACGGTCTTGTGCTGGTGGCTTTGGAAGAAGGAGACCTGTTGGGTGAGAAATGACCTTTTTTGACATTTCAGTTCCTGAGGGCTTGAGATAAGGTTGTCCCTTTTTTTTTTTTTTGAGACTGGTTATAATTGAATTGAGATAGTAGAGGACAGGAGGCTACTTTTTTATGATGCTAGCTTGACAGATGGATAACAAATTCTTATTTCCCAATCCTGCTAATCACATGCTAGCTGTTGAGAACTGAGCTCTTAGTTCCTGGTAGAGCTGTTCATGCCCAGAGCACGGAGGGCGGGTACCAAGGCCAGGACAAGCAGTCATAATGAGTGTCCATGACATGCTTGAGGAGGCAGATTGCTGTGGTGGCAAGGCATCAGGACATGAGTGTCAAAAGCCCGTGTCTAACCGTCTCCCCGTCCCCTCCTCATTCAGTGCTGTGTCCTTGGACCAACCATGTAAAGTTCCTGGACAACAGTCAGGTGCTCTTCCTCTTGACCTTGGCTGTCCTGCAGTGCTGTGACTGTGGGAGGGTCGGTTTTACTGGCCCCAGCCGCCAGCCATTGAAGGATGGAGAGGAGGAGGCTTGGAGGACTCCCCAGGAGGAGGAAGGAGTGGCCACTTGATGGTTTGTCTAGAACCCAAACCAGGGACCCGAGTTCCAGGACACACAGTTATCCAGCAGTTTGGGTCCTAGAAGCAGTCTTTGTTTATCTGGTCTAACCCCCTCATTTGCGGATAAGCAAACAGGGCCCTAAGATTTTCGTATATTTAAAAAGTAGTAGTGCTGCTCTAGCCTCACGTGGCATGTTTTAGTACAAAACTAGTGAGGTGGAGCTGGACTTTGGTCAGCGTGGATTTGGGGGAGGTTACTCTAAACCTCTGAAGCCACTGCCTGAGCCCTGGTGAAAGACATTAGCCGTGGTGAGCCAGACTGCCTGCTCCGCTGGCTGCCTGGCACCTAGCTCTCTATGGGGCCCAGCTCAGGCCCGGTTGGCTGACACAGACCTCTGCGGTCAGGCCACTCAAGATGGCTGTTCTCTTGCTCGCTGTACATCCCCAGCCCAACCTGCGCCTGCTTCACCCACACTCTACTCACATGACTGACCTTCCTGCATGCTTGCCCCAGGCCCCAGTTAGTGATTGTTCTTATGAAAAGGGCGGTGAGGGGCACGCCCCACTGCTAGTTTCCCTGGTAACCAATGAGCAAACCTGACGTAAGTTCCCCCTATAACTGGCCGTCTCCCGTTTCCCCCTGCGAGTGAAGACTGCTGCCATGTCCTGCCCACCGTCCACCACCCAGGTGGGGTGTCGCTCCAGAACCTTGCTTCAGATGTTTAAGCTTCCCCATCCGTTAAACCGTTGATGTCTCCGTAGCTGCCTCCAGGGTCTTTCTTCTGTCTTGAAGCTGGGCGAGCACAGGGCTGTAGGCCTGCAGGATGCAGCCCAACAAGACCTTAAGACAGTCTAGTCAGAGATCAGCAGAGGTCCCTTTAACCGGCAAGTCAGGGGGCCCAACTATGTGTTGGAGGTTTGGGCAGATCGGCCCCTGATGGCCCTTCCTGGGCAGGTGCCAGCTCACTGTTCTCCAGGACCCTGGCTGCTGAGACCGCAGGCTCCCGGACACACTGCTGTTTGGCCCTGTGACCCTGGACTGGGCCTGACTTTGCCTGTGGATTCCCAGGCCATCCCACCCTCAACTGCAAAAGAGCCTCTCCACTCTTGCCTTGCTCCTCAGAGGACCGACTGACACTGTTCAGCCCCCCAGTCATGCTCTCTGTATGTGCACCTGTGCCCACAGTCACTTTTACTACCAGTGAAGCAGCCTCAGAGCAGCAGAGCCTTTCAGATCATCCTTTATGTTATTAAAGCAATTTAAATAAAGCTGATTTTTCAGCCTATTGAGAATTATCAAGTACCAAACTTTTTAAATTACCTCTGTAATTTTCTTTTAAAATTACCCTTATAAAAGGAGGTGACAGTTAAATGAAAAATGTTTGTTGCGCTTGGTGTTTTTCTTCTCACTAAGCCAACAAACCTGTTGGCTTTGAGATAACAGGGAAGGATTGTCCTGGACCCGAGGCTGTGTCTTTCTAGCTTGCCGCCAGCTCCTGGATTTAAAGTGCTTTGTCTGATTGATAGAGATCATTCCCTTTTCTTGGATCCAATGGGGATAGGAGAGCCTGAGGGTCGTGAATGAGCTTGGGCAAAACTCTGTTGAAAAATTTTTATGAAAGTAATTTCTCTCAAGTGTTGATACTGAAAATGTGTTGTTTCAGATGTGTCCTTGTTGTGACTGGGCCCTTGAACTGTAATTCTTGTCATCGCTGGGTTATTTCCTGTTTCTAGGAAATAGTTTTTCTTGCCCACCCGCCCCAGGTTCCCCCCCCCAATCCCCTCAACACACACACAGGTACCTTTTCTCTTGTTGGTAGTATCAGTTCCTAGCATTTTGAACATGAATATTTGGTGGAAGACTTAACTATAGGAGTTTTTCAAATTAAAGAAATAACCAAGGGACTTCCCTGGTGGTCCAGTGGCTAAGACTCTTCACTCCCAGTGCAGGGGGCCTGGTAGTTCGAGCCCTGGTCAGGGAACTAGGTCCCACATGCTTCAACTAAAGATCCCGCATGCTGCTACGAAGATCCTGCGTGCCGCAACTAAGACCCGGCACAGCCAAATAAATAAATAAACAAATAAGTATTTTTAAAAAGAAAAAAAAAGAAACAAGCAAGCAACATCATGTTGATTGTCTATGGCAGATTACTTGTGTGAGTATATCAGATTGGGTTGTGTACTATCACCTGTAAACATAAACGTAGGGTTTTAGATTTGGAAAGGACTCTTGGTGCCTCATTTAACAGATGAAGATTCTGAGACCCATAGAGGTCTTGGCTTGTTCAAGGTCCCACAGAATCAGCTGGAAAAGGAGCAAGTATCAGAAGCCCTCTTTCCTGGTCCCAAGGCTGCTCTTTCCTCTCTCGCATGATGCCTGTCTCATACTGGTGGTCTCCCCCGGCTCCCCAACACCCACCCTCCATCCTGGACATGGAGAATAGACCCATGTGTCAGGACACACCATGCCTGTGCTCATCTTCATGCCTTTGTCCCTTCTTTCTAATCACACCCATTTAGCCACAACCTACCCCTCAGTTTAAAAGAGCGAGCGGGTGTCCTACCGTCCACGCTGCTCTCACCCTCCTCAGAACGCCTGAAGGTCAGTCCTCAAGTGCGTTTTAGCTCCTTTGACGGGGTTTCTTTCCAGATTGTGTTCATTTCCCTCTTGTAGGACCTGTCATGATGCCTTGTTCCCAATAAATGGGCCATAAGTGAATAGGGGGAGATGTAATGCACTGGGTGTCACAGGGTGCACTTGGCTTCTTTTGTTTTTCTGCCCAGCTTTTCAGGTGTCTGTTTTCTCTCCAGCAACTAAGCTCCTGAAGGGCAGAAAGCATAGCCTCCATGTCTCTCGCCCTAGCTCTTAGCAGAGTTCTCAGTTGGTGGTGGGTTGCAGCATTGAGACTTCATTTTCCTGCCCTTTGTTTCTTGGATTCAGTTTAAAATACAAGTTTGCTTTATCTTGAAGCCTCAGAAAATGGCCATGTCTTCATTGGCTGCCTAAATACTCTGGCCTGAGGGTACCTACCACTTGGGGAATAAAGAAGCCGACAGATCACAGCAGTTAGTTCACAGATTTCCCTTACCACCCTTGGATACTTTGCTCCTTATATGCAGTGGCAAGATATATGAGCGTTGGTGGGAGACACAAAAGAATTGTTAGGATTGCTGTGAAAATTGCAATGAAAGCAGTAACCCTCCAGGATTAGCTTTTTATAGCTGGAAAACCACTGGTGAAATTTTTATTCCAAGATCCTCAAAATCGCCAGGATGCTGCATTTTATCCTGTTGGGCTTCTGAAGTAATACTGGTAGCAACTGTTGTGCAGGTCTTTCAGGCCTTGCAATATAGAATTACTGATAGAAATGAGCCAGTTAAGAGGGAGGAAACGATGAGTTAGATGTTGTGAAGGAAAACAGATTGTATGGCGTTTATAACACTGGTTTGTAGTTTGCTCATAAAAGAGAATGCCTAACTGGAATTTATCTGATGAAAAGTAAGCCATTAAACCTGCTCAGGTAAAAACAGTGGCCACCTGCCAAGTAAAAGCATAATCACCATTGAGAAGTGAGCTTCATCTGCATTCCTGGCCACGCACAACAGCGTCTCCCGTGGAGAAACCGCTTTCTGACTTCTGGTTTTCTCGCTGTTTTCACAGAGCCTGAGCCCTTGTGAAGCCGGCGATGACAAGTCTGAATGGTCGCCATGCCGGAAAAACCATTGACATGCCAAAACCGTCAGCCCCCAGAGTGCACGTGCAGAGGTCCGTGTCCCGAGACACTATCGCCATCCACTTCTCGGCATCCGGGGAGGAGGAGGAGGAAGAGGAGGAGGAGTTCAGGGAGTACCTGGAGGAGGGGCTGGACGACCAAAGCATTGTAACGGGGCTCGAAGCCAAGGAAGACCTCTATCTTGAACCCCAGGGTGGCCATGACCCCGCTGGCCCTGGCGCCCAGCTCATCCTGGCAGACGGACTGTCCGTGTCCCCGGCCATCTTGCCCGTCTCCGAGAACACTGCAAAGCTGCTGGAGCCCCCTCCTCCCGCAGCACAAGTATTAAGTACGGTGCCATTGGCTCTGTCCCCGGGCTCGTCTTCGTCGGGGCCCTTAGCTAGCTCTCCCAGCGTGTCGTCCCTTTCTGAGCAGAAAACCAGTTCTTCCTCCCCGCTGTCCTCGCCTTCCAGGTCTCCCATCCTCCCCTCCAGTGCCTCGTCCTCCACCCTTTCCAGCGCAAAGCCCTTCATGAGCCTTGTGAAGTCCCTGTCGACCGAGGTGGAGCCAAAAGAATCCCCCCACGCCCCACGGCACCGGCACTTGATGAAGACGTTAGTCAAGTCTCTGTCCACCGACACCTCCAGGCAGGAGTCAGATAACGTGTCGCACAAGCCACCCGACTCCAAGCTGAATTTACACCTGTTCAAGCAGTTCACGCAGCCACGAAACACAGGTGGAGATTCCAAAACTGCACCCTCTTCCCCTCTGACGTCGCCTTCCGATACACGCTCCTTTTTTAAAGTGCCCGAAATGGAGGCGAAAATCGAAGACACTAAGCGACGCCTTTCCGAAGTCATATATGACCCTTTTCAGCTTTTTAGTAAAATTATAGGGGAAGAAAGTGGCAGCCATAGGCCCAAAGCCTTATCTTCAAGTGCTTCAGAGCTCTCCAATCTGTCCAGCCTGAACGGTCACTTGGAAAGCAATAACAACTACAGCATCAAGGAGGAGGAGTGTGACTCCGAGGGGGAGGGCTTGGGGAGCGACCCTGGCGTCCCCGGGAGGGACCCCCCACAGTCCTCCGAGGACCCTGCGAGGGAGGCAGAACCGAAGGGTTCTCAGGGGAGCAGTCTGAAGGAGGCAGGCCTGAAGACCGGCTCTCTGGTTCTTGAGAGATGCTCTCTGTCTGCCTTGGTGAGCAAAGAGGATGAAGAGTTTTGCGAGCTGTACACTGAGGACTTTGATTTGGAAATGGAGGGAGAGAGTAAAGTTGAGAAGCTCCCAGAAGTCCCTCTCAAGCCAGAGGTGCTGGCGGACGACGGCACGGCTCTGGACAGTGACGAGGCGGACTCGGCCGTGCAGCACCCCGAATTGCCCGTGAAGACGCTGGTCTTCTTTGTCGTGTGTGTCTATGCGTACCTCATCCTCCCCCTCCCCCATTACGTGAGTGGACTCTTTCTGGGCATTGGCCTTGGATTCATGACTGCAGTTTGCATGATTTGGTTTCTTACACCACCAAGTGCTCATAAATATCACAGATTACATAAAAATCTACAACACTGGAACCCAAGGTCTCTGGATATCAAAGAACCTGAGATACTGAAGGTAAGCCTCTCCGCAGTAGCTGGCTGGCATCCAGCCTCATTTTAGATCTGACTTTATTCTTTTAGTTCATTGTCACAGGTTTTTGCCCAAGCAGTGTTTTTAAGACTTTGGGATCTGTTCATTCTCCAGGCACCCAAGAGACTTGTTTGGTAAACCTCATTCTAGTTCAAGTTTTGCCAGTTCACCATGTGGTTTTTCAAGGCTCTCCATGGCTCTGGAGAGTAGCATTTCCATCCAGTTTCCATTCCGGTCTCTCTCTAAATTTGCCAGGGATTTGCTACTTGCTGAGGATTCGTTATAGCTGAGTCTGTTAGGATTAAATATTCTTGAGACCTCGGAGCAGGGTTAAATACTCCTGGAATGCAAGAGAAGGGACGGAGGAAGAGAAGGCAGACTAACATCAGGGGTGGGCCACTGCTGGCAGTACTCTTTGCTCTGTGCACAGTGGGGTCTGGGCTCGAGAAGGAGGCATCACCTTCCCATGCGTGTCAGATCTCAGGATTTGGGCCTCCTGAGGGGCGCCCAAGGCAAACCACTAGGGTGCAGAAAGAAACTACTAGAACTTCCATTTGTGTTTATTTCTGCATATTTAAAAAGTTTTTGTTTGTTGTATGTTTCACAGTATACACAATATAGAAGTACAGCTGTAGCTTGTATAGGTCATAAGTCATAGGCACATACACACTTCTTTGTATATATATTTTTAAATTTTGGTAAAATACCCATAACAGAATTTACCATCTTAACCTTTTTTAAGTGTACAGTTCAGCGGTATTATATTTAATATTCATTCACATTGTTGTACAACCATCACTACCATCCAGCTTGTAAAACTGAAACTCTAAACCCATTAAACAATAACTCCCTATTTTCCGCTCTGCTTAGCTCCTGGTAACCACCATTTTATTTTCTGTTTTTTTTTTATTTTGAATACTATAAGTATGTCATATTAGTGGAATCACACAGTATTTGTCTTTTTTTGACTGGCTTGTTTCACTTGGAATAATGTCCACAAGGTTCGTACCTGTTGTAGCATATTGCAGAATTTTGTTCCTTTTTAAGGCTGAATAATATTCCATTGTATGTCTATACTTACTACATTTTGCTTATCCATTCATCTGTTGGTGGACACTGGGTTGTTTCCACATTTTTGCTATTGTGAGTAATGCTGCTATGAACGTGGGTGTATAAACAGGTCTTCAGGACCCTGCTTTCAATTCTTTGGGGTATGTACCCAGAAGTGAAATTGCTGGATCATATGGTAATTCTAGTTTTGATATTTTGAGGAACTGCCATACTGTTTTCCACAGTGGCTGTACCATTTTACATTCCCACCAATAGTGCACAAGGATTCCAGTTTCTCCACATCCTTGCCAACACTTGTTATTTTCTGTTTTTTTGATAATTTTTTTGTTGTTGTTGTTGCTTCTCGGAATGTTTGGTGATATTCTTTTTAAAGTTTAATTTTTATTTATTTATTTATTTATTTATGGCTGTGTTGGGTCTTCGTTTCTGTGCGAGGGCTTTCTCTAGTTGTGGCAAGTGGGGGCCACTCTTCATCGTGGTGCGCAGGCCTCTCACTATCGCGGCCTCTCCTGTTGCAGAGCACAGGCTCCAGACGCGCAGGCTCAGTAGTTGTGGCTCACGGGCCCAGCTGCTCCGTGGCATGTGGGATCTTCCCAGACCAGGGCTCGAACCCGTGTCCCCTGCATTGGCAGGCAGGTTCTCAACCACTGCGCCACCAGGGAAGCCCTGATAATTTTTTTATAATTCAAAGCTTGTTTGGTTTCTCTGTTAATAGGTTTGTCCTCCTCTCTGTTTAAATGAGTGCTCAAAAAATGGCACCATGATCTCTATTTATTACAACACAAAAACGAAAACAAAAACCCCACAACAAAACAAGGGGAAGAACTCTCAGGGTCCAAAATACTATTTGTCTTGTTTTGTTTTTTAATTTCATAACCTTTTTTCCTTATTTAAAAAAAATGCACGATCAATGTTTAAAAAACCACAGAAAACCCAAAGGAAAAAGATATTCTTTATCACACTAGTGGGAAGGAATTATAGTTAATATATAATATATACATATATGTACATATATATTTGGTATATATCCTTGTTTTTTCCTACATTTCTGCATGTATGAGTACATATATCACACACATTCACACTCATGCACTCTTTTTGTTTTGATTTAATGGGATCATATACAGGCGTATCTCAGAGATATTGCAGGTTTGGTTCCAGAGCACCACAATAAAGCAAAATATTGCAGTAAGGGAGTCACACGAATTTTTGGTTTCCCAGTGCATATGAAAGTTTTGTTTACACTATACTGTCCTCTGTTAAGTGTGCAATAGCATTCTGTCTAAAAAAACAATGTATATATCTTAATTTAAAAATACTTCATTGCTACACAATATTGTAAGTAAACTATACTTCAGTAAAATAAATTTTTTTTAAAAGTTATTGCTAAAAAATGTTAACCATCACCTGACAATGCCGGGTTGCCACAAACCTTCAATTTGCAAGAAATACAACATCAGTGAAGCCTAGTAAAGTGAAACACAATAAAATGAGGTATGCCTGTGTTTTGCAGTTCAGTCTTTTTTTTTTTTTCCCCTTTCACATGGCAATATGTTATGAGACTGTTTCTTTTTTAAGATAAGCTGGTGCTGAATCTTGAGGCTATGACACACTTAAGCTTAGCATTAATATAAGAAGTGGAGCAAAAGTGACTCATTATGCATGGTTGCTAAGCTTTTTTGATAGGGTGGTGCCGTGACTATCTGAATTACATGCCCTCTAAGGAAGTTAGTGCTAACTTTAGCAAAGAAAAATGGTACTTACGTTAACTCCAGTGCCCAATGACTGACTGCAGTATTCAGTTTAAACTGGTTTGAGTTCTTAATTGTCTTGGGAAGATTTTACTTTTAATCCAGTCAATCTTTAATGCTGAGTCCAGTTTACTAAGTAGTCTACTGATTAATCAGGAACTTACTGCCTACACAGAGGATGCCAGAGTTATAATATAGCACAGTGTGGTTGTTTTGATCTGATCATTGAAACAGTAAAGGCAGCACTACGATGCTGAGCACCGACAGAGGGCTGAGTGTTGGGTATATTATCTCATTTAATCCTCATCACAACCCTTTTCAGTTAAGTTGTGTGCTCATGAGGACACGATGGCACAGAGAGGGTAAGTTACTTGCCCAAGGTCACGTAGCTAGTGAGTAGGGGAGCCATGCAGGACTGACTCTTTTTCCTTTCTTTTTTTTTTTTTTTTTTAAGGAAGGTGTTTTTGATGCCTGGGATAAATGTATTTTTTTTTGTTTCTTTTTTTAATAAATTTATTTATTTTTGGTTGCATTGGGTCTTCGTTGCTGCACGTGGGCTTTTCTCTAGTCGCGGCGAGCGGGGGGCTGCTCTTCATTATGGTACGCAGGCTTCTCATTGCGGTGGCTTCTCTTGTTGTGGAGCATGGGGTCTAGGCGCATGGGCTTCAGTAGTTGTGGCATGCAGGCTCAGTAGTTGTGGCTCACGGGCTCTAGAGCACAGGTTCAGTAGTTGTGGCGCACGGGCTTAGTTGCTCCACGGCATGTGGGATCTTCCCGGACCAGGGCTCGAACCCATGTCTCCTGCATTGGCAGGCGGATTCTTAACCACTGCACCACCAGGGAAGTCCCGGGCCTTGGTTTCTTTATAAAACGGTTCTGTGAACCTGTTTCTGGGGGGAGTTGAAAGAGTCACTTTTTGAATATGGCTTGATTCTGGGGATTCGTCAGCTGGTTTGAGTTATTTTCTGTGCATCTGATGCGGTTTAGTTGGTTTTTTATAAAGGATATGATGCAATTCTTGAGGGCAGGTATGGAAAAAAATTTTAAACATTCACTGATACAGGAGGCTATAAAACCTCACTCTGTGATAAAACTCTCTAGTACAGAGGCCTAGCCCCTTGATCCTGCACACTTCCTACCCTAAGTAGACTACATCTGGAAGCCCGTGAACCAGTCAGGCGGGGAGCTTGGTGCTCGGGACTGTTTTAGGAGACCATGTGGTTTTAAACCTCTGAACCATAGAAGTTCTCATCGATGGGCCCTGGCAGTCCTTGCAGCCTGGACTGAGAGTCTGGTTCCTTTATTGGCTTCATAAACAATTCAAGGAGCGTTGCAGTTGTTGTTTTTTTTTTGATGTGCCTTCACATGACAAGGAAAGGGGGGAGAAAAGTAAAGCTTTTCTGTACTTTATCCAGGTGATTTTATTATTCCATCCATACTGCCGACATTTGTGTTTACAAATGACACTGCAGCAGTGATGAGTGTGTGGGCTGGGGAGCCAAAAAGACTACTTTGCAGCCAAGTAGGAACTCTTCTCAAAGACTGCTGTGGGGTTGGTTAGGCCTCGTGGTACCCTACCACCTCCCCCCCTAACCCCACCAATCAGCAGCTCTACTGTCTGGAAGAGAAGCTGTCGAAGCCTCTGTGAGGCCAAAGAGCTGTCCCAAAGTCCACAGAATAACTCTCAGAACCTTCTCCAAAGCCTGCTTGTTCTTAATGATGGGAATTCATAGCTAATACGAAGCAGCAATTAGGAGAAAGATGTTGCCACCTGCATTCATAATAAAGTGACACGTGAACTCATGAAAGCCGGGGGAAGACCAAAATGTTAGGAGAAGCTAATTGGACTTACAGCATGGGGGTCTGGGTAAGTTAGCTCCTGGCAGGGCCTTGTGTGTGCCACTGAGTCCAAGGGCGGCATTGTGAGCAACACCCCTAGGTGGTAACCTTCCGGGGGTTTTACTTTGGGTGACTAGCTAGATACCCTGAACTAGGGGCCCTGGGAAAGAATGGGAGAATGAGGCATTTAGAGTCAGCATATTGCACTTGGGATGTTTGCCTTGCTGAGTGTTCTTAAGCAAGTTGGATGCTCTTTCTTTTCCAAGAATGTACTTGTCACATGACCAGGAGTATACAGTCAGTCTGCATATCCTCAGGTTCCCCGTCCCCATACTCAACCAACTGCGGATCAAAAATATTTGGAAAAAAATTCCAGAAAGTTTCAAAAAGCAAAACTTGAATTTGCTGCATGCTGGCAACTATTTGCATAGCGTTTACATTGTATTTACAACCATTTACATAGCATTTACACTGTCTTAGGTGTTATAAGTAATCTAGAGATGATTTAAAGTATATATGGGGTGGGGGCACTTCGCTGGTCCAGTGGGTAGACTGCATGCTCTCAATGCAGGGGGCCCGGGTTTGCTCCCTGGTTGGGGAACTAGATCCCGTGTGCATGCTGCAACTAAGAGCCCGCATGCTGCAACGAAGATCCCGCGTGCCACAACTAAGGCCCGGCGCAGCCAAAATAAATAAATAAATAAATAAATATTTAAAAAATGATAAAGTATATGGGGGAGGGGTGCGCATAGGTTATATGCAAATACTACACTATTTTATATGAGGGACTTGAGCATCCGTGGATTTTGGTATCTGTGGGGGTCTTGGAACCAGGCCCCCTTGGATGCTGAGGCACGATTGTATTTAATTCAGTGCCATTCTTGCACACTAAGTTTCCACATGTCTATAATGAGAAGCTTCCTGAAGATTTCAAAAGGTTCTTGGGTTTATGTCTGAGTGTATGACATGTAATTGTGAATTATATTCATGAGTAAATTCTTTATCTCAGACTTATAAACCACCTGCAGAACACAGCAGTAGGGTGTTGGTTTCAGAAGTGATGATGTGTCTCTTTTTGAAAGATATGGCCTAGAAGGTTGACTAATATTACATTTACACCATTGCAAAACTAACAAATTAATTTTGGAGAACCTTTTTTCCTTAGGTCATGTCATATTTAGATATTTAATAAGAGGGATAGGTTTTTATAATAATTGCATTCCCTAAATACAGGCTGTGGTTTTGACATATAAAAGAATACTTTTTAGGGAGAACATTATCAATTTTGAGAAGAAATTCTAACTTGTAAATTTAATCTCAATTTCATGCAATTCTTTCTTTTCAGAAATTAGAGTGAGCAAACTTTAAGGCAAAAACAGCCTCGTTACATACAGCCAAGAGAGACTCACTGCATACAGCCAAAAAAGGTTGCTCTGTTTTGGTCTCTTATAATCCTTAATACAATGAGTACAAGAAATAAAAAAAAATATTTCTTTCCACGTTGTGCTTAACTGAAAATATCCTGCCCCTCTAATGGGTCACTTAAGTTTCTATGTTTGGCATTTATAATCATGGCTATTTCCCAGTGCCCCTTGTTGCTTAGGGGAGTTTGTCGGGTGAGGTGTTTCAGGGCAGACACTCTCACTTGCAAGCAGGTACCCCGTGTTTTGAGTTGGTTGGAGAAGCAACTGTGGGGAAAATGCTTCCTGAATTACACGGGAACAATGGTAAAGATGTCAGGCGGCCCCAGCATGATTTTTTTCATCTTTTATTTTTTAATGTTTTATTGTAGGAGATTTCAAGTATACACAAAAGTAGAGAGAAAAGTATAATGAATCTCCATGTATCCAATACCCAGCTTCAACAATTATCAACATTTTGCCAGTTTTCCTCTTAACCTATTAACTCATGGCATGGCTGAACCATAATTCTGGTCCACCTATAGGTAACTACAGTTTGTAGCATCATTTCCTTGAGAAAATGCACCCTGAATTCCAGCTAGCTATTGGAGGACCATCCTTTCTGGTTTTGTTCCAGGTGTCATCTATGGAGTGAAGAGAGAGGCTGTGAGCATTGTGGGTCTGAGATTTCTCAAATCATGTTTTTTTTGAAAAGTAAGGTATTAATCATGAAAAAATACCAATGCTATATACCTTTTCACTTCTAAATTTTATATGTAACGTATAAAGAGGATACAAAATCCATCGAAGATTTTCTTATTGTGCAATCATTAGCCTTTAGTTTGCCATCCCCCCAAAGACAAGGAGATTGTAAGCAAGATGGCCCCAGGACATGAGCATGTTGTCGTGTTGATGCCCCAGCGGCTCTTGTGAACTCTCTGATTCATTCTGTTTCTCCTTTCAGTGGTCTCCAAAATGGGTTGCTGAAGGCACGATCCAAGAAGAAAATATTAAAGTTTCTTTTTGTATATATTTTTACTCTTTTTATAAGAACGTAAATAAGCCTTGCTAATATTTAACATACAGATGACCATATGTTGACCTTTGGTCAAAATCCTTGGAAATTATCAAGAAGACTATTTGAAATATGGTTTTACATCCATTATCATTAACAGTGAGCCTCGCCCTAAGTATATATATTGAGCCTTGATGTGTCAGCTGAAGATAGTACAAAGCTGTCAGAAAGCCATAACTAAAAGTTAGTGAAAAGGCTAATTATTTCATTTTTTGCTCTTTATTTCTATTTTTTAATTTTTATAAAAGCTGTATTATATTAGAACATGTATATAATTTATAAGTAAATGTCTACATTCTGAGTAGAATTTTTTTGAGTACTCAAAAAAATTTAACTGACAGGATATGTGATCTAAAGCTGATCTACTAATTTATTTGCTTGCTAATCTATTTTATAATTTCAACACTTGTTAATGTGATTTAATGTTTATCGTGTATTCACATAACTCAGACCTCGATTATTTTATTGGTTCATCTGATATGATGTTGTTTTTCTGTCTAATTACATGCTTGTTATCTCCTACCTCTACCACTGTCTGCCAAGGCACATACCTGAATTTACAAGGTGCTGTCCTGAAGGATAGGAAAAACTAGGATAAAGGCCATTTTCCCAGGCAGAGACTATGGCTTAAGCCCTGACTCCAGTGTGTCTGGTGACACTACTGTGAAGGGTTGACCTTGAAGCAGGCAGTTGGAGGATGTGGATAGTATTGATGCTGGCGCTTCCCTCCTTTAATGGACTTTTTTTTTTTTTAAGATACTGTCTTCAAGCAGCATTTATTTTGAATGTTGACTCTTTGCTTGAGGCTGTCATTCATAGTGTGAGTTCTGTCTGTAGGTCTGTCTGTCTTTCATGGGTAAAATCAAATTAGCACCTAAAGTTCTGTAAAGTTTAGTAGACTGTTCCTGCCGTATTCTCTAAGTCCATGATCTGTGATATTATGTTTTGACTGATGACTCCGGTTCTAAACCATTAACACATCAAAAAGGGTTTGAGCCTGGCAAAGAGAAAGCCCTGCTTATGTTTTAGTTTGGGGGACAAAAGAAAAATAATCACATTTTTGTGTGATTTTTCAGAGATGTTTTTCAGCATCAAGGGACCTTGGGTCCTGGCTCTGTTCTTACGTTTAGGATTTGCTCCTTCCCTGATAGACTAGATGAAGGAATGATGCAGGGGATCTGAGTGGCAGGGGCCTTGAGGCCAGCACAGCCACGTGACAGGAGGGTGTCAGCCCAGGCACCCCACGCACTGAAGATAGAGAAATCCCCATTGCGTCCTCAGGCCAGAGGGCTGGCGCGTTTCTCTGGTCAGCTCAGCATCAAGCTGACGAAGAGAGCATTGGCCTTGACCTCCTGATTGGCACTGTAACTGAAAGTGAGCACAATAATAGTTCTTCCAGACTTTATTATTTTGCAAAAGGTTAATTGTAGCTTTTAATCTTTCCAAGTATTAAATGAGTCCCTTTATAGATTGTGGTTTGTACTTTCAGCCAGACATGGCTTCTAAATCCAGCAGAGAATTGAAGAGAAACCCCTGACCTTTTACAGCTGGGATCACAGGGCCAGTCTGTGGGCCAGACAGCTGCAGCCCAGCTGACTGAGGTCACTGTCCCCCAGCGGTGGGCACTGTCTCTGTTTTGACAGTTCCAGCGTCAGAAAGAAACAGGGCTTGTCTGAGACGCTCTAGTGTGGGTTGAGAGCATCTCTGAGTTCTTTAGTTGAGTTGTTGAAATGGAATGAGTTGCTAACTGTATCTGTACCTCTTTAGACCCACCCACATAACAAAGCAAAGTTGGAGAAAGATCTTACTTGGTAAGGAATTCAGGGTGAAGACTTTTAGAACAGCTGCGCAGTGGACAGTTGGTCACTATTTGGGGAACACGATGAAGGCCTTGGAGTTGCTGCACTGCTCATAAGATTGGATATTTGGCTGCTTAGGTGTGGAAATTCCATGTGCAGCTTAACCCAGGGAGTAGGTCAAGCCCCAGGTAAAATTTAGCTGATTGGTAGTACCCAGAGGCAGTCAGGGGACTTCCCTAGTGGTCCAGTGGTTAAGACGCCATGCTTCCACTGCAGGGGCTGCAGGTTGTATCCCTGGTCGGGGGACTAAGATCCCACATGCTGCGTGGCGCGGCCACAAAAAAAAAAAAAAAAGCAGTCAGGGTTTGCACTGGGTAATTGCTTCCTTCACGGGCAACCTGGATTTGGGTCAGTAGGGGTGCATTAGGGGGCAGAACAGGGAACTTGGAGAGCAGTCGTGCCTGGCCACCTGTTGGCCAGAGTCTCCCAGTGGCCAGTCTGCATCCTGGATGCCTGACAATGTGGGTTAAGTAGCAGCTCTTGTGATTCTCTCCGGGTTTCCTATCAAAGCTTGTAATGTTCCAGAAAGAACCCTACGTGGGAGTCAGGACACCTGGGCTCTAGTCACAACACTGCCCTCTCCTCTGTAGATAAGAAGTGGCTAATTCAGTTTCTGTCCTGAAAAGCTTTAACAAATTTTACTCTTCATTGTCTTTCTGAGGTTACTTCTTTTCTTGTTCTGTGCTTTTTTTTTTTTTTTTTAATTTTATTTATTTTTGGCTGCGTTGGGGCTTTCTCTAGTTGCGGCGAGCGGGGGCTACTCTTCATTGCGGTGCGCGGGCTTCTCATTGCTGTGGCTTCTCTTTGTTGCAGAGCACGGGCTCTAGGCGTGCGGGCTTCAGTAGTTGTGGTGCGTGGGCTCAGTAGTTGTAGCATGCAGGCTCAGTAGTTGTGGCCTGGGGGCTCTAGAGCGCAGACTCAGTAGTTGTGGCGCGTGGGCTTAGTTGCTCCGCAGCATGTGGGACCTTCCAGGACCAGGGCTCGAACCCGTGTCCCCTGCGTTGGCAGGCAGATTCTTAACCACTGCACCACCAGGGCAGTCCCTGTTCTGTGCTCTTTGGTGCAATAATAATTTGGTTTTTCTCTTCGGAAACAGGGACCAAGTCTTCTATTTCAAATAAGTCCTACAGCTCCCTGCGCTTAGTAGGATCTCAGCTCATTCCTTTGCTTCTCTCCACCTGTGCAGCCACAACTATACCTACAGGCTGTGATGAGCACACCAGTCTGTCCTACGTACTTGTGCTTTACAGATTTTATTTAATCCTCACAACCACCCTCTGAATTAGGCTACATTTATGTATTCAGTTGACAAACATTTGTTACAACTGTGATTGTCTTGTGGAGTTTGTAGGTAAGTAAACCAGGCAGTTAATGAATACAATGATAGGAGGAAGGTAACAGAACTGAGCCTAGGTAATCAGGGAAGCTTCCTAGGAGAAGCGTCATCTTTGCCATGACCTGAGGGATGACCAGGAGTTAGCCAGACTAAAGGTGGGGCTGTGCTGTGGAAGTGGGGTAGGAGACTGGACCTCGTAGTCAGGCAGACTTGGTTTAAGTTCCAGATTTGCCGCTCCACAGGCCACTTTTTTTTTTTTTTTAACCCTTGTCTAAGCAAATCTCTTAACCTCGCTCACCGCTTTCCTCACCTGCAAATCCTTAAGGAATTGGCAGAAGTGAAGGAGATAATGCATGTGAGGGCCAGGATCATAATGTGAGCTTAAATGCCAGCTATTATAATGAATATTAGTGTCAGTATCTTAAAAATCATATGCATAAGATTTGTTCCTTTTCTATATGCAGACTGTACCTCAATAAAGTACTGTTAGTGTGGAGAAAGTCATTATGGCTTGAGCAGAGTGGGAGGTGGGGACCAGGGAGGCATGAAGCTGGGAAGTAAGGTGTGCAGGACGCTTTTACAGGTGAGAAAACCAAGGGTCTGAGGCTAAGCATCATCCAACTAGGCGGTGAGTGGTCAAGCCAGGATTGGAACCCAATTGTGTCAGACTCTTTGCAGTTCTGCTAATGGATGTGGGTTGGTTTCAGTACCTGTGTTTGGACCAGCAGCCTTTCATGTAATCAAGTAAGATCAAGGATCCAGACTCACTGAAGCTAACAAATGATTGTTCACAATAGATGTGCAGTTCAAATCCTGATTTGTGAGTTGTATTTACTTGGTTTTGGCAGCTGTGGACTTTAGCCTCTGATAGATTTTTAACACGAAGAAAATGGTACCGCAGGAAGGAGGAAATGTGAAGATAAAAGGGAAGGAGAACCCACAGGTGCCTTTGTGTTTGGAGCTCTGCCACAGGTGATTGTGAAGGGATGGGGGTTGGGAGGAGGAGGGTCAAGCCAGCTCCAATCCCAACTGGAAGAAGGGAGTTTGCCGCCCCTTGGGCTTTCCCAAGGAAAAGCAGCTCCTGGATTCTCTTCCTAGGCCTACCCCTGCCTCTCACCACTGTCTCCTCTAGTGGGGCAGGCAGGGTCCTGTGGTTTTGAGCTGTGGAGGACTTGAAACTCTCCTCCGTATTCCTGGGAATCAGGCTGTTCTAGTGTTCTTGCAGCTTGGCCCGTGGTGGAGGGTGACCTGTCCCTGTCAGAGCCGTCAGCAAAGGACAGCCCCATCTCATCTCGGAACTGTGGCCACGCGGGCGGACACAGGCTGTGGCCCACTGAGAACTCCGCAGAGGGCTCAGGTGGTAGCTCAGGCTGCTGGGTCAAGAGCCTGGCTTTGTGGCTCAGAACCAGTCCCTGAAGCACTTGGAAACAGTTGCTCTTGTTAACCAGATGTAAGAATTTGATGAGGAACAAAAACTGAGCAGCTGTTTGTTAGACTAGTGTGGAGTGATGGCTGTTGACCTGAGCGAGCCTGTAAACGGACGAGCTGATGCAGGGCTTGTGTCCCAACACGCGTGCCTGTGCCTTGTCTCTTTTCTACTAAAAACCAGAGCAATAAGCTAAAAGTGTTATGTAAGTTTGTTCACAAGTTGAGTGTCTTTTAATGGTCTTAGAGAACTATAAGAGTTTTAAAAACTTTAGCCTTTTACCTAGATTACTTTTGTTCTTATTCCTGAGTTTTTAATGTTTGATGTTAGCTTTTTTTTTTTTTTTTTTTTTAATTTTTATTTATTTATTTATTTATTTTTGGCTGTGTTGAGTCTTCGTTTCTGTGCGAGGGCTTTCTCCAGTTGCGGCAAGCGGGGGCCACTCTTCATCGCCGTGCGTGGGCCTTTCACTGTCGCGGCCTCTCTTGTTGCGGAGCACAGGCTCCAGATGCGCAGGCTCAGTAATTGTGGCTCACGGGCCCAGTTGCTCCGCGGCATGTGGGATCTTCCCAGACCAGGGCTCGAACCCGTGTCCCCTGCATTGGCAGGCAGATTCTCAACCACTGCGCCACCAGGGAAGCCCTGATGTTAGCTTTTTAAAGGGGTTTTGAATTTCTAAAATAGAATGTTTCACCTGGAGACAGGTTTAGATTATCTTCTCATTTAATTAGGTAAAGCACCTACTAACACTGCATAAACCTGCATGTATGGAAGTGTCAGTAAGAGGAAAGAGGAGGGTTTTGACCGTTCTGGTTGAGCCCAGTGTCTAGGTCTGAAAAGCTGGAACCCAAGAATCGGGCGTGGGCTGTCTAGTAGAGTAGACACCAGCCACATTTGGCCATTGAACACTGAAGTATAGCTAGTTTGAACTGAGATGTGCTCTAAGTGTAAAATACATACTGGATTTTGAAGACAGTACAAAACAAAGAATATAAAATCTTATTAATAATTTTTAATATTTATTACATGTTGAAATGATAATTTGGATATATTGGGTTAAATAAAATACATTGTTAAAATTAATTTCACCTGCTTTTTTCTTTTTTAGTGTGGCTACTAGACAATTTAAAATTACATATTTTCATGATGCACATTTATGGCTCATGTTGTATTTCCATTGGATAGTGAGTGCTTCCCTGAATAATTCTGCATTTTCTGACTTAGGAAAGAAAAAATGAAAGCAATTGGAGAGAAACAATCTTTTATTCCTAAATTTCTCTTATTCATAAATCAAATAATTAATCTGTCCAGTCTCAGGAGTTTCGAAAAGGGGAAATTCTCTAAAAATTACTCTGTTTCTCAGAGGCTGTCTTATTATTTAAGAGTAACTTCATGGTATAATGCTTGTCTTTTTTTCCCTTCAGCCTTTCTAGTCTGGTGGTGACTGGATGATAACTGTAATGCTGGGAATTTTGTCCAAAATTCCAGAACCATGTTAGTTCTATTGCCTTTTTTATATGTCTACTATAATCTCACATAGCTGGGAACTAATGAAAAATATTTTATATGGAGATATTATTGCAGAAATGTTTGTCATATAAAATTATAATTATCATAATTCAAAAGTCATTAAATAAAGGTTGAGCATCTCAGCTAATGTTGTGATGGACCCACAAATGTATCACACATATTCTGTATCCTCAATTAGCCTCTACTTTAGCCAGGAGGTATACATTCAGAGTGAAATGACTCAAAAGAGCAATCCCAGGTGGGGACCATATGGCCAAATGGCTTATAAAGGACACTGATAGAAAGTTGCTATTTTAATTTCATAGTTGTTCCTTGACCGTTAGAACTTCTTAAGCACCAGTCCCTCCTTCCCTCCCTCCATGGATTCTTCTTGGTTTTAGTAGCACTGCATGTAAACTCAACCTGGCCTTGAGCATGGCTCTGAAGCAGCCCAGAAAAATCAGATCTGCTTCAAGTTCTCTATTAATCTAGTTGCCTTCAGAACTTTAAGCCTAGTAAACCTGTTATATGTAGGAAAGTATTATCTGCAACAAAATTGGATAAAAAGAGAACTGTGGATTATATGTCAGGAGATCTTTAGCGAAAAATGTTTTTGTTTAAAAAGACAAATAAATACATTTATAGAAAACTCTACCCAACAACAGCAGAATGCATATTTTTTTTAGTGTACGTGGAACATTCCCCAGATAGACGATATTCTGGGCCATAAAACATACCTTAACAAGTTGAAAAGAACTGAAATTATACAAAGCAAGTTCTCTGACTATAATGGAAGTAAACTAGGAAACAATAACCGAAGATGTCTGGAAAATTCACAAATATTTGGAAATTAAACACACTTCTGATTAGCCATGGGTCCAAAGATAGTCACAAGGGAAAGTAGAAAATATTTTCAACTGAATGAAATTGAAAATACAGCAAATCAAAAATTGCAGCTGATGCAGTGCTTAGAGAGAAATTAATAGCAATAAATGATTATATTAGAAAAGAAGAAATGTTACCAATATCAGGACTGAGAGAGAGGACATCACTACAGACTCTACAGACATTCAAAAAATAATACGGAAATATTACAAACAACATTATGCCCAGAAACTGGATAACTTAGATGAAACAGACAAATTTCCATATAAGATAAACTATCAAAGCCCACTCAAGAAGAAATAGATAACCTGAATAGTCCAATAGTAACTAAAGAAATTGAATTCATAGTTTAAAACCTTTCTACAAAGAAAACTCCAGACCCACATGGCTTCCATGGCAAATTTACCAAACCTTTGAGGAAGAAATATTAATTCTACACAAACTCCTCCAGAAAATAGAAGGAACGCTTCCCAACTCATTTTATGAGGCTAGATAATACCAAAAGATATTGCAAAAAGACTATAGACCAACTTCCCTCATGCACTTGGACAAATGCACAAAGCACTAGCAAACCAAATCCAGCAATGTATAAAAAGGATAATAATAGTGTTGTGCTGGTAAACTGGCTCTCCGGTTGGTGGGGCGGAGCCCTCTTTGTACTGATTTCCATGGTGTAAATCTCCCACCATCGCCAGTTGCAAGTTACCAACACAAGGTCACTGAATGTGGAGTTGGGAAAAGATGTGTAGAATCAGCTCTTATGAGCTGGTATAGTCCAGCTTCAGCACGTCATGACCCATGCATAATCTTCCCAAGAATGCGAACTGTTCAACATTCAAAACTCAGTGAATGTACTTCACCATAATAACAGACTAAAGAAAAAGACAAAAAACTGTGAACCAAAAATCGTGCTTAGTTCTATACTTAGCAAAATAAGCCCACCTGAACTGATGCTCCGACAGTTCAGTCCACTGCAGGCCTCACTGTGCTCTGTATCGCTTGTCCCCTTTTTTGCTTCATTGCTTTGATCATCGCTGTTTCTTTACAAACACCTAGATTACACTCTCTTCCCATGGCCACTGCTTACTCATCCAACATTTTTTAATAGATGCAATGACTCATTGGGAGGAGGGCGAGATATTCCTAGCTCATGCAAAAGATCTACTGAGGTGTATAAATCCATATCATTGGCTCATAAATTTCACACACCCACACATACCCCCAGTGATAAAGAAGTATGTTTGTCCATTTTTATTTCCAATAGCACTCTCAGGATATTCTTTGTGAGGACTTTTTTTTAATTTACTCTAGTGGGGTCATAGGATGGTGAAATGAAGACCAGTTCTTCTCTACTGTTTTGGGAGTACCCTTGGGTCAAGAATGTTGTTGTTGTTGTTGTTTTTAAACATTTTATTGGAGTATAATTGCTTTACAATGTTGTGTTAGTTTCTGCTACATAACAAAGTGCATCAGCTATATGTATACATATCCCCTCCCTCTTGCGTCTTCCTCCCACCCTCCCTATCCTACCCCTCTAGGTGGTCGCAGAGCACCGAGCTGATCTCCCTGTTCTATGCAGCTGATTCCCACTAGCTATCTATTTTACATTTGGTAGTGTATTATATGTCAATGCTACTCTCTCACTTCGTCCCAGCTTACCCTTCCCCCTCCCAGTGTCCTCAAGTCCATCCTCTACGTCTGCGTCTTTATTCCTGTCCTGCCCCTAGGTTCATCAGAACCTTTTTTTTTTTAGATTCCATATATATGTGTTAGCATACGGTATTTGTTTTTCTCTTTCTGACTTACTTCACTCTGTATGACAGACTCTAGGCCCATCCACCTCACTACAAATAACTCAATTTCATTTCTTTTAATGGCTGAGGAATATTCCATTGTATATATGTGCCACATCTTTATCCATTCATCTGTCGATGGACTCTTAGGCTGCTTCCATGTCCTGGCTATTGTTAATAGTGCTGCAGTGAACATTGTGGTACGTGTCTCTTTTTGAATTATGGTTTTCTCAGGGTATAGGCCCAGTAGTGGGATTGCTGGGTCATATGGTAGTTCTATTTTTAGTTTTTTAAGGAACCTCCATGCTCAACATCAGTAATCATTAGAGAAATGCAAATCAAAACTACAATGAGGTATCACCTCACACTGGTCAGAATGGCCATCATCAAAAAATCTACAAACAATAAATGCTGGAGAGGGTGTGGAGAAAATGCTGTTCTTTTTTAAATCTTTGTATCAACTCCTGACACACTACTTGGCACATAGAGAGATTCGCTGCATGTTTGGATGAATGGATGAATGAATAAAAGAGAATTTTGAGAATCCCTCACTTGCCGAGGTTCTCAATTCAAGATTTTAGTGTGAGACTCAAATACGCACCATGGAAATGGCTATTCCTTGAAAAGAATGACAATCCCAACTCTACTGTAGTGATCTTCAGCACTTCTCTGCTCATTTCAAAGACATAAAATGAAGGGAGTGGGAACATAGTAATTAAAATTCCCTAGAGAACTTCTTTTAAAGAGATCTGGGCCACCCGTATCATCTGAAAAAGTACTGTGGGGCTGGCAGAGTGTTAAATGATGAATACTGATTACAGCTATGAGACTAGCTTTAGCACAATTTTGTTGTGTGTAAGGGTTTTGTGTGGTGTTCATACCTGCAACGTGTTTGCTCTCTGTGCTCATATGTTGATTTTTAAACTTATATTAATGGGTGGGGGGGAACCTGGAACACGACTTTATTCATTTAAGTTACTATATATCTTTGAATTTGACATACCATTGATCATATCTGTGATTTATTTAATGCCTAAGTCTCGATCATCTGCTTTACTATGTGATTTCACTGAGATAGAAATGGGGAGTGTGGTAACATGAGTTAATATGGTCTGTGAAATTTCAAAAATTGTTTGCAGATGGGCTGAGAAGAGGCTGTGTCTGCTTAATTAAGAAGGCCAGACTGGGTGGGATTACTTGTCCCCAGAGGAGGTCAGGTGGAGAGACTTCTTCTGTTTACATGAACTAAACTTCTGAGTTTCCTGATTTGCTTGTCAGCTTTAAAGAAAAGAAAGAAAAGAACCTTTAATTATTTAGGAAAATAGACATCATCGTTCTCCCCCTAAATCCAGGTTTTTAGTTATCAAAAACATACCAAATCACTCTTCAGCACCAATTATCCTTCAGGCTAAGTGACTTGTCTCAGCAACCTCTTGTCATCAGTAAGTTAATACTTGCATCGTAGTCAAGTTTGGTTTCAGTGCCCTGAATACCAGAGTGGTCATCATTTTCATATTGAATCAGTTGTCTGTTTATTCTGATTTTACTAAAGGAAGTTTTTCCTCCATCAGGGATGGATGAATGAGATTTACAACTATGATCCAGAAACTTACCATGCGACTTTGACACATTCAGTCTTTGTTCGACTTGAGGGTGGGACCTTAAGGCTTTCAAAGCCCAATAAAAATATATCCAGGAGGGCAAGCTACAATGAAACAAAGCCAGAGGTGACCTACATCAGCCAGAAAATCTACGACCTGTCCGACAGCAAGGTGAGCTCAACTAATTTGGAAGCTTAGATGAATGAAAAGCATTTGGAATCTTGTACGCTTTACTGTATTTTTTCCCCTTAAAAGGTTGCGTGTTTAAAGTATCAGTGTAATTTAGAGCAGTGCCTCTCAAACGTTAATGTGCATATGAATCACCTGAGCATCTTTCAAAGTACAGAATCTGATTCAGCAACCATGAGTAGGGCCTGAGAGTCTGCATTTTTATGAGCTCCTAGGTGATATCCATGCTGCTGGTCCACAGACCACACTCTGAGAAGCAAAGGCATCATACACTCTTCTGACTTTGAGAGTTAATTTTTTTGGTCAAACAAAAGCCGCGTGTGGTGGTGCTAGGCTAATAACTAATGCAAGCTCTGTAAATATGAAAATTATGGAAAATTATGCAAAATAACCACATTTTGATAAAAGTATACTTCTGCTTTTGAGAAATGTAAATTATTTGTTATTCCAAAAAGCTATAGGTTCTCTTTTCTTATAAATCTTGTGAGTGATCTTTGAGTGTCTCCAAAATGGCAGAAGTACTTAAAATAGTTTTTTGACAAATTCATTCTTAACTTGTGGTTGATGAACTTGAGCTTCCCATCAAGATCTAATTTGATAAATTCTTTTTTTTCCCCCCCAGCTTAGGTTTGGCCCAGGGTCATTAAACTCAGTTGATATCCAAATTTAGTTGATGATAATCCATTAAATAATTATTCTGCTACTGTTACCTGAAAATCGTAGATATTTGTAACTCTTGCAAAATTCTTGAATATCTACTTTCTGGAATTATTTTGAAGAATAAGTCATTTCTAAAAATTCTAGTTTCTATAGTCATGTTATGGACAGGTGGTAATTCACGTTCATCATTTTAGTCAAAAATACTATGACGTTTGCATTTGTGCTCTGCACAGTAGTAATGCACAACGCAGCCAATTCTTAATTTAGTGTGTAAATCCTTTCCCTTTCTCTGTAGATTTATCTTGTGCCTAAAAGTTTGGCTCGAAAACGAATCTGGAATAAAAAGTACCCCATTTGTATCGAGCTTGGTCGACAAGATGACTTTATGTCTAAGGCCCAGACTGATAAAGAGACTTCTGAAGAAAAGCCACCAGCTGAGAGGGAGTTGGGAGGCGAGGACCCTAAGAAGCCACCCCACCCTCAGGAGGGAACACGGTCTGGCCAGCGAGATCAGATACTCTATCTCTTTGGGAGAACTGGCCGAGAAAAAGAGGAGTGGTTTAGGAGATTTATTCTGGCATCTAAGCTGAAGTCGGAAACCAAGAAGCCACCTGGTGTCTCTGGAAGTAAACCAGGTAATGACATGTGTGCTAAATGCTTATGTATTTTTAAAGGGCCTGTGGGAGAATCAAGAGAGAGTCCCAGGTAGGAAGAGAGGAAGACCACCCTGAATTGATGACTGTCTGCCACCTAAGGTGTATTCATGGGTTATTTGCCTTCTAGGCTGCTCACTGCAATACTTTGTACTGAATCATTTAACCAGTGATGGAACCATTTGCAGATGTATGTTTTTTTGCCTTTGCTGGTTCCTTAAGGATTATATCAATATTTATGTTTATGTACTGTGGCTCCTCTGAGAGAAGCAGCAGCAGGAGAACCCTAGTTATAGTAAGAAGGCCAGTGAGAAGGCAGCCTATGCTCTCAGGCTCCTGGCCTTCAACATGGCCTCCACGCCCGAGATCGCCATCGAAGCACAGAATCCTTGGCCTCCTGACTCACTGCATTTGCATCGATTACCCCGCGCCTCTGCTCATTTCCTATCCCTCTGTCCCATGTACTTTGCTTGGAACAGCACTGAATCTCTCACCGTCCTCCAGACACACTGTGCCCTGTCATTGCTTTTTGCATATGCTGTTCCCTCTACCTGGAGTGCTCTTCCCCCACCTAGGCCGGGAAAATGCCAACTATTTCTTCAAGGGGCAGTCCAGAGGTCACTACCTGTGAAAGTCGCTGCTGGAGGAAGCGCCTCTCGGCTCTTGGGCAGAGGGACTCACCCTGTTCTTTCTGCCCTGAAAGTCCTTTAGTCGTGCTTCAGTTACAGTGCTTATTACAGAAAATTGTGGTTTATTTGCCTAGGTGCCCGAGTTCAGGGGCAGGGACTATGTATGTCTTATTATTCTTTTTAATGTGGAGTTGGCCCAGAGAAAGTGCTCGATGAACAATGTGTTGAATGAATGAATGAAAGGTGAATGAAAGGTGTTTGCCCCTCCACAGCTTACGGCAGTTCCAGTTAGCCTTCTGCTCACTTTCTGTGTGCCCCTTGGGGTGTGTCAGTCCTTCATCTGACCCCAAGAGAGCGCCAGAAAAAAAGAAAAAGGTACCTACCAGATATGTATCATGGCTCCCATTCCTCTGAATTGTCTTGAAGAAAAATAAAAACTGTTCTAAAAAGTTATCTATCATTACAATGGAAGGTGTCTTTCAGGGTGGGAAATAACCTTATAAATATGTATTTTTTAAATAGTCATTTATAGCATTTTAGCTGCTTTTCAACTGAACCCAGTGGAGTTTGCTCTGTGTTCCATTTCCTTTGCCCTCGTTTTCTTCATCTGTGTTAACAGCCATCACTTCTTTGCTCCAGGGGTTTTGCCCTCACACAGCAGACACAACAGTCCCTCGGGGCACCTGACCCACAGCCGCAGCAGCAGCAAAGGCAGCGTGGAGGAGATCATGCCCCAGCCGAAGCAGAAGGAGCTAGCGGGCAGTGTACGGCAGAAGATGCTTCTGGACTACAGTGTGTACATGGCCAGGTGTGTCCCCCAAGAAAACCGAAGCCCCCAAAGGAGCCCAGCGCAGAGTGCGGAGAGCAGCCCCACAGCTGGGAAGAAGGTAAAGCTGGCTGCCTGGGGGTAGCTCTTTTGCTCTTAGGTTCATTTCCTCATCCATAAGCCCTTTGAGCGCCTCTTTTGTACCAGGCCCTGTTCTAGGCACTGGGGACACAGTGCTGAACCAGACACATGAGGGCTGTGCCCTTAGGGAGCTTGGACTCTTAGTCAGGGAGACAGCAAGCAGCAAACATCAGGTGCCAATAAGCACTAAAATAAAGACAGATAAGGGAGGATGGAATGTGGCCAGAACTGCTGTTTTAGACTGTGGTCGAGGACAGCCTCTTTGAGGACGTGACATTTGGGCAGAGAACTGACCAAAGTGAGGAAGTGAGCCCTGGCGATCTGTGTGAGAGGAGAATTCCAGGTGCGGGGACCAGAAAGTACAAAGGCCCTGAAGCAGGCCTGTGGTTGGAGTATTCAAGGAGCTATGGTGAGGTCAGCGTGGGTGACAGTGAGCAAGGGACAGAGGCAGGGCCTCGTCAGATCAATTCCTCGTCCGATCAGATCGTGGGAGGCCCTGGGAGGGTTTTGAGCAGGGGCTAATGTTGATCTGACTTGAGTTTAAAAAGTCATGTGGCTCTCCATGGAGACTGGAGAAGGGGCAGTAGGAGGAAGCGGCGGTGGGAGGTGATCATGGCAGCAGAGCATGGGGCTGAGACTGAGGTGGTCATAGCAGGTGGTGAGAAGTGGCGGCCTTGGGGATACTGTTGGAGGGGAGCTGGCTGGATTTGCAGATGAATTCCATGTGGGATGGGGAGAACCAAAAGAGTCAGAGATTACCCCTAGCTTTTGACCTGAGCAACTGGGCCATCAGTAGGGAAATTCACAGAATCATTAGCAATAGAGGTCTAATTCCTCAATAACCATTGTATTCTCAAATTCTCAGACTCCTCAGCTGTGTCCAGGGCTTTTGAAGGTTTACCATATGCATTATTTGCAAAATGTAACAAGCTGGACATTGACTCAAGGTCATTTGTGAGAAGATAACTAATATAAGCTGCCATATGTCAGACTCTGTTAGACACTGTAATAGAATTACTCTGATCCCTTGAACAATCTTGCAAACCAGGTGGTATTCTCTCCATTTTACAGATGGAAAAACCAAAGTTTGCAGAAGTTAAGTAGCTTAATGTCACAGTTGCTAAGTGATGGAGTGCACAAAACCTGATCTGAGACTCCGAGGCCCTTTGGCTGCCAGGACTGCCGTCTTGGCGGGTCATTCTCAGACTGTGCTTGACCTGAGGCCTCCAGCCGCTACGCCCCCTCAGGTTCTGAGGCACAGCCTCCTGCCCGTGGAGCACGAAGCCTGTTTCTTCCATGTTCAGTTACTAAAGTGTTTGACCTCTTATAGTGACTGTATTTCTGTTAACGGGAAGCATTGGGTGCCTTCCTCTTTGTGCTTTCAGGCTTTAGTCATTCTGTTGACCCTCTTCAGTGTGGAAGAGGCCCCAGAACCTTCACCCAGCCTACTTTGTCAGGGCCAAAAAAGACCATATGCCTTTGCTGGCCTCTGACCCACCGCCTCCCCCTCTGACCTAAGTTACCAGCTAGAGTGGGCAGTAGACTTCCCTCTAAGCTAGAGCGGGGTAATAGAAAACCGCTCTGGAAATGTCCTGTTTACCACCAGTGAGTCCCACTCCCCCTAATTCCCTTTCTGCCTGGGCTGTCAGCTGTCTGGATTCTCATTAGACTCAGGAAAATCAGGAGAATTGTGTGATGTAAGAAAAGGATCTAATAAATAAATGCTTGCTTTTTAAAAAAGAGTTCTGTAAATTAAAAAAACAAAAGTTTTAGAACATCGCTTCCTCAGTATGTGTCACATGTGCCTGTTGTATCGTGTAATCACTGGGGTCTGTGGAAGCCCCAGGAGGGCCTGGGAGGTCCTGCTGGCACACAGCCTGGCCCCTCAACCTTGCGCTGCTGTTGCTGGGGTGGGGTGGGGGTGTCTCTGCTACAAACCTTTTTTCCAGGTACATAGCACTTAACCCCTTTAAACACCAGAACCTTCTTTTCATCTTCTAAGTTAAGTCTGATGAAAGTCTTTAAAAACCACATTGCACTTCCTGCCCCCCTTAGGCAGAGCAGGCAGGGATGATTTAATCTTTTCCTGGTGATTTAAAGACTCAATACAACACATGGAAATTCAGGCCTGTTGTCCTGCAGGACTACCGAGGTCAGGCCTTTCACCCCCGTCTGAACCATCCCAGACCACAGACTCTGCAGCATTTTCTGTCAGTTGTCAGTTGGCTGGTGTTAGTGTGTGTCCTTCTAGTTGCCTTTTCTTGAGTGCTTATCCTCATCTCCCACCCCTACCCCTAATTTAATGGTTCTAACCTGCATGGGCTCGGCAACCAGAGAGCCAGACTTGTGTGAACACAGATAACTGTCTTTGAAAGAGGGGCTTTTGAAGCAAGTGTGTGAGCTTTAGTGCTGGGCTCCCACGTCCACTTGGCCTGCCTGAAGCATGTGTGGACCACGTCCTGGCTCTCAGGAGTGGTCTGGTAGTAGAGACAGTCATGAATAAGGTATAGGTGTATGTTTTAGTTATCTATTGCTGTGTAACAAATAGCCCCAAATGGGGTGGCTTAAAACAATAACAATGATTTATTTTGCTCACAAATTTGTAATTGGACCGGGCCTAGCAGTGAAACCTTCTCTCTGCTCCACGCAGTGTCAGCTAGGGGGGCTGGATGACCTGCTTCCAAGATGGTACTTGCATGGCTGGCAAGTAGTTGCTGGGTGGTGGCTGGGAGCTCAGCTAGGGCTGGGGGCTGCAGGCCTCGGTTCTTCCCCATGTGGCCTGGGCTTCCTTCAGTGTGGTGACTGGGTTTCAAGCACAAGCGTCCCTAGAGAAAGAGCCAGGTGGGCTTTTTATGACCTAATCTCAGAAGTAAAATAATGTCATTTCCTTCCTGCTCCATTAGTCAAAGTAGTCAAAAAGCCCTCCCAGCTTCAAGGAGAGGGGCATAGATTCCACCTCTTGCTGAGGGAGTAGCAAATTCTTAGAAGAGCATCTGGGATGGGAAGTATCATTGCACCATTTTTGAGAAATAAGGTCTGCTACAGTATTTATTCCTATACTCTTTTTATTACTTTTCATGCTTTCCTTTTCAGTGGAGATAGTTCTTTACTAGTTTTATTTCTCTTTAATTCTGTAATTTGAGCAAATGAGGATCTTCCCCCACCTCCTCTTTAATTTTCTTTTCTGTGCCTGTGAAGCATTAACATGGTTCCAAAAACCAAAACTGTACAAAAACATATTCAGAAAAGTGCTGTCTCCCCCGCCCTATTCCTTCTATTCATCCAAGCCATCCCCCCACCCCCAGCCCAGGAGTGAACCAGTCTCATTAGTCTCTGGCTCATCCTCTCTGGGTTCATTTCCCCTCCTGTCCTACTCAAAGGGTGGCATGCCATGGATACTCTTTTGCACGCTTTTTTTGCTTACCAGTACATTCTGGAAATCATTCCACGTCGGTTCTTAGATATCTCCCCTTCCTCTTGTTTTTCAACAACTGCAGAGACTGACTCCATTGTGTGAATGTTCCATAGTATATTCATTCTTTTATATGGGCGTATGGGTGGTTTGTAATATTTTGCAACTACAAACAATGCTGCAATGAACAACCTTGTATATGTGTATTTTTGTGTTGTTGGGGAGTATATCTTCAAGGTGATGTCTTACGAGAATGTCAGAATGTAAACTCACACGTAGTTTTGTTAGATATTGCCAAATGCCTCTCCATAAGGGTTGTACCAATGTTCATTCCCACTGGTAATAAGAATGCCTGTTTCCCCACAATTTTGCCAAATGTGGACCTTTTGGACATGGTCATTAGTGCTCATCCTTCCTGCCAAAGACGGCCAGGTTATTTCTTTGGGTTCATATTGCCTCTGCTGTCATGAGTCCAAGAGGAACTGAAAGGGCTCAGAGACACAAAGGAACCTTTGACACCTCTTCAAGTTACACTGTCACTTCATCAGTGTCGGCACCACCCAGACGCTCACCCCGGGTAGCATGCCCCCTCCTCTTCTATACAAGGAGCCTGGGACACAGCACCAGCCTTTGCCCCACCCTGCTGCTGCTTCTTACAGGCCATGTTCAAAGCATCTCTCACCCTGAGGGCTCCAGGTCTAACGGCACCTTCCACACACTCAGCCTCCTTTCTCACACATGGCCCAGTGCTAAACTGGGTCAGGAGGTGAGTAGGGCCACGGGTGCTCAGAAGCCAAACCAATGTTAAAAACAGCCAGTGATAATTAGTAAATATAGACTAGATTTGTATTAAACAATGCTAGAACACTTTTGGTAGTTATTCTTACCCATAATAATTAAAAACAAGTTCGGGGGATTCTGAAATCACTTTGGAGCTCAAAATTTGAATTATAAAATACTGCTGTTTTGGAGGAAGGGCCTGGTTCTCCAGATGTTTAGCGGTTAGTGATCGCTGAGCCCTGACTTGCCCTTGTGACTCCGCTTTATCTCACAAACACAGACTGTACCAGCCTCTGAAGTCTCCAAACCCCTGTGATCTTGGCGCCATTTTCTCTCTTCTCAGGCAGCTTAACGTCTAGAATAGTGAGACCGTGAGGCTGGCTGAGGAGACCCGGAGCTTGATCATCTTGTTGAGGTAGTCTGCTTGGTTTGAGGAGAAGATATAAACAGCAATTAAGAAAACGAGGAAACTCTTTTAAGAAATGTCTAAAGGTGGGATAGTATTACCCCTAGTGTTGGTACCTCAGGAAGGGAGACCTCACGGGCAACCTGTGGATTTGCTCAAAGGTGTGAGGCCAGGGAGGCTACTAGTTCTTCATGCCCTGAAGCAGCCTGCCTGGGAGGGAGGACCATTGGTGAGGCAGTGCTGTGCTTGTTCACCAAGTGTGAGGCTCTGGTGTTCAGATCACATCAGGCACTGCCACGCTCCTTTTCAATGCAAGGTTTTCAGAAATACTTAGAGGTCATGTAGGCTGCCCCAGGTTTGGAGAGTCCTGTCTTCATTATTGCTAGTTCCACTAATTATCTTGTTACCTACAAACTGGATCATAAGATACTACATCCTGTTTGGTGTTATCAGGAGATAAGAACTCTACAAAGCAAATAGGAATCAAACAGAAACCAGGAAATCTTAATTGGCAGAATGGTTTCCCAAGGCTTCCCCCTTCCCTGCTCAGAGTCAGATTTTTAAACATTTAAAAGTGGAATTGCAAAGTGTTTATCATACAATAAGTAAAAAATATAAAGCCATATATCCAATTTAAAAATAAATTTTAGGAAGGATACAGACAAGAGTGCCAAGACAGTTCAGTGGGGGAAAGAATAGTCTTTTCAACAAATAGTGCTGGAGCAACTGGACATCCACATGAAAAAGAATGAGGTCAGACCCCTCCCTCACACCGTGTACAAAAATTAACTCAAAGTGGATCATGGACCTTAAGGCAAGAGCTAAAACTATGAAACTCTTCAAATAAAATATAGGAGTAAATCTCTGTGAATTGGGGCTAGGTGTAAAGACTTCTTAGATAAGATACCAAAAGTACATGCAACCAAAGAAAAAATAGGTAAATTGGACTTCATCAAAATTACAAACTTTTGTGTGCAAACAGTACTATCAAGAACGTGAAAAGACAACCCACAGAGTTTGCAAATCTTATGTCTAAGGGTTTTTTACCCAGAATATATGAAGGACTCCTATAACTCAATAATAAAAGGTAAATAACCCAATTAAGAAATGGGCAAAGGATCTGGATAGATATTTCTGCAAAGAAGGTATACAACTGGCCAGTAAGTGTATGAAAAGATATTCAGAGTCATTAGCCATCAGGGAAATGCAAATCAAAACCATAATGCAATGCTACATCCAAACCACTAGGATGGCTAGAATAAAAAAGACAGATAATAACAATGATTCATGAGGATGTGGAGAAACTGGAACCCTTGTACAGTGAGAATGTAAAATGACGCAGCAACTGTGGAAAGCAGTTGGTGGTTCCTCAGAACGTTAAACATAGAGGTCTATGATCCAGCAGTTCCACTCCTATGTGTATATCCAAGAGAAATGAATGAAAATCTAGGTCCACACAAAAACTTGGACACAACTGTTCATAGCAGTGTTATTCACAATAGCAAGAAGTGGAAAACAACTCAAATATCCCTCAGTTGAAGAATGGACAAAGTGTGGTATATGCACATAATAGGGTATTATTCCATAGTAAAAAGGAATGATGTACTGTTACATGCTACAGCATGGATGACCTTGAAAACATTATGCTTTGTGCAAGAAGTCAGCCACAAAGGAACACATATTGTGTGATTCCATTTATATGAAATGTCCAGAATAGGCAGATTCACTGCAACAGATATGTGGTTAGTTGCCTTGGGCTGGTGGAGATGGAGCTGGGAGGAATGGGGAGTGACCACTAGTGGATACAGGGTTTCTTTGGGGGTGATGAAGATATTCTAAAATTGATTGTGGTTATGCCTTCACACTCTGAATATACCAATACCACTGATTATGCTTTTTAAATGGGTGAATTGTATGGTATGTGAATTATATCTCAATAAATCTGTTTTTTAAAAAGGATACAAAACCATGTTAGTTATGCTTATTTTTTAAAGTTTTGTATTCTTAAAATATATATATATATACACACACATTGAAAACAGACTGAAAGGAAATATAGTTAAAATGTTTTAAATAAGTATATCTGGATAATGGGATTATGGGTGTTTTCTCTAGTAAATATACTTGTTTTTGTAATTGGGGAAACAGCTAACGGGGAGGGTCTTCCGCTGTGCCTTCTCCTGGGCCAGGCAGCCCTTTGTGAAGCCCTCATGACATCAGATGGTGTGCGACCAGACCTTAGCAGCAAAGCCACCAAGCTGTCTTTGCCCCTGAAAAGCTGGGCTGATCGCCTGGCTATTTGTAATAGGAAAAGTTACACCACAAAAAGTAAATCTGTACTATTTTCTCTTTACAGGTTGGTTTTTAATAAAATATCTCCCAAGAGCTACTCAGACAGTTACAATAGTCTTGCTTTAGCTTCGGGCCATTGAACTCTCTAAACTTTATTTTGGAAGCCATTTTAGAAACGTACCCTTTCTAAATGTACATCTTTAGTTGAAATGGTAAAGTGAATCTGCTTCTCACATTCCTTCCTGTAGCCAAACAGCAGCATTAGGAAATGTGTGCACATTTATTGTTTTTGGTCTTAAATTTGTATGACTTCCATTGGAAGTGAGTTCTTCCTAGCAGCCTGTTGAATCCAGATTTTGTTCATAAAGCTGCCTTGATGCATTGTCAGTGTTCTGCTGCTCATGGATATTTCTTTGTTCCCAATGAGTCTGTGGAGAGAAGCCTGCATTAGAAAAAGGAACAGTTGAAAAGAAAAAACAACCTCCTTGTCAGTTATTTCAGAAATTTGTTTCCACATCATATGCCTTTGGCTTGGACAAAAGTTGTGAAATAGCCTTTGTTTCATGCTATTTTGTGTTAAACCTGTTTCCTGTGAATAAGTAGGGTTGTAAGGAAAGGTTAGTAAAGAGTCAGCTCTCCCACATGAGAAGGGAAAAAGTAACCTCTTCTCTTGTGCAGCCTACAAATCTGAGTGAGACGTGCACTGCCCTGCGTGGGCAGCCTCTTGGCACTGCCCGGATCCCTGGGGGGAAGAGGGTATTGTCCCTGGGTGAGTGTTTACTCAGAAGTCTGCATAGATAATCTGATGTGACTCAAAGACAGTAACCTCAGAAGAGCTAAACCAGATCCCCTTGGGGTGGGGTGCAGATGTTCCGGCAGAGAGAAAAGCGATTCCAAACACCACGTACAGCTTGAGGCATGACTAAGTGCTCGCTGGGCACAGGCTTCCACTCGACCATCCAGAACCTGGTGGTAGAGATGCCTCGGTTAATATAAGAAGCCTTTCCAGAAGAGCACAGAGAGAGTACCCTACAGCCATTCACACGAGGCAGCTAAAGCCATGTCTTCTGAAATGCAGTGACCAACATGTATTATTTTTTAAACCAGAGTTTAATTTTTTTTTTTTTAATGAGACTCGCCGACATTTATAAGGGAGAACTTTGGAAATACCCCAGTTTGGAGGACTCCTAGAACATAGGATATCCCTGCTTATATGCAGTAACATTAGACTGAGAAATGCAGGTGAACCCCCAGGCCCCCAAAGCGAGAGACAGCACAAGCCCTGATGAGGGTGGAGGACAGGTGGGTCCTGGGCAGTCCGCCAGGCCCTGCACAAGCTCAGTGACCAGTTCAACTGGGTCAGACCCTAAGGACTCCAGGCTTCAGAAAAATCACACATAGGTCCCTGCCATAGACCTTTAGGACACTCACAGGTCATCAGATCTCTAAGTGTCAAATCCACAAGCCCCAGGCCACCCGGGGGCTTAGGACACAGCTGTGCGGGCGCGTGGTCACGGCTGTGCAGGACAGACGTCACCGGTGTGAGCCCACACGCTTGGAGCACAGAGACCGGGAGGCGTCTGGTGTAGGTGATGGCTGCAGGCAGCCGTGAGGCCAGGGCAGATGCACTTATATAAACCGTAGAGGGAAGAGAAAGGGTGAGCAATCCACAGATTCCTGCATTTCTAGTTCTTTTAGTCTTTGCTTTCCCAGGCGAATTGTTTCTATAAGGCTATCACCTAATTAGAGACCTGGGCACAAGGACATGTCTGTCTGTCACACCCGGGCCGGTCACACCCCCTTCCTCCCACCGGACACAGCAGGTGGAGGACGGGGGGGAAGCCGTGAGTCAGGCTGTGCTGATGAATCAGGGCCTCGGGCAGGGTGCTGAACACTTCCGAGTCTGTTTGCTCCTGCCTAAAATAGAAGTAAAAGTGCTGTCTTTCCGGGGTATTGTGAGATGTAACCGAGGGAACCTGAGCAGGAATCTTATCATAGGGCCTGGCGTGGGGTCATTGGACACCACCAAGCATTGCCTGCACTACCACACCGTCCGTGGGTGTCACGGCCGCTTCTCCCTTCTGCTTCACCCCGACCCTGGCTGTCTCCAGGCAAGAATCCATGGTCTAATTCTTAGCCTTGGAAATTGGAGGCTAACAGGGTTTGCTCTTTTCCCACCTTGCACATTGGCCACAACAGATGTTTCAGATGGATTGTATCAAGTGGAGCTGAAGCCCAGGGTGTTTCACAGGGCTGAGATGGGTGAGAACAGCTGTAGGAGTGTCACAGAACTCCTCTCTCTAATCCAGGGCTGTGGGTCTCAACCTCACCTGTTCATTACATCAGTGAGAGAGTTTCTAAAAATCCTCGCACCCACTTAAATCAGTATCGCTGGATACAAGACCGAGACACCAGTATTTCTAAGCACTCTCTGCCTCTCTCCCAGGAGAATCATGACCTCCCAAGAGTCAGGCTGAATGTGAGAGTCCTCGGCATTGAGAAACTCTGGGGCTGCCTGGTGAGACCAGCTCGACAGTTACATGTCCTGGGAGCCTTAGCTGGAAGAAAGAGAGGCAGACGTTTGATCAGATGTGTCATTGACTCAGAATGTTGGTACCAAGCTAATTTGGGGGGAGGGGAAGGGTAGGGTAATATGGCTGAGCTAATTGTATGAAATATTAGCTGGTTCACAAGAAGACTGGTAGAAGAAGAAAACAGACAAAGAGGAGTTTTTATCTGTGATGGTGGCTTTTGTTTCTCTTTTCCTATTCACTGATACAACGTGGGACTTGTAATTTATAGGGAAGAAATACGACTCACGTGGCCGGTCCCCCTTCTCTAGAGGGAGGGACCTTCGGTGACTTTATAAAAATAAGCCCCTGGCTTGCTCTCCATTTGCTTTCTAGTTAATTCTGGTCCTTTTTTTCTTTTACCAGTTGCCAGAGGCTCCACCCTCTGAGGAGGAAGAACAGGAAGCCTGGGTGAATGCCTTGCTTGGAAGAATGTTTTGGGACTTCTTAGGAGAGAAGTACTGGTCTGATCTGGTGTCTAAGAAAATCCAAATGAAACTCAGCAAAATAAAGGTATTGTTTTCCACCCAAGAGGCTTCCGATTCATCACGTCTTAATTTCTAGAAGTTTTGTACATTATATCCTAAGTGAAAAATCATTTGGTTTTCAACGTATAACAAATGGGAGTAGTAAGTTCTTATAAAATAACACATCTGGGCTGTGACCTTGACCATACGACTAACTGCCTCTGGGGATGTAGTGAATGTTCCTGTTTATTTTTTCCCCTTCTATTGCCCTCATTGTTATTCACTCTGGGTGAGAATCCAGAATTTGGTTTGGGAAAATGGGAGCTGTTGCAGCTGGTTTGTTATATAGAATTGTGTTATCTTTAAGTTAGTAATGAACTGAAAT
The DNA here is from genome assembly GCF_009873245.2 of Balaenoptera musculus. Taxonomy (NCBI): domain Eukaryota; kingdom Metazoa; phylum Chordata; class Mammalia; order Artiodactyla; family Balaenopteridae; genus Balaenoptera; species Balaenoptera musculus. The sequence goes on from NC_045804.1 coordinate 14,630,753, forward strand.
CATATGGCCGGACAGCCCACCCAGCCTCACAATCTTGGCCACACAGCATGTGCTCTGAGGAAAATGCCAGACTACTTAAGACCTCTTTCCCAACTCCCTCTCAAAGCTGGGAAAGCTACCATTGCACTCTAAATGTGTCTGCATTTGACCTTTACTTCTGGCCAGATGGTATTTTATTTTGGGCTCTCTCTTTGCTGAAGAAACAGTCCCAGTGCTGATGTAGGCCCACTTGGAAGTGAGTTTAAACTTGCATAAGTATTCTTCACAATTGCCACTAAATGACTCATTTAGTACCACCTTTGCCGACTGAGAGACCTTATTTAGGTTACTTAGAAGTAAGTTTTTGATCCATTGAAGACCCAACCAAGGAAGAGTCACTTCGGTACCCAGATCTTCACGGAGAGCTTACACAGTCAGCAGCTTAAGTCAGTGGATCCTTTGGGTCATAGATACCTTTGAGAAGCAGAAACATATGGAACCTTTCCCTAGAAAAATGCCCTGTGACATTTTGCCCATGATTTTGCCCATGATTTCCGAGAGTTCAAGGACTCCAGGTTAGGAGACTGTGAGTCACGGTAAAATTATGTTGGAAGAAAATGTGGGCACGGAGGAGCTTCGATTTGATTCCTGTCGTGCCTTTGGGTCAGGAACAGAGCCTTTCCTGGCACAGTCAGGCTCTCTGCCACTCCGGCCGCTGTCACCCCTTCCCCAGGCCCTGATGAAGCGGAGGGGCCTCCTCAGCTGGAAGAGTGGATTTCAAGGCAGAATTCGGGGCAGGTGTTTGGGAGGGCTCTGTTGACAAGGCTCAGCCCGTTTATGTTCTTCGGGCGAGTGAGGGTCGAGCGCTCCGCTAGCCAGGTCCGTAGGGGGAGCGGGAAGCAGTTTGGAGAGGAGAGGCCAGCAGCCGCCCCGGAGCTCACTCAGCCTCCTCCTCTTTTTGGGAAATGACGGTGGGCTTGATTGAGTTCCCGGGTTGAGGCGCACGGGCGGGGCTGGTGCTGCTCTTTTCCCAGAGACTGTCACGGGTGCTTCCCTGAGCAGGAGGGCTCTGGGTCCTGGCGACAAAACAGGGCACTCCTGAGCTGTAGAGGGACTCCGCTCTCGCCGCTACACACGTTCCAGTACAGACTTGGAGCGGGTGTCGGAGGGCTTCTCTCTGGCGCTGGGAGTCCTTGGGGCCAACCTCCACCCCAGATTGAGAACCGTGGGCTCCCTCAAGCCAGAGGAGGTTGACGAAGGGCTTTCATTTTCATCTTCTCCCTTTGCTGACCCTGTGGGCTTCTGCAGGGTACAGAGATAAACTCTCGTCTGTGTGTTGAGGTCAGAAGTGCTAGGGGGTTAGGGTGGAGAAAGTGGTCCCGATCCAGCAGCGCCGGCAGTTCAGAGGCGGGGGCTGTACTCCCCCCACTGGCAGCCTCAGCGCCTCCCACCCTCCACCCCGACCTGAGCTGCTGTCCCGGGAAGTGCCCTGCAGACCAGAGGGGACCCTGGTGATGGAATAAACGGGAAGGCAGCGGGAGATTACCCCCATTCTGAACCTGCCATCACCCCTGCCAAGAGAACTCTTACTATCACCAGATATCCAGGTATCCCTGGGAAGGGCTGTTCCTTAAATACAGTAGTGAGTATTGGTTAATGGGCAGTCAAGAACCAGAGTGGTTGGAGAAGCCTGAGCTGCCCCCTGTGACAAAGATCCCCCCTGTCTCCTGGTCTCCTTGAGGGCCTGACATATGGAGGGCGCTATGCTGGCTGCAGTGATTGTCACCCTCACCCGTGATAAATAACTCACGTTGTGGAAGAGCAGCCCCGTGTGTGTATCTGGTGCCCGGTGATGGGTTTAAAATAAGCTGAGTTTCGGCCTCCACGGCAAGTATGCCCTAGGCCTTGGCCGGCTTCTCTGGCACCACCTTGGAGCCCTCAGTAGTTATGGCCTCTGTGCCCATGTCAGCAAATGCTGCTCTTATTGCAACGGCTTCTAACTCACCCCCCACCACCCTGGAGAACGCCCGGTCCCCAGCTGGCTTTACCCAGGAGGGTAAAGAGCACACAGTGGGTTCCCGTCTCACTGTGGTGCCCTTAGGGTGGAAAGAAGAGAGTCTCTGGTTGAAAAGAGCAGGAGGGGGAGTGACCTTTCCTTGCCTCCCCCGACCCCCGCCGCTGACGGGGCAGGAAGGAAGCAGCTCTAGGGCCTGGTCCTGAGTTTTGATTCAGATCAGAGATCTGAGCAAAGAGGGAGTGAGGGGGTTGGTTAGAAATGTTGCAGAATCTTGGAGTTGGGTGCTCAGGTGAATAAGTAGGAAACGCCCTGCTGACCTCCCCTCCCCATCCTGCTTACTGGTGATTAGTGCCCATCCCACCCCTGCCAAGTCTTTCGCAGTCCCCGCTTCCTTCAGTTCCTTCCTCCATCTTAGGCCCTGCCTCAGGCCCTTCCTCTGCCCTCTCGGGGACTCCAGGGAGCAGGATGGCGTGGGGAGGGAGGCTGGACGGGGCGCAAGGAGGGGCACCATGTTCTCTGCGTGCACTTCCCTGGCTCAGTGTCCACTCCTGTCCCCATAGAAACCTGGCGTGCCTCAGAAACACTGGGCATTAGGATGACAATAATAGACAAAAAGGACTGGGGCAAGGGTGCAAGATTTTGGCTACATTTTTGGCCAAGTATCATTCTGTAGGCTGATTGGGAGGCCAGCCACCACATAACATTAATGCTTTGGAAAAAGGTTTTCCAAATAAAGCAACCACCAGTTCAAAAGGCACATTTGAATACTGTCTCTAGTCACATTTTGTCCATCTCAGACATCATAACCTCTTTAAACTAACACCTCCATCCCCACAGAAAATCAGAGATGAAATTCCCTGACTGGTGAATCCTATAAGTGTCTTAAGTTTCTCTGCAGAGAGACAGCTGAAGAGGTCCAGCCAAAATAGGCACTAAATTCATGTCTGGCTAGATGCTCCTCATTTTATGGGAAATGTTCAGCGTATGTTCAATTTTTTTTAACTCTTACTTATATTCTAAATTTTACAAAATTATTCTAATGTTCAACTGGAGCAGTCCTTATGAGAATAAGAAAATTCTGGGGGAAAAGAAAAGAGAGGGACTTGCCAGATTTAACAATGTATTTTAAAGCTACAGTAACAAAACCACTTTGCTACCAGTAGGGAACAGTGCTCAGTACAGACTCCAGTGCAATGGGAATCCCATAATGAAAGGTGGCTTTGCAGGTCAGTAGGGAAAGATTTGGTTGTTCAAAACAAATAGGTTAAGACACCTGACTAGCCACTGGGAAAAAAAATTAAGGTGGATTCCTAGTTTACATCTTACATTAAAATTTGGACTGAGGGCTTCCCTGGTGGCGCAGTGGTTGAGAGTCTGCCTGCCAATGCAGGGGACACGGGTTCGAGCCCTGGTCTGGGAAGATCCCACATGCCGCGGAGCAACTGGGCCCGTGAGCCACAACTGCTGAGCCTGCGCGTCTGGAGCCTGTGCTCCTCAACGAGAGAGGCCGCGATGGTGAGAGGCCCGCGCACCGCGGTGAAGAGTGGCCCCCGCTTGCCGCAACTAGAGAAAGCCCTCGCACAGAAACGAAGACCCAACACAGCCAAAAAAAAAAAAAAAAAAAAAAATTTGGACTGAACTAAAGATTTTTTTTTAATGTACATACATGTACATAAATCCGGGTCAAGGAAACATAGGTCAATTAATTCTCTGCTCTTGAGGTGAAGTAGGAATTTCTAAGCATGATACCAGCACTCTTACGTTAGTTCATTTAGAGTAAATTCCTACTGACAGCTGTGTTAGTTGGGGTCCCAGCGGAAAACAGATGGCACATTCGGTGCAGCAAGCTGGGGAAGGATTTATGAAGGTGGGGGCCGATGCAGAGAGACCGAAAGGCGTCGTGCAGCCCCCCAGGGCTGGAGCGGTGGGGAGCGGTTAACCCAGCCTCGGGCAGAGGGGCTAGGTGGAGGGGGCTGCCCGTCCGATAGGAGCTGTGGCCTTCAGTAGAGGGAGGGGACAGATGCCTGACAGTTCTCCTCTCCATGTACCTCCCCGCCCCCTGCCCACGGCTGTGTCCCACTGGCCAAGCCCGACCAGAAGCCAGAGGGCAAGAGTCCATCGAAGCGGTTCGGTTCCCGCAGACCAGCCTCTCGGGATGTAGTGAGGAACTCGATCCCAGGGCGGCAAAGGGAAAACATCCAGCACAGGGTCAAGGGATGTGATTTTTTTTTTTTTCCCAAGGATTTTAATACATGTTGTGAGTTGGCCTACAGAAAATGTTGTAGTGATTTCCTAACTCCCCACTAGTAGTCTAAGAGAGGTCCATTTTCCCAGCCTTCAGCCAACTCTGGGCATTATTAACCTGACCAGCATGGCTCGTTCCTTCTCCACAGTCTGGTCTCCGGCCACACGCCACCATCAGGGAAGCCTTCGCTGACCTCCTTATCCAAGATGGCCCAGCCTCCCTCTGCCCCGTTACCCACCTTATCTGCTCTATAGCACCGGTCACGCTCTGCAGTTATAGGGTATTTGTCTGCTTATCTGTCTGTTCCTGCCTCTTCATCATAAGCCCCACGAGAGCAAGGACCTTGCCTCTCTCGTCCGCGGCTCTGTCTGTAGTACGCTGCCTAGTACTTGGTGTGCGCTCAATAAATTTTGGTTGAATAAATGTTTTCCCAAAACCTTGACCATTGTTCCCTCTGAGAGTATGTTGACTTCTAGCATTTACCAGTTTCCTAACGAGTCTCCTTGGTTGTTTCCTTCTGTCCTCCAGCTCCCCTACTTCATGAATGAGCTAACTCTGACGGAGCTCGACATGGGAGTAGCTGTGCCAAAAATCCTTCAGGCCTTCAAGCCTTACGTTGATCACCAAGGTAACTCTTAACTGACTCCAGAGAGGAGTGGAGCATTTATATGAGCATTAGAATGTTGCCGTCGCTGCAGATTGAATACCAAGGCTTTGTGTTTGGAGGGAGTTGGGGGTGTTTTTAACCATATTTCATGTTGCGTGCCTTCTGTTCTTAACGGTCACAGCCTGAAACCGGTGGGGAGTAGATCAGGACTCCCGCTCCTAGCCCTTCTGGTCTTCTGGATCCTTACAGGTCCTCCTCCAGCCCAAAGATGCCCACATGCCAGTTAATGGGGGCCCGGCCCCGCATGGTCACAGCCCTTGCCAGGGTGAGAGGCAGTGGCTGCATTTCAGGCCCACTCACCCCTCGTGGCTTCTCGTCTGCATGTGCCCAGCCCTGGATTCTTACCGGGAGCTGCCCCTCCTCATAAGTAGTGACATCTTTGCCTTGCCTTAACCTCTAGGATGCAGATTCTTTGAGCTTCATGTTTTATTCTTTCTGTTCCTTTCCACTCCAAGTAGGCACTCAGTAAGTGTTTGAAAAATGAAGACTTATATTGTTGGGCAGTATTTTGAGAGTAAGGCTCTCTGCTGGAGGGAAGTTCTCTGATTTGGTTTTTAAGACATGTTACAGACACATTATTTGTGCCTACTTGTGTATGTGTGCCTGTGAGAAGGTGATTGAAATGTGTGGAGAGTTTAAATAAAATTATGATGTAAAGATACGTGTGTATTTTGTGGCACCGTGACAGAAAGTTTAGTACCCAGGAGTCTGGTGAAAAGAAGAATGAATTAGGTAGGCAAGAATAGTCCATGAGCAGAAAGGGAAAAATCTCCCTGTCATGGAAGCATTCAACTTTTTTTCTAGAATATCCCTCTCCAAGTGAGCCTCTTTCCACTTAAACTGGATTTACATTCTTCCTCAAAAGGCTCAGGAACAAAGTAAGGGAGAAAATAATTACAACTTTTCAAGAGAGTGATATTTGTTTTGAAGTAAATATTTTGTAAGATTGATAGACTATAGCATCTACTTTTGTCTCTGTATGGCTATATCAGGTGGCTCTTGAACATATTTAGTGAAATCAGGTTCTGTGTTGTATACATTTGATGTAAATACAGAGAGTTCTTTTTTAGCACTACAGCTAGCAGCTCTAACAAATCTCTCTAGCATTATTTCAGCTAACAGTTTAGTCCATATTTCCAGGTCTTTAGCATCCCATCGATTTCAGAGAAAGATAGACCAGAGAATTATTTGCAAATCCAGAAGTCCACCTAATAGCACGTCGAAATCACCTGTGACCACTTAATTGTGTCTACACTTTGATGAATCTGAGTGCTCCTAGGTTTAGTGAATTTCTGGTTCACTAAGAGTAAAACTAGAAAAGATGCTTTGCAAATGGTCTAGCTAGAGTTCTTTCAACCACATGTGAAATTTAAACAGCTGCATTATCCATGTGTCAGGTGCAGAGCTAGGGTCTTCGCCCCGACGGCATTCCTGGGCTGCCTGGCTCCCTCTGGCTCTGGGGGGCTCTAGGTTGCCCTTTGCCCTTTGCCTCTTTAGGAACTGACTTGTAACGAGCTGGTGAACGATCAGGTAACATAAGCCTCCTGAGAGTCAGGCTTAACGAAGGTAAATAATACGTGTGCATGCTTTATTTTCTAATGCATTAGAAGTCTCTTATCTCAGAACTGTCCTTTGTTGAACTAGTAGAAATTTCCAGTGAGAGGGGAGCAGGGCCATAGCTGGGCTTGGCAGCATCTAAGAAGTGTCCCTGTGGCTGTGAATTCTGCAGCCTCCCACGGCAGCTTTGTAAGGCTTTGAGTGAAATTCACTAAATGCCTAAGTCTCAAGTCTCTTTCCCGTTCCTCTGGGGCCAGAGCTGCATCAAGACATGTTATTATATAGATCAAAGCTTTTGCCAGTTTTTAATCCATTTGAGGCTTACTTAGCTCCTTTCAGGGCAAGTTTTAGAGATCTGCCTGCTTTATGTAACAAGGGAAGAAATGTTACTAAAGAAAGGAATGATAAAGACATGAAGCCTGTGGGTTTTAAAAGTTTGATCAAATTAGGTTTTTCCAAGTCTGCAAAGGCTACATGTGATGGTATAGCAGAAATGAACATGAAGGGACAATGCATCTTGGATTCCATTGCTCTAAGAGAAACCTTTCCTTTGGGGGGAATGAAAATCAGGAGTGACTTGTTAAAACTGACTCTGAAAAGCAGAGTTCAGCTTTCAGGGAACTGCTCCCCAGGGTGAAGGGGGCTTCGACCGCTCTCAGGAGGGGGCGCCTCCCAGGGAATCCCCCCTACACACCCCACACCCTTATTTTCGGTAATATTTCCTAGCTTGTGCTTGTTTGTTGAAGGCACATGGCTTGGGAGGGATATTGGGGCCAGAGCTGCTGGATCGCTCCATCCTCAGGATGCTCTTCTTTCTTCCTTCCTTCCTTCCTTCCCTCCTTCCTTCCTTCCTTCCTTCCTTCCTCCCTCCCTCCCTCCCTCTCTTTCTTTCTTTCTTTCTTTCTTTCTTTTCTTTCCTTTCTTTCTTTCTTCTTTCTTTTCTTTCTTTCTTTTCTTTCTTTCATTTTTGGCTGTGTTGGGTCTTTGTTTCTCTGCGAGGGCTTTCTCCAGTTGTGGCGAGCGGGGGCCACTCTTCATCGCGGTGCGCGGACCTCTCACTGTCGCGGCCTCTCCCGTTGCGAAGCACGGGCTCCAGACGCACAGGCTCAGTAGCTGTGGCTCACGGGCTTAGTTGCTCCGCGGCATGTGGGATCCTCCCAGACCACGGCTCGAACCCGTGTCCCCTGCATTGGCAGGCAGATTCTCAACCACTGTGCCACCAGGGAAGCCCCAGGATGCTCTTCTTGAAGCAACACAGAGCGGTGGTTCTGAGCTCCTTGTCCTTGGGCAAGTCCTTAACCTCCTCACTAACTAACTCCTCTCTCAGGTGGGGAGACAGATGGCACCTACTTGGTGGCTTAAATGAGTTAATACATGAAAGGCACTCGGAAAACATCAGGTGCCAAACAAGCTCTAAGTGTTAACTATTGTTATTTTTACCGACATTATCACTGCCTTCACTGCTGCTGCTCTTGGAGGGTTTAGAATGTGAGCGGCTGAGGTGTTTGGTTGACCCATCCTACAGCTTGAGGCCGGCAGGTCCTCCCAGAACAGATGGAAGGGAAAGGGCCATTCCTGGTTCCAGACACACAGCCAGGTTCTAGTGCAGCGGATAAGGGGAAAGGACCACCGTTCACGGGGCTGGAACCGTGGCCAGAAGGTGGAGAGGATCTGAACCTTGGAAACTGGCCGTGCACCTCCTGTCTTTGAGCCCTGCCCGCTCCACACACACCTCACCATGGGGTGGGGGGTGGTCTCCTTCCTTCCCTACAGGCCACAGAGCAAGGCCTCCCCCCACCACTCCTCATCCCCACCCGACGCTGCTGTCCCCAGGGCCTGTCCTCGGGGGGCCACCAGGCCAAGCTCTTTCCAGTTGTTTCATTAACTCTGTTAGGGTAATGTTTGCTCCTTCGTTCCTTCAACAAATACTCATTGTGGGGAAAACTGGAATATTTAGAAAAGGGAAACATTACCCATCGTTCCATCATTCAGAGATAGCCAGGATGACCATTCTGCTACATTTGGTACATTCTTGGTGCATTCTCTCCTAATCTTTTTTCTTATGGATAAAAATTAATTAAAAACGTATAGCTCCTTTTTCAAACCCTTAAAGAGTTGGGCAGATTGACTGTTTAGACTTGAGAAGGCAATCAGAGGTTCCCTAGCAGGACCCTGCTGTGTTTAGATGCATAAGCCAAAGCCCAGACAGGGCGTGATGTGCCAGAGATCACTCAGCAGCCTCGCTTTTCCATGCCGCTCCACAGCTTCTAGGCCAGAGCCAGAGGCTTGCTGTGCGCACCAGCTCTGGGCCCGGCCACCCGCGTTTGGGCCCCGCTCCTTCCTTATCCAGCAGCGAGGCCTTGGGGAGGTTACTAGGCACTCAACACCTTGGGCTCCTCATCCATAGCGTGATGACGGCAGTAGCCTCTCGCCTGTTGGTTGTGGAGATTAAACGCTTCATGTCAGCACTCAGAGAGCACACGTGACACGCAGGAAGCCATCGGTTTTCGTTGCTGCTGCTGCTGCTGCAAAGCTTGATTAGTAAAATCCTCCTGAAGGGGTTTGGTGGGGACCCTCGTCTGTCAGCCAGGTTTTTCTCTTCCATGCCTGGGACCAGTGACCTCAGAGCAGTGCCTGCAGGGGTGTCAGCAGTGTCAGAATGAGCCAAGGCTGGGGACCGTGACCCCTCAGGTTCAGTTTAATTAATTTAGTCTTCAGGGCTTTTGCTACACGGAGTTTGTCTGCAGATGGTCATTGAGCGTCCACGTGGACAGAGTGCCGTGTGGCACCATTTTTGCCCTGTTTCAAGATACCCGATTAACAACCCGAGTTTCCACCAAAGGGCTTGGATTCTGTGGAAAGATGACCATGTCCCCCGGGAAGAGGAAGCTGGTCTGTCTTCAGAGATGCCTGTAGTTGTGTCTGGCACGTCCACCATCTACATTTGCCTTCCAGACCTTGATCTGTGGCGCCTGGTGCCTTTGTTCAGTGATGGGGCTGAAGCTACTCTGCCAGCGGAGTATTGCAGAAAAGTGGAACCAGGGGCAGTCTGTGAACGGCCTGTTCCTCTGGCTACACCCTCATCAAGAGAGCAGCTGCCTGAGGTTGGTCACGGTGACAGGGCCAGACTGTGGGGCTCAGCACTGAGAAGAATGGCACATATACTCTCTGACCAGATCTGTGTTGCACAAGGAAAAAATACCTTTTGTGGGAAGGGGAAAAAAATACTCATTTGTGGAACTTGGGTGGGGTGGGGAGGAGAGACTCTGATTTGGGACTGTGTTGACCTTGAAAGGTGGAGCTGTTTCCGAGAACAGTTACAGGTAGACAAAACCAAAAATGACATCTGTCCTAAAGGACACATCCAATTACAAGGAATAATACTAGTTTTCTGCAGTATCTGAGTGAGCAATATGGCACCAGTCTGTTTGCCAGGAACGAAACGGTCACTAATGTGGTTGTCTAAGAGCTGAATAACTCAAACATCTGTTCTTGGTAAAATCTGTATATTATTAAATCTTCCATTTTAAGAGCTTTTGTTTTTTGGATGCCAAATGTTGGCTTTCAGAGTGAAAACCAGCCATCAGTTACGGGTACAGGGAAGTGGAGGAGCAGGTAACGTGAGCCAGGCCCTGTGAGCAAGGCTTTAGGGCCTCTTACCTCCTCCTGAGCAACCCCGGCCCCATTAAACCTGTTCCAGTGAGACTGAGGCCTTTTAGTTATTTTAATAGTAAACATGACAGTGAACTGCTGAGTGAAAGTACTAGATTTATTCGAGCATGGTAGGACTGCTTCTGAGGCCATGGGGTCTATTAAATCAACTACCAGGGAGAAGGCGGAAGAACCTCTGTTCTACTCGTCTCTGGTGACACGTACCAGGGCATGTGTACTGTCTCTGCTGGCATCAAGGTCTGCTCTGCACCAGGTGGCCCAAGCCATCGTTACTCTTCTTCAGGCATAAACTTCCAGAGGACAGGGATTCACTTCAGTGTCTTGAGCTCTGATAGCTTGCGTTAAGAACTAAATAAACATTTTGAGGTGGAGTGAGCAGTAGCTTTTGCCACAGTCTGAGTAGCAGTGGTGGTAACTGATCCTTCCCTCACAAGGCTGAAGAGAAACAGAAAAACAGCCCTCCGAGCTCCTCAAGTCCTTGTGTGAAGACTGACTGAAGTTTGTCATGTTCATTGTCAGTTGTGTTTCCCTTGTTGCCAGTGACGGGCCGGTTTTATAGGGACTTGTTGGTAATCAGGTGCCACCCTTCGCCACTGGACAGCCTCACAACGTGAAGACCCCTCATGTGATGGAGATTGTTACGGACCGCATGTCTGTGTTCCCTCCAAACTCATATGTTGAGGCACTAACCTGCAATGTGATGGTATTTAGAGATGGGGCCTTTGGGGTGATTAAGTTTAGATGAGGTCATGGTGGGATTAGTGCCCTCATGAGAAGAGAGACCAGAGAGATAGCTTGCTCGCTGTGCCACATGAGGACACGGGGAAGGCGGTCTTTGGGGTGATTAAGTTTAGATGAGGTCATGGTGGGATTAGTGCCCTCATGAGAAGAGAGACCAGAGAGATAGCTTGCTCGCTGTGCCACATGAGGACACGGGGAAGGCGGTTGTCTGCAGGCCAGGAACTGAGCCCTCACCAAGAATGAATCGGCCAGCACCTTGATCTTGGACTTCCAACCTCCAGAACTGTGCCAAATAAATGTTGTTTCAGCCACACAGTTTGTGGTATTTTGTTACAGCAGCCTAAGAAGACTAAGACAAGACCCTTTGTATTCATGCCCTTTCCAGAGAACCTCTCAGGACTGGCTGCCTTACGCCTATTTAAAGATTTAAAAAATTGCCTTGCTCCTTAACTTCTGGTTTTTGTCCTTGAGCACTACCAAGACCAGATGGTTACAGGAAGCAACATTTTAAATGAAATGCCTCACAAGCAAGTCTTAACCTTTGTCAAGAGCCCAGAAGAAAAAGCTCTGTTCCTGCACTCACCCAGGTGAGGAGCATGCAGCTCGTTAGGGTTAGGGTGCCACTCAGAGCACAGTGTCTGTCCCCTCTTCACAGTGTTGCTACATTTGTCCTCAGTGAGAAGACCACCTTTCTAGTAACTGCTGATTTCGTCTTTCAGTCCTGCAAGGTGGGAGCTCCTGACTCACCCTTTATGTAACCATGTGGTTTCGGCTCCAGTTACGTGCACTCCAAGGTTTTCAGGGAGCTTTTTCCCACTGAGTCATTGTCACAGAAGCGTGTTTTTCTTTGCACCTAATGTTAAAATTGTCATCTTACCCTCATCTAAATGCAAGCACGTCATATTAAGATAACTTGTTTGAATGTTTGCAGTTTATATCTGTATTTAAAGATTCTCAAACCATTCTTGACTCCTTCATATCTTCACTGAGAATGGGGGCTGAGCAAGGCCCCGTGGGTGGGCCTCATGGAGCATCTACAATGATATAAAAAACAGGCTTCATCCCCTGTGCAGAAGCTTGGTCAGATGTCCTCGCCTTGCCCGCTCCCCAGCCTGGACAGGGCTCTCTGGCTGCCCAGTGCAGCCTCTTCCCTCTGGCCCTGTGTCCTCCTCTGGTCTGGTCCCCGTCGGCTATGGCAACAGCAGCAAGCTAGGCTGTAGCCCAGAGTGGTAAGAAGAAGGAAGTGGCTGGTGATGGATGAGAAAGGGGAGAGCCCTGCCAGGATGCACCAAGCGCCAGGCTGGACAAGCCGTGCAGCCTCCCCTGTACAGACGAGGAGGCCGGTGCCCAGACATCGAGAAACTTCCAGGGGAACTCAAGCCCCGGTCCACGTGACTGGGCTGCATGTGCTTTTCCCTCTTCCCAGCGTCAGCTCCCGGCAGCGGGGCCAGACCACACGTCACTGAGTAGAATGTCCCGATGAGTGGGGTGTGGGCCAGCTGTTTACCAAACCTGTGTCCATATCCCCTCATTTAAAAAACAGACAAACAGAACCTTCCACTTTATTATAACAAGTAAAATTCTGGTGCCTTTAATATGACAACCTTCGAAGGCAATACATACTAGTAATATTTATTGGAAACCTGACTGGGACTTTCAAAGGAAATGATTATGTCTGAATACATACCGCTACCAGGTAGTTTGAGGCTATTGATTCTCAAGTTAAATAAAGCTGGAGATATACAAGAAGAAATATCTTCTTTATTGATGTTCCATTTATATTGACTTTAAAATCTACTAATATCAAGCTTTTTGCCCTAATTCCCTTTCTACTGGAAGTGATTAATGACTAAATGTCTTTATTAAAGCAGATGTGCCCTTTATTTCCAGTAACACTGCCTCTGAAGAGCAAGCTAATTAATGATTTTTAAATGTTTAATGTAAGCAAGAAATAAAGCAGTTTTGTGTGTTGCTGCAAAGAAGACATTTACAACTGATCTACATATCACTTAATTAAACCAGGTCATTCACAGAAAATAATTATCTTCAATTATGATAAAAAGAATTTGGTGAAAGCAAAATGGAAATTATTCTGCCTTTAGTGAGGAGTTACACCATTAGCGCTTATTGAAGTTAAGAAAACTATTATCTGAGGTGGTGGCCAAACAGGGGATAAGTTATTTACTGTAATTGCTTGAAAATGCGGCTGTGTGTGAACAGTGGTTTTAGATTAATTTCCTGCTTCCTTTTAGATATTGTCATTTGTCTTATGAGGATCTATAAAACTTTATTAACATTTAAACACCCACTTGAAGGACCATGTTTTTTTTTTTTTTTTCACTGTATTATTGATTTATTCTTTTTGCATTTTACAAAAGTTACACTTGTTGAATATACTGTTAGTACCCACAAGCCAGCTAGCGGATCTGTTTTGGATTTTTTTTTTAATTTTTGAATTTTATTTTTTTTTAATACAGCAGGTTCTTACTAGTCATCAGTTTTATACACATCAGTGTATACATGTCAATCCCAATCTCCCAATTCATCACCCGCCCACCCCCCCGCACTTTCCCCCTTGGTGTCCATATGTTTGTTCTCTGCATCTGTGTCTCAACTTCTGCCCTGCAAACCGGTTCATCTGTACCATTTTTCTAGGTTCCACATACATGCGTTAATATACGATATTTGTCTTTCTCTTTCTGACTTACTTCACTCTATGACAGTCTCTAGATCCATCCACGTCTCAACAAATGACCCAATTTTGTTATTTTTTATGGCTGAGTAATATTCCATTGTGTATATGTACCACATCTTCTTTATCTATTCGTCTGTTGATGGGCGTTTAGGTTGCTTCCATGACCTGGCTGTTGTAAATAGTGCTGCAGTGAACATTGGGGTGCATGTGAGGACCGTGTTTTGATGGGAAGTCCTTGAGGTGTTACGGAGCTTGGACTCTGTAAAGTCACAGCATAGTCTGTCCCACCTGCTGAATCATAGGACCCTGGGGTAGAAAAGGTCGTGAGATGACTGACCCCATTTGCATTTTAGACTTCTGGGCAGTGGCCACTTCTGCTGGTGGGCCTTCCCAGTGAAATTCCGCAAAGCCAAAAGCCTCTAAGATAAGCTCTCGTTGACATGAGTGTCTTTTTTAAGGAACAGGTGGTTTTTTTTGTTTGTTTTTTAACATCTTTATTGGAGTATAATTGCTTTACAATGGTGTGTTAGTTTCTGCTTTATAACCAAGTGAATCAGCTATACATATACATATATCCCCATATCTCCTCCCTCTTTCGTCTCCCTCCCACCCTCCCTAACCCACCCCTCTAGGTGGTCGCAGAGCACCGAGCTGATCTCCCTGTGCTATGCGGCTGCTTCCCACTAGCTATCTATTTTTTATTTGGCAGTGTATATATGTCCATGCCACTCTCTCACTTCGTCCCAGCTTACCCTTCCCCCTCCCCATGTCCTCAAGTCCATTCTCTACATCTGCGTCATTAAGGAACAGGTTTTTCAACTAAGGTACAAAGTGGTTACCCAACTTTATCTAGATAATCCTGGGGCTTGAACACGAATTCTTTTGATTCCATTCCTACACAATTTCCAGAAAGAAGAGGTTTCTAAAAGGTTTTGTCACCATGCTTATCATACCAAGCTAAACCTGAACCATTTTCTGTGCCCCTCCCCTCCCCCACCCCCAAACAATAGATAATTTTAAGAAAGACAGTGGTTCTCACTTGTGTCTTTAAAGAGCCCAGCTTGCTGTGAAGTCTCTGCACCTCTCTTCTGCCTCTAACCAGCTGGGACAACGCAGACTTCCTCCTGGCTTTGCCCTGGCGCAAACCATCTCCTCCTGCTGGGAGTGTGTGTCTTACCAAAAGTGAGAAGAACCCAGAGGACAGGACCCTGAGCTCACTGTGACCATTTTAACAGATGCTGAAATACTGGCAATTTGCCAGACGCTTGAACTGTTTCCAGAAACTTTTCTTTTCACAGTCTCTTCTTGCATGCATTGGTAGTACAGGCAATATATATAGACTTTCAATGTGGTACCTACTTAGATACTTTAAAATATAAATTTTAATCTGTCACTTATAGTTATGTTTTTCTGGGGGGGGAAAAAACCTTCTGTTTTTTCTCCATTTCTCCAGGACTCTGGATCGATTTGGAAATGTCCTACAACGGGTCCTTTCTGATGACTCTTGAGACCAAAATGAATTTGACCAAACTAGGTAAAGAGCCTCTTGTTGAAGCCCTGAAGGTTGGAGAGATTGGCAAAGAAGGGTAAGGGGCTATATGAATTTACTAACCCAACCCTGGGGAACCACCTTCTTCCTCTAGCCCTTGAGAAGCAGCTTTGATGTGTATAGCCCCAATGTTGAGCACAAGCTTCATGTAAGTGCTTCCTGGCCCCGGAGGATTTCAGGGAATGGTTTCCTGGTTTCACCCGCTGCAGACCGTGAGTCCCCGCCTCTGCTCAGTGCCGTAGGCCTCGGTGCTGCCAGTGGAGCATACAGTGTCGATTACCTGGAAATCATCCCTGACTCAGACCAGCCGGGCAGGCTGCACAATAAAATGCTTTGTGAAGAGAAGCATCATCCAGAAGCTTCCTCCTTCAGGTTGCAGCCACAAACAGCACTATGTGGGCCAGGCTGAGGTGCTTCAAGGGGGCTGCCTGCTTTAATCACAGAGTCAGAATTATTTACAATTAGACGATTGATTTTGTAGCCAAGAGGGTGCTCCTAAAGTGTTTTGAGACACCTTTCCCCTAAATAATACAATATCTGTTTTCTTAGTAAATTCCTCTTTTTGTAGAAGATACTGCATCTGTTGCCGAGTTTGTCTAATTTAGTAAATATTCCCAATTTGTGAGATAGTTAATGAAGCTGATTTTTTTTCTTGGATGCCTGGAAAGGATAAGCCGGAACTTTCACATTCCCACACACCTTAAAAATGACTGCTTCAGACTACATATTTAAATTATATTATTGTTTTTAACCAAACTAAAAATGCTGATTGGAGTCTGCTTCTCACATCTTTAGCCCCTTTGCATGGAATTGGCAGTACGACGATAGGAAAATGCCACAAGGAGCCACCTTCTCAGCATCTAAATATAAATATAAGACACAGGCTCTTAGATGTTTGCTTCATTATGATGCTGACCTGATGCTTGTATTCATACTTGTGGTGAAAGCACAGTAGATGGGGGAGTTGGATCATACATTTGAGAACATTCTTTCACTAAGGTGATTCTGAGTTATCCAGGTGACTTAATGAAAATGTTCATATTTTAATTTTTGGAGAATTTCACCTGCTGTATGCAGTCTAACCTGTATCTGTGCTATTTTCCTTTCACTTTTCTACTGTTTTGTTAAAATGTGTTTGGATTCGGCAATCTGTGGATTGTGTTTTCCGGTGAGTGGTATTGATCAGCCCTCCATGTAGCATTTCATACCCCATCAGTGCTGAGTCTCGTTCGGACCCATGTGACACCGCGAGGAAGCTTGTCCTTTCATCATGTTCCCCGACATAAAGGCACCGTTTGTAGACCTGAGAGGATTGAGATCAGGAGCATTTTAAGAGGCTTTCCTGTGGGGAGAGTCGTGCAGACTTCCTTGATTTGTATTGCCGGGGTCCTGATCTAGCCCTCTAGGCAGACTCAGCTTCTGTCCCCAGCTGCCCCGACTCCGGCGCAATGCCCAGCTGAGCGCCATCAGGCCAGCCTTGGGACAGCAAAGTTGCAGAACCAGCTGCCAGTAAAACCAAGCACCTTAGGCAGAAGCAGTCTTGAAAATGAGCTCTAACTAACCGGGAGCAGGACAGAGCAGACTTCGGTCAGGAGCATTTGTGCAGGGAGCCCTTTCTGGAAACAGCCCTGTGCTGGCCCAGGGCTGCTGGGACTCCATTGGAAAGAGGGGTCTTGGGAGCAGGTGGGGCCCCACCACAGCCAGGTCCCTGAGATCCTTGCCACTGAGGCGTTCCATGTTCACTGTTATTCATGCAGCTCTCTTGGCACAATTTCAAGTTCATAAACTCAGCTGATCGGAGGACAGACACGTTTCTGAGCAAGCAGTGCTTCTCTAGACTGCATGAAAAAAGTCCTCTGTGTTAGGAATGTAATGGTATTATATTTAATTTATAATATATATCTAAAGTACCATTTTTTTTCCAGTAGAGTCTGGTATAAAATGTTTTGCTTCTTCCTGTGAGGGTGTTAAATTTTATGTTGAGGTGTAATTGGCTGTCATTTAATTTTAAAAGCACTTGGGAGGAAAACGCCTGGATAAATGAACCCTTAACCCATTTTTGCATAAAGGACCCCCTTGGGAATCTGAGAGCTCTGGATCCTTCCCCCAGAGAATGCCGACACATGCACCATTTGGCTCACAATCTCTGGGAGCTTCGAGAGCCTCTCAAAAGCCCATCCATAGCTAAGAGCCTGACCCCAGAAGTGATTCTAGCCTCACTCCTCCTCCTCAGTCAGGAGCTATGGAATCGCCCTGAGGCTGAATGCCGGAGGACAGGCAGAGTCCCTGCACCTGTGGCTGTTGCTGAGCCTGTGATCTTTGGTTTCCTTGAGGAAGCCTCTCCTAGAGCAGCACGTGTGAATGGTGGGTCTGCAGCAGCCCTTTCCTCCAGGCCCTCCCTTCAGCCCGTGGCCGCCTGTCCAGGGCCTCACTTCTGGGCAAGGGCTTGTCCCCTGCCGTCCCGCTCTGGCAGGGCCTCTGCTTTGTCTCGCTGCTTTTGTCTGTCCCCCTTCAAGTGTGCAAATGACTGTGCCCCTGGGGAGTACCTGAGGAGGTGCTGCTCAGCCTGTGGGAAGTCCTGCTTACTGTAGAAAGTTCATGAGGACCCTGAGGCTGGTGGTAAGAAATTGAAGTCTGTGTCGCTTCACTCTAGTGAAGGCCTTTCCCTTTGAAATGTGGGTACCCTTTATATTTCAGACATTTTTCCTTGAGTCTTTGTATTTCCCGAACAGTCTTCTTGTTACACATTGTAGCTACAGTGACTTTGGGCTGATAAGGCACTCAAAATGGAATTCAGGTGGTGAGCTGGGCAGTCTGAACTTTAGGAATTGGCCTGAAGGGGACCCAAGCGAGTCGGGAAGGGGAATGTGCTGCTCGTTGGCTGCTATTTATTTATTTATTTATGGCTATGTTGGGTCTTCGTTTCTGTGCGACGGCTTTCTCTAGTTGCGGCAAGTGGGGGCCGCTCTTCATCGCGGTGCGCAGGCCTCTCACTGTCGTGGCCTCTCTTGTTGCGGAGCACAGGCTCCAGACGCGCAGGCTCAGTAATTGTGGCTCACGGGCCTAGTTGCTCCGCGGCATGCGGGATCCTCCCAGACCAGGGCTCGAACCTGTGTCCCCTGCATTGGCAGGCAGACTCCCAACCACTGCGCCACCAGGGAAGCCCGTTGGCTGCTATTTAAATGCACATCGGGGCGAGCATTTCCTGGAAGGCCCTTGGCCTGTCCGTGCTCTACCACGGCAGCCTGGGCTGGTGTGCACGTCCCTGTATGGGCCACCACCACCCCACCCCCCCGACCTCTGTATTGGGCCACTAGTCCCCGGTGTACCCGGGTCCACCACCCCGCCCCGAGGCCCTGATATTCTGGGAGCCCAGTGCTTGTCGCTCACGCCGTGACTCAGTCTAGCTCTGTGGGTGTACGTGCACGTGTGTGTGGCAGATGTATGGGCCCGACTTCTGTTAAAGGAAACGAACGCACTCTCGTGAGCGTGGTCCCCCTCCACGCAGTCCTCACTGGGCTGTTTAATCTAATTATGCAGCCCTGACTTAAAGCATTTTTTGGAGCTGCTTTTTAGAGTTGCCTCCGGAGTCTGTGACATTCCTTTAAGTATTCTGAGTGACAGCAAATCTTCCTACTTTCTAGATGGATTGGATCTTTGAGAAATTGCCAGACGTCGTTCAGAGGTGATGGTGATTATGAGACTAAGAAATTAAATGTTTGGTTCAAGACAGAGAGTATCAGTGATAAAATAACGCACTTTTTCTTATGTGTCCGACTGCAAGCGCATTTCCAAAAAGATTTTTAGCAGAGGCAGCAAAACTGGAATAAGCCCTTTAAGGTGACTCTTGAAAGGATATTACACTTATCTCAGATTCTAAGGTGTGTTTAAAAAAGTAGGCTTATTGCGTTCTAGCACATCTTATATAAGAATGTGCAGGGTGTCTTTCTCTGAAATTCATCATAAAGTTGAGATCACAAAATGCATGTTCAGTTATAAAACTTGAATATCAGCCAAATATTTAATTACACTTTTAATTAGTAAGTATTGGGTGCCGCATAATACAGCTCCCTATGCTGAGAGGAGAGGTACCATTTGGTCACAGTCAGAATTTCATGTCATCTGATCTGTTTTAACTGACAGAACATCGTCTAAATGATTAACTTCAAGCCACAAAATTTGTCCTGTTCTCTGTCCTGTGCAGGCTTAATTCAGGAACCCGAGAGCTCACTGCAGTGCTCAGCCTTTGGCATCTTCTGCCCCAGGTCTGGAGGCTGCCAGATGACAAATACCAGTGGGGACAGCAGGGAGCAGTGGTTCTGCAGGTTTCACTGCGGTCCAGGATACTGAGGCAGCCTGTTGTGCTCTGTACCTTCCTTACCTGGCAGCATGAGGTCTGAGCCAGGGGGCACAGTCGTTTTACTGATGGAGAAGTAAGAGAGGTTTCTGAGATGGTTGTGTTATCTTTGGGGACTTACCTCCCTGACTTTCTTCATCCCAAGACCCAGTGTAGGCTTTCTTGGGAATCCTATTTTACTTTTTATATAAAAGAAGAGCTCTGTGAGGGCTGCCTAACCCTGGAAAGTGCGGAGATGGTTTTGTGACCAGCAGACACACGTGAGCATTTCCTGGACTTGCCCGGCTTCTGATGGAAGGAGGAGGAGTCAGGTGCTGTCCCCGTGGCCAGGGACAAGAGGCCTTTGTGTCTGCAGAGGGAGTTTCCCTTTAACACTGTACTCAAGCCTGTTGGCTAGAGCGCTGGCTCTAATGTTTCAGGGCCAGGATCAAGGAGGATCCGGGTGTCCTGCCAGGGAGGACATTTGTGCTCGGTCCTCTTACAGCCGGGCTCCTGTTTCAGGGCGGAGATTTCAGTGCCCTCTTCCCAGTGCTGGGGCCTCTGCTGGGCCTTCAAGTCCACACTGGCAGGTGTGCTCTGCCCTTGGGTGCCCTTGGCCCTTGTTGGTCAGGAGATGACTGCCCCCGTGGGCTTCTGGTGGCCCAAGGAAAACCCCAAAGGGTTACGCCCGCAGGAAGATGGGACCTAAGCTGCGCTGCCTTCCCCTGTCCTGGTGATTTTTGTCCTTATCAAAAATACAAGGCCCCCACGTGCCACAACTAAGAAGCCTGTGAGCCGCAACTAAGACCCAATGCAACCAAAAAAAAAAAAAAAAATACAAGGCCCACCCTCTGCTTAGTGACCATTTGGTAGCTTAACTGTGTTCATTCTGTCCCCATTAAGTCTCTGAGCCTCAGAGATGGGCCCTGCTTTCTGCCTCTCTGAAGCAAAGCCGCCATCCAGGGAGGGAGCTGCCTTCTGTGGGGCCCAAGCTTGGCCAGGAACCGCCAGGGCCCCACAGGGGAGCCTTGATCACTGGCTGCTGCCAGTGATCCAGTGGAAACTGAGGCTCTACCCTGGAAAGGTTGACGAGGGACATTGCTCTCTGGTGAAGTTTTTTCTTACTTCATTTAAAAAACGTTGTGGGGCTTCCCTGGTGGCGCAGTGGTTGAGAATCTGCCTGCCAATGCAGGAGACACGGGTTCGAGCCCTGGTCTGGGAAGATCCCACATGCCACGGAGCAACTAGGCCCGTGAGCCACAATTACTGAGCCTGCGCGTCTGGAGCCTGTGCTCCGCAACAAGAGAGGCAGCGATAGTGAGAGGCCCGCGCACCGCGATGAGGAGTGGCCCCCACTTGCCGCAAATAGAGAAAGCCCTCGCACAGAAACAAAGACCCAACGCAGCCAAAAATAAACAAATAAATAAATAAATAAAATTAAAAAAAAAATAAAAAACGTTGTGTGTGGGTTTTTTTTATAAATTTATTTATTTATTTATTTTTGGCTGCATTGGGTCTTTGTTGCTGTGCATGGGCTTTCTCTAGTTGTGGTGAGCAGGGGCTACTCTTCTTTGCGGGGTGCGGGCTTCTCATTGCGGTGGCTTCTCTTGTTGCAGAGCACGGGCTCTAGGCGCACGGGCTTCAGTAGTTGTGACGCGAGGACTCTAGAGCGCGGGCTTCAGTAGTTGTGTCGCACGGGCTTAGCTGCTCCACGGCATGTGGGCTCTTCCCGGACCAGGGCTCGAACCTGTGTCCCCTGCATTGGCAGGCGGATTCTTAACCACTGCGTCACCAGGGAAGCCCTAAAAAACGGTTTTAAATTAGCACTTTTCTTGAAAAGTTCCTGGGTTCTCATGTCAGTTGCTTCCTAGAGTCCCTTGAGATTTGTTGGTTGTTGACTTTTTCTGTGACCTTCAGGAGCTGGGGCAGGGGTGGGCTAGGATACGTAATTTCACTAGGAAGGAGTCTTGAGCCAAAACTAACGGGAGGAAACTAAGCCAAAAAGCATAGTTGTTGAACTCAGCCAGAGTCAGGGGACTTGCCTGAACATCCCCGTCATCTGTGAGGTGGTCATGGCGCCAACATGAGCTGTCCCCTCCCCCGTGCAACCATCGTTCTTTCCACTCACCTTCCCATTGGCTACGCTGCACTGTTGACGAGATCACTGCATTTTGTGTGGACTGCATCACACTCCCACCACCTGTCTTTCTGACGCATGCGCAGAATCCAGCCCATCAGGCCCAAGTCCTCTGCGGTCCTGCTGGGGACTTGGCACTGAAGGGTCTCCCGGGGGACCAGGCCAACCCGAGGACGCTTGGATTGGGCCTCTTCTGTCTGGGCTGGGTGGGGGAGAGTGATGACGCGGTAGCAGTGGTGGCGGTGGAGCCTGGCGCTGGGCCAGCTGCCGTGGTGACTCTGCCCTGATCAGTTGCAGGCCCAGGGCCTTCTGTCTGGCCGACAGCGACGAGGAGTCCTCCAGTGCTGGCTCCTCTGACGAAGACGACGCACCAGAGCCCGGCACAGGAGACAAACCGCTTCTCCCAGGGGCTGAAGGGTGAGTGGATCCAGCTTCTGGGGTCTTCAGGGGTCAGGGCTGCAAGTTGGGAGTGAGCTTTTATGGTCTTTTCCTCTCTGATCTTCCTTCCTCCTTCACTTTGAGTGAATGGTTTTTGCATTAATAACTAAAAGCCAGTGGGATAAAATTTCATGCCCCAAAGCAAAAGACCCGAATAGCTTTCCCTAATTAAGAGGGTCCAGACCAAAATGGTTTTCTTGGGCCGTTGGAATAAATAACAGAGAATTGAAGGGCGTGTTTATCACAAGGAGCACAGATTACACAACAGCTCCCCCTGGTGCCGATAGGGAGCATTACTTCCTTCTGACGGGTCACACTTGTTTCTGTTGAGCTTTTAGTTCCTACAGTGTTGAAACATTCAGGTGATTTCTTCGGTGAATTTTGAAAACGTGGATCACTTAGCTGATCTTTTGGATCATGAACTACATTTTGGTGGCTCCCTTTGCCTGTTACTTGGACTGCTGAATGATCAAAGTGCTTAGGCTGCCTCTCTGTAAGGATCTTTTAATTATTTAAAGTGAGTGAAGAAACTAAAATGATAAAGAAACCAGGTGATTCAGAAGTATTTGTAAGAAAATATCAACCTATTCACTTTTGAAATCCTACAGAAGATGAAAAGAGAATCTAGATGTTTGAGGAATTGGGACTAAAGTTTGTGTGCATTATTTAAACTCTCCCCACCTGACCTTCTTAATTGCTTTTGCCTACACACATACACATACTATTCCTGACACTCTGGAACTGTGGAGGATTTTAAGAGCAAATATCCTCTCTTCTTAGGGCAGTCTTAGGTAGATATGACCTGATACAGGAAAGCTTGCTTTCCTGGGCTGCTAGCATATCAGCTTGATGTAGCTTTTTTCTTTAGATGCTCCTAAGCCCTTTGACAAGTAGTTGCTGCTCAGAGTTGGTGTGACACCATCTAAAAGGCAGGTGTTTTACTGTGTTTTGTGGCCCTGTTAATGCAGCCCGATTTCTTATTTGGTACGTAGAGATGGTGAGATTTCGCTCAGAGGACACTGGATTTATATTCAGTATTTGAAGGTTATAAAGGAGAGCAGGTGAGATGCCTTCCCTGCTTGCACTGTGAGAACTTGGTCTGACTCTCCTTTGTCAAGACTCAGGCTCTATCTGATGTCTGCACCTTGTCTAAAGTTGTAGTTCTCTGGACTTCCCTGGTGGTGCAGTGGTTAAGACTCCGTGCTTCCACTGCAGGGGCACAGGTTCGATCCCTGGTCGGGGAACTGAGATCCTGCATGCCGTGCAGCGCAGCCAAAAATAAATAAATTAAATTAAATTAAAAAATAAATAAAGTAGTAGTTCTCACCTGGGGGTTATTTTGTCCCCCCCTCCCCGGGACATTTAGCCATGTCCAGAGACATTTTTTATTGTCATATCTGTGGGGGAATGTGCTATTGACATCCAGTAGGCTGAGGCCAGGGATGCTGTTAAACATCTGGCAACATCCACAACAAAGAATCGCCCAGTCCACCGTGTCAGTGGTGCCGCGGTTGAGAAACTCAGGTCTAAAGTCAGGTGAACACAGAGCCACCAAGTTGTTTGTGAAGGAACAAAGTCTATAATAACACCTGTCTGTGTCCCTCATTTAAAGGTATGTTGGAGGTCACCGAACAAGTAAGATTATGAGGTTTGTTGATAAAATTACCAAGTCAAAATATTTCCAAAAAGCAACGGAGACAGAGTTCATTAAAAAGAAGATTGAAGAAGTCTCCAATACACCACTGCTGCTAACTGTCGAAGTACAAGAATGCAGAGGAACCTTGGCGGTCAACATTCCACCTCCCCCGACTGACCGAATATGGTGCGTAGAGGGCCCCTTGGGGCCAGCCAGTGATTCCCCTTCTTGCGTGACCATAAAAATCCCAGCTTGCTGATCCTTGACATTATGGAAAGTACTTTCTCCTGGGAAGAAGCACTTTCAAACGTTTTTCATGGAACCTTAACGTTAGTTGTAAATCTGATTCTGCCTTCTACTGTGAGTGGTTAATTCACATGTAGAGACTCATCTTCACACGTTAGGGAGAGTTGAGGTTATTGGTGAAGTTTATGGGATGGGCTGTTTCTCTTCTTGGTCTTCCTCCTCTCTCAAGCCAACCCTTTCCACCAGTGAGGACAGCTGTCCTTTGTAGACCTCGTATTCTCTGCCAGCCTGGGGTGTAACTGCTTCAGCTGGCCAGTCCTCACAGCATCCTGCGGAGATAGGGCCATCATTATGCCCACCTTACAGATGGGGATCACACATCCAGCAGAGTCCTGGGCGGTTAGGGAAGACTTCCCCAGGTCAGACCTGGATGTTGAGGCAGGAGCATGTGTGCTTGGTAACTGTGGTAGAAAGTCTTGTCATTTGACTGAACCCGTGGGTCTTAACTCCACCTGCATATCACAGTCACCTGGGTGACTTGTTAAAGCTATGCCCAGCCCAGCCCCCAGGATTCAGCAGTTGGGGGACTAAGCCAGGATTGAGAATCACTGAAATAAATTTCTCATGAGCCCAGCAGAAGAAAATCACTATCTATAAATCTCAATTTTAAATTGACATTCAGGGCTTCCCTGGTGGCGCAGTGGTTGAGAATCTGCCTGCTAATGCAGGGGACACGGGTTCGAGCCCTGGTCTGGGAAGATCCCACATGCCGCGGAGCGGCTGGGCCCGTGAGCCACAATTACTGAGCTTGCGCGTCTGGAGCCTGTGCTCAACAAGAGAGGCCACGATAGTGAGAGGCCCGCGCACCGCGATGAAGAGTGGCCCCCACTTGCCGCAACTAGAGAAAGCCCTCACACAGAAACGAAGACCCAACACAGCCAAAATAAATAAATTAATTAATTAATATTTTTTTCAAAAAATTGACATTCAAATGTGCATAAGGGTATACAGGGATTGCATAAAAGACCTCTTTGTACCGTAAGCTACAGTTGTGTGAAAAAGATAGCTCTGTTCTGTTATAGAGTGAAACCAGCATGCTGGTACACAACCTTAGTGTTCAGAAGGGCTTGTAGGAATGATCACAAAAGGATTTTTTAATTGGCTGATCATTTAATGATGATATTGGTGTTTCCCAGTAAAAACTTTAAAATACCATTTTAGATTTTATTTTTAACAAGTAATGTTTTCACTGGAAGAACATGAAGAAAACAGAAAAAAAAAAGCCTGTAACCTTACCATCCAAAAATACCAAGTTAATAAGTAACTTGCTGTGCATTTTTCCAAGCCTAATAACAATTTTTTTTTAAATAGTAAGAGTTGATACGTTTCTCCCTCTTCCAAGCTTTGACTTAGGAGTTACAAATGCCACTGCTCAATGGGAGTTCAAATTAGAGACCTCTAGGCTAGTGCCACCCAGGGCATGCTCGGGTGCTGAACTGTTTGTTATTAATCCACAAAGATAAGTGTAGATACTGAGAGTGTTTAGAAACATTTATAGCAATTTGCCATTTTTATTGTACAGGCAGACCTCATCTTACTATGCTTTGCTTTCTTGTACTTGCCGATATTGCGTTTTTTACAAATTGGAGGTTCATGGCAACCCTGCATTGTCAGATGATGGTTAGCATTTTTTTAGCAATAAAGTGTTTTTCAGTTGAGATACGTACATTGTTTTGCACACTTAATTGACTACAGAATAGTGTAAATATAACTTTTATATGCACTGGGAAACCAAAAATTCACGTGACTCATTTTATTGCAGTAATTAGCTTTATTGTGGTAATCTGGAACTGAGCCCACGGTATCTCCGAGGTTTGCCTGGATTTTTTAAAACATTGGTCCATGATGGGTTGAAGTTTTTAGTTTGATAGCACGCAGTCTCTTGACTGGATACCTTACCAACAATTCTGAGTGCCAGTCTGCTCCATTGAGAAGCCATAATTATGGTGTGGAGTGTGGAATGAAAAAGCAGGTTATAGAACGTTTCTATTTACGTATGCATATTAGGAGTGTGGGGAAAATTGATCCCACTTCTCTCAGTGGTCCTATCTTGGTTATGAGACTCAGAGAGAGAGTGTCTTTTATTTTCTGCTTTATACACTTGTATATTTTGGATTTTGTAACAGACATATCCTACTTTCATAAAAATAGAAACAAAAAAGATCCTTGCCATTTTAGGAAAAACAAAAACCAGAAACAATGCCCAGGTCATGGACTTTTCCAGTGGCATTTCCTGGCTTTCTTAGTTTGTCACAACTGTTCTCAGATCATCACGGCCCTGGGTCCAGGGACACAGGGAGTTCACAATTCATACTTGCTGCACTGAAGTGTTTTTTAGAAGGGATTTTCGGAAGAAGAGAACATTTAAGTAGTGATAAAGCCTTGTGTAAATGAGGAATGTTTGCTCTTGGTATTGTCCACTTCTTTTCTTTGCTTCTAAATGTGGTTATTACTTGTCTTCTTTAAAAAGGTATGGTTTCCGGAAGCCACCACATATCGAGCTGAAAGCTCGGCCAAAACTTGGAGAGAGAGAAGTGACTTTAGTTCATGTGACAGACTGGATAGAGAAGAAACTGGAGCAAGAGTTTCAGGTACACCTGCAGTGTCATCTAGTGTTTCATGCTGAGGCTCTAAAAGCTCTGGGTAGAACAGAGGTTCTGAACTTCATGTGGGTCAGGATCCTCCTTGGAAAATCTGGTGAAAGCTATGGACCTCAGGAAAGTACACATATGATCAAATAGGCATAAAGTTTCAAAAACTCTGAAACTCATCCACAGAACCCCGTGAAGTAGTCTTTAGAGGAAACTCAAAAGGTAGGGGTCAAAGAGCAAAATGACTGTCTTGTACCAGTAGGCCCAGCGAGGGTTAAGCCGTCCATCTGCTGGGGCTATCTTTGGACTTTTTCCCCGGGTGGGGCCTGGAATTGGCCAGCTAGTAGCACCCGGGCTGTGGTGGTTCCTGCCCTTGTGTGGTACCCACCTTGCTTGGTTTGTTTTCAACAAACAAATTGTTTGTTGCAACAAACATTCCGCGTGTAGCTACCACCTACCCTGGAAGTCCAAAGATGAATCAGGCCTGTCCCTCCCCTGTGGATCTTCTAGGGTAGTCTAGAGATCTTCTGGAGTTGACTAAGCCAGAGCTCATTCTCTAAGCCTGTCTTCTGCATTCTGCCACCAAGGGAAATAGCAGTGTAGCTGAGGCCCTGGAATGAGCTGTTTCTATCAAATTTTTATCAGGTTTTTGAGGCATAGTTGTCTTTTAAGGTTTTACGGATTAACAATTTACTTTGTAGTAAATTTCAGCTTTTGAAGAAGACCGGTATTATTTTTGCAGTAGTGTATTTTGAGTTATTGCCTTTAAAATTATATATTTTTTATTATTTAAAAGCTATAGGTTAAATATAACTAAAAACCAGTCTATGGAAAGCTTAATCTTATCTCCAAAAGGAAAAGTACTTTGAACCTAATTAGGGGAAAGACAATCTCATGCCTTCAGTTCGTTTCCTTTTTCTTATCTCCCTAGATCCTGCATTAGGAATTTGGGTGGGTCATCTCTTTTAGGGGTATTGGGATATAAGGGTCATCTCTTTTAGGGGGCAGACTTTGGTGCATGGTATTTTTGAGGCAAGTTGGGAAGTTGAAGGGTAACTGCTTGCATTCTCCCATGGCCACCTGTTTTTGTTTTTGCTTTGGAAGAAAGCATTGCTGAAGTTGAATACATTGCCAAAATTCACTTACATAAAATTAGTTTATAAACAGATAGGCAAAGCACCATTACTGTCAATCACTCATTATCCTTTGGGTGTTCACTATAGTAGGATTTCTTTCATACGTAGCTTTAACTGGTTCTGGTTTGGAAAAAAAAAAAAATTAGCTTACATTTTTGTTGCTAGGATTTAAATGGGTAAGTTGGCTTATGTGTGTTGGAATATGTGTTCTGGATATAGTAATTTGGAAATACTGTGAGCAGCTTACGCTCTTAATTCTCTTAATGTTATTTATCAATTCATGAGTAATTTTATTATATGTACATGAAATCAAAGGCTGCTTCTTCCTCAGAGCTTATTGGGTTCTCGTGTTCGTGCACTGGTGTGATACCTCAACGCTTTCTAGATATCATAGAGGAATTAGTTTGGAATGTGTAGGAAAAGTTGTTTCATATGTATTTTAAAAACTAGTCTAAAGCCTAAAATTATTATCAGAACTCACTAGGGCAACTCTGAGAAAAGAGCATTCTTCCACATGCCTGTTCCTTCTTTCTACAGAAAGTTTTTGTCATGCCAAACATGGACGACGTTTATATCCCCATCATGCACTCGGCCATGGATCCCCGCTCCACTTCCAGCCTCCTGAAGGACCCACCGCTGGAGGCTGCTGACCAGCTGTGATGGGTGCAGACCTGGTGTTCCCAGTATTGAGATGAAGCTCAAGGTGTGGGGTTCTCAGCTGCCATCTGGGCTGTAGCACTGGCCTTTCCTCGTGCCACAGCTTCTGCCCTCTGCCTGCGGGCGCCCATCCCACTGGGAGGTGTCCAGTGAATGGGGTCCAGCTTGCCTCCTGCAAAGCTTTGACTCAGCAAAGGAAAACTGGAAGGATCATCACGGTGGATCCAGAGATTACAGGTGACTCCCACCATGGCTTTTCTAAGTCTACCAGTTTCTGTGGCAGCAAAAGAGCACATTGAGAGCGAAGCTGCACAACTGGAAGGCTTCCCCTTGCCTCCTCGATGCCTCCAAAGCTTTTTCTCAGGCAGCCAGTGCAGTGGAATGTTTTCTCACTTTTACAGTTCGTGTGATGCAGCCCTCCACACCAAGAGAACGTCAGTGTGGTTACACATGTGGAGGGTGGGGAGTGGAATTTTGTGAACTATTTCTTTGGTGATAAAAAGACATGCATAGCAACTTACTCTTATTAATTGTGCGTTTTGGAAGCAAGTAGCCATAGAACATACACTCTAACACTATCAGCTGGGGCGGGAACCATGGGATTTATGTGACCATTAGGCAAAGCCATGAGATCAAACCATCCCACACCTTTTACCAAGGAGGTACAATCACCTGGTTTCTGACTAATCCCAAGTGTTTTCCTGAGACGTGAGCATATGTGGAAATATCAAACAAACGTAATGACTGGACTGGGGTGGGGCCAGAAAGCCAGAGCCACCGTCCTTCCACCTGGCACTTGCTGTGAGCTCTGGGAAGCTTTAAATAGGCATCTTAAATGCTTTGTTAACCTAATTGGTTTGGGATGTTTTGTGGGCAGTTTCCTTTTCTGATGGCCAAAACCCGGAGACTGCTCTCTATCATCTTGAGTCAAGACGATGCTGGTGTTTGCTCAGCATCAAACACTTGCTGTTTGTTCAGCATCAAACACTACAGATCTCAAAATTAACGTGACATTTAACGTTGCCAACTTTATTTTGTGCATTTGTGTCAGAACATTTAGTTTACAGGTTTCGGGGCTCTCTCAAACTGTGTAATTTGCTTTGAGAAGTACACTCAATACAATTTTTTAATTGTTTAAAGCTGCATTCAACATCAAACTTACCTTGGGTTAACTTTTGACAACTTACATCTGTGGACAAAGCTAATAGTGGTTTTTTAAACAGCAACAGCACCTTGCCTGAACGGGACTTTAAAGAAATTAATATATTGAAAAAAACATTTGAACCCTTATTTGATTACTTTAATTGCACCATTAAAACATTTGACGTAAATTATTGGACCATTCCAGTCAGTGTACTGTTCTGATTTCTCATTGTGTAGGCCAATTTGCCTGTCAGTGCGCATGTCTTGTTCGCTGGTCTTATAATTTTTGTGCAATAATTAAAGGCAAAGGACTAGATGCACTATTGTGTAAAGAGATTACACATGACTGTACCCTATTGCACTTAATCAAATAGTATGTGGGGATTTACAATCGCTTGCATTGTTTCACAAAATAAATATCTCATGTCAAATACTAGATACGCATCTAAGTTATTTCTACTTGATCCTGCTTAGATAATAGGACCAGAATAAACTGTGGTACAGAATAAACCTGGGCCCTCAGCTGCCAGTAGCAGCTTCAGCTTCTTGGGTGGTCACTGGACCGGTTCTGTTGAGGATCCAAAGTAGACCACACCCTGATATAAGGAAGGCGCTATTATCCTCGATTCGTATTTTTAAAAGTCCTGCTCCTGAGCTAGAGTTTACACCAACTGCCTACTAACCCTGCTAACTTGGGGCCCCGTCCATTATTAAGTACCAAAGCGGCTAGACATGGCACTTGTGCATACCTGCCCTTCAACACGTGCTGCCTTGTACTCAGAAATGATGCACGTTTCACCTAAATTCAGGAGGGATCGTCATCACCTAGAATGTGGATTACGCAGGAGTGATTGTGCATTTATTTAGGTGCCTATGTTGTGCCCAGCAATGCACAAAACCCTGTCATTGTGAGCTGTTCAAGCTATCTGGGGCATATCCAAATAAGCAGTTGACCCTAAATGGCGGTTTTTCCTAAGTCGTCCGCGAATACACCTCAGCCAGACGAGTTCAGCCCATGCAGCTCACGACCGGGAGCCAGTTCGTGTCAAGTGCACTACGGCCTTCACTCAAGCTGTTCTAGGCCACAGCCGGATTCTCATCTCCCCTCCCTGCAGACGCCCTCCCCGCCGCGGTTAAATGAACCTGACCGTCTCACTGATTTCCACGGAGAGAACACTCGGACTCACAGGACAGGCACAGGAATAAGCAGAGACTGCAGGACCCCCGATGTCTTCCCCAGCCCCCTACCCCGGCAGCCCAATGCCGCCATGTAGCTCGCGGTTAAAAGGGCCGCCGCCGCGGGGGCAAGACGGCCCCAGTTATGCGCAAGCGCGTGCTGCTCTGGCGCTGCAGCCTGACCCCCGGCGCCACGCGCAGGCGCGGCGGGGGCTCAAAGGCAACGCGTCGCGACAAACAACAGAGACACCACCGCTGGGATCAAGCCATTTTATTGAGGGGCTTCGGGGAAGGGTCGAAAAGCTGGGAGGACGAGATCCGACGTCCTTCTCCCAGCCGGGACCTGCAAGAACGAGAGCGGTGGGTGAGGAGGAGGTGGTATACCCGCAAGCCCGTTTCCCACCCACCGCCTCGGCGGCCCGGCTCAGATT
This sequence comes from Balaenoptera musculus, assembly GCF_009873245.2. Lineage (NCBI taxonomy): Eukaryota > Metazoa > Chordata > Mammalia > Artiodactyla > Balaenopteridae > Balaenoptera > Balaenoptera musculus. The sequence goes on from NC_045804.1 coordinate 14,661,862, forward strand.
CCAGTTCGCATCACCCGCGTCAGCAGTCTAACACGTGCTTTAATTCGGATGTCATCACCGCCAGCCGCCCACCCTCCATCCGGTTCCCAGGCCCCGAAACAGGGGACAGGCCTGCCCCGGCCCAGAACACACTCCACCTCACCTTCGCCACTTCACAGTCGCTGAAAGGAAGGGGAACTCGCCGGGCTTCTACTTAAAGAAGCAGACCGGAGGTGGTTGGGCGGGCTTTACCGCCATTAACCAATAGCAAGTCAAACTTCCAGCCACGTGCCTGTAAAGTGGCCTAATAATTGGCCCTGCTCGCTGAGTCCTCCAGAATATAGAGCGGTTACACGCCAACCGTAAAGATGGACGTCAAGGAAAGACTAGGAGTCGCGCGATGTCCTAAATTCTTCTGATTTTTTTCGCGACGTAGGTCGTCGGCCTGTGAGTAGTGCGTTTCTCCATACTACACAAAACGATACGTTACAAACGGCAGGGCGCAAGTGATGCCTAACCTGTTTAATATTCTGTGCCAGGAGCTAAACTAGGAGCTGAGGTGACAAACTAGTCTTGTCCCTGAATTTAAAGTAACCTGTTCCGGCAGAAAGACCTTGTGTTTGAAAGTAGACTGATGTGCAACCAAATCCTGACTTTGTGATGAATTCGCCCTGTGACCTTGATCACTTAGCTTTTCTGAGCCTCAATATCTGAAAAATAGGAAAAAAAAAAAAGTGTACGAGGCTTAAATAAGTTAATGTCAGTCAGCTGGCACATTCTGAGTGGTAAACAAATATGTTTTTAAAGGACTGGTGTGATGTGGAAGACTTATGGATTGCAATACTTTAATAAATGCTAAAATAGAGCTATAAACAGCCTACTCTGGAAGCCCAAAGGAGAGAAGATCTAACATTGGGAAAGCTGAAAGTACTTATAAGTATTGAGCTCATACTGTGAGCCAGGCATATTATTCACAAGTGGTCAATAATATGTCCCTGCCCTCTGGGTTTGATTTACTGGGAGAGGGAACAGAAGACACACGGGCACAATATCTGGTTATCTTTACTTCATTTATGTTTTCCTTGGGAATTCTTTTCCTTTTTTCCTCCTAACTTAATAAGGAAAGTTTATTGTTTTTTTGTAATAATGAAAGCATTTCAGCCTGAGTTTGTAGTTGAATAGGACTCTTATTTTCATTATTTTCTACATAGTCTTTAGTTAAATTTTAAAATTCCTCTTTGATCCAAAACAGTAGTTATTTTGGCAAGTGTTTTGTAACATCTATATGATGTTGACTTTAAGAAAAACCAAAACACACAATGTAAGAGCTGTGAGTTGAGTTTATTCAGTGTCTTACTGAGGACTGTAGCCCAGGAGACAGTCAGAGAGCTATGAGAAAGTGTTCTCAAGAGGTAAGGGAGGAGCCAAGCTATATATGAATTTTTTTGCTGAGGAAAAAACATGTAGTCGAACATCAAAGATTACTGCTAATCACAAAGAACAGACATCTCAAGTTAATGATTTTAGTGCTTTTCTACCTATGGGAAGATGCAAGAATCTAGGAGGTGTGGAAATTTTTCCTTAGATATGTATCTTAACTATCTAGGGGCAGTGTCCAAAGTGCAGAATGCTTCCTGTTTTTCTCCATCCTGAAATCCCCACAGGCCCACTCTCAGTGGGTGACTTCAGTGACTAATGGCTTTATTTCCTTGTAGAACTGGAGTGGCAGACAACATTTTTTTTCTTCACGATTTTTAAAAAAATATTTATTTATTTATTTGGCTGCGCCGTGTCTTAGTTGCAGCATGTGGGATCTTTCAGTTGTAGCATGTGGGGTCTTTTAGTTGTGGCACGTGGGATCTAGTTCCCTGGCCAGGGATTGAACCCGGGCCCCCTGCATTGGGAGCACAGAGTCTTAACCACTGGACCACCAGTGAAGTCCCTACAATGATTATTTCTATTGCTGCTGAAACATTTTCTTAAAGTATTTATTTATTTATTTGGCTGTGTTGGGTCTTAGTTGCGGCACGCCGGATCTTCGTTGCGGCACGAGGGCTTCTCTCTAGTCGTGGCGCACGCGGGCTCAGTTGCCCCACGGCATGTGAGATCTTACTTCCCCGACTAGGGATCGAACCCGTGTCCCCTGCATTGGAAGGTGGATTCTTAACCACTGGACCACCAGGGAAGTCCCAAACATTTGTTTTTAAGTCAACATTTATTACACTGTCATACAGTTTCTACATTGGGAAATGAATTAAAGTTTTCTTTGTAGCCTAGAATATGATCTACTTTTATAAATGTTCCACAGATTCTTGAAGTGGAGATGTTTTCACTATCATGTACAGATATTGACATGAAATATTGATTAACTTGGGGCGTCCCTGGTGGCGCAGTGGTTAAGAATCCGCCTGCCAATGTAGGGGACACGGGTTCGAGTCCTGGTCCAGGAAGATCCCGCATGCCACAGAGCAGCTAAGCCCGTGCGCCACAACTACTGAGCCTGCACTCTAGAGTCCGTGAGCCACAACTACTGAGCCCACGTGCCACAACTAATGAAGCCCGTGCGCCTAGAGCCTGTGCTCCGCAACAAGAGAAGCCACCACAATGAGAGGCCTGCGCACTGCAAGGAAGAGCAGCCCCCGCTTGCCGCAACTAGAAAAAAGAAAGCCCAAGCACAGCAACAAAGACCCAACGCAGCCAAAAATTAATTAATTAATTAATTAATTAATTAAAAAAATTTATTAATTCAATCTTAGCTGTAATTATGTTGTCCAAATCTCTCTCTGTATTTTATACTTGATTGGGAGTGTATGTACTCTCTCTCTGTATTTTATACTTGATTGGGAGTGTATGTACTCTCATTGATTAATAGTGAAGTGTTAAGATCATGCTTCAAATACCAAATGCAGGCAAGGATGCAAAACAGCAAGAACTTTTCTTCATTACTGTGTGGGAATGCAAAATAGTACAACCATTTTCATAATCCCCTAAAACTGCAATCACTCAAAAGCACTTCAGTGGGTAAGTGGTAAGCAATTGAGGTACATCCTTACAACTAAATGCTACTTGGCCATAAAATATTGCCAAAAATAGAATGAACTATCAACACATGTCACACTTGGAAGAATCTCAGAGGTGTTATGCGGTGGGAAAGGAGCCAGACTCAAAAGATGGTATAATTCCATTTATATGACATTATAGAAAAGACAAAACTATAAGGATGGAGAACAGATCAAAGAACTCCCAAGAGATTGGGGATGTGAGGAGCATTTGGCTACAAAGGCAGCACAAAGGCATTTTTGAGGGTGATAGATTTTTTCTGTATCTTGATTGTGTGGGTGGTTACAGGACTTTATGCATTTGTCAAAACTCAGAACTGTTCACCCAAAAGATTTAATTTTATTGTATAAAAATTTTAAACAAAAAATTAAAAAATATGCTTCTGTCATTTTCCATGATTACTTCTATTGTTATTTGTTTGTATATTTTGAGGCTATGCTATTTATTCTCATTATGGTTTGTGGCTGATAATATTTCCATTGTGGATTACACATATCAGTGTATAAAATAACTCTCTAAGTTATTTATGTCTTTTGCCTTGAGTTCTAATTTATCTCACATTAGCATTATTACTCATGTCTTTTTTTTGTTTGTGTTTGTCTGATACAAGTTTGCCCATCCATTTATTTCTAACCTTTCCATGTTATTTTATTCTTACTGTGTCCGTTGTATGAGGCATATGGTTGGATTATAGTGTTTATCCCAATGTGACAGTATTTGCCTTTAAAAAATTTATTTAAAGATACATGCACCCCATTGTTCATAGCAGCACAATTTACAATAGCCAAGACATGGAAACAACCCAAGTGCCCATCAACAGACAAATGGTTTAGGAAGCTGTGTCATTCATATATATATATATATATATATATATATATATATATATATATATATATATATATATATATATACACACACACACACACACACACACACACACACACACACACACACAGTGGAATATTACTCAGCCATAAAAAAGAATGAAATATTGCCATTTGTGGCAGTGTGGATGGACCTAAAGAATATTATGCTTAGTGAAATAAGTCAGAGAAAGACAAAGACTATATGATATCACTTATATGTGGACTCTAAAAAATAATACAAATGAATGTATATACAAACGGAAACAGACTCACAGACACAGAAGATAAATTTATGGTTACCAAAGGGGAGAGAGACAAATTAGGAGTATGGGATTAACAGATACAAACTTAGTATACATAAAATAGAAAAGCAACAAGAATTTACTGCCTAGGGACTTCCCTGGTGGCGCAGTGGTTAAGAATCCGCCTGCCAATGCAGGGACACGGGTTTGATCCCTGGTCCGGGAAGATCCCACACACTGTGGAGCAACCAAGCCCCTGTGCCACAACTACTGAGCCCGCGTGCTGCAACTACTGAAGGCCGTGCACCTAGAACCCATGCTCCGGGACAAGAGAAGCCACCACAATGAGAAGCCCGCAAACCACAACAGAGTAGCCCCTGCTCACCACAAGTAGAGAAGAGCCCGTGTGCAGCAATGAAGATCCAACACAACCAAAAAATAAAATAAATAAATAAATAAAAATAAATGAATGAGGGAAGGGGAGAGGCAGCATGTGGCAAGGAGGGCCTCCGGAGTGTGGAGTTCCGGAGTTTGGAGTGGCTAAGAATCTGCCTGCCAGTGCAGGGGACACGAGTTCAAGCCCTGGTCCGGGAAGATCCCACATGCCGCGGAGCAACTAAACCTGCACGCCACAACTATTGAGCCTGTGCTCTAGAGCCAGTGAGCCACAACTACTGAGCCTGCGCGCCACAACTACTGAAGCCTGCACGCCTACAGCCCGTGCTCTGCAACTAGAGAAGCCACCGCAATGAGAAGCCAGCACACTGCAATGAAGAGCAGCACCCGCTCGCCTCAACTAAAGAAAGCCCGGGTGCAGCAACGAAGACCCAACGCATCCAAAAATTAATTAATTAATTTTTAATTAATTAATTAATTAATTTTTTAAACAGCCCATTTTTGAAGCAGTGGTTTGAGATGTCACTTTTATCATGTACTAGGGTTCCACATTATTCGGGCTCTACTTTTAATTTTATTCTGTTTCACAGTCCTCTCTATTCTTGTTCCAGTACCACACATTCTGTCAATTTACATTAACACGTGATTTTATGCCTCATATATGAAAGATTTTACCTTTTTTCACTGACCTATGAAAATGTCTTTACTGAGTTTACTGCTATAAAATTATATCCAAAATTAAAAAAAAAAAAGAATACATGAATGTAAAGAAGGGTGCTTAAAAAAAAATAAAGAATTTGCTGCCTATCACAAGGAATTATACCCAGTATCTTGTAATAACCCATAATGGAATATAATCTGCAAAAAAAATCCCAAATCATTATGCTGTATACCTGAAGCCAACACAACATCATCAATCAACTATACTTCAATTTTTAAAAATTCATTTAAAATTTTGATTTTGAAGTATCTCTGAATACAGAGAGTACATAAAAGTATATGTGTGATTTGGAGATATTAATAAATTGAACATTCAGATACCACTTAGTTTAAGAGAAATGACATCATCAGTAACTTTGAAGCTCACTTTTGGCCCCTTCTGACTACTTCTCCCTCCCTTACTCTCAGAGAAAACCACTGTCCTGAATTTTGAGTTTGTCTGGTTTTTGCTTTTTTTTAGATTTTCGTTTCATATATTTGTATATTATTTAGTTTTGCCTGACTTTGAGCTTTATAGAAATAGAATATACTGTATATATTCTTCTGGACTTGCTCTTTTTATTGCTTAATATTGGCGACATTCATGTTGTATGTAATGCAACCAGGACTTGTAGTAATGCGACCAGTTTCACTACTGTGTAGCATCCCAGTACACAATTATACTGCAGTTTATACATCTCTCCTCTTTAGGTTAGATGTTTAAAATATCTTCCAGTTTTTAGTATGACAAACAAAGCTGCTCTGAATATTCTTGTGTGTGTGCAAAAGATCCTTTGGGGTATGCACACAGAAGCACAATTGCTAGGTAAGCACATTTCCAACTTTCCAGATAATAGCAAGTTATTTTCCAAAGTGGAGGCTCTAATCTGCACTCCCACATTGGCCTCCACCCTCACCAACTCTTGATATCATCACACTTTTTATATGTTTGCCAGTATGGTGAGTGTAAAATGATGTCTTTAGTGTAGGTCATGGGCCAGGTGTAGTCATGTATATTGTTGATTTAGTCCTCTTAGAAATGTTGAGCTAGCATTTTAATCAGGGATTATTGGTTGTAAGTGATGGAAACCCAACTCAAACTAGCTGGGATAAATAGGGGAAGGTTTGTTTAAATAGGGGAAGAAGAGCTGTGCAGGCTGATGTCAAGCCAACTAGAATCAGAACTTAAGCTTGTGCAGGGCTCCTTGACTGCATCTGTGCTTCTCTTTACTTGTCAACTTTTTTCTTTTGTGTTGGCTTTCTTTACACGATGGAGGCAGCTCCTGGGCCTCACACCTCCCGGCCTTGCCGGTAAAGAGGTAACGAGTCTCTTTTCGTGGCTCTAGTTGGGGCCAGGTTGGGTACAAGCCTACCCATGGGTCGAGTAAAGTTGGTCAGATGGGTAGCTGTTTTGGTTAACTATTACTGCACAACAAACCACTACATAACTTAGTGGTTTAAAACAACAGCCATTTTATTATCTCTCACAGATCTGTGAGTTAACTAGTCTTGTTAACTGAAAACAGGGTTTGCCTCTTGGTAGGTGTCAAGCCAAAAGACACAACCAAGCCAAAGACTGGGAGAAGGAAGGATTTATTACTTGCAGCAAGTAAGGAGAATGCCGGGGATATTTCGCAAAGCAGTGTCTCCCCAAGCAGCAAAACTGGGGAAGTTTTAAGCTAAGGGTATATGCATATTCATGAAGAGGCTGGTGCAGTATATGCATATTCATGAAGAGGCAGTGGAAGTATATGCATATTCATGAAGAGGCTGGGGCAGTGTGTGCATATTCATGAAGGGCCTTGAGTAGAGGAGAATTCAGCACAGAATTGGGGCAAAGTTTGACAGAGTCCAAGCTTTAGTTGACTGAAGGCACAAAGGTCAGAATAAGTTAACATCATTCCTTAGGTTCAGACCAGTCTGGGGTCTTAGCCATCCTTCACCTGGGTGGGGGCCTAAATTCCTGTAGAACAACTCAAAAGACCGTACCAGATTATTATGTATATCCATTGAGGAGGAACTAGGACTCTGTTTTATCACTGAGCTATTTTTTCTTGACTGTGTTTCCTTTGTTCCTGCATTCCCTCACTTGCCTTAAGATCTTTAATTACTGAGACCTGTTCAAGGGCAAGCATTGTGGCCAGGCTTAGATCACAAAATAGCTTAGGCCAATAATGGCTTCTCTTATGTCAAGAAAGCCATGCCTGGTTCTCTTTCTCTGGAGACCCCCTACCCTCTCTGCTTACCGTCTCAGCTGAGAGGGACTTCTGTTCCATGTGGTCACCGTGGGGCTTGATTGGGCTGAAACACCCAAAATGGCTCACCTAGATGGCTGGCAGCTGGGAGCTGTTGATTAAAGCAACTCCATTCTCCTCCATGTGGCCTGAGTGTGGCTTGGGCTTCTCCCAAGATGGCAGCTAGATTCCAAGAGGGAGCATCCAAGAGCAGGTATTCCAAGAGGAAGGAAATGGAAGTTGCCATGCCCTTTAAACTTGGGCTGGGAAGTCTCAGAATGTCACTTCTGGACACCAGTCACGGGGACAGTCCAGATTCAAAGGGAAGGGAAATAGCTCTTACTTTTGATGGGAAGAGCAGCATGGCTTATAAGGAGGGAAAGTATTGTTTGGGGCCATCTTTGGAAACTTAGCTACCACAGTAGAGTAGAATGATTGGCCTCACCAGGGTAGGTGCCCACTAGGGCAGAGCCAGTACCACCTAGCATATCTGCCCTTTTTCCAAGGCGGACCCTAATTCCTATTCACTTGCTCCTTCCATGGTGAGAACAGCTGAAGCTGAGCAGGACCTGGGAATTAGGGAAGCGAAGGAATGCAGAAACAAAGGAAAATCAGTTAAACAAGAAAAGTAATGACAACAGTTCAGCAATAAAACAGAGTCCTAGTTCCTCCTCAGGGGAGGTACGTAATGATCTGACACACATATCTTTGAGCTCTGCAGGAAATTAGACCACCCACCCAAGTGGAGGATGGTGACTATAAGCTGAGCAAAAGCAGGTAGACTCCAAACTGCTTGAAACCAGAAGGTTGATGATTAAGATTCCTGAAACATCACCCTATTACCTCACCACCAACCAATCAAGAAAGTCATGCACCCTGCAGCCCTCACCCCAAGTGTTGCCTTTAAAAACCCATCCCTGAAAGCCAATAACATGGAGTTTTGAGCATGAGCCACTCCCATACTCCTTGTTTGGCGAGCTGCAAATAAACACTATGCTTTCCTTCATCACAACCTGGTGTCAGTGAATTGGCTTTGCTTTGAGGCGGGCAAGTGGACCCAAGTTCAGTTCGGTTAATACGGTCCCTTGAACATGGTAAACACTTGATAACTGTTGTTGAATTCCTTCTTCTGAATCTTCTTGTTTGTTTAACTGCACCAGTCAAATATTTTCCATCCTGCTTTGGTAAGGTCTCTTGTATCAGCCCTGGTCCCCCCTTCCTTTTTCTTGCTCTAGATTAAGGCCCAAATAACCCTTGTTAACCAGCTCCTGATGTCTCTCAAATGCCTGTCTTTTGCCCAAACTCTCCCCCCGCAGCATACCTTCAGTCCCGTCTCACTCTGCTGCCTGCTAAGAAAGCCCAGCCTGACATTAACACCCCCACCCACTGGCCCATCCTGCCTGCCCTGCCTCATTTCCTGCTGCTCCTCTGGGTAGAAGTCGAGCATGAGCTCACTTGTTTTTAGTATACGTGCTGCCGAAGTAAGCACACGAGCTCACTAATGAGGCAGCTGGGGCTTCCATGAAGCCACACAGTCCTTTCCCTTCTCCAGGCTTTTGTTCTGGTCCTCCTTTCCCCCTAGACTATTCCTTTCCCCTATCAAATCTGACAAAAGGCCTAGCCCAGATACCACTTCTTCCATGAAGCCCTCCCTGCTCTATCCATCCCACCTCCTTCCTTTCACCAGACCCATCTCTCTCTTGAACACCATAGTTCTGTTTCTGAGTTTATTCTCACCTCCTTGCACTTTTCACAGTTGGCCTTGTACATTGGTTCTCTCTCTGCACGTCCTATCACCTTTACCAGCTTGCAAACTGTGATATTCCTTCATGGTACCAATCCTTTGAACTCAGAAGCCCTTGATGGTATTTGTTAAAAGAATGAATGAATAAATTAATGAATTAGTGATAACCATCCGAGGTCAAAGATGAGGTCATCTGAAAAATGAAGGTGACGAAATTATAGCTAAAGTTTCTTTCTACTCTAAAATTTGGTTATGGACTTCCCTGGTGGCGCAGTGGTTAAGAATCTGCCTGGCAATGCAGGGGACACGGGTTCGATCCCTGCGAAGATCCCACATGCTGTGGAGCAACTAAGCCCGTGCGCCACAAATACTGAGCCCGTGCACCACAACTACTGAAGTGCGCACGCCTAGAGCCTGTGCTCCACAACAAGAGAAGCCACCGCAATGAGAAGCCCACGCACCGCAACGAAGAGTAGCCCCTGCTCACCGCAACTGGCACTCAGCAACGAAGACCCAACACAGCCAAAAAATAAATAAATAAAATTTTTAAAAAAAGAAAAACTACTCAAAAATATTTTTTAAAAAATTTAAAAAAATAAAATTTGGTTATGTCTGTGAATGAGCTCTCTTGGAGAGAAAGGAGAGAGAGAGAAGAGGTAAGGTACATATCTTGAGCCTTAAGAAACACAGTCGACAAGGAGGAAAAAGAGCAGAGAGACAGGAGGAAAACCGGAAAATGGTACTATCCAAGGAGGAAAAGTTCAAGAAAAAAGAACTGTTAACATACCTGAGGAAATTCCCTGGCAGTCCAGTGGTTAGGACTCTGCACTCTCACTGCCGAGGCCTCGGGTTCAGTTCCTGGTCCGGGAACTAAGATCCCACAAGTCAGGCGGCACGGCCAAAAAAACCCAAAAACCAAACAAACAAAAACATACGTGAACTGAAGAGAGGCCCAGGGTAAAAAAGATAAAGCAAGCCCACTGGGATTTTGCAGGAGGAAGAATATGAGCTGCTTGAGAGAAGTTTCCAGAGAGTTCTGTTGAAATAAGCTGGATCCCAGGGGATTAGGAGGGACTGACCAGTGAGGAAGAAGAGGCACTCTGAGAGGATGGCCGTTTCCACGTTGGCACTGAGCTGGCCCTTTGAGAATCTTAATATACGATACACTGGTACCACTATGGACACTTCACCATGGTGGCATATAGACTCAGCACAAATGGGTGTAAAATACAACAGCTCAGAGGGAAGTGAACAAATAATCAGGATTAGACTGAGCTCCCTCCCAGGGCAGAAACCCCAGGGGAAAGCCCACTCTTCTCTCCCAGGTGGCTGGTCTGTGCCTTTTGTGAGTTGTGCTTTTGCACAATCAACCCCCAGGTGAGATCAGGAGACTTACATGTTATTTGAGGCAATGCCCCTTATCACCACATATTTGTACAAACTTCTGTTTGTTAATAGTATTCCAGGGACAAGGCAGTCTGGGCTCCTGCCTAACCACATTTACGGGCCACAGAATGGTACCTTGTCACTACGCTGGGGGAGGGGCAAGGATAACAGCCAGCGATGGTGGAACAGGCTGCAGCATCCGTGGTTGCCTCAATGAACTCCGAAGTTATGTAGACAGCTGAGTTCTTTTTTTGACAGCTGAGTTCTAATCCAGGTTGTGCTGGGAATTCCCTGGTGGTCCAGTGGTTAGGACTCAGCACTTTCACTGCCATGGACCCAGGTTCAATCCCTGGTCGGGAAACTAAGATCCCACATGATGTGCGGTACAGCCAAAAAAAAAAAAAAAAAAAAAAAAAATCCATGTTGTGCCACTTACTAGCTATGTGTTACCCACCTGGCCGTTAATCTTTTAAGATTCCAATGTATCATCTGTAAAATGGGGCTAAGAACACTACCTCATAGAACTGCTATGCAGATAGCATGAGCTGGTCCTATAAAACATGTGTTTGCACATTTCCAAACAATAGCCCACAGCCAACCAATGTTAACTGTGATAAGAATCATCTTTGCGGTAGCAAAAAAGTGTACAGCAGATTGGATTCTGTGGTAAAGAGAAGTTCTCCGGAGTGAGTGGCACAATCTCTTCACATCCAGTCATCCTGGAACAGGAAGAACCAAGGTTCTATTTACCTAAGAACCAAACTGCTCACAGTGACAGCAGCTTTTAAAGAATTTCCCTTAAAAAATTAGGACATGAAGGAGATAAACATTTAGCTTGCTACCAGAAACTCTTGCTTCATCATTTTATCCCTTAACCACCCCTCAACATGTGCTGTAAGTTCAAGTCTGTTTGGGAGCAGTGGCAGCGTGGAGATCACTCAAAATAGTCAAAGTGGATTTAGCCTGGTAAAGACACTGTTCCTTTGAGATGGTACTGAAGCTTTCAACCATGACCTCCCTTTCTGGTTTTACTAGCTTTTCCTTTCAAGTCTCCTTCAAAGGGAACTACTCTCTCACTAAATAGCTATCTGCAAACCAACCTCGTAATCATTTTTAAGTGAAATTTTGAAGGGTTTCAAACAGAATTGAGACAGGCACAAACATTTGAAGGCTGGATCATAACTTCCACTAGAGGGCGACATTTGCTAAAATAAAGAAAAGGGATTAATGGCCACAGGGATTAACACTGGACATTCTGAGTGAGCCGGATTCCAGGACCTTGGCTGCCCCTATCACCTGCAGGAACTGGAAAACACACAGTCTCCACCCCACAGGGCTCCACCCCAGGAGATTCGGAATCAGTAGGGGGAAGAGGGCAGAAAAAGGTGTTGGGAATCTATTTTTTAAAAAACTCTCCAAGTTTGGGAGCCACTGATTTAGAGAGAAGTGAAAATAAGATTTTAGCTCACTTTCTCCCACCACTCCCTCCCCTCTGCTGACATAGTCAGGTCCTGCCTGCTCCAGTCTTTGCTGAACATATATTTTAACCTTGGTGGAAAAAGAGGGCTTATCTTTACACTAAAACCATGACCTTTGCCTTGTTTAGTGGATGTTATTTAAAACAACTTCCAGAAAGGTCATTTTCAGGCCTTTTCTATGGGCAGGTCCACTTCAAAGGCACCCTGCAAAAATATTTCCATTTCTGTCTGTATTTATCAGCAATGCCAGCTTTTGCTTTATCAAAAGCAAAAAGCTGTCTAAAACAATACTTGACTATGGAACAAGATTGTGGGCAAGGCTGCCGTAAATAAAACCAGAACTTATCAGTGTGAGTTGCCAATCAAATGGAGACAGGCACAAGACATGTGCCTGTATGATTAAGCATAAGAGTAACCTAACTGGTGCATAAGAAATTCTGAGAACCTATGACAGTGCAGTTATGGCCTGGAGATTTGGTCCAGATGAGTACAAGATAAATATACCTACCTGGTCCAGTCTCCTTGGAACGGATTTTTTTTTCTTTACTGGATCTTTAAAACTGATTTATGAGTCAGATTGAGGTAAGCATTCCCCTCTGTGTTTTATCTGCTGTGCTTACAGGGTCACAGTGACATTTTGAATTGTAAAAGGGCTGCCAGAGTTCCAGCACAGAAAGTTCCCCTCCTAGAGTCACTCGGTCGGAGAAAAAGCACCAGAGAAGGCATGTGGAAGCAGCATTTTGTGATCAGGCTTCTCTTTTAACTCAACCCTGTGGTCTTACAGATCCTGTTGTCAGCTTGCATGCCGGATGGATAATCATTAAAGAGCTCCTCCCACTTTCTGTGGGCTCCTCCCTGGACACCTGGCCACACTGGTCAGGAGTGATGGAGCTTGTGTTTCTGCACACCCCTTGCCAATCTCAAACCTCTCCGTTTGCATTTAGACATGCAGATAACGCTTTTCAAAATGTGTCTACTGCTTTCACAGTTGCCAAGATTTGTCCTGCTCTTAAACTGGTGTGTTGGATTCTCCAGCAAGGGTTTAGTCCCTTGACTGTGATTCAGGTATATGAAGTTGGGAATGGGGAACTTTGTTGATGGGATTTTGGTTTACCATGAGCATTTCTGTCTGCTCTAGTGGGATAGGATTGATTCACATGCACCCAGGTCAGATATCTGGTCAGTCCCCCACTACTTCTTTTTTTTTTAAATTATATTATTTTTTATTGAAGTATCATTGATTTTACAATGTTGTGTTAGTTTCAGTTGTACAGAAAGTGATTCATATATATATATATATTCTTTTTCAGATTCTTTTCCATTATAGGTGATTACAAGATATTGAATACAGTCCCTACTTCTTTATTTCTCTAGCATTGCTTACTCCTTTCTCCCAAACCCTGAAAAATCTTAGGCTGTCATACGAGCAAGTCAAGAAAAATTAGAGGGCTTCCCTGGTGGTGCAGTGGTTAAGAATCCGCCTGTCAATGCAGGGCACCCGGGTTGGAGCCCTGGGCCAGGAAGATCCTACATGCCGCGGAGCAACTAAGCCCGTGGGCCACAACCACTGAGCCTGTGCTCTAGAGCCTGCGAGCCACAACTACTGAGCCTGCATGCCACAACTACGGAAGCCCACGCGCCTAGAGTCCGTGCTCCCGCAGCAAGAGAAGCCACTGCAATGAGAAGCCCGCACACTGCAACGAAGAGTAGCCCCTGCTCGCCACAACTAGAGAAAGCCTGCAGGCAGCGACAAAGACCCAAGGCAGCCAAAAATAAAATAAATTAATTAAAAAAACAAAAAAGAAAAATTAGAGAAGCTGCCATCTTTTTTTTCCTTTTCTCCTAGAATATGGAAATGTTGTGCTCTGAACCTTAGTTTATTCTGTCTTGTTACAAATGTCCTCTGGAGAGAGGCTTCCATCAAAGTGGAGGGCAGCATGGGACAGAGTGACCAAACAGCAGGGCTCTTTACATCAGGTTAATAGCCCACAACCTTCAAACGGACCTTGTATGACAAACCCACAACAAACCCACTCCCTCCAGTGAGCTTCACGAAGTCACATCTACAAATGCCACATAAACACACATGACACCAGCAGCTGAAATGGTTTCCTTCTTTGTTTGTAATTTTTGATTTGGCCGTGGTTATTCCAAAGGGAACTGGTGGCTGTTGGACATGATTTGAGGGGAATTCCTGAGGACAAAGAAAGGGTCCTTTGGACTAACTGAGGCGCAGCTGGAGGACCCCAGGGCTGCGAACTCGGCGATAGCCGCGCGCAGGGCAGAAGCGCGGGGTTGCAGGAATCCCCTGCCAGCTGCCGACCCTCACTCCGGAGGTCGCTGACGATCCCACCACGGCGGGAAGACGGAGCGGGGACTCTGGACACTCGGCACCGGCTGTCCCCTGGCCTTTCCTGATCAAGTCTGACGCAGCGGATCTCTCAGCGGGATCACTGGGACCGCCTGGGGCAGGGAATGCGCCCGCGTGGCGGGGTTGCCGGTCTCCCCTTGCCCTCAGGCAAGCTCTTTGCCTCGATCACTCAGCGTCCCTAGATGCCCGACGCAGAAGCCTGGTGCTCTTCTCCTCCGCCGCGACCGGGGCAGTCAAGGCCAGCCGGAGGCCCAAGCCGCCTTTGGCACCGCCTATAACCCCGCCCCTCCAGCGACAGCCCCGCCCAGGCCAGCCCCAGCCCGCCCCCAAGCCTGGGCCCCGCCCAATCCCCGGCCCGCCCCTAGGCCGGCCCCGCCTCCTGCCCCGCCCCGACCGGAAGAAGCGCCGGCGCCCGGCACTTATAGGGCCGGGAATGGGGGTGCCACCACCGCCTAGTTAGCTCTGCGTCTGCCGAGTCCCGGCCGCCGCCGCGCTGTCGTCGCGGCGCCCCCGCCCCGTCCTCTGCCCGCCCGCACCGCCCCCATGGAGCCGGCCGGACCGGCCAGGAGCCAGGGCCGAGTCCTCGCCATGCCTGCCCGACTGCAGCTGCTGCTGCTGGCGTTGCTGCTGCCCAGCCCCGGGGTGAGTGACCGGGAAGGTTGGGGTGGGGAACGGCGCAGGGCGGGCCGGGGTCCGAGCCGGGAGCGCGGCGGCGGCGGCGGCCCCAGGCTCCGTGCGCCCGGGCGGAGACGGCGCCGGGCGGGGAGTGGCGGCCTCCTGACCGGCCGGAGTGGCGGCCACGCCGGCCCCGCCGAGGCGTCCGCCACCCAGGGGCCTCGCGGGCCAGCGCGGCTGTCACGAGCAGCGCCTCCCTGGCCGTGTGCTCTCCGGCGCAACTTTGTGTCATCCTAGCGGCACCTCGGGGTCTCCAGAAGGCCCCGGGCCCTTGGGAGGCCGCCCCACCTGCCGGACCCTTCCCGCCGGTGGGCGCCAACTCGGCCTGGCGGTGGCCGCGGAGGAAGGGCAGAAAGGGCCCTGTAACCAGGGAAAGGGAATGTCTTGCGTTTGTAATCTTCGCTTGAACTTTTCAAAATGCGAGAACTTTGGGAAACGAATGCCACTGGAAGTGGGTAAGCGTTCTTACCCTAGAGCTTGATTCTGCTTACCTGCCTTGCAGGTTTCTTGGCATTGGAGGCAGCGGGCTTCCTTTCAGGCAGCAAGACATCGTTAAGCAGGTTAAGCGGTGGGAATGGTACTCTTTTTTTCAAGACCCCATATGGGACAGCAGTGAAGCCGCTTCGAAACTTTAAACGAAAGACTGTCTCCTCACGGGAGAGCACCGTGGGGCTGTCCAAAAAGTCTTTTCATCTTTTTCTGGAGAGAAGAGCCTGGTTTACATTTATTTAACTTTCAGGCCTTCACTCAGGCTGTGGATTCGGGCACCGTGGCTGGGAGGACATTTTGTGGACAGACTTGGCTTTTTTTCCCCTTCTGGTTGGAAGAACCTAAATTAGTGAGTGGTTTAAAAAAAAAAAAAGAAACAAAACGTATTGTTCAGGATGTGGGTATGGTGCATTGGAGCAGGTTCTGTTTAATGACCTACACTGTGTACTTTTTAATATGGTGTATCAGGTACCAGGTGTCCAGGTGGAGAATTGACATGTGTATACCTGAGTGCCACAGCATGAACTCTTTGGAGGTTATGCATTTTAGGTAAATAATAGTCCGTGCTCTTGGGGTAACAAGAATTTGGAAACAGCTGAAGTAATACGAGGCCACCTTTTTCAAATTCAGGGTTATTTATTTATTTATTTAAATTAATTTATTAATTTATTTTTGGCTGCGTTGGGTCTTCGCTCCTGCGCCCGGGCTCTCTCTAGTTGCAGCGAGCGAGGGCTACTCCTCGTTGCAGTGCACAGGCTTCTCATTGAGGTGGCTTCTCTTTATTGCCGATCACGGACTCTAGGCGCCCGGGCTTCAGTAGTTGTGGCACGTGGGCTCAGTAGTTTTGGCTCGTGGGCTCTAGAGTGCAGGCTCAGTAGTTGTGGCGCGTGGGCTTAGTTACTCCACGGCATGGGATTTTCCTGGACCAGGGCTCGAACCTGTGTCCCCTCCATTGGCAGGCAGATTCCTAACCACTGTGCCACCAGGGAAATCCCGGGGGTTTTTTTAAAGGAAAATTTGTACACACTTCACAGTAAAACTCGTGTCAGTTAAGTTTTCCTTCTGATTGAATTTTTTAAAAATCCACTTTCAAAACTGGGGTCAGGTTTTGAACTTGAACATTTCATCTTGGATTGGTTAACTGCTGCCTGGCATGTGTCCACAAATAAGAGTGTAAAGAGAGTGACCAAAATGTATGACATGGAAATCAATCATTTCATATCATCAGAGCCTTCTGTATGTTGTTTTCTTTGCCACATCTTTTCGTGTGCTATTCTGTCACTGGAGTCTAGTGTTTTAGTTATTGAACAACTTTGGCTAAAGAACCAAAAAAAACTATTTAGCCTTAGTTGGGACTATAGTTTCGGTTCATGTAAATATTTCCAAATTGTATTTAGAAATCCAAACTTTTCAGAGTTCATGGTAAAAGAGTCCAACCCTTATCAAAAGGTTATGTTTTAGTGTAACTGCTTTTTAGGACAAAGGTCAGAATTTCACTCCCAGAATTACCTACCAGTAAAAATTTCGATCCCCAAACATAGTGGGACATATTATTTCAAAATTCTAAATGAAACGCATTGCAGAGTTTGCAGTTAAACCAGGCAGCAGTGATGTTGTGCAGAATGTACTGGCTGTAAAATCAGACAAACCTGAGTTCTTTCTGGTCCCTTGGTAGCTGTGTCCTCAGAGTCTTAGAGACTCTGTTTCCTGATCTATGAAATGGGAACAGCTAACACACTAACAGGTGTGAAGGGACCTGGCACATCACAGATAATGTAAATTCTCCTTGCCACCCCCCAAAGGTGTTTTTACTCTAAGTCATCATTTTTCAGTGTTATACTATGCTTGAGCAAGGAATATTTTTTGATGCTGTTTCTTTTTGATTGATGAAGTAACTAGTGCAGAGGAGGCAGTATTGTGATTTTCCTTCAGTGTGTGCCTGAGCCAGACATTGACTCACCTGCAAGCTGAGACTCCAGGCTACCGGATCCAAAATGCAGTTATATCGGTGTTACTAAGCACTCAGGGCTGTCTTTTGTTAATCCAGAAGGTGCTTATTCAGTCAGTGAGTTTTTCGCCTCCTTCCTAGACCTGGATCTTGTGCCTAATGTTGGTTTGTGTTGCATCATTGCTGCCCTGTGGTCCTCATTGTACAGTGTTTGGGTGTCACTTCTCTCAAGTACCAAAGAGATCTGTGGCACGTGAGGCAGGGTACTTTCTTCAGCTAGAGGATATGCAATTTCTTTTATTCAGCCGATGTTTTGGTTTTGGAGGGGGATAAACAACTTCACGGAGAACTGGAGATCACGTGTGTACAAAAACACACGGAGACATGAGTCTTAACTAGAAATGGCCTTGCTTATCATTTATCCTGATAGTCATCACCCGCATGAATTATCCTCATAGGAGGTATCGCGTATTAATACTGCTGCCACGAGGAGAGTGAAGAGGGTGTTTCATGCAGCTCGTGTTCTCAGGACTGCTGACCCTGAAATTAGACTGTAGTTGTGCACGTGCGTTTGTTTTGTTTCATTAACTCGCCTGCCCAGGAGGCTCTCCGCAGTCATATGGCTTCTAAGAGCACAAGAAAAAATGTGTATGAGAGTGATTCTTGAGAAAGTTCGACAGTAGACCATATTCCCGAATATAAAGCCAGTGAGCTATGTAAAGGTTTCTTCATGTCTGAACAGAACAGTGCCATGTGCATGGGCCTGGGGGTTATAGTTATTTGCATGCCTCCGATGGCCTCTCCATTCTTCAGGTTGAAGAATCATTGGATAACTATTTCATTTTCATTGGAAACCTCTTTGGTTTGGGGAATCCACAGTAATCCTTAGGCTTAATATTGTGTGTGTTTTATAATGATCAAATGTTCTCCCTAAAGAGATGATATAGGGGAGAAAAGCCTAATGTATCATTTTGATGGATTCTGTTTTTATTATGCACGCATAACTCGGGGCCTGTAACCTAGCAATATGATTAGAGTATGAGGCTGGCTTAAAAAATAGGGACAGTGAATCGTAGTCTGTGAATAATAAACATGCTGGTTGGCTATATTTCCCGGGGGCTGGGGATTTTTTTTTTTCCTATCTTTATCTTTACCTATACCCCATGTTTGGTTTCAGACTTTGCTGCCTCAGAGCAACACATGCTCAGAGTAAATGAGTGAGTGCACCAGACCACATACGGACTGGGAAAAGTAGAACTTAAAACGTGCCCCCCCCCAGATACCATACAAAAACAAACAAAAAATCCTAAGGTCCTTGCTTACATGACTTTTTAAAATTTTAAGTTCCTTTTACACAGTCTCTGCATCACTTCTGATTATCTTATGATCTTTGTTCATGTACAAAGACACAGCAAGTCGAACAGTGTAAAAATGTGTTCTGTATTTTTATTTATTTAATTAATTATTTATTTAAAAAATTTTTTGTCTGTGTTGGGTCTTTGTTGCTGCGCGTGGGCTTTCTCTAGTTGCGGGGAGCGGGGGCTACTCTTCGTTGCTGCACGCGGGCTTCTCATTGCGGTCGCTTCTCTTGTTGCGGAGCACGGGCTCTAGGTGCGCAGGCTTCAGTAGTTGTGGCACGCGGGCTCAGTAACTGTGGCTCGCGGGGTCTAGAGCACAGGCTCAGTAGTTGTGGCGCATGGGGGCTTAGTTGCTCCGCGGCACGTGGGATCTTGACCAGGGCTCGAACCCGTGTCCCCTGAATTGGCAGGCGGATGCTTAACCACTGCGCCACAAGGGAAGTCCCTGTGTTCTGTATTTTTGTTCAGTTTTTTTTTTTTTTTCACAGAATGTCTCCTGTGACCTGTTTGGAAATGTTCTGAGTGCACCATTGTATTTGTCACTTTCAGTAGCACCTTAGTAAACCGTCATCCACTCAGAAAGCATTTGAGCCTTCTGTGCCCAGCCTCAGGTTAGGGACTGGGGTCATAGCTGAGCAGGGTTGATGTGGTAATAAGCCGTGCTTTGCCTGGTGATCACCCTACTGGGGTCATAGGGGTTCTTTCCAGTTTTTCCACTATTATAAGAAAGGTGGATTTCCTTTTCTTCAAATCTTTTGTGTGTTTGGTGCTTTCTGTATGATAACATGGGAAGATTTGAAAAAAAATCTCTCAAAGTCTTATCATATTTGTGGTAATAAAGAAAAAAGAAAGCATAGATAGTCTAAATTTTAAAAAAAGCACAACATATCTATAATTCTATTACCCAAACATTACCTCTATTAACATTTTAACAGCTTTATTGAGCTATAATTCACATAGCATACAATTCACCCATTTAAAATATACAGTTCAATGACTTTTAATATATTCACAGAATTGTGCAGCCACCACCACTACCAATTTTATGATACTTTCGTCATCCCCAAAAGAAGCTCCATACCCATTAGCTGTCACTCCCCATTTCCCACAAACCTCCCAGCGCCTGGTAACCACTGATCTACATTTGTCTCTGTAGATTTGCCTGTTCTGGACATTACATATAAATGGAATCATGCTACATGTGGTCTTCCGTGTCTGGCTTCTTTCACTGAGTATAATGTTTTCAAGGTTCATCCATGTTGTAGCCTGTATCAGTGCTTTGTTCCTTTTTATTGATGAATAAATATTCCATTATGTGGATATACCACATTTTGTTCATCTGTTCTTCATTTGATGGACATTTGGGTTTCCCTTTTTTGGCTGTTATGAATAATGCTGCTGTGAACATTTGGGTACAGATTTTTGAATGGCCATGGATTTTCATTTTTCTTGGGTATCTACCCAAGAGTGGGATTTCTGGGTCATGCGGTAACCCTCTGTCTAACCTTTTGAGGAACTAGCAAACTGTTTTCCAAAGCAGCTGCACTATTTTACATTCCCACCTGCAGTGTAGGAGGGTTCCAATTTCTCTACATCCTCCCCAACACTTGATATATATTTTTTTAAAGTCAAGTTAGTTTTATTGTCTTGTAACAGTCTAACATGTAAGTCTTAGCTCTGACATAAAGATGCCCAACACTTGATATTATCTGTCTTTTTTATTATAGTTATCTTAGTGGTGGTGAAGTTGTAACTCCTTAGTTTTGGTTTGCATTTCTCTGATGACTAGTCTACTCATATCTTTTTTTTTTTTTTTTTATTCTTGGCTGCGTTGGGTCTTCGTTGCTGTGCGCGGGCTTTCTCTAGTTGCGGCGAGCGGGGGCTACTCTTCATTGCGGTGCGCGGGCTTCTCATTGCGGTGGCTTCTCTTGTTGTGGAGCACGGGCTCTAGAGCACAGGCTCAGTAGTTGTGGCACAAGGGCTTATTTGCTCCGCGGCATGTGGGATCTTCCCTGACCAGGGCTCAATACCGTGTCCCCTGGATTGGCGGGTGGATTCTTAACCACTGAGCCACCAGGGAAGCCCTCATATCTTGATATATGTCCTTCTAGACATTTTTATGTGCACATATTTGCAGAGATAATGTTTTTCTTCCCCAAACTGGAATATAACATGGATCTTTCTGTGTCAGTAAATTTAATTGTACAACATTATTCTCACTGGCTGTGTGATACTTCTGTGAAAGAGTACACCGTAATTTGACCATTCAACCATTTAGATATTGAGGCTGTTTTTAATTTTCATTACTATAAACAATTGTGATAAACCTTACTGCTAAACTCTTGAGCCCATCTTAACTGCTTAATTATTTTCTTGGGATAAATTCCTAGAACTGGAATTTGCTTGTCATATGTACTCTTTTACAGTCCCCTCCTCCAGCCCCCAAGCGATATTAGATGTTTTAAAAAGCACAGAACTAACCTTAAATTGGTTTCATGATAGCCATTTTAAAGTAAGCTGTTTTCTTTTAGCAGGGTGGATTTTAAGTCTGAAAATGGAATGTTTAGGTTTTATTTTGCTTATATTTTGAAGACCTGAATAACCACAACAGTTTCTTTATGACACCCTATGTACCTAAAAGCTATTGAGAAAATGTTTTATTCTGATTTGTTAATAGCTTGTTTGCAGGGTCCTTTGGTCTGCAGTGGTTTCAGATCAGCTTTCTAGCAGATGTGGCTCCCATGAGCACTCTGAAATACCTCGGGATAATTCTGTGAGTTTGGTTTTAAGGGTAGCCCACCTCCTGCAGAAAAGATGATGATTATTAATTTTTTTTGGCCGTGCCGCGCAGGTTGCAGGATCTTAGTTCCCTGACCAGGGGCTGAACCTGGACCACGGCAGTGAAAGCACTGAGTCCTAACCACTGGACTGCCAGGGAATTCCCAAGATTCTTTTGGTAGTTGGTTATGAGGCCATTTAAAATTTTGACTCAAGACTGTTCGTAAATCAGAAGTTGATGCATTGTTTGTCTCTTTTGGAGGCCATAGTTCTTAAAACATATAGCTTATCCATGCAGCTGTTTTTCCTAGCAAAATGAACATACCACTTGACAATAAAGTGAAATATTTGTTGGCGTCTTGTTTTGTTTTTCCCACAAACATACCTGGACTTACTCATCCAAAAGAGTTGTCTCTTTCAAAGTAATAACCCCTTTAGGGTCAATGTTCATGTCAAACAAATTAGTCTTTATTTTTTATTTTTTTAACTTTTTTTTTTTTTTTTTTTTAAATTTATGTATTTATTTTTGGCTGTGTTGGGTCTTCGTTTCTGTGCGAGGGCTTTCTCCAGTTGTGGCAAGCGGGGGCCACTCTTCATCGCGGTGCGCGGGCCTCTCACTGTCGCGGCCTCTCCCGTTGCGGAGCACAGGCTCCAGACGCGCAAGCTCAGTAGTTGTGGCTCACGGGCACAGTTGCTCCGCGGCATGTGGGATCTTCCCGGACCGGGGCACGAACCCGTGTCCCCTGCATTGGCAGGCGGACTCCCAACCACTGCGCCACCAGGGAAGCCCTAACTTTTTTTTTAAACTTCATTTAATAATTCAACTTTAAAATGAAAAAAACCCTAAAAAAGCAAATATTTATTATTAAACCTATTATCCTTACACAATTCCTTCTAGTCTCTGCTTGAATATAACTTTGACGTGGTCCACACTGAAGTTTTGATCAATACTGTTATTACCCAGCTTGATTGCACAATTTATCGAGGACACTTGGATTCTTGGTTGTTTCTAAAAACCAGTGAGAGACTTTCTACCACTTAGAGGATTCAAAAGTATATTCTTTGAAGGTAATTTCCAAAAAATTCCAGATGTATTGTGAACAGAGGTAGCACGTATGGATAAATGTTTAGCTTCCCGTCCGAGTATGTTAGACTCCTAGAAGGGATCTTGCTGGTTTAGACCAATAAGTCTTAATATTTTCCCCGCCCCACCCCCACGTAAGGAACGGGATGCATGACCACAGTGCGAGCAGGTTAGAACCTTCAAGGGTGGTATTTTGGGGCACGTACCACCCTCACTCAGGCATCACCCTGCCCTCCCAAGTTGAACAGTCACTGCTCTGCTGTGTTCCCAGAGCACACAGATGAGGAAGCTGAGGCCAGACGGGGCCGGTGACCTGTCCGTGGTTAGGCGCCAGTGGCAGAACTGAACCCTGAGCCTGTTCCTCCTGCTTCCCTTTGAAGAGCAGCCCCTGCAGTGCTTATGTCCTGGTACATCTGTTAGAAGAAATAAGTCCAGATACCCGAGTCACACCTGAGGAGGTGGCCAAGCCATGTTGCAGTGAGAGATGGGATCTAGAGAAGGACCAGAAGAGAAGAAAGTAGGCTTTCCTGTAAGCTTGGGGAAATGCTCAGACGATGCTCTTGTTCCTTCCAGGAGAGTCGCAGCCTCTTACCCTTTGTTTCAGTCAGAGAAAGATGCAGATTTAGGATGGAAACACTGCTTTACCCTGAGCATCTCCATCAGGGATATCAGCCGAATCCTGCAATCACGGGGAGAAATGCAGGTTAAGAGGCCCTTACACCAAGTTCTCAGTTTAAGCTCTTTTCTTTGCTTGAGGTCTAATAATATCCAAGCAGGTGCATGTTTTTCAGTAAGATCTTGACCCAAAATGTTTCTGGAATAGTAAAACCGAAAGTTCATGTCTTCGAAGCCTTTAACCAAAGTTTCTTTTCCATCCTGCAGTCACAGCCTTCGGCAAGGGATCCTGAAAAGGTAGAACTCTTTAACGATTAGGCTGGGTCTGGGGTGTTCACCTTTGCAGAGGCTCCACCTCCCACCAACTGCTGGCACCAGGAAGTGGGTATACGATGACAGGAGAGAGAGTAGCCTTGGCCCTTGGGCCACAATAGAGGGACCTCAGTTAGCTCAGGTGGGTCTCGGGAGAGGGTAGTGAGGGAGAGAGGAGGAGGCCAGGAAAGTGCCCTGCATAGGGGTGGTGCACTTCTCTTGCTGGTTTGTCCTAGAGGGCAGGGACTGTGTTTTGCTTATCTTTGCATCCTCTCTGGCATTTAGCACGGTGAGTCGGTCGTACCCCCTGTAGTGGGCACTCAGCAAGTATTGATTGAATTTCTCCTTGAGGCTCTTGAAGACGAATAAGACAAGGAGCTCTTTTATCATCAGGCGACGTGGGCTGTGGATTTGCTGGGGGGGATAAGGAAAATGTTGCTTTAGCTGTAATCTGTATTCTTTAGTGAGATCTTATCAATAGCGTTTCTTTCTGCACAATGAGAGGGGTTCCAGGATACTTGCTTGGGTGGACGTGACCCCCAGTGTGTGGTGCTCTCTTGATAGGCCCCTCATATCAGTCATGAGGTTAATTTTTCCACTGCCAAACCCCAGGAGATAAATGGTCTGTGATTATTCCAAGTCAGTTTCATTTTTTTACTCAGCATGATGTTTCACTATTAAAAAATGAACCTTGATCCAGGGTTGTCCTCTTCTGTATTAAACATGATTTCCCTAGTTAGTAGACTAATTTATAATTATCATTCAAAACCACCCCTTCCCTCAGTGGATTATTTTCCCTCTCTATTTCAGATGAGGGAATCATTGTTTGTCCAGGCTGCGGGAATGTTTGTCATGGAAACCGGATTTTTTTCATGCATTATCTGAACAAATAGTGCCGTCAGATCCCTGGAACCTGGCATTGTCATTGATCTCCAGTTGGGTCAGAGGACTTTGTTGACCAAACTAACTCAGATCTCCTTCCTCTTAAAGCAAATGACCCGTGATTCCTGAGGGGCCTCCGGGAGTGAGAGAAACACCTGTCTGGGAGGCCACAGCTGCAACCGGGAATGTGTTACTTGAGGCAGTGCTTCTCTACCCCGGCTGACCGAGTCACCTGGGGACCTTTTAAAATACCCTATGCCAAGGTCCCACCTCAGATGAATGAAATCAGAATCTCCAGGGGCGGAGGTCGGCATCCTTTCTTTAAAAAAGAAAAAAGTTTTTTTAAACCCCAGGTGACTCTAACGTGCAGCCAGGTTGAGGCCATCAAGTGAGTCCTGCTCCTTTGTCCTGGACACAGCCATTGTGCCCACCTGTGCCCTGTGGTGTCACAGAGCCCTGGACCAAACCAGAGCCAGCCTTTGGCTCTTTTTACGGAGAAGTTAGGACTCATACATCCTTCTAGTTAGTGGCAGAACTAGAAATAGAGAACCTAGCATTATGTGTTTTCTAGTATCCTATGTTGCCCAACTTTTGAAGAACAAGTAATTCCAGACAGATGGATATTTTTTTTTTTGAGTACTAACTACTGAATTTGCTTTTTAGAGAATCAGCTTTAACTGCTAACTGACCTTAAATTCAAATACACTTAGTTACCGAATTATAAGATGTTTGGAATTATTTAAAGTTCCACTTACGCTTATTTATTATTTTTGCCTTCTCCGTACATTAGGAGGCCTAAGGAATCCAAACAATACTGTTTTCCAGGTTCCTTCACATACCCTGGTGGGTAAAATCATCCTTCAAGTTTGAAAAGAGCCTTCTCTAGCCAGAGTGAAGTAGCTAAGCGGAGTGGGTATGGGAGAAATTTGCAGAAGGAGTAAATTGGACAGTTAAAGTACAAGAACGAAGCATATCAACAAAAAGGGGATTTCTTATCAGGATGAGAACATGTACGTTGGAAGCAAATCGCCGGAGGGCCCAGTTTGTGATGCTCTCCTTCCGCTCTCTGTGTGAGACCTGGGTATCTGGACGGTCACCGGCCTTGCAGCCTGAAGGGTTTTTACTGCAGGTGCACCGTTGGAAGACCGCACCGCAGAAGGCCCTGCAGGAGATGGCCGGTCCCCGTCTCAGCCGCTGCACCTCGGTTATGACTCAAAGAATCCTAAGAGCTGGTTTAGGAACAAGAGGAAACTCACTTCTAAAACTCACATGGACTGGGCTGGACCAAATCTAAACTCTGCTGGAACCATGTGGACAAAGGTCAGTAGAATTGGAAGGTCCCCCTTTGAAGTCAGCCTCTTTTTTTGGCCGACCCACACGGCTTGTGGGATCTTAGTTCCCCGACCAGGGATCGAACCCAGGTCCCCCGCTCAGTGGAAGCACGGAGTCTTAACTCCTGGACCTTCAGGGAAGTGCCTGAGGTCAGCCTCTGAACGGAGCTCGGCATTTGACCGAACACCTGGGTGAACTCCGGGCCGAG
Source organism: Balaenoptera musculus (assembly GCF_009873245.2). Taxonomy (NCBI): domain Eukaryota; kingdom Metazoa; phylum Chordata; class Mammalia; order Artiodactyla; family Balaenopteridae; genus Balaenoptera; species Balaenoptera musculus. The sequence goes on from NC_045804.1 coordinate 14,687,998, forward strand.
GTCTGTGTTTCTCAACCGAACTCCATTCTAAAGGAAATCCCAAGTGGCAGCTCCAGTTCTGTGCTCATTAAGTAGGTAGATTGGCATCGTTTGTCATTTTAGCTGTTTCGAAATGTCGTTTATAGGCACAGTCTTCTGTTTTTGTATGTGTTTTGACCCACACGATAAAAATGTATTCTTCCAGTGAGTGGGAGTTGGGAGGTGAGGGGTTGGGTGCTGGGAGACTTTGGACAAACGCGTTATTTCCCCTCTGTTTCCTCATCTGTAGAACAGGGCCATGGAACTAGAAAATCTCTTCAGTGGGCCTATTTCTAAATGTCTTCGAATTAGGAACCATTTAGGTTAAAGGGACGAGTCCCCCAGCTGTACTGTTTCACACTCCCTCTTCGCTGGGTGGGGGAAGGTGGGAGGCTGCTCTGCTTTGAGCCGCCCAGCTCCCCAGCTCCAGAATGTAATGGGGCCCAGCTGTTCATCCATTGGTTCATCCCCCAGTTTTATTGAGTACATATTATATGCCAAGCACTGCTTGAGGGGCTTGGGACACATTAACGAACAAAACAAAGACTCCTGCCCTCGTGAAACTTCCATCTCCTTGGCGAAGACAGACAAGAAACAATAGCATGATAAATACTAAATATATAGAATGTGGGAAGGTGATAAAATCCTGTGGAAAGAAAGAAAACGTAGGGCAGAGCAAGGGAGATGGGGGCCTGGAAGTTGCCCCAGCGGTGGGCTGTGGTTTCTCCAGGCATGGCTCACCGGTCCTGCAGGGCCCAGCAGAAGCGTGGGGCCTTCCCTGACCACTGGGCCCTCCCCACACTCTGAGTGCCGTCCCATCATTAGTGTTGGGGTCACGATACTCATTTGTCCTCCAGTTGGTTTCTCATCTAATCTTCAGGCGGCCTGGTGTTGACTGCTCATGTATGTTTGCAAATCCTGAGCAAAAATGAGGTATTGAGTATAACTGTTGTCAATTTTTAACAGTAACATAACAAGAGAAAGTTTAAAAATCTGTCAAGGAAACCTCAGAAGGCCTTGTGACTCGGGACAGAGCCAGCAATTCTTTGATTTTTTGATGGTTCTGCTCCCAAATACACATGTGATGTGTGTGTGTGTGTGTGTATTTTTTAAAATATTTATTTATTTATTTATTTATGGCTGCGTTGGGTCTTAGCTGCGGCACACGGGATCTTTCGTTGCGGCACGTGGGCTCTCTAGTTGTGGCACAGAGCGCGTGGATGCTCAGTAGTTGTGGCGCACGGGCTTAGTTGCCCCGCAGCATGTGAGACCTTAGTTCCCCGACCAGGGATCAAACCTGCGTCCCCTGTATTGGAAGGCAGATTCTTAACCACTGGACCACCAGGGAAGTACCTATATATATATATATATATATATATATATTATTTTTACAAACAAAATTAAATAGTTTTTTTCTATTGTAGAAGTATTTATAAGATCTCCAGATAAATTCAAATACTGCAAGAAAGGCATAAAGCCAGGTTTAGGGAATCTGACCTCGAAGGCACCGCCTCCCTCTGAACAATCCAGTGACCTCATCCAGTCATTCTGTTAGAGTTCGTTTTCCACTTGCTCTGGTCTGGTTTTGCAAAGAAGAAAATGGTTTTCTTTACACAGAGAGATTAAGAACAAGTTTATCTGTAGTTTTGGTACTCGAACTGGGGACCAAACCACAGCCGCTTCTAAAACCAACCCTATGTCATCCTTATCTGATGGTTCAGTACTTGGAAGTCTCTGGGGCTTTTGGTGAGGGGGGCGGGGTGGGGGGAGTTCGGTCACTTACCCGATTTGTGGTTTGGAGAAGCACAGAGATCTCCCTTTCGGTTTAGGAGGTGGTTGGTTTTAGAGTCTATGGCAAGTACGTGTACTTGAGAGTCCCCCACCTCCTCCTGCATAACATCAGTCGATTTCTATGGTGTTTCTTTTCCCCCACCCTGAACCTTAAAGTGAATCAGATTATTACTAATTTCCAGTGTTGCAATAGTTAAAGATAAGTGGGGACACTGGGATGTTGAAAGACCAGGATCGGGCATGACTGTGTTCAAAGGCATCAAGACTCCTAAACCCTCATTCTCGTGTGGGTTTTGAGCATGTTTTGATTGGTTGGGGGCCGGAAGAATCTACAGGAAAGCATGAGGAGAGGTGAGGGCCTGGTAAGCCATGGATCGTCATGCTTCTGAGCTACAGGGCACATCCAACCCAGTCTTCTTCTTTTTTTTTTAATGAATTTATTTATTTATTTATTTTTGGCTGCATCGGGTCTTCGTTGCTGCGCGCCGGCGTTCTCTAGTTGTGGTGAGCGGGGGCTACTCTTTGTTGCAGTGCGTGGGCTTCTCATTGCGGTGGCTTCTCTTGTTGTGGAGCACGGGCTTCTAGGCGCGTGGGCTTCAGTAGTTGTGGCACGTGGGCTCAGTAGTTGTGGCTCACGGGCTCTAGAGCACAGGCTCAGTAGTTGTGGCACATGGGCTTAGTTGCTCTGCGGCATATGGGATCTTCCCGGACCAGGGCTCGAACCCGTGTCCCCTGCATTGGCAGGCGGATTCTTAACCACTGCGCCACCAGGGAGGTCCCTAACCCAGTCTTCTTACTTTATAGAATCAGAAACTGATGCCCAGAGAAGTTTAATGACTTGCTCAGAGCCCAAACCAGGACACATATTCCTGTGCCCTGTCTCATTGTCTTTCAGCTTCCTTGGTCCAGAAAACATCTGTTGAGCATGTGCCAGGCTCGTGGGGATACCTTGGGGTATTTTACTTGGAGTTTAATTTTTTTTTTTTTTCAGTTTTTCTTTTTTTCTTTTGGCTGTGCCACGCAGCATGTGGGATCTTAGTTCCCCAACCAAGGAACAAACCCGCACCCTCAACGGTGAAAGCGCGGAGTCCTAACCACTGGACCTCCAGGGAATTCCCTTAACTTGGAGTTTAAAGGATGATTAGCAGGTTTTGGGGTTGTATGAACACAGGACAGGCGAAGGAGTGAGCAGGAGGCCTGAGCAGGGAAGTGTGGGCTCAGAATCTTAAGGAACTGCTCTGGGCATGGCCCGGGCATGCTGCCAGGTCAGCTTCTGGAAGGCACAGTAATGGAACCTGCTGTCTTTTCCCCGGTATTGCACTGTTTCTCTGCTGGATGGTAAACTCCTTGAAGGCAGGAGTCTTATAGGCCTTGAGGCTCCAGGGCCTCGTGCAAAACAGGACCCTTCTTTCTGTGTATCTGTAGGAGAAAAGAGTCCAGTGTGGGGTGGGGTTGAAATAGGTGAACCAGCAAGTTAGTTGGACGTAGAAGAGTCGGTCAACAGGAAGAAGCGTGAACCAGGGAGTGCCTGGAAGAGACTGATAAATACTGCATGTCCTTGCCAACCTGCCTGAGGAAGATGAGCCCGTGATCTGGGACTAAACGTCGATCCCTGAGGTTAGTGCCCACTGGATTTCTGCTGCCTGTAGCGAAACTAGCCCTGGAAGCGACTGCGGGTACTGCAGAGAGGGAGTCCCCTGGAGAGGAAAAAGAGAGGAGGGGGCCTGCTTCACTCCTTCCGAGGGGGCTTTGTGATCCCGTGCGTGGGGTCTGGACAGAGAAGTCCCTCAGAGGAGGGGTCTCGAAAGCAAGAGACCTCACGTTGGAGGTTGTTCTGTAGGCCACATTTCGCCACAAAACCAGCATTGTTAAACTCCCCCATGAAGTTTCGGCATGTTATGCTTCTGTTCAGCTGTAAACCGGCTAAGCAACACTAGTCTGACGTTAGTATCAATGAAAACACCAGAAGAGACTCACCTGGGGTGTGAACACAGACTGGTATACCTAACGCTTCAGCTTCCAGGAGCGCTTTTCCCTCCGGATCTGCTTTTACACCTGTATGAACAGCATGCCCTCCTGCTCTTTCTGTGAGCTGCATAGGAAACAAATAAAACATGGCTTTTGTGGCCCACTCCATACAAGTACACACTCAGCCTTCTTCTTTTTTTTTTGCCACACCGTGCAGCTTTCAGTATCTTAGTTCCCTGACCGGGGATCGAACCCGTGTCCCCTGTAGTGGAAGCGCGAAGTCTTAACCACTGGACCGCCAGGGAATTCCACACACACTCGGCCTTCTGTCTGCTTCCCCAGCCCCTCCTTGTCCCATTCCCCGCTCTGATTTCTCTCTCCAGCAGCACTGGCCCGATAGGTCCTCGAACACAGCCAATTTTTTTCAGTCTCAGGGCTTTCATATAGGCTGTTTCCTCTGCCCAGGAAATTCTTCCCTTCCTTCCCCCATTCCTGTAGATCTTAACTCAGATGTTATTACTCCTTCAGAAAAACCGTTGATACTGTGATCCACACCCCCTCACATGAGACCAGATTGGCTTCTCCTTTTATTCTCTTATGGTCTCTTTCATAGCACTTACTGCAATTTGCTATTCTGTTTGTGTGATATTTTTACTGCTGTGGTCCCTTATTAGACTGTAAGCTCCATGAAGGCAAGAATCAGATCACTGTTGTGATTAGATCCTAGGGTCTTACACAGCTCTTGATTAATCAGCATCACAAGAACTGACACTTATGTGATGCTCACTGTACACTAAGAGCTTTACATATATTAACTCATTACACATATTAACTCAACACTCCTTTGAAGTCAGTATTATTGTTGTCCCCCATTTTACAGGTGAGAAAACCAAGGCACAGGGAGGTAAGTGACTGCCCTTCTAGCAGCCACATTATATTGCCCAGGCACTAAAAATGAAGCTTAACAAATATATGTTGAATTGTTCAGCATCTTCAGAAAATGAGGGCTACTACATAAGTGAGTTTCCAGGTAATTCAAATACAGTCCTAGAACTTGTAACGTAGTACCGTTTGGTGAAAACCTTTTCAGCAGTTATACTCTTCTTCCTTCTTAAACACCACAAGCCAAACCTATTTTAACCTTGTCTTAATTATTCTAGATTGTCAGCACCAGCTCTTACACTATTGCTGTCTGCCCACCAGAGTAAGAGATGGGGAACAATTGAGGTCTGGGGCAGAGTGGATAATCAGGTTTTGAGTTTTGTTTACTTTCTGATGGTATCTTTGGCCAACACCAATTTTTTTAATAAAATGATCTTCCCTAATATTTACATAACTCTTGTCTTTGACATTCTTAATATTTATTTTTCTTTCCAAGCATTCAAAGGGATATTGCTGTTCCTTAATTTTCAAAAAAAAACAAAGATTTGGAAGCTTAGCCACCTTGCCCCACAGTTCAGATACCCACGGAAGCCAGTCTTCTGACCTGGAGAAGTTGGCATTGAGATTGGGTGACCTCCAGATGAGGCAGAAGACTGACGGGGACGGTGACTTTACGAAGAAAGGTCCCTGAGAGAATGGAGCCTGTTGGCGGTAGGGCATGTCCTGTTGAAGCCTGTCTCCTCCCCTCTCCTGGCCCTGGACAGCCGTTTTTCCTTTCTCCGGAGGGAGTTCTGTCCTCCTCGGTGTCTGGAAGGGATTCTTCCTTGAACCCAAAGGCGTGGTATCTCCTTGCTGGTAATTCTTTCCTGCTCCTGTTTCCCGCCTACCCTTGATGAGCTGGAGGAAGCAGCATCCTTCCATCTCAGCCAGTTTCTCAGTCCTCAGTTTTCACACCACAACTCCATAGGTTTGGTTGTACCAACAGTCTTCCAAGCAGCTTCTGACGCTTTCCTGTCTCTGTCCAAATGTGTGAAAGTTGCATTGAGATGCTTACATTTGCCTCTCAGAGGAGCCTAGAAAATAGAAACCTATGCTGAGGGACTTCCCTGGTGGTGCAGTGGTTAAGAATCCGCCTGCCAATGCGGGGGACACGGGTTTGAGCCCTGGTCTGGGAAGATCCCACATGCCGCGGAGCAGCTAAGCACGTGCGTCACAACTGCTGAAGCCCACATGCCTAGAGCCCGTGCTCCGCAACGAGAGAAGCCACCGCAGTGAGAAGACCGCGCACCGCAGCAAAGAGTAGCTCCCGCTCGCTGCAACTAGAGAAAGCCTGAGCGCAGCAACGAAGACCCAATGCAGCCAAAAATAAATAAATAAAATAAATAAATTTATTTTAAAAAATAAGGAAACCTATGCTGAGATTATGGAAATCCCGTGGCATGAGATTTTATTTTTTATTATTTATTTATTCAAAATTTATTTTTTTGAAGTATAGTTGATTTACGATGTTCTGTTAGTTTCTACTGTACAGCAGAGTGATTCAGTTATATATATATATTTTTCATATTCTTTTCCGTTATGGTTTATCACAGGATATTGAATATAGTTCCCTGTGCTATACAGTAGGATCTTGTTGTTTATAAGATTTTCTTTCCCATGAAAAAGTCAATATTCAGACCCGTATTTCCTTCTTTTTTTTCGAGCATCTTATTCCTGCTAAGTGAAGCAGTCACGGCTCACTGCGTGAGGCTGATTGGTGTATGTATGTCATTAAAATGGTCCTTGCTGTTCAAAGGAGTTGTCCCATGCTAATCAGTAATGTGCGTTTCCTTGGCACTGGCATGAAAAGAATGACTCGCTTCATCAAAGGAATGGGCAGTGGCCACTGTATCATCATTATCATCAAAGAACACTTTTTTTAAACCTTTAGAACTGGGCTGGATAAATGTATTGCAGGAATTTTTTTTTTTTATGGTGGCTAAGTCTGTGACCTTTGACTTTCTGTGATGTTATCCTCGCCCACTTAGATCTACAGTGAGATCTCAGGAATTTTTATCCAGAACATTTTTTAAAGACCCCACCCTGTATAATTCGCAGTGCCTTTTGGCATATTGGGTGTCTATGTAGAATCTACAAATTACCAATTTGGTGTCTCATGCAAAAGATCCTACCCCCATGTCAGAGGAAAGTGCTGATCTCCATCTGCCCCAGCGGGACAGCTCAGCAGGGTAGAGCTCCAGGCCTCAAGTAATTGAAGCTCATGTTTCTCAGAGAACCATGATTTAAAGCAGTGAAATTATAGTGTGGTGTAGTGGGCAGAGGTCCAGAAGGGGAAGCGGAGACCTTGCCTCCAGTCCTGCGTCTACAGTTTAGCTGTCTGTGGTGCCTTGGGATAGTCACTTCACCTCTCTGGACCTTGACTGCCTCCTCTGTGAACTGAGAGGTTTGGGTAAGGTGATCTTCAGTTATTCTCATCTCTGAAGTTACATATCCCGGAAGCTGCAAACAGCCCTTCCTGTTTGATCTGTGCTGTGTGGAGACATGTGGACTTCAGTGACCATCAGCTAATTGGAGAGGGGCGGGTGGCGTGGTGGGCTGGGCCAGCAGGGCAGTGGGTAATCTTCAGATGTACTTCAGACAATGGGGATTCTGGCTAGGGCAAGTCAGTCTGGCCAGGTAGCTCAACTTCAGGCGTATTTCATAGTGCTTGACTTCCATTATAAAGCTCGGCAACATCTGGCAAGCATAGGTGGCAATTATGTCATAAATACAGTTGTTTGTAGATAATTTTTATTTAACTAGAGCGTTTATCCACTTTCTACTCAACCCCTTCCATTCCCCTCCCCCCAAAAGAAATCTCTCACCAAGTGTAAAGAGCAAAATTGACAGTTTCAGATTAGTTGCTATTTTCAGGACTGAAAAATTTGGTATCTAATTGAGTCTTTTTTTTTTTTTTGCCTTGGGGTTTTTGTATGAAGACTTCCTAATAATAGGTTTAACTGCAGTTGGATATACATACTCAAATGGATCAAATCTGGCTTTTTGTAAGGCAGGTAGTCCCTTTATGAATTTACGGTCCAAGTCAGACCTTTATTAGTTTAGTTTGTTCATGATGCTACTCCATTAACGTAAGTGAGCCTAATAGGTTTCTCAATTTTTACAAGGCCTGAATTGCTGCTGTTTCCCTACAATGAAGACAACAAAATAATAGTGGCAAGACTTGCATTCTAAATCGCAACCTTGGGACTTCCCTGGTGGTCCAGTGGTTAAGACTCCATGCCTCCACTGCAGGGGTCACAGGTTCGATCCCTGGTCAGGGAACTAAGATCCCACTTGCTGCATGGTATGGCCAAAAAAAAAAAAAAATCTCAACCACTAAATGATGGTGAAACCTTGGGTTTTAGGTTTTTTTTATTATTATTAATTAATTAATTTATTTATTTATTTATTTTATTTTTGGCTGTGTTGGATCTTCGTTGCTGCACACAGGCTCTCTCTAGTTGCGGCGAGTGGGGGCTACTCCTCGTTGCTGTGCACGGGCTTATTGCAGTGGCTTCTCTTGTTGTGGAGCACGGGCTCTAGACCCGTGGGCTTCGGTAGTTGTGGCATACAGGCTCAGTAGTTGTGGCTCATGGGTTCTAGAGCGCAGGCTCAGTAGTTGTGGCTCACGGGCTTAGCTGCTCCGCAGCATGTGGGATCTTCCTGGACCAGGGCTCGAACCCGTGTCCCCTGCATTGGCAGGCGGATTCTTATCCACTGTGCCACCAGGGAAGTCCCTGGGTTTTAGTTTTAATATTATAAAATGCTTGAGGACCTTAGGGATGTGATGCCACCCTAAGAACAAGGGCTTGGTTCCTTGTGGTGAAGGGTCTCCTGCAGCGCCTTTCATGCCCAAGTGTATTTCCTCCTCCCTTGGTGTCGATATAAGTTGATGGCAGAGAGACCGTGAAGACAAATGGAACTGCCAGCTGCTTGAACTTAGACTCTTAGCCTGGGGCCCCAGAACCAGTTGGGGAAAGTATCTTCACCTGTTGTGAAATTAGCATACCTTTGCTCTCAGGAATAAAGTGGACTGTATGAGGAACCTTTTATCAGACCCATTCAAGGAGTAGCCTGAACCACTGAAAAATTGTTAACTGTCTTGGGTGGTGGTGGATTACACCACATGCAAGAATTGCCACAAATACGAGTTTAACTCTCTCAGTTGCTTAGTTTGGAAACCACACAGTGGTGTTCAGTTAGGCCCTGACCTTTACTGCATCCCAACCAGATACCTGACTCCCATCCAAAGCAAATGTCATGGTTACCTTTATTGACCTAGTATCAGGAAACACAGCAGCCGATGGGCTGGTTAGAAGGAACTCTATGGTTGATAGATTATTGCTGACCTACACACAGGTAAACAAAGCGTAACAGGATTTGGAATGATTTTGTAATAGATTGAATTCGCTAAGACATAGACACAATTAAGTCTCTTAATATCACCAGTGTTTTAATTCTGTTCTTAGTCTTTAGTCTACTGAATTGGGATAAACCCAATGAGGTTTCTGTGTCACTCTGTGCAGATGACTACACAGAAGTCTCCACGTTTGGAGCGGAGCGCTGTACTCTTGGATCAGGTGTGTAAGTGAGATGGGGAGTGGGGAGCAGGGTTTGATTAGAATAAAAATCTTTGTCGTATCTGTCTAATCAGGCCTTTACCTAAGATACCTTCAAAGGAAGGCCTTTGGGAGCTGCTAGTTTAGCCTGCTGTCCTGGTCATTATGAGGCGTATACTCATGTAGGCTTTATTTTTCAACAAGGGACCATTATGTCATGGGTGTGTGCTGGCATTTACTGGGTACGGATTTCAATCTTATGCTGTTTTGGTGAATTCTTGGTAGTTTTTTGGCCATCATTGAGCACAGTCTTCTACCATGTGTTCAAATGGCATTAGAATGCTTGGTAGTTTTGTGAAGCGACCAGAATTGCCAGTAGCCAGGCTCTGCTGGAGTTTATAGCCTGAAATAGATAATATGGCTGCAAATAGAATTGTAGACACAGATGTCCTTTGTCTGAATGTCGTTTCGTGCCTACCAAGGGACTGTGTTACATAATACTATTTTGAGGAACTTCGTGCCGAATTGCACAGGTTTCCTTTTTTTTATTTTTGGAGAGAAGCCCTTCAGGACTGGTATCCGTTATGGCACGCCAGGAAGTGTCTTACCCATACCTCTCAAAATCAGCTCACCCATCCTGTGGCTTTCAGCTGATTATAGCCAGCAGAAGGATCCAGTCTATTTGCCATCAGTCCTCACCTCTGCTTTCTTGTCCATCAGAAACCACCTCCCTCACCACGTGCACACACACACACACACACACGTGCAGTCTTACTTTCTCTCTCCTTTAAGGTCCTTTGCCATTGGTACGTCCCCCGGCAGAGAATGCCCTTCTCACCTCTGAGCATTATTGCTAAGGTTAATAATTACAAGCTCTGATTCCCTAGTACATTCTAATCCATTTGCAATTTATTACTCTACATTTGGTGACATGCAATTTTAATTGTTTTCAAGATTTTGCGTGTCCTAAGTAGCAAAACAAAATAGCTTGGAAATCTTTCTTATGTAATCCTTCCCTTACTTGCGTACCTGCTTTAAGTCTTACCTATGATACCATCATGTGTATTCATCAACCAACCAAAAGTCCCTTTACTTTCGCTTTACCTCTGTGGCCCGCTGTCTAGTGGCTTTGAGCTGTGGCAGGGAGCCCCGCACTGCACAAGGCAGACTGGTTGTCGGTGGCAGGTTGTAGGTTCCAGGGATTTAGGTGCACGCTACGTTGTGTAAGGATATTCTATTGGAAACATGCTAATATCCATGCTAGACTTACACAAGTATGGTATTTATAGTTTGGAGGAATGGTTTTCTTAACCTTCAGTAAAGTGAGGCTTATGCAATATAACATTGCATAATCCAATGAACACTGAAGAAAGATTAGTTAAAAAAAATAAAACAAAACACCAACAACCCAAAAAACCCCAGCCTCTCAGCTAATCCTGGAAATCAGTGTGGTACTCCTAAAAGAAAAAATACATATGTCATTTTGTTATTAGCCAGATTATTGTATTCTAATATTATTATAAATGTTTTGGTCTGTTGGAGCGGAGGTAAGAAGGGGAGAAGTTTCCCGGGAAAGATTTTTATTCTAATCATTTTTACTGTTTTTACTTCTACTACGCTAGTGCTGCCATATAAATTGAGCTTTTGGAGACGGACACTTGGGTTAGACCCGATCACTTTGCACACCACCTGAGAAGTGCATGGCTCTCTCGTTCACATTGTGGGTCTTCTCTGTGTGTGCACAACTTTTTTTGTGGGGGTAGAACACTCTAGTTTGGGAAATAGAAACGATCCTGCGGTACTCATCAAGCGTAGATCACTTTGGAAAGCTGGATATGAGACACGTGTGTGCGTGGCCCACTTCTTCCCCCTGACTCTGAGATGAAAGTTCTCTGCCAAGTTCATTAATCTTACTTCTGACCCTTGTTATTAGGTAGTCCGTTAACCTGTGGGCTGGTTCTTGAAATACGTATCTGAAATTTAAGAACTGTGTTTCTTTGGAAAATGCAGCCTTTTGGAAAACCGTGCTGGGGAGCACAGAGCTAGCTGCCCTGCGCTGTGCATCTTAGAGCAGCATGCAGCGTGCTTCCTGCTGCTCCTCCTCAGGCGCCAGAGGGCGGGCGCAAGGGAGCGGCCACTGCAGTGATAGCCTGGCAGCTGGAGCCGGACCCCGGCCTTGCTGACTCTTCTCCTCCAGCTGCTGGTGGTGAGCTACCTCTGGCCTGACCCATCCCAAGAAATAGGTGGGTTTGTGTTAGAGGCTTGTTTCACTTGTTCCTGTGCTACCTAAACACATATCTGTCCCTTGTGTCCATAGTGCTCTTTACTGAAGACTTTTTCTAAACAAAGTTGTCTCAGAACTTGTTTTAGAAGACTTTTTTTCTTACCTGAAATACAAGCAGTTGAGGTAATTAATGCAGGAGCAACTGACGCTGAGTTTAGAATATTAAGAGAATGAAATCGTCGGCGACTACTACCTTTTAATCATCTCTGTATGAGCAGCTGGTAGCTGCTTTCATGTCTTTGTGGGAAATGCAAAGCAAGTGGTGCATTTTATGCAGTGGTGTAGCTGCCGGACTTTGGGAAATCTTGCTTCATAATCAGAACATTGAACATGAGGGTCCAGCCCAGGAATTATGTTTTCACGGGAGGGAGTTCTGGCTGAGCAGGGCGGCAGTGAGGACTGTTTTTACCACGGAATCAACGTAAGTGAAATAAGCTGGTTTTACAGACGCCCACTTCCCTAGCATCATCTGGTCCGAATTGCCAGGCTCCATGGTCCTCAGACGGGGCATTTCCAGAATTGTTATGTCAGGGTCACCTCGTGTGAGAGGACGTATGTGGCCAGACTTCCATGAGGACCAATTAGCTAATGGATGTCTCGTTTTAGGCTGGACTAGATTCCCTGCCACTACCTCTACAATGTCACTGCAATTACTTTTTTAGAAGTCACTGTCGAAGCCGGGAGTGTATAACCCACTTGTTTGAAAAATGAGTCAGATTCCAGGTAATCAACTTGAAACAGATCTGCAAGATCAGCCTTTTCTTTCTGCTTTCAGGCTCTCTGGAAACTAGTTTGCATAACTCTAGGGCCTGCTGCTAATTCATCCATTGCAGGGAAGAGGGAGCACCGACAGGGTGAAGGGGATATGCAAGGTCATTATTGTGAAGCAGTGTCTTTAGATGTTTAGGTACAAATAGTTCTCAGCTGTGCTCAATATCGCACATGGCATCTAGAAGCTTATTGAAGTCACGTGAGTTATAGCAACTATATCTGAAAGCAAATATTTTCATGCTTTAAAAAACGCTGGGGGAAAAAGGCAGAAATTTTGTAATATTAATTTGCCTTCTGAGAGAATAACGCTGTTCAGAGTGGTTCGTTCTAATTTGAAAATGTCAAGAGCTTCAAAGAAGAGAAAAATCTGTCAGGTGTGATAGGGTTTGTGACGTGACTGTGGACATTGTGATTAATTCAGCGTTTTCAGTTGCTAAATTCAACTCCTAGCCAAACCTGGTCTTTTTGAGATTTTTAGAAGACTGTATTAGTTATGTGATTAGTGTTTTATTTCGAGTCACCAACCAACCATAGACAATTGCTCTTCCTGTGGTTTCCAAGATGCTCAAACAAGGCAGGTGGCTTTTGTTTCCACACTAGTAGTGGAGCAGCAATGATATACTTTAGTTACTATTGGCCCCTTTTAATATTAATATTAATACCAGTACTGTGATAAGATGTATTGGAGGCATTTAGTTAATTATAGTTGTACTGTAGGCTTTAATAACAGCAAAACTTTTCTCTTCTGGACACACACTCTCTGACTGGGAGACCTCTGTGTTTCTAAACGTTTGTCCCTTGTTTGGTGCATATCAGTGATCAAAGGTGATCAGGTTGCCTAATATCCTGAGGTGGAAAGTGCTTCTGGAACTTAGGGGCTTGCTGAAGCGCCTTTAAATCCCAGCTTGTCTTCTACCTGCTAACTTGTCCATCTCCTTTATATTTTATGAAAACTTCATTGCATAGTCCATGATCATATTATAGAAAATTTAGAAAATAGAGGAGAAAAACTATGGCTTTAATTTTACAATAATTTCTTCATCTTTTTTTTTCTATAGATATATTAAAAAATAGCTGTGTGTGTGTGTGTGTGTGTGTGTGTTTAGGACTGTTTCAGTCTCCAGGGACAGAAACCTAGTTCCAATGAGTTTAAGAGGGGAATTGATTGCAAGGATTAGGTGTCCATGGGCCCAAGGACAGGAGCTTGGCCAGGCCTGAGGAGCAGTGGAGGCCAGGGCCCCTCTCCCAGCCTTTCAGCCATGTTTCTTCTCAGGCCTCTTCCTTCCTTCCTCCCTCCCTCCCTCCTTCTCTCTCTCTCTCTCTCTTTCTTCCTTCCTTCCTTCCTTTCTTTCTTTCTTTCTCTCTCTTTCTTCCCTCCCTACCCCCCTTTCTTTCATTCTTTCTTTTTTTCTTTCTTTCCCTTCCTTCCTTCCTTCCTCCCTCTCATCCAGCTTTTTCCACATGGCGGAAAACATATCCACAGAAATCTCCCAAGTTTAATTGCTTAGTACTTCAGCCACCCAGATTGTTCAACCCAATTCTGGTGTGATTCCCAAGACCTTAAAAATGGTTGTTCCTAGGGTAACTATTTGACAGGTGGAGGGGATTTCCACCTGTTGGCCCCCAGATATGCATACATCTTCCCTTTTCATTTATTCAGTCTTCCACTGCCCCCACCTAACTTAATCCAGCCACCCCACATCACGCTGCAGACCCAATTCCCCTTTCAGTGAGAAGCAGCCCGCCCACCCCTCCAAGTCCCATTCGGCTCCAGTCCTCAGTGATAGGGTCACTGTTCTCCAGGCCGGGTGCTCCGGGTGATGTGTGTTCCTCTGGTTCAGGTGTGAGCAGGTCCAGACGAGGCTTGTCACCATCAATACCCTGTGAACTAAAATAATTTTAAAACCCCCGAAGTAGTTGGTGTACAAGACCTTTGGATTCTGCCTAGGGCAGATGCTACCCTTGGGGCTTCTGTTTTTCCAGCCAGGTTGTACTGAGACTGATTTCCTAGTTGCAAAGGTAGCATTAAAAGCAGACTCTTTGGGGCTTCCCTGGTGGCGCAGTGGTTGAGAATCTGCCTGCCAGTGCAGGGGACACGGGTTCGGGCCCTGGTCTGGGAGGATCCCACATGCCGCGGAGCAACTGGGTCCGTGAGCCACAATTACTGAGCCTGCGCGTCTGGAGCCTGTGCTCCGCAACAAGAGAGGCCGCAATGGTGAGAGGCCCGCGTACCGCGATGAAGAGTGGTCCCCACTTGCCGCAACTAGAGAAAGCCCTCGCACACAAACGAAGACTCAACACAGTCATAAATAAATAAATAAAAGAACGTGAATTTCTAAAAAAAAAAAAAAAAAAGCAGACTCTTCTTCTTCATCCTTGAGGCTTTGCATGGAGAGTAGACTCAGCGGGCAGGGGTAAGGCTTGCCGTTGTTTCCCTCATTCCAGGTGAGGAGCCCTAGCCCTGGGCAAAGTGGAGGGCGGAACTTCTTCCCCTCTAGGCCAGACACATGCAAGAGGTGAGAGGAAGTTCTCAGCTGCTTCGCCCCTTTGTCAGGGGGTTTCCACCTTGGAAAAGGAATGCAAGGACTGGAGTGTGTGTCCTGCCACCTCAGGCTGCCCTGGAGAGAGCCATTAATTGAACTTGACCTTTTGAAGGATTAGTTAGTGTCATCCTGGCTTTTACCAAGAGTGACCAGGTACTTTGGGATCAGGCTTCCATGCACAAGTAACCCTCCAGTCTCTCTGTTTCGTGCTAAAAGCCAGCCATACTCCTATATTTTAAAGATAGCGTTTGTACCAAAATTCAAACTGTCGCAGTGTAAGCAAGTTGCATTGGCCTATTTTTAATTCAAGACCTACAGGAACCAGCTGACTGGTGGGACAGTATAGTGACAAAGAAAGAGAAAATCTCATTACAAGGTGGCATTGCTGAGTGGGCCCAGACCTCAAAAGGGTGTTGTCCTAGGAAACCGTACCAGCTATCACCTGCTCATGTGTGTGTACACGCACACACACACACACACACCCACAGCTGCTCCCATGGAAACCATGTGGATGAGTGTACAGTTCCTAGCAAAGCTAGAGGACGGGCAGGCCAAAAAAAAAAAAAGAATCCAGTATAATTATAACCACAGTGCACATTAAATTTTGGATTCTATATTTTTCGCATGATAACATATACAAGCATTGTTCTATATTGTAGATTCTTTCAAGTGCTATTTTAATAATTACATAATATTCCATTGACTTTGTCGTAATTTGTTTCAGCCATTTAGAAGTTCAGGTCTTAAAAAAAAAAAATTGAGGTCTTTCCTGTTTTTTGTGTTTGTAAATGGGCTGTAATGAGTATCATTGTGCAAAGAGCTTTTTCCATATCCAGAGTAATTTCTTTAGAATGTAGAAGTGGAACTACAGGATCAGAAATATGAGTACTTTTATGCTTTCCAGAAAGCTTGCGCTAACTTATAATTTTCATTGCCAATCAACAATGGGTGAGAAAGTGAATTTCACTACCTTTGGCTATTTTCTGTAAAATATTTTTTTAAATTCATTAAGCATAAGAAGTACATTTTGATTTAACTTATATTTTGATTATAAGTAAAGAATAATTTGGATTATGTTTTTTATACGTTTTCTTTTATAACATGTCTCTCTCAAAATCTTGGTGTTTTATTATTGTATAAACTCTTTATGAGTTTATGAGAACTGTTTTTCCTATTTTGCTTTAAATACTTCCCCCAAATTCCCTGCCTTTTAAAATTTCGTAAGTGTGTGTGGGTGTGTGTAGGTGTGTTGGCATTCTTCTTTATCATGGAGTCTTGCAAGATAACCAGGTTTTAGAAGATAAAATATAACCAAGAGAAGGAAGTCGGTTAGAAAGCTGAGCATACTTTCTCTGTTTCAGTGAAGGCTGGCCTTGGATTATTTCGGAATCCCCGTCCCTGACATGTTCGGTCATAAGCCTGTGTGCAGGAAGGATTGCTGCTCAGATAGAATAAGGCAACCTGGTTCTAGTCCTGACCCAGCTGTTGTCCAAGATGTTGTCCATCTTGTCAGTTCAGCAGCAAACCTTGATGGGAACTTAGGTTCGTCAGCCTCGGTTTCTTCATCTGTAAGGTGGTGGATTTTAGAAGGATAACTTTTGGGGTAAGGGAGGGGCCTGTCTGTGGTTGTACATGCCCAAGGTGAAGACTCATATTGACCACGTAGATTCTTCTACCTCTCATTGCAGATTTTTGGAAGTCCCAGCACTGTGACACTTCCTGAAACCTTGTTGTTTGTGTCAACCCTGGATGGAAGTTTGCATGCCGTCAGCAAGAGGACAGGCTCAATCAAATGGACTTTGAAAGAAGGTAATTTGGATTTAGTCCTTGGGTAACATGGCCATTTGCTCAACTGCTTCCAAGGAAACATTCCAGAAAAAGAGAAAAACTGTTATACATTATTTAATAAAATTAAAAAGGATAATAGAGTCAAGGATAAGAGAGGGGTTGCACTCAAAGGGTATGTTTACAGCTTGAGTTGTGATTATCCGCTAAGTGCATCAGTTGAGACAAGCTATATCTTTATTATTATTATTATTTTTTTTTGCTTCTGTCTGGATTTCATGTCTAAATGGCTCTAGGCTTTTCTATTAATAGTTCTGGCTGGTTGGTCTTTAGGAAGACATGCTGCTTTAAATTTTTTTTGAGTTCTAATGATTAGAATCTTGTAATCATAATTACAAGAAGGTATCTCCTCTAACCTCAGATTACTGATTTCTTTTTATAGAGGCTGAAATAACTGAGGGCTGTAAGATTTGACATTCATCCAAGTTAGTCACTTTATTGGCTCTTTACATCAAGGGAAGTAGAAGACTGAGCTTGTCTCTCATTTAATCTACCATGCTTCCATTTTATGATCTTGTCTTCCTGGTGATGGTTGGCAGCGTGGAGTCCCAACAGCTGGGAAATTGTATTCAATTCCCAAAGTAATCTTCCCGGATAAAAGCCAGGCAAATCCCAGAATTGGGGGCTTCAGAGTCATCTCTATTATGCAGTCCTGTCATAATTCTCCTTTGTCCCTAAATTCGGGTCTGACCGGTATGTTCTCTTTCGTCACTAATCTGTGACTCATTATTCTCCTGAGCACAACGAGTGTTTTCCCTTCATTAATAAAATGTTCCAAAACAGTATTTTACATGGAAAAATATTGGCGTATATCAGAAGGTCACACATCATCTTGTCAGTTCAGCAGCAAAGCTAGTTACCATCCGTAGATGCTGGCAGCTGGGGTACCACAGACTGCCCTGCCTCACCTGCTGGGCCTGCTTGGATCAGCAAGGACTTTAAGTGACAGAAAGGACCAGGTCTGTCAGGAGTGAGGGGCCACAGGAAGATGGGAGAGCCCGGTTTTGGCAGTGCCTTACAGTCTCCCAGAATATTATCTGTGCTCTTCCTCCTCATGTTTATGCAGAGTTCTTTATATTTCAGAATTTCTGATTTTGTCCAGAGATGAAAATCAACAAGTCACAAAAGGATTGAGATAAACATTTTCACTGTTAAGTGTTAGGGCTGGTCCCTCAGTTTCAGTATTCCCAGGCAGGGCATTTTTGCCCCCAAGCCACTTCATTCTTCTGCTTTGCTTTTCCCTACATGTATTGTTTTAAATTGATCTCCAAGTCTTAATTTCTGCAAGTAGCCTCAGCTGTACCCAACAAAACTGTGTCCTGCCTCGTTTGTTACTTAGCCAAACATAAGAATCAACCTGGGGACTTCCCTGGTGGCACAGTGGTTAAGACTCCTCGCTCCCAGTGCAGGGAGCCCGGGTTCGATCCCTGGTCTGGGAACTAGATCCCACATGCATGCCGCAGCTAAGAGTTCGCCTGCTGCAAATAAGGAGCCCTCCTGCCGCAGCTAAGACCCAATGCAACCAAATAAATAAAAAAAATTTTTTTTTAAATCAATTTGTTCTGTCCTGTAACTTAGAGCTTAAAGAATTTGCCTCCTTTTAAATTTAACACATGTTTAGAGAACTTAGTCTGTGAAAGGTACTGTATGGGGCACAAAAAAGAAAAAGACAGCCCCTGCCCTCAAGGAGCCCACAGTCGGGAGGGAGAAATGACAAATACATAGAACTTCAACCGGGAGCAGCCTTGTAACCGCCAAAGAGAGTGCTAGGAACTGCTGTGAGCCCGTGTCCAGCTGCGGGGGCAGGAAAGGCTCCACGCGTTGGAGCTGAGCCTTGGTGGATACACTGACTTTCAGTCGGGAGTGAGGCCTGGAAAGGAGCAAAGGAGGCACCAGGTCTGGGGTGTGGGGACTGGTCCGGTTTGGGAGGAGCTTAGGGATGGAGGTGGAGGGAGGGAGGCAGGGGGGATATTGAGCCCTGTGGTAGCTCTGAGCCATTTGTACTTGAGTGAACAGGAAGTTGGGAGCCATTGACTCGGCTGAGCAGGTGAGTGACTCAACAGGTGCTCTGCTTCCAGATTAATCCAGCAGCAGTGCATGGGACGACTAGAGACGTGAGACAGACCTGAGAAAGAGGGGCAGCGGGAAGGGAAGAGGTGGGAAGGATGAGAGGCGTGCCAGAAATAGAATCAGGAGAATCCAGCAACTGGTTAGGTAGGCAGAGCAAGGAGGAGATAAAAGACACTTAAAGGCAGAATTAGAGAAAGCCGATTAAGGCCTAGTAATTTCAAGTAATGAAATTCAATTCAATGAAATTTCAGTATGTTCTAAGTCTCATTGTTTTTCTGAGAATAAATTGGCTTATTTTAGCTAAATTCAGCCCTGGGTAGCCTCTCTGTCTCTATTTCTATACAAAGATTAAAGATGGTAACATATAGAGACCCTGAGTTTTCAATTTAATTTTAATCTTGCAATTATAACTGAAGATTTCAAAATTGGTAATTCTAAACCATTAATACGTAAGTAGATTATAAAGGTATCCAGATACTGTTCTAGACCCTGAGGATACAGCAAAATACTTGCCCTCATAGAGCCTTCATTCTATGGGGGGAACAGATACAGAGATAAAGTACATAGTGGTAACTGACAAAGGATTAATCTCCAAAATATACAAGCAGCTCATGCAGCTCAATATCAAAAAAACAAACGACCCAATCCAAAAATGGGCAGAAGACCTAAATAGACATTTCTCCAAAGAAGATATACAGATTGCCAACAAACACATGAAAGGATGCTGAACATCACTAATCATTAGAGAAATGCAAATCAAAACTACAATGAGGTATCACACCAGTCAGAATGGCCATCATCAAGAAATCTACAAACAATAAATGCTGGAGAGGGTGTGGAGAAAAGGGAACCCTCTTGCACTGTTGGTGGGAATGTAAATTGATACAGCCACTATGGAGAACATTATGGAGTTTCCTTAAAAAACTAAAAATAGAACTACCATATGACCCAGCAATCCCACTACTGGGCATATACCCTGAGAAAACATAATTCAAAAAGTCATGTACCACAATGTTCATTGCAGCACTATTTACAATAGCCAGGACATGGAAGCAACCTAAGTGTCCATGGACAGATGAATGGATAAAGAAGATGTGGCACATATAAACAATGGAATATTACTCAGCTGTAAAAAGAAACGAAATTGAGTTATTTGTAGTGAGGTGGATGGACCTAGAGTCTGTCATACAGAGCGAAGTAAGTCAGAAAGAGAAAAACAAATACTGTACACTAACACATATATATGGAATCTTTATAAAAAAAAAATGGTTCTGAAGAACCTAGGGGCAGGACAGGAATAAAGACGCAGACGTAGAGAATGGACTTGAGGACAAGAGGAGGGGGAAGGGTAAGCTGGGACAAAGTGAGAGAGTGGCATGGACATATATACACTACCAAATGTAAAATAGATAGCTAGTGGGAAGCAGGCGCATAGCACAGGGAGATCAGCTCAGTGCTTTGTGACCACCTAGAGGCGTGGGATAGGGAGGGTGGGAGGGAGACACAAGAGGGAGGAAATATGGGGATATATGTATATGTATAGCTGAGTCACTTTGTTACACAGCAGAAGCTAACACACCATTGTAAAGCAATTATACTCCAATAAAGATGTTTAAAAACAAAAGTACATAGTGGTGATAAGAGCTGTGGAGGAAAGAAAAGCAGGGAAGTGGAACAGGGAGTGCCAGGTAGCTGGGCTGAGGTCGGGTAGGCGGGGCTGCAATTTAAAACTGGGACCCCCACTGAGAAGGTGCCATTGAGCAAGAACCCTAGGGGGCAGAGGAGTCTTTAGGCAGAAGGCATGGGTTGCGGGGGGCAAAGGTGGGTGTGCTTGGCAGGGAGAAGAAGGGCAGAGAAGTAGGAGTGGCTGGAGTACAGTGAGGGGAGGAAGGAGAGAAGTAAGAGAGGAACTGGGAGGCCAGTCATGTTAGGGATGCAGTGCTCCCTTACTGCATGTGTGTGTGTGTGTGTGTGTGTGTGTGTGTATGAAGTACAGTTGACTTACAGTGTTGCGTTAGTTTCAGGTGTACAACATAGTGATTCAGGTTTTTTTACAGATTATATTCCATTATAGGTTATTATAAGATACTGGGTATAATTCCCTGTGCTATACAGTATATCCTTGTTGCTTATCTATTTTATGTATAGTAGTTTGTATCTGTTAATCCCATACTCCTAATTTGTCCCTCCCCCGGCCTTCCTGTCCCCTCAGAATATTTATTGTCCCCACCACTGCCTGGAACACAATTTATAGACAGTAACCTACATATGCACACAGTTTTAAAAAGAAATATATTACCCAACTGGTAATCTGAAATAATAAGAAAGTAGTTTTTAGTTACATGTATGTAATTTAACATGTAAAGGCTCAGACACATACTGATACATACCGACACTCCACCTGTGATTGAATGCTGTGCCTATTAACACCGACTAATAAAAATGCAGACTAGGATGGTGGCCGGATTTCCAAGATGGTGAACAATTCTCATAATATTCCAAACAAAAGAAGTACATCCTTACTTGATTTATACAGTAGTCACATTTTGAGAAGATCCATTGTGTAAACTTGTGCAAAAAGTGCTTTTGTGCTTCTGTATAAAGCAGTGTAGGTTGTACACCCAGATAATTATTAAAGGTTTTTGGCCCACGTGAGTGTCTGGCAGGACATAAGAACAGCCTGCAGATACAGGGCAGTTTTCAGCTCTGCAGGGCTACCTAGCATTCCTGGCCCCCCACCAGGAGGGCCCAGTCTCTGGGACCACCAAGAAATGCCTTCACAGATTTCCTGAGCACTGCCTGTCGAGCAGTGCCCTCCCCAAGGAGACCACAGGTATAGGGCCTGGTGGCTGGTGTTAAGGATGTTGTTTTTTTCAAAGCCATTGGAGGAATCTGAGCAGAAGAGTGATATACCCCGGTGTTATGGACTGAATGTGTGTGTCCTCCCCAAATTCATATGTTGAAGCCTTAACCCCCCTCAATGTGATGGTATTTGGAGGTGGAGCCTTTGGGAGGTGATTGAGTTTAGATGAGGTCATGAGGGTGGTGCCCCCATAATGAGATCAGTGCCCTTATAAGAAGAAGAAGACAGCAGAGCTCACTATCCCTCCACCACATGAGTACACAGTGAGAAGACAGCTGTCTGCAAGCCAGGAAGAGGGCTCTCACCATAACTCAGCCATGCCAACACCCTGATCTTGGACTTGTAGCCTCCAGAACTGTGAGAAATAAATGTCTGTTGTTGAAGCCACCCAGGCCATGGTATTTTGTTATGGCAGCCTGGGCTAAGACACCTGGCCTCTCCTTTACAGGATCAGCAGGTGCTGTGTTGAGGCTGAACTGACGGGGCCAGGTGGAGGCTACTGCACTGGTCCAGGCAAGGGAGGACGTGGGCTTGGCCCTGAGTGGCAGTGGGGAGTCAAACTCAAATGGACTCCTTGCCGATGCAAACAGACCCCTTTAAGTCATCAAACTGGGGTTCTGTAGAGTATATACCTGTTATTCCACTTCATGGTTTCCTAACTGTTTACTTTTTTCAGGGGCCAACAGACTGGGAGTGTTTTTTTTTTCTTTCTACAGAGTGGTTTCGGCAGGTGCTTTTGTTCCTCAACCAAACACGTGTCGCTGTTCCCAGAAATGGAGATTTCTCACACCACAGCAGCAAACTACACTTAGTACAGAAAACGAGTTTTATTTGTTTAATTTGAGTCCTGGCATTTTACCTTAGGTGTGATCTTTCTAAGCTGTGATTTTGTAACTGTAGCAGCACCACTAGCTGTCTCTGAAATGTCACCAGTGAACGTGGCTGAGTGTGTTTCATTGCTGCACTCCCAGCCCAAATACAAACGGAGAATGTTGCTGTCATGTTTTGTGTTAGATTCATTTTACAAAGTTTGCCTTCCTTGGCTTGGTGGAGTTAAAGGACTTTCTTCGGTATTGCCACAGCCAGTTTAGGGCTTCTTACACTCCCCTTGGAATACTAGTTAATGCTAAGTTTGACTCTCAAATCTTCATCAAATTGCAGCTTTTTCTGTAACAACCCCACTCCCATTCCCTTCAGTCTCCTTTCCAGTAATAGTAGGTATGGAGGACTGGGCCTAATTTATTTAGTTAGTTAGTTATTTACTTATTTTTTTGGCTGCGTCCCGTGGCATGTGGGATCTTAGTTCCCTGACCAGGGATCGAACCCGCGACTCCTGCATTGGAAGCGTGGAGTCTTAACCACTGGACGGCCGGGGAAGTCCCGGACTGGGTCTAATTTAGAACCATTCTTTACTAACTATAAAAATATGCTGCTCTCCCAGCCAGACAGGTCTAGACTCCTGAGATGTCCCCTGAATGCTTAATATTGGAGATTTCTTACGAGGGAAGGATTGAAACAAAATTAGTTATTTGAAGCTTGAAGAAAATCTTCCCACGTGACTTTCTAAGACCATGTGCCTCTTTTCATAATTCCTGCCTGTGCCGACAGTCACGCTGCACCCAGGCTAGAAAAGAGTGATGCTCTGCTCCTTGGTCACCACGTCTGTCCCCTGGACCCGTGAAGCGTCTCCCAGATCTGACTACTCCTCCCTGTACCCCTCGCCAGTGTCCTAGCCCCGCTCTCGACGTCCACCTCCTGGATTCACGTATCAGTTTCCCGACTGCTGCCTGCCTCACGCTCCCATTCACCCAGCACGCAGCCCCTGGACATAACCCTCTAGAAGGATGACTTGGACCGTGCTGCACTCCCTGCTGAAATGCGCTTGGTGTTGCCTGTGGCAGTGCTACTCCAAGTGCGGTCTGCCCACCCCTGTTCCTTGTCCGCGAGAAGTACAGAAAGGGAGTGTTAGCCTCATCCATGGTGGGTTGGAATTTTCAACAGCCGGCCCTTCACCACAGTTAGTTTGCGAAGCACCGGACCCCGGGGTGGAGTCTAAGCTCCTTAGCACACGTGCAAGGCCCTTCCCAGTCGGGCTGTCACCCACCTCTCCAGCCTCGGCTGCTTGCTGCCGCCACGATATCCTCTCCAGGGCTCGGAGACATCGGACCTTCGCTTATGTCCCTTCCCTGCCAGCAGCCTGCGGTGTTGGGCGGGCCCCTGTTTATCCATTAAGGCCCCCTTCACATCTCACCTCCCGGACTCCTCCTGCAGGGTGACAGCCTCCGTCATCGAGCTCCGGGGGCACTTCGTTGCAGCCTCTCTTGTGACGCTTCCTGCTTGCTGTGAATTTTTTTTACATTTGTCTTCCTACTGGACTTCTAACTCCTTGAGGGTGGGGTCTCTGGACAGGGAGGGATGCTCTAGTAAACTTCTGAGACACCCAACACTGACTCAGGTCCCAGGGAACCCGGAGAAACAGGTGAAGCTGGGCTTTGCCTCCTCAGGATGTACCGTCATGGAAGTTTCCAGTTCCAGTTTCTGATCTTGAGTTGCACATGGCTTTTTGTGAGTTTCTGCAGTTGGTTTTCTGTCCTGTCCTTCAGGCAGTGCGCACGTTCCCCTGAAGAGTCAGAGCTTTGCCCTCAGAGGTGTGAGGGAAACATGAGAAGGGGAGGTTGTGAAAGGGATGACTTTTCGTTAGTAGTTCTAATCTGTTTCCTCTTAAGGAATTTTCTAGACTTAAGGTATGCATCACTACCTTTCTCCCTCATTGCTTAAGCACGAAAAAGGTGTTTATTTGTTCTCCATTGTTTCGGAGGACTGAAAATTAAGTTTTTGAGAGGGGCTGTGTGAGAGGCCTGTTTCTGCTTTTGAGTCTCTTGAAAAAGTATTTTCTCTCTTTCTCTTTTTTGTGTTTTATATTTTATCATGAAAGATTCTAAACATATACAAACATAATTATATAATGAAGCCTCTTGTACCCATTACTCAGCTTCAGTAAGCACCAGCTGGTACCCAGTCTCATTTCTCTGTACCCCCATTCACGTCCCTCCCACACACCTGGGATTTGCTTCAGAATAATACGTCTCACCGTACGGAGGGGCTTATAAATAGCAGTCATCACACACAGTAGCATAGGTTTCATCTCCAGCGGGTGTTCTCTGCGGCATTGCTTGGAATGTATCGGAATACAGTTGTGAATGTTGAAGCACACGATGAAAGGCCAGTTTTGGCTGTGACTTTGTTACTGTCTTCTTGCTCATCTTTGGATGAACACTCCCATGGCTCAAGAATGAATTCTGTGAAGTTAGTGACATCCTGAGAGGCACTGGGGCGTAGTTCCATGCATTAAATTGTCTTATCCTCCTTCACAGCTGGTTATAGCATGCAGTGTGCTTTTTTGGGTCTGAGTTACTTCTGCTGAGGTGAGGATGAGTAAGACCATAGAGTTCGACAGCCTTTGGTATGGGTGGTTTTTGAGATTACGTTGGTATTTCTACAGGATCGTCTTTGTCACACATGACACTTGGTGACTTACAGAGATTCCCCTGCAAGAAAACTCATGGCATCCTCCCCCAGTTCTGATGAGATTTGGAATTTCACTGTGGATTTTAGGAGCTTCTGATTAAATGTCCATTTTATTTTATTTTATTTATTTTTGTTACATAAATTAACCCATGAATCATAGGCTAGCAACATTTCAAAGGGTGGCACTTCTACTGGTCCTTCAATTCCTTCAGTCTTCTGATGACAGACCTTACTGTGATGGCAGGTGGTATTGTAGGTCCAGGCACCACCAGCTACCGTTTTCATGCAGGAACCACAGTGCCAAATGCCCACAGCTTGTCTCTTCATCTTGGTTTTGCCACGGAAGGAACAAGTGTACTTGGCGTGCTGGCTGATTTCAGTTTTCTTCACCATTTTCCTGAGGGATGCACCATAATATGGGGTCCCATATTTACCCACGATTCCGACCGTCTTGGTGCATTTAGCCATGTCGCCATAACCTAGGTCCGAGCCCAGAGAGCTAGATGTCTATTTTAAAATGCTGTCCTCAAGAAAGCTGAACTTCGAGGAACATTTGAGACTTGCCACCTTACAACTTGGACCTAACAACTTCAAGGGGAGTTTAAGGCACAGATAACCAAAGTTCCTTCCCTCTGGAGGGAGGAAATGAGGATTCCCTGATTGGTTCACTTGAGTGCATGAACCATATTGGGGAGACTTAAGTTTTGAGTTAAGGGTGTGTGTGTGTGTGTGAATGACTTGTTTCTACCAATAAGTTTTATAAGAAAACAGTATTCGACCCTTAAGCATTTTCTTGAGGAAATAGCAGTTTTTGCCTTCAGACTAACCGATCTAGTTTCACCATCGGCTAAGATTAAAATCTCCATGTCCTCTTTAACTCATTCCTTTCCTGCACTTCATTTTTCTGATCAGGACAAAGTCCTGTTGATATTTTTCTCCCCCTCCTGTTTGGTTCCTGACCACCACCCTCCCTGCCCACCCTCCCCTGCCCCCACTGGCTCAGACCTTCTTACTGGGGTTATGGCATTGCCTTCCTCACCACCCTTTGTGATTCCTTCTTCTCCTCTGTCTCATCCACTGTGTCCCCTGGTGCCTGCCTGTCTCACCTTCCTTCAGAGGCTTGTACCACGTTTCTCTTCTTCTCGGAAGCCTCCAGCTGCTCCCTCCTTAGTGCCCACCACACCACCTCCCAAAGTTTCCACCCCTTTCTTCTCCAAGGTCTCACCGCCTACCGTGCAACCACCTTTCTTGTTTTGCTCGCAGAAGGAACGAGGCTCTCAAATATTTGGCGTACGGGCATGCTTACAGGGAGCACAAAAGCAGTTGGGACTTCATTTGTGGTCTTTTGGTCCTTAAATACCTTTCAGGAAGGCCAACCCAAAACATTTCTGGTCGCTGCTGGAGGTGCACTTAGAAGGGTCTGGTTTGCAGAATTTCTAGCTGTGTCACGACATCTAACCTGTACCTGGAGAGGTCTTCCAGTCAGAGAGGCAGCTGGTTTTAAATGCCAGGTGTGTCGGGGCCAGCTGGGCAAAGGTTGTGCTTTAGAAAGAAGGGGTGAGGAGGAGCAGGGCAGTAAAGCCAGTGCCCATCTAGATGCCTCCGGAGAAGCAGTGTGTTCCAGAAATATCGATGCTCATCTAGGGAAGGGAAGAGAATGATCTCATAGGGCTCCTGGAGCTCCAGTCAAATGGGCAGCCTGTTCTGGCGGCTTCTGTAATCAAAGCAATCTTATTCCTTCCTCCGTGAAAGTAAGTCTGCCCAGAGTCTCCTCCAAAGAGGGGCTGTCGGTCCCAAACAGCGGTTTGAGACAATTATTTAAATTGTGGTTGACTTCATCAGAGGCATTTTTCTGTGTTTGGGGAAGCCTGAAATAGTGCTGACAGGGTCCTTCTTGCTCGTCCCCTGGGTTTCTCTTCTCTCTTCCAGCCCTGTGACATTGTAGGATCAGGCTCTCAAGATTTATACGACAGCTGAGGGCAGGCAGGAAGAACAGGCCTTTCTTTTTAACCCCCTGGAAAGGTATTCCTTAAATAGCTTTTTTTTTTTTTTTTTTTTTTTTAGCTCCTCTTCTTAAATTTTTTTTTCATTTTAGAAAAACTTCAACACACACAAAAGTAAAGAGAATAGTAAGAAAGCCACATGCACCCAGCCACCCAGCTTCGGTGAAGATCCACACGTGACGTCCCCCTCCCCCCTCCTCCATCATTTTGAAGCAAATGCCATATCATTTTTTCCCATAAATTTAAGTAATTTTTAAATGTGAGTCAACAAATGGAGCTACACCTGGGCAGTTCTTTTTAGCTTTTATCATGTAGGTTTTCGTGTGGAAAAGTCCTTCTTGTTAGGATAAACTTATCAGAATGATTATATCCCACATGCAGTATTGGATATCTTAAATTATCGACTTCCTTTCATTCTGCAGACAGCATTACCTGCTAAGTATGAGGGGAGCAAAGACCCGGGCAGCAGTTACACAGGAGTTCACGCTCTGATTATTCATTGAACTGTCATAAGCCCCAGGCACTTTCCTGTGTGTATTTCACAAGAAACAAAATAGATAGTCCCTGCCCTACAAAGTGCTTAAAATTCAATCCAGCCCCCAGATCTTTGAGAACCAGAGAGGCCACATGCAATTAAGTGCCTGTCCCCTGAGAAATGTGGTAAGTGCATCATAAGAACTTACCAAGGGAATTAATTCCCTGGCGGTCCAGTAGTTAGGACTCCACACTTCCACTGCAGGAGGCCCAGGTTTGATCCCTGGTCAGGGAACTAAGATCCCACAAGCTGCGTGGCAGCCGAAAGAAAAAAAGAACATACCAAGTGCAGTAGGCGTTCAGTTTCTGATTTTCTGGAGAAAGGGGCATTTGAAGGACAAGCGGAGGTAGATAGATGGAGTTGGGGCAGGTAATGGTGAGCACAGAGGCTGACATGAAAGCATGGGCTGAGTTTGGGGAAGAGATGTGATGAAGAAGAATTGGGCCCAGGTTTTACAGAGCCTTGAATGCTTAAGGCCTGTGGTTCCTTTGTGTGCTGAGGGGGCCCTGGGAGCCACAGCAAGCTCTCGAGGCACTGCAGCTAGTCTTAAACTTTTAAGAGAAATTCAGCAGTACTCCACAAGTGTCAAACACCACGTGGGCCTGAGGTAGTTGGTACTTTCAACATTAGATTGTGCTACTTTCCTTTCAAGGATGTGTCTTTGCACAGCTGAGTTTTGGGCCGTCGCTGTGATACAATTCAAATACCACATGAAAATCAACATGGAATGGTAATGAGAGTGGCTGTGTCTAACAAGAGTGTAAGATTTGGAATATGTGCAGCGCCCAACAGGTACACACATCCCGCTAGTGAGTAATTATGGTTAAGAATGAAATAAACATTTCTCTTTCAGTTTACGTGTAGTAGTATTTTTTTCCACATGGCCTCTAAGTTGCGAGGCCCTAAATACTTAAATCGTTTGGACCTAACCACTTAATAAATGGAACCATTAGGTATTTCTTTTGGCCTTGGGCCTTGTGAAGAAATTACCGAGACCCTAAGGGTGCTGTGAACCAAGAAAGTTTGGGAACCTCTGACCTGAGCCACAGAGATGGAAGGTATTCAGTCGGCAGAGGGGAGCCGTTGTAGGATTTTACGTGGAGGAAAGACGAGCGGATTTGCCTTTGTCAGCCCTCGGGCGGTGGGTGGAGTTGCATGTCTGAAGGGCAGAGATCCGAGACAGGGAGCTTGGTTAGGAGACTGCCGTAGAGCCAGTGGGAAGTGGTGACTGCCACATTTTGGTGAAGGAGAGGAAAAGGAGGACATAGATTTTTGAGAAACGTTTAGTAGGTCGAATCTTATAAAACTCAGGATCTAACTGAATGGGAGAGGGTTAGAATTAAGAGAAGGGGAGGGGAGTCAGGAGAACTCTGAGCTTCCAGATTGTGTGCCCGGGTGGAAGTGGGGTCAGCGAACCGATCTGGGGGATGCAAAAGGCGGAGCAGGTTCAGGATGGATGACAGGTTCGGGGGCTGAGAGGCTCCATCAGCAGTTGGAAGTGGGGCTGGGTCAGGGGCTCCACTGGAGAATGTTGTCAGATGTCACGTGGAGACCTAACGAGAAGGATTTGTCAGTGTTTATTAGACTCGGCCACTGGAGCTTGACACTGGCAGTTTTGACCTTATCCTGAGGGTAGGGGCCAGAGAGCAGTGCCTTGAGAAAGGTATGGAAGGTGAGAGGGTGAAACAGAGGATCCAGAGCATATTGGTTTCCCAGTATGGCTCAGCGTCAGAATTACCTCACGTGTTAAAAATTCAAATTTCCTGGCTCTACCTACAGAATCAACTTCCTGGGGGAAAGACCTAGGAATCAACATTTAAAAAACTATAGGAAAAAAAAAAAAAAAAAAGGTTCTGAAGAACCTAGGGGCAGGATGGAAATAAAGACGCAGACGTAGAGAATGGACTTGAGGACACGGGGACTGGGAAGGGTAAGCTGGGACGAAGAGAGTGGCATGGACATATATACACTACCAAATGTAAAACAGATAGCTAGTGGGAAGCAGCCGCATAGCACAAGGAGATCAGCTCAGTGCTTTGTGACCACCTAGAGGGGTGGGTTAGGGAGGGTGGGAGGGAGACCCAAGAGGGAGGAGATATGGGGATATATGTATATGTATAGCTGATTCATTTTGTTATACAGCAGAAACTAACACACCATTGTAAAGCAATCATACTCCAATAAAGATGTTTAAAAAAAAATCTTTCTGGAATTTTTATAGGAATTGCATTATACTTGTATATCAATTTGGGAAAATTGGTATCTTTTCTATGTTGAATCTTCTATACTATGAACATGGTATGTCTCTGCATTTTAGATCTTTTATTTCTCTCATCAGCATTTTGAAGTTTTCAACATGTAAGTCTTGACCCTCTTTTGTTTGATTTACACCTAAGTATTTTTTTAAGAACTGTACATGATACTGTGTTTTTAATTTTGATGTCAACATGTTTATCAGTTGATTTTTGTGTGTTAAAAAAATTTTTTAAAAGATAAACTCTAGGCAACTTACACATTGCTGGCGGGAATGCAAAACTGTACAGCCCCTTTGGAGGACTGTTTGGCAGTTTCTTGTCAAGTCAGATGTAAACAGTATGGCTCAGTCATTCTACTCCCAGGTATTTTCCCAAGAGAGATGAAAATATAGGTCCAAAGACGTGGACACAAATGTTCCTAGCAGCTTTATTCACGTTTTACCAGCCAAAAATTGGAAATAACCCAAACATCCATCAACAGATAAATAAACAATTGGTGGTATGCCCATACAGTGGAGTACTATTCAGCAACAAAAAAGAACAAACTGATACACTCAACATTATGGGTGAATTTCAGAAACATGATGCAGAGAGAAAGAAGCCAGACACAAAAGAGAACCTCCTGTATGAATTCCATTTGTGAAATTTTAGAACAAACATAACAGATCTGTCAGTGGTGTCTGGGGTGGGGGTTAGGGTATTGAATCTAAGGGGATATGAGAAAATGTTTCAGGGTGATGGAAATATTCTGTATCTTGATCGTGAGGGTAGCTACGTGGATGTGCGTGTTTTTCAAGACTCATCGAGGGAATTCCCTGGTGGTCCAGTAGTTAGGACTCTGTGCCCTCACTGCCGAGGGCCCGGGTTCGATTCCTGGTCAGGGAACTAAAATCCCACAAGCCATGCAGCATGGCCCAAAAAAAAAAAAAAAAAAAAAAGACTCATCAAACTGTACACTTAAAGTGGATACATTTAGGAGAGAACGGGGAGCATGTACAAAGGAGGCAAGGGGACCCCAGAGGTTTGACGTGTTTGTAGGCAGAGGGGAAGGAGTTAGCCAGAAGGATTTGAAGATCCTTGGAGACAGGATACCGTCTGGGGGCTTTAGATGTGTGAGTGTGAAATATCTGTGAACATGAAGGTGAAAACGTCCTTTTATAGAGATGTAAAGGGAAGGGGGGGTTGGGCAAACCTGGAGGGTGAGGGGTAGGAAGTTTCTGAGAACTCGCTCTGCCCCCCTCACTTCCCCTGTGCCACAGAGGGGAGTCATGTGCGGAGAGGAAGGAGCCTTGAGGCAAGGAGTGAAGGTCTGAAACACCAGCTGTGAGGAACGGGGAACAGAGGCCAACCAGGAAGTAGATAAACATATCTCCTATGACATGGGGCCCAGCTGGCCATACATATATTTTGGTATCTCCACAAGTGATTATAGTGTTTTCTTCGGCAGTGCTCAGAAGCCTGGGCAGAGGAAAGGGGATTGCTAGGTGGATTCTGGGTTGAGGGTTGATGGAGCATAACTGCTGGATTGTAGAAGTGATCAGCGATGGATATCGCAGGGCAGGAGTGGAAGGGGGAAGGAAACTAACATTTATCTATTGCCCCATTCAGTAAATATATTGAGCAGCTCCTGTGTGCCAGGCACTGTTTTAGATGTTGGGGGTATAGCAGGCAGCAAAAGATAAATCCCAGCCCCCTTGGATCTTACAGCGGCCAGAGTCAGACATTAAAAAAATAAGCAAAATACACAGTACTTTGGAGGTGGTAAGTGTCATGGAGAAAAATTAAGCAGGGAAGAGGGGTAGGGAATCCTGGGGGGTAGGAGATGGTCGTGGAAGACCTCTCTGAGATGGTGACATTTGATCAAAGACCTCGACACAGGGAACAGTAAATGCAAAGGCCCCGAGGCAGGGGCAGGCTTGGCAGTATTCGAGGAATACCCTGTATTCCAGCATGGCATTCCAGCATTCCAGCATTCCTCCTCACCAGAATAGATCGAGGAGGAGATAATCGGAGAGTGCCAGGGTGGGTGTGGGAGGGTGGGATTGCGTGGGATTTGTAGGCCACTGTGTGAACATTGGCCTCTGCTGAGTGAGATGGGACCCATCAAAGGATTGTGAGTGGCAGGGAAGCATAACCTGATTTACGTCTTTAGAAGGATCACTCTTCTCTATCAAGGCACTGACTTACAGTCTTAACAAATATTTAATCTTCTTTAATCCACATGGAGATGCTGCATGAGTTTGGTGTTATTATCTCTATTTCTTTCTTTCTCTTCACTGATGAGGAAGTTGAGGCTCAGAGAGATTTGGCAGAGTAGGATTTAAGCGTAGGTCTTTCTGATCCCAAAGGGCACACAGACTAGGAGAGAAGGGAGTGCTTGAAAGACAAGGGGTTCCAATGATGTTGAAGGGATGCTGGGAGTAGGAAACAGAATGATGGAATAGACCATGGAGTTTGGCTTCTGATGGTAGGTGCTGGCGGAGAAATGAGCGTCAAGAGAACGGTTTGAGGCTTGCCCGCCTTCTAGGAGAATGGCGTTAACAAAATAGGGTAGTCAGACAAGTCTGGAGAGAAAGATGGAGGGTGTGATTTGGGCAAGTGGCGGTCGAGGTGCTGGCAGGAGATAGTGGAAATGTCCAGTCGGTCCGGAAAGAAGAGCTCGAGAGATGGGGACCCAGAATTTTCCCACTGTGGTTATGGTTGAAGCTACAGAGGTGGATGTGCTCTTGGAGAGAACTGAGGGGAGAACCTGGAAAAGTTCCTCCCTGTTGGAGTAGGGAGTGGGGAGGAGAGGGGAGAGGAGTGGGTGGGAGAGAGAGAGGGAGAGGTGAGTGAGAAATCAGTGCAGTGCAAGGGCCACAGAGGCCAGGAGGTGGAGAGACTCAAGGAGGGGAGGGATGAAGCCCGTGGGCTGGGGCAGCAGGCACGTGGGATAGCCCGCTGTTGGTGCTGATGGACTGAGAGCTCAGGAAGGGAGCAGAGTGAAGTGTGCGGTTGGGGTCCAGCGCAGAGGGAGAAGGTGTGAGGTTTGAGAGAGGATGGGATCGAGGATGAAGGCGAGAAAGGTATTCTTGGAGAGACGAAAACTCACTTCTTTTGTAGATACAAGATGTTTACATTTATTTTGAGTCGTTTCTGCCTCAGATTGAAAAGGAGGATTCGATCAGCACAAAACAGGAGCCATGAGTGTCACCTGACCTCACCCAGGTTTCTCCAAGGGTAAAGGTTGTGCCCTTTCAGGTCTGAGCTGGATGGACCCTGGAGGGGAACCGAGTACAGTGGCTGCTCCCAGGGAAGCAGTGGGCAGATGTTTCTGTCTTAATCTTGGAGACCAAACACTGATTTCAGCTTTTTTTTTTTTTCCCCGTCTTCTGATATCTTTACCTTTACCTTGAGTAACACCCATTTTTATACTTGTAAAGTAACCCTTTTTTTTTTTTTTTTTTCCTTCTGAAAGTAAAGCAGCTTTGTGAGATGGCTTTTATCCTTATCGGTCCCCTATAGATAGAGAGGCTTATTTTGTACCAGTGTTTGTTTATAGCCTTAGGGTTAGGCCACTGTTTCTTTTCACATGGGTGATTTTTTTTTTTTTTTTTTTTAAGAGTGAGAATCTTGCCTGATACCAGTTCTCATTATTAAATCCAAAACAACTCCTTTTTCGTGTTAGGCTTTCAGTGCACGTTTCAGATGGTGCCTTTTACTGGCTTTTCAAATACTTTTATCTTTTAACCTTTTCTGTTATGGAAAATTTCAAGCATATGTAGAGAGAACAGTAAAATGACAGGCCAGTGTTGTCAATTCTATCTTTAAACATTTGTCAACAGGCTGCCATTTTTTGTCTTATCTGCCCCCTTCCCATATGATTTTTTTTTTTTTTCCTGTAGTATTTTAAAGCAAAGCTCAGGTTCAAATGATTCTTTAAGGGAAAAAAATGTGTGGAATAGGTCACAGTCACACATTTGCTTGCCTGTATCGGAGCTGTGTTAACAGTCGTGCTGTTACATGGCCTGCGGCTCTGCAGATGTTTACTCCAAGGGCCCTGTATTATGCGTGGATGAGAAGGTACCCCTGCTGGAGTTCATGTCCCCTGAAGCCTCGGAGAAAGCATGGCTCTTCAACACCCATGTAGGCGTCTACCCATCCTTCTCTGGCTTCTGCCGGTGGCCTGTGTCTTAACTGGAACCTTTCTGGTGCAGGGCACACTTTGGGACCTGAGGCCTCCATGTCAGGTGAGCAGTGAATAAGCTCTAGAAAACCAGGAAAGTCTGCTCCAGAGGACGAGACCCTGAGAGTGAGCAAACACTGTCCAGCAAAGATGAGCTCAGGAACAGGAATCGAAATCCCATTGGTCTCCACGTCTTGTTTCTGGTGAATGGCTGGGATTTGGTAATGTCCTCTTCATCTGTGTTGATCTGCGATACCTTTAAGTGGCTGAAATGAACAAAACCGACGCCCTCTTGACTGCTGTGTTTTCTTTGGAATATGCCTTCTTGCTGTCCCTGGCGTGCACGGCTTCTGGGCTGCGTTGGAGGAACTGGGTTATAATTGCTCCCTGACTGTTTCAGTAGGGTGAGTGCTGTGTGCCCTCGTTTCCTGTCTCTTGCATCAGTCTGTTTGTGAGAGTGTACCGAGAGGTGATTAATGGGAACAATAAACATGTGCTTTCTGACTGAAAGTTCCTCCTGTTTCCTGAAATGCTTTTGGTTTTAATGAATTGTTTGTTTGCTGCCCACAGACCACATGTGGGGTGTTGTTGTGAACACCCATATGCCTTCTTGTCGGAGCCGGGGCGTGTAAAGCAAAGTCAACAGATGATAAGGCTTGAAAGAGTTTCCTTCATCTGAGAATCCAGGCTGACCCAGGGAATTAGACAGCTGTCTATCACCATAAGCAGAGCCTGTATCCAAAATCATATCAGAGTATTTGCCGTCCTCGCCCCCAGCTTTGAACTTTTGTGGGCAGCGTGGCCTATAGCCTGTGGGGTCTTGACGGCTGGAAATGCCTCATCGCCGTGTGGTCTTGTGCCTGGGGATTTAGCTCTGTTACAGCAGTGTCAGTGGCCTCTCCCACCTCCATCCACCCCATGGAATCAGGCGCGTCCTCTTGATTTGTGCCCAGGAGAACCTAGGGAGGAATTCTGCCACTCAGACTATTGCAGATATTAAAACTGACTTGGAGAAAAAACTTTTTTTCTGATTTCAAAAGTAATGCCTACTTTTGTAGAAATTTTGGGCAATATAGAAAAGGTGGGGGAGTCATTTCTATTTCCAACAAAGATAACTTACAGTTCCCACTTTTTTTTTTTGGCCTTTCCATCTAGTTTTTTTTTAATGCATATTGAAGGTTTTTCTCCTCAGCTGCATGAAGACTCTAGGTACAATGTTATCTTTTCTCCTGAACATAACAGTATAAAGATTTATACATTTTTTTAAACTTTATAAGCCCTTTCAGAAGCCTTAATTTTCTACCAAGTGGACAGTCCATAATTTAACCATATCACTGAATAGTTAGGTCATTTGTGATGCTGCTGTAAGGATCTTTGTACTGAAAGCATTTTCCACATTTTGTGCTGTTTTTAAACTAGATTTTCTAGAAATGGAATTAATGGATCGAAGGGAATCAAGAAGAATGAACACTCAGGGCTCTAAAATTGTCATATTGCCGCCCCAAAGGCGTGTATTTACCACTTACCATCCAGTCAAATTCTCATCAATAGCCAAATTGCTTATTATTTTTTTTTTTTTTTAAGTATTAGCACCTTTAATTATTATTTATTTATTTATTTGGCTGTGTTGGGTCTTCGTTTCTGTGCGAGGGCTTCCTCTAGCTGCGGCAAGCGGGGGCCACTCCTCATCGCAGTGCGCGGGCCTCTCACTATCGCGGCCTCTCTTGTTGCGGAGCACAGGCTCCAGACGCGCAGGCTCAGCAGCTGTGGCTCACGGGCCCAGTTGCTCCGCGGCATGTGGGATCTTCCCAGACCAGGGCTCGAACCCGTGTCCCCTGCATTAGCAGGCAGATTCTCAACCACTGCGCCACCAGGGAAGCCCCAAATTGCTTCTTAAGTCACAGTTTTGCTTTTCCCAATGGGAGTATCTAGCAGCAGGACAGGCATCTGACCAAGGGATGATTTAGGTTTTAGAAGTCCTTGACGTGTCAGATAGTGACATTGCGACCCATTGTCCACTACGGGTTGTCACCAGTGTTTCCTTCTATGCCCGTCCCCCAAGTTAGAGGCACGTTTCCTGACGGCAGTGCCCTTCTGCTCTCAGGCCTCTCTCCAATCTCGGCGACAGTTGTAAGAGCTTACATTTGTGTTTCTGTGTGTGAGTTTTCTAAAGTGCCTTCACATACGTTATCTCATGTAGGTAAATTTATCGGTCCATCTTGTGAGCTAGTCCTGGGAACTCTAGGAATCTTGATATTTTAGAGTCTGTCTGACGATGCCTTTCTTGTCGTTCTTTTGCACAGATCCGGTCCTGCAGGTTCCAACACACGTGGAAGAGTAAGTTTTCTGATTTGCTGCAGCACTTCCCTTTAATTCATTTTCTATTTTATTCAATCAGTGTTTACGAAGCTAATTGGTGGGAGTACACGTATGCATAAATTTAAGGTAGAATGAGAGTGACTGAGACATAGGAAGTCTTACAGGTGCTTTGAAAGAAAGAAGCCTGTGTTGGGGAGAGGGTGGTCAGTTCCCTGGGGGGCGGGGTGGGAAGGCAATGGTATTAAAAAGGCTTATTTGAGATGTAACTTAAGTCGAGTTTTGAACTTAAGCTTCCCAAGTCCTCAGGAGGGCCCAGGGGTCTTTAGATCTCTCCCTCTTCACTGTGCTTAACCGTGGAGAGGAGACAGGAACGTGACCTGCTACTAGAGTGTGTGTTTTGGAGTAAAAGTTGGATAGCACCTCCAAGATGATAGCACCTCAAATGATGCTATAAACTCATTAGAGGAAAGATTCAACAAGGGGTTTCTGAGTGACGTGTCATAGTTCAGTCGTTAGCAGGTTAACTTTACAAAAGAGCACCTCGAACCTGCTTCCTGGGAAGCTACTGAAGAGACCTTGACCCGTCCCCTTGGCAGGTTCTTTCTCATGTCAAGCTTTCAGAGTCTGCTTTTACTGCCTCCTAAAAATGAATGTTTGTGGAACACCAAAGGCAGATTTGTTCTCCCTGTTTACATACCATGCCATGCTATTAAATATTAATTGTTGAAGTTCTATATGCAATTGACTGGGAAACTGAAAAGCAGACTTGCTGGGTCCTTTTCACTTCTTTTACCTTCATCCAGGACGCTTTGACGGAATGATGATTTAGTCTTCTGTGATTTTGTACTGGTTTTCCTTTGTAGGTTGCTTTTTTTTCACTCTAGTATAGAGCACCAGAAGGATATTTTATTATCTGTGGCTAAAATGAAAGAGCAGTGGATGGAATTGTTTTACACACACACATACACACACTCCACTCCCCCCCACCCCACCAATCATGGCTTTGCATGGCTTTGGTATTTTACTCTGTGCCCTGGGCTATAATCTACCACTGATACTTATTGCTTAACCTCTAG
The DNA here is from genome assembly GCF_009873245.2 of Balaenoptera musculus. Taxonomy (NCBI): domain Eukaryota; kingdom Metazoa; phylum Chordata; class Mammalia; order Artiodactyla; family Balaenopteridae; genus Balaenoptera; species Balaenoptera musculus. The sequence continues at coordinate 14,725,512 of NC_045804.1, forward strand.
GCCTGCGTTCCTCCCAGATCCCAACGATGGCAGCCTGTATACGCTTGGGGGCAAGAATAATGAAGGCCTGACGGTGAGTGTATTTAGCTGCTTTGTACTCCGGAGGCTCTAGACCACTGACCTTCAATTTAGCTGCGCGTTGAGATCACCTGAGAGCTTAAAAAAAAATTTCTGGGGATTCTGAATCAGATGGTCTGGATTGGGGCCTGGGCATCAGTATCTTTTCACAGCTTCCTCAGTGAGCTTTTAAATGTACAGCTCAGAGCTCAGAAACGTGGATCTGGGCCAGCAGGTTCTCATGGCTCAGCCAGCACACAGGAGGCGCTCAGCAGACACCGCCAGGCTCCACACTGGAAACCTTGCAACGACTTTCTGATCCTCAGAAACATCTGGGGGAAACCCAGTCGTTACCGCCTCTCCGTGGCATTTTTCCTTTGCTAAGGCTTAGTTTAAACATCAGGATGATGGGGGAATCCACATTATTGGTTATTTAAAGTTCTGTTTACTAAAGCTCAAGAGAAATCTTTGCTTTCTTGGAGAGAAAGGTGACAGCGTCGTAGAAGCAGGTATCTGTGGAACGGTTTCAAGAACACAGAATGTTCCAAAAATAAAGTATTCTGAAACAAACATTAACCAAAAGAGCTTGTCAGATGTCAGCTGTGGACTCAGAAGAATCGGTTTTATGATGAAATGCAGTTGAAACATGTGGATTGCTCTGAGTTTCTTTTCCTGGCACCTACCATAACTTCCTTTTAATACCAGAAGACCCAATTTTCTTCTGTTTTTCAGTAGAGAATTATTTGCTAGAGAAGACACCAAAACTTCTTTTCCTGCCTCAAACTCCTGTGTTGCCCATGGGTGATGACTTCTCCTTTCCCTCGAGGCTTCAGCTGGGCACCGAGGCTGCTTCTCTTCAGAATAGTCTCATGGCTCACTCCCAGTCTGAGGAGCATTTTCTATTCAGTCAAGCCGGCTCTGGGACAGTTTTCCAAGACAGGACAATTCTTCCTGCCCGCCCCCCTTAGAATTTCAAAGATTGTATAACTCTCCATATTTGTATGTCTTTTCGGAGAAGGTTTGTGTCATCCCCAGGAGCGCTCTGGACAAGAGACTTTGAGGGGCATGTCAAGTAAAAGAATTCTTGTTTATAATGCCCAGAACCTGGGAGCTGAGGGCTTGTCCAAAGTGGATAGGGGAGCCTGGGGTGCCCCTTCTCCCTGGTTTCCAGTTAGGAAAACTCCCATCTACCATCAACAGTGCTCCTCCCCTTTTAGCAGAATTGGGTAACAGAAACTGTGCAGTGAAATTGTAGTAATTGCACAAGGCTTGGTTAACTTTTTTTTCCTCTTTTCCTTTTTTTTTTTTTTTTTTAAAGAAACTTCCCTTTACGATCCCAGAGTTGGTGCAGGCATCCCCGTGCCGAAGTTCGGATGGAATTCTCTACATGGGTAAGGGTTCCTGAAACTTTGATCCCTTTTGGAAATGAACCCCAGAATCTGGGAAAGTGGCGTGTCTGAGAGAGAGGTGTAGAGTCACTCCCCCACTGGCCCTTCTGGGAAAGGTCTTTCTTGCCTCAGTTGTGCTGGTTCACGCCAGGATCAGCTGACCTATTAAGAAAGGGTTCCCTCCACTTGGGAGCAGACTTGACACCATTAGGTTACTCATTTAACAAGCTTTTAACTGCTGTGTTGACCTACCCTTGCGATTTACAGATTGCAACTTGCAACGTACCCAGAAGCAACTGGATGAAATTTAAAGTGAATACCATCGTCTGAGCCAAGAAAGGGAAGCCAGGCTCTGCCTATTAATTATAGGGCTTTCTTAGTATTTCCTGCTATCAGAATATTGGATAAAAACAGCACTTAACAGCTTGCTTAGATAAGCTGCCTTCATACCTACAGGGGTCACATCTTCAAAGCATCAGATCAGCTGCTTTTCTTTTACCATGTTGCTGCAAAAGTGTCAATAAAAATGCATTTGTAACACAAATGAGAGCTGTATTTGTCTTGAAAGCGTAGTAGTAATAATATCCTGTATTTATAAAGCAGCTTTCTTTCTGAGGAACTGAAAGTGCTTATTGCCTATTCATGCCTCGGGAGCTTTATGTGTGTTTCTGGGCCTCAAGCGCAGGCCCAATCTGGATTTTAACTTTTTGTCTAAGGAGACTGGGGCTCTTGCTTCCTTGCACACCTTCAGAATGAGGAAGCCACCAGCCTGGGGATTCAGCGGAAGTGATCAACACAGGCTTTCTCTGTCTTCTGGGCCGTGCCCCGGGCCCCGGTGAACATCTTCTCACCATCTGTGTCACTGTTTTCTGTCTGGTCTTCCAGCTCTGACCAGCAGTTCATCACTTAGGGTACATTTAAAGTTGTGTTGGCCGATCCATCCATTAAAGTGGTAGCTGAGTTATGCAGACTGTGATGGTCCTTGAAGTAACCAGAAGGGTGCCAAGCCAGATGGAAAGGGATCCTGGTCACAGCTGTTTGGTGATGTTTTCTCTCTATCTTCAGATCTTTTTCATATTAAGATTTGTCTTTGAGAACGGAAAGTCAGGATCCACGGACAAGTTTCGGACGTGTGCTACCTCTGTTAGAACTAAGTGTAGCTTTAGCAAATTCTAATGCCCTGTGATCTTCCTGGCATCTTGGTACTGTGCTTCCAAGAGTCCCTTGAAATAGGAAACTTGGCCAATAAGGTAGGAAGAGACAAGTGACAAGAGACAAGGCTTGTCTTACAAAGCAAGCCTTACAAAACAGAAACATGTGCGTCACGGTGAAGGCGTTGACCTTCAGGTGGGAGCTGTCTTTATCTTGAAATCGCAGTGGTAATAATATCCTGTATTTAGAAAGCAGCTTTCTTAGGAACTCGCCGTTACTAGGATGCTCTGGTGTATATAACCATAGGTACTGATACATATGCTTTGAGCTTTCCTAATCGTGTTGTTTGGCTGTGCTCTCCACCTGTTTATACCTTGTAATCAGCTGAATGAGGGGAGGGGTATAGCGTGTGGCTGGGCAGTCACTTACTGGCTGGGGTCACGGTCGAGGTAACTTCGGCCTCATTAGCACCAGGTTGCCACCAACTCTACTGCCCGGTCACAGGTACCAGCTAATTAAGAGTTATAAACAGTAACTGTAGATCCTCTTTACATGAGGGCTCATTAGTAGGGACGTTGAGATATATGAATGATGGTTACCAGGGAGACAAACCCCTGGGTACATTTCTGGATTTATGTAGATCCTAGTCTATGGGAAAAGGATTGCCTTTACAGGCCAGATTTTTCATATTTAAAGCCACTCATCAGAGCAATAAAATCTGTGAGTTATTAACATTATTAGGCTTGGAGAAATTTTTATACCATGACTAGGTTATTAAGTTGTTATAAGACCCAGTGGTCCAAGAAGTTTTATTATCTCCACATTACCATTAACCTTGTCACCCTTGGAGCAACAGAGAAATGTGTTTGACATCGTAAGAATTTCAGGCCTGTCTGTCAGTGCAGAGAACATCTTGGGCTGCTAGTTTGGCAGGGATGTTTTTTTTCCATATTGGGCGAGTGTAAACCACAGCGTGTCCTTGTGACCTTGCAGGTAAAAAGCAGGACATCTGGTACGTCATTGACCTCCTGACCGGGGAGAAACAGCAGACTTTGTCATCGGCCTTTGCGGATAGTCTCTGCCCATCAACCTCTCTTCTGTATCTTGGGCGAACAGGTAAGAAGGAACCTTTTATCATGCATCACCTGCCTGTCTGCAAAAAAGGACCTGAAGTAGCCTCCCCGTGGCTCTCTGCCTCCGGGCTTCATTCTCTAGAAGCTGGCCAGAGCTGTCTAGTCCACACACAGATTCACCATGTCGTTCCCCTTTATAAGAGCCGCGCCCCAGCCCGGTGGCTCCCCAGTGCCTGAGGATTCCAGTCTAAACTGCACCGTAGCCCGCAAAGCCCCCTTGATGCCTCCGCTACCTCTTTTGCCTCTTCCCCCCGCCGCATTTCCCTCACTTAAACATTTCCAATCAGGTCCCAGAATAAGCAGTGCTATTTTTTTGAACTTGGAGTAGTGGGTCCGTCTCTACCGGGTACACACGTTCTTGCCTGTGTGGCCGGCGTCCGTTCTTCCTTCCCAGCGCTGCTCAGGGGGCTCCCTCTCCGGGAAGCCTTCCCCCGCCTCGCAGCTCCCCCGCTGCCCGGGGACCACAGCTCTCCGTGCTGGGCACGCACAGCCGTCCACACCGCCCATCGGTGGCCCTTCCAGGCGTCAGCAGCACCCTCCTCGGCACACCGTTTCCCACCTCCTCCCTCTAGAGCCCCTTCCTTCTCAACACTCGTCACTACGTGTTTCTAAATCATATGTGCGTATTTTCTGCCTCCCCTGCTAGACTGTCGGCTTCCTAGGACTTGGTTTTGTTCGCCTGCCGGGTCTCCACACCTGGCGCACTGCTGACACGTAGCAGGTGTTCAGAGGCTGCAGCGAGGGAATGGGTGGGGGCCCTTTCCTCCAGGGATCTGCCTCACTCGTTTCACGTGTGCAGCCCCTGACCTATACCGCTACTCCATAAAAACTGTGGAATGGACGGCTAAAATAGAGCTAAAAGGGGAAGTGAGCAAGAAAACATTTAGAACGGAAAGATTATACCCAAAACCTAAGATGCAGTCATTACAACTGAGCACTAAATTTAGGTCTAAGCATTCAGGTAGCCAAGGCTTTAAAAAAAAGAGAGACGGAACCTTCCTTCAGGTGCTGTGGAAAACAGTGCTTTTCTAAAAATGAGTGAGACTAATAATCTTGGCCCGAGAGGCTGGCTGAGCTCCCCTGTAATCACAGGGGAGGGTCTCTGTGAAACTGCAGGACTCTCCACCACCCCCAACCCCCATAAATATCAAGTATACCAACTGTAGTGACCGCTTAGGGTTTGTTTGTTTGTTTACTGTTTCCATCAAGTAAAGCCTTGCAGTGGTTCCACCGTCACCCAGGAATAAACATTGTTTGGTTCTCAGGTAGAATTGCGGTGTCTGAGGGAATCGGGCTATGCTCTGGCGTCCGGTGGAGTGTGCGTGTGGGCGTATAACGCTATCTGTTGTTTCCGTATCTGTCTCTGCATAACAGACCACCCTAACTTAGCGGCTTCCAACACCAACATTTTACTGCTCACAATTCCATGGGCTCAGCAGGGATGGATGGCCTCCACTCCACAGGCTATTGGCTGGGCTCACTCAGATGTCTGGGACCTTGGTTCAGCCCCACGCAGATAGCCTGGACTTCTTTACATGGCGGCTGGGTTCTCCTCTTGAGTAAAAGTGGACATTGCGGGAATTCCCTGGCGGTCCAGCGGTTAGGACTCCACGCTTTCACTGCTGAGGGCCTGGGTTCAGTCCCTGGTCTGGGAACTAAGATCCCATAAGCGGTGAGGCACGGCCAAAAAAAAAGTGGACGTTACAATGCCTCTAAGGTCTGGGCTCAGAAGTCCTGGAATTTCACTTCCACTGCAGTCTGTTGGTCAAAGCAAGTCACGGGGCCAGCCCAGAATCAAGGGGTGGGGAAATAGACCCAGCCTCATAGTGGGAAAACTGTCACGTAAGGTACAGGGATGGGGAGCATTGGTGGTGGTGATCTTTTCAGACCTTCCACCACAGTCTTCCCTCTGGCTGCAATAGTTCACAGCCCTCCTATATGCAGAATATACTCACCCCTTCCCAAGACTCCCCAAGTCCGGCCACAGCATGGGGCTCAAAATCCAGCAGCTTGTGATGTGTATCTGGTTTGGAAGTGGGCGAGGCTCCTCCTGATCTGGAGACCTGTGAATTAACGGAGACACATTATCTCCCCTCCAACATACAATGGTGACACAGATAGGAGAGGTGCACTGGACGCTCGCATTCGAAAAGGGAGGGAAAGATAGACACACAGCAGTCACGGGTCCTTAGTGGTTCTGGAATCCAGCCAGGCACAGGTCTTCAGGCCCCCCTACTCTGAAGGCGGGGAAGACTCCTCGATTAGGGCCCAGTCTTGCCCTTTGGAATTGGTTCCCCAATACATTGTTCTCAGCAGCCTGGCCCTTCCCTCTGACAAGTCCTTTCTTTTCCTTAAGAAACAGGGTTTTGTAGCTTTCTCAATCTGTTCCTTGTCCATTGAAAGTTGGGGATAAAGAGGGCTTTTTTTTTCCCCCCATTTTTGACTGTCTCGGTTTTTTGTGGTCCATGCTGGAATTACTCCCTTAAAAATCTTCGTGGGCTTCCCATGTGTCAAATTATAGTCTACTCCATTAGATGTAAAGCCATACCCACAAACCTCTCTACTTTGAGGTATGGGACAGCACTCTTACGGTTCTTAGAACCCTCTTACCTAGCAGAGGGTCTATGTAGGACCACCTTAAATCTTTCTGAGGCCTCAAAGGAGGGTCTTACAGCCTCATCTTTGATTTGATCTTGACCCCGAAGCCGTTTTTTACTGGTAGCACCTGAACCTGATCTTTGCCCTAAGGCCATTTTTTGCATTGAGAATCTTTTCCAGCTAGGGCACCAGTCCTGGACCCTCTATAGTTCCTCTAGATTCAGCTTGAAAACTGAATGGTTTCTTCTTTAGCTTATCTGCCTTGCGTCATACCATACGCAGTTAAGAGAAACCATTTGGCATGTTCTGCGTTCCGCCTGGAAATCTCCTTAGGCAGATCCACAAGTTTATTAGGTACTTTCTTTCTGTTTTCCAAGTTACTGCAAGAAGCAGTCCTACTCATTGTGTCACCACTACCTAACCTGGGTCATCGTTTTCAGCTTCCAGCAGCAGTTTCCTTACTGCTCTTCTAGCCTCCATCTGCCACCCGGTCCCAAAGTCAATGCCACACGTTATAGGTTTTTTTTTTTTTTTTAATTATTATTATTATTATTTTATTTATTTATTTATTTACTTATGGCTGTGTTGGGTCTTCGTTTCTGTGTGAGGGCTTTCTCCAGTTGCAGCGAGCAGGGGCCACTCTTCATCGCGGTGCGCGGGCATCTCACTATAGCGGCCTCTCTTGTTGCGGAGCACAGGCTCCAGACGCGCAGGCTCAGTAGTTGTGGCTCACGGGCCTAGTTGCTCCGTGGCATGTGGGATCTTCCCAGACCAGGGCTCGAACCCGTGTCCCCTGCATTGGCAGGCAGATTCTCAACCACTGCGCCACCAGGGAAGCCCCGTTATAGGTTTTTGTTATGGCACCATCCCACATCTGGGTAACAATTTCTAATCTCAGCTATCTGTTGCTATACTGTATAATAAACCACCCGAAAACTTAAGTGGCTTAAAACAACACCGAGACATCGCTCACGATCCTGTGAGTCTCGAGTTCAAGGGCACAGCGTGGGCGGCCTGTCTGTGCTCCACATGCTGTCGGCCAGGTTCGCTCCTGCATCTGGGACTCCAGTCTTCCTCCACGTGGCCTCTCTCCACGTGGATGGCCTGGGCTTTCTTACATACCATTTAGGGAGGATTCGTCTGTTATAATTTAGATGAGGTCAGCACCTCCGCAGGTGCCGTGGCCCCTCCAGGTGACAGGCTGGTGTGTGTTCCCCAGAGTACACCATCACCATGTACGACACCAAAACCCGCGAGCTCCGCTGGAACGCCACCTACTTCGACTACGCGGCTGCGCTGCCCGAGGACGACGGGGAATATAGTAAGTTCCCCCCGCTCCTCAGTGGCTTGGTGAGGTCGGGCGGGTACTTGTGACCTGTGGGGAAACGAGGGCTCCAGAAAGCTGCATTTCCTTTTAAGACACTCTTGGTCACCAGGTTCTGGACTTCCCATGGACTCGTAGTAAATACTTCAATAGTCAGTGTTGAAGGCAGGGGCTTGGGCGAGAAGTGTGGAGGGAACCCAGGTAAAATGGTGGCGAGTTTAGCCGGAGAGGAGGGAGGACACACTTTGTTGAGTCCCTCTGTGTCACAGAAGGAAGTAACTACAAGCCCATGGGAAGCAGAAGCAGAATTAAACATCAGCTTGTGACATAAAAGCCCGTTTTCCCATCTTAACACTGGTACCCGAAAGTCTGACAGACCTCCTCTGCAGTCACATGTGGGCAGTGGCAGTGGTCAGCCCTGACTTTCAGCTTGCTCGGTAGTTTGAAATGATTGCTGTCAAATGCCAGATTCATAGGCTCTCCATTGCTTCCTTTCTTCTCAGTAATTGAATCCCACTAATTGAATCGAATGCTATTACCAAGTGAAGAAAGAACATTACCAAGTGAGAGGGTGACCCTGTCTCATATTTATAAACCCGGCAGCTCTCAGTGTCTTGCTATCGTAGGGCCAGTGGAGCTGTTTGGAGGCGATCTGAGGACACTCCAGAAGGCTTGTTTCCTCTAGCTGAGTGGCTGCAGCTTGCCAGGGGAGTAGAGGATGTGGTCGCAAGCTGGGTGAGACTCGACGCGCTATGTTTATCTGATCTGTACAGAAATGTCCCACTTTGTGTCCAATGGCGATGGGCTGGTGGTGACCGTGGACAGTGAATCTGGGGACGTCCTGTGGATCCAAAACTATGCCTCGCCCGTGGTGGCTTTTTACATCTGGCAGCGGGAGGGTCTGCGGAAGGTGATGCACATCAACGTCGCTGTGGAGACCCTGCGCTACCTGACCTTCATGTCGGGGGAGGTGGGGCGCATCACCAAGTGGAAGTACCCGTTCCCCAAGGAGACGGAGGCCAAGAGCAAGCTGATGTGAGTCGGGGACTCGGGGCAGAAGGGGGCGGCTGTGGCCCTGGTGTTGCGGTGCTGCAGCAGTGTGCCGCACCGTGAACCGAGGACCAGGGCTCGGGGCAGGCGTCCCTGAAGCCGTGAGGAACATAAAGAGCCAAGAGCGGCTTGTTCTGAAACCTCAGAATCTAAGAACTGGACACCCCGGGATGCTTCAGATTCTCAAATATTAAATAAATTAAAATTACGGGTGGGAATAGGGAAGAGACTGCCTTGTGTAACTATAGTACAATCTGGATCTATCTCAGGTGGTGGGAATATGAGAGATGTATTTATTTTTTAACTTTCTGTTATTTTCTAAAATTTTATTGTAAGTTGTATTTGCTTTAAAAATCAAGACAAAAGTGTTAGGGTGTGTGTGTCTAAGACTCAGCAGGCTTGTGTCCTCCATCCCCACCTGTGAATAGCCTGTAACTCGGTCCCTTAGCCTTGCTGAGCCTCAGTTTCCCATTTTGCCGAGCCGTGGAGGAGATCGGGTGAGTGTGAAATGTTCTCTGAGTTTACGGCACCGTTCAAATGTCAGGTGGTTTGTTGAGAGAGGTTTAGAGAACTGAGCAGGTGACCCACCCCAGACTGGCTATTGATAGTAACCAGCAGGGTCTGGATGTGCAGCCTCGCGTTGTCACGCTGATGACAACCACGGACAAAGCCAGAGCCCCTCCCCTCCTCAATGCCCCTAACAGGGGAAGTCTCGCCGGGTTTGGGATTCCCTGTGAATCCCCTGGATAAGAGCAGTTGACTCTCTCAGGGCTTCTGTAAAACCTCTAGAATCTTTAGGCACCACAAGACACTACAGTGGGGATTCTGGTGGCAGCTCAGTTGTCAAAGCACCCTGGTCGGGCCGTCGTGGAGGCTGTGCCATGGTTACAAGCCTCCAGTCTGTCCCGGGTGATCGTTGCTCGTGGTCCTTTCCTCAGGCTGTCGCGGGGGTGAGATAGCGCAGCCCCGCCATTTGCAGATGAGGAAACCCCGGCTGGCAGGCAGGTGGCCTGTGCCCGCTTCGAAGCCATCAGTGACAGCGGGGCCTGCAGTCCCGCTTTCCTGGTTCCCAGGGCAGCACCCTGTCTTCACACCCCCATGGCCCAGAGAGCCTCGGGGGTTAATGTGCTTCCTCCTAGGCGTGGGATTCGGGGCTGTGATTCTCCTCTCCAAAGAGCCCCCTTTTGTGGGGTCCAGAAATTAAATGACAGTGGAATGCATGTATCTGTTTGTCTCCTAGGCCCACCCTGTATGTGGGGAAATACTCTACCAGCCTCTACGCTTCCCCCTCAATGGTACACGAGGGGGTCGCCGTTGTGGTGAGTCCACTGTGCGGGGCGGGGGGCCTCATAGATGCAGCCTCCGAAACACTCCTGTGCCATTTTAGCAACAAATGACTGAATTATATATGAACATCCTGTTAGTTAAGGATGCAGGACACAGATCTTAACATCCTCAGAAACGATTTCTACGTGTACCGCGTTCTGTCGGTACCTCATGAGAAGAGATGCATGGAACTAAAGCAGCCTCCTAAGCCTAGGAAGCCCCGGTTACTCCTCTTGGCTTTCGGGTTCAAGTGTAGACTCCCCAGCTGGGGTTCACGCTCCCCTCAGGCCAGCCCCGCGACACCCGTCCACTGCCACACGGCTAGTGTCTCTGCGGGGCTGCACTGTCCATCTTCTCCCTGAGTTCCAAGAGTTCCCTTGTTCAGGCTGCGCCTCACACCTCAGATGCTCTCCCGTGTTCCTTTTGTCCTCCTCGAATCCTGTGCATCCTTTCGTGAGCGGTCCAGCCTCCTCGGACCTCGCCAGGCCGCCGCAGGCGCTCAGTCTCTGAGTGTCTGAGGCATCACCGTCCTGGCCGCTGTTTTGGTCCTTATGACGTCTGAACCGTTTGGTTGGCATCTCCTGTCTTCACAGTGAGCCAGTCCTCTGCTCCCGTGTCAGGGCAGCGCCTGCCCGGGTCCAGCGGTGCCCGAGCCAGCACCGGGCTCGTGGCTGGAGCTTTCCCACCCTGGTCACTTGTATCATGTGTAACTCCTTCACTGATATCTGCTTCTCACAGTAGCCTCTTGGAATTCCACACACACCCCTCCTGTTTCCCAGTTCCCACATTTAAAGAGATGTCCACGTTTCAAAAGACGTCCGAGGGACTTCCCTGGCGGTCCAGTGGTTAGGACTCCGCAGTTCCACTGCAAGGGGCACGGGTTCAATCCCTGGTCGGGGAACTAAGATCCTGCGTGCTGCGCGGTATGGCCAAAATAAATACATAAATAAAAGACATCGGAATTTTGTTTTATTTATGTATTTATTTTTTAAAATATTTATTTATTTGGCTGTGCCGGGTCTTAGTTGCAGCATGCGGGATCTACTTCCCTGACCAGGGATCGAACCTAAGCCCCCTGCATTGGGAGCTCGGAGTCTTAACCACTGGACTACCAGGGACGTCCCCCGAATTTTCAGTGCAGCGTTGTCACGTCCTGAGGGAGGGGCTGCTCCCACCCAGTCTTGGGGCCTTGGAGTCCCGCTCTGCCTTCCTGACCAGCCCCACAATAGGACCACGTGCTGAGGACAGTTGCAGGCACATTGCTTCCACATGGGCACCCCCAGCCTCACTCCAGTCTGTCTTCCCAGCCCCGAGGCAGCACCCTTCCTTTGCTGGAAGGACCCCAGACCGACGGTGTCACCATCGGGGACAAAGGGGAGTGTGTGATCACGCCCAGCACGGACCTGAAGTTCGACCCTGGGCTCAAAGGGAAGAGCAAGCTCAACTACCTGCACAACTATTGGCTGCTCATCGGTAAGGGCTGGTTCCTCGTGGCTGTGGTGACGCCGTGCTGCCACCTGGTGGCCAGGAGCCGACATTGCTAGTTAACAGTCCTCAGCTCTGTGCTCAGTTCATGTCCAAGTTGGTCTTTCAGACCTTGGAATATTTCACCCCCAAGGAAAATAAACAGGCTAACTGTGTTACCAAGTCAGTTCTCAAAAATCATTTGTCTAATGTTCCAAAACTCCAGTACTAAATAGTGTAAACTTTGTGCAGTGACCTGACACATGTTGAATGTCTGGGGCATGCCAGGCACTGGCAGTCAGCATTCTAGAATATTTCCTTATTCCTCACAGTGACCCCGTGCAAGGTCAGCACCCTCGTTATATCCACGTAGAGTTAAGAAAACAGGCAGTTTCTGTGGAAGAAGTCACTTGGGAGTTGGTGTGGGCGTGGGCAGGAGGGGTTGGGGAAGGAAAGGGTTGAAGACCCAGGAGGGATTGAGGGTGGTGAAGAGTCGGAGGCTGGACTTGGGTGCAGAAGTCCCGGGTGTGTGGGGTGGTCCCCCTTTTTTTTTTTTTAATATTTATTTATTCATTTGGCTGTGCTGGGTCTTAGTTTCGGCACGTGGGATCTTAGTTGCAGCATGTGAACTCTTAGTTGTGGCATGCATATGGGATCTAGTTCCCTGACCAGGGATTGAACCTGTGCCCCCTGCATTGGGTGTGTGGAGTCTTAGCCACTGGACCACCAGGGAAGTCCCCTGGGGTGGTCCCTTTTTCCTTCTCTTCCATTTCTGCCGCCATCAGTGATAAGAAGTTGAGATGACACCGGAAGGCAGCGAGTGTGACCGATGCAGGCAGAGGTGACAGGAGCTGTGTGTCTGGCAAGTGTCCCAAGTAATTAGAGCAGGACGGAGTTTTCTTGACCGGATTTGCCCTTCCAGTGCGGCAGCCCCCTTCCCAATTCTGCCGCCTCCCAGCGCCAGAGGAGGGGAGAGGTGGGGATGCAGCCCCGAGGAGGTGCTGGAGCACGCAGGCGCTAACGAGCTTTGTCTTCCCCATTCTCTCCCGGTGTGGTGGTGCTCAGTGGTTGCTCGGCGCTCGTGTCGACTGGGACCGGGGCAGAGAGAGGTCAGGCCTGGGGGCGCCGGGAAAGGGGTGTGGAGCCGCCTGGGAGACTGCAGGGCCAGGAGGCAGCCAGGCGGTGGCATCTGGATGGGGGTGTGTAACTGGGCATCACAGGGAGGAAGGAAACTGGATGTCCTGGAGCCCCGATCGGTTGCTTTGTAGTCGTCCAGGCCTTGTTGTCCTTTGTTCATCCTGACTCCTTACAGCCGTTTTTCTTCTGGTTATTATTTTTACCAAATAATGGGCAGAGGAGGTAACAAAATAATTCTACCCTTTTTTGAACAGAATTAGTTCGGAAAGCGTGGGTGAATGGGCCCAAAGTGGAGGAAAAAAAGAACTGATGTGCGGAGGCCATTAAAATCACAGGGCCACTTAGTTTTACGAAGCAGTTAAGGGATACATTGTCTACCAGTGGTTAAGAAGTGAAAAAATTTTGGAAACTAAGGAAATGTGTGAGACCAAAAAAAATCCAGAAAAAGTCTTCATGGCTCAGTTGCAAAATGATATCCTTTTATTTTTACTTATTTATTTCTTTTGGCTGCACCTTGTGGAATGCAGGATCTTTCGTTCCCCAGCCAGGAATTGAACCTGTGCCTCCTGCAGTGGAAGCACAGAGTCTTAACCACTGGTTCACCAGGGAAGTCCCGAAATGATATCCTTTTAAAATGGAAAGGTTTTCCAAGTAAGAAAACTGAGAAACCCAGCAAAGTATAAAGAAGTAATTAAGGATGCACCCCACAGTTCGGAAAGCCCTTTTGAGAAACTTCAAAGCTGGTCATTTCTAAATAAGGTAGTGGGACTGAGTGATAATTTTGTGTAGACTGAGGGCCACGGGTAAAAGGATATGCTCATTTATGTCCAAATATGTCCTTTGATTTGGTGATTGTGGACGACATTAAGGATATCCTCACATTCACCTTAATCCTGAAAATAAGACAAGGACAAGTTCTCCGGGCTTGAGTGGTGTGGTCTGTGGGTTGCCCCAGAGCAGTGGCCCTAACCTGGGGTGCTCTCAGCTTCACCTGGGACCTATGTCAGATAGACATGCATGACCCCTGGAACTCCTGATCCAGGAGGTTCAGGGCAGGGCCTGTGCTTTCAGCTCTGGAGCCTGGACGTAATTGGATGGTGATAGATACATCACTAAGACCCGGTTCTGTTTGTACAGAAGTGTTTCAGGAGCTCATGATTACATTTGTAGCACAGCCGGTTCAGGGTGCGCTCCAAGATATTGCTAACGGCCCCACTATGGGGGAGGCCTGTTTACAAAGACTGCAGGACAAAGAGGGGATTCGGGCTAACCCCTTCTGGCGCCATGTGTTGGGAGGTGCCCTGCCGAGGGGCGGGACTTGGAGCTCTTAGAGCAGCAGGCGCTGCAGTGCAAGGTGGTGTGTGGAGGGAACACCTCATTGCTCTTAGCGACACGGTCTCTGTTAGTGAGCCTCAGAGGTACCTGGAGAGGCTCCTGGTCAGATCCCTGGGCCCCATCGGCAAGTGCGAATCAGAGGGCTGAAGCGGGCAACCAGTTCAGGATATCCCGCCGTCTCAGCGTTCCTTGGAAGACAAGGGGAACTTGGTGGTGGCTCAAAACAAACTTAGGCTTCCCTTAGCGAACAGTGTTGCGGTACAGATAGAGAACTGACCCAAAGAGAGAGTTCAAGGGGCTTTCTCCAGATGAGAAATGTACGTAGCTCAGACTAGTTCTTGTTTGTTTTTGTCTTGGAAATACATACCATACGATCTTTGATAGGTTTGGGAGAATAGAGGACAGATCATAGGGTGAGACTGGAATTGGGGTGAGATCTGATTGCTGTGAGAGAACAGAGAAGAAAGCAGTCAGGGTGCTGAGAGCCCAGCTTGAGAGAGTGACTGGCTCTTCCAGGCGGTGTGTGGAGTCGTTTAACTTCAGAACTGAAGAGATCGTCCAGCCATATCAAATGTTGTTCCTTTTATTTTATTCAGCTCTGTCCCTCGCACACAGTAGGTGCTCAATAAACGTGTAATGAATGACTGCTAGGCAGCCTTGAAATAGTTGTGTGGGGAACAGTGAAGGAACAAACAGGGACCCGGGATCCCCAATCCATCCAGCAAACGTGCTGTCTTCTGAATAATTCACCACTTCCCAGGAGGGAAGCTCGTGTTTAGGTAGTGGGAATAGAACTCCACCTGTGCGATTTAAACACCAAGATGGGGACTTGGTACCCTTAGTGGAGTGATGTGACAGGGGTCAGCGTTGAAGGGAGAACCCCTTGAGCTTTTTTTTTTTTGGACAATATCTTTTTTGAGATATTTATTTATTTATTTATTTATTGCATTTATTTATTTTTGGCTGTGTTGGGTCTTTGTTGCTGCACGCGGGCTTTCTCTAGTTGCAGTGAGCAGGGGCTACTCTTCGTTGCGGTGCACGGGTTTCTCACTGCGGTGGCTTCTCTTGTGGAGCACGGGCTCTAGGCGCATGGGCTTCAGTAGTTGTGGCATGCGGGCTCAGTAGTTGTGGCACACAGGCTTAGTTTCCGCACGGCATGTGGGATCTTCCCGGACCAGGGCTCGAACCCGTGTCCCCTGCATTGGCAGGCGGATTCTTAACCACTGTGCCACCAGGGAAGTCCTCCTTGAGCTTTTAATGAAGCTTCGTATTGCCTCACAGTGTACGGCCTTGATTAGGGATTATCCACACGAGCCTTGCTCGGAACGTGTCCTGGACATCCCGATCCCTCTCGTGACACGGACACTTCTTTGCTCCTTGTGAGATTCAGAATACTGCACTAATGCCATCGAGGAATAAAAGTTCTGTCTTGATGGAATTTCTCTTGTCACTGCCTCCCGCTTTCTCTCACTTTACAAATGTGAGCGTCTGCATCGTGGGCCCCTCACTGGGTAGTGACGGTTGCTTAAGCTTAGTGGGTCGAGTACGACCACTGTGTGGAGAAACTGTTCTCATTGGAGGTTGTGCTTCCTCTCACAGGACACCACGAGACCCCACTGTCTGCATCTACCAAGATGCTGGAGCGATTCCCCAACAATCTGCCCAAACACCGGGAAAATGTGATTCCTGCTGACTCAGAGAAAAAGAGCTTTGAGGAGGTGAGTGGGGAAGTGGACAGTCAGTTGGTGGCCCCTCGTGTCAGGTGCTGGGGGTTAAGGCATTTGTCCTGCCTTTATAAATTTATTTATTTATTTATTTAGTTTTGGCTGCCTTGGGTCTTCGTTGCTGTGCACAGCCTTTCTCTAGCTGCGGCGAGCTGGGGCTACTCTTCATTGCGGTGTGCGGGCTTCTCATTGCGGTGGCTTCTCTTGTTGTGGAGCACGGGCTCTAGGCACTCAGGCTTCAGTAGTTGTGGCTCACAGGCTCTAGAGCACAGGCTCAGTAGTTGTGGTGCACGGGCTTCGTTGCTCCGTGGCATGTGGGATCTTCCCGGACCAGGGCTCGAACCCGTGTCCCCTGCATTGGCAGGCAGATTCTTAACCACTGAGCCACCAGGGAAGCCCTGTCCTGCCTTTAGAGCCTGCAGTCCACTCAGGAGGGGAGAGTGGTACACGGGAATCCACAGCAAACAAAGTGCTGAGGACCGACGGGGAGGAAGGGGGCTTCCGGGAGGCTGTGGGAGAGGCAGGGGGCGCTGGAGGGGAGCGTGCAGAGGTAAAGGCCTGGCGGGGGGCTAACCGTGCATGTCCAGCTCTGGGGCTGAGGAGACAGCCTGACCGCATCCAGTGATGCCCAGTGGGGAACGGGGGGCAGAGGATGGGATCACACGGCTACAGAGGAACCGTATTCCAAGCCGGGCAGCAAGCGAGGAGCTGACAAAGAGAGCAGGTGGGGAGACTGAGGTTCTCTGAAGCCAGGCACGGCCTGTTGAAAGCGGCCTGCTGTGGCCGCTCGGTCTGGCGGGGACCCAGGGCACCCACAGAATGGGTGTGGAGTAGCGGGGAGGCCCTGGCCCAGGCTGCCCTCCTGAGCCCGGGGAGACAGCCTGCTGTCAGGGTCTCAGCTGGAGGCAGACGGCCAGCCAGGCTAGCATGATTCGAGGGGAGTTTTCGTTCACACTGTGGGCAGGTCTGGGGCTCTCTGAGCGTACTTGGGCCTGAAGCGGGTGGGGAGGGAGTGGATCGGGCCCCAGGCCGGGAGCCTGGAGCTTCAGATGAGACACTCGGCAGCCCCCCAGAACTCCAGCTCTGTCTCATCTGCTGGCGTCCTTGCCGGAAACCAGGGGCAGGGAGCCCATCACTTCGCCCAGGTGGGCAGCCTTCTGGGGCACAGAGCAGGTGGGGAGGCTGCAGGGTGGGAGTGGGAGCCGGGCTGGGGGTCCGACCATTCGGGCTTGGCGGCTCCTGCAGCCCTGCCGTGGGGGGCCCGT
The DNA here is from genome assembly GCF_009873245.2 of Balaenoptera musculus. Taxonomy (NCBI): domain Eukaryota; kingdom Metazoa; phylum Chordata; class Mammalia; order Artiodactyla; family Balaenopteridae; genus Balaenoptera; species Balaenoptera musculus. The sequence goes on from NC_045804.1 coordinate 14,742,465, forward strand.
GCCTGAGAAGGGGCCGTGGGCAGGGTCAGAGGAGGAGGGGAGCAGCTGGCTGATGTGAGGGCTGTGATGGCGTCAGACTCACGTTAGAGATTTAGATTTTATCTAGAGAGAAAGGAGAAGAAAATCACATGGATGTTTAAGATTCCAGTGCTCTGAGTTGTCCCTCGTCTCTGGAGGGAGCCAGGTTGGCGCCCTAAAATCTTGATCTGATTTTGATCTGATTAAAGCCAAGCGTATTTGTTATTGAACACTTAGAAAATAAAAGTTTAAAGAAGAAAATTAAACAATACCCTTAACCTAACACCCAGAGATGGCTGTAGTTGAGATTTTCCTGTTTAATCGTTTAATTTTGAACAGAGTCCTTTAAAAGTCCATGAAAATGCTCTGAGGTGCGTTTATCTGTTAATAAGACTAACTTTTTAAAACAAACACATGTGAGCAAATATAACTAAATGAGTGTTGTCTCTGGGTGACGTGCTCAGCAAACTTCCTCAGCTGCCACCAGCCACAGGCCCCCGCGCACCGTGGGAGGGTCTGCGGGAGGGAGAGGCAGGGCACCGTGTTAGCCTGGGGGGTGAGAACTGTGGGCCTGTGGGATGCCAAGGAGGCTGTGTGTGCATTTCACCAGGCAAATGATAATGGCACACCTGGGACAGTAGATGTTTGAGAACAAATCAATGCATTTTTCTTGACATCCTAGAGATTCTGAGGCGCTTCGGCAGAAGCTCCACTTTATCTGAGTTAATTTTGGGCTCTAACAGAGGGTTCTGATGCTTTTTAAAAACTTTGAAAAATAGTGGACTGTTTGAATACGTGATTTTGTGTTTGGAGTTGCACTGAAAGTTTACAAGCAGCATAAGAAAGCGGCTTTATTACTTTATAGCTGTGTGTGCGCACGTGTGTGTGTGTGTGTGTGTGTGTGTGCGGTTTTCCTTTTTAATGTGAAATGCTGTTACCAAATTGACTACCAACCTTCCGCCAGACTTGTTACCTATGATTTCAGAGTCCCCCCAAACATCAAATCTACCGTGAAAGGATGTTTTGCCTTTAATAAGGATTTTCAAAAGAATATAGGATCTGAAGGCACTTTCAAAAGTGTTTCTCTAAAAACTGTTGTTGATTAATGATACTGTCACTGCAAGAGTGCATAGCCTGGGCTTCCCTGGTGGCACAGTGGTTGAGAATCTGCCTGCTAATGCAGGGGACACGGGTTCGAGCCCTGGTCTGGGAAGATCCCACATGCCGCGGAGCAACTAGGCCCGTGAGCCACGACTACTGAGCCTGCGCGTCTGGAGCCTGTGCTCCGCAACAAGAGAGGCCGCGAGAGTGAGAGGCCCGCGCACCGCGATGAAGAGTGGCCCCCGCTGCCGCAACTAGAGAAAGCCCTCGCACAGAAACGAAGACCCAACACAGCCAAAAATAAATAAATAAATAAATTAATTAAAAAAAAAAAAAAAAGAGTGCATAGCCTCTCAAGGCAGTTGCTTTGAAAAAGGCAACAACTATCTGGTTTTGTGGTCTTTGGGTGGGCTTTTAAAAAATCCAACACGTTTCACAGCATAGTCATTCCTCGTAAATAGTCATTGCCTCTCTTTGTTGTTTGGCTCGTTTATATCTGACTAGAAATTTTGCAGTGATGTTGCCACTCTCTCCCATGCAAGGTCATCGACCTGGTTGACCAGACTTCAGAAAACGCACCTACCACAGTTTCTCCAGACGTGGAAGAGAAGTTCGCTCATGCCCCCGCCAGGCCCGAGGCCCCCGTGGACTCCATGCTCAAGGACATGGCCACCATCATCCTCAGCACCTTCCTGCTCATTGGCTGGGTGGCCTTCATCATCACCTACCCCCTGGTAAAGCTCCACTCCTTCCCTTTCCCCTCCCACGTGTTTCTGAACCTTTGCCCATCACCCGATGTTAGTGAGGTCCAGACAAAAGTGGCAAACAAGCAAATATATTTCTTTTGCCACTTAGAAGTCAATATTGGCTTATCTTCAAAAACATTGTAATTAAAGAGACACTCACTTCTCAGGAAAGGACAATTTTGTACCTACATCTTATAGTTTGACTATAAAAACTGATTTGGAAACCTTGCTTGCAAATCATTTTAAAAACTGTATTTTCTTCTTTTAAGACTACACGTAATACATGAAAATCTGGTAAACTTTCCTCCCTTAAAAACTGTCTGTTTAGGGACTTCCCTGGTGATCTAGTGGTTAAGACTTCGCCTTCCAATGTGGGGGGTGAGGGTTTGATCCTTGGTCAGGGAGCTAAGATCCCACATGCCTCACAGCCAAAAAACCAAAACATAAAACAAAAGCAATATAGTAACAAATTCAATAAAGACTTTAAAAATGGTCCACATTAAAAAAAAAAAAGAAACCTGCCCGTTAGAGATATCAGATAGAGTGAGAAAGGTGGCACGGTTATTCCTTCGACTTTCTAGTTGGAAATAAGTGTCTAAAATTACATAGTTGAGTAGGTTGTGGGCTGGATAAAATATTCTGGAGGAATATTCTTTCTTTCTTTTTTTTTTTTTTGGCCTCACCACACAGCTAACAGTATCTTAGTTCCCCGACCAGGGATTGAACCTGGGCCCTTGGCAGTGAGAGCACAGAGTCCTAACCACTGCACCGCCAGGGACTTCCCTGGAGAAATATTCTTTCATCAAGATGCTTGGAGCATTGAAACCTTACCACCTTAGAACACAAGTGCTCCAAAAGCTCACATCCCCCTGGAGGAATGAGATGATAGGCCCTTTATGGCACTTTCCATTTGTCAAAATGTATCCACCTGCATTGTTTTGTTTTTTTTTTTTTAACCTCACCCAGTTCTTATCTATCCCCTACCCACAAATAAAGAAACTTGACTCTGGGAAGTTAAATGACTTTCCCAAGGTAACTCAGCTAGTAGATGGAATTTCCAGGATTGCAACCCAAGTTGAAAGAAAGAGAGCGAGATCTCTAGACAACTCCCAGGGGGGTGTTGGCTACACACCCATCCCTGCAGTCACCTTCCCACGCATGGGGTAGTAATTAATAATCACAGGTCGCTGCCACTTCTAACTATGATGGAATGAATTGTACAGACTAAATGAGAAGAGTGTGGGGTGTGGGGTGTGGGGAAGGCAGCATGATGAAACAGGAGTGGGACCTCGGCCAGGCTCCCTGTGTTTCAGCCCCGCTCTGCCACATCCTGGCTGTGCAGCTGTGGGCAGATGGCCGGGTGGCCCCGAGCCCCAGTGGCGTCCCCGCCTCTGCACTGCTGGTGATCTGTGCACCAGCCTCTGTCACGTGCACGGCAATGGTAGATAGCAAGCCTGGGTCTTCCCTGTATCCACCACGCTCTCAGCCAGCTGGTACCCATTCTTCCTGTTTGGTTTCACTCTTGCAACAATTCCCGGACTTTTGTGGATTTTTTTTTTTTTTTTTGGCCACACCATGGGGCATGCGGGGTCTTAGTTCCCCAACCAGGGGTTGAACCTGCACCCTCAGCAGTGAGAGCATGGAGTCCTAACCACTGGACCGCCAGGGAATTCCCCCAGACTTTCATAAAAGTCCCGGAATTGTAGAATTGACTGGAACCCCCTCCATCTGGCCCAGCCCTCCACCTCCAGTGAAATCCCTCCTCTGCTGCCCCTGCAGGGCCTCTCCAGTTGGGGGATGGGCTGTACTGGGACGTCTAACTGGCAGGAAAGGCTCCAATCGCTGACCGCGTTCCGCCCCCCGCGGCCTTCTCACTGGTCTCGTCCTGCCCCGTGGGGTCACCTCAAGTGTCCCCTCTTCCTCCGCCGCAGGAGCCTGCCCCGTCCCGCCCGCTTGCGCGCTGGGCGCGCGGCTGCACTGGCCCCGGGTGTGGGTTTCTCTTCCCAGAGCAGACGTCAGCAGCGGCAGCTCCAGCACCAGCAGTTTCAGAAGGAACTGGAGAAGATCCAGCTCCTGCAGCAGCAGCAGCTGCCCTTCCACCCACCTGGAGACATCGCGGCTCAGGACGCCGAGCTCCTGGACTCGTGCGGCCAGTACTCGGAGAGCTCGGCCACCAGCAGCCCCAGCACATCCCCCAGGGTCTCCAACCACTCGCTCCACTCCAGCGGCTCCGCCTCCAAGGCCACCACCAGCCCCTTCCCGGAGCAGGATGACGAGGGTAAAGCGAGTTGCCGTTTTGGTGCCGCCTTCTCTTTCGTTGGAGCACGACCCGAGGACCGTAAAGCCCCATGCCCTTCCTGGGGGTTTCCAGGGGATTATGAAGTGCTGTCCCCAAGGGTTCACCGAGGTCTCACCCGCCCCCCCCACTCCGGGAGCTGGGCTTCTGCCCCATCCCGAGGCCTCTCCCCCACGGAGGGAGCCACCGTGGCCCTCCCTCCATCTTGCTGCACAAAGGGCTGAGAGTCGCTGCTGACCACAGGTGCACTGGCCCTCTGGTTCGAGAGCATCCCTGAGGCCGGCCAGTGGCCACGTGTAAAGGTGCAGCTGTTGATCTGCTTTCATCCGGGAGGTGGGCTCAGGCCGGCGGTCAGGGCCGGTATTCTGAGGGGATTGATGCAGAACCAGTGCAGGAGACCCCAGAGTCCTGAGTCTCAGGCTGGACACTCTGCTACTGGTCTCTCCATTGCACGCATCCCCCGGCACTAGCTGCATGTTTCCGGTGCAGACCTTTGGGTGGATCTGTAGAGAAGCCCTGTCTTCAGGCTTCTGTCCTCACAGTAATGAAAGTAAAAGCCGGAACAGAGGGCAGGGGCGGGCGAGGAGGCGGCCCTGGGCGTGACTGGGGAGTGGGCCCAACAGCTCCTGCTCGCCAGGGCCCCAGGGGCGTAAAACCTCTGAATCCTCATCCCTCAGTCTGAGCTCAGGAAGCTTGTAGCCACTCTAGCCTCAAGGCTGTTTAGGTTATGTTTGTCCTTTTTTCTGTTCTGTCCCAGATGAGGAAACCAGCATGGTGATGGTTGGGAAAATCTCATTCTGTCCGAAGGACGTCCTGGGCCACGGAGCCGAGGGCACAATTGTGTACCGGTGAGTGGCCTGGAGAGCCCTGAGCCTTCACCACCTCACGTGCAAGCTCCCGTCGGCTCCAGGGGCACAGTGGGGTCATCGCAGTGACCAGATGGAAGAGTTCCCCACAGAGGGAAGTGATGGCCGCGGGGCCGCTGGGTGGTTGGTCAGGGCCCCCCGGGCTGTGAGGCCTTCGAGGCAGCCGCTGCGTCAGGTGGAAGGAGTCCCGCAGGCCCAGGGTTCTCCTGGCGTTTCCACAGCCAACCCCTCTCGCTCCTCGTCCCGCAGTGGCATGTTTGACAACCGCGACGTGGCCGTCAAGAGGATCCTCCCCGAGTGTTTTAGTTTCGCAGACCGTGAGGTCCAGCTGCTGCGAGAGTCGGACGAGCACCCAAACGTGATCCGTTACTTCTGCACCGAGAGGGACCGGCAGTTCCAGTACATCGCCATCGAGCTGTGCGCGGCCACCCTGCAGGAGGTGGGTGGCCCCAGGTCACCGACGGCTCCCTTCTCCCGGCAGCTCGGGCGCAGTTTTAGGGACTGACAGTTTATTTATTTTTTAAATTTCTTTTTAGTAACTTTATTGAGGTTACAATACAACGTATTCGTTTTAAATGTACGGTTTGTTGCATGCTGACAAGGGTATGTACCCATTTTAACCACCAACAGTGGAAATGTAGAGCACTTTCCTCTCCCCAGATTTAGTTGTGTGGTCCCCTCGGCTGCCTGGGGCAGTCTGTGGTTGCAGTTGGTACCTCTCTCCCTCTTGGCCTCCAGGAAACCTGGTCGGTCCTTCCTCCCATCGCCGGTCAGGGCTGGTGTGGGCTAGGAGGATGCTAGTTGATGACTTGAGTCATTAAGATCATCCGTTGAACCCCTTTTGCTCAGTTTCCAGGCTGTGCGACTATTTCAGTATCATTTGGCTTCATTGCAGGCTTACCTGTATGAGGCAATGAACTTGGGTTTCTTACCCTCTCATCATCTCGTTATGAACTAGTAAGCTGGAGCTTTGTTTGTTTGCTTGTTTAAGTCAGTCTTTCAGGGGAAAAGAAAGTCTGCTGGAAAATACGGATTTGAACGGAGAATATTGTCAGTAAAACTTCCCATTTCTTTGTTAAGATATGATCAAAGAAAACGAGCTGACCCAATACCGAATGTTAATTGAAGCAAAAACCTTCGGGCCGAATTTTTCTAAACAAAATTGAATCACTTGAAAAAAGAGAGAGAGAAAGTATGCTGAGGAGCGAGGTCCTGAGGGCCCTGTGCCGTGACCCAGCCTTCATGTCTCTTGCAGTACGTTGAACAGAAGGACTTTGCCCACCTCGGCCTGGAGCCCATCACCCTGCTGCAGCAAACCACCTCAGGCCTGGCCCACCTGCACTCCCTCAACATCGGTGAGAAGCCTCCCCTTACCAGGCGGGGTGACAGCTTGCTCAGGTGGGCCTTGCCTCTGTCGAAGCTCTTTGCTGCCTCACGGAGTCCCTGTTGTTGAAGAAAGAGAGGACGTAACACATGTGAGAGCCAGAAGCTTTACAGGCAGCAGCGGGTCTGCTGAGAATCTGAGGAGGGCGCGTCCCCATCGCGGAAGGAGCCCAAGCGCGGGACTAACCTGGAGTTTTGTGTTAGTTCACAGAGACCTGAAGCCACACAACATCCTGCTCTCCATGCCCAGCGCACACGGCAGGATCAAGGCCATGATCTCCGACTTCGGCCTCTGTAAGAAGCTAGCAGTGGGCAGGCACAGCTTCAGCCGCCGCTCAGGGGTGCCCGGCACAGAAGGCTGGATCGCCCCGGAGATGCTGAGCGAAGACTGCAAGGAGAACCCCGTGAGTGTAGGCGTGGCCCTGTGAAAACTGCAGAAGCAGCCTCTTGTTCCTTGGGGAGTCAGAGCCTCCAGGCCCAGGGGGGCGGGCTGGAGCGCTCACTGCTGCAGGGGGGACGTTTCTGTAGCGAAGAGCTTCTCCCCCGGCAGCACTCTGCTGGCACTCTAACACTGTCTCCTGTCCAGAGGAATGAAAGGGGTGAATGTAGGCAGTTGTCTGTTTTCTTCCCCCCCTACTCTTCCAATCCTTTCCACCCCAGTTTTGGGCAACTGGAAAATCAGGACTTGCGTAAGGTGAGCAAACTTCCAGTTTTCATTCTTTTTTTAATTTGTTTTTGTTTTTCCAGCTTTCTGTTTTGAGAATTTTTAGGCATACAGAAAATTGAGGGCAGTGAATACCTCTGTTCCTCTACCTAGATTCAACATTCGTCCGTATTTTTCGCTTTCTGTCTGTTCCTGCAACCATTCGAATATGAGTGGCAGGCCTCCCAGCCCTTTACCTTAAATACTTCAGCACATGTCTCCCAAGGACAGGTCCATTCTACCTCCTAACCACCTCCCCGTGCTCACACCTCAGCCATTAATACTGTTTCCACTGATACCTAGTATTCAATCCATATTCAAGTTACCCCAGTTGTTCACCAAATGTCTCTTATAGAGCTGGTTTCTGTAAACCAGGACCCAATTAGGTGTGTTTGTTACATTGCACTTGATTCTGTCTCCTTTCATCAACACAGTTCTCCCAGCTTTCTTGTCCCACGACGGTGGCTCTTTGCAGAGTCGGGGCACTTCTCTGTAGAATGCCTCACTCGGGATTCACTCACTCATTTCCTCTTGGTGGTATTTAACTTGTCTGTTCCTTGTATTCCTGTGAACTTGACATAGGTCTAAGGGCTTGACTAGATTCAAGTTAAGTGTTTTTGGTAAGAACAGTCCCAGTCGGGTTGTACCATCACTGCATCCCTAATGGTGATGCCGAGTTGAAGCAGCTGGTGCAGGTGGTGACACTGGCATCTCCCCTTTGTTAGGACTGTGTGGGGGCGCTACTCTGGCAGAGTGTGAATATCCCATTATCAACAGTCACTCACCTGATGGTTCAGCATCCATTGGCAATCCTTGCCTGAATCACTTCATTCAGTAGAAATTCTACATTTATTAGCTGACATTTTTCTGTAAAGAAGAACTTTATTTATATTCCTTTTCCCTCTCTCTCTCTCTGGACTCATGGATTTAAAAAAAAGAGCAGTATAATCCATTATAGTCCTTATTTATTTTTGTTTGTTTTTGGTTTTGTTCCTATTCCTTTTGATACTCAAATTGTTCCAGTTTGGCCAACAGGAGCCCCTTCACGCTGGCTTCTGCATCCTTTTGCTGAGAACCCAGTCGTGTTTGAGCACCTTGCTTTCTAGCCCAGCAAGACACTGAAGGATTATCTGGCGCTCCCCGATCAGACCTGGATGGGATCCGCCATCCTAAAATAGATTAGATTCAGTGGAGCCTCTTATCCTACTCACTGGGAACCGCAGCTGGTCAGTTAATCATAAGGAAATACATACACACCTTAAACATCTTATTTTAACTTTAAGTAAGTAATGTGACTCTTTAAGGAAGTCTTTGATGTAAGACAAGATCTTTTTTTGACTTGGGTCCAACTGAATGGAGTTGTTCGTTTCCTCTCTTGCATGAAGCACACTCACATGCCTTCTGTGACTTCTAGATCGAGACTCAGACATTTCAGACACCTCCTAAGCGATTTGAAAGCAGAGTCCTAGCTTTCAGCTATTTGTGTCCCGTCGCTTACAGTTGAGTCTCCCACATCTAATTCCACAGCAGTTTTTGTAGCAACTCCCTCGCATTGAGTCTTTCCAAAGATTCAGCCTACCTCAAACTTGGCGGCCCGTGTATTTTATCAGCTTACGGAGTATTTAAACTGCAAGGACAAGTGGCAGAGATGAGTTTGGGAAAGAACATAACTGAGCCTAGAGATGAGCCCATAGAGGTGGGGGCAGAGAGGCCCAGCATGCGGGACGCAAGCCCCCAGGGGGCAGCGTGAGTGGTGAGGGTGATGGGGAGTCAGGCAGCATGGGCTGCGGAAAATGGAAAACACGGAGCATTAACGACACAGTCAGTAGGTGAGAAGTGGCCACCAGGTGAGCGCGTCAGTGGTGGTGGACTTGTTCCTCCTGTCCTGAATCTGTCACCCACCTAAGGAACATTCTGGTGAAGTAGAACAAAGATGACTGAGCTCGGGAATAAGACCTGCATCTTGTCCTGGTTTGTCGCTATCCAGCAGTGACCCTGGGCTTGTCATTGAGCCTTTCTGTCCGTGTCTTCATCTGGGGATGGTGACATTTGCTCTGCTCACCTCACAGGGCTCTTGTGAAGGGTGGGTTTTCTCCAGTGTGGAAGGTGACGAGCTCCTGGCTTTCTCTCGCTAGAGCCTCACGTTGTCTGGTGGAGAATCCGAGTGGTGGGGCCTGACGTGAGGGACCCAAGCCGTGCTCGGGAGCCACCCCAGTGTTACACCCCATGTAGACAAGCTAGACATCATACACGCACATTTCGCCTGTAGGCATGGAATGGTTTCACGGGATAAGTGAGACGTGTTATTAGATAACATCAAAGTGAGCTCACTGAAAACTTGTTAAATAATCTTTTTCTGGGACTGTTTTTGAACCAAAAATTTTTTTTTTTTTTTTTTTTGGCCACGCCATGCGGCTTGCGGGATCTTAGTTCCCTGACCAGGGATCAAACCCGCGCCCTCGGCAGTGAAAGTGCGGACTCCTAACCACTGGACCACCAGGGTACTCCCACCAAAAACTGTTTTTATTTCGTTTATTAACCCAGTGTTAAGACCTGTCATATGTGGGCGCCTTGCAAGTCCCTGGGGGTACAACAGGGAAGCGAACGCACAGAAATCCCTGCCCATGAGGAGTTCCGTGCTGGTTGGGTGAAGAATAGCTAGCAGCAAGGAGAGAGCGTCCTGTGGGCCAAACACTGGTTTGAGCCACCGTTTTCACGCTTAATGTGTGCACCTAATCTTCACAGCAGCCCCACGGGGTCATCCTCATTTCATGGTCATGGATGCTGAGGCGCAGGGTGACCAGGGGGCTTCCGAGGGCCAGTGGCAGAGCCAGCGGGCATCCCAGGCACTGGCTCCAGAGCCCAGTTCCCCACTGGGACCTCCAGCGCTCGTGTGGCACCTGCAGGGCGCCCAGCTCTGCTCTGAGGCCATCAGAACCGTCAGCCGGTTCTCCCAAGGCACCTTCTAGGTGGAAGAATCAGCAGCAACACCCCCTTCCTCTGCTGCTGAGTTAGGATGAGAATTCTCCCCTGAAGGCCTGTGATGGCCCGCGTTTCTTTCCAGACCTGCACGGTGGACATCTTCTCTGCGGGCTGCGTCTTTTACTACGTGATCTCTGAGGGCAGCCACCCTTTTGGCAAGTCCCTGCAGCGGCAGGCCAACATCCTCCTGGGCGCCTGCAGCCTGGACTGCCTGCACCCCGAGAAGCACGGTGAGCGGCCCGCAGGGCTGGGGGCCCTCGGGAGCGGCCCCTGCGGGCGGGCGGCGGTGGGACCGGCTCTGACTCCCCAGAGGCCCTTCTTTCCAGCCGCTCGCCCTGTGGGCCTCAGTGAACTGACGACTGGGTCCAGAGCCGGTGGAGGGCTGGGTAGGGTGTCCTCGAAGCGCCACCTTCTGAAGCCAAGCAGCTCCCAGTTTCCTTCAGGTCACACGATGACCTGTGTGACCTGGGTAAGGCCCCCCTTGGGGGACCTCTGTTTTCCAGCTTGTGGCTCTTGAGGGTTAAATAATCTGAGGTCCCTTCCTGCCCTGACGTCTGGGGAGACGGAAAGGCCATGCTGCATACACTGGGCTCTCGCGTGTGGGCCAGTGGTCAGCGCGTGAGGCCTGGGCTGAGGACAGATGGGCCGGGTCCTCGCTCTCCAGGCACGCAGGTGACAAGTCTTTCTGCCTGACTTCAGGGTTTCCCGCATTATAATTGGCCCGTGACACCCCACTGTTGCCTTTTGAAAAAATTTAAACTGTCTTGCTGTTTTGCTCATGGATTAATTTTCCTTATTCCCTGGAGACAAAACAGATGAGCGTAAAGGCCCAGAATCCCATTATACAGTGATGAATGACGGCTGCTCATACCTTGGTATATATTATTCTGATCATCCATCTGGACGTGTATGCATATTTTTATAAAAATGGGGTTAAATAGTGCATAGTATCTTGCAGCACGCTCGTTTTTGAACTTCATCTTGACTCTCTCTGCGTCCGTCCGCGTTCAGCCAGCACGTCATCCTGGTGGCCCACGGTCCAGCGCGTGGAGGCACAGTGGTGTCACCCGAGCCTCTGATATCGACTATTTCCAATCACTCTTTTTCACTCACCGCGCGGGGAGAGCTCTCCTTAGCTGAAGTCTCGTGCAAGCGCTTATGTTATTGGATTGAGTTCCTGTCCGTAGAACCTTGAGTCACAGGGCATGCAGGCTGTCAGGGTTTTGGGTATCTGCTTGTGGCTTTAGGCTGGTAATAACGAGTCGCATGTTTATTCTCCTCCTTTGTAGAAGACGTTATTGCCCGGGAGTTAATAGAGAAGATGATTGCAATGGATCCTCAGAAGCGCCCGTCAGCGAAGCACGTGCTGAAACACCCATTCTTCTGGAGCCTAGAAAAGCAGCTCCAGTTCTTCCAGGTGGAGACATTTGTTTTCTTTATCAAAAATCTTCATGTAACCTTTCCAGTTTTTTTCCCAGAAACTACAGCAAAGGCCAAAGAATAAAACAAATGACCCCATAATTCCATAACCGAGAGATAACCACAGTTGACATTTTAATATATTTTCTTCATACGGGCAGACCGGGTTTGGCTCCAGACCACCCTGATAAAGCAAATATCGCAATAAAGTGAGTCACATGAACTTTTTGGGTTCCCGGTACATATAAGAGTTCATGTTTACACTATACTGTACTCTAAGTGTGCGATAACATTACGTCTGAGGTCAGGTGTCTTCCAGGGACCTTCAGACTAGCCAGGTCACTTTGTTGTGTGTGTTTTTTTTTAAACATTATTAACATTTTTTGATTAATGTCCTTTTAATTAATTAATTTATTTATTTGGCTGCGCCAGGTCTTAGTTGTGGCACGCGGGTTCCCTAGTCTCAGCATGTGGGTTCTTTAGTTGCGGCATGTGAACTCTTAGTTGTGGCATGAATGTGGGATCTAGTTCCCCGACCAGGGATCGAAGCCGGGCCTCCTGCATTGGGAGCGCAGAGCCTTAGCCACTGGACCACCAGGGAAGTCCCTAGCCAGGTCACTTTGATGATGACAAGATGTAGAGCAGGAATGAAGCTCACACAAAGGGACCTTCACCCCCCCAGGGTTAGGATGTAAACTCTCAGCATCTCCAAGCCACGTGTCTTGCGAACACCCCCGGCTTCCGTCCGCGTCACTAGCTGTAACGACTTTGCAGCTCAGCACCGTGTGCCCCCCCGTGTACCCGAGTTGACCGTCAATCCCCCCCACAAGGCTTTCTTCCCGCAACTGCAAGCTAGACGGTCATCTTCTGACCGACTGACTTCATCTTCATCAAAGAAAGAAAAGACTGTGGGCCCCATGAGGCTGCTTGGTGGATCTGTCTCACTGGCGGGGGCTCAGAGAGGCCCGTGCTCAGGTGCATACCTCGGACCCCGCACAGGATTTAGATCCAGGGCCGGGGCCTCCAGAGCCCACACTCTTGTCACCAGCTTTTCTCCTCTGAAAGAAGTCTTGGCGTCATCTGTCTTTCCTAATTGTTTGAATGAGGAGTGACAACCCTGCATCAGTCATGGCTCTGAGCATGTCCTATTCCAGTGGGTACACAAAAGTCACAGGATGCAAATCAAAATGGACCTTTTTTTTTTTTTGGTTCATTGATGAATTCGGATTGCACACGTGGCCCTGTGTGGCATGTATGTGTGAAACACGGGCGAGGCACCGCGGGTCTGAGGTGGAGATAGTCCGTGTGGGCCTCTCCTCAGCGAGTGGCAGACGGGGCTGCTCCCGGGGAAGAGGTGATGGACAGAGGAGAAGGCAGGACGCTTGCTGCCCGGCTCTGGGCTGAGGCTCGGGCAGGGGTGGCCGTCCCGGCACTCAGAGTGTCCGTCCTCTGGCTCTCAGAGCCTCTGCGCACTGACTTTTCCCTGTTGCCCTGTCTCCCTCCCAGGACGTGAGTGACCGGATAGAGAAGGAGTCCCTAGACGGCCCGATCGTGAAGCAGCTGGAGCGCGGCGGGCGGGCTGTGGTGAAGATGGACTGGAGGGAGAATATCACAGTCCCCCTGCAGACAGGTGACCTCGCGGCGCCCCTGGGGTCAGTGTTGGTGGAAGCGGTTCAGAAGCAGCAGCTGTTTCTGAGAAGCAGACTTGGAAACGGCAACTCCAGGCCGTTTGGGGCTCCAAACACCGCTTCTGGGATTGAGGCTTCCTGTGGTTTGGATACAGGTCGCACCGTTGCTCTGACGTGTGTCCCAGTTGTCTCTCAGAGTGACAGGTTAGTGACAGGTGTCATGCTCTCGGCGGTCATTTCTGATCGCAGGTGAGAAAGGGAGGTGGAATTCAGACTAACACTGCCGCCCTGGGGTTCAGTCTGGGGAAACGCTCCTGTCAGCGACAAGAATGGAGTTAGGTCATGATTTGGTCTGATTGCTTGATCCCCAGGAGCCCCAGGAATTGTTTTCTTTCGAAATCTGTTTGTCTGTTACATTGCCTTCCTTGTTTTTTGCCTAGATCTGCGTAAATTCAGAACCTATAAAGGCGGCTCTGTCCGAGATCTCCTCCGGGCCATGAGAAATAAGGTGAGGGCTATGAGCACACGGGGGGCCGGGCGGGGCTGCGGCGCAGCCCCCCTGCTCATATCCCTTCTCTGGGGGTCCTCCAGCCCCCCTGGATGAGGACCTCACAGAGGCTGGGAGGCCTTGGCTACACAGGAAACACTAGAGGCTGCTTCTTCCCCTGCATGAACTTTCTCTCCAGGGAGGGTGAGGCGGGGACACAGGTCACAGTGCAGCCTCTGCTAGAAGCAGGCTCCCGGGTGCTACATCCTTTGCTGACTTGTTTGGTGCCTGGATCTGCACCGATAAACTCCTTCTGACGGGGCCCTTCCTGCCTGGGGCTGGCCCCGTCCTCCCCTCGCCGGCCTCGCTGGGCTCCGAGGCCTCCCCCAAGGGCGGGGAAGCGGCACCAGGAGCGGGAGGGTGGTTCCTTTACCCCGCCTAACGGTCGGTCTTCCTTGAGCGAGGGTCTTGCCCGGGTCCCGCGGGCTCCTCTCTGCTGACTGTGGATCTGTGTCCCCCCCCCGTCCCGTCTACAGAAGCACCACTACCGGGAACTGCCCGAGGAGGTGCGGGAGACGCTGGGCCCCCTCCCCGACGGCTTCGTGCGCTACTTCACCTCGCGCTTCCCCCACCTCCTCTCCCACACCTACCGGGCCATGGAGCTGTGCCGCCACGAGAGGCCCTTCCAGCCCTACTACCACGAGCCCCCCGAGCCCCGGCCCCCAGTGACTCCAGACGCCCTCTGAGCCAGGCGGCCTCCGTGCCGGTGGCCCCGCTGGGACCGAGGGCCGGATCTGTACAAGCCAGAGCCTGGCGTCTCCTGCCGAGCAGGGAGACCAGGCTCCAAAGCCAAGTGCCTCGAGCTGCCTGCTCTGCAGCCAGCAGGGGAGGATGCTGACCCCGGGAAGTGGGCGACGTGACCCCGCCCCCCCTCCCGACCCACGAGGGAGCTGGGAAGACATTGGCCGTGAAAGCTTGACCATCGGGGGACGGCTGCGAAGGAGGGCCATTCCCAGAGGCAGAGAGGAACACCCTCTGCCTTCTCCTGGATGAACTCGCTTCAGACTCGCGTTTCTTTTAAAACTTCCTGTGAGATGCCAGTCTGTGAGCCTTTAAGGAAGAGAGCTGAGGGAACCCTCAGTGGTGCCTACGTGCTGGGCCCGGGAGCATCTCTCTCTTGGACCAGCCGGGCCGAGGTGCGCTAAGTGCAGCCTCTGCTAGAAGCAGGGCTCCGGAGGAGAGGGTGCCCAGGAGGAGGAGGACCTTCAGAGGGCGTCACCCCCAGGGATCGGAGATGCCTCACTGATCACAGACGCGCCCACAGGTTCCCAGGTCACTGTAACCAGTGTTTCCTCGGGGGTGGCGAGAGCCTTGAGGGTGGGGACGCGGTGTGGGGAGAGGCCAGCCTGGAACTCTGGAAGGTGAGTCTGTGTCTGCGGGTCTCTCAGAAACAAAGAGGCTGCTGCGTTCTGAGACAGCTGTGGCCCAGGGCACGGGTGGCCTGAATGGTGGCCTTTGGTGGAGTCGTGCCCTGGGGCGCTTGGGGATGTTTAGGAGCATTTGGGGGCAAGAGGTGATAAGTCCCCTGGCCTTGAAGGAAAGCAGCTCTGACCCAGGCAGGGACAGGCCTTTGGGACCAGAGGGGAGCAGGCCAGGTGGGACACTCACGGCCCCCCGGGGAGAGCCCTGGCCAGCAGGTAGGCAATGAGGCTGCTCTGTCCCTGGGGCCGGCAGGACGGGCCAGGGGTTAGAGGGCCAAGGCCAGGGTCACCACACACTTTGTGGGCAGGCTTTTATGTTTCTCTTGGCAGATTTTAATAACTTTATATTTTGATCATACTGTAGAATGCTACATTAGCGTGAGCTAAACTTAACTTGAAGCTTGTGAGGAAGTAATGCAAGATATAGAATACATCTTCTATTTTGTAAGGTACGCAAAGTCCCATCCCCTCCAGAAACACTGTTCATATGTAGAACATTCTCTAATGCTGACGAGTAAAACGTTATAGCAACACTGTATACATGTATGAAAATAATATTCTCTAAATTATGTCAATACCGTGGGATTTTTCCCCCTAAAATTAATATAATTTTTAACTTTAGTTTTAGTCAAAAATTCCTCTGTCTTTTCTCTACCGAGAGCCTTAGAGGTTAAATGCAATCAGGGTACCATGTAAGGAAGCGTTTTACGTGTACTTTCTCCAGCCAGGGGAGTGGATCATTGCAGTTCGGTCCTAGTGAACCCAGAGATTCCACTCAGGAGGAAGAATGTTACTGTCTAGTTTTACTAACTGACAGAGAAATCGCTGTTTCCTCTCCTTGTAAGACGTTTTCTGGTGGTGGATTTGAATGAGGGCCACTCATCAAAAGCACTCATTCTGCCTTCAGAGAGTTCAGTTCCCTTCCTTTCCTAATGCCTAACGTCACTTTTTTTCCTTTTCTCCTTTAATATTATCCTACATCTTTAAACCTCATCAGTTACCTCATTTAGACCTGGGAGCCCCGGCATCCTTGGTCAGCATCGTGGTGTCTTGTACCACGCTGCCCGTTTTTCACAGCCGGATGGTTTTCTTCTCCCCGCTCTGATGCTCCTGGGCCAGCCCCCTCCCGCGCTGTCCTGTGGCGGCTCTGCAGGTCGCTTTGCCGCCGGACCTGATGGTGAGACAGTACGAGGTGGAGAAGGTGCCACGAGCGATTTAAAGGACCGTCAGCTTCCTGTGTTGGGGGCAGTGGTGGGCGGGGCAGCTGCCTTGCCTCGTGGTCGCTGCTGAATGTTCTCTCTGGGGAGTAGCCAGGTCATTCTCAGCAGCCCAGGGTTTATGTCATCTCTCTGTTTTGGCCCAGCTTGCCTCCAGGACAGCTTTTTAAAAAATTCCTTTTCTGCTTGCAATACTAGTTTTTAACCACCCAACTTTCTCAAACTCATTTATTCAATGTATTTTATTTGAGCACTTACTATATGAGCTGGACAGGATATCGCATGCTAGGGACACAGGTGAACAAAATAGGCAAAACCTCGGCTTTCATACGAGCCAGTGATAGAGAGACGGCAGTGAGTAAATATCAGTGCTGCGAAGAAGATGCGGGCGTGGGGAAGGGCGTGCATTTGGGGTTTTCACCCATCAGATCCAGGGTCAGATTGCCTTCTGTCCACCTTCTCTCCGTCACCTTTGGGAACCCAGTCACCCGTCAGTCCTCCAAGTGGCTTGAAAAGGTCTCTTGTGGGCACCATCTGGTTTATCCCATCCTGGTCTCTAGAATTCTGGTTTCCTGTTGTGCTCAGCGCAGCGGGAAGGTGTCTTTCTTTCTCGAAAAGAGGGCTCTGCAGCCTGCCACGTGTCCTGCCACTGCTGAGCTGTTTGATCTTTAGTACGACTCTTGGAAGGCTGTTTGACTTTTTACAAGTACACCATCTTCATCTTTAAGACAGAATTTATTCGCGTCTGTTAGGGATCCCAAGGACACCATAATCTATTTAAATCTTGTGTTGACCCTGGTATTGAATCTGTCTTTGGCACACCTGCCAGAATTCTCATGTTGCTTACTGAGTCCTTTTAACTTCAATTTTTAGAGAGCTCCACCTGTCACTGGGCACCAGAGCGTCTGCACTCTTGGGAATCATTGGTGTTACATGATAAGTCGCTAAACCACCTGGTGGCTGATGTATAAAATCCCAGATGCAAAGGTCCCCTCCCATCTCCCCCTCACTCAGTGCAAGAGCCGTCATAGGCTCTTCCCAGGGAGACATTATTCCGACCCATTACATGTATTTCAGTGGAAGAGCCACAGGTTAGCGGGTCCAGCAAAGTGTTTCCTTCCCACCAACTGGAGAAGAAAGGTCCTTATCAGAGCTCGCCCTGATCCTTTGGGGGGGGTTTTGTGTGAACGCGATTCATTTATCACCGCAGTGAAAGAGATGAACTGGTGGTTGATCTGACCTTGAAGGTGTGGGGGGCCTTTGGGTTGCAGGGCTTTGTCCTCTTGGCCACTTTCTTCTCTGAAGTTGGACTGTGGCCAGGCTTGGATTTCCCAGGGCTGTTCTCACTGTGCATCTCTGTTCATCGGATCCTCAGCCTTGAAGTCCTCCAGGAAGGTGGGCTGGTTCCGTTTTCACAGCCTTCTGTGCGGGAAGACAGAGCACAGCACACCCGTAAGGAGCCTCTTTAAATTCTCTTTAGCTTTCTCTCTGCTCATTTAGCTTCTGAAATCCCTCTTCCTCGTATTTTCCAGTGTTTCTTTTCCTTGGCCACCCTTCACCATCCTGGAGTAGTTGTTTCAGTTGACTGTGGTCTGGCGCGTTGGCCTTGCCTGGAAGAAAGTCGCCAGGTGTCCTGTACAGATGAGCCAGAATTCCGCCTTCCAGTGTTGGACCCGTTATCCTTTAAACCAAAGTGTCTACTCTTCCTGTACTTGGTTTTCTTTATGAAACAGTGATTTCCACGAGTAACAGGTCCCGATTTTTTTTATCGGCACTTAAATCCTCTCTGTATTCATTGGAAAACCACAAAGACAGCATCTGCGACGAGCCTCCCCCCTAGAGCAGCCTTAACCAACACTTCCAGCCAAAGTCCCCACCCCACTCGCCTCACCCTGTGCTCTTGAGTGTCTGGCGGGTACAGTATTCCTTTTCAGTGTCCCAGAAGCTGTGACGGGGGAGTCCCCGCTTTACCTAGAAAGCATTACCAGTCAACTCTGCAGCATTTGCAGATGCAAACCTTATGTAGTGTTTTTTTTTGCAATGGCCTATTTATTTAACCTATTTATATTTATTTAATTTTTACTCTGAAGTGTATCCAGTGACAATTGCACTTGCTTAAAGCACATCAGATTTGCTTTGGACAACACCCCTGACCATTTTAAAACTGGAAAAGGAAAAGTTATACTGTATCCTTCCACAGGATGGACGCCTTATAGTAGTTTTGTCATTAAAGGATAAATAATTTGGTTGGGGTTAAAATGTTAATTTTTAAGTGATTTTTTTTTTTTTTTTGAATTCTGTGCCATT
Source organism: Balaenoptera musculus (assembly GCF_009873245.2). Taxonomy (NCBI): domain Eukaryota; kingdom Metazoa; phylum Chordata; class Mammalia; order Artiodactyla; family Balaenopteridae; genus Balaenoptera; species Balaenoptera musculus. Next base: position 14,761,099 of record NC_045804.1, read on the forward strand.
GTGTCTTCTCTGTGGACAGTTAATTGTTTGATGGGTCTGTGTTAATTGTGTGATACAATCCTCTGTGGAACCTAAAATCCTCTTTTTAGCTTAATATTTTATAAACTGCCCAATTGTACAATTTTTATGTGTATTTTTAAAGCTTGATGATGTGAGGATATCTAAGTTAAACGGCCTATTTTTGTACCTCCTGTACAGTTTTATAATTCTGCTGATTGATAATGGCACCTTATGTTGAGCCAACCTCAAATAAAAGTAGTTTTAGATTTGGAAGCCAGCTCCATCTTCTTAAAGACTTGACCACCACTCTCAGACCAGGGGGTCGTTCTTGGCTGTCTTCCTGGGTAGGAGTCTGGCTGGTGAAGCGGGAGCAATGGGCTTAGCGGGTGGGAGGATGGATGGGAGGGGTGTATTTGTTTACTTGCTGGTGTTCATGGCAGGGTCCGGGGGCTGGAGAGTCCTCCTTCGTTTCTGTGGGCAAAGCTTCCTTGAAGCACTGCAGGAAGTCCCCCGAAGTATTGATTTGGGCTGAATTCCAGGAAGGTGGCCATGTTGGGACAGACATGCCTCCTGATGAGGCAGGGTTTGGGGCAGGTGTAAATAGGTTATAGGACCAGGAAATCCGCAAGGGGAAAAACACCAGGGAGGTAACTCAGCCAACACAGCTACGGGAAAGCCACGACCTGTGCGTGTCAGAAGCACGTAAGACATCCGCCCAGACGCCAAGGAATGAGCTCAGCAGCCAGTCTGTTGGATTTCAGGGTCCTGCCAACATGCTTTCACCTTCTCTTAGCCCATCCGCTCTGGTGAAATCAGAGGAGGCTCTGCTTTCTCTTGCACCACCAGGAAGGGGCTGCTCACAGGAGGACCCCGAGGGCCCACCGGCCGCAGGACGGCGTAGCAGGGGCTCTGCGTGGAGGCTGGCTCCCTGTGCTCTGCCAACCAGCATCCCATCCCCCCACTCCCCACCCCCACCCCCGCCCAGTGGGCACCAGGAGTGCACCTGAGAGCCATGGACACACCCTCTGTCCGAAGCGCTGGTCCTTGGATGCAGCCAAATCCAAGGGCGGACGCGGGGCTTCAGGACCCTGCTGGCACCTGCTGGCTGCTTCCTGTTGCTTGATGGCAGCAGAGACGGCTCTTGGGTTCCCCGCAGAGCTATTAAGCCAGGGCGGGGATCGTGTCCTGGACTGGCTAGTAGCACCCTCAGCTGCCCCTGAGAACAGGGAGAGGTGCGGGCCCTCGGGAGGGAGGCCAGCAGGTGGTCAGGCCAGGGCCACAGTCTCAGGGCACTGAGGTAGGGTGTGTCGCTTTCATGCTGAGTCAGTGTAGGGCTGGGAAGAGGATTTTTTTTCTGAGTGTTTTTGTTATTAAATCTATGTGCAGATATACCCAACTGTATTCCATCAGTGAACGCACCTACTTGTACTATCTTTCTATGTTTGTGCCATCTCTCTCATGACGTGTGCTAGAACCATGCCTTAGCGTCACGAGACCGTAACAGCCAACATCACAGCCCAGCCTGCTTGGCCTTCCCGCGGGGCTGGGCACTGCACTGGGGCGTCTGTGCCCCAGTGGCTGGTGGGCCTCATTCCTCTCTCCCTGCAAACCGGTATTTCCCCAAGATCAAGAACATTTAAATGAAATTAGAACATTCTTTAACACCATACGCAAAAACAAGCTCAAAATGGATTAAAGACCTAAATGTAAGGCCAGATACTGTAAAACTCATAGAGGAAAACATAGGCAGAACACTCTCTGACATAAATCACAGCAGTATCTTTTTCAGTCCATCTCCCAGAGTAATGGAAATAAAAACAAAAATAAACAAATGGGACCTAATGAAACTGAAAAGCTTTTGCACAGCAAGGGAAACCATAAACAAAACGAAAAGACAACCCACAGAATGGGAGAAAATATTCACAAATGATGCGACCGACAAGGGATTAGTCTCCAAAATTTACAATCGGCTCATGCGGCTTAATATCATCAAAACAAAGAACATTTAACATCCTTCACTTTGGTGAGAGACTGCCTAGACCCTTTGCCAAGGCCAAAAATCAGGTCATGAGCCCGTGTCTGGGCCAATGAACTGTGGGCAGAGGAGCAGGGCTGGTGAGACCATGGCAGCCCCTGGGGTTCCCAGGGAAAGTTTCCTGAAACAGGAGGGGCAGGGCAGGCAAGAGAACAACTGTGTAAATAAACTTGGCCTCTGAGAGGGCTGGCAGGTGAGCCCGATAAGTACTCTTCCCTGCCCCCTCCTCCCTGAGCCTCTCCAAATCTAACTTCCCCTGCCCAGCCTGCCTCAGTGATTTGGATGAAGCCACAGAAATACGCTCAGCAAGTTTGCTAGCAGGCAACGCAAAGCTAGAAAGAGTAACTAATCACCAAGACGATACATGACCCAATTAGGAGTCCAGAAGATATCGGGAAACCGGAATGCTGAGCCCAAACAAAGGTGATGGGAAATCCATCAGACCTTGACATTGATGATGGGGCTGGAGGTGGAGGGCAGGGCCGTGAGCGGCCTGGAAACTGTTGGGGACATTTATTTTTTTTTTTTAAAGATTTTTTTGATGTGGACCATTTTTAAAGTCTTTATTGAATTTGTTAGAGTATTGCTTCTGGGTTTTTTTTTTTTTTTTAATGTTTTCGTTTTTTGGCCCCGAGGCACGTGGGATCTTAGTTCCCCTACCAGAGATCGAACCCGCACCCCCTGCATTGGAAGGCGAAGTCTTAACCTCTGGACCGACAGGGAAGTCCCCGTCACAGACATTTGAAGACACAGGAGTTTGGCCTAGAGAGACGTGGGGGCAGCTGGTGGGCGCTCGGATGTCTGTTGTGTGATGAGAAGCAGGCTTTGCCGTCTTGCTCCAGAGGGTCTGAGCTGGAAGAGGGGGAGCAGGGTCCCCGACAGCAGATCCCGGCTCCAGGAGGGAGGGCTGCCTAACAGCTTGAGCCGCCCAGCAGGGCCAAAGGAGGATTGCAAGTGAGCGAGTGGAGGAATCCAAGAGAGGGGAAGGGCCTCACCCTGAACAGGCGAGGGGAATTCTTCTTTGGGTCAGAGGTTGAACTCGGGTCCCTTCCAAATAAGCATCTGTGCCTGAGGCCCACCCCTCCCTGTTATGAGTTCCTGGAAAAGGGCTGCCCAGTGGATGTGAATCACAGGAAGTGGGGGGGGGAGGCGCCCAGCAAGAACTGTTCACAATGGGGTGGGGTGGGGTGGCCATGCTCCAGGATTCTCCAGGGGCGTCCGCTGCTCCAGACGAGGTGCACTGAGAGGTGGCTGGTACCAGGTGAGAGACCCAAGGGCCACAGCTGACGCGTCGAGGACAACTTCCCTAAGTTTGTAACTTAAGAATACTAGTTCCAAGGGAGATTAAACTTAGAAAAAAAGGGCTCAATGACCAAATAAGTTCAGGAGATGCTGAATTAAATAAAGATTCCCTATTCACTGTAATACCATTCAGAGGCCTTTCACATGCTAACGGGATATTCTCCTAGAGGGGATATACCCTTATCTCCAATTTTTGCCTTTAATTAAAGAAGAAAAGAAAAGAAGGAGGGGTGTTTGGAGTGGCAGAAATAATGCTATATTTTCATCAGATCTTATTTTCCTCTTTCCGGACACCCAGGAAGACAGCAGTCCCAGCCTCCCTTGAAGTTAGGTTAGGGCATGTGACCAATTCCGGCCACTGGTCCATTTAAGAGCCGGCACGACACTCCTGTGCTCTCCGTTCGACTCAGTGATGGGCCATCGTGGAGGCACAAAACGGAAGCCATGTGAATCACAGAGTCACCTGACTCAGAACAGACTTCTCATCAGCAAAACAAGAAACCCTCGCGCTCGGCCATGGAAATGTCTGGGTTCATCACCGCGGCTGAGCTGAGCCCTCCTGACTCAGACAGTAGGTACAGGTCCAGGGAAAAGGCCACTACATACGCCCGGGAAATGTGAGGCCCATGCTGGACTGTCTGCCTTTAGCAGGATCGGAAGCTGGTGCTCTCAGACGACGCAAGGGCGCGGAGAAGAGGGATTCTCTACCTGCTGCTCTGACTTTCCCCACCAACAGCTACCGTGTTTGGCCTTGATGTTTACCTGGAATGGCTTACCTGGATGGTTACCGTGCTGGGGCGACACCTGATGCGATGTAGGCTGAACGCAACTAGGGAAGGTGCGTGGGGCAGGGAATAGCACATCCCCCACTGCCCTCCCTTGGCACAAGCTGCAGGGTTTGTGGTGGTCTTTTCCCAGGGGCTGAGATGGCCAGGTTGGAAGGGAGGGGGTGGAGGGTGAAGATGGAGAGGAGGTGCCTTCTCCTCAACACCCAGAACAATTTTAGGGGGAGCGAAGGGGGGACAAAGGGTCAGAAGGTGGGTAACTTACACTCGGCCCCCCGAAGTGTGGAGTTGAGGTCTGACCTCCATTCTGGGAGGCTCAGAAGCCCACCTTCTTTCTCTCGTGCTGCAGAGGGAAGAAACAGGAAAAACACAATAAAACCGCAATGCTGAAAAACACAATAAAACCACAGCTGTTGCTTAGCAAAGCTGCTCTTCCCCTTGCAGCCTGTGAGCTGTGGTTTGTCACTCCAGGTGGCTGGTGGCTGTCACGGGGGCTGGGAGGGCAGGCAGAGAGTGGAGAAACTGTTGGTTGAAAATGAAGCCCTCTTACGTTGGATTTGCTGTAACCAGATTGACAAAGCCCAGTGCCGTTTTCCATTTGTTGATTTTTGTTCCTCTTGGAAATTTTCCTTACCTTATTTTCCAAGTTTTCTGTGACACTTTTGTTAGTTTCAACAATCCTTTTTTTTTTTTTTTTTTAATGGCCCCGCAGATTGCGGGATCTTCGTTCCCCGACCAGGGATTGAACCCAGGGCCACGGCAGTGAAAGCACCGAGTCCTAACCACTGTACCGCCAGGGAAATCCCTCAGCCATCTTTTTTTTTTTTAATAAGATTTTTTATCTATTTATTTATTTATTTATGTTTGGCTGCGTTGGGTCTTTGTTGCTGCGTGCGGGCTTTCTCTAGTTGCGGCGAGCGGGGGCTACTCTTCGTTGCAGTGCGAGGGCTTCTCATTGCGGTGGCTTCTCTTGTTGCAGAGCATGGGGTCTAGGCACATGGGCTTCAGTAGTTGTGGTACGCAGGCTCAGTAGTTGTGGCTCGTGGGCTCTAGAGCGCGGGCTCAGTAGTTGTGGCGTGCGGGCTTAGGTGCTCTGCGGCATGTGGGATCTTCCCCGACCAGGGCTCGAACCCGTGTCCCCTGCATTGGCAGGCGGATTCTTAACCACTGTGCCACCAGGGAAGTCCCTCAGCAATCATTTTTAATCTCCAAGGGTTCTTGATCCCTGTCCCTTTCTTACGGGGAAATTAGTATGTGAGGAAAACAAATAGACTTTTTTAGAAAGTGTTTTTCAGTTCCCTGTATTATCTCTGTATCCTTTGAGATCATTTTTGTTTATCTTGATCTTTCCCAAGTTGCAGATTTTCTTAAATGTCTGGTGATCCTTGATAGGTTACACACACTTAAAAATGAGGCCATGAAAAGGTGATTGAGGCCCCATGTTGGTGGGTAGAGCTTGTCAACTGATGAGCTCTGTTTTTAGGTAACCATATGGGAACCCTTAAATGCCAGCTTGCAGAGGTCTTTGCTCTGGGGTTCTTAAGTGTCTTTGGAGAAGAATTTTCTGATCGTTGGCCTTGGGATTGGCTACTGCTGTCTGCCCCTCTACATCAGGCGTAGGGAGGAAGGGTCAAATGTTCTATGAAGCAACTTCTAGTTAAATCCAGTTCCCACATGTCACTCCCAACCTCCACCCTCCTTCCCTGAGTCTCCAAGTTGAAGCTTCTCTCTGGTTCCACTGGGTAAATCTGCCCTCCTTAGCTACATCTCACTCATGCATAACTGTAGGTGGAGGCAACCTTGGCTAGAGCTGCAGCCTGCAGAGGAAACCTTGTCTGTTTGGGGATGGGGGATACCGTGTGGGCACAGCAGGTGCAAAGAGGGGACACTGGGGGCGTGGATGGGAGAGTGGTTGGCCTTGGGGTCCAGACTGATGGAGGGAGACAGGGATGCGGTCAGAGAAGATTCTGGAGATGAAGAATATGGAGGCAAGCAGTATTGCATGGTGACAAAGTAAGATGTGACTGAAGGGGTGAGTGGTAGGATGGAGGTAAAGACTTGTAGTTGAGGAATGGAGCAGATGTTGGTGCTCAGGTGGGCCTTCTGGTAGACACAGTGGTTGCCCAGGGTGACAGCAGGAGTCAGGGGTGGGGGAGGTGGGGGGAAACAGGAAGAGCCAAAGTCCTCCATGAACCCCAGGTAGGAGGAGGAACGGCTATGAACTCCAAGTAGGGGAAATGGCCTTGAGATGCAGAGCTGGCACATGAGGGAGGGCTCGCTTCCAGAACGCTGAAGCCATGAGGGGCCAGCCAGTAACCAATGCCTGCCCAGCCCCGAGATACGAGGAATGGGGGAAGAGACATCCTCACAGGGGGGCCCGGCTCCAGTCAGGGCAAGAAAACAAAGGGAGGGTCTGTGCAGGGGTGAGGGATGTGGGCAAATTTCTCTCCAGTAAAACACGTTTCAGGGGGCAAACGGGGAGACTTTGAGGGAAGGGGAGCACTGATCTGGAAATGGGTGAAAGCTCAGGAGCTGGTGGGAACCCAGCAGCTTATACCACAGGCTGAGGAGGCCCAGGACTCTGCAGGTGGGTGGATTAACTTGCCCTCCGGTTCTGATTGGATCATTATGGGAAGTGGCTCAGAAGCGCCAGGAGGTTGCTGGGCCCTTTACTTCATCAATGACTGAAGCCCTTTTATTTACAAGAGGAACTGAGGAGGTTCTCTGTTGTTGTGACAGAACCTGATTGTGGCTGGGTGGCCTCATTACAGCTGCAGAGCTTGCCCAGAGCTGGCGGAAAGGGAGGCCAGGTTCAAGCCCCTGAACTAGCCCAACAAGGTCCCATTGCTGCCACTGGGCCCAGACCCTGTGGCTGTCACCTCTGACCCTGGACATATACTCTAATGGTTAAAAAACATAAACACCTGGTAATATCTAATTGATTTTTTTAACTAAAAATTTTTTTATTGAAGTATAGTTGATTTACAATATCTTTTTTGTTTCAGGTGTACATCACAGTGATTCAGTTTTATATATATATGTATATATTTGTAATACATATTTATGTATATATATACATATATATATTCTTTTTCAGATTCTTTTCCCTAATAGGTTATTACAAAATATTGACTATAGTTCCCTGTGCTCTAATTGATTTTTAAAAAGTGATCTTTGACTATACTCAAATATTTCTTCTTTTTTTTTTTTTTTTTAAAGAATTTATTTATTTATGACTGTGTTGAGTCTTCGTTTCTGTGCGAGGGCTTTCTCTAGTTGCGGCAAGTGGGGACCACGCTTCATCGCGGTGCGCGGGCCTCTCACCATCGCGGCCTCTCTTGTTGCGGAGCACAGGCTCCAGACGCGCAGGCTCAGTAATTGTGGCTCACGGGCCCAGTTGCTCCGTGGCATGTGGGATCTTCCCAGACCAGGGCTCGAACCCGTGTCCCCTGCATTGGCAGGCAGATTCTCAACCACTGCGCCACCAGGGAAGCCCTCAAATATTTCTTAAGCTAATCCTCAGTCCCCAAAAGAAAACAGCCTCACAGTAAAAAAAACAAGAGTATGTCTCTTGGATTTTTACCTTTGCTCTCTAACAAGCCAAGGAGCTGTCTTTGGCGTATTTCCTAAGGAAAGGGTTCAGTTTCCCATCTGAGTTCCTAGTAAAGCATCTCAGTTTATTCTCGCCCTTGTAGTTAAGGTTAAAGGAAGAAAAGGGCAGCTGGCTACCCTGACATCCCTGCTTTCCAGAGAGAAGGTTCTCTCCCTTCTATGAGAGACCCTCTCAGGCTTGCCCTCTCTCAGCTCTTTGGCTGTTTGGTGTTTATGGGTAAACTTGCTGCATCTATATAGATCACCCCCTTTAAAAATATTCTCTCAGGATCCCCGCTCATTTCAGACCTCCTTGTGATTGTAGACGAATATCACCTACAGCTGACCTAATGGTCAGACATTTTAGACTGGGTGGCAGGACACTTGCTCACTGTGGGCACTAGATGGCGTCATGCGCAGTCACTGTTCCTCCTGGGACCCCAGCATCTTAGTTCAGCAGGTCACCTTCCACGGCTACTGGTTCCTCCTCCCCACTCTGCAGGGTAGCTCCCCATGAGAGGGGGCTGGGGTCCAAAAAGAAGACCAGAGGGCCTGGCTTTATAAACAACTCAAGTCCTTCATGAGCCAGTAGGTTTCTAAGTAATACATATTCACAAACTTTTCTCACTCGAGGACTAAACATAACCTGTATAACATAACATCATATGTCGGGCCCCTCCCTGTATGGGGGTGGTCTTGGGGTCTGACACTCTGTAGACCCATGCAGTAGTCAAGCCACGTACTAGGCTGTCCTTGAGCATAGCCTATAAGGACAGAGAAAAGTACATGTCCAGGCACCAGCTGTAACAACCACCACAATCTTGGTTGAGTGCTCACCATGTGCCAGGCTCTGACTCAATGTTTTGTAAATCATTATAAAAGCCTTTGAAGGGGGCTGTGAGGTGGGCGAGAGGGCCTTAGAGCTTGGTTGTGAGATCCCAATGGCCTGGACTTGAATCTCTTGCTGCTGCATGCCTACTCAATTACCATGCATAGTATGCATACATAATAAGCACGACCCCATTTTACAGATGAGCAAACTGAAGCTCAGCTAAGTTAAGCAACTTGCCCAAGGTCACACAGCCAGCAATGGGCTGAGCAGAGATTCATGCACAGTTCCTTGTAACTCCACTCTGCTAGACTGACCCCGCAATCTCCGTCATTCAGTCTACAGGCCAGTGAGCCTACAGCCTGCTCTAGGAAGCACTAGCCTTCCATGGCCCTGGCCAGCATTTCTACTCCAAATCTCTGGTTTCTACTTGTAGTTGTGATTACCTTGACTTTATTTAAATTGAGAACACCTTTTCATTCTTACAAACACAGTGTGGTCCCAGGGCCAGAACCATCGGCATCACCTGGGAACTTGTTAGGGATGCAAATTCTCAAGCCTCACCCCAATGAAAAGCTCTGGGGCTGGGGCCCTCCAGTGATGCTGATATAAGCTAAAGTTTGAGAACATTTGCTGTGAAACATGCCTCTCATAAAACCAAGCCACTAGCTTAAGTCTAACTAGCATTTATTGTACCTGTTCTTGGTGGTTCAAAGGGGAAGGCACCAGAAACTTAGCAGAGAAGGGAAGGATATAAACAGACGTGAAAAGTGATTTGCTCATAAGCCACAAAATGGGTAGAGGAGGAGAGGGGAGTTGAGGAGGGGATACTGGCCCAAATGATGCATCAGAACTGTCTGTGTAGCTTTTTTTTTTGCTACACCGCACAGCATGTGGGATCTCAGTTCCCCGACCAGGGATCGAACCCGCACCCCCTGCATTGGAAGTGCAGAGTCTTAACCACTGGACCACCAGGGAAGTCCCTGTATAGCTTTTAAAGCGGGCACACGGGGTTATAGTTGGACGGTTCTGGGGTGGACCCAGCAGCTGCACTGCGAAAAGCTGCATAGGTGGTTCTGCTCTGCTGTCAAGAATGGGAACCCTGCCCTAGTGGGAAGAGCTTTGGGGGCTTCAATCAGGCTTCGGCATCCAGGGGGAGCATAACACTTTGTAACATGAAAGACAACGCCCTCCCTTCTGAAGATGGACCACCCCCCCCCCTTAGTGTTTCCCTCCCGCACGCTGACTGTCGGGGGTTTGCGGATGTCTGCTGCCCCTCGTGCGCCCTCTGTGCCCTCTGCCCTCTAACCCCTGTCATCCCCAATACCAGACCGGCCCACACCTCCGTGCCGGCCCCTGGGCTCCTGTGTGAGTTCTCACCCAGCTATCTGCTCTTCCACCCTGAGTGCTGGTTCTCAGCGCTGTGCACATTGGAATCACCTGGAGAGCTTAAAAAAACAACATATACACATACATATGTATACATATGTACATCTATACACACGCAATGTGTAACTCTTGCAATGTACAATATTTGAGACATACTAAAAATTATTTATCTGAAATTTTTAATTTAACTGGGTGCCCTGTATTTTAGGAGAGTCAGAAATAGTGATGGTGACGGGGTCTAGAGCCCTTGGACAGGGGACTGGTCAGTGAGATCCACTGGGAGTCCAGGCTCAAGCCCACTTCCTGGGCCCTTTCCCTCTTTGTGCCCCCATCTCCAAAGGCAGGATGTGCTTAGCCAGCAGGGAGGTCTCATGGGCCTCCTCCCCACCCCCTGCTCCAGGTTATTACAGACCCAGCTCTGATTAGTGGCTATGGGACCTGATGCCAAGTGAGCTGCTGGGGGGCTCTGTCGGGGCTCCTGCCACGTGGCCTCAAGCACCCACAGTCTCTTTCCAGGCGGTTCCCTCTTTACTCCCCTGGACCGAGGAGTGCCCAAGTGCAGCGAGATGCTATCTCTGACAAAACAAAGTCTGAGATTGGGACTGACATATATACACTAATATGTATAGAATAGATAACTAATAAAAAAATGGAGATAAAATTTAAATAATGGCTTAGCATTTCAGCTCTGAGAATAAAAAATATTTATAACAAGTTCTAATAAAATGTATTCATTTCTTTATTAAAAAAACCAAAGTCTGAATTGTGAAGGAGCAGTGAGTCAGGCACAGGAATCTGCGGTGAACTACATACACACTTGTATTCATATTTTCCTCATTGCTCTGCAGTTGGGCTTTCAACAACTAAGAATTAGAAAAGCTGTTGTCAAAATGCCGTATTAACTTCCTAGAACTTAAACCACAATATGGTGGAGATGTTTCTCTAACCGGTGTCTTATCACTCACCCTCTTGTTGTGAAGAACCAGCACCAAATTAAGCCACTGGTGCCAGGGCCAGTCCAGGCAATGTGCGGTTTTGTTCTGGAACATTCCTTTGTTGACTGATGGGGTTCATTGTCATGATTCATGGTCTCTTACTCTGGACTCTGCAGAAACCAGCTAAAATTGGCATAAGCAAAAAAAGGCGAAAGGATTGGCCTGTGGAAACCAACCTGCAGGAATGGACCTCAGGAATGGCTGGAACCAGTAACTGGGACACCATCAGAAAATTTTCACCTCTACTCTGTGCATTTTGACCTCCTCACCTCCTGCAAACCCACCTCCCCCCGTGAATGTAAGGCACAGCCTTAGGCAGTGTCTGTCCTCCAACCTCTGCAACCAGGAGGAAAAGGCTCTCTTTCCCCAACTTGTTTAAAACAAAACAAAACAAAATCAAGGGAAGACCTGAAGGTTGGGTACCATGATGCCAACCTTGGAAATCATTTGACCAGGAAGGTGGGATGAAGTAGGAAGACAGAAGTGCCCAAGAAAACCTGTCAAAAAAAGAGAAAGGAGAGCTTCCCCTTAAAAAAAGATAAGTCCAGACATAACTCCTGGGGAAAAGATGAATGAGACACGCACCCTAATTTGTGTCTACGACAGATGCTATCAAAACTGTAAAGTCACAAGGGCCCCTCAAAGTCTTGCTGTGACGTCCCCACCCAACGTTCTACGTTGGCTTTGTTTGACCGGCAGTATGACAGGAATATTTCAAAAGAACTTCTATGAAGAAATCAAGGCACAAACGTACCAAGAGGGATCGCTTCAAAGCCAGCAGACCTTCAGCGTTCGTGGCCTTGACTGTCCTGTTGGTCCCTGACGTGATCTAATTTGTGTTTTCGCTGAGCCGGGAGTTTCAGTGGTAGTTACGAGGGGCGGAGCTGTGGGAGCAAAACCTCTGCTTGTGGGTGAGCCCAGCACCCACCTCTGCTCCCAGCTTTGATACTTTTTGCCTATTGGTACAAAGCTACTCTGCCAGGGTAGGTTTTTTAAATTGCTAGGCGAGGCGGCCGCTGTGAAAAGATCTGAGAATACGATAGTTCTTAGTTGTTAAGAAGGTGTTTTTGGTGGCAGGGCACGTCAAATACAAGGAAGACCCAGCTCTGTGATGTTGACAAGCCTCCTGCAGAGGTTCAGAGGGCAACTCATCCTGGAACTGTCTCATCAAAGGCTCCCAGGAGTGCAGAAACTGCACATCAGAAGAGAGACTGGAGAGAGACTTCCCTGGTGGTTCAGTGATTAGGACTCAGCACTTTCACTGCCGTGGCCCAGTTCAATCCCTGGTCAGGGAACTAAGATCCAGCAAGCCAAAAGAAAAAAACAAAAAAATTAAACGTAGAACAACCATATGATCCAGCAATTCCAATTCTGGGTATTTGCCTCAAAGAGTTTGAGTTGCCTCAGAGCAGGGACTCAAAGACATGTTTGTACACCCATGATCACAGCAGAATTATTCACAAGAGCCAAAAGGAGGAAGCATCCCACGTGTCTATTGACTGATAAGCGGATAAACAAAATGGGGTGTATTCATACAAGGTGGTGTTATTCAGCCTTAAAAAGGAAGGAAATTTTTTTTTCATAAATTAATTTATTTATTTTTGGCTGCGTTGGGTCTTCGTTGCTGCGCGCGGGCTTTCTCTAGTTGCAGAGAGCAGGGCAGGGGCCTACTCTTCGTTGCGGTGTGCGGGCTTCTCATCGCGGTGGCTTCTCTTGTTGCGGAGCACGGGCTCTAGGCACACAGGCTTCAGTAGTTGTGGCTCGCAGGCTCTAGAGCGCAGGCTCAGTAGTTGTGGCGCACGGGCTTAGTTGCTCCACGGCATGTGGGATCCTCCCGGACCAGGGCTCGAACCCATGTCCCGTGCACTGGCAGGCAGATTCTTAACCACTGCGCCACCAGGGAAGCCCCCAGGAAGGAAATTCTAACACATGCTATGACATGGATGAGCCTTGAGGACGTCATGCCCAGTGAAATAAGCCAGTCACAAAAAGACAAATACTGTGTGATTCCACTCATGTGAGGTCCCTAGAGCAGTCCAGCTAAGAAACAGAAAGTAGAACAGTGGCTGCCAGGGGCTGGGGGGAGGGGGAGTCAGTGTTGAAAAGAGAGGGGTTTCAGTTTGGGATGATGGTGAGGGATGGCGGTTCTGGAGAGGGGTGGTGGTGGTGATAGTTGCACAGCAGTGTGAATGGACTTAACGCCACAGAGCTGGACACTAAAGATGGTTAAAACGGTCAATTTTACAGGGTGTATATTTTAACAGAGTTTAAAACAAGAGGTAATGGACTGAAAGTGAGGTTAGTCTGAAGTCGCAGCTGAGACAGGAAACACGTGACTCCTGAGAGGGGAGTTTGGGCCAAAGCCTGATTATACTTGCTGAACGGGTGGCAGCCCTGCCACAAGCGGCATCTGGAAGCTGGACCCCTGGCCACCCTCCTTCCCCATCGCAGCCACGCCCTTCAGCAGATGACAGGTAAGTTCACGTTCCTTGCTCCTCCTCGCTTCCCTCGTGGCAGAGTGGAAAGGGCTTGGGATGGACTGTCAATCAAGACTTGAGTTCTTGTCCTTTCCCCTCCCTGGGCCTCCCCACCCCTCCCCGGCCTCCCTCAAGCCCAGGGGCTGGAGATGCACAGAGTTCCCTGCGGCCAGACGGTCCCTGCTCTGCGGAGCTCACGTCTGCGTCTCTCTGGGTCCACCGGCCTATTGTTTTCGCGGTTGTTTCCTGTTTTTGTCCTTTCTCTTCCCTCCCCTGCTCTGTCAACCACACAACCAACTTAGAGGTATGGGGCTGCCTCCCTGCATGGGGCACGTGGGCCCAGGCCATCCAGGAAGTTTCCTTCTAGTTTGCTAAGAGCTTTTATCATGAAAGATGTTGAATATCATCATTTTTTTTTTCTAGATCTGTTAAGATGATCATAGTTTTTTTTCTTCTTAAATCTTTTAATGTAAGTTTTTAGTTTGGGCTCCTTCAAAAATAGAGCCTGGAACAAGGACTTCAGTTCGGGTAGATTATTTGAGAGGTGATGCCGGGAAGCAGAGAGTGAAGGAGCAAAGAGACTTAAACAGGGAAGGAGAAAAAGCCAATTAACGATGCATAATTGCTGTTGCAGCTGTAGGCAAAGGAAGTTCAAGTCTGTGGGGACCTCTGATAAGTCTACAGGATGCTGCCCAGAATTGCCTTCCCCAAAAGAAGGAGACTGGAGCATGTATCCACCAGCTCCTGTTTCATCTTAGGGATGAAAGGGTTTCATCTTAGAGAACTTAACTCTCCTATGCTTCTGGGAAACACTAGCAGGGAGATAAGTGACTCCTAAAGCCATTGAAGAAGACCCTGAGGCAAAAAGCAAAAAGCAACATGATGTAAGCTTGAGGTGAGACACTGGAGCATAAGGTGAGTCTAAGCTTGCAGGAAATTATGCGCTGTAAATACAGTGGATGTCAGAGGAGGGCAGAAGTAATGTGACATAGAGCACCAACGTTTACTATTACCAACAATAATAAATGACATTCGTAGGTTTCTCTTTTGTTGTTAGACCACCTTTGCATAGCTGAGATGAGCCCAACTTGGATATGTCTAGTATTTTTAATATACTGCTAGATTTGGTTTGTTTGTATTTTTCTTACTGTTGCATTTATATTCATGAGTGAGACTGGCTTCTCATTTTCCTTTTTCATCCTATTCTTGTCTCATTTTGGTATTAAGGTTACACTGGCCTCATAGAAAGAGTTAGAGTGTGTTCCTGCGATTTCCATTCTCAGAAAGAGTGTTCATAAAATTAGAATTATCTCTACTTAAACTTCTGGAACACTATCTAGACTTGGTATTTCCTTTGTGGGAAGATTTCAAATTATGGATTTAATTTTTTTTTAGTTTGTTTTTAATATTCTACATATGAATGAAATCATATGGTATTTGTCTTTTTCCATCTGACTTATTTCACTTAGCATAATACCCTCAAGGTCCATCCATGTTGTCACAAATGGCAAGATTTCATCTTTTTTTAAAAAAATATTTATTTATTTATTTGGCTGCATTGGGTCTTAGTTGCGGCATGCGTTGCGGCACGTGGGATCTTTCGTTGCGGCTTGTGGGCTCTTCTTTGTGGTGTGCGGGCTTCTCTCTAGCTGTGGCATGGATTTAATTTCTTTAATAGTTGTAGAACCATTCAGGGTTTTTATTTCTTCTTAAATCAAGTTAGGTAATTTCTATTTTTTCTAAGATTTGGTCTACTTTGTTTCATATTTCTTGACATAAATGATTTATAGTCTTTTCAATTTTTTAATTTTTAACTTTATTGAAGTATAGTTGATTTATAATGTTGTATTAATAAAATTTTCAATTATGGTAAAATACACATAACATAAAATTCACCATTTAACCGGTTTTAAATGTTTTAAAGTTGGTTGTGTTACATTTACGCTGTTTTCCAACAAATCTCGAAAACTTTTTATCTTGCAAAACTGAAACTCTATACCCATTAAACAAACAACTCACCATTTCCCCCTGCCCCCAGGCCCTGGCAACCACTGTTCTACTTTCTGTTTCTATGAATTTGTATAGTCTTCTTCTTTTTTGAATTATAAGATACATTATTTTAATTTTTTAAATTGAAGTATAATGTACAATATTATGTAAGCTTCAGGTGTTCTACGTAGTGGTTTGGCATTTGCATACATTATGAAATAATCACCACGATAAGTCTATTAATCATCTGTCCCCATATGGAGTTATTACAATATTATTGGCCATATTCCTTATGCTGTGTGTTATATCCCTGTGGCTCATTTTATAACTGGAGTTTTGTACCTCTTAATCCCATTCACCTATTTTGTACCCCTCTCCACCCCTTTCTCTCTGGTAACCACCCATTTGTTCTCTGTATCTATGGGCCTGTTTTTTGTTTGGTTTTATTTGGTTTTTATTTTATTTTATTTTTAAATTTTTTTATTTTTTAATTTTTTTAATAGATCTTTATTGGAGTATAATTGCTTCACAATACCGTGTTAGTTTCTGTTGCACAACGAAGCGAATCAGCCATATGCATACACGTGTCCCCATATCCCCTCCCTCTTGAGCCTCCCTCCCATCCTCCCTATCCCACCCCTCCAGGTGGTTGCAGAGCACCAAGCCGATCTCCCTGTGCTATGCTGCTGCTTCCCAGCAGCCAACTACTTTATATTCGGTAGCGTATATACGCCGATGCTACTCTCACTTTGCCCCAGCTTCACCCTCCCACCCCATGTCATCAAGTCCATTCTCTATGTCTACCTCTTTATTCCTGCCCTGCAACTAGGTTCATCAGTACCATTTTTTTAGATTCCATGTATATGCGTTACCATACGGTATGTGTTTTTCTCCTGACTTACTTCACTCTGTATGACAGACTCTAGGTCCATCCACCTCACTACAAATAACTCAATTTTGTTTCTTTTTATGGCTGAGTAATATTTCATTGTATATGTGTGCCACATCTTCTTCATCCATTCATCTGTTGATGGACATGTAGGTTGGTTCCATGTTCTGGCTATTGTAAATAGTGCTGCAGTGAACACTGTGGTGCGTGTCTCTTTCTGAATTATGGTTTTCTCAGGGTATATACCCAGCAGTGGGATTGCTGGGTCATATGATAGTTCTATTTTAAGTTTTTTAAGGAACCTCCATACTGTTTTCCATAGTAGTTGTATCAATTTACATTCCCACCAACAGTGTAGGAGGGTTCCCTTTTCACCCCACCCTTTCCAGTATTTATTGTTTCTAGCTTTTTTGATAATGGCCATTCTGACCAGCGTGAGGTGATACCTCATTGTAGTTTTGATTTGCATTGCCCTAATAATTAGTGATGTAGAGCATCTTTTCATGTGCCTCTTGGCCATCTGTATGTCTTCCTTAGTGAAATGTCTATTTAGGTCTTCTGCCCATTTTTTAACTGGATTGTTTGTGGTTTTGATATTGAGCTCCATGAGCTGTTTGTATATTTTGGAGATTAATCCTTTGTCTGTTGTTTCATTTGCAAATATTTTCTCCCATTCTGAGAGTTGTCTTTTTGTCTTGTTTATGGTTTCCTTTGCTTTTTGCTTAAAAGCAAAAGTTTTTAAGTTTAATTAAGTCCCATTTGTGTATTTTTGTTTTTATTTCTGTTCCTCTAGGAGGTGGGTCAAAAAAATTCTTGTTGTGGTTTATGTCAAAGAGTGTTTTTCCTGTGTTTTCCTCTGAAAGTTTTATAGTGTCTGGTCTTACATTTAAGTCTTTAATCCATTTGGAGTTTATTTTTGTGTAGGGTGTTAAGTAGTGTTCTAATTTCATTCTTTTACATGTAGCTGTCCAGTTTTCCCAGCACCACTTATTGAAGAGGCTGTCTTTTCTCCATTGTATGTTCTTGCCTCCTTTGTCATAAATTAGATGCCCATATGTGCGTGGGTTTATCTCTGGGCATTCTATCCTGTACCATTGATCTATATTTCTGTTTTTGTGCCAGTACCATACTGTCTTGATTACTGTAGCTTTGTGGTATAGTTTGAAGTCAGGGAGCCTGATTCCTCCAACTCTGTTTTTCTTTCTCAAGGTTGTTTTGGCTATTCGGGGTCTTTTGTGTTTCCATACAAATTTTAAGATTTTTTGTTCTAATTCTGTGAAGAATGCCATTGGTAGTTTGATAGGGATTACATTGAATCTGTAGATTGCTTTGGGTAGTACAGTCATTTTCACAGTATTGATTCTTCCAATCCAAGAACATGGTATATTTCTCCATCTGTTTATGTCATCTTTGATTTCTTTCATCAGTGTTTTATAGTTTTCTGAGTACAAGTCTTTTGCCTCCTTAGGCAGGTTTATTCCTAGGTATTTTATTCTTTTTGTTGCAATGGTAAAGGGGAGTGTTTCCTTAATTTCTCTTTCTGATATTTTGTTGTTGGTGTATAGGAATGCCAGAGATTTCTGTGCATTAATTTTGTATCCTGCAATCTTACCAAACTCATTGATTAGTTCTAGTAGTTTTCTGGTGGCATCTTTAGGATTTTCTATGTATAGTATCATGTCATCTGCAAAGAGTGACTGTTTTACTTCTTCTTTTCCAATTTGTGTTCCTTTTATTTCTTTTCTTCTCTGATTGCTGTGGCTAGGACTTCCAAAACTATGTTGAATAAGAGTTGCAAGAGTGAACATCCTTGTCTTGTTCCTGATCCTAGTGGAAATTCTTTCAATTTTTCACCATTGAGTATGATGCTTGTTGTGGGTTTGTCATATATGGCCTTTATTATGTTGATGTAATTTTTGTTTTTTATTTGCCATGCCACGCAGCTTGCAGGATCTTAGTTCCCTGACCAGGGACCGAACCCACACCCTCAGCAGTGAAAGCTCAGAACCCTAACCACAGGACTGCCAGGGAATTCCCATTTGTTTTTTTTTTTTAGATTCCACATATAAGTGAGATCATACAGTATTTGTCTTTCTCTGTCTGACTCACTTCATTTAGCATAACACCCTCTAGATCCATCCATGTTGTTGCTAATGGCAAGATTTCATTTTTTATGGCTGAATAATACTCCATTGTGTAGATATACCAACCACATCTTTATCCATGCATCTATCAGTGAACACCACCAACAGTACACAAGAGTTCCCTTTTCTCCACATCCTTGCCAACGCTTTTTATTTGTTGTCTTTTTGATGACAGCCATTCTGACAGGTGTGAGGCGATATCTCATTGTGTTTTTGATTTGCATTTCCCGGATGATTAGTGATGTTGAGCATCTTTTCATATGTCTGTTGACCATCTGTATATCTTCTTTGGAAAAATGTCTCTTCAGGTTCTCTGCCCATTTTTTTTTTTAAATTTATTTATTTATTTGGCTGCGCCAGGTCATAGTTGCAGCATGCGGGATCTTTAGTTGCGGCATGTGGGATCTAGTTCCCTGATCAGGGATTGAACCTGGGCCCCCTGCATTGGGAGCGTGGAGTCTCAACCACTGGACCACCAGGAAAGTCCCCTCTGCCCATTTTTTTAATAGGGCTTTTTTTTAAAAAATAAATTTATTTATTTATTTATTTTTGGCTGCGTTGGGTCTTCGTTGCTGCACGCGGGCTTCAGTAGTTGTGGCACGTGGGCTCAATAGTTGTGGCTCACGGGTTCTAGAGTGCAGGCTCAGTAGTTGTGGCTCATGGGCTTAGTTGCTCCACGGCATGTGGGATCTTCCCAGACCAGGGCTCAAAATCGTGTCCCCTGCATTGGCAGGCAGATTCTCAACCACTGCGCCACCAGGGAAGCCCCAGGGTTTTTTTTTTTTTATGTTGAGTTGTATGATTCTTTGTATATTTTGACTATTAACCCCTAATTGGATATAACATCTGCAAATATCTTCTCCCATTTAGCAGGCTGCCTTTTTATTTTGTTGATAGTTTCCTTCATTGTGCAAAAGCTTTTTAGTTTGATGTATTTGTTTATTTTTGCTTCCCTTGCCTGAGGAGACATATCCAAAAATTATTGCTAAGACCGATGCCAAAGAGCATGCCGCCTATGTTTTCTTCTAGGAATTTTATGGTTTTGTTTATTGGGATTTTAAAAATTATTATTACTGGTTCAATTACATTACTGGTAATAAGTCTGTTCATATTTTCTATTTCTTCCTGATTCAGTCTTGGGAGATTGAACATTTCTAGGAATTTATCCATTTCTTCTAGGTTGTCCATTGTATTGGTTTATAATTGTTCATAGTAATCTTTTATGACCCTTTTTATGCCTGTGGTGTTTTTGTAACTTCTCTTTTGGTTCTGATGAGTTTGGCTAAAGGTTTATCAATTTTGTTTATCTTTTTGAAGAACCAGCTCTTAGTTTCACTGATCTTTCCTATTGTTTTTTGTTTGTTTGTTTGCTTTTAGTCTCTATTTCACTGATTTCTACTCTGATCTTTATTATTTCTTACCTTCTACTAACTTTGGGTTTTGTTCTTCTTTTTCTAGTTCCTTTAGGTGTAAGGTTAGATTGTTTATTTGTATAGTCTTCTTTTTAATCTTGTAGTTATGTAGTTATTTTTATTCCTAATAATGTTTATTTCTGCTTTCCTTTGTTTATAAGTAAATTTCAGGAGAGATTTGCCTGTTCTACTGGTTTTTTTCAAGGAACTAACTTTTGGTTTTATTGATCTTGTGTACCATATCTTTGTTTTCTATTTTATTGATTTCTGTTTTTTATTATTCTCTTCTGAGTTTACTTTTGGGTTTACTTTGTTGTTCTTTTTATAACTTCTTGACTTCTTACTTAAATTGGATACTTATTTCATACACTTTTCTAATACAAGCATTCAAGACTATAAATTTCCCTTTAAGTACCACTTTTGATGCATCCAACAAATTGTAATCTATGATATTTTCATTATCACTCAAATCTAAGAATTTTAAAATGTGTCATTTATGACTTTTTCTTTGACCCATGGATGAGTATGTTTTTAAATTACCAAATATATAGGGGTCTTAAAACTTATCTTTTTGATGAATTTGTATTCTCTATAGGTGCAGATCAAGCTTTTACATTGTATGTTTCAGCTCTTCCATTCATTTACTGATTTTTCTGTCTGCTTCATTATTCATAATTGAGAGATGTTGTATTAAAATTTCTTGCTATGATGATGGTTTTATCTCTTTGTAGTTCCTTCAAACTAAGTGCTTACAAGTTTAGAACTATTATAATTTCCTGATGAATTGACCCTTTAATCTAGGTACTCACTCTATCCCTAATAAATATCAATATTTTTGTCTTAAAAGTCCCCTTTGTCTGATATGAATAGACCTTTCCTGGCTTTCTTTTGGTTAGCTTTTGCCTGGTATATCTTTTTCCATTCTTTGACTTTCAACCATTCCATACTCTTAATCATTACATGTGTCTTGTAAACAATGCAGAACTGCGTTTTCTGTTTAAATTTTTTTTTTTTTTTTTTTTTAATTTTTATTTTTATTTATTTATGGCTGTGTTGGGTCTTCGTTTCTGCGCGAGGGCCTTCTCCAGCTGTGGCAAGCGGGGGCCACTCCTCACCGCGGTGCGCGGGCCTCTCACCATCGCGGCCTCTCTTGCTGCCGAGCTGCTCCGCGGCATGTGGGATCCTCCCAGACCAGGGCTCGAACCCGTGCGCCCTGCACTGGCAGGCAGACTCTCAACGACTGCGCCACCAGGGAAGCCCTAAATATTTTTAAAATTGAATCTGAGATGAGAATTTAGGAATGACTGAGTACATGACTTCCCCTAAACCCTGCTAAGAACTGAGTTTAAAAGCCTGCATTTTCAACAACAATCCATAGTTGGTAAGAACTCTAACCCAGAAGGTTGCCTTCAAGGTAGTGTGTTTGAGCTTTTTTTTTTTTTTTTTGGTAGATTTTTTTTTCTAAGAGCAGTTTTAGGTTCACAGCAAAACTTAGGGGAAGGTAGAGATTTCCCACAAACCTCCTGTCCTCGTGCACGCACAGCCTCCCCCATTACCAACACCCCCCACCGAGTGGGACATTTGTTATGACTGGTGAACCTGCATGGACACATCATTATCGCCCACAGTCCATAGTTTACATTAGGGTTCACTCTTGGTGTTGTACATTCTATGGGTTTGGACAAATGTATAATGACACGCATGCACCACTGTAGTATCATACAGAGTAGTTTCCCTGTCCTAAAAATCGTCTGTGCTCTGCCTATTCATCCCTCCCTCCCTTTAATCCCTGGCAACCACTGATCATCCAACCAACTACTCATCATTCCTAAATTCTCACCTCAGTTCTATCACCTAATTCACCTGAGCCCCAATTTCCTCAGATGCACAATCGAAATTTGTAGATTTGGTGTGATAATTAAATGAGATAATGTATTAAAACCTTAACTTAGTCCCTAGCAAAGAATAGGTGTCAATTAAATGCTAGTTTCCTTTTCCTTCCTCCTTCTCTTAGTAATCTGAAATCACGTTTAGCTGAGAAAAAAAGAGAAGAAAGTGCCCAGGGACAGTGTGTATCACCAGAAATCTAAGAGCAGGGGAGGGTAGGGGGCAGAGGAAGGAGGTAAACATCCAGCTATTGCCTCCCAAACCCTCTTTCCAGCTTGGAAAATCCCTACCCAGAGGGGACTCCCACAGTGTGCCCTGTGGGATTTGGGGGTCCCCAGATCTGAGGCTTGTAGGCGGCGCTGTCCTCTGTGTACACACAGCGCACGGGAATCCCGTGTGCACACACATCACTCACACACACGTGTGCCCCCGGCGCTCCCCCCATCTGCCTGGCTTATCAGCTGCTTCCCAGCTTCCTCTGCCTGGCTTCTTATAGACCTGGGACCCTGGGAGCCGGCCTTCCACGTGGCCTCCCCAAGACCACTCAGATAACGAGAGGAAATGTGGTCATCAGCTCACAGAAGGCTGGGGGTTCCGGCTGAGGCTCCAGGCCACCACTCCCTGACCTGCGCCCTCCATCTCTCTCCAGGCGGTTCTCGGCTGTTCCCTGCGAGCCCGCGGACACCACTCGAGATGTCCCCTTTTGGTGGCTGGGGACTGCTCTCAGCCTTTCTCGCCCTGCTCTGCTGCACAGGTGAGCCTGGGGACCCTGAACGGGTGCTTGCCAGCCAGGACCCCCTCCCCTTCAGGCAGGGAAGGGGGTCCTGGTCCTGAAGTCGCTGAGGCTTTGAACACAGAGGCCGTCTGCCATGGGTACAGGATGCTGTGCCAGCCTGGCTTCCCCGTGACCCCTGGCAGCGGGCAGCGGTCCTGGCCTTTTGGGAACCAGACCCCATAACTTCATGGTGTGTGGGTGTGGCAGGCTGTGGAGACTAAATGGGGAGGTGAAGGGAGGCTGGGGTTCAAGGGCAGGTGAGGGCACGCCCCAGCTAGTCTTCAGAGGTGGCCCAGGGGTCAGCAGAGGGCAGCAGAGGGCATCGCCTTGTGGCGACCATGAAAGCGAAAACGAAGCCCCTCCAGGAGGTCCAGGGGACCGCGAAGGAAAATGCCTCCGTGTGCTGAGCACTCTGTTTTGGACAACCTGCCAGGTGCTTTCACGACAACCCTGCAGGAAAGGGATTACTAGCCCATTTGATAGATGGAGAAACTGGGGCTCAGAGAGAGAAAGCACTTTGCCCAAGGCCACACAGCTGGAACCTGGCAAACTCAGGTTTCAAATCCAGCTCTCTCTCCCTGCAAAGCCCCTCTTTTGCCCCTTCATTATATGCCACTAGCTGAGGGCTAAGTGGGGGTCCATGGGTGTGGCAGGAGCACAGGACACAGGACGGGCCCAGCTGGCTGGGATCAAGGACCTTCTGGTCATCACCGAGTGGGAGGTGAGTGCCGAAGGCCTGAAATACTTCGTGCCTGAAACACTTCTTGGCTCTGCGCCACACACAGCGTATTGTGCTGAGCACAAAGGGAAATATGCGAAATCTGGGCCTTGCCTTCTAGAAGCTCCAAAACGTCCAAGGGAGAGTCAGCATGAGTATGAGTCATTTGCAAGGTGGTCCCATTACCTTCCTGACCTCGCCTCCCCCACCTTCCTCCTCGCTGAGCTCCAACCATCTGGTCTCCTCCCCACCCAGGGTCTCTGCGCTGGCGGTTCCCTCCCCCCGCAGATACCTGCCTGCCGGGCTCCCCCCCACCCCCACCTCCTTCGTTCTTTGCTCAAATGTCGGTGTTTCCGTGAGGCCTGTGCTGACTACACTATTTAACACGGCAACCCCACCCCACTCCCTATTTCCTTTCCTAGGCATTTACCACCAACTGACAAGCTGGCTAGTTCACTTGTTTATTATTGTCTGTCTCCTTCGCTGCAATGTGAGTGCCGCAAGGGCAGGGTTTGGTCTGCTTTGGTCCCTGCTGGATCCCCAGAGCCTAGAACAGTGCCTGGCACACAGCCGGTGTTCAAAAAGGATTTGCAGAAGAAAGGAAAGGAGGGAGGGAAGAGTCGAACCCATGGCCATGGGGGCTCAGAGGACACAGTCCACCTCCATTTCAGAGAGGCCTTCGTGGAGGAGGGGACATTTGGGCTGGGCCTCGTAGGTCAAATAAGATCCCTCTCCATGGAGATAGAAGACGTGCATGAGAAAGACTAATCTGGAGACGACGAGCTGGAGGAACAGCAACCAGAGGCAGGGAGACAGCTGCAGGGGGGTCGCAGTCTCTGTGGTCTAGACCCAAGGCGATAAGGTCTGAACAAGGGGAGAGGAGCAGAGGGGACCTCTACCCCTTATCAGACTGCCCACCGTGGGCAGCTCCACTGGGCAGGGCAGCGGGGATGTCTGCTGCTTAGTGTTTCTGGTCTTCCAGGGTCTGGCGAGGAGGCGTTCGAGGTACGCATGTGGCCAGAGCAGCTGATGGTGGAGTCTGGGGAGTCTCAGGTGATTAACTGTAGTACCACCTGTACGCAGCCCAACGCCGGTGGTCTGGAGACCACCCTACACAAGACTCTCCTGGAGGAACAGGCTCAGTGGAAGCTGTATGAGGTCTTCAACGTCTCCCAGGACACAGATGTCATTTGCCATTTCACCTGCTCCGGGAAGCAGGAGTCCAGGAGTCTGAACATCAGTGTGTTCTGTGAGTGCGGCGCCGCGGGGCCCTGCTCCCCTAGGCCAGAGCCTGTGTCTACCGAACGCACGCAGAGCTGCTCTGTTACTGCTGCTGGGCGCTCTTGTTATGGCCCCCACTTCCCTGGGCTCCTGGACCCAGGCCATGGGCTCAGAATCTTCTCACACCCTCCCCTGGCCTCCTTGAGCCTGTTGGCAACCCTGGTTTTGAGGTTTGCTCAGAGGAGGACAATCCAAGCAAGGTTTAGACAAATCTAAAAGTTGTTTCCCATGCCGTGCTACAGTCTCCTCCTGGCTTGGTGGCGCCCCATCACCAGAACACCCTGCATCCCATGACAAGCAGTGGGGGGCCCCATCAGGAGGGCTGGTACCCTCTGCAGTAGCCCACTGGCCTCCCGGAGAGAAGGCTGAGGCGTGGTTTTATCTCCCCCTGAGGGCCCTTGGCAAATGTGTGACCATCACACACATACCTGCCCAGAGGCCACGGAGACCTTGGATAGACTGGGATTCTCTCAACAGCTCGGCACCAAGGGTATCGCTCGAAACTGTCATCAGTGGATCAAATGAATAGAAAGATGTCCTAAATCTAACATATTATCCTGGGGTAACGGGGGCAAGGCAGTCTAGTTCAAAAAGGAACCCAGGGTACCACCGAGTTGAATAGCTAAGGGCTAGAGGTAGCTCAGAACCCGATCCTGAAGAACCAAGGCAGGTCTGACTCCGGCCTCCACCTCTGAAGTGAAGAATCTCACAACTCATGGTCCAGTTCCAATGAGTACTCCCTTCGAAGTCTCTCTCAACATAATTATCCAACCATTTAATTTTTGAAATTTGTATTTAATTTTTGGAGAGGAAGGAGACAGATCCAAAACTTTTATATCTTTCTAGTTGACTGTACAGATTCTGGACCTTTTCTCTGTAGACACCAGGCTACCTCCATTCTTGTCCATTCCAGAAATCATGTCCGTAAAACAACCACCCAGTACATCCTTCACCCTGAACTGCTTCCTCCTTCCTCTTTTTACATTTTAGAGCAGCCAGGCCCCAGCCCACTTCCTGAGAACACTGTGGTGACGGGGATGGTCCCGGCTGGGTGGAGCCTGCTGGAACTGCATCCCCATCCTGACCAGACCTCGCTTCCTTCTTTCCTTCAGACCCTCCAAAGCAAGTGCTGCTGAAGTTATGGCCCACTTTAGTGGCTGTAGGGAGATCGTTCACCATCCAGTGCAGAGTGCCCTCTGTGGCACCCCTCGAAGGTCTCACTGTCACCCTGCTCCGTGGCAGTGAGATCGTATACAACCAGACCTTTGTGGGGACAACACTTTCCCCCCAAGAGGCCATGGTCACCCACAACACCACGGCTCACAGGGAAGACGACCGCCACAACTTCTCCTGCAGGGCCGAGATGGACCTGCGCTCTCGCGGCGGGGACCTCGTTCACAGCGTCTCAGATCCCCAGGCGCTCGACGTCTATGGTGAGGGGGAGCCCCCGGAGGAGGAGGGAAGGAGAGGGCATTCACTTTCAGCCCCTCATGGGAGGAAAACGCCTTTGCCCCACTCTCTGCCAGCTCAGGGGGAGGCACCCAGGAACTTGATCCCAAGAGTTCCCTGGAGCTCTCTCCAAGTTGCCAGCTTGGACCCCAGCTAGCTGCTTGGCCATGAACAAGCTGGGTGACCTTAACCAAGTCAAGCTTCTCTCTCTGGCCTTGGCCTCTCTCTGCAATGATAAGTGTAGCCTGACTGACCCTTAAGATCCCCTGGACCCCTGCTGTTCTGTGACTCTAGATGACCTAGATGTTCTCTGTCTTCTGAGAGTTTGGTAGAAGCTCCCTCAGCTCTGCCCAAGGAGGGGCTTGGCCTGGACCACGCCACTGTCCAGGCTGTGGTGTCCAGCAACCACGTGCTGGTGCCAGGAGCTGGTGGCAGGGGGACATCTGCCCTCACGGTCTCACAGAGGCCTAGCTGGTGGCCTGGACCCCGGCCCACCTTTCCTCTAGTTGATATACCAGTTGCCACTCACCTCTGCAACACAGGGTGACTGCAGAACGACGAGGGGTGGGTGGGTGATGGGCGGACCTCTACTCCCCCTTTGGCCCTGGCACCCGGGACCAGAGGACTTCTAAGACCGCCGCCCTCTCCCTCCCCAGAGCCTGCACAGGACAACCAGACGGTCATCATCATCACGGTCGTGTCAGTGCTGCTCTTCTTGTTTGTGACATCTGTCCTGCTGTGCTTTGTCTTTGGCCAGCAGTGGCACCAGAGGCGGACAGGTACCTACGGGGTGCAAGCTGCTTGGAGGAGGCTGAGGTGGGCCTACCGGGCATAGCCTACGTGAGCGGCGTGGCCACCAGCATGGCAGCCACTGGAACTCAGCACGGCTCCTTAGGGTTGTGGTTCAGCCCTGGCTGAAGGCCCGTGCCAAGCAGCAGAGGACTTCAGGGACCCTGCCTTTTCTAGTCTGAATACAAACACCCGGACTTAACCCTGTGCCTCAGTGTCTCCTCCTGGGAATGGTCAGGAAGGGGAGCCACCAGGCCCGGCTGGACTTCGGTCTCCAAATGTCCCCTCAGCCTCCCTCCACCCTCTCCTTCACGGGGGCCTTCCAGAGCCCCGGGGAGCCCAGGCCCTGGGGCGCCCCCATGCTGACCAACCCAGGCACCAGACGCCCACCCTCATCGGACACTGAGTGACTCATTCCTACTGAGGGAGGGTGGGGAGATGCACCCTGGCCCAGAGGGGCAGAGAGACACTCTGTTCCCACGTGGCCCTCTGGGACCGCAGGCCCTCCGTGTCAGAGCAGGGCATGGCTCTGACCTTTCCTTTCTGTCAACAGAGCCAGCTTCCAGGGGTAAGCATGGGGGCCCCAAGGGCTCAGCTTCAGGATCTCCTCAGCCAGGCCTCCCCCATCACTCTGGGCCTTCAGAGAGCCACGGACAACAAAAGCAGTCCTCGCCTCTTACCTCCTGCTCCGTTATTGGGCCAACCCGAGACGCCGCAGCGCTGGCCATCCCCGGGGTGGTGGGTGGGGGAGTGGAGGTCGAGGGAGGGCTCTGGTTCCCAGGCCTCTGCCAGCCCAGGCAGCAATCACCGGGACAGGCTTGGGCTTTTGTGTGACCGCCAGGGCCTGGGCACTGCTCTAAGGGGCTCTCACCCCGAAGCAGAGATCAGACTGCTTCAAGGTCTCCGTGGGGTAGAGAGGGGACTGACTGACCTCGGGGAGAGGGCCTAGTTGGGGCTCAGGGGGTAAGAAGGGCTGCCAGGCATAGGTGCAGGGTTGGAAAAGCAGTAGCGGGGCACACAGGGGCTCCGGGGCTATTTCCAGCCCTGCGATGAAGCTGGCGTGGGTCCTGGGGCTGATGTCTGTCCTCACGGGAGGCTCTCGGCATCATAGTAGTCTGGGGGGAGACAGCACCCTCATCGTGACTCCCTCCTGCCTCAGTGGAGCCCAGGGAGGAAACCGGAAGGGGACAGGCCAGGTGTCCGCGGCCATGACAGTGGGGGGCCCTCAGCCCCCCAGGGCGCATGGCCTTCCTGGCCTCTGATCGACCGCCAGGCCTGGGCCCCACTGCCCACCCACCTGGTCCCTACCTGAAGCTGGGGGTACATCCACACCCACAGTCCCTGCGGCGCTGGGGGGTGGGGGCGGGGGCACTGCTCTCCTGGGATGGGGAGGAGAAAAGAAAGAGCCCCGTCAGAGGCCCCAGTAACCTCTGGAATTTCACCCACAAGTTTCCCCACCCCAGCCTGGCCCCTAGCCAGCTCTTCCAGCCCAGCCCCAGAGCAGGGCCCGAGCAGCACCCAGACCCCCGGCCTCACTTACGCCCCCCTTTTCCCAGAGGTAGCAGGGTGGTGCTGAACCCTGGCCAAGGGCTGCAAGTGGGGCTGCGGTAGGGGAGGGGAAAGGAGAGGGGCCGGCCAGGGGAGCAGGGGGCCCAGAGCAGGCATCAGGCAGGGCAGGTAGTGGTGGTGGAACACCAAAGGCCCCTCCTCCTGGGCTTCCGTCTCCTCCTCCTCTTCATACGCCGCCTCCTGTTGACCCTCCAGGTAGACCTGGGGATTGTGCAAGAGGGGAGGGGAGAGGATACAGGATCAGGCTCTCCCTGCCGCCACTCCTCCATTCCTCCAAATTATTTCTCCAGATACCCAGCACAAAATAGCTACTGTTTATTGGGCATTTACTACACACAAGCAAGGCTCTTTGGAGACATTCATTCCTTATTTTGCAGATGGGAAAAACCGAGGCTCAGAGGTTAAGTAACTTTTCTAAGGTCACCCCGCTAATAAGGCCAAGCAGGGACTGGAGAAATCCAGGTATGACTCCAGAGCTGGGGCCAGGAGTCCAGCAAGCTGCCCCTGGCCTCACCCCGTTACGGATACAGGGTTCTTGGACTCTTTAATCAATAGAAATTGATAAGAAGCCAGCCAAGGAATTCAGGCTGGGAATTCACTGGGACTCATGCTGCCCGAGGGAGCGAGAACAAGAAACAGGTGCCCTTGCTTGCTCCCCAAGGAGCGTGGGCTGGTTCCTTACATGGGGAGAGGGGAGGGACTGATTGGTGGGTTGGGCTGGAGGGGCGGCTTAGGTGGTCCGCCCACCCTCTTGGTGGTGCTGGGTGCCGGAATCACGCGCAGTACCCTACTTTTGCACCTCAGAAATGGCAGCTGATTTGTGGCCTTTTTGTATCTTATTGTTCATAATTGCCCCAACTGCGCATGCGTGCCGTTATTTTTAGTCTCATTTCCTTTGTATTCTCCGGCTCGAAGAGACGTTTGTCCAGGTGCAAGCACTGCAGCACCGCAGCAAAGGGTCCCAGGTCCCAGCCTGTCTCAACCCCCAGTCCCTGGACCCGCTTATGACCCACTTGTTGAGGTGGGGCGCTCCTCCCAAGGGCCCCCTGAGGGCCTGGGGGTGAAGGGGTGGCAGCAGCTCCTCAGGGTCTCCCTCTGCCTCGACTCCTCTGACCGGCCCCTCCGTGAATCTCTCTCCGCTCCCTCCAAGCTGATAGGCATCCTCTCACCACCCAGTTGTCACCCCTCCGGACGTCTCAGGCTGCCCATTGCTGGCTGAATAAGGCTCGGCCTTAGAGCTCCTCCCCCTCCCATGCACCCATCACCTCCCCCCTACACCCCCCCCCCCCACATATACACAGGGTTTCCTCCATTCCGTCTCTTGATTCTGCCCCTGCCCACCTAGATGGTGGACACACCCCTCACCTCCTGCAAGCATCAGAATCCTACCTGGCTTTCAAGGGCTGGTTCTAAGGCCACTTGCTCCTCCAAGGAGATGTTCCTCATGCCCCAACCAGGTGGCCCTCACACTTTGTGCCAGTCACAGCCAAAGTTGCCTTGTATTCATAGTCATTCATTTATTCATTCACTTGTTCAACAAATAGCAATTGAACCCCTAATAAGTATCAGGCACACTGCAGGCCCAGGGTACAATGGTGCCTGCCCTCCTGGGTCTTCAAGTCCGATGGGGGATGCACTGCAGGGAAACCTTGAAAACAAGACCTGAGTGGTCTGGATTTGGGGACCCGCTACCTCCACTCCATGGAGGCTGACACGGGGGCCTGGCACATAACAGATGCCAAACAGACCTAGCCAGATAGATGGGGGCTGGCTTCTGGCTCCTCTGTTGCCTGATCCTTTTTCTCAAGGTGGGGGGAACCCTAAATGGATGCCCACCTCTGGCCCTGCAGGCGGGCAGCCCTGGTAGCCCACCCCCACTCCCCCCGCTCCAGCCCACGCACCTGCGGGCCGGACCAGGCAAGCCCCTGGTTGAGCGCCGCTGCCACCTGGCCACTCAGAAGCAGCTGGTGCGTCTGCGCGTTCTGCAGCATCATCAGTTCCAGCAGGTCTAGGGGACGGGAGTTCAGCAGGCCCGCGCCAGAACTCCCCCTGCCCTTGCCCCGACCCCAGGGCCTTTCCCCCAACTCCAGCTCCGGGGGGAGGGCGGGGGAAGGAGGGGTGCAGCAAGGACACCCAGAGAATGTGCCGGGCAGAGTGGGGTACAAAGTGGGGAGATCCCGGAGTCTCACCTTCCTTCACGCGGCTCGGCTGTGGGGACGGAGGTGGGATGGCCCACAGGAGGGGCTGCAGAATGGTCACCCAGGGCTGGGGGGGGGAGGGGGAGACTCAGGCTAGGTGGGGAAGGGATGGGGACCCCCCTCGCTCCCCACGCCGTGAGTCGCTTCCCTAACCTCGCAGGAGCTTCTCCCCTCCGCGCGCCCATGGCCTCCCTGTCAAGTCTCTTCCTCTCTGGCTGGGGTCGCTCTCCTCACCCACCCCCGCTCCTCCAGGGTTCGGACCCTCCAGGGACAGCTCCCCAAGTCAGCCCACCCCTCCACCCCGCCCCCAAGGCCTTCCAGGTAAAGGCAGGCTCTGGTCCCCGACTCAACCTTCACCGTCGGGGCTACAGTCTGTGCGGGGGGACGACCCCAGCTCCCTCCAGTCCCTGAGGCCATGGCCAGCTGCAGCGGATCAGGGTTACCTTGACGACGCTGGGCGACGCCAAAGTCTCCTCCTACGCATGCGCAGGTCCCGCCAGCGTTCCGGTGCCTGGGACGTTCGCCCTTCGTCGCCGCCTCCTGCTCTTCTCTCTCCACCTCTAGGGACGAGGGGTCCCGAGGACCCTCACCCCCACCCCCGGAGGCCCAACTCTCTCCCAGATGTCCACATCCAACCCCCCGCGCCGTGGCTGCCTGGGCATCACGGCGCATCCCTCGCTGTACCTCGCAGCCTGGGGCATCCCCGGCACGGAGCCTGGGGGGCCGAGTTTGTTGAGTGAACGCGTGAGTGGCTGGGGAGGCCCGCCCCAATTCGGACACTTGGTTTTTGGGGCCCAGTGCCCAGCTGACTAGGATGATGAGTTAGGAGTAGAGAATTCTGTTGGAGCAGGCTTGGGGGCAAGGGGCAGGTGAATGAGGAGGGCAAAGGATTTGCTCCCTGTCACTCTGAATCAGAGGGCCGTCCTGCGGGCCAAGAGTGGTTTCTGGAGGCCACCAAGGAAGGAAACACCAACCAAGTTTACGGAAAAGGCTGGCCCCTGTTTGCTCCCCGGTTCCTGGTCAAGGGGAGCCACTGCTCCAAAGAGGTGGCAAAGTCTGGGGAGTTTAACATCAGTGACCCCATTATTGCCCTTCATCCCGGAAAAATTACCAAAGCTTTCATTCTTTCAACAGGAAGTTATCGAGGTCTTCTTTGCTTAAGAACAGGTGAAGGGAGAGATCTATTTCGGCAGCTGTGACCATCCTAAGATAGGCCCTGAGCAGCAGTCGAAGAAAATCCAGACAGGAAGCTGGGATTAGCACCCCAGAGTGGCCTTCCCCCACCCTCCACTCCTGTTCAGCTCCCCTTCCCAGAAGTCCTGGTGCCTAGAGCCAGAAAGACCATTCCCACCTCCTCCTTTGTACCTTCGTCCCTGTCTCCAGGAGATGGGGACTGTGGGTGCTGCATTAGCTGTCCCCGTGGGTCTTATGGCGTTGACAGCCATCATCAAGCTGAGATTGGGCACTGTGGGCACAGGCCCGCAGTGAGTGGGAAGGACACAGAGGCGCGTCTTTCCATCTCCACCCTCATTCCAGGGAGAAAGATGAAACCAATCCTTGCGCTCACCATCAGCAAACTTTGACCCAGGAGGTGCCTGTGTGTGCGAGGTGCCCTTCTGAGCACTGTAGACACAGTAGTGTATCCTCGCTGGTTCCAGCGTTGTTGGGAAGTGAAAAATTCCCCTGAAAGGAGAGCAAAGATACAAGACTGTGCAAAGTGCCTTCTGAGTGAACCATACAAGAAGGGATCATGAAAAAGAGAAGACTCAGTCACTGAAGGGTGGAGTTCTGAAGGAGGTGGAGACCCTTGGGATGGGGCCAAGTGGTGTGAGAGGGAGAGGGCAGCCCAGGCTGGGAACACAGCCAGAGCAAAGGTGCAGATGCGGGAATGGACAGGGCCTGTAAAGATCCAGTGGCCCAAACTGCCTGGCAAGGGTAGGGGATCTGGGCAGAGGGAAGTTCCAGGCAGACACAGGACAGACCCAAAGGCCAAGTTATAGAAGTGAGGCTTTGCCATGTGGGTAATGGGAAGCTCTTGGTGGGTTTTGAGCAGGAGAGAAATAAGGGGATGACGTGTGCACAGCCACATTTTAGAAAGATTTATCTTGTTTGTCATATCTTTGTTTATGTCAACCAGAATTAGAAAGAACAACAAATGTCTGATGGGATGTGTCCTCCCAATGGAATACTATTCCGCCACTGACAATTTTGGTATAGAATATATCTACTGATGTGGAATGATGTCCAAGAGAGTCAAGCAAAACAATCAGAAAGCATAGTAAGATCTTATTTTTGTTTTAAAAATTATATGTATATATGTGCATCTGTGGTGGGGGGGGCGGAGAAAGAGAGGGAAAGAGGGAGGGAGGGAGAGAGAGGGGCAATTATAGAGAAGCTGTCAGGGCTGCCCATACCCGCCAGCCTCCCCACTTCTCCACACCCTCACAGTGCTTCCTGGGATCTCCTTCCAAATAAACTTCTTGCTGCCAAATCCTTGTCTCAGGCTCTACTTTTGGGGGAATCCAAACTAAGACACCGGTCTCCCACTTTCACCATTTCTGCTGCCCAGGCTGCTGCTAACTCCTGGGAAAAGCTATTCTAGCAGCTCTCTGATAAATTTGTGTTCAATGACGTGAAATACCGAAGTCGACATGGAAGAACATTCGTCTGGGAGTATAATGGTCCATGGATTGAACGGAGGCAAAGCTGGAGGCAGGGAGGCCAGCAAGGAGGCCACCTTCCTTCCCTGTAAAGGAAGCTCAGAGCAGGCTGGAGGTGGCTGTAGGAAAGAGGCAGGAAGAGGTGATCATTTCAATACCTCAGATATAAGATTGCACGTTAACCCTACATGAGACTTACCTGTATTTTGGAAGACAGGGTTGAGATAAAAACTACCTGGCTTCTGGTATCCAATTAGAGGTGTCAAAGGAAACTGAAGCATTTGCCCTTTGAATAATGGGAAAACCACACACTTATCTGGCAACGTTATTTTGCTTACAGATCTAACTTCAGTCCAACAGTGGAGGAGGTGCCTTTCTGGCTACTTGCCCTGCCTACTATTATTTTCTTTGGGGTGTTGAACACTCCACCTAATCCCTTTCCATTCTTCTCAGTGGAGACTCTTATTTGCATCTTCACTTTTTTGTTTTGGGTTTTTTGTTTGTTTGTTTGTTTGTTTTAGTGTCCCCAAAACAATATGTACCGAAAATCCTCCCTGTTGCCTTGGTAAATCTATTCCTGGAAATAAGCTAGACGTGGAAAAAGATTTCTACTCGTATGTGTTCATTGCAGTGTTATTTTTAAGAGTTGAAAGTTGAACGTTACCCAATGTCCCATAGTAGGGAAATGGTTATGCAAATGGAAGTAATTCACTCCAAGGAAGAGTTTGCAGTCATTAAAAACCATGGAAAGGGGCTTCCCTGGTGGCGCAGTGGTTGAGAATCTGCCTGCCAATGCAGGGGACACGGGTTCGAGCCCTGGTCTGGGAGGATCCCACATGCCACGGAGCAACTAGGCCCGTGAGCCACAACTACTGAGCCTGCGCGTCTGGAGCCTGTGCTCCGCAACAAGAGAGGCCGCGACAGTGAGAGGCCCGCGCACCGCGATGAAGAGTGGCCCCCGCTTGCCACAACTAGAGAAAGCCCTTGCACAGAAACGAAGACCCAACACAGCCAAGAATGAATAAATAAATAAATAATAATAAAAAAAAAAATTAAAAACCATGGAAGGGGAAAAAAGGCTCCCTCCTCTCCTCCTTAGATGGAAATGTAGAGAAAAGGGTCTTTTTAAGAATTCAAGGGGAGGGACTTCCCTGGTGGTCCAGCAGTTAAGACTCCGCGCTCCCAGTACAGGGAGCCTGGGTTCGATCCCTGGTCAGGGAACTAGAGCCTGCATGCCGCAACTAAAGATTCAACTAAAAGATCCCACATGCCACAACGAAGATCCTGCGTGCTGCAACTAAGAGCCGGCACAGCCAAATAAATAAGTAGTAAAAAAAAAAAAAAAAAAGAATTCAAGGGGAAATGAATGTCTGTGTGGTACAGATGAGGAAGTGCTGAGCAGAGAGAGACTGACCCAGTAGCAGTCTCTTTTTTTTGACCCATTTCCTAAAAAGGCACAAATTGGAAGGAGTTAGAATATGAGGGTTGAAAGAGAGGCGCTAAATACTGCTTTGCAGAATTTCATGTCTAACTGGATTTGTGGGGAGAAGCCTTGAAATTATAACAACAAAGAAATTCCATTTTTCTGCTTGGAGGCTCTGACTATACTATTTCTGCAAATCATGGTTATCCTTGTGAGATGTGTGTGTGGGGTTTTATCCAAAAGGCCCCTGGTGGTACTTTGGGGACTTATAAACACATAGATCACACCAATGGGATGCCGTGTGGTGGGGACCCAGTTTCAAGGTCCCACCCCATCAGAATGGAGCTATGGGATGGAGTCCAGAACCCTCCCCTCCTGGACTCCCTGGAAATTGGGGTGCCACCAACCATGGGGGAGTACTTGCTGAAGCTCCCAGAAAGTCACCCTGGTCTGAATGACTCAGGGAAGAAACTGACTTGCTCAGGCCAGGTGGTGGGGCTGGGACAGGGTGTGACGAAGCCAATTCCTGTGGATCAGGATGAGATTTTCTGAAAGGTGATTCTGTTTTGCAGGATTCTTTGGCTTGTGGGTGACCGAAATTCAACCTAAACCAGCTTAAAGAAAAGGGATTTTGGGGGCTCATGTGATAGGGAAGGACAGTGATGGAGTTGGTTTATAGTTTAACTGACTCAGGTGTCTTCAGGTCTCTCTCTCTCCATCCTTCTCTCCCTCTCCTTCATCTCCCCCTCTCTGCATGTTTTCCCCTCTTCCTGCAGACAGACTTTTCCACTCGTGGGAGACACACCGCAGGCACCTTCAGATGTACTTCAGTTACTCTAGACAAACTTAGAGAATCCCACAGAGAGAGAGATGATCTTTCTTTTGAATCAATACATACAAATCCCCAGGAAGGACTATAATTGGCCCCACTTGAGTCACATATCCAGCTTTTGGACCAACCACTGTGGCCAAGAGGATTGGCCAGACCTAGGTGACAATGTCCATCTCCGTGGCTGGGGCAAGGTGGCTGTCCTGTAATCAGGAGCCCCACGAGAATCACATATTTGGGGTAGGGAAGCAGTTCCCCAAAGCAAGGAGGAATATTGTTATCAAGAGAGAGGTATTCATTCCACTCGGGCTGTGGATAAAAGTCGTATTTAACACACAGCTTTTGTTTTCCCATCATCCCCATCCTTAATCCAAATGACACCTTGTGCAAATTAGAAAAATTAGCCCCTTCCTCTAGATATTTTGCTACCATCTGCTAGAAAATTATCATCTTGAATATACTAATCTGCAATGCCTACAAATGGGATTGGTGCCCAGAATTGTGCAGTGCACAACCCATACAACCAAATGCAGCAGCCCTGCCCCCTCGTATACTATAATTCCCTTCAATAACTTCAATTCCTCATTAAAGAAAGTCTTACTCCATAGAGCTTTGGGCAGGGGCAAGGCAGTGACTGAAAGGGCAGAGCCATAATTGGGAATGACAGCTGCTTCCCACCGTCTCCCCTCCAGTGCCCACAGACAGGGAGCCGTGTGCTATCCAGGGAACACTGACCAGGAATTCCAGACAGTGGCCAGCAGCAAAGCAAATTGGAGCTGCAGCAGGGCTGGGAGTGATGAGAGGGACCCTGGGGAGCAGCTTTAAGGAGACAACTTGGGAAGAATATGAGATAAAAGGTTTGCTTTTCTCTGAATGCAGAAGAAGCAAAGAAGAGGCAGGGGCCAGCAGACACTGGATTACATTAGCAATACAACTACGTGGACAATGTCTGTCAGCTCAGTGAGCAAAGCAGCATAAAGAACCTTGCAGAGAAAACACCAAGGCTCCCACTTTGGTCTAGAAGACATGCCTCTGAGGGTGTGAGTGATTCACTGGGTGGAGACGTGCGAAGTCCGGGCACAGCAGGAACTTCTCAGACCACAGCCAGGCCTGGCCCGCAAGGAAGGGCTCGACAGTGCTGAGGCTGGATCCACAGAGAGCTACTGGGAGGAGAGGCGCCACTGAGCCCGCTCCCAGGATGGAGGGTGACCGCTCCCCGGGGCTTCCCTGTGCCCCTCTCAGAGGTCACTCCGGGCTGGGCTCAGCTCAGACAGGGCTCTGGCTGCCAGAAAAGACGGTGGCAGTGATGGGTGTGGGAGACTGGGGGAATCTTTGGGGGACAGTTACTCTGGATTCACCCAGGGATTCTCTCGTCTGTTGGGACAGGCGCTGGTGAGCGAGCAGAGATGGGTCATTTCTCAACACCTCCACTAGGGGTCACCCCAGTCCCAGAGTGGAAGGTGGGGGAGGGGGGCTAAATAACCTCATCCCTCCCCCTACCACACCCCCTTCCCCAGCCTCTGAGGGACAGATGTCTAGCCAGAGGGGTGGGGGAGTGGTGGTGGAGAAATGACCCTCAAGACTGCTGTGTGGTACAGCTGAACAGCTGTGTGTGTGGGGGGGATGGGTGTGTGTGTGTGAGATGTGGGTGTGGGTATATAGGTAGGCATCTACTTGATAAAAATCTAGTGACCATAGGTACATATAGGTGGCCCCCGTGTACATGTGAATGGGGGCATGTTACATGGGCACAGACAACCGCATGGGTGTAAGTAACATGCATGAAATGCAAGAACGCATGGGCGTGACTGTGGTGTGTGTACACACTTGATACAAGTATAATGTCTGTGATACGCGGCATCTGTGCTCATCTGGGCAGGAGAGCGCGTATGGCTATATGCGTGTAATAATACACATATGTGCACGAGCCTGACGTGAGCGTGGGAGCGAGTCTGTACGTGTGAGCCGCAGGCCTGTGTGTGAATGGGGGTGACACGCAGTGGAAGCGTTTGTGTGACTGTGTGAAGGGTGGTGGTTTCCGTGTGTGGCTGAGCGTGTGTGAGTGTGACGGGGGAGCGCAGCCATGAGTGTGCACAGAGTGTGTGAGTGTGCTAGCCAGCCTGTCCCCCGGGAGTGCTTCTGGGAACAAGCGTGAAAGGAGATTCACGTGTGAGAATGAGCCTGCGTTAGTTCGTCAAGGGAGGGAGAGAACCGCGTGTGTGGGCTCAGACGCGTGCCCCAGTGAGCGTGCGTGTGCGTGTGCATGTGCGTGTGCGTGTGGGTGGGCGAGCGTGTCGCGTGTGGCCCACTCCGGGCCAGCGGGGCCCCCGGCCCAGGCGGTCCCGGCCGGGCCCAGCACACCCCCGTGAGGGAAGCGCGGCCCAGGCTCCCACCTGAAGATTGGCCCAGTCCTCAGGTTTCACTCATGACCCTGTGACATCAGCGGCAGCAGCTGTCCCCGCCGGCCCGGCCCCCCGGCCACGTCCCCCAGAGTCCCAGCCGCAGCCCGAGGTGGGCACGCCGCTCCGCGCTCGCCGCTCCCGTCCAACAGTGAGTACCGCGCCCCTCCGCGCCCCGCCCGGGCCGGGCGCCCCGAAGGCAGGCCACCCGGAGGGGCCGGGCACCCTGGCCCCCAGCCCGGCCTGGCTCCGAGGAAGTCACCACTTTGCTCCGGGCACCGCTGTCCTCCTGCCCACACCGGGCCCTGCTCCGAGGCTGTCCCTGCCCAAGCTCCTCGGGCCGTGACCCTCAGTCCCCACGCTTGCCTCTCTCTGCCCCGTCACCTGCTCCCTGCCCTCAGCAGGGGTCCTCGCCCTGGTCACCAGTGGCCCAGGGGTTAAGGCTCGGCTCCTTGGAGTGACGCAAGGGACAGAGACTGGGCTGGTGTCTTCAGGAGGGGGGGGTGGAGGAGCCGAAACAGCGACTCGCTGGGCCTGTGTGCAGTGGCCTAGAAGGCAGGGGTGCGGGGGGAGGGGAGCAGGAGGCCGGGGCGGCAGAGGGGGGGGCGGGGGTGGGGGTGCAGGGGGGGCGGGCGGCTCCTTTGCTCTGCTGAGACAGGAATCTGCGAGATGCCAGCGGAGGACACATCTCAGGCTGCGAGGCCAGCCGGGCTCTGCCCTCCGCCCCGGCCTCTCCCCGCCCGGGGAGCCCTCGGGCTCCTTTCCTGGAGAAGCCCCGCGTGGTGGAGGGGCTGTGGGCACAGGGAGCCAGAAAGTCCAGCGTGAGGGGGGCCACCGCGCCAGGGGGGCTCTGGGGGACTCAGAAGGAGCCTCAGGGCCGGGGTGAGGGGGCAGGGGTGCGGTGCCAGGGCAGAGCGCAGCCCCCTGCCCGCTCCCTGCTGGCAGAGCAGGGTGCCCAGGACACTGGGAGGGAGGGCGGGCAGTGGCTAGCGGAGAAGGCCAGATGGGCTGAGCAGAGACGGAGAAGATATTTTGGAGGCGCGTGGGGTTGGAGGGAGGTGTGCTTTCAGGGCTGCTCTGTGTGTGTGTGTGTGTGTGTGTGTGTGTGTGTGTGTGTCGGGGGAATTTGTTCAAAAGATTTGGGATGCCCCATCTAGAAGGCTCCGACGGGGGCGGGGGGGGTTGCTGCTTGAGGCTTTCCAAGAATGCACTGATGGGGGAGGGAGGGCCTGAGCCCCTTCCCACTCCACCCAGCTAAGTACTGTGTCCCGCTGCCCCTCACCCTGCTCAGTGCAATGGGTCAGGGCAGGGGGCCAGGTCATGACGAGAGCTCGCGGCACCCCACTGTGGGGAGGCAGCCCTC
Organism: Balaenoptera musculus; assembly: GCF_009873245.2. Classification (NCBI taxonomy): domain Eukaryota; kingdom Metazoa; phylum Chordata; class Mammalia; order Artiodactyla; family Balaenopteridae; genus Balaenoptera; species Balaenoptera musculus. Next base: position 14,800,276 of record NC_045804.1, read on the forward strand.
CAGGTAGAGACTAGACAGGTCCCCCTCCCATCCATACCGCCTGCCGTGGGGGCCTGCCCAGAAATCAGTCACCTCAGAGCCCCGAAGGTTAGAGCCCAAGGGATCCTTGAAGGCCATTTAATTCAGCCCCTAAGCATGAGCCAGCTGGGGGAGAGCAGCTAGAGACAAGTTTCGGGCATCTGGCTAGTCTGGGGAGGGGAGGGGGCTGACAGAGAGGTGGGGCGGAGCCACGGGCGAGCATTGTTGTCACTCATCTGTGACCCCACGGGTGGCATTGACTGAACCCAGGTGTGCAGGGCTGGGGTTCGGGGCACAGAGGGCTGGTTCTCTCAGGACCCTCCAGATTCTTCTGGGGTCATCCCCAGTGCCCTGCCCGTGGCCAGCGGTGTGGACAGCTGTGGCCATTGCACTAGTATTTGGAGGCTTGTCACCTGTACAGGACGATGCAGGGGCCCAGACATAACCCAAGGGTCCACCCGCATCTCCATCCCAGGCATCTCTCAAGGGATTGGCTGGGATTTTAGCAGGGTTTGGGAAAGGTACTTAGGGGTCCTTCCTAGATGGTCCCATCCCATCCTGGCCTTCCTTGATGTTTCTGGTTGGGCACCTGAACAGGGTGGGAGCTCAGGATTCAAGGTCACCTCCAGCTCTAAGCTGGCCTGAGTGTCAAGGTCTGCCCAGCCGGCTTCCCTGTCCCGACCCCAGGCCCAGACCAAGGGGAAACCCGGAGGTTGATGCCAAAGGCATTGAACTCCTGGCCAGATGTTGGGGGTAGTCCTGACAAAGTCCCTGCCTTTAGGGCAACTCTGGCCACCAGAACAGAGAAAAGTGTAATGGCAGGGACGGGTGGGGTTTAGAGAAGGCTCCTGGGAGAGGCAGAGCCAGAGAAGAGAGAAGGGATTGGACCTTACAGAGAGGAGTGGGAAGGCTCTCTCTCTCCAGGTGACAGGAGAGAGATGCATTGAAGAGAAATAAAATATCTGAGCCCAGGGGCCTCAGAGAGCAGGTAGAGAGAAGGAAGGGGAAGGACATCAACAACCCCAGTCCAGGTTACACAAACCTTCTGTCCCTCGACTCCTTTTACAGGGAAGGCTCAGACTCAGCAGGTCCTGTCACCCAGGGCACACGGCTGATGAGGGGCCAGGGCTCTGTCCACAGCGGCCAAGGCCCCCGCTCGCTGGGAAGGAACTCACGCTGGTGCAGGGCTGGGTCATGGGGCAGAGTTCGCCCCTGGGACACAGGGAGCAGTGGGTTCCTGTGGGCAGCCCTAGGGGTCTCCAGCTCTGCAGTGGCAGGAACAGGCCTGGGCTCCCCAGGGCTCCATCAGAAGGTGCTCATGGGGCTGGGGAATCCCAGGGTCCCTCCACCTCCACCACCCCTGCCCAGGCCTTTCATGTGCTCTGGCCCCCATTCTGCCTCATCAGCAACAGCTATTTTTATTCCCGGCAGTTTTCAGTCAACAGCCCTTGTGTGTGTGTTGGGGGGGGGGGGCGGGGAATGGGGCAGCAGGGGGAATGGGGCAGCAGGAGGAATGGGAGGGGCTTGAGGAACCCACAGGAAGTGGGGGTGGCAGGGGAGCCGCTGTGCCCCTCAAAGGGCGGGCTGCCCCCACCCGCAGGGCCTCCCTGTCCTCTGCCAGAAGCCCTAGCATAAATGGACAGGGCAAAACCACAAGAGTCACCAGACCCCACTGCTTTTGAACTGGTTCGTGAAACCAGGTGCCTGTCTACCCCTCCCCTGCCCCACAGGTGCTAGACGGTCACCATCCAGTTTAGACTGGGGTGATGATATACCTTAGTGGTTAAGAGCCAAGGTCTCTTTCGAGAGCAGGGCTTCCAGCCTCAGTTTACTACATAAATAACACTTGGCAACTTCCTTACCTTCTCTGTGCCTCCGTTTCCTCATCTGTCAAATGGAGTGATAACAATAGGGTCACGGTCAGGATTACATGAGCTCTTGACATGTGAGGTGCCCAGGACAGTGCTTGGCAAGTACATAAGTGTTAACTAGTAATTCGTTATTATGCTTGTTAGCAGGCTGTGACTCTGAAATAAATGTCTCCTTGTGGGGGGGGGCGGGTGACAGAAGGGGAGAAGGAGCTATAAGGTGGGGAAGCAGGACCGAAGGTAGGACAACCCTATCCAGCTCTGGGTACCCTGAATAGCTGGGAGGGGGTGGATTTTTTCCTATCGGGAGATCCTTTCATCATATGGACAGCAGAGCCTATTTTTTGAGGGTCTGTGGTTTGCAAATGTTGCCTTAAGGGCTGTGAAAGCGCTAAGCAGAGCCCCCCACCCCGGGCTCACATTTTAGTAAGAGCTGCAGGTGACTCGTCTTTTTTGAGGCTTTTTAAGTTCTTGATTGGCCTAATTTTGGAGAAGGATCTTCCACCAGGGTAGTTGGTGAGAAAACATCCCTGGAGCAGTTTCTGCGGTTGAACAAAGTTCTCGGAGTGAGTGGCAAAGCCAAGCTGGCTGCGGGTCGGGAGAGTCCATCAGTCTTTCTTGGGGGTTTCAGGTTATAGGCTTGGGTCCTGCAGCCCACTCATCCTACTGCCTTGTGCACCTCCCAGGGCCCAACAGGGGCCTGAGGTCCGAGTGGGAAGGGCTCAAAACTCACCCTACCCAAATGGTTAGGGATTGATGGAGGGAATGGGGAGCGAGGTCGGCCTTGGAATTCTCCAGGCTCAGGATCAGTTTTGAACAGTCCTCTTCTTGCCCTCTGGGTGGACCTCAGGCAGGAAAAAGGCCTGTCAGCCATGGTCTGGGAGTGGAGAGGGTGCGTGGCGGAGAGAAGCCAACAGAGGCCGGCGGCTCCAGGGAGAGATCGCACGTAGAAGCAGGCAGGGGTGAGGGGAAGCAGCCCTGCGGGCAGGGGGTGGGTCTGCCTGAGGGTGGGTGAGGTGGGCCTAGAAATGTGTGTGTACGAGGGGGTGCACACACAAGTTGGAGGGGGGCATCCATGGAGCCCGGGTCACCATGTCTGAGGTACCTTCGAGAGAGCCGAGCCAGCGGAGGGCAGGAAGCCCCAGGCCTGGGTGGAACTAATCAGCCTCCCCACCCCTTGGAGCAGCTGGGAAATGACTCATAGAAGCAATGAGTGAGAGTGTGTGTGTGTGTGTGTGTGTGTGTGTGTGTGTGTAGGAGTGGGCTGCAGGGGGGTTGGGGGGTATATGAGGGTCGATCGGTGCAAGTGAAAAACCAAACCTCGACAGAGGCTCTTTACCAAACTACGGGTGGGGACCTCTAGTCCCCACCATTCACAACTCCCAACACGAGGCCCCAGGAAGCCTGAGCCCTGGGCCTGCCAAGGCCTGCCAGACGCCCACCCCAGCCCATGCCTTTCAGGGACTTGGCCCAAGGACTCTGGTCTGTCCTTTGAAGAGGACAGACAGGTGAGGATCAGGCCAGCCCAGGGGTCAACTGGATGGGACCTCAACCTGGGCGTGCCCCATGCTGGGGGAGGGCAGCCATGCCCAGCCCAGTTCCCCACTGGGCGGGCGAGAGGGAGGCCGTGTTTGTAGTAAGAGGCACGTGGATTTGGCGTCAGAGAGCTGCATTCGAATCCTGGCTCTGCCACTTGTTAGCTGGGATGATGAATGCGAAGCACTTGGAACGGTGCCTGGCACGCGGTAAACACCAAATGAACGTACAGATGACTGGTCTGCATCAAGAAATAATTCTTACGCCTCCACTTCTCGGGCCCACACACATCGGGATGACAGGTGAATGCACTGAGGTTTGGGGGCCAGAGGAGTCAACCCCCTCCCGCTCCAAATAGACTCTTTCCTGAGCTGACGCTGACCGAGGCCTGGAATTCTACATCTTGAGATGAGATAAACTCCTTTGATTTAAGGCTCAGTCTTGGGAGGGGAAACCCACTCTCTGGCCTTTGCTTCTGGGGAGAAAAGGCTTCCAGGGCCGACTGATGAGCTGGGAGGGTTTAGCGGGAAGGGGCACGGTTCACAAAACCCAACACAGCCCATTTGTGGGTTTTTATTTCATCAGGCCCCTAGCTGACCAGAAGCACTCTGGGTGGAGGAAAAGAGTCAGCTTTGGGAGGAGGAGGCAGGCTGGGGAAAAACTAGAGGATGTTCTTCGAGAGCCTTTGGGGATTGGCAGAGCCAGAGATGACTGAGGGGAGAGGGGCGGACAAAATACCCTGAACAGGAAGCCAACCTTGCCATACAGTAAGGGCAAAATAAATGTGGCCTCTACGATCATTCTTTCCCCATAGGGAGGACAAATCATCAGGCTGGTTGAATCAGGTGCCTGAAAAAGGGAGGCTTGTTTTGACCCAATGAGCCCCACCTGGAAAATGCAGTCAGCACCAGCCCAGCCCTTGCCCAGGGTACCCCACCCCCTCCCCCACCGTGTGACCCTGATGGTCTCCGGAACTCTCAGAGTTCCTGAGTGTCCGGAGGTTTCTGCACTGGGCTCCAGGCTGCCCTCCAAGACCTCTTGGAGCAGATTTCCTCTGCAGAGAGTGTTAGACCAGGAGGGGAGGGCCACCTGGGGTGACTTCCTCCAGGCTTCTGGCCTGCCAAGGCCGGGGTCCTAAGTGCTGACAGAGAAACAACACAGCTACCCCCTTCCCATGCCTACCCTTCAGCCTGCTCCAGCTTAGAAAAAGCTGTGACTTGAGATTTACAACTAGGGAGACATAGGGCTCCATTTTGCATTCTTGGAGCTGGGCCACAGTGGAAATGCAGGAAGTTGGGAAGTACGCCACCAGGATGTACGGTGCTGTCCTCGGCCAGGACAGAAAAAGTTTGATCTGTTTCGGTCTCTCAGAAAGTTCTGAGTCTGAGCCCTCACTGCAGGTGAAGCTTGAGGAGGGGCCTCCACTGGCTGGCTGCAGCTCTGGGTAATTTTGCTCCTAATCCACAGAGAAACAAAACAGCCTGAGCCTGGACTGCAGCTTTACCGGAGAGGAAGGGTATGCTTGGTTGGCAAGAGGGATGGTGACTGGAGCCTGAGCAAGGCCAGCTAGCTATCCACCATCTCTGCATCCTGGGGGATGTGCCCTAGAGTGAACGGGAAGGCTGTGAGGGGCAGGTCACATCCATTCTCAATCTTCTGGGAGTTTCTCACAGCAGCTTTTACATCTCAGGCTGGCGGGGCATGGCTGAGGCTCCTGGGGGTGGGGGCGAGTGGGAGGGGAGGGCAGGGGAGGGTTTCAAGCCAATGCAGTGCAGCTAGGTGGGTTGAAGGACCCTCCCTGAAAGCTTGGTGTCCCAGGAAGAGAAAGTTCTAGAAGCATATAGTGGCAAGAGGTGGGGGGTGGGTGTCTGTCCTGAGCCTTGTTTGGCCAATAATTTGGGACAATCTGGATCACAGACACTCAGCTGTGAGGGACTGGCCTTGAACGGAGAGGCAGAATCAAGATTCAACAAACCTTCACAAAAGACTGCAGGTGAAGAAGTGCAATGAATGAGGGGAATTTAAGTAGAAGTAGATGGAAAATCCTCCACCTGGATTTATATTAACCTTGCATCCTAGCTATAATCATTATTAGTTCCAGGAGGGGGTTTTTTGGTTGATTCTTTTGGACTTTGTACAAAGACAATCATGTCATCTGTGAACGGAGACAATTTTATTTTTTCCTTCCCGATCTGTATATGTTTTCTTTTCTTGTCTTGTCTTATTGCATTAGCTAGGACTTCCAGTATGATATTGAAAAGGAGTGGAGAGAGGCGACATCCTTGCCTTTTTTCTGAACTTAGTGGGAAAGCTTCTAGTTTCTCACCATCAAGTACTATGTTAGCTATAGGGTCTTTTTAAATGTTCTCTATCAGGTTGAGGAAGTTCCCCTCTATTCCCAGTTTGCTGAGAGTTTTTATCATGAATGGGTTGGATTTTGTCAAATCCTTTTTCTGCATTCATTGGTATGATCATACGATTTTTCTTCAGCCTGTTGATGTGACAGATTAACATTAATTGATTTTCTAATCTTGAACCTGCCTTGCATACCTGAGATAAATCCCATTTGGTTGTATAGTTCTTTTTATACACTGTTGGGTTTGATTTGCTAATATTTTGTTGAGGTCCACCTGGATTTAAAAGAGAAAAATCAATTGCACAATTATAGGACAGGGAAGATCTAATATGGCCATAGCTCATGACGAAAAGCTCCAGGGGTGACTGTAGAGTCACCCTGTAAGTGGGCTGCTGAAAAAGTAAATGCCATCTTGGGATCAATGAATTCAATGGGTGTCTAGGCCAAGGAAAAAAGGCCTCTCTCTGTGGTCAGACTATATCTGGAATTGGGTGTTCCGATCTGGCAGCCTCACAGAGGGAGACAATGCAGGGCTGGACCTGCTCCAGAGAAGAGCCGCCTCACCCTCCAGTGTCCTCCCCCTCGGCTCCCTGCCTGTGGACAGCTGGCCCCAGCCTGGCTCCCTGACTCCAGACCCTTCCTTTCCCACCCCTTGCCTCTAGGCCCCCAAGACTTTACCCACCACTTCCGCCCAAACTTCCTTTTTGACGCAGTTTCCGATGGAGCTTCTCACTTACTAAATGGGCCCTGGCGCCCAGGGAGCAGAATTTTAGTCCTGGCTCAACCTTTCATTTATCATTCTCTAAAATTATCTTATTTGCTTCCCTGTTTATTATCTGCCTCCTCTCTCGGGAATGCAAGCTCAGTGAGGACAGGGACTTTGCCACTCCTGTATCCCTGGCTCCCAAAACAGAGCCCGGCATAGAACAGATGCTCAGGAGATGTTTGTTGAATGAATAAATGTGTGATCTGGGGGAGTCACTACTCTTCTCTGGTCCTCAGTTTCCCCATCTGTAAAGTGAGGCAGTTGGACTCGATCTCTCGGGTCCTTGCAACGCTAACATTCTTTTACTCTCTGTTTTTTTATTGAAGTGTAGTTGATTTACAATGTTGTGGCAATCTCTGCTGTACAGCAAAGTGACTCAGTTATACACATATAGACATTCTTTTTTTATGTTCTTTTCCATTATGGTTTATCCCAGGAGATTGGACATAGTTCCCTGTGCTATACAGTAGGACCTTGTTGTTTATCCATTCTAAATGTAATAGTTTGGGGACTTCCCTGGTGGTCCAGTGGGTAAGACTCCACGCTCCCAATGCAGGAGGCCCAGGTTCGATCCCTGGTCAGGGAACTAGATCCCGCAAGCATGCTGCAACTAAGAAGCCCACATGCCACAACTAAAGATCCCGCATGCAGCAACGAAGACCCGGTGCAGCCTAAATAAATAAAATAAAATAAAATAAAATAAAAATAGGGCTTCCCTGGTGGCGCAGTGGTTGAGAATCTGCCTGCTAATGCAGGGGACACGGGTTCGAGCCCTGGTCTGGGAAGATCCCACATGCCGCGGAGCAGCTGGGCCCATGAGCCACAACTACTGAGCCTGCGCGTCTGGAGCCTGTGCTTCGCAACAAGGGAGGCCACGATAGTGAAGAGGCCCGCGCACCGCGATGAAGAGTGGCCCCCGCTTGCCGCAACTAGAGGAAGCCCTCGCACAGAAACGAAGACCCAACACAGCCAAAAAAATTTTTTTTTAAATATAAAAAAAAAAAGATTACTATAAAAAAAAATTTCAGTCCAGTGTTTAAAAAATAAATAAATAAATAAAATAAAATAAAAATAAATGTAATAGTTTGCATCTACTAACCCCAGACTCCCAGTCCATCCCTCTCCCTCCTCCCCTCCCTCTTGGCAACCGCAAGTCTGTTCTCTATGACTGTGAGTCTTTTTTTATTTTGTAGATAGGTTCATTTGTGCCATATTTTAGAGTCCGCATATAAGTGATATCATATCATATTTGTCTTTCTCTTTCTGATTTACTTCAATTAGTGTGATAATCTCTAGTTGCATCCATGTTGCTGCAAATGGCATCATTTCATTCTTTTTTTATGGCTGAGTAGTATTCCATTGTATATATATATACCACATCTTCTTTATCCATTCATCTGTCGATGGACATTTAGGTTGTTTCCGTGTCTTGGCTATTGTGAATAGTGCTGCAGTGAACGTAAGGGTGCATGTATCAATATCTTTTTGAATTATAGTTTTGTCTGGGTATATGCCCAGGAGTGGGATTGCTGGATCATATGGTAGTTCTATTTTTAGTTTTCTGAGGAACCTCCATACTGTTTTCCACAGTGACTACACCAACTTACATTCCCACCAACAGTGTAGGAGGGTTCCCTTTTCTCCACACCCTCTCCAGCATTTGTTATTTGTATCTAACATCTTAAATTCAGTGGGAAGAGGTTCCCTCAGGCCCTCAGCCACCACATCTCAGGAACAGGCTGGGGTGGAGGCCAGAGACTGATCTGTGGCTGGTGGAAGGAGGGGTCAAGCTGTCATGTGGCTCTCTTTGCTCTGGGTTGTAACTTGAGGGGCCATGTGGAGATCTTCCAGCAAGACACCCAGCCAGTGACATGGGGCATTATCAGTGCTTGTCTCTGCCAGAAAGTCACCATGCCTACACCCGAGATGTCCTTTCATTTTCCACTGGTGCCACTGCAGACAACACAGTGTGTCCCCCTATTCTAGACACATTGTAAGGTGAGCAGGAGGCACATACATACTGGCCCATGTGGCCCCACCCAGGCCCCCCACCCCTGGGAGGGGCTCTCCAAAGCTGCAGGATGAAATCCAGACCCCCAGGCATGGTCTTCAAGGCTCTGGCCTAGCTGCCCAACCCACCTCCCCCAAAACCCTAAACAGATTCCATGCCCCCCAAAGACTGACACAGTGTAGTTCCCTATGTCCTGAATCTGCCTTTGCTCTGGCTGTTCCCTTTCCCTGGAGTGTCCTTCCTCTCCATTTCCCTGTGCTCACAACTTACTCATCCTTTGAGACCCAACTGAAAAGACACATCTTTCCTGCCCCCAGCCTGGAAGTCACCACTCATCCACCTGAACTCCCATAGCACAGTCAACTCCTTTCTTTAGGGAGGGCATTTCTTTTTCCTTGTACCATAGCTTCGTGTGCCCATGTCCACCTTCTCCCCAGCTATCAGCTCTTGGAAGGCAGGATGCCCAGCAGATGCATCTTTGTTACCTACTCAGGGCTAGCTCAGGTTCTGACTTATGAACAGAATGAAGGGATGGGTGGATGGATGGATGGATGGATGGATGAATGAATGGGTGAAACGTATCAGAATCCATTTTATTCCCAGAAAGATCTGTATCCAAGGCCTCATCCACTCACTGAGTGTCTGCTGTGTGCCCAGCACTGGGATTGGCCATGGTGACCTAGACAAGACATGGTTCCTGCTCTCTTGGCATTTCCGTCTGGTGGAGGAGACAGAAGAAAGAATTAGGCCAATAGACAAGTGATTACAAATTATGATAAATGATGTCAAGGAAAATACAAGGGACTGTAATAGAGAGTTGAGGAGGAGAAATCCTCTTGGAGAATGGACATTAGAGCCTAGACCATGTGAAGAGCAGGGAGACGAGAGCTCCGGGGAGAGCAAAGGCCCAAAGGCAGGCATGAGTCTGGTGGTCAAGGAGCTGGAAGGAGGCCAGGAGGACAAATCAGCAGACAAAGGCAAAGAGGTAGATCGGGGCTGGATCACCAGGGCCTTAGGTTTTATTCTAAGTGCAACAGGATGTGACTAGAGAAATTTAAGCAGGAGAAACAACATGATTAGTTTCTTGTTTTTATTTTTATTTTATTTTATTTATTTATTTATTTATGGCTGCATTGGGTCTTCGTTGCTGCACACAGGTTTTCTTTAGTTATGTCGAACGGGGGCTTTTCTTGCTGCGGAGCACAGGCTCTAAGCGCACAGGCTTCAGTAGTTGTGGCACACGGGCTTAGTTGCTCCACGGCATGTGGGATCTTCCCTGATCAGGGCTGGAACCCATGTCTCCTGCATTGGCAGGTGGATTCTTAACCACTGCGCCACCAGGGAAGTCCCTAGTTTCTTGTTTTTAAAACAGCACCTGCTGCTTCCTGGGACTGGTTTGGAGAGGCCAGGGGCAAAAGCAGGTAGCTATTGTAAGAAATTGTTGTGAAATGGACCAGGGGAAAAAGGAGAGGTTAGGTATGTTTTGGAGATGGTATTAACAGAACTTTGGACAGGCTGAATGTAGAGGTGAGGGAAAAGGAGAATTCACAAAGACACCTCCTTTTTTTAAATACATTTATTTTATTTTTGGCTGCGTTGGGTCTTCATTGCTGCGAGCGGGCTTTCTCTAGTTGTGGCGAGCAGGGGCTACTCTTCGTTGCGGTGCACGGGCTTCTCATTATGGTGGCTTCTCTTGTTGCGGAGCACGGGCTCTAGGCGTGCGGGCTTCAGTAGTTGTGGCACGTGGGCTCAGTAGTTGTGGCTCGCGGCCTCTAGAGCGCAGGCTCAGTAGTTGTGGCGCACTGGCTTAGTTGCTCCGTGGCCTGTGGGATCTTCCTGGATCAGGGCTCGAACCTGTGTCCCCTGCACTGGCAGACAGATTCTTAACCACTGGGCCACCAGGGAAGCCCGACACCTCCGTTTTTGACTTGAGCAAATTTGGACTTGGCTGGATGGTGGTACCATTTCCTGGGTTGAGGAAGACGGTGGGTAAGACAAAGGTATTGAGGACCCCTGACCTTGCAACTGATATCAGAAATGAGAGCGGTCTTGGGTGGACTGTGCCCTCAAGCTTCGTAGTTGGCTGTAACCCTTTATGGGAGCAGAGCCTGTTCTCCATAATAGTTGTACCAATTTACATTCCCACCAGCAGTGTAGGAGGGTTCCTTTTTCTTCACACTCTCTCCAGCATTTATTATCTGTAGACTTTTTGATGATGGCCATTCTGACCAGAGTGAGGTGATACTTCTTTGTTGTTTTGATTTGCATTTCTCTAATAACTAACGATGTGTCGCACTTTTTCATGTGCCTGTTGGCCATCTGTGTGTCTTCTTTGGAGAAATGTCTATTTAGATCTTCTGCCCATTTTTTTTGATTGGGTTGTTTGTTTTTTGAGAATATATTTTTTTTTTAACTTTTTATTTTATATTGGAGTATAGTTGATTAACAATGTTGTGTTAGTTTCAGGTGTACAGCAAAGTGATTCAGTTATACATATACATGAATCTATTCTTTTTCAAATTCTTTTCCCATTTAGGTTGTTACATAATATTGAGCACAGTTTCCTGTGCTGTGTGGTAGGTCCTTGGCAAATGTTTCATTCCAGATGCTGTCGATTGGATGCCTGTTAGCTATCCACATGGTGGGGTCCAGTAGCCAGTTAAATATATCGGTCTGGAGTTCAGAGGAGGGGTTTAACGTGCTCCTATAACACTATTTACAGTCATAGGAATGATGCCACCCAGACCCAGACAGAGCCCTGAGATTGGGGAGAGAAAGAGGGACAAGCAAAGGACATTGAGAAGGAACAGCCAGAGAGGCAGGAGGTAAACTATGGGTGAGCTGTCATGGAGGCTGAGAGGATAGAGCCTGTCCAGAAGGGGAATGCAGCCAACTGGATTGAATGTTTCTATGAGGTTGAGGGAAGTGAAGACAGAAACGTGTTCAGCAGACTTGGCAGCAGGGAGGGTGCTAGTGACTTGACAAAAGCCGCTTCCGTGGAGTGGGGGGAATGTACGCCAGGTTGGAATGGGTTGGAGAGGGAGCAAAAGGTAAGGAAAAACAGCTGGTGTAGACACTTTCCAAGAAGTTTGTCCGTGAAGAGGAACAGAAAAATAGAGCAAGCGTGAAGGGAGGCATGGGGCCGGGAGGGTGGTTTTTGTCACCACTGCCATTATTCTGAAGATGGGAGCACCCGGTCATAGAAGGGGAGGGGCTGGTGGTGGGAGAGAGAGAAGATAAGTAGAGAAGGAGGTCCTCGGGAAGGCAAGCGGGGTCAGGGGCCTGAGACCAAGTGGAACTCCTGGTCTTGAGTCTTCTGTTGTTATCAGGACAGAGGAGGAAGGGGAGGGCAGTGAGGATAGTTCTGTTGGTTTGTGTACGACGGATCCTGTTTTCTCAGTGAAGACGGAGACAGAGTCACCAGCTGGGAGCATCATGGGGAAGACTATGGGGGGGGGGGGGTTGAGGAAAGAAGAGAAAGCATGAAATAGTTGTTCTCAAAAAGTGGAAAAGCGAGACTCACAGAGAAACCTACACTTAGAGGGCGGCACTGAGGGCAAACCCGGAGTTTATAACCACAGAGACAGTGTGAACCCAGCGAAGTCCTGCCTTGGCTGCAGCAGCATCCAGCAGCTCAGGGGCTGCCTCAGGAAGAGCACAGCCAGGCCAGGCAGGCTGAGGTTTCCCCAGGTGAGGGGGGTGGAAGGAGAGAGAAGGCTGCAGTTAAGCGTATTTTCAAGGGAGGGATTATGATGATGGAGCTTGTAACGGAGGCTGGAAGAGGAGGGAGGTGAAGTCTGAGGGGCTGATGGAGAGGGAGAAATCTCAGGGTCAAGGACTGAATGTAAGCAGAAGCCCAAGGATTACACAACAGGGCCCTTGAGCTGAGCAGTAGGAGGTGGGGGAGGGGAACGTGTGAAGTGGCCATATCAGAGAAGATCCAGTTTCTGGTTATGACTTAAGCTCAAGGTGGGCTCAAAGGAGCAGCGGGCTAAGGCGGAAGGGTCCTCTCATCCATTCATTCATTTGATAACCTTTTATCCAGTGTTAGGCACACTGGTGGTACAAAGGAGCAATCCGCTCAGCCAGGGTGCCCAGGGAGGGCTTCCTGGAGGTGGTGGTTCTTGTGTAGGTTGAGTCTGGAAGGACGAATTAAAGCTCTCCGGGATGCCAAAAAGAAGGAGTGCTCCAGGAGGCAAGCAGACCATAAGCAAAGGCATGGGCTTCGGTGGGAAACAGTTTGGCCCTTTTGTGAAAATGGAGGTAGCATGGCCAGAGGGTGGGTGTGTGTGGCGAAGTGATGGGCCACGAGGCAGGGATCGGATCATGCAGGGCCTTGGGACCCACGTGGAGGAGTGTGGACACATTATTAAGCAGTGGGAAGCCACCGAAGGATTAAGCAGAAGGTGACATGATCAGATTTGTGATTTTAGAAATGGGGATGGTGGATTGGAGGGGAGCCGAGCAGGAGGTAGGGAGGCAGGCGGGAGGCTATTTGAATAGAGCAGGTGAGGGGTGATGAAGCAGCAGCAGCCTGGAGGATGGAGAGACATGTGGGTGCTGGGAAGGAGCCTCAGCATGGCTTGGGAACTGACCAGATGTGCCACCAGGATGCTTTCAGCCACCAGCAGCCAAAACCATTACCTCAACTGGCCTAGCCAAGGAGGGCATTTACCCACTCACATAACAAGACATCCAGATGTGAAGTGGCTTCAGGGCTGGTGAAGAGGGTAGGAGGAGAGGAATTTACAGTGAAGTGCAAATTTCAAAGGGAGAGATGAGGAGTCCATTGGAGGCCCGCTGGGGGCCAGCAGGAGGAGGTGCCAGGCTGGCTGTGCCATCTGTCGGTCCCATGCCAATGTGCCAGGCACTGGTTCAGGGGTGACCCCAAGCCCAGGCCTGTGAGGAGTCTGGTGGGGGGAGACAGACCACAGATAATCGCACAAGGAGGGCACGAATCACCATCGACCTAAGAGCTGCAAATGTTGTGGCTGCTCGTGAAGGGGAGCCGTGACTTGACCGGTCTGGGGCCGTCAGGGAAGTGGGCACAGAAACCACGGAAAGGAGGTGGATGGCGGTTATTCCCGTGGCAGAGGAGACGGGCACGGGGAGAGGTGCCTGCTGTGAAAAGCAAACAGGGCTGCAGACCGGGCCCTGGAGAAGCAGCATCTTCCAGGGGCAGGAAGGAGGAGCTCACAGAGCAGATGTAGAGAGAGTGGTTGGAGGGGTAGGCCACGCTCTTCTCCTGAGAAGAGAGGCCGTGGCCGTGAGATGCTCGAGGGAGGGTCAGCTGCACAGAAACCACTGGGTCTGACTGATCGGGGCCTCTGGTGCCTCTGGTGAGCGCAGTTTCCATGCGTGCTGGGGCCCGAGCCAGACTGTTCATCTCTGGTTATCTGTGGTTCCACTTGGGCGGCTGCGAGGGAGAGAGGGGGCAGCGTCAGGCCAGAGGATTGTTGCCAAGCGGGGCAAGTGAACTGGGAGGGTGCCCAGTGGCCGTGGTCCCGCCAGGGCCACGTGGCACGTCAGTGTCTTCTGTTTGGGCATGTACGTGAGGCCAGTGATGGGGAAGAAGGAGCAAAGGTATGTGGCAAGTGGTAGGTGCAACTGTGAGGTCAGCGTGAGGGGTGGTTTCGGGCTGGGCGTGCGCTCTCGTGTGTCTGCGCTCGCGTGTACACGTGTGTGTTCGTGCACACACGCTCCCACGCACACGATGGGGCCAGTGAGCAGCTGAGGGACGGGGTCAGCAGGAATGAGCGGAGTCATGCCCGTGGAAACACGACTCCCCGGGTGATGGTAGGGAGCAGCTGCGCAGCCAGGCAGGGGGCGTGGCCAGCTCTGCCCAATGGCTCCGGCCACTCCCTGGGCCGCCCCCCCACCTGTTGACCAAGTCTGAGGAAGTGCCTGCCTGCACTGGCCAGGGCAGGGGCACTGCTCAGGCTTCTGGGCCCGCTGTGACAGGGCTACCCACCGGTGTAGCCCTGGGTGTCTCTGGGGGGTCTGTCTGAGGCCCTTTGGTGGAGGGGTGGTTCCGGGGCATCTGTCCGTGCGGGCCTAGTGATGGCTAGGTGTGTGACCAGGCTGCTGTGGTGTCCCTGTGCCCTCCTGATGATGTGGGTCATTCCCCAGGGCCTTTGCGATAAGTGACCTACCACCTTGCTTCCACAGGGAACAGGCTCAGGAGGGCTGCGCAGCTCTCACACGCCTCTACAGCTCCTGGTGGGGACCCCTCTATCAGCCCAGTTCATACAGGGACCACCAGCCAAAAGCAGTCCCTGGGAGCTCTAGCCCTGCCCCCACCATTGAAACTGTCCATCTCCTTGTCTCCAGGACCTTTCCTGTGTGTCCTTCTCTTCCACGTTAGCGTCTTCAGGCTCTCCTGACATGACCCCCCACACACACACCCTGCATTTTCCCACTCCAGCTCCCCCTGCCTGCCCATGGGTTAGGTCCCATGGGTCCTGGGGGAGGGAGCTGGTGGCATCCTTGGCAGTGCCCAGGAACCTTCCTTCTTCCCTCTCCCCGCCCAACATCACACCTCCCCAAAGCTCAGGACAGGGCACTCCACATTCCCACATCTTCCTTTTCTCTTCCCTCCAGGCCAGATATGGTGAGTACAGGCAGGTGTACCACATTCTCCTTTCTCATGCCCCTGGCAGACATCAGTAATCAATCACAGCAGTCTTTTTGCACTGAGTCTGGCTGCAACCTTTTTTTTTTTTTTTCAGGCTGCAATCTTGATAGTCTTTGCCCACATCTCCAAGCAGCCAATAGCAGCGGATCCAAGTCAGCCCTCAAGATGTAATCCGTTTGCCATTCCTGCTTTAGGCTGACCCCATCAGGCCCCTCACCTCGGCCCATCCTCAATCCACCCTCACATTTCACATCTGATTCCTTTCTGCCTCACTCCTGGATAGAGGTCACATGGGCATAGCCAGCTGTGGTTTTCTCTGTCCCCATAGGCTGAAGCCACACAGTCCCCAGAACTTGGGCCCAGGAGGCGGTTGAAGGCACTGGGGCGTTGGCCCCAAGTCTCGAAGACGGAAGAGGATCTGGTTGGTTTGCTGTCAGTCCAGAGGGCAGCCAAGCCCTTGCTGGGGAGAGTGTGGTGCGGGGCTTGGGGGTGATGCCCTTGTGTCCAGCACCTGTGCAGCAGCACCTGGGCCCTGCAGGCACATCTCCCAGCCCCAAAAGGGCCTGCACGCCGACCTCCCCGCCCTGGCCCCTGGTCAGGCAGGAGCTGAGTAGCGGACAGCAGGCCCAGGGCGGGGTGGCCGCCCAGCACCCCGGGGGCTGCACGCTGCAGCTGTCCCGGCTGCCTGCCGCCCTGCTGGCCCCTGAGCCCAGGATGCGAGGATGGCCAACTCATCTCAGCCCACGGTGGTGCCTCTGGGCCCTGAGAGCCTGCGCCCCTTCACCCGGGAGTCCCTGGCAGCCATAGAACAGCGGGTGATGGAGGAGGAGGCCCGGAAGCAGCGGAACAAGCAGATGGAGACTGACGGGCCCGAACAGAAGCCGTGCAGTGACCTGGAGGCTGGCAAGAACCTGCCCCATATCTATGGGGACCCCCCACCGGAGGTCATTGGCATCCCCCTGGAGGACCTGGATCCCTACTACGGTGACAAGAAGGTCCGGGCCTGGGAGGCTTCCCTCCACCTGTCTGTCCATTGTCAATCTGTCCACCTGTCCCAGGCCTCACAGCTCTCTCCCTGCCGCAGACCTTCATCGTGCTCAACAAGGGCAAGGCCATCTTCCGCTTCTCTGCCACACCTGCGCTGTACATGCTGAGCCCCTTTAGCACCCTCAGACGCTGCGCCATCAAGGTGCTCATCCACTCATATCCTGCCCGAGTGGGGCGAGCGCAGGGGCGGGGAAAGGCAGGGAGGGGGCGGGGATGGGCGGGAGGCCCTCTTTGCACCTCCCCTCCCCACCTGCTCCCTCACTTTCCTTGACTCTCCCCCCGACGCTGTTCAGCATGTTCATCATGATCACCATCTTGACCAACTGCGTGTTCATGACCATGAGCGACCCGCCCTCCTGGTCCAAGCATGTGGAGTAAGTCTCCCCCTCCCCCGTTGCCCCGGTCCCAGGTGTCTGCCCGTCCCGGGTGTGCACTCTGAGGATGCCCAGAGTGAAACTGCTCTTGTCTTCCAGGGAGACAAACACTGTCACTGCCACCCCCATCCACACACACCTTAAGACCCTGGAATGGCACACACTGTCACTCTCACCAATGTCCTCAGCCCCTGGGTGGCATATGTCATTTCTGTGCCCTCCTTCCCAGGAGGTCCATCACTGCCACCCACACCCAGGCGTGACATGGCTGGCCCTGGCCGGCCCTCTCCCTGCCAGGTACACCTTCACAGGGATCTACACCTTTGAGTCCCTCATCAAGATCCTGGCCCGAGGCTTTTGCATCGAAGACTTCACATTCCTCCGGGACCCCTGGAACTGGCTGGACTTCAGCGTCATCATGATGGCGTGAGCAGGGCCCCAAGGGCGTCCTGAGGCTGATGAGGGTGAGGGGAGGGGGCCAGCCCTCAGAGGGTGGACGGCAGGGCCGTGGGTCAGCTTGCAGATAGTGGGCTGCACAATTCTAGGAGCTGCCATTCCCAGGGTCTGGCTGGCAGGCTGTCCCGGTGCCCCTACACATAGCACGTATGACCACACACAGCAGCCCTGAGCCCTAGTCCCACGGGCCCCCACCGGGAGAGCTGGGCTACCCTTGCTAACCCCACTCCTCAGCAAAGCTCCTGCATTGTCTTCCCCACCTCTCAGGCCCCGATAGGAAACTTGCTGTGCCTGACCTGTCCCCCCGCATCTCCACGGTAACCCCAACTACAAGGATTCCTTGGGAATCCTCATTCTGGGCCTGGAGAACCTGTGACTTCTGCCCTACCGCCCACCCC
Source organism: Balaenoptera musculus (assembly GCF_009873245.2). Taxonomy (NCBI): domain Eukaryota; kingdom Metazoa; phylum Chordata; class Mammalia; order Artiodactyla; family Balaenopteridae; genus Balaenoptera; species Balaenoptera musculus. The sequence continues at coordinate 14,817,740 of NC_045804.1, forward strand.
CGGCTCTGACACAGCCCTCGCCCCAACCTCCCCACCCAGGTACCTGACGGAGTTTGTGGACTTGGGCAACATCTCAGCCCTGAGAACCTTCCGGGTGCTGCGGGCCCTGAAAACCATCACAGTCATCCCAGGTACTGGGGAGGAGCAGGGACCCTCTGCCCAGGCCATCAGGCCTCCCCCCTCCCCCAGGCCTGGAACCAGGCACTCAAGTTCTATGACCCAGGGTCACAACCGTCCCAGGTGGTGTAGGACCCACACCAAAGCCTGGACACAGAGGGGCCCCTGTGGCCAGAGAGGAGAAGGGGCCCCAGGTGGGAGGATGGGTTTTGAGAGGCAGCATAGCAAGGTGGTTAGAGCACAGATTCTGGAGCCAGACTGCCTGGGTTCAATTCCCACCTCCACCACTTCCTAACTTTGACCTTGGGTAAGTGGCTTCCCTGTCTGCCTCAATTTCCGTATCTGTGAAATGTGCATAATAACAGTACCACTCATCCGGTTGTTATGAAAATTCAAAGCCTTGAGAGCAATAAGGTGCTTAGAACAATGCCTGGCCCAGGGTATGTGTATTCAATAAAATAAGCAGACTGGGCAGAGCAGAGACCTCCACCTGAGAGAGACACAGAGAATCAGTGATGGAAAGTCCCAGCCCTGTGGGCTCAATAATGAACACGCCACATACCCACTGAGCAATCAGGCCAGGGCAATTCCAAAGTAATGCATCAAGAAGCATGAAATAACTAGAATCTGGATCATCTGGACCCTCAAAAAAGCATGTGGAGAAACTGGAGAAGGTTCATTAAAGGAGAGAAAGATGATCTGAAAAGGCATGGAGGACAGACTCTGGGAGGAGGGGAAATTGTGAAGTCTTAGGGCTAGAAAATACCTTAGTTCTCCTCTAGTCCAAAGCCCTCGTGAATTGCAGTTGAAGAAGGAGGGACCCCGGGAAGGAAGAGCTTACTGAAGGCCACACGGCACGTTGGCCCCTGAGTCAAGGCCACAATACCTTCCCTCGGTGCCATGCTTCCAGCATCCTCAGAGCTCAGAGGGTTTTTATAAGGAGGCTGCTGAGCATCTGTTTTCATACCAAGATAAGAAAAAGAAATAAACTAATACTGAAGCAAGAGACACACTGATTAGGCCCGAGGAAGAAGTTATGGTTCTTCCATAAACGATGGAATCTGAGCCTGGAATTCCATACGATTTGGCTATGCCTTTGCCCGTCCAGAGGAGTGGAATGCAATATTGCAAAGTCAGCCTAGAGGTTCTCAGAGTGAACCCTGCTGTTCCTTGGGTGTTAACAGGCACTAAAAGAGAAAGAGGGCTTCCCTGGTGGCGCAGTGGTGGAGAATCCACCTGCCAATGCAGGGAACACGGGTTCGAGCCCTGGTCCGGGAAGATCCCACATGCCGCAGAGCAACTAAGCCCGTGCGCCACAACTACTGAGCCTGCGTTCTAGAGCCCGCGAGCCACAACTACTGAAGCCCGCACGCCTAGAGCCTGTGCTCTGCAACAAGAGAAACCACCGCAGTGAGAAGCCCACAAGCCCGCCCGCAGCAACGAAGACCCAATGCAGCCAAAAATAAACAAATAAATAAATTTACTAAAGAAAAAAAAAGAGAGAGAAAGTGTTCTGTGTCAAATAAGGTGAAACGTGGCATTAAAGTTTTTGTTTCTGTAGGACTTTTCCGAGCCTTTGATAGGCTAATCTACACAAGGACCCTCCAAGAGGGCGCTACAGAGCTCAGCCTTCCCCAAACATGATTGAACCCCTTTTTTTAAGGGCACAGCTTACTAGATGAGCGTTCTAAGGAACACACTTTGGGAGTGCTGACTTAGCGACATTTATTAAGCTCCACTGTGTGACTGGGTGTTGCTCTCTGAGTCGGGCAACACACTGTGAAGTCTTCATAGTCCCTTCTTCTAGTGGCTGAGATTCGGTGGCCATTCAAGGCTCCAGATGGAGGTTGTAACCAGAGAAGGATGGGGCTAATTTGGGAAGGCTTCGGGCAAGCAGTGCCCCAAGTAAGTCAAGGCTTGAAGGAGATGGAGTAGGCAGAGGCTCGGAGGGGCTAAGTCGGTGAGTTACCCCCTGCCCTGCCCAGCCCCAAGCTCTCACCCTCTCTGTGATCAGGGCTGAAGACCATTGTGGGAGCCCTGATCCAGTCGGTGAAAAAGCTGTCAGATGTGATGATCCTCACCGTCTTCTGCCTGAGTGTCTTTGCCCTGGTGGGGCTGCAGCTCTTCATGGGAAACCTGCGGCAGAAGTGTGTGCGCTGGCCCCCGCCCTTCAATGACACCAACACCACGTGGTACGGCAATGACACCTGGTACGGCAATGACACCTGGTACGGCAATGACACCTGGAACAGCCAGGAGAGCTGGGCCAGCAACTCTACCTTTGACTGGGATGCCTACATCAATGACGAAGGTAAGAACGGAGGGTCGGGAGGCCAGTGGGGTCTTTCCCAGCCCCGATGGCAGCCCCTTGTGCGACAAAGAGCATGGAGAAGACCTGAGTGTAAATCCATCACTTACCAGCTGGGGCAACCTCTGACAAGTCACTTCATCTCCCCCTCCCTCAGAATCTTTACCTATAAGATGGAGACAACAATACCTTTCTCAAAGGGTTTGTGTGACAACAAATGCCAAATTGCTTTGAAAATCCTAAAGCTTCTGCTATAAAAAGCAGCAGTCCATAGTCCCTAACCTACGTACTCCTTGTTCTCCATCACACCACATGCTCGCACACTGGCAGGGCCACCACCAGGCCCCCACATCCTATTCACATACCCAGACTTCATAGGCTCACACGCACAAGACAGCATTCTCATAGAGCCACTCTTACTTCACACTGTGCCTTCTGGCAGCTGAGAAAATGGTACCCCTTCTTCAACCTGGCATCCTGGATTCTAGCCGCATCCCCCCTTCAGTTGAGTGTCCTGCACAGGCACATGGTAGCCCCATCCACACACATGCATGCCCCCCACCCCGTATCCCTCTGTGCCCCTGCTGCACCCCACACTAGGCACTGAGCTGACAGCAAAATGTATCTACCCAGAGACCTTGGAACTTGGAGCTGCCCTTAAAGGAGAGGGAAGGGGCACCCAGAGAGCATCCATTTGGGGCGTGTGGTCCACACAGATGTGTCCACAGGTGCACAGTGGGTACTGTGCCCACAGTGTCCATGTGGTGACATGTTTCCTTTGTGGCCTCTGACTCCCAAAGGGAACTTCTATTTCCTGGAAGGCTCCAATGACGCCCTGCTCTGTGGGAACAGCAGCGACGCTGGGTGAGTGACACTGGCGGGGGTGGGGTGGGGGCAGTGGAGGGCAGGTGTCCCAGGGTTGTCAGAAGATGGGGGATGATTAGGGATGAGGACCTGGGGTGGATGGAAACGTAAAGAAAATTCATGGGCATGAGGGGAACACTTTCCATTTTTCGGGATGCAGACAAGACGGAAGGATATTTTTCTCTTGGGATCCCCCCATCTATCTCCAGTCTGGAGCTCTCCTTTCTCCCTAAAACCAGCCCCCATCCTATCCCCAGGCGCTGCCCTGAGGGTTACGAGTGCATCAAGGCCGGGCGGAACCCCAACTATGGCTACACCAGCTATGACACCTTCAGCTGGGCCTTCCTGGCTCTCTTCCGCCTCATGACACAGGACTATTGGGAAAACCTCTTCCAGCTGGTACAGCAGCCCCCCGCCCTGCCCCTCAGCCCCACGGCTACCTCCCTCCATCTCCACAGCCTCCTCCGGGCTTGGTGGGGCCCCTAACAAGGCTGTCCCCTCCATGGTACCCCCTAAATGCCCCTACATATAGGTTCTCAGAGCCCTCTGACGCTAGGTACCTGCCCAGATCTGAGCCCCAGCCCTTTCTTCCTTTTCCTCATTTGCCTTAAGAGCTGAGATCTGAGCCGGGCACAGACTCCCAAGCCTCACAGTAACCGGTAGGGCAGCTTAGACTCCAACTCTGCCCATACACAATTATTTACCTTCCACTGTTTGCAGGTGGGCAGGTTGGGTCTGGAGCAACAGTGCCTTCTGGTTCCTGGTGATGTTTCTAACATGATGATGTTAATAATAATATTTAGTAATAATAATAATAATAATAGCTGCTATTTGCTGAGCTCTTACTAGATGCCAGGCACTACGGGAAAGCTAGGATTCAAGCTGATCCCAAAGCCCGTGTTCACCAATTTTTATTCCTGGTTCTCTGATCTCAAGATGTCTGGCTGAGGTCCTCAGGGCTTTCTGAGCCAGGAGACCAGGAAGGTCTGGGTCCTGAGTATATATTTTGAAGCGCCCCAGAATGTGGCTTAGCCTGCCAAGGGTGGCCATACCTTGCTTCAAAAGCCCTCAGACTGCCTGGCTCTGTGAAGGACCCTCTCCTGCATTTATCTATCTGGGCAATGGATGTATGGAGATGGGTGTGGGTGAAAGCAGGCGGGTGCCATGTGACACTTTCTCTCCCTCCCCGACTCCCAGACCCTTCGAGCAGCCGGCAAGACCTACATGATCTTCTTCGTGGTCATCATTTTCCTGGGCTCCTTCTACCTCATCAACCTGATCCTGGCGGTGGTGGCCATGGCATACGCTGAGCAGAACGAGGCCACCTTGGCCGAGAATCAGGAGAAAGAAGAAGAGTTTCAGCAGATGCTGGAGAAATTCAGAAAGCAGCAGGAAGAGCTGGGGAAGGTCTGGACTCAGGGGGAGGAGGCCGGGGATCCAGGGATCTCCCTGCCCCTCGGCCTGGGTGCTCCTGGGCAGGCTGAGGGGGGTCGGGGGAGGCATGGGGTAGGGCCTGCGAGGCAGAGGACGGGGGGCAGAAGGCCCAGGCTGGAGCTTTGGTGGGGTGGGAGGCATCCAAGCAGTGGAAAGAGTATTTCTCAGCTCAGTGCCTCAGTTTCCCCATATATAACAAGGAATCCGGAGTAGTTAAACCTGACGTAGCCCTCCAGCTCAAATTCCTATGGTTTTATGATTCTTTATGGGCAGCGTACGGGTCCAGGCTGAGGGAGCGGCGGGTCCTGATGAGGCCCCAGGGAGCAGCTGTACATTTACCCATCATGTCATGAAGTGCAGGGTCAGTCAAGGCTTCAGAGAGTGAAGGGTCTTCAGGATGTGTGTCCTCAGTCACTTTGGTCCCTACCCTGTCACCCCACCACCACCGAGGTTGCCGCCCCTGCCCACAGTAAGCTGGGTGCGGGCCAAAAAGAGGGGCCCCCAGCCTGACAGGCTCAGGAAGAAGCTCTGAGAATCCATTAGTCCATCCCCATGGCTCAGCGATGGACTTTATGTCCATCACCCTTGCTGGTCCACAGGCCAAGGCCGCTCAGGCTCTGGAAGGTAGGGAGGCAGACGAGGACCCAGCCCACGGCAAAGACTGCAACGGCAGCCTGGACACATCAACGGGGGAGAAGGGGCCCCCGAGACCCAGCTGCAGCGCAGACAGCGGCGTCTCAGATGCTATGGAAGGTGAGTGCCTGGCATCCCCATACCCACCCTACCCTGCCTGTCCTGCCCATCAGGCCACTTGGGCTCCCAGGGTGGGGGCCGGGAGGGCCTGGCTGGGCCCAGCTTCAGGACAGTAACTTAATATTGGCATCGAAGAAATGGCCGTGATAAATATAGTCCTGGCTTACCCTGGCCCAATTCTGGCTGCAAGGCCAGGCTGTGGCGGGAACTGGGGGCTTCCGGGAGGCCCTGGGGGCTGCCAAGGCAATGGGGAAGGACAGGATAATAATACTAACCAGGAAGGCCCAATGTTCCGGAAACTGGAGATCCTGTTCCTCAAATACCTTCTGGGTAAAAGTTAAACATCAAAGGTCTCTCTGCCCAGATAGAGTCACAGACTCCCCCAAATCCCTGTGCTGCCCCCCAGGCCTCAGTGGGAGACTAGGATAAGGTAACGAGGAGAGGGTGGATAGACATACAGACGGATGGATGGATGGATGGATGGATGGGTGGCTGGGCTGAAAGATTAATGAATGGGAAGAGACATGGGTGTGTGGATGGATGAGAGGGAGGGAGGAAGGCAGTAAGGAAAGACAGAGGGAGGAGGAGGAAAGGGGGAAGCAAGGGAGGGAAGATGCAAGGAAATCTGACATAGAAGGGATCGGGTCCTCTCCCCAGGTGTCTCGCCTTGTGCCAGGAAGGACTTGGAGGACTTTGCAAACCTCTAGAGGGCCCCATCCCAGCTGACCTTGTGTGACGGGCATCCAGGTGTCTGTGTGCCCTGCCAGAGAATGCCCCAGGGAATGCTGGGCAGGGCTGGCCGAGGAGGTCACTCAACGTTGTCCTTACTGGGACTGTGGTGGGAAGTCTGGGGCCTCAGACACAGTTTAGGGCACCCGCAGTAGCACCCGGGTTGGGGCTAGGGGTGTTGCTGCCAGAGCAGAATCTGCAGCCTTTGCGAGGTCCGGTTTACTAATTCTTGGATGGGGGTGCGGCTCAACCGCCCCCAAACTCTGGGGTGTCCCAATCATGCACTCAAACCCAGGTGTCTATGGGGCTGCCCCCGGCTCCAGTCCCCTTTCCTCATCTGTGACGTGGGGGCACTAACATACTTACCTCATCCATTTCCGGTGGGAATTAAATGAGAGCACGCCCAGGCTGAGAACCCCCATGGGCAGCAGAGGCCTGGAAGACCAGGAGGAGAAGCAGCGTCACCCACGGGCCTTACGGAGCCCCAGGGGTTTAGAGCTGGAGTGGCAAGAACAGGGGATGTTTCCAGAAAGCTACCCTGGTGGGAAAGGAAGGACTGGCTGGGGACAGTCTGGAGGGGCCGGCATACTGGCAGTGGGAGGGAGAGCCCTCGGGGGGAACCACAGTTTGCTCCTGAGTGGCGCTGGCCAGCAGCAGGTGGAACTGGGACCCAGCCCCCTGCAGTGGCCTCCCGCCTCTCCCTGGGGGCCCTCGGGCCCCTCCCCAGCCGAGATCGCACCCTGGGCCATAGGCAGAGGATGGGAGTCACCCCATCGCGTTAGGGGGTGGGGAGCTCCAGGAAGGCGGAGCTGAAGTAGAACACTGGGAGAGGAGCTTGGGGTAAGGCTGCTGAGGGTGTGGCTTTTTGAGGGTCAGCTAAGGGACAGCGGGTTGTGGGGTGGGGCGCTGAGGGGTGGGGCCATGTGGGCGGTGTCTAGAGGGATGGGTCTTGAGGGTGACACACTGAGAGGCGGGGCTTGGAGTAGGCCTCCCTGAGGGGGCGGGGCTTGAGGTGTGATGCTCTAGGGGGCGGGGCTTGGAAGGTGGGACCAAAGATCTAGGTGGAGGAAGGAGCACGTGAGGGGGGATCCTCATCAGGTATCTGTTTCCACCCTACTCCCAGGGCTGGAAGAGGCCCACCAGAAGTGCCCACCGTGGTGGTACAAGTGTTCCCAGAAAGTGCTCATATGGAACTGCTGCACCCCGTGGATGAAGTTCAAGAATATCATCCACTTGATCGTCATGGACCCCTTCGTGGACCTGGGCATCACCATCTGCATCGTGCTCAACACCCTCTTCATGGCCATGGAGCATTACCCCATGACGGAGCAATTTGACAGAGTGCTCAACGTGGGCAACCTGGTAGGGAGCGGGCGAGGGAGAGGCTGTCCTTCCTGTGCAGGACAGGAGAGGGGCCACAGGGCCCAACGGGCTGTGTGGAAATATGGGGCACAATTAGGGGGCATAAGGGGACAGGCTGGGGTTATTTTCCCAGCATATGGGTATATGGGGACATGAGTTGATGTACCAGGGATGTACATGGGGTGATCCATGGGATGTGGAATTTGGGTTTCAGGGTACTTGGGGGCAGACAGAATGGGGATGAGGTGCTTGACCTCTTATGATCAGGATTTCAGGGGCTTTGGGGTCCAGGCCATGCCCTGGAGGCAGAGATGGGGGAGTGAGAGCACAGAGGTATGGGGGGGCTGGATGGCAAGTCTCTCTACTTTCAGAGGTTGTTGTGGGGCTAAGAGGGACCAAGGGACCTGGACGTGGGGGCGTAGAGCCATGGGCACCCAGGCTCGAGAGGCCCCAGCTCACCCTGGAGGCCCCAGGGCATAGCCCCCCAGCCCTGAGCCCCCCTGCCCGCTGCCATTTCTCGGGCATGGCCAGGCCAGCTCCCCTCTCCAGCCCTTTCTGCTCTGCTATTGTTGACACACACTGATCCGCCTGCTTATCCCTGCCCATTAGGAGCATTATCACCTCGTTGCCAGCCCCTGTGGAGCCTGACAAAGGGAAAAAGCCGCCTCCTCCTCCTCCAGCCCAGCCCCACCCTTTCCAATTGCCTTTGCAATCTTTCCAGGATGGCGAATGGGCAAGATGCTCCCCCTCCGCTGAGGGTGCGGGGAGCCCAGGAAGAGTCAGATTTGGGGCCTGGGGCAGGACAAGGACTGGGTGGGCAGCACAGGAATCAGGCCCTGGACTCCCCAGCCCGCGAGGCAGGCACGTCCACCCCACGGAGATGCCCGAGGCGGCCGTGGCCAGGCCGGGCTGGAGGAGCAAGGGTGTGCTCTGGACCCGCGGTGCAGCTGCTGGGGTGTGTGTGATGGGCCCGGCCCGCCGCCTGCCCACCCCCTGGCCACACTCTGCTGCTGTCTGGGCACCTGCTACGGCCAGGGACAGCTCCTGGGCGGGGCTCAGCATGTGCCCGGGCAGGCTGTGGACCCGGGGCAGCTGGTGCCCGGCAGGAGGGGGGCCGTGCCCAGGGAGCTTTTAGAGGTTCTGCAGCCCTCAGATGAGTCCAGGGCTCTGGGGGCTCAGCTCTGGCTTCTCACTGATCCTCCGCTTCATCCTCTTTTGGGCCCTGCCTTAGACTTCCGAAGCCACCAAGGTTTTCTGGGTCCTGGGACCCCAGCCAACCAGGGTAGAGAGGCTGTAGGGTGTAGGGACAGGAGACTGAACTAAGCACCCCAAGACCTGGTTTGAGACAGGCTTCTATGTGGGCAGTGTGACCGACAGCTTGCTGCTGACCTCTCCGAGCCTCAATTTCTCAACTCTGGGATGAGCGTGATCATCCCTCCCAACTTCACAGAGGTCGGGATACCGATAAGGTCATAATGTGAACCACAGCGTGCTCTATGAGTGTTGAATATTATTATGATTGGGCTGAGGCCCCAGGAAGTCACGTGACACAGGCCAACAGTCCCAAGGCCAGGAATGGACGGGCCCCGGTCTCTGAGTGGTTCCCACTCTGCCCTGTGGCATGGTCGTCCCGCTCCTCACTCACATACACACACCTGTGGGCCGTGGGTACCACTGCCTGCGCCCCCACGGCTCTGTCACCCTCCCCTCGAGCCCTGGAGGTGGGAGTGGGGTGGGAGGCTCCCGAGGTCCTGTGCCTCTGAGGCTCTGTGACGGGGGCTGCACCCCACCCTGCAGGTCTTCACGGGCATCTTCACAGCAGAGATGGTGCTGAAGCTCATCGCCATGGACCCCTATGAGTACTTCCAGCAGGGCTGGAACATCTTCGACAGTATCATCGTCACCCTCAGCCTGGTGGAACTGGGCCTGGCCAACGTGCAGGGGCTGTCGGTGCTCCGCTCCTTCCGTCTGGTGCGTGAGGCCCTGGCACCCGGGCTGGGGAAGGGTGTGGTGAGGATGCCCGGAGGAAGGGAGGAGAAACTGCCAAGAAGCCAGAGGGCTGGAAGTAAGGCCCCCTCTGCCCTTTGGTCACCACTCTGCCTCTTAGAACCTTTCTTACTGGAAAAAAGGAGAAAGGTGCCCTCCCCCTTATCACACAGAGCTGCTGGGGGACCAAAATGACAGCCCAGGAGCTGACATTTGGGCTTGACTCTTAAGTGACCTTGGGTGGCAGTGGGGTGGGGACTTCAACCCATATTGCAGAGCTGAAAGCTGAGGCTCAGGAAGCTCATCAGTAGTGGAATTGGGACTCCGAATTAGCATCCTTTCCACTACCCCATAGGGACCTCTCATGCATCCACAAAAGTATAGAGAAGGTAAGATACACCTCTGTGTACCTTTCACCCAGCTCCAACAGCTGTCAACATTCTATAGTTCTTGTTTTATCTGTCCCCCCAATTTTTCTGTGGGGAGTATCTTAAAGCAAATCCTGAGATTTCATTTCACTTGCAAATACTTTAGCCTGTATATTTAAGAGATAAGGACTCTTTCTTTTGATCACTCGAAGAGGATTAGGGGGTAGGATGTGAGTATTCCCATTTAATAGAGAGGTAAACTGAGGCCTTGCATCCCTCAGTGGGTGGGAGTTGAGCTGTTCAAAAGAGTTCTTTCTGGGAATTCCCTTGTGGTCCAGTGGTTAGGACTCTACACTCTCGCTGCCGAGGGCCTGGGTTCAATCCCTGGTCAGGGAACTACTCTTTCTCCTATAAAGATGGGGCTCTCTTGGGGCTGGGCCAGGGGTCTGCGGGCCTCACCGGCCCCTGCCCTCGCCCTGCCCGGCAGCTGCGGGTCTTCAAGCTGGCCAAGTCGTGGCCAACGTTGAACATGCTCATCAAGATCATCGGCAACTCGGTGGGGGCACTGGGCAACCTGACGCTGGTGCTGGCCATCATCGTGTTCATCTTCGCCGTGGTGGGCATGCAGCTGTTCGGCAAGAGCTACAAGGAGTGCGTGTGCAAGATCGCCGCAGACTGCAACCTGCCCCGCTGGCACATGCACGACTTCTTCCACTCCTTCCTCATCATCTTCCGCATCCTGTGCGGGGAGTGGATCGAGACCATGTGGGACTGCATGGAGGTGGCCGGCCAGGCCATGTGCCTCACCGTCTTCCTCATGGTCATGGTCATCGGCAACCTGGTGGTGAGTGAGGTCGGCTGGGTGGCTCCCCCACCCTCGCCCAGGACACCCAAGCGTCCACCATGTGTCCATACCTTTATTTCCTTTAAATCAGGCTGTCGTTGAAGGGCCCTTTTCCAATGAGGTTACACTGTGCGAAACCGCCGATGCTTGTTTTCTACCTAACCCCAACCCCAAATGGCAGTTTTGTATGGTTTAACTCAGTGGCTCTCAAATTTTAACCTGCTTAAGAATCACCTGGGAGTTTCTCAGAACCTAGATTCCTGGCCCCATGCCCCAGAGTCAGATGCAGCGGCTCTGGGCCATGGCCCAGGAACCGGCATTTCTAATGAGCTCTGGGTGATGTCACTGCTGCTGGTACAGGGACCACACTGCGAGTAGTACTGTTGAGACCTAGTGTTTTGGGTAAAGTAACATGATAGCTGGAGTCAGACTGACCCATGTTGCAGTCCCGGCTCCTCCGCTGTCTATGTGACCTTGAACGAATCACTGCTCTCTGGTTGGCTGAGTTCTCTAACTTCACGTGGAAGAAAACTGGTAGGCCCCTCAGGGGGTGGCCGGGAGGATTGACTGTGACCGAAGAAGGCACAGTGTGGGGTTGGCACCAGGAACTCCTGGCCCTTTTGTCCTCCTACCCTCTCACCCTCTGTTCCCAGGAATTAGGCCATGGGCGTTGGCAGGATCTGGAGATGGCATGGGCTGCATCCATCCTGCCACTTTCTGCCTGCGGGGCTGGTGCAGGGAGGGAGGTGCAGGGGCCCATGAGAAACGGGGTGTGAGGCCATGGTCCAGCTAACCAGAATTTCTGTGGCTGGGGCCGGGGGAGGCATCTCTCCGCACCCTGCCGACTCTGCTTCTCCCCTTCTCGGGGTGGGGTCACTCCTGCCAGGAGAGCTGTGCCCAGCTGCCCCCTGTGGTGGCCGACGCTGCCCTGGGCAACAGGGAGTGGAAAGACACACGTCCCCATGTTCTGCAAAGGCCTGTGGAATCCTTGAGCTGCTGGGTCAGCGCTTCTCAGCTATGGCTGAGCTCCGGCTGGGGGCAGGGGCAGACTGGCGGCGGGGGGTGTCACCTTAATTGAGGAGGGGACCGTGGGAGGGGGTCCCAAGCCCCCAGGGACAGACAGACAGCAGAACCCAGCCTGGTTGCTCCTGGGAGGGGGGATCTTAGGGAGTGGGTAGAGTGAGGGAAGATGGAGAGTGAGGGCAGATGTCCCAGCAGAACTTTGGGGCAGGATTCGGGATGGGTGTGTGGGAGCAGGCTCTGAGTAGAAGTTTGTGAGGGCAAGTTTAAGGGCCTGGAGGTGACCAAAAGGGTCTGCAGGGGGTTTCTGTGTGTGTGTGTGTAAACTCAAAAACATTTCAGGCCCCTACTTTGCCACTTGATGACTGGGAAACCTTGAGCAAGTTATTTCTCTCTGGCCTCAGTTTTTCTCATCTGGAAAATGGGGATGATGGGGGTGGTGACCTACTCCACTGGGTGGTCGTAAGGATTACATGACACACGTCCAAGTGCTTAACAAAGCACTTGGCCCAAGAGGCCAGGGGGGTCCAAATGTTACAGGCATTGGGGGAGCAGTGGCGGATTCAGTACCCATCACCAACCACCATCACGCTCCTGGTGTCGGGCTCTGCCACGTGCCGGTTCCTGTGCCAGGGGCTTTACGTGTATTATCCCTAATGCTCTTGACGACCCTGTGCGGCAGGTAATGTTGGCTCCGTGCTTCCAGGAGGCACAGCCCAGAACCACACAGCTAGTGTGAAACGGAGCCTGGACTAGGACCTGAGTCTGTGTAACTCCAATAGCAACAGCGTCAATACCAGCAGCAATGGTACCAATGATGAGGTTAGCATCAGCAGTACCAGCGATGACAGCTGACCTCTATTCATGTTTATTCAGCATTCTGAGCACTTTCCTGGTATTGATCTCTTAATGCTCACCACCCCCTATGAGGGCCGTGCTGTTTTATCGAGCAAAGTCTCAGGGAGGTTGATTAGGAACCTGTGCAGGATTTGAACCCAAGCAGTCTTGCCCCAGAGTCTGGAACCACTGCACTGCACTGCCTCTGTGTGTGTGCCACCCGCACCCTCCCATCACACACACATGCACACGCGTGCACACACACACAGATGCACACACCTACCCACCCTGATGCCCTTCTCCAGCCCAGCTCTGTGGCTCTCCCACTTTGCTCAAAGGAAGCAGAGTGACCAAGGGGGGGCGGCACTGCCAGCTCCTTGGGCACTGTCCCCGCCCACCACCCTCCCAGGCCTCATGGAAGCAAGTGTCTGCCAGAGGGCACCGGGGCACCCCGCCAGGGTGTGTGGGGACCCAGGTCCCCTGCGTCCATGGCACTCAGGCACTTCCTCGGGGTTACTGTGAAGAAGAGGAAATGACCAGGGCATAGGGAACCCACCCCTCAGAGCTCCCCAGGGGAACTTGCTGTCAGTCCCCCTTCCCTCCAACCCACCCCCCATGCCTTGCCTGAGGCAGCTATTTCTGTCCCCGGCAAGAGCCGTGTGCAAACCCTGCTGACCCAGAGAGCAGCTAATTCCCATCTCAGATGTGTTTCTGGCAACTGGACACCTCCCGCCAGAGAGGGAAAGAAAAACCAGTAAATTTTGGTTGGGGGCAAAGGCAGAAAAGTAGCTAGAAGACATGGCAGTGGGGACGAATACCCCCAGCACATTCTCCCAGAGAGAGAAGATATACAATATACCATATATATATATATTTTAAGACCACATTTTTTTTCTTTTAATTTTAATTTTTTTTTAATTTTTATTTTTGGCTGCATTGGGTCTTGGTTGCTGTGTGCAGGCTTTCTCTGGTTGCGGCGAGCGGGAGCTACTCTTCATGGCGGTGCACGGGCTTCTCATTGCAGTGGCTTCTCTTGTGGAGCACTGGCTCTAGGCGCGTGGGCTTCGGTAGTTGTGGCTCGTGGGCTCTAGAGCGCAGGCTCAGTAGTTGTGGCGCACGGGCTTAGTTGCTCCACGGCATGTGGGATCTTCCCAGACCAGGGCTCGAAACCGTGTCCCCTGCATTGGCAGGCGGATTCTTAACCACTGCGCCACCAGGGAAGTCCCTATATATATATATGTTAAAGATATTATGTCAACATGATAGTTAAGACAATAACAAAAAGACCTTGGAGGACACTGGTGAAGGCCAGACAGTGAGATGCATGGAGAAGATGGCCAAGGGTGGGAGATTCACATTCCGGTCCTCCCTTGGTATCTCAGGGGATCGGTTCCAGGACACTCTGCAGATTCCAAAATCTGAGGATACTTAGGTCCTGTAGAAAATGGCGTAGTACAGTTGGCCCTACTTCCTCATGTCCACTCATACAGCCCCACCCTGAGACCCCCAGAGTAATACCTGCCTCTGGCTGACAGGAGCCAGAACCCCCACCCCAGCCAGGCTGTACCTTCCCGCTCACTGCCCTGGGGTGGGAATAAGCTGGTGGAAGTCAGGGCCACTGCACTGTGTAGCCTCCGGGGTAGCCATTCACATTGTAGTCTAAGTAAATGATGTCCTCTGAAGTTGTACAATGATTGGAAACCTGGGTTCTAGTTCTGACTGTGCTGTTTGTCCTCAGGCAAGTCACTCCACCTCTCTGGGACTCAGTTTCCTCAGTCATAAAATGCTGAGCTGACCTCAGAGTTAATCACACTCCTCCCTGTACCTTGTAGAGTCTTCTATTATCACACACATAACAGCCAACAAGTTTTGAGTGCCTACTGTGTGCTCTACTTGTACTGACCTTTTAATCCTCACAACAACGTGAGGAGGTAGGTATTGGAATCATCGCCATTGTACAGATGAGGAAACTGAGGCACAGAGCAGTGATAGGACTTGCCTCAGGACACACGGCTAGTAAACTGGGGTTCAAAGCCAAGCAGCGTGGTTTCAAAACCTGTGCACCCCAGTCTCTGCTTTGTGCATACCCACTGCATTGTATTTTTCTGATCAAATGTCTGTCTCTAGGCTGAGGGCAAACTGAGGCCACTTGCTTCTACACACAGTGGGAGGGGCTCAGTAAATGTCTGTCCACTGGAAAATAAAGTTGATGGGGGTAGACCAGTAGCCTCTTAAGTCCCTTTCAGTGGGGCTAAGAGAAGAGAACCCGGTGGAGCAGGGAACCCCAAAGGAAGAAAAGGGAGTGAACAGTGGTAGGTGAGATGCCCCTTCTACAGCAACAGGGGACATGCATCTGGGTATCGGGAGCACAGGGTCTATTAAAAGTCCCATTTACCAGACAAGAGAAGAAGGGTCAAAAGATTCAGGCTCCCAATAAGTCCTGGAAGCTTGGAGACATGAGTCCTGTTTTTTGTTCCACATCCCCTGGCAGTGGAGGTGGAGGACAGAGTCATAGAAAGAGTCCCTGTCACCCAGTGGGCCTCCCCGAACCCTGCCTCTGCCTTGGTCAGCAGAGTCCTATCATGTGCGAAAGACTCAGTTTCCCTATCTGTAAAGTGGGCGTGACAGTAGCACTCCTCACCTTCACAAGCAGTTGTGAGGGTTCCGTTAGGTGACGTCCTCTTAACAGCCCACCATGAGATGGGTCTGATCTGGAGACCTGAGACTCCTCGTGCTGGCTGAAGGTGACACCCTCAGGGGCCTAGAGGCTGAGCTCAGGCTCCCCCCACCCCCTGCTTCCCAGGTCCTGAACCTCTTCTTGGCCCTGCTGCTCAGCTCCTTCAGTGCCGACAGCCTGGCGGCCTCGGACGAGGATGGCGAGATGAACAACCTGCAGATCGCCGTCGCACGCATCAAGTGGGGCGTCGGCTTCGCCAAAGCCTTCCTCGTGGGGCTGCTGCATGGCAAGATCCTGAGCCCCAAGGTTATCATGCTCAGCCTCGGGGAGATTGGGGAGGCTGGCGAGGCCGGCGAGGCCGGCGAGGCTGGGGAAAGTGTCTCCGAAGACGAGAAGAAGGAGCTACCGCCCGAGGAGGATGAAAACAAGGACCTCAAGAAGGACAATCATATCCTGAACCACATGGGCCTGGCTGACGGCCCTCCCCGCAGCATTGAGCTGGACCACCTCAACTTCATCAACAACCCCTACCTGACCATCCACGTGCCCATCGCCTCCGAGGAGTCTGACCTGGAGATGCCCACAGAGGAGGAAACAGACACCTTCTCGGAGCCTGAGGATGGCAAGGTGAGCCTGTCGCAGAGCCTGGATCAAGGGGTCGGGAGTCAGACAGACATGACTCTACATTTTTGTGTGACCTTGAACATGGCACAAATCCTCTCCAAGCCTCAGTTTCTCCATCTATAAAATGGGGTAATGGTACCCACCCTGTGGTATTACTGTGAGCATTAGATGAGATGCTGTGTGCAAAGCACAGTCAACTCTCTGTGAACGGTGACTGTTATTACTATTAATACAATTATTTTGGCATGCCCTGCCTGTCCTAATACTCTAGGCCTCTCCCTTCACCCCTGCCCCACAACTCCACCTGGGTGCCCTCTCCCCAGCAGGTGGCGCTCTGAGACAGCATGTTCTCACCTGAGGCACCCTAGCTCCAGGGCTGGAATCCAAGAAGCCTCTCTTAACCCCCCTCTGGGTTTGAAGCTCCTGCCAAGTCCTTGCCATTATTATCTGTTTCTGTTTAGACCCCACCTGGAGGGCTGGTCCCAACCTCCGAGTGTGGGCCAAAGTGCCAGGTCTGGGCTGGGGACTCTGAGGAGAGGGGTCAGGGGCCCAGTAGGGCTGGGTTCAAGGGGAACAGAGAGCTGGGAGCTGGAGCCGCTACCCGCCCTCTCCTCCATGCAGGGGGCCTGCTGCTGGGTTGAGGTTCCCCTCCCCTGCGAGGGTGGGGGAGGCCCTGGTGGTCACCCCCAGAAGCTCAGGCTGAGCCCCCTTGCCTACCCTCCAGCTCCGGCAGGGGAAGGACTAGCACATAAGCTAGGGCGGGGCCCCCTGTCCGTCCCCACCCTATCAGCGAGGGCCCTGCTGGCACCAGAACCTGAATAAACTTTGCCCTGAAAGCTCTTGACTCCTTGTTCCCCCCAAATACGTGGCACACTGACTTACCAGGGAGCCGAGCGCCTGCCAAGCTATAAATACCCAGGGAAATGTGGCACTAACTTCGGTATGAGGAGTGCGGGTGGAGGAGGGCTGGACAGCAGCCGGGGCCAAGGCTCTGGGGACTCTCACGGGGAAACAAGTACGGCTCCCGGGGGGCTGTGGGAGTTGGGGTGCATGGGCAGGGCAAGTGGCTCAATGGTTGCCTTGCCCAACGTAACGCCCGGCGCCTCGGTTTCCCTTTCTGTCGACTGGGCACAAGGCCCTCCCTGGTTTTCTGGCCACTGTTCTGACAGCCGCCCCCTGCCCCTCCAGGCTACCCTCTCCATCTTCCTCTTCAGGGGCCTCACCCCCAGCCGTGAAGGGGGCCCCATGAGGAGTGCAGGCTGGGGGCAGGAGGCCGGCCTAGATGCAGCACCGGGAGGAGGTGGGAGAGGCCTGGCCAGGCTGGAGCACCAGCCGCCCCACCCGACCCACTCCCGTTAGGTTCCCTTGGCCCCAGGCTGGAGCTTTGGCTGCAGAAAAGTTTCCATCCTTTCTGGATTCCTCAGCCAAACGGACCCTGAGGATAGGAAGGCTCGGACTTTGCTCCATCCTGACCCCCTTCCTTCCCCAGGCCTCATCCCTGTCCCACTCCAAGGGCAGGACCAAGGCCTGTGGCTCTTCTGCATAGGCCCCAGTGCTGGCTGCATAATCCAGGGCTGAATGAATGAATGAATGAGTCTGCTCCACCCTCTCTTTCCCTTCTCCCTTCTGGTCTCCCATCTTGACCTCCCCCGCCCCACCTTGTGGGAGGGCCCGGGGTCACGTGACCCTGTGGCCTCTGCAGAAGCCGCTGCAGCCCCTCGACGGGAACTCCTCCGTCTGCAGCACTGCCGACTACAAGCCCCCCGAGGAGGACCCCGACGACCAGGCCGAGGAGAGCCCTGAGGGGGAGCAGCCTGAGGAGTGCTTCACCGAGGGTGAGGCCCAGCCCGCGTGTGTGACCCCACCTCGCCTGGGTGCCTCCCCGAGCCCGGCAGACCCCGTAAGGGGCCCGAGGCCGGCAACAGCCCCAGCCCCAGCCCGTTGCCCCCTCGGGGACATCTCGGGGACAAACGCATCACCAAAAGCAGGCAGGGCCTTCTTCCTCTGATGCTCTCCTGCCCTGCCCTGCGGCACCCGGAGAATAGAATGCCGGGAAGGGGTGTCAGAGCTGCGGATGCCCCCAGCCCCTGAGCCTCTGATCCCTGCAGCGTGGGCGGCGGGTGACAGAAGCATCAGCCCGAGGGCTGCCGTGCAGAATCTCCGCAGAGCCCTGAGTGTGGCCGGCACTGCACGAGGCAGGCGCTCAGCAGCGGCCGCTCTAAGACTGTCCTCCTCCTCGGCTTCGTCTGCCAGAGAGAGGCCTGCCTTGCCCTTCAGGAACATTTTTGCCCGGAGGGCCTGGGCTGTGGCAGAGTGAAGGCTGCCTGGGCGAGGTGGGGGAGGATGGGGACAGCCAACGGCTCTAGAACCTGTGCCGGCTGCCTGCACCCCTGTGCTCTGGAAGGTCTCTGCATGCGGTTGTGTGGGGGGGGAGGGCGGATCCCGGGAAGGTGGCGGGACTGTGCCTCCTAAGGTGGCCCCCAGACCCGTGACCGGTGCCCCCGCCGCCCTCCCTCCCCAGCCTGTGTGCAGCGCTTTCCCTGCCTCTACGTGGACGTCTCCCGGGGCCGAGGGAAGACGTGGTGGACCCTCCGCAGGGCCTGCTTCAAGATCGTTGAGCACAACTGGTTTGAGACCTTCATTGTCTTCATGATCCTACTCAGCAGTGGAGCCTTGGTAGGCGCTGCCCTGGGGACCGGGCACTGGGCAGAGGCAGGGGCCAGGCCTGGGCAGCCCTGAGCCCAGAGAATCCTAAAGAACTTACCAGTGCTTCCAGGATGTGTTGTAGACTGTGTTAATTTTCTTAAAGAGACAGATGGGCTCTGAATCCGTATGCATCCTTAGCTGACAGGTCCCAACCGGGGATCAGGTGGGGAAGGCCTTGGGAACTGGGGGTTGGGAGGGCAGGATGTGTCAAGGTGAACCCCCCGACAGACCAGTGAGGGTTACTATTATGAGGCCTGGGAAAGGGGAGCTGAGGAGCTTCTCCCCACCGGGAACTCACTGGCTCACCCGCATGCTGGGCACGGGGAGTCTGCCCCCGCCTGGCCCCAGGTGCCAGACCCCTGGGAACCAGCAGCTTCAGGCAGGTAGGGGCGTGGCTGCCGCCCCGGCCTCCTCCGGGCCCTGACCACCCCGCCCTGCTGGTGCCCCCAGGCCTTCGAGGACATCCACATCGAGCAGCGGCGAGTCATCCGGACCATCCTGGAATACGCCGACAGGGTCTTCACCTACATCTTCATCATGGAGATGCTGCTCAAGTGGGTGGCCTATGGCTTCAAGGTGTACTTTACCAGCGCCTGGTGCTGGCTCGACTTCCTCATCGTGGATGTGAGTCTGCCCCACCCCCGGCCCCGCCGCCAGATCCCAGGCGGTCCTTGAGGCTGAGGCCCTGCACTCCCTGACCACCCTCCCCTCCCATTACAGGTCTCCATCATCAGCCTGGTGGCCAACTGGCTGGGCTACTCGGAGCTGGGACCCATCAAATCCCTGCGGACGCTCAGGGCTCTGCGTCCCCTGAGGGCACTGTCTAGATTCCAGGGCATGAGGGTGGGTGCCGAGGGGGACCCTGAGTAGGGCTAAGGACTCGGGGAGCAGCCACAGCTTGGAAAGGGGCTGGGGGTGTCTGTACTCCGGCCACCACCAGGGGTCCAGGTTTGGAGGTCCCCAGGCATCCTCCCACACCAGCCCAAGTGCCCATTCCCGCCCTCAGCCCCCTCCTTCGCTCATCTCCTCCGCCACTGGGGGCAGCAGAGGCTGCAGCAGCTCCCAGGAGGGGCCTGAGGGCACCGAGGCAGGAGGAGAGGAAGGAAGGCAGGTCTGTGGGTTTATAGGTGTCCCTCCCCAGCCTCAGACTGGGGCCCCCCAGGACTCCAAGCCTGCCCACCCTTCCCTCAGGCCCTTGAGGGCGGAAGTGACAGGTAAATACAGGGTTCGGGCAAGACCAATGGGACTTCCCCAGGCAAGGGGGCGGGGGTGGGGGGGTGTCTGTTAGGACCCACGCTGGAGGGACGAACTGCCATGAAGCAGCAGGTTGCAGGTCAGCAGTGCACTCAGCCTGGGGGCTCCCTCCTGGTCATGCAAGAAGCCAGCCAGCACTGGGCCCTCCCACCCCTGGAGCCGGGACCCCTCCCCACCAGGGTGAAGTGGCCTGGCAGTGACCTGGTTGGTGCCCCAGCCAGGAGTAGAGCTCCCCTGGGCATCACTGGGCTTGCGCCACCCACTTTGTCTGGAGGTCATGGAACGGCTTCTCCTTGAACACAGATAATTCTCAGATTCAGTTCAGCCTGAAATAATGAGGTTGGCCTGGGTGGCCACCGCTGGCAGGGCACAGAGTCCAGTCCCAAGGGTCCTGCTGCTTCAAAGACTCGGCTTCTTTTCTGGGTCTGTGTCTCTAATCCTGCGAGCAGATGAGCAGGGGAACAGGTCACGGGGACTGAGTTTCCTATGGGGGCCAAGGAAAGAGTGTTTGTCTCCTGCCCGGTGACCCGTGGCCGGGCTGCTTCCAGAGAAGCCCAGCCTCCACTCTGGGCTGATGGCTCCAGCCAAGCAGAGAGCCCTCTTCAGCCACCAGGCCGGCAACCCTCTACCCCTACTCCTTGCTTACCATCCCCCCACCCCCAAGTAAAGCTCAGCAGACTTCTCCCCCAGGCCTGGCTCAGACGGGCCCTCCTCCAGGAAGCCTTCCCTGAGCAACAAGGCCCAACCCTGCCTGGCCCCCTGGTTACTGTGGGTGGGAACCCTGTCCCAGAGGAGACTGGGTGTCCCCACCTGCCTGGGAGAGGATCTGGAAGTGACCCCCTCCCTGGCCCCCAGGTGGTGGTGAATGCCCTCCTGGGAGCCATCCCCTCCATCATGAACGTGCTGCTCGTCTGCCTCATCTTCTGGCTCATCTTCAGCATCATGGGCGTCAACCTGTTTGCCGGCAAGTTCTACTACTGCGTGAACACCACCACCTCCGAGAGGTTCGACATCTCCGAGGTCAACAACAAGTCCGAGTGCGAGAGCCTGATGCACACGGGCCAGGTCCGCTGGCTCAACGTCAAGGTCAACTACGACAACGTGGGTCTGGGCTACCTCTCCCTCCTGCAGGTGGTGAGTGTGACCCGCTGCCCCTGCCCAAGGCTGGGATGGAGGTGCCCCCGCATTCTCATTGTACCTGAGCGCCCTGCCGCTCCTTGTTAGGGGGCCGCCCACCCTGCTTCCAGGGCTGTGGGACCCAGAGGTAGTGTCTATACCTCTCCGGTCTCTATTTGATGCCTCCCCAGGGGAGCTCAGGGCAGGCAGCCGCTGGGGAGGACCAGGCGGGGGCAGGGAGGGAAACTCAAGGATGATGGAAGCAGGGGGCGGCCCCCTCCCCTCACATCCAACCACACTCTCTCAGGCCACCTTCAAGGGCTGGACGAACATCATGTATGCAGCCGTGGACTCCCGGGAGGTGAGTGGGGGTCCCTGAGATGTGGCTGGTGAGTGAGCCAGGGGAGAGGACTCAGATCCATCCCCACCCCATGCTGCCTCCTCAGGAGCCCCCGAGACCCCACAGCCTGGGGGTGGATGGGCCCACAGTGAGATGGAGAGCAGGGAGCAGGCAGCGTGTACCCCCAGCCCACCCCATCCCATCCTGTGGCCCCTGCAGAAGGAGGAACAGCCCCAGTACGAGGTGAACATCTACATGTACCTCTATTTCGTCATCTTCATCATCTTCGGCTCCTTCTTCACCCTCAACCTCTTCATTGGCGTCATCATCGACAACTTCAACCAGCAGAAGAAGAAGATAAGTATCCAGCCTGACCTTCCCCGGGCCCTCCCCTCCGCAGTCTCCCTCCTCCCTCCCTTCGTCCACTCCTTCCTTCATACATTCACAAACACTGCCTCTGCGCCTGCTGTGCTCTCGCTGGCTGGCGGCATGATTCAGCAAGGCTGGGTTCACATCCCACCAGACGACCTTGGACAAGTGAGATGTGGCCACCTCGAACCTTGGTTTCCTTATGTACAGAATGAGGTTCGTGCCACCTGCCATGCCGGCTCATTCTGAGGACCCAACGAGACATTGATGGAAGGTGGCCCAAAGCGGGCAGTGAGGCTGCGCTGGCCCCTTGCCTCTGTCGGTCACCCAGTCCCCTCCCCTCCGTTCTCTGGACCCCTGAGTCCCCCTTCCCCCGCCTCCCTCGACCTCCATCTCTGGCCGCTCTAGGCAGGTCCCACCGGCCCCCCTGCTGGGGTGTGGGTGGCTTTAAGGGTGGTGCCTGAGAAGGTGAGAAGGGGGACACCCCCCACCGCAACCTTACGGGCCCCATCCCACTATACTTTGGAGGGAAAGACCTCTTCATGACGGAGGAACAGAAGAAATACTATAACGCCATGAAGAAGCTTGGCTCCAAGAAGCCTCAGAAGCCAATTCCCCGGCCCCAGGTACCAGCCGTCCGGGCCCCTCCCCCTGCAGCCTGTATGAGGCTCCTGCCTACGGGGGCCACGGGGGCAGGGGGCAAAATGCAGCCTGCGCTCTGCCCACCAGGCTGTGTCCGTGGCGTGAGGCTGGGTCCACCTGCCGAGAGGGGCGCCTCTCTGTAACCGTACAGACACTTTACACACAAGCAGCAGCTGCCTGATAAACTCCGGTCATTGGTTTACCCTTCGCCTGGCCCTGCATGGCTCCCCAGTGTCCAGTCAGCTCTTCAGCTGGTGGCCTCTGGGGCAAGGGCCCCTGGAAAGGGGAGGAAGAGGATGTCCAGACAGCCCCCCAGTGAGCAATGACTTCAGGAGAAGGATGAGGGGTTGCTGGGGGACCTTGATGGGAGGAAGGGTCCCAGAGTGAGGAAGGATGCCCACGGACCCCACAGATTGGCCTGTTCTCATGGGTCTCGCCGCCCCTGCCCTGGCCGACTCCGCCACAAGACCTGACACCTCCTCTCTCTCTCTCTCTCCCTCCCTCCCTGTCATGCTGTCGTGTCTTCTGCCGTGTCACCTGCATCTTCTGCCGGTCCGCGTCCTGCCCTGACCACTGCCCCCCACACCCCTCCGCGTGCATCCCCGCACTCCCATCCCTGCTACAGAACAAGATCCAGGGCATGGTGTACGACTTGGTGACGAAGCAGGCGTTCGACATCACGATCATGATGCTCATCTGCCTCAACATGGTCACCATGATGGTGGAGACGGATGACCAGAGCCAGCTCAAGGTGGACATCCTCTACAACGTCAACATGATCTTCATCATCATCTTCACGGGCGAGTGCATGCTCAAGATGCTGGCCCTGCGCCAGTACTACTTCACCATCGGCTGGAACATCTTCGACTTCGTGGTTGTCATCCTCTCCATTGTGGGTGAGCAGGGCCAGGCTGGGCTGAGTCATTCAGGAAGGCCCGGTGCTCCCATCCTCGTGTCCACACACACACCTGCTCATGCACCTGCCGTGCTCACACTCACACACATACACACATGCGTGTGCACCTGGTGTCTACACTTAATGCGCGAAAGCACGTACGGCGGGCTCCCAGGCAACCTGTCACCTTCACACGCGTGACTACGCCTGAGAAACATTTACTTGTCCAGTGGATGCACACTCAGGTGCCCATGTGCTTCGGGAAAAACATAAGAAGATGGTTCCAGTATCCTTACACACAGGAGAGCTGTGTGTAATTGTGATAGTAACTAGCTATCATTTATCAGTCATATACTATTTGCCTGACACTGTGCTCTGCACTTCACAGGCATTAGCTCACTGATTGTTCCTAACAAACGTCCTGAGGCTGGTACTGTTGTCACCTCCATTTTACAGACGAGGAAACTGAGTCACAAACCAATTAGGTGACACGCCTGAAGTCACACACCCAGAGCTGTCCTCCCCTGCCCTCTCATCCATGGCATCTGCAAACAGCCTTAGCGATAGGCCTACCACCATTCGCTTTGACACATCCCACCTCCATGCAGCCGTGTCAGGGCAAAGACGGAGCCCAGGCCCCAAGACCCCTGGGAGAGCCTAATGGGTCAGGCCATTCGGGCTGTGCTCTGAGCGGTGAGCTTCTCCTGCTCCTTCCTGGGGAAGAGCCCAGCGGGCTGGGCCCCCTTGAGCCGCGCGTGCCCCCTGCTCCCCGACCCAGCCGCCCACCCTGAGGGCAGCAGTCCTCACTGCTTCCTCCCTGCAGGCCTCGCACTCTCTGACCTGATCCAGAAATACTTCGTGTCACCCACGCTGTTCCGTGTCATCCGCCTGGCGCGGATCGGGCGTGTCCTACGGCTGATCCGAGGGGCCAAGGGCATCAGGACGCTGCTGTTTGCTCTCATGATGTCACTGCCCGCCCTCTTCAACATCGGCCTCCTCCTCTTCTTGGTCATGTTCATTTACTCCATCTTCGGCATGTCCAACTTCGCTTACGTCAAGAAGGAGTCGGGCATCGACGACATGTTTAACTTTGAGACCTTCGGCAACAGCATCATCTGCCTCTTTGAGATCACCACGTCGGCCGGCTGGGACGGGCTCCTCAACCCCATCCTCAACAGCGGGCCCCCCGACTGTGACCCCACGCTGGAGAACCCGGGCACCAGCGTCAGGGGTGACTGCGGCAACCCCTCCATTGGCATCTGCTTCTTCTGCAGCTACATCATCATCTCCTTCCTCATCGTGGTCAACATGTACATCGCCATCATCCTGGAGAACTTCAACGTGGCCACGGAGGAGAGCAGTGAGCCTCTCGGGGAGGATGACTTCGAGATGTTCTACGAGTCGTGGGAGAAGTTTGACCCCGACGCCACGCAGTTCATCGACTACAGCCGCCTCTCCGACTTCGTGGACACCCTGCAGGAGCCGCTGAGGATCGCCAAGCCCAACAAGATCAAGCTCATCACAATGGACCTGCCCATGGTGCCAGGGGACAAGATCCACTGCCTGGACATCCTCTTTGCCCTGACCAAAGAGGTCCTGGGAGACTCTGGGGAGATGGACTCCCTCAAGGAGACCATGGAGGAGAAGTTCATGGCTGCCAACCCATCCAAGGTCTCCTACGAGCCCATCACAACCACCCTCAAGAGGAAGCACGAGGAAGTGTGCGCCATCAAGATCCAGAGGGCCTACCGCCGGCACCTGCTGCAGCGCTCCGTGAAGCAGGCTTCCTACATGTACCGCCACAGTCAGGACAGCAGCGGGGACGCAGCCCCTGAGAAGGAGGGGCTGATTGCTGACACCATGAGCAAGATGTATGACCCTGAGAACGGGAACAGTGGTGTGCAGAGCAAGGGGGAGGGGAGGGGCTCGACCTGGGACCCCAGACCTGCCATGGGGCTCCTGTCCGTCAGACCCGCAGACACAGCCCTCCCTCCCGCCCCACCCCCAGGGCAGACGGTGCGCCCAGGGGTCAAAGAGTCTCTTGTCTAGCAGGCAGCAGCGAGGTGGCACAGCCCCAAAGCTCCCCCGTGGTGCCTGCCACTGAGGGAGCTAGGGCTTTGCGCCTGGGACTGATCCAGCTCCCTGTCGGGGACAGGATTTGGCCGTGCTGGGTTGTCACCCAGGCCGTGGAAAACGGGAATTGTACCTGAAGTCTCCACTCTGAGCCCGAGGCTGCTGCCTCCATGATTTTACCTTCAAGTTGCTCTCGCCTCCTCGGGGGCCCTGCTGCCCTCCTCATGGCCCCGGGGGAGGTGGGAACATCAGAAGCTCTGCTCCCCACTTGGGGAGGAGCCGGCCTGTGATGGAAGGATTGGCTGCCCTCCTGCCACCAGAGTCTTAAGGGCCACTGACCTCTCCCCAGGAAGTAGCTCAGGCCCCCCCAGCTCCCTCCAAGACAAGGAAGTCTTAACTTCAGTGAGAGCAGACACCTGACCCCAGGGCCTGCCAGGCCTCCCCTGACTCTGGGTGCAGCATCACCCTGCCAGCTTAGGAATTCTCTGGAAAAGGGAAGCATCACTGGTCCAGAAATGGCTCCACAAACCTGATGGGCCACTGGATCCTGACTTATTGGGCTGGTGTGACCCCTGACACTCTTTCCGGATTTGTCCATTGCCCAGGCCCCTGGCTCCCTGGCTGGCCCCTGGGAGAAGAGCAGAAGGGAGGATTCCACTTGGGAATCGTCTTTTTCTAGAAAGCACGGATGGGTAGCACAGGTTGGATCCCACCAGCATATCGCTGCACTGGGGGCTTTCTTGGCCGGAGCACCCTGATCTCGGGTGGTGTCGGGGACCCTGGTGCTCAGGAAGAAGATTCCCCTCCCTCCCTCCTTCCCTCCCTCCTGCATCAGCACCACTGGGGCTCCTGGCAGCCTCACCAACCCCAGAGGTCTCCTCCTCATCCTCCACCACACCCATCTCTTCCTCCCTCCTCGTCCTTTTCCCCTCCTCAAAGTGATCCTAAGAATGTTCTAGCTGAGCCCATGTTCGAGATTTCCACACTGGGGCAGGCACTGCTCACCTGGCTCAGACCCAACCTTCCAACTTCCTGCCGCCTGGTCTGCTGGCACCGCTGACTTGGGCATGGCGGTGCCGGTCCTCCGCCGGCTCCCGAGAACAGACAGAGGCTGAGCTCGGAGGAGAGGGTGAGACGCCGGCTTAGGGGTCACTGGATTTACTCATCTGTGTGTGTGTGCCTGTGTGCCAGCGTTATCCCTATGTGTATAGCTCTGTTTGTGTGTGTGTGTGTGTGTGAACCACCGTGTCCGTCAGAGCCTGCATATGCATGTGTGTATGGGTATATTTGTGTACATGTGTGTCAGTGTGCCCCGCAGTGTCTGGCTGGGGTGTGTGTGTGTGTGTGTGTATGTGTGTCTTCTCTGTAGGCCTGTCTGTGTGAGTGTCCCTGTGCTGTGTGTATGTGAGTGTGAACACAGGTGGTAAGGTTTGCACATCGAGTCCCCCGTTGCCCTTAGTTCCTCTTCTTTTTCTTCTTGTTTCTCGTGAACAGTTTGATTAAAACTCAGGAAGCAGCAAAACCTCCAAAACAACGTGTGTGTGTGTTTGTGTGTGTGTGTGTGTGTGTGTGCGTGTGTGTGTGTGTGTTTGCGTGTGTGTGTGTGTTTGCGTGTGTGTTTGCGTGTGTGTGTGTGTGTTTGCGTGTGTGTGTGTGTGTTTGCGTGTGTGTGTGTGTGTGTGTGTGTGTTTGCGTGTGTGCTCGCCCAGAGGCCGGAGCCTTCCTTTCTGTCTGCCGCGCTCGCCGGCCTCCTCACCACCCTGGCTGGGCATCCCTCTCTCTCACCCCCGTGAGTCCCCTCTTCTGCCTTCCTCCACTTCTCTTCCTCACACCCACTGCCCAGCCCTGCTTCCCGGCCCCGGCTGGGTCGTCTCTGGAATGAGGCCCCCGCTCCTTCCATCTCTTCCTGCAGCAGTTCTGGCTCTTTCTTCAGAAGTTCATCCTGTAGGGGTCAGCCTCCTCTCTGACCAGCACTCCGCCCACAGCCTTTCCCTCCTCGTTGGGGCTCTGACTAGTGAGGCCCCAAGAGCCTCAGCCCCTGCTGGACTGGACTCTCCACCGGACCGTGTGCAGATTGCAGAGCCAGCGTGGCTGAGCGGGGTCCAGGCCTCCCCCTGCCCGCAGCCTCCTCCCCTGCAGACCCACACCCATTGCACCTTGTCCGGGTGGGAACAGGCCCAAGCCAGGCCAGTAGACAGGCTCCTTTGTACAGTTCTTATAATAAACCTCCCCAGTGCCTCTGACATGTGGGCTTTCTCCTTCTGTGCTTCTGCGTGCGGACATCGACGGGAGCTGAGGGCAGCAAGAAGGGCTGGTGGGGATTGAGCCAAGTGGGGAAGACTTGGGGAGCTGCCAGGGATTGGGGAAGGCAGGGGAAGGAGGGCCCCAGCTCGCTCCGCTGGCTCCGCCTGGCCGTCTCCTGCCCCCTCCAGAAGGAGACTGGGACTCCAGCCTCACAGCTGGAGTCCAAGAGGCCAGATGAGGTCAAGAGTCGTGCCCCGCTCCCTTCACGCCCCTAACAGGCAGCACCACACTGCGTCTCCCTGCCCACGACAGCACCCAGGAAATGGGTGTTGGGACCAGTGTCCCCAGCCCCTCCTCTCCAGAAGCCCCCATAACTTCTCTGCCCCTCAGAGGCCCTAAGGTGCCTATGGGTACATGGTGTGGCTCTCCCTCTCCCCAGAGGTACAGTTCCCCCAGGATACTGCCTCTGACCCCTGACCCCAGGAAACCCAGGGTCCCATGGATCTATGACAAAGAGTAATGTTATGTAGTGAGCTCAGGCCACAATCCCAGTGGGTGAAATATAATTTTAGATTTAATTTTGTTTTCTGACAGCCAAGACTGTATTCCTCCAAACTAGTGAGTATTAGTCCCTTTCAGGATTTCTGTATCCCCTTTTCCTGGGTCCCGAGGTTACATGGCACCCTTGGGGGCTGGGGAGGGGAACCCCCAGGCCACCCCGACATCCCTCAGCCATGTCCTTGAGCCCCTTCCCACAGTGTGGTTTTTGCCTGCAGGAGAGGGGTCTGACATCCCCGCAGGGCTCCCTGAGCCCCCCACCGGGGTGCTGACCTCCCTCCCAGAGGTGGAGGAGGGGCTCCTTCTCACATGAAAGTTCTCCAAACCTTGCCCGGGTCCCTCTCTGGCCCCAAGGACAGGAGAGCTTGGGGGTGCCCTGACCCACCCTTCCCCTGAGCCTTGAGTGGTCAAAGAAAAAAGGCAAAATCCTGGGTGAAGAACATAGATAACCGAAGTTCCTATTTCAGAATCAAGACCCTCCCCCAGTTATCAGTCCTACGCACCACCTGCCTGAGGGTGAACCTGAGTCCCTTCAAGGCTCACAACCGCCCTACGAAGAAGATATTATTACAATTATTTCTGTTTTACCCAAATGAGGAAACTTGGTCTCTGAGAGGTTAAGAACGGGTGTTGCTTAACAGGGGTGCAGTTGACATGTGAGACAAGGAAATTCTGCTTTGTGAGAGGCTGCCCCTCCCACTGCAGGGTCTTCACTGCCCCCGGCCCATGAATGCCAGAGGTGTCCGTTGGTCATTTGACCTTGGCACTGGCCCTGGAGCATTTCCCAATGCTCTCGGCCTGAGGCAGAACCACCCATCGTTGAGAAGCCCCAGGTGACTTGAGGCGGCTTTCTGGTTTCCTGCAGGGTCAGGATTCACACCCGAATCCTTCTGAGCCTGCAGGTCTCCCCTGGTAACAACAAACCAAGTAGAGTCAGTAGGCGGGGGCTGGGGGGAAGGGCAGAGGTCAGAGCCCTTCTTTCCAAACTGAGGTTCTGCCCTCTCCCACCACCCTCCCAGGGTTACTGGGGGTCCCTGCCCTCTTGTTCCCCAAACCCCCAAGCTCCGTGTCCCTTCTCCCTACACCCCCATCTCTTATTTTGATGCTGCCTTCCTGGAAAGGTGGGGTGAGGGCTGCCTGATGTCGGGGTGCACAGCCCAGGGCAGCCGGGGGCAGAGGCAGGAGTGGGCTTACGAGGCCTCCTGTTCCAGGAAGGAAAAGGCGTCACAAGCCCCGGACATTGCTCAGTACTGTTGTCACTGGGGAGGGAACAGCATGGCCCCAACTGTGACAAATAACCCTGCAGACGGCGGGGCCCCCATTGCCCCCACCCCCTCCTGGCATGAATGGGAATGAAGTCCAAAGGACACATCTGCATCCCTGCCCACGGGAGACGCAGATGTATGTGTGTTTGGAGGACACCTACTGCGCCCCCAACCTCCGTGCCCCCTAGAGTCACCCTGGGCCGCAGGACCAGCCCCTGAGCAGCCCCACACCACACAGCCCGGCAGCACACCCGTGTGAGCAGCTACATGCACACACACACACACACGTGTGTATCCCAAGCCTTCTCCGTCTTCCTCCCAACTTTGGGGGACGCTAGCCCCAAAGCTTACCAAGGCTTCCATCACCAGGAGGTACTCTGCTAAAGGAAGAGACCCCTGGATTTTCCCCCATTCCTCTGGGGGAGTCTCCAACCTCCCCCACCAGGGGCCCATGGTCCCCAAGCTGACCTCAGGTGATGTTTATATTCCTGGGCTGTTTGTTCTGTGAACTGAACATCTGACACCTTTTCAGAGAAATGTGGTTTTTTTTTTTCATTTGGAACATCTGGAAACAACAAGAACATCTGGGACTGCCAGGAACGAGCTGTTCCTTGGATGGAACCTTAACCCCTCCTGTCCCCGCTTTCCACAGCTCCAGTCCTGGCCCGTACTCCTTGGTGGTGGGGGGGGACCCCACCATCCCAGGTGAGACTTATGCTCAGGACTGAGGGGGCAGCACCCAGACCTCTGCCTTCCTCACCACCAACCCTGGCCTAGGAGGCGGGTCCCTGTCTCCCTGAACCCAAACAGACCTGCCAGCAGCACAGGCTGTTTGAAAACTGGCGAGTGGTAAGGAGAATATGTAGGCAGAGGACACAAGATTTGCAACTTCCTTCCCCTCCTGGCGGTTGGAAGAAGAGAGAGAGTGAGGGCCCAAGAGAGAGTAAAGAAGCTTCCATAAAACATAAAACTCAAGAGTGGGCTCAGCTGTGGGGCTGAGGGATGCAAGCCTGCCATGTGCAGCTGTGCAGGTTGTGCACTGCACAAGGGCACCTCCCCCACCCCGAGCCCCCAAGGGATGAGGGTTGTGTCTGATCCAGGGGCAGGGGCACAAAGTTGAGCTTAGACAAGCTCCTAGACTTATGGTTCCATCCACCACTCTGCTGACTGGCGAGATAAAGCCAGAGATCCTTTTTGTTTCAGAACCTGAAGACTCCCCCATACTAGCCTCCGGTCCTCTGCCCAAGACCCCTGGAGCTGTGGATAACACTTCAGTGCCCTGAGAGTCCCCTGATTGCTGAGTGGTGGGTTTTCTCTAAGCTGTCAACACCTAAGTCCACCTTCTTTGGCAGCTCACAGCAAACTCTCCCACCAAGTGAGGGAGGGGCCCTCTCGCCAGGTCCTGGACCAAATCTCCCAAGCGGCTGCCACTCTTGGCCTGTTCTTGCTCAAGAACCGCTGTGGTTCCTTTCCTCCCCAGGGTCAAATCCCCATCAACCCCCAACATGGCCACCTGCACTCCAGCCAAGAGGCCGTGCTCTGGGCCCATAGCTGCCCGCCAGCACCCCTGCCCCATCCTTCCTGGGTGCCCCTCTTCCCACAGGGTGTACGCTGGTCCAGGGTGGAGAGGCCGTGCTCGCATTCATCCACAGGACCCATGTGTATTCAGCTAAGTGTGCGGTGGGAGGCTAGGGGGCCCCAGGGCACAGGGATGGGGTGGGGACTCAGAGGCTGCCGCCACCCGGGGCGTCCACCGCGGACCCCGCTGTAGTGCCCGAGCTGGGGTGACGCTTGAGCCTTAGCAGCACAGCTGACAAAAGAACCTGCCCTCCCCCAGGGTCCCCGGAGAGCCGGTGCCTCCCCTGGGTCCCAATTTGCATGGCAGGAAGGGGCCTGGTGGGGAAGAGGCGGGGAGGAGACAGGCTGCAGCCTGGGCAGTTACACGTTTTCCCCCCCAGGAGCCTCCGCTGTCGCGGGCTTGGGGCAGGAGACGGCGGGGTGAGCATGGCGGGGCCGGCGCTGTGTCCCGGGCTCAGCAACTGGTTGGTGCTTCTGCTGTTGCTCCTTTCAGGTACGGCCCGAGCCGAGAGGCCTGCTGGTTCCGCTCTCTCCACTGGTTCTGTCTCCTGCTCTCTCCTCCTCCTGCTTGTCTCTCACGCTTTTCTGCCTCCTGTCTCCCTCTGACAGCCCTGGGGACCGGGTCTATGGGTATCGGCCATGATGATGGCTCAGGGCTCCGCGGCCCCAGCCCCTCTCCCGCCCGGAGGGTGTCAGGCTGAGCTGGGCCTGAGGGGTTGGTGGCTCTGACCGCAGAAGAGCTGGGCCCAGGAGAGAGAACGAAGAGTGTGGTTCACCCCCAGGCCGTGGAGGGCACTGCGTGGGAGGGGTGGGGGCAGTGGAGAGCTGCCCCCAAGCAGACCTGGGACAGGCATGTTCCAGAAGTGGTGTCCTGGTCTGGAAGGCGGTGGAGCCCTCCGGCTGTAACTTCCCTCCCGTCTCATCCAGGCGCGGTTCAAGGTCAAGGGCAGAAGGGGGGCTGGGAGTCGGATCTTCTGGTGACCCCACCCCACTCTAGTCTCTCCAGAGCAGGGCTGGGGGAGAGCTGAGGGGTCTTGATGCTGATGTCCTGGGCGGGGAGGAAGTGGGTCTGGGAATGCAGGGGTGGGGCAGCCAAGTCCGAGTGACCGGCCCCGCCCACTCCCTCCCACCCAGCAGGTGAGCCAGTGCTGGTGGCCAAAACAGAGGAGCTCTACCGGGATCCCAAAGGTCAGCAACTTCCCCCGTCCCTTCTGGGGACAAGTATGTCTGTGTCCAAAGTCGGTCACTGTCCTGTGGGCTGTCCCATGGTCACCCTTGTGCCCTTGTGCCCCCTGGGTCTCCCCACCCAGGACTCCCATCCCCAGGCCTCCTTAGGGTCTGTCTCCCTCTGTAAGACCTGGCTCTGAAGTCCCTCCAATCCCCACTCCTCCAGCCATCATCGTCATTAAACATAAGTGCTCCAGTCCCAGCGATCCGGGGCAGCGCCAAACCCAGGGTTGGAGTGGGGGCCAGAGGGAACCCCACTGAGGACTCAGACCCGGTCTCCCTGGCTGGGGAGTTGGGCTTAGCCCTGGCAGGAGACCATAACCTCAGGGGCCCCGACAGGTCGCAGGGGTTCCTAGGGGACCACTGACTGGGAACCAGCCAGGAGGGAGGCTTCTTGGAGCAGGTGGGCGGGGACATCATGGCAAACTGAGAAAGAAGCCTTAGGAATAAAAAGAGGAGCAGCTCCACACAGAAGTGGGGAGGGAGGTGACGGCCAGGGGATGGACGTGGGAGGCCTTGACTGCCAGGCTAAGGATTTGTGGGGTGTCCCTGAGGATTTCGGGCTGGTGTGGGTAGCCCAGGGCAGGGAGAGGTGAGAGCACCAGGCCAGGCCGGAGGCTGTGCTATGGGCCTTCTGGCCTCACGGGGTGAGGCCGGCATCGGGCTGCTGTAATGGGCATGGAAAGGAATCAGAAGGTTCCAGGCCCTTCTAAAGGAAAATCAGGGAGGAAGGGTGGGCCATCAGGAAGGGGCGGGGTCCGGCGGCTTGGCCTGTAGCTTCTCACGTGGCTCTGGCTCTCCCACACCTCTGCCTCATGTCTGCCCCGCACCCCGAGAAGCAAGGACAGACAAGGGGGCGGAGCCAGGGGTCAGTGCTGCCCAGGACAGGGGCCCACGGCTGAGGGCCTGAGTTCGGGCTGACGGTCAAGAAGACAAGGGGCAAGATTTTAATCCCAGCCTTGGCGCCCGCAGGAAGCATTTGTTCCCGGATCTGGCAGCACCCACGTTTCGTGGCCAAGAAACGGGGCTCCATGGTGGAAATCAAGTGCCACCTGGAGGCCCTGGGCAACGTGAGCTGGCTCCGGAAGCAGGAGACGGACTTGGAGGCCAAGATATTTCTCCCCGAAAAGGGCCGCATCCTCCAGACCCAGAACACCTCCGAGGCCACACTCATCATCCAAGACATCCAGTTTCAGGACAACGGCATCTATTACTGCGAGCAGGAGTGCTTCCAGCGGTCCCCGAGGACAGAGCGCAGCTGTGGCACTGAGCTTCGGGTCATGGGTGCGTGCGGGGCCCGCCCCCCAGCCAGGGAGGAGAGCGGGCGTGCTCGTGGAGCCGTCCACACCCACCCCACCCCAGCCCGGACCAGTAGGGGGGCCACAGTGTGGCGGTGACTGTGGCCCTCGAGCACCTGGGAGAGCCGCTGAGAAGCAGGTCCTGAGGGGCGCAGGCCCAAAGGGGGAGCCCCAGCCTCACCGCCCCCGCCCCACCTCCCCCCAGGGTTCAGCACCTTGGCGCAGCTGAAGCGGCGGAACACGCTGAAAGACGGCATCATCATGATCCAGACCCTCCTCATCATCCTCTTCATCATCGTGCCCATCTTCCTGCTGCTGGACAAGGTGACCCTGGGGACCGGGGAAGCAGCCACGGGGCAGGCCGGACACGGGCAGGGTCTCCACTTCCCCAGCCCCAGAGCCTGCCCATCGATTTACCGATTCAGTCACTCCTTTATTCATCAGCTGTTCTCGCAGAGTGCGCCTCTCCCCCCGACCCCTGACCCTTGGCCCCTGACCCTTCACCCCGGGCCAATCTCCCCGGCCCTCCCCAGCCTGGGCCGGCAGTGGATGGGGGTGGGGGAAGCTAACACTTTGCTCTCCGTCCCTCATCCGCCAGGATGACAGCAAGGCCGGGATGGAGGAAGATCACACCTATGAGGTAAGGAGCAGGGTGGACCCCGCAGCTCCCGGGGCCATGGGGGGCAGGGGGCGCGGTCAGAGGCACCATCTGTGTACGATCAGTGCGTGGCCAAGGCCTGAGCTCCGCTCCGTGTCTCCAGGGCCTGGACATTGACCAGACAGCCACTTACGAGGACATAGTGACGCTGCGGACAGGAGAGGTGAAGTGGTCGGTGGGCGAACACCCAGGCCAGGAGTGAGAGGCCGGCCCTCCCCACGCCCCTGGGCACAGCCTACTGGGCCCTCACTGACTGCTTCAGAGCCGCCCGGCTCCCAGCCCATCCCCTTTACCCTGGACCCCCTGTCTGCCTCCAAAGCTGGCCCACCAGGTCCGCCTGCCCCTCCAGCCCTTGGTCCCCATCTCTTGCCAAAGGGACTGGAGCGGAAGGGCCACAGGGCAGTGATTTGGAGCAGGGAGTTCTCTGGGGCTAGACTGGACCCAGCCTTCTGGGGGTGCTATGCGGGGATCCATCCCCTATTCAGGACAGGGAAGGCAGAGACTTGTCTGGAACCTGCAAACGGACTCAGAACAGCCCGGCTTCCTGTAGAGCCCGGGAAGGGCCCTGGCCCACCCCCATGTGGCTGCAGATGGGCCACTGAGAGCTTCATCCCTCTCCCATCCTCTCCTGCTCTCTCCCGCCCTCCCCCACCCCAGGGGGCTGCTGGCCTTGAGCCCTTTCTCCCACGGAATAAACAATGTGTCTTGAGAAATGACACACAGGCTTGTGACATCTATGGTTATGGGGTGGATGAGAGTTCCTGTTTGGGCACATCCGTGGACCCGTGGGGTATGAGGAGGGACGGTTGCCATGGGGTGTGAGGAGGGATGGCTGCCATGGGGCTCAGAGCCCTCTCCGGGGCTCACTCACTGCTTCTCTCTGAAGGCCCAATTGGGACCTGTGGTCATGTCTCCCGTTCTTCCGCTGCTCTCTGACCCTAGTGAGGCCCCGAGCAGTGGAGAAGGGCTGAATGGACTGACCCTTCTTCTCGGAGGGGATACCCTCACCCTGCATTCCCTTCAGCCGACAAGCAGCACTTGAGTCCTGCGCTGTAGGGCAGAGGTCTTAGCCCTAGAAGAGTTTGCCCTCCCCCATCCCCCCCAATCCTCTTGTCCTTTAAGGCCCTCCACCTACAGGAAGCCCTCCCAGAGTGCCCAGTCCCTGCCTAATCCCTGTTTGGACCCGGGCCTCTCCAGCTCTGGCATAGCTACTACCTTGTGCTGCCCATACTGGCCTTGTTCTCCAGTTAAATTAGAAGCTCCCTGAGGGCAGGGTTTCCCCTGACTCCATCACACACCGCCTTGTCCCCTACCAAGCCTGGATATTTCTTAAAATTTGACCCAGAGCTATGCAAGAGAGATTCCTAAAGTGGGAGGCTCTGTGGTGGTGAAGTCTGGGCGTCCTTAGGTAACCCCTTCAGGCTTTCCAGCACAAAATCAGAGGCAAAATGGTCCCCAACCTGCCAGCTGCAGGAGCGACTGCTAGCAGCTCAGGGCTGGGAGCTGAGGTGAAATTAACCTCTGTGTGCAGAGCCAGGCTCAGCGCCACTTCCTGTTGACCCTGGGGGGCCCCGAACACCTCTTTGCCATTCATGCTCTGGATTCAGGTGGGAGAAATCCCTGCCCTCAGGGAGCTGCCCGTTTAACTGGAGAACCAAGGCCGGCATGGGGGGACCCGTGAGAGCAGCTCCCCCTGGGATTCCAGGTGGGGCAGGTGGCCAAGGCCCCCAAGCCTGGGGTTTCAGGTCCATCTCTGCGTCGCTCAGAGGTGCCCACTCAGAGCCAGACTGGGCCAAGCCGGGGCGGGCCTCCTCCCTCCCTGGTGTCCGGGCTGCCAGAGGAAACTGGCTTGTTTTGGCATCTGTCTCCACTGAGCTGCAGCCCTTCCTCTCCTGCTGCTTTGCATAGTGGCGCTAATTCTGGCCTCGACCTCCACCAGGGACCCTGGGCAGCCGGCTGGGGGTGGGACGGAGCCTTCACTTCTCCCCCCACAGCAGGGTCTTCCCCCTGCTTGGGGCTGCCCTGAATCTGGGGAGGCCTTGGCTTTTTTGAAAGACAACTTAATATCTTTGAATAACCGAGTTTCCCTAATGCTTTGAAGTACAGTTGGCAGAGAATCATCTGAGCAGGGAGGCCTGCCTCGACCACCAGACACCCACCCCGCAAGGGCACTGCCTTCATGGTTACGATGTAGAAGCACTCCCTGGTCCGTTCTTCTGGTCTCAGAGGCTTACACTACAGGTGTCCCCATGTCTGTCTTATGGGTCCCTGGCCCCCGGAACTGACAGGCAGTGGAAACAAAGCTGGGTGACGCTGGTGGGGGGTGATGAACGTCTCAGGTCTCGGTTGCTTTATCTACAAAACGGGAATCATAAATCTTGTCCAAAGGAGTTGAACCAGATGTTGGTTTTTAGAAAATTATCCTACAGTAAAATTGACTTCGTTTTCTTTTCATGAATTTTAGATTTACAGGTTTGTATAACCACCACCGCAACCAAGATACAGAACGTGAATCAGACTCTTTTTCTGGGTCCCCCAAATATTTATATATTGAGAATCTCTTAACTGCCAATAAGATTTTATTGAACACCTCCATATTCATTTACATGATCTTGCCCCAGTATTACCCTGGAAGGGGGACGGCTGCATCCCAACTTTAAAAATGAGAAAATCGAAGCCCAGGGAGATGATTACCATAATTGGCCAAAAGTCACACACAGATCTTCTGACTCCAAACTCAACATTCTTTCTACTACATCACAGCTGCCTCCCTCAAAGGACCCTGAGCCAGAGGAGGAGGAGAGCCATAGGGAGAGAATCCTGGGACAGCTTTGCCATCTCCCTTGTTCACAAGTCCCAAAGCCCCAAACACCCCACTCCTTCCTAATAGGCCAGGATGTTGAGTCACTGGGCCATCCTTCCAGGAGTCCAGCTCTGGGCCCCTCTGGGCCCCTCTTCCTTTAGAATGCAGCCCCGAGGGCCCTTGGTGGGCACATGCCCTGCTGCCCACTGGGGGAATCCAGCCCTGTCCCCCGGGGCCTGGGGTAAGCACAGGCTTGTTCCTCCTCCATTCTAGCTTGACTTCCGGCCCCCTGGCTGCAGGTGTTGCTAGGCCGGGGGTGCTCTGACCCAAGGGTTTGGGTGTTTTTCCAGCAGAATTGGAGATTAGAGAAAAACAAAACAAAACTCGGAAAGCTGCTGCTGTTTGGGTGTCACTGGACCCCCAGCAGTTTTGCAGCCTGGCCGGATCTTCCGCAAAGGGCCTCAAAGGCCATCCAGCCGGGGGACCAGGGACTCTGGTCCGCGCGTGCTCTGCTCTCTGTAGGCAACCTCAGCAGCTGGATTCAGAGCCCACATCTGTGAAATTTCTGGATTTGTCTCTGCTCTCCAGGCTGCACCTAGTTATGGCACCCTCGGGAACTGCTATTGACTCAGGTACAAACAAAAACCAAAACCAACAAACCTGCCACTTGGGGACACCTCAGTGGCCATCTCCCACCCCAAAGCCTTTACTTGGAAACTTAGGTGACTCCACAGAAAACAAAAATTAACAAAACTGAAACCCTGAATTCAGAGTGTAGTTTGTTTAAACACATTTAGACAGATCCTAATGCACAGATAAAATTAAAAAAAAAAAAAAAAAGACATCGTTCTCTCGGCCCTAAGACCACTTTCTCACATGGCAGGAGTGGGCGGGCCAGATGCCTCGTGAGGTCCTGTTTGGGGCTCAGGTTCTGCAAGTTGTGGGTCTGCGTGAACATCTGTGTGTGCTCACCCTCAGCATATGCATGCTGCCCTGCCTCCTTTTTACATTTAAATGTGTTCAGGTATGTATTGCTGTGCATGGCAAGATCCCATATTATCATTTTTTCTGTACTTGTTATGTTAAATTCATTCTACTATGAGGAGAACATCAAGACACGTCATGGCCTGCCTTGCCATTTCTGGCCGGAGTCGGGGGGGATATTTGAGTTCTTTCCCTGGCACTGTCTTTTCATTCATTCAATCCACTCAGCAGATGCTTGGTGAGTTGCTAGGCCTGGGATGGTGCCAGCTGCCAGGTCCCCTCACTCTCCAGAGCTATGCTCTCACCTCTATATCTTAGCTATTTCTTTCATGGTAGTTTTCACAATGTGAAATTTCTGTATAAATTTCATCATTCTGTATTTATTTGTTTGCTATTGTCTCTCCCGTAGACTGTAAACTCCAGCAGAGAAAAGATTGTGTCCTTTATTCGTGTAGGTATAATGAACTGGTACAATACCTGGCACATGGAAGGTACAACTGCTTATTGAATCAGTTAATGCAGGAAAAAGAGAATGAGTGAATGAATGAAGAGAAGAAAGGTGTGAACCCAGCCTCAAAGAGCTTACATTCCCTTAAGGGGAACAAGATGTTTACAAACAACCACAGAATAAGGTAGAAGGAGGCAGAGGTTATTTCCAGCTGACAGCACCAATCAGGAAAGCACCTCAGACTTCCCACAGCTGCTGGACACACCCCAGTATTATTATATTTCTTTTTCAATGGGCTTGCCTCCCTGGGGAATAAGCCCCCAAGTGGAAATTACTTAGTAGGTCCTGTGATGTAGATTGTTTTGCACTTCTAGATTGTTCAGAGATCCTCACCTACTGTAAACAACATCCCCATCAACCCACAGGAGTGCCTGCCCTCATCCTCACCCCCACCCCAGAGCCCTCCAAGGCCCTTCCTCCATGCTTGAGCCCTCTGGCAAACTCAAGGGTCTGATGAGATAAAGGAAGTGAAAACGTGATGTACACTGAAATGTGCAACACAAATGTGAAGGATGATGCGACTTGGTTCATTAAATCGGGCTCCATCGAGTTGTTTTTTTACTGCCTCTTTTCTTGGTGCCTGTGTACCTCACTCTGGGCTGAAGCTCCTTGCATTCAATTCCCCCCAAGCTTCATTGAACATCTTCTGAGTGGGGACTTGATCCCGCCCTGCTAGCTTTGCACTAAGGATAGTGCTTTCACGCCCAGCGGCGCCACTGTCTTTCCTAGATGAGGCTTCTAAAGAGCTCGTTGTGGTGGGAAGACTGGGGCCTTGGGCTGCCATCTTTTAGGAGCTGAGAGACTCCTGGCAAACTACTTATCTCTTTGAGCCTGAGTGTCCTTGTATGAATGCAACTTACCCTCTCCGCATCACTCAATACAGTGCCTGGCACATGGAAGGCGCTCAGAAATGTTGGTCTCCTTTTCCACCTCTCCCTGGAGAAGCCCTTGGGAATCCCCACATAATATTCTCTAAAAACATTGACCCAATGAGCTGTGATCAACGCGGTCATCAGACTCATGCTTGAATCAAAGACAAAGTGGAGCATATCCTGGGGGCAATCCCAACCTCTGGCCTCAAGGAAAGCAGGACAGAGCTAGAGGTGGGAAGCATGGACCTCAAGTGACCAGGGGAGAATGGAAAGAGCTGCCCCCAGTCCCTCTGCAGCTCTCCCTAAGACCAGGGCAAGCATGACTCTAAACAATGAGATGGCCCCAAGCCACGTGGACTTGAACCTCAGAAGTGCTCCTGAAGCCTGAAAGAGGCCGCTTTCAGATCAAGAGTAGATCTTTGAATTTCCACAATAGGTACAGAGAACCCCAAAGATGGTCAAATCTGAAAATACGAAGGGCTTCCAAATACACTGAAATTCATGGATTCCAAGATGATGGGGGATTCATCCCCAACCCTTTGAGGATGACCCCGGAGATGCTGATCACAGCCTCTCCTCACTGGCCACCGTGCAGAGGCCATTGTGTGGCAGCCTCTGAATCTGGAGAAGCCAGGGGTCTGGCCCCAGGTCGTGCCCCCAAGAAGGGGTGAGTGCCTCTCTAGCAAGAGCACAAAATTCCCAAGTCTAATTCAAAGTTTATCTTCTACTAGCAATGAATTATGTATGTGTCTCCATCACTACAGACCCTGAAAAAGACCTTTTCTAGACTAGAGAGAAGGGTCACCAGTATCCACCGCCCATCCTCCAGTTCTTCCCTCTTTGGGTCTGATGGCTGCCACCGTGGTCACCTTTTATAAAGGTGTATCCCGGGGGTCCCCAGAATCCTGTGGGCCAACCGGAAGTGGGTTGGTGAGAGGAGACGCTCCCCTGCTCTGGCTGGTCCCACCTGTTCTTGGCAGTAACCTGCCTGGCAGGGAGCCTCAGCCACACCTCACCTGTGCCCACCTTGTGTGGCTCTCAAGTGGTCCCCAAGTCGGGCTCCTGTACCCTCAGTCCTAGGGGAGGCCTGAGCTTCTCCTGTGGTCCACAGTTCACATACTAGTCCCCCCAGCATTAGCTAGAAGTCTGTCACGAGAGGTTCCACTTCAGTGTCCCTTCCCCCAGGTGACCTAGAAGGAAGAAGTGGCGGAGGACACAGGAAGCTGTGTGGGGCTTAGAGACCCTCCTCCACTTTCTGCCTGGCTCCTCCCCTTTGGTGGCTCTGGAAGGAGAGGAAAGGGGTGTCCTCACCTTTCCTGTGGCCCCACCTTCCTCAGAGCCTGTTTCTTTAATGACACTCCCCTCTGGTCCTCCTATGGTCATGCCTGGGGACAATTCCCACAGGTCCCAGTGCCCTCCGTAGCAGATGAAGAATCAGGGGCACGGTCGGGCGATGGTTCAGGAGTGATGGGAGAAAAGAGAGCTCTGCCTTCTGGTCTTAAAAGGGGGAGATGGCAAGGCACAAGCACTCAGGTTCTGGACCATTGGGGTGTGACTTTTCAGCATTGGTTGGCAACACTATGACCAACCACCTCTAGAAAGGTTTTCTCGTTCGTTCGTTTGTTTCCCCACAGGGTCAAGTGCTAAATGTTCTTAGACTCAAGGGATGGAAGCTTGAAACGGAGGGCAATATGTTCTTTCCTGCTCTTATCCTTGGGGACGATTTAACGCTGGTGACCTCCAGATGCTGAAATAGCCCCAACCCTGGGCACCAGGAGGTGGCAAGACTGCGGCCCTAGCCTTCCTGACCCTGGCCTTGCCCTGCTATGTGGTCTCCGCCATGCACCCCATGTCTCTGGGCCAGTCTCACCTGGAAAATGATGGACAACAAGCTGATCTTAAGGGA
Source organism: Balaenoptera musculus (assembly GCF_009873245.2). NCBI lineage: Eukaryota > Metazoa > Chordata > Mammalia > Artiodactyla > Balaenopteridae > Balaenoptera > Balaenoptera musculus. Next base: position 14,858,959 of record NC_045804.1, read on the forward strand.
GGACAAAATGAGGCAAAGGGACTCTTGTGATTAGGGGCAGGATCCTTGTGATTAGGGGCAGGATCCTTGTGATCAGAGGGATTGAAAAGTTAAAAAAAACAGAGTGGCGCCCACCCAGTCTGCTTTGAAGAAAGGGCTTGGGATGCTGCAACGTGGGAAGAGCAAGGATTTGGAGATCTGCTGCCTTGGCTGAGGGCGCTCATGTAAGTAAGCCTCTCTGAGCCTTGGTCTCCTCCTCTGTAAAATGGGGTGATAATACTTCCTTCACAAGATGGTCCTGAGGGTCTAATGTGAGATTGCATGGGCATGCTCTTCACAACCTGATAAGCTCTATACAAATATTAAAAGGAGGAGAAGAAAGACAGGGAGGAGACTGCAATGACTGGAGAGGGCATCTTTCAGTGTGCTGTGCCCAGAGCTCCAGTGCTGGGGGTGGGACTCAAGTCCTCAAGGGCTCTTCCAAATTTGAGATTCACTGATGGTGACAGGGCTATGGGAGGAAGCAGTTGTAAGCAGTGTCTGTTCCCAGCATCTCTGTGGCACATCCAAGGAGCAGGGACAATGCCTCAAGTTTTGGTCCTTTGCCCTACCCACCTGGGGGAGCCCCTATGCTCCGGCCAAGGGGAGGGCAATGTATGGGGCTGGAGCCCTCTAGCGGTCAGTGTTAGCCCTGCATCCAGCTGCCTCAGGCTGGATCAGGTGGCAGGAGGATGGTGATGGGGCAAAGGTGGAATCTGTGCCCAGAAACCCCAGAATCTATTGCTGTCCTTGGCCCCCCTTCCCCCAAACACACATTCTCTCTGGTGGATGGAGGGGAGCTGTGCAGGGAGGAGGAAAGAGGTAGAGAGTGAGGAAGCATCCACATAGTTCTCAGGGTACATCCATCCTGACATAGCCCCCCTTTAGGGGACCAGCTTGGGCCCGCCTCACCCTGGGGGCCAACCCCGCAATGACACCCTGCCACAGTGTGCCTGGACTCGGGCTACTCCCTTCTGCTACCTCCCCCATAAAAAGAGGACGGATTGGGTGGTCTCTCAAGCTGAGACTCTGTGCGTACAGCCCTCAGGACAGGTGACAGTGGAGAGGGGAAGATGACAAGCCTGGGGGACATGACCCCAGAGGAGAAGCGGGAACAGGATGAGTGGGAGGGGGTTCTAAATTATCCATTAGCACAGGCCCGCCGGTGGCCCATGCATAAATGTATAGAGAAAACGGGTGGGGGCAGAGGGAGAGCGAGAAGAGGCCAGGGTATAAAAAGGGCCCACAAGGGACCAATTCCAGGACCCCAGGACCCAGCTCCCCAGACAGCTCAGGGTCCTGTGGACAGCTCACCAGCTGTGATGGCTGCAGGTAAGCACCCCTAAAATCCCCTCGGGCTTGGTGTGTACTGAAGGGTGATGGGAGGGCCCTGCAGATATATGGGGGCACTAACCTCGGGCGTTGGGACTTCTGGATGTGAGCACGGATATCTACCCCCAGACACGGGATCAGGTTTTAAATGTTCTCATTCCCCGAGGCGGAGGGGCGGTAGAGGGCTGGCAGGAGAACCAGGCCTCTTGCTCTCTGGACCCCTCCCTCTCCGGCCCTCCTTGTCTCTCTCTAGGCCCTCGGACCTCCATGCTCCTGGCTTTCGCCCTGCTCTGCCTGCCCTGGACTCAGGAGGTGGGCGCCTTCCCAGCCATGCCCCTGTCCAGCCTGTTTGCCAACGCTGTGCTCCGGGCCCAGCACCTGCACCAACTGGCGGCTGACACCTACAAAGAGTTTGTAAGCTCCTCAGGGATGCGTACTAGTGGCGGGTGGCAGGAAGGGGTGAATCCGTGCCCCCTCCACGTAGTGGGAGGAAACTAAGGCGTTCAGAGGTATTTTATCCAAGTGAAGATGCTGTCATAAACTGAGGGGGGTTCCTAATAAAGCAGTGAGGAGAACCGCGCACCAGCCTAGACCCGGGCGCGTGTTCCTTCTCCCAGGAGCGCGCCTACATCCCAGAGGGACAGAGATACTCCATCCAGAACGCCCAGGCTGCCTTCTGCTTCTCGGAGACCATCCCGGCCCCCACAGGCAAGGACGAGGCCCAGCAGAGATCGGTGAGTGGCCACCGCGGACCGAGGGGCAGGGACCTCCCTCATCCTCAGAAGGCTGCCCCGTCTCTCCGCAGCGGGCCTTGGGCTGTCTTCTCCCCGAGGAGGCGCAGGGTGGTGGCTGGTGGCGGAAGGTGACGGATGTTGGCGGGAGGCCCGCGGGCAGAGGCCGGCCTTAACGCGGCTGCCCCCCGCCCCCGCCCTCGCGGCGCCCACCACCCACCCATCTGCCCGCAGGACGTGGAGCTGCTCCGCTTCTCGCTGCTGCTCATCCAGTCGTGGCTCGGGCCCGTGCAGTTCCTCAGCAGGGTCTTCACCAACAGCCTGGTGTTTGGCACCTCGGACCGCGTCTATGAGAAGCTGAAGGACCTGGAGGAGGGCATCCAGGCCCTGATGCGGGTGGGGATGGCGTAGTGGGGCTCCCAGCCTGGGCCCGCGGCCGCCCTCTCCTGGCTTAGCCGAGGGATGGGGGGCTTACGTGGGCTGGGGAAGAGAGGTGCCTGCTCTCTCCGTGGCGGTCCAGCCTTGACCCAGGAGAAATCTTTTCCCCGTTTCCCCTTGTGAGTCCTCCCTCCACACCCTTCTCCAAGCCTGGAGGGGAGGGTGGCAAATGGAGGGGACGGGAGGCAGCCGCTCCCAAGGGCTCCCTGTCTGTCTCTCCCTCCCTTTTGCAGGAGCTGGAAGATGGCAGCCCCCGGGCTGGGCAGATCCTCAAGCAGACCTACGACAAATTTGACACAAACATGCGCAGTGATGACGCGCTGCTCAAGAACTACGGGCTGCTCTCCTGCTTCAAGAAGGACCTGCACAAGGCTGAGACGTACCTGCGGGTCATGAAGTGTCGCCGCTTCGTGGAGAGCAGCTGTGCCTTCTAGTTGCCGGGCATCTCTGTTACCCCTCCCCAGTGCCTCCCCGGACCCTGCAAAGTGCCACTCCAGTGCCCACCGTCCTTTCCAAATAAAACGAGGTTGCATCACATTGTCTGAGTAGGTGTCATTCTATTATGGGGTGCAGGGGGGCAGTACAGCAAGGGGAGGGTTGGGAAGACAACCTGCAGGGGTCCTCTGGGCTCTATGGGAACCCAGATGCTGAACGATAATTGACCCGGTTCTTCCTGGGCTAGAAAGAAGCAGACACATCCCATTCTCTCTGTGACACACCCAGTCCATTCCCCAGGTCCGTAGTCCCAGTTTGCTGGGGACTCATAGGTCAGGACCACTCCCCTCACCCCACCCCCAAAGTACTTGGAGGCATTTCTCTCTCCCCTACCAGAACCACAAGACCAAACGTAGCCCCCAAGGGTGGGAAGAAATGAAAGCAAGATGGGCTATTAAGTACGAAAGTACAGAAAATGCCTCCAACATGTGAGGAAATCATAGAACTACCTTTGTGCAGAAATTTTAAGGTGAATACACGTTCAGCCCAACTACCCTTGGGAAATGGGAACAATGCAAAAATGGCTTTGGGACAAACAGAACCAGAACGTTTGGGATCTGAACTGGGGCAAGGGATGTGGAAGAGAGATTCTAAATTGAGGGTTGCAAATTCAGTGCCAACAGGTGCCAGGTAGGTACATACATAAGTGATAAGGGCTGCATGTAAAGGGAGAAATAGCAACTAGCTCTCAGCCTGCTTGTGAGGGATACAGCACAGAGGGGTGAGGACCAGAGCAACCCAAAGAACTCAGGCCCCAGCTAAGGATGGGGCCCATCGGCCTTGTCAAGACTGCAGGAGCAGGGCTGCCAGACCTGATTCTTCGAGACAGACAGGACATCCAGACTTTCATATAAAATCTAATGTTTAAACATTGGCAACTAATTCTTATTGAAAACACTTTAAGGGCAAAAGTTAACCCAAACACATGTGGTCTTCAAGCTGTCAGTGGACAATTTGTTCTTAGAGGAGTGGATTGGGATAACTTGGTATAAGGGAAAGAATCAGAAAGACTTGGACTTGAACTTATGTTCGGGAAGAAATTACTTAACCTCCCTGAGACCCAATTTCCTCACCGATAAAATGGAGATAATAGTGTATTGCCTTACAAGGCTTATGTGAGGATTAAATGAAATGAGGTTTCTGAAGTGATTGACACAGTACAGCACTCAAGAAGTTGCAGCTGGTTTTGCATTGAATTGTGGGGTGCTCTGTGTTTTCCAAGGGAATGTCTAAGTACTTGTTATTGAATCACATTCTGTTTTCCTAATGGCACCTCAGATGTTTCTTTCTTTTTTATTTCCAAATGAACTTAAAAGGGCAGCTTTAGTGTTAAGTTTTTAGTCACCCAAGCACCTTGGCTAAGTAACTAGTGATCTGTAAATTAATAGTTAGATGCTCAAAGTAACTCTATCATCCAAACATGATTTTACAAAGTCAATAATTCTTTCACAATGCAAATAATCAATAAATCTTCCAGAAAAGCTCAAAGTTTTACATGCCATAATGAATTTTCTTCAAAATGGGACTCACGTGTATTCATTTTGGATATTTTACATCAAGTAACTAATGTAAATGTAAACTTGGGGAGTAGTTGAAAGTTGGAATAATCAGAACCCTGGAGCTCCATTTCTTAACTCAGAAACCATTCCTCTGCCTTAGGTCATTTTTGTCTGACTTTTAAATCATGGAGTTTTGGAGTTAGAAGGGCCTCACAGGTCATCCTAATTCCTTCTAATTTAGGATTCTTACCCTATAGCCTCCCTCACAGATGGTACTCACTTGTGTAGCACTGGTGTCAAGGGAATTACTATTTTCCAAGGTAATTTATTCTATTAAACCCCTCTGGTTTCAGCAAAGTATTTCTTACATTCAGCTGAAATCAATGTCCCTGTAATATCCCTCATTTGACCTTAGAATTATTTGCATATCTCATGGTCTTTTAGAAGTTGATGTATTAAGCACAAATATTATTATCTATTGGCTTGAATAAGTGTTTTAAAAGGAAAGTGAGGGGACTTCCCTGGCGGTCCAGCGGTTAAGACTCCATGCTTCCACTGCAGGGGGCAAGGGTTCAATCCCTGTTCGGGGAACTAAGATTCCGCATGCGTGTGGTGTGTCAAAAAAAAAGGAAAGTGAGCCATCTTAAGAAGTATGTGTTGAATGAATGTGGCAGGAGAGGGGTGCCTGCAGAGAGGGGTGTTGTAGCCACTAGTAAGAGGGTTCTAAAGTGGGGCTGTCATGAGAGCAGTTGACTGCAGAGGGAGCCACACTCCAGAGAGCTTCCACTCAGCTCCTTCTGGGCGGGCGTAGCTCAATCAACTCAACCACTGCTGGTTGAGAATTACGAAGACGCTAGTGGATTTTGCAAAATTTTTGAATTTAAAAAGACCTTCAAGACCATCTACCCTAAACTCTTTGATTTGCCTACTGTTAATCTCCCTTTCAGCTCTCCAGTTAGGCGTTGGATGGCAAACTCGGCTGTAAATTAGAAATGCCGGGGGTGTTTTCTGTAGCCTTCACTCGCTGAGATTCTGACTTTAATGGATCTGGGATGGGATCTGGACAAGAGAATTTTAAAAACTCCCCAGGTGAGAAGGCTGAGAATCACTGAGTTGGGACCACAAAGATGAAATGCACGTGTCCACAGGTATTGTATTGGTAAAAGGGGGCAAAAGGAGATGAGAGACCTGGGCCAGTTTCTAGACTTTCTGTTTCCAGTTCTAACCAGTCAATTTAAAAAATTCTAATAAGTCAGTAGCAAAAGGACAAATACTGGATGATTCCTCCAATGTGAAGTACTTTGAGTAGTCAAATTCATAGAGACAGAAAGTAGAATGCTGGTTACCAGGGGCTGGGGGGAAGGGGAATGGGGAGTTGTTTAACGGGTAGACTTTTAGTTTTGCAAAATGAAAATGAGTTTCTGTTGTGAATTACACAATTGTTGTGTAATTCACAACAATGTGAATGTAGTTATTATTGAACTGTGTGTTTAAAGTGGTAAATTTTATGTTATGAATATTTTACTGCAATTTAAATTTTTTAATTGAGGTATAATTGGCAAAAAACTTTAGTTTCAGGTGTACAACATAATGATTTGATATTTGTATATATTGCAAAATGAGCACCACAATAAGTTAATATCCGTCAGCATACATAGTTACAAAAATTTTTTTCTTGTGATGAGAACTTTTTTTTTAAACATTTTTTAAATTTTATTTATTTTTTAATTTATTTATTTTTGGCTGTGTTGGGTCTTCGTTGCTGCGTGCGGGTTTTGTCTAGTTGCGGCGAGCGGGGGCTACTCTTCGTTGTGGTGCGCGGGCTTCTCATCGCGGTGGCTTCTCATTTTGCGGAGCACCGGCTCTAGGCATGCGGGTTTCAGTAGTTGCAGCACGCAGGCTCAGTAATTGTGGCTCGTGAGCTCTAGAGCACAGGCTCAGTAGTTGTGGCGCACGGACTTAGTTGCTCCGCGGCATGTGGGATCTTCCCAGACCAGGGCTCGAACCTGTGTCCCCTGCATTGGCAGGCAGATTCTTAACCACTGCACCACCAGGGAAGCCCAAAACTTTTAAGATCGATTCTCTTAGCAACTTTCAAATATGCAGTACGGTGTTAACGATAGTCACCATGTTGTACATTACATCTGAATGCATGATTTTAAATGTTTAAAAATTATTTTCTAGTGAAAAAGTCTTCCCCAAGGTTAAGATTAGTGAGATTTGCAGAAGAAAGAGTTCAATAGGCAGAGCTCCAGTAATCCTAGACCCCTTGGAATAATGTTTTTCTGATGCCATGTAATCTTTTAAATTTAACCTGAAATGATCATTCTGAATTTCTCCCATCATTATTGCTGAAACACATATGGTGAGTTTTGTCCTTTTATACACATTTGAGAGGACTTACACTTTGCCCTTGCTTCACAAGTCCTCAGAATTACAGGACCTGGGCTTCTGGGATACGCAAAAATGATACTGCTTTGTGACTTCTTTAAATCAGGCCCCGGCAAAGCTGAGAAACACTTTGAGTGATACCAGTATTAGGGTGACCAGTTCGTGCCAGTTTGCATGAGACTTTCTCAATTTTAGTGCCAAAAGTCCCATGTTTTAGGAACCTCTCCACTCAATGCAAACTGGGACAATTGGCCCTCCTACTAGTAGTCCCAAATCTTAGGGAACAACAACAACAAAAAAAAACAGGAAAGTAGAGGAAGGAAAAGGAAATGGAATAGAAAAAGAGGAAGAGAAAACACAATGGAAAAAGAGAAAGGAAGTATCAGTGGTGTATATGACTTTTGATGGCCCTCAGTTGTTGCCATGGATTTCTGACTTTTGTTTTTTGAATTTTATTTTATTTATTTTTTTATACAGCAGGTTCTTATTAGGCATCAACTTTATACACATCAGTGTATACATGTCAATCCCAATCGCCCAATTCAGCACACCACCATCCCCACCCACCACGCCCCCCGCAGCTTTCCCCCCTTGGTGTCCATACATTTGTTCTCTACATCTGTGTCTCAACGTCTGCCCTGCAAACCGGTTCATCTGTACCATTTTCCTAGGTTCCACATACATGCGTTAATATACGATATTCGTTTTTCTCTTTCTGATTTACTTCACTCTGTATGACAGTCTCTAGATCCATCCACGTCTCAACAAATGACTCAATTTCGTTCCTTTTTATGGCTGAGTAATATTCCATTGTATATATGTACCACATCTTCTTTATCCATTCATCTGTTGATGGGTATTTAGGTTGCTTCCATGACCTGGCTATTGTAAATAGTGCTGCAATGAACATTGGGGTGCATGTGTCTTTTTGAATTATGGTTTTCTCTGGGTATATGCCCAGTAATGGGATTGCTGGATCATATGGTAATTCTATTTTTAGTTTTTTAAGGAACCTCCATACTGTTCTCCATAGTGGCTGTATCAATTTACATTCTCACCAACAGTGCAAGAGGGTTCCCTTTTCTCCACACCCTCTCCAGCATTTGTTGTTTGTAGATTTTCTGATGATGCCCATTCTAACTAGTGTGAGGTGATACCTCATTGTAGTTGTGATTTGCATTTCTCTAATAATTAGTGATGTTGAGCAGCTTTTCATGTGCTTCTTGGCCATCTGTATGTCTTCTTTGGAGAAATGTCTGTTTAGGTCTTCTGCCCATTTTTGGATTGGGTTGTTTGTTTCTTTAATATTGAGCTGCATGAGCTGTTTATATATTTTAGAGATTAATCCTTTGTCTGCTGATTCATTTGCAAATATTTTCTCCCATTCTGAGGGTTGTCTTTTCGTCTTGTTTATGGTTTCCTTTGCTGTGCAAAAGCTTTGATGTCTCATTAGCTCCCATTTGTTTATTTTTGTTTTTATTTCCATTCCTCTAGGAGGTGGATCAAAAAAGATCTTGCTGTGATTTATGTCAAAGAGTGTTCTTCCTATGTTTTCCTCTAAGAGTTTTATAGTGTCTGGTCTTACATTTAGGTCTCGAATCCATTTTGAGTTTATTTTTGTGTATGGTGTTAGGGAGTGTTCTAATTTCATTCTTTCACATGTAGCTGTCCAGTTTCCCCAGCACCACTTATTGAAGAGACTGTCTTTTCTCCATTGAATATCCTTGCCTCCTTAGTCATAGATTAGTTGACCATAGGTGCGTGGGTTTATCTCTGGGCTTTCTATCTTGTTCCATTGATCTATGTTTCTGTTTTTGTGCCAGTACCATATTGTCTTGATTACTGTAGCTTTGTAGTATAGTCTGAAGTCAGGGAGTCTCATTCCTCCAGCTCCGTTTTTTTCCCTCAAGACTGCTTTGGCTATTCAGGGTCTTTTGTGTCTCCATACAAATTTTAAGATTTTTTGTTCTAGTTTTGTAAAAAATGCCATTGGTAATTTGATAGGGGTTGCATTGAATCTGTAGATTGCTTTGGGTAGTATAGTCATTTTCACAGTGTTGATTCTTCCAATCCAAGAACATGGTATATCTCTCCATCTGTTGGTATCATCTTTAAATTCTTTCATCAGTGTCTTATAGTTTTCTGCATACAGGTCTTTTGTCTCCTTAGGTAGGTTTATTCCTAGGTATTTTATTCTTTTTGTTGCAGTGGTAAATGGGAGTGTTTCCATAATTTCTCTTTCAGATTTTTCATCATTAGTGTATAGGAATGCAAGAGATTTCTGTGCATTAATTTTGTATCCTGCAACTTTACCAAATTCATTGATTAGCTCTAGTAGTTTTCTGGTGGCATCTTTAAGATTCTCTATGTATAGTATCATGTCATCTGCAAACAGTGACAGTTTTACTTCTTTTTTCCCAATTTGTATTCCTTTTATTTCTTTTTCTTCTCTGATTGCCGTGGCTAGGACTTCCAAAACTATGTTGAATAATAGTGGTGAGAGTGGACATCCTTGTCTTGTTCCTGATCTTAGAGGAAATGCTTTCAGTTTTTCACCATTGAGAATGATGTTTGCTGTGGGTTTGTCATATATGGCCTCTATTATGTTGAGGTAGGTTCCCTCTATGCCCACTTTCTGGAGAGTTTTTATCATAAATGGGTGTTGAATTTGTCAAAAGCTTTTTCTGCATCTATTGAGATGATCATATGGTTTTTATTCTTCAATTTGTTAATATGGTGTATCACATTGATTGATTTGCGTATATTGAAGAATCCTTGCATCCCTGGGATAAATTCCACTTGATCATGGTGTATGATCCTTATAATGTGTTGTTGGATTCTGTTTGCTAGTATTTTGTTGAGGATTTTTGCATCTATATTCATCAGTGATATTGGTCTGTAATTTTCTTTTTTTGTAGTATCTTTGTCTGGTTTTGGTATCAGGGTGATGGTGGCCTCATAGAATGAGTTTGGGAGTGTTCCTTCCTCCACAATTTTTTGGAAGAGTTTGAGAAGGATAGGTGTTAGCTCTTCTCTAAATGTTTGATAGAATTCACCTGTGAAGCCATCTGGTCCTGGACTTTTGTTTGTTGGAAGATTTTTTTTTTTTTTTTTTTTTTTTTTTTTTGTTGGAAGATTTTTAATCACAGTTTCAATTTCATTACTTGTGATTGGTCTGTTCATATTTTCTATTTCTTCCTGGTTCAGTCTTGGAAGGTTATACCTTTCTAAGACTTTGTCCATTTCTTCCAGGTTGTCCATTTTGTTGGCATAGAGTTGCTTGTAGTAGTCTTTTAGGATGCTTTGTATTTCTGCGATGTCTGTTGTAACTTCTCCTTTTTCATTTCTAATTTTATTGATCTGAGTCCTCTCCCTCTTTTTCTTGGTGAGTCTGGCTAATGGTTTATCAATTTTGTTTATCTTCTCAAAGAAACAGCTTTTAGTTTTATTGATCTTTGCTATTGTTTTCTTTGTTTCTATTTCATTTATTTCTGCTCTGATCTTTATGATTTCTTTCCTTCTGCTAACTTTGGGTTTTGTTTGGTCTTCTTTCTCTAGTTCCTTTAGGTGTAAGGTTAGATTGTTTATTTGAGATTTTTCTTGTTTCTTGAGGTAGGCTTGTATAGCTATAAACTTCCCTCTTAGAACTGCTATTGCTGCATGCCATAGGTTTTGGATCATCGTGTTTTTATTGTCATTTGTCTCTAGGTATTTTTTGATTTCCTCTTTGATTTCTTCAGTGATCTCTTGGTTATTTAGTAACGTATTGTTTAGCCTCCATGTGTTTGTGCTTTTTACGTTTTTTTCCCTGTAGTTCATTTCTAATCTCATAGCATTGTGGTCAGAAAAGATGCTTGATATGATTTCAATTTTCTTAAATTTACTGAAGCTTGATTTGTGACCCAAGATGTGATCTATCCTGGAGAATGTTCTGTGCACACTTGAGAAGAAAATGTAATCTGCTGTTTTTGGATGGAATGTCCTACAAATATCAATTAAATCTATCTGGTCTATTGTGTCATTTAAAGCTTCTGTTTCCTTATTTATTTTCATTTTGGATGATCTGTCCATTGGTGTAAGTGAGGTGTTAAAGTCCCCCACTATTATTGTATTACTGTCGATTTCCTCTTTTATAGCTGTTAGCAGTTGCCTTATGTATTGAGGTCCTCCTATGTTGGGTGCATATATATTTATAATTGTTATATCTTCTTCTTGGATTGATCCCTTGATCATTATGTAGTGTCCTTCCTTGTCTCTTATAACATTCTTTATTTTAAAGTCTATTTTATCTGATATGAGTATTGCTACTCCAGCTTTCTTTTGATTTCCATTTGCATGGAATATCTTTTTCCATCCCCTCACTTTCAGTCTGTATGTGTCCCTAGGTCTGAAGTGGGTCTCTTGTAGACAGCATATAGGTGGGTCTTGTTTTTGTATCCATTCAGCAAGCCTGTGTCTTTTGGTTGGAGCATTTAATCCATTCACGTTTAAGGCAATTATCGATATGTACGTTCCTATGACCATTTTCTTAATTGTTTTGGGTTTGTTTTTGTAGGTCCTTTTCTTCTCTTGTGTTTCCTACTTAGGGAAGTTCCTTTAGCATTTGTTGTAGAGCTGGTTTGGTGGTGCTGAATTCTCTTAGCTTTTGCTTGTTTGTAAAGCTTTTGATTTCTCTATCGAATCTGAATGAGATCCTTGCCGGGTAGAGTAATTTTGGTTGTAGGTTCTTCCCTTTCATCACTTTAAGTATATCATGCCACTCCCTTCTGGCTTGTAGAGTTTCTGCTGAGAAATCAGCTGTTAACCTTATGGGAGTTCCCTTGTATGTTATTTGTCATTTTTCCCTTGCTACTTTCAAAAATTTTTCTTTGTCTTTAATTTTTGCCAATTTGATTACTGTGTGTCTTGGCGTGTTTCTCCTTGGGTTTATCCTGTATGGGACTCGCTGTGCTTCCTGGACTTGGGTGGCTATTTCCTTTCCCATGTTAGGGAAGTTTTCGACTATAATCTCTTCAAATATTTTCTCTGGTCCTTTCTCTCTCTCTTCTCCTTCTGGGACCCCTATAATGTGAATGTTGTTGCATTTAATGTTGTCCCAGAGGTCTCTTAGGCTGTCTTCATTTCTTTTCATTCTTTTTTCTTTATTCTGTTCTGCGGCAGTGAATTCCACCATTCTGTCTTCCAGGTCACTTATCTGTTCTTCTGCCTCAGTTATTCTGCTATTGATTCCTTCTAATGTAGTTTTCATTTCAGTTATTGAATTGTTCATCTCTGTTTCTTTCTAGGTCTTTGTTAAACATTTCTTGCATCTTCTCGATCTTTGCCTCCATTCTTTTTCCGAGGTCCTGGATCATCTTCACTATTATTATTCTGAATTCTTTTTCTGGAAGGTTGCCTATCTCCACTTCATTTAGTTGTTTTTCTGGGGTTTTATCTTGTTCCTTCATCTGGTACATAGCCCTCTGCCTTTTCATCTTGTCTATCTTTCTGTGAATGTGGTTTTTGTTCCACAGGCTTGCAGGATTGTAGTTCTTCTTGCTTCTGCTGTCTGCCCTCTGGTGGATGAGGCTATCTAAGAGGCTTGTGTAAGTTTCCTGATGGGAGGGACTGGTGGTGGGTAGAGCTCGGATTTCTGTCTCTTGTTTTCAGTTTATTATGGGTGTGATTACCACCAGCATTATATAGTAAAAACTAATACTTGTAAATACATGTATATGACACTATGCTAGTGTTTTTACCAGTACTATGTCATTTCTTCCCAAATATAATTATGTAATAGATAAATGCTGTTATTATCATCCCTATAGTAAGAAGCTTCACTGAAGATTTTTGTTTTCTCAGGTCTAAAAGTAAGTCACCTTGACTTTCCTAAGAGGATAAATTTTGGAGTATTAAAGGTAGCTCTCTTCACCTGGAGATAATCAGGGTAGCTGCAGTTAAGTGTGAGCTGGTTAGTCTATTTTCAGAAAAGGAGTATGATCAAAACCTTTTAGGGGGTGGGGCCCCTGGGAGACACTAAAGGCAGCTACCCTTAGAAGGGTGAGCAGCGGCCAGCTGTATTATTCTGGAAAAAAGATGTAACGAGATCCTTTGTGCTTTAAGAATTGACTCGGAGGGGCCACTTGACCCCTGGTTGTGTGGACCCCTAGGGAGAGAAAGGAAGCAGAGTTTCCAAACCTACAAAGGAAAGAGCTTACCCAAATCTGAGAAGCCTTGGAGGACAGCTAATCCAAAGTATCCAGCTCTAAGAACTGTAACGCTGGAAATCCATGCAAGGCATCATCGAAGCTGGACCAAGGCCTGGGAAGCCGATCGTCCTCCCTGGAAGATCCTCGGCAGCCCACCTGGGAACCTGGATTTGTAGTACCGCAAGGTTTGATAGACTGTGTAGGACACTGTCAACAGTGACACCATGTGGCAGTGAGAAGCAAAGGCAGGAGCAGGCTAAGCCTCCAGGCTCTCCAAGGTGGACCAAGAAGTCAGAATGACCCCCTTCCTCCCTCCTGTTTAGGATTCACTGTGCCACAGAGCACTGGGGCCATGAGGTGGGGTTTGCAGATACGAGACAGCTACAGACCTGATGCAGCTGATCCCCGGACACTGAAATGACTGAAGATTCCTGGATGAGGCAACTCCATGCTCTTCTTTCTAACTTATTTCCCCAAGTGCTCAATTCAGAAAAGTGGATAATTTCTATTACTCACATGATGAGAGAGCAGTGGCTAGTATATTTAGTAGAATAATTGAAGTGGAGAAGGTCATTTTGGAGGGCTGCTGTTTTATAAAATCAAACGGGGTACTTCCAAGCTCCCCCCAGGAAGCCTTCCTTGATCCTGAGTTAGGTGTTCTCCTAAGGACCTGTGCTTCCCCATTCATAGCATTTAAGGTGCAATTGTGCTTTCCTGTTGACGTGCTCTAGCTTGTAGCAGCAGGGACAGTATTTTGTTCACCATTGTATCTCTGCTGCTTTGTATGTGTTGAAACCAAAGGATTATTTTATAGCTAATCCATAACCCAGACTCAGGAAAGGTCTGGGAAGAATGAGAGTTTTTTCACTTTGATGCCTGATGCTGTGTTCTTTCTATCTGGTGTCTTCAATTTGGAAGGCTGTGGACCTCCATCTGGAAGTCTGAACTTTAGTTTTGAAGGCAAGTCAAAAAGGCTGCTTCCTGAACTAATGCACCACCTGCCCTGGGCTGTTTGGTTATGCTACCAACTTGATATTCTTTTCAAAGAAATTGTTCTCAAAGTGCAACTATGTGACTTAATAAAAACTTTCAGCAGTGACACAGAAGAGAAATACTTTCAGAGGTCGTAAAATCACTTTTACTTTTTATCATTTCCAACATTTCAGTGACCCATACATGACTGATTTGGGAGAAAAGATCTGGTTTTACAATTCATGTCTTCTCTAGGGGATGAATATAATCTTTCCAAAGAACAGAGAAGGAAGCTCAATCATATAGTGAACATTGTCAAAGGAGGAGTCCTCCTGAAGCTTAAAGGGAAGTTTGCAGACGTATAAAAATATATACTTCTTTATGTAAAAGGAGAATAAACATTGGAACTCTACCCTAAGAGCTTGTACAGGTAAAAAAAAAATTAATATGTTTAATGTGAACTCACAGATGATCTACTCTATAATGGATTATGAAAAGGAACTCAGAAATGTTTGGAGCTCAATTTCATGGAAGAACTCTACCTTCCATTTCAGGGACAGAACACTGGGCTAGAAAAGCTGCTTGTCTGACCCAGTGTGGAATTTCTTATGATTTGTATACTCCTCTATGGCACACAATAGATGGTTGGTGAGTTGAAGCCTAACCAGACACTGAGCCTTAATGATGTCATCAAGCTCAGCTCTGGGAGCCAGCATTCCAGAACCCCAGGCTAGGGGAGCACAGGAATGTGTAGGCGGGAATCGGGTTCTGATTCCTAGCCCTTTGTTTTGTATTGACTCCCTTCAAACCCCAGTCCCCACACTAAGAAATTGGTTCCCACTTAGTCATGAGGAAACCATGAGAAATGAGTTGTATTTCAGAGATATTTCTGGCTATCTCTTCAGTCTGATGTTTGGGAGCAAAGGGCAGTGGGAATGGGGGTGACAAGGCACAGTCAGGATCTTCTTTTCTGAATCTGAGAGTGGACTGATTAAGCACACAGCAAGGAGCAAAAGGCCCTCTCACCGGGTGAACACTGAGACTGAATTCCTACTCAGAGGAGTTGAGCTTGTGGGTGGATTGGATCCACAGGACATGAGGGCCTGAAACACTGTTTTATGGGACCACAGAACACAAAGGATAATGTCTCTTCCTTTCTCTTCTACTCCCTCTTCCCTCCCTCAGGAAACCCTGGTAGTAGAGGGTGCCTTCAACCAAATAGCTGTTTCTAACTAACAGTTCTGTGCATTGTGCTTTTCTGCTTGTTGAACAGCAAACTGGCTTTCCTCCTCTTTGTTCTTCTCCTTCTGCCTACAGGGCAAGTTCCTCCTCTCTATCTTGCAGGGCCGATAGTTAAAATACAGTGCTATGACGATTACGCCCACTCCAAGGGTGACAATAATAATGACGAAGATGGTGGAACTGACTCCTTCATCCAGTCCTGCCCAAGCACAGAAGACAGAGAAGTGGGAGTGTTCGAGGGTGGGAGAATCGCCCCAGCCCAGCCCACAAGGCCCATTTGTCAGTCTCACCCTCCCCAGCCCACCGAAATCTTTCTTCTTTCCATGTTTGGTTAAGAATCCCAACCCCTGGGGGATTTCCATCCTGGGCCTGGCAGCAGGGGAGCTGCAGTCACCTTGAACAATGACAGCAATGTCTTTGCTGACAGAGCCCAGCTGGTTACTGGCTGTGCAGCAGTAGGTTCTAGAGTGGTCCTGGGTTGCCTTCTGTGGCACTTCAAGGTCAAAGATCATTCCATTCCAGGTACACAACAAGATTGGTGTCGGGTTTCCCCTTTGGGACACAGGCAAGCATCTGCTCCATCCCTTCCAACCAGGTCTGATTGCCAGGGCAACCAGATTCCTCTAATAGTGGCTTGTCTGGAAAAACAAGAGCCCAGAGGGGCCAGCTCAGTGCGCCACATTCCCTCGTCTCCATCATGCTCGGCTCCCTGTCCCTCCCCTAATCCTGACGCTGTGTCTCCTCCACCCAATAGCTTTCTTTCCCGAGGGGAGGACCATCAGTTCCCTGCTTTGAGCTACTCTTTTTCCTCCCTGGATGAGACTGAGATGCAGCACAGGGCATTTTAATGGATTAAGACTAAATGATCTGAACTGCTTGGTCAATGATGGCCCTGGGGTCCCTGCTTCCCATCTTTGCTTCTCAGTGAGTGAGAACATGGGTAGGGGTGAACCCAGAGACAACGATTTTTCTACTTTTCAAAATACAAGTTTTTATGAGGAAATTTCCTTCCTCAGCATAGGCTCCAACTATCACTTCCTATGTTCTCAGCCTTTGGCCCTCAACTAATACTGCCTGATCACTTTAACCCCTTTTTCTTTTCTCTTCCCGATTTCCCCCTACTCACTTTCCTAGGGGTAAGGTAAGCTTGGAGAGCTTTAATTTTATTTTCTCCTTTGATTTTTTTTTTTTTTTAAATGAGAAAAATGTGGCAACTCTAATAATGAAGCTGCTGGCCAAGATCTCTGGAAATGGAAGACTAATAATCCTTGTTTTGACAAGAAAGATCAGCCTTCTACTCACATAAGACGTGGAGTTGGTTCACAGTGGTTTTGATCAACCGCTGACCCTGACCCTCCAAAGAGGCCTCACAGGAGAAATTTCGGCCATCATCTTCCTCCCTGGCGGTAAGTAAAAGCCAGGCAGGCTCCCCAGGGGCAGGGAGATCTGGGGCTCCCTGAAGCCGAAGAGTAGGGCTGAGTGATGTTAATACATGCCCTGAGCAGGTCACATTAATTTCTGTCCCTGCGAATGGGTATAATTCTTCTATCTCCAGGATTGGCGGAGGGAAGCCTATAAAGAAAGGAAAAAGAGAATCAAACATATTTCTCAAAACTGGCAGCCACTTCTGTAGTCTTGCTGCTGGTGGTACCCCTCGGGTAGGCAGACAACAGGGGAAAGACTTTGGATACCATTCCTGCTTCTGTGCTGACTGGCCAGAGCAACGAGATGGTTTGGGAATTTGAGAGCTTCTCCTGTAACAAATGCCACATGCGCATATTTGGCTACGCCTCTGCTGCAAGGATAGCGAGATGTCTTTTCATCTTACAGATTTCCTCCTCACTCCAAATCATTGTTCCTAGGAATAAGTTCAAGTGTTCACAATCACTCTGTAAGTAGGATGGCCTAAGGAAACAAGGTGAGGGCTAGATAGAACTACTGCCTCAGCGCACCCCTGCACTTAGAGAAAGATGAAAACTAATGTTCACTTTGGAGTATACCTAGCAAAGATTAGTAGGGATATTTGCAGTTGAATCACCAAGCCTTTACTATGGACGTTTTCAATGGCAGAGAACTGTCAAGGGAAGGGAAGAGGCAGGTCACTTACTATAGACATGCACTGGCTCTCTTGTTTTGTGTTCCACTGGACCCAGAGATACAAGGCAAGACAGCTCCTGATCACCAGTCTCCATGGCCCGAGCAGTGGCATTGGCCCATACTGTGTCTCCCTCCCAGGAGAGGAAGGGCCTAAGCTCCTGGTCTCCCAGGAACATGTGGATCATTACCTCTTCAGCTGGGAACACTCTAGCCACCTCACAGCTCATGGTCTCTGCCATCCCAACTTCCAGAAGTGAAGAGACCCAGATTTGGGGGTTCTGAGGGAATTCTGCCAAGAAATGAGGAAAAGGAAAGAAAGGAGAAAAGCCATGATAAATCACATGTCATATAGGACCCCACAATGTAGGGAGTGGGGCTAGTAGCTCTCTGCCTCCCACGGTGAGTTTAAAGCTCAAGTAAAGGTGGAGCTCAATTACCCTTACACCCTCATCCTAAACACTATGGGAAATGAGTGCCAAAGGCCAAGGTAAGCTGAGGAAAATGAGCCCCAGGATTCCTTCCACACCTGGGCTCTGACTCACCAAAGATTCGGAGCACCTTGATGGCTGAGCTGCTGCAGAAGAGCCCTCCACCATGTGAACTCAGGTTCAGTTCTGCATGGCAGGAGAAATTGCACCTGTCATCCTCCCTTTGGGCTTTGACACTGATGGTGACCTTAGCTCTTTGGGAGGCCACAGCCAAGCTCCTAAAATTCTTTCTATGTAGTTCTTGGTTACCCTGGAGAAGGGTAAGGGTGAGGTTTTCCAGGGGTGTGATACTGGGCACGTGGCATGTCACTGTAAAGGCTTCATCCACAGCCACCCATTCAGGCTGCAGCTCCATGATCACTTGCTCTGGTGGCTCTTTAAGACAAAAAAGGTGGGCTTGATGAGAGAAAGATACTCAACTCTCCAGAAAGAAATGGTATAGGACAGGAAGCCTGTGACAGAAGGTGACCACTACTCTTAAACCATCTGATGAACAGTGTCAGCTTTCTGCCCTAGATGAGATGACTTAGCCTTCTTCTTCCCACAAAGGTGGCTAAAGCCAAGAAATGTAACCATTGAGGGGCCCCCTGCTTTGATAGTTGCTGCCATTCTGGAGAGCCTTTCTCTCTTACCAGAGGTGCTTCAGAGGCATGAGCAACTTCTGAGGAGCTTCTTACCGTCACATGAAAACTACACCCTAGCTAACCAAGCTCTGACACCCCAGAGATCACACTTATTCTTATGGCTACATCTTTGCCAATGCTATTTGCCTACCTGAAAGAGGCTCCTCACCCATTCCCATCACTTCAAAACCTAACCATTTGCAGGAGTGAAACTCAAGAGCCTCCTTTTCTGTAGAGACTTCTCCAACTACCCCAGCCTACAAAGACCCCGCTCTCCCTAATCCCTGTTTATTCTAAAAATTTGTGACAAATAATTCAACACTAATTTTATACTGTTTTGATAATTTATAAATTACCATCATTAGCAAATGCCTCCTGTATTTGAACATATTCTCAAAGCACAGATGTCTGGAGGCGCTCTATGGTCTGCTCCTAATTTAAAGGCCTACACCAAAGGGAAACAGAAATAATTGGCTCTAGAATCCCTACAGTAGGACAGAAATCTTTATTAAGGGCCACAATTCTCTCCCCTAAAAGAAGTCTCTTTCTAATTATTCCCTAAAGAAGGCATAGTCATGTTCCCCCACTCTTCCCTTCCTCCCCAGCCCTCAGCCCCACTCACGGTACACAGTGATGCCAAGGCTTATGTCCTTTTGGATCCCTGCACAAGAGAAGAAGCACTGCAGGATGGAATTCTGTGTGACATCTTCCAGGAGAAACTCCTTCCACTGAGGCCCTTTGCCCACCTGGGTTTTCTTTAATAAGGTCTCAATTCCACTGGGTCCCAGGTCTGGACATGTGGTGCTGCAGTTGACCCTTAGGGACTGCCCATACTTTACAAGGGCCTGATGTGGCCAAACAGAAACCTCAAATAGGTCTTCTGCAGCCCCTGAAAAGGTCAACCACATATGCCAAAGACACTGGTGAGGACCACAAGACCCAAGAAAGAAAATACAGAGCCTATTCTATCTAGTTACAGGTTAGAGAATAGGAAACCTACCCTGAATAAAAGGGTACAGGGGACAAACAAGAAAGAGACCCTTAAGCAACAAGTTAGAATCCTGACTCTACCACCATTCCCTCCTCTCATCATCTTTCTTGGGATCTCGATTTCTCTAATAGTGTCACCATGGAAACTATGGCGTTGCTAAAAATCATGCCCAGGAAACCATTCTCTTCCTAAACTTCCAGAAATCTTGGAAACTTCCAGAATTGGCTGCTGAGGGCCCTCATGGGGTAAGTAGACCCCTGAAAAAAAAAGAGCTTTGTTACTTATACCTCAAAGCAGTGTTTCTCAAATTATGGTCTAAGAATTGCCTTCACCAGAATTATGCTGGAATGCTTGTAGATTGTAGATTCCAGCTCCACCTCAGACTGAATGATTAAGAATTTGTGAAGGCAGGACCTGGAAATACTCAAGGGAACAAAACAAGCACTCCTGGTGACCTTTGTGCACACCAAATTATGGGAACCACTGGTATAAAGGTGACTCCCAGGGTCACTCATTTCCATGGAACTTTTCACCTCTTCTTCTCAAAGTGAGACTATTCCATTTTGCTTTGGTGCTAAGGCAATAGATGTTTTTGGATGCTTAAGAGTTTAGTCTGTTAGGGAACTCTTCTCAGGAACAGTGAGAGAGACATCGGGTAAGTTTTAAATGTCTGATATCGGTGAGGGGCACAGTGTCCCAAAAACTTCCCTTACCGGTCTCCTTTAGCTATTCCAGGTCCACCATCTACTTCATCTCCCAAATACTAGTCCCTTCTGGGAATACACAACTCTTGCAGCAATGTTACCCACTAAGGCTCCAGTTCCTTTCTTGCCATCTGGAGAACTCACTCTTCACAACTGCACTATGGGCCCTGTCCTATTGAGATCCTATTGTAGCTCATCATGACACAAAAGATGGCAACACAGAAGTAAAAATATTCCCGAGAGCAGAATAGGACAGTCCAGGGGCAGCAGGGAGCCAAGCAGAGAAGGTATATTTCTTAGAGAGGGTTTTTTCTGAAGGTCTATTATCCTGTCCCTTAATGTGGGTTTTCCCAGTTACAAACCAGAAACACCTAGGATTCTGTGTCCTAGATCCAAGAAAAAGGACTCTCTCCCAAGGGTCCAGATGAGTGAATACTAGTGTCACCCCTCTCAGGATTTCCTATCCTCTTTCTCATTGACCTGTGCCCTGGCACATACTAGCTAAAGAAACTTTCCCAAATAGCCTCACCTGGGCAAGGAATCAGGGCCAGCAGGACCCAGACACCAAACAGTAGCATTTCCATCCTTATGAGAAGGGCCAAAAGCTGGAGAGGAAGAAAGGGGACAGCAATGCTGGAGAAAGTGACAAAAAAAGAGAAAAAGGATATAGGAAATTCTTTCTTTGATGCTCTTCAAGGTTAGCTCCTTCCCTAAAAACTTGCATGGTCTGGAGAAATTGCAGCAAGAGTATCAGTGGTATGGATGTACTAAAAGAAATTCTTGCATCTATTTCAGTTCGGTTTATGTGCATAACAAAAAGACATAGGAAAATATGAGAAATAATGAAGGGGATATTAAATTAAGTGAGATTCCTGTATAAGCTTGTATTGCACTTACCTGTTTACACGTTTGCCTCTATTTGAGTCAATAGAAGATGGCTGTTAGCATAGACATATGAAAAGTGAGGTTTAGAGAGATGAAATTTGGCAGTGTTTATCTGGCACTGTCCAGTGGAAAGTGACCCTGAATCTAGAAAACATGTTCACTCGAGTCCTGTTCTCTTATGGGAGAAATGCTTCTTCAAGGACTCTCTCTTCACGACCTCTATGAAATATCCCTCAAGACAATCCATCTCTTTTTGATCTGCCTCCAGGTTCACCAAGCAACATTTGGATTACTACTTTGGCTTAGTTAAATCTTAAGTGCCCACTTCTTTTCTCTGCCAATCCACACCAAGTTTTTCTTTCAAAACCTCATTCAAGCAAATTTCTTCTAAGAAAGGACTTTCTTGACTAATCCTATCCCACTTCATAATCCTTCACTTATTACACATTACCTGTACCTCACTTTATGCCAAACATGATTTCTGAAGCTATGTATATTAAAATGTAATTCACCTCAGTGCATTATTTTAATGATGCAATCATTACTGTACTAGGAATTCCTTAAGAACAAGAGGTAATACTTTCATCATCTTGCATCTGCAGCACCTAGCACAGTGCCTAGCATATTATGGATATTCCATAAATGAGTGACTATCCTCTAATTCTCCATTTTAATTTTCATACACTGGGTTGTGTGCAAGTCTACCTTTACTTGTATGCTGGTCTGAAAGAGGGTTTTGGGTTTTTTTTTTGGTCTTTTTTATACACGCATAAAACAATAGGCATATCAAAATTTACACTCCCAAGTAAATGTTACCATTCAAAACAATCACTTTGGGAGGCTATAAATTTAATCCAGTGATGACACCATTATTCAAAACTTTTTTGGAAAGTGATTTAGAACTGGCTTTTAAGCTACATAAGAAATATCAGTCTCTTTATTAAGCTATTCTGTTGGGTTGGCCAAAAAGTACCTTCGGTTTTTAAGTAAAAATAAAAGACACATTTTTCATTTTTACCAAGAACTTTGTTGAACAATGTATTCACCCTTTTGTTCCACTACCTTCTGCCATTTTTCAGGCAACTTCATAATTCCATCTCCCCAAAACTTTTTATCTTTTTGAGCAAAGAACTGTTCCAGGTGCCTTTTACAGTCTTCTAGGGAATTGAATTTTCTTCCATTAAGAGAATTCTGTAAAGACCAAAATAAATAGAAATCCGAAGGTGCAACGTCTGGTGAATATGGCAGATGAATCAGAACTTCCCAGCCAAGCTGTAACAGTTTTTGCCTGGTCATCAAAGAAACATGCAGTCTTGCATTATCCTGATGGAAGATTATGCATTTTCTGTTGACTAATTCTGGACACTTTTCGTCGAGTGTGGCTTTCAGTTGGTGTAACTGGGATGGAATTAATCGTTTGGTTTTCCAGAAGGAGCTCATAATAGAGGACTCCCTTCCAATCCCACCATATACACAACATCACCTTCTTTGGATGAAGACCGGACTTTGGTGTGGTTGGTGGTGGTTCATTTCGCCTGCCCCACGATCTCTTCCGTTCCACATTATCGTACAGTATCCACTTTTCATCGCCTGTCACAACTTGTTTTAAAAACAGAACATTTTCATTATGTTTAAGTAGAGAATTGCATGCGTAAATATGGTCAAGAAGGTTTTTTTCACTTATGTGGAACCCAAACATCAAAGCTATTCACATACCCAAGCTGGTGCAAATGATTTTCAAGGCTTGATTTGGATATTTTGAGTATGTGGGCTATCTCCTGCGTGGTTTAACCTTGATTGTTCTCAATTCAAGTCTCGATTTGATCGCTATCAACTTCATCTGGTCTACCTGACCATGGAGCAGCGTCCAGCGAGAAATCTCCAGCACGAAACTTTGCAAACCACTTTTGATACGTTCAATCAGTCTCAGTACGTTCTCCGTACACTGCACAAATCTTTTCTTGCGTTTCGGTTGCGTTTTTACTTTTCTTGAAATTTATATAAAGCATAACATGCCAAAAATGTTGCTTTTTTCTTCCATCTTCAATATTAAAAGGCTACACAAAAATTCACCAACTTTGATAAGTCTTCTTTTAAATGCACGCGGATATGACAGCTGTCATATACAATCTAACAAAACTGTTTCCAATGAAGTTAAAGACAACTAAGTGCTACTAGAGCCATCTTATGGCAAAAAAACCAACGAACCTTTTGGCCAACCCAATATTATTCTCTGGACAAAAGTGATATTACTCAGTCACCTTATTCCCCAAACTTAGCTCTGAGTAACTTACATCTCTTTCAAAGGAAGATCTCCTATCAGTGAAGTGATTCTAAATAAAGTAACCTCAGACTCTGAAGGGCATTTCAAAACAAGTGTTTTGAGTAACAACAGCTCTGCTGAAAAGAGTACAAAAGCCCCAGTTGGGACTACTTATATTCATACATTCTTTCAGCAAACAATTATCGAGCCAGGCTTGTAGTAAGGTGTTGAATTTACCAAGATTTATCCTATGACATAGGAATTCCTGGTAGTTGGAGGGAAAGACAAATGTAAATACAAATAACAATATACTGTGCTGAATGTTATCATAAATATTGGGAGGGAGTAAAATGAGAATTAAATGAGCAAATTCAAGTGTTTAGTCCAACTATTGGCACCTAAGTCTTCAATAAATGTGATGATGGTGATTGTGCTGCTCTTGTTGATGCTGCTGATAATGATAAGCAAATTGATCAGGGAGCATTGAGGAGGGAATCATTACTTCTCTCTGAAGGAGTTGAGAAGGTCTCTCAGAAAGGTCCCCTTTGAGCTGCATTTTCTATTATGTGCAGAAGTCTGTTAAAGCATGAAGTGATATGGAGAAGAGGTCAGGCCAGGCTTATCTGAGAAAATTAGAGCAGTTCATCCTCGTTTTCCCTGTGGCATGCTATGGTCAGGTACTGAAACATGAAATTTTACATTCATTTTCTTAATGAAAAAGAAAGCGGCATCCCTAATGGGAAACAAGTTTTAAATCTTGAAATCCCTTTTGCTCACTCTGTAGACTATACCCTAAATTTAAGGTTTAAACTGTCGGCTCTTCTAGGCCTGTACTCCAGCCACTAAAGGGTTTCAAGGAGAGTGGTGGGCAATGAGGGGAGGGTGGCAAACACGCATGTGCTGTTGGATGGCTTTGGCTTTGTAGCTGAACTGGACTTCCTGTCAGAGTTTCGGATGCTCACCATCCATTTACATCCCAGGGGTTCTTGCAGTTTCTTATACAGACCTGAGTCACATCCCACCCTTTGAACACTGTCTCTTCGCTATGCCTAGAATTCGCTTCCTCCTTCCTGAACACTCCTTCACCCAGTTCAATGTATCTTTTCAACGAAGCCCACTGTGACCACCACTTTTCAACCCCGGGTGCCCAGGCCGCATCCCAGCACACCCTCGGTCGACGCTGCTGCTTTCTTTTCCCCCAGCAGCGCCACCTTCTACCACACTCCCCCTGACCCCTTAGGCCTGGGAGTCTGGTCTACTTCCGGCCTGGACTGTAAGCCCCAGGAGGGCAGGGCCTTTTTCGCTGATGGATCCCAAGCACCCAGAATGGCTGTAGGTGTTCAACGACTATAAACGAATGAATGAATGAACTAGATAAAATATTTACAAATACTTGAGTGAGGGGCTGTGCCCACTGCTCGGATACAGAGCTCAGTCAGTTGTGGCTCGGAAGGAGTTTCCCGTGCAGCGTGTATACAACGTGGCTCTCAGCCCAACAGGCCATGAAGCCTTTTAAAGGTGGATGGTATTTTAAATTTTTTAACTATGTGGGGGAAATACTTCAATGAGTGCTCCTCAAAAATTCCGGAGTGTGAGGAGGTAAAGCCCACCAGGAGGCCAGACCCCCACAGATTTGACAGGAAAGCCGGGAGAAGACCCCAGCATGAATCCAAGCAAAGAAAACAAGACCTAAGTTCTCAATGTGGGCCGCTCCTCGCAGCTCCAGCCGCTCCTCGCCTCGCCCGCTTCGCTCTCAGGCGCCCGCCACGCGCTCAGACCGTTTGTAGGCACAGCCTGGCGGGGGCGCACGAAGACGCTCCTGGCCGGAGGATTTGCCTGATCTGCCTAGAAACTCATGACGTCTATGCAGAAGCTTAGCGAGGGTTGGCTGAGACGAGCGCGGCGGGCCGGAAGCTAGGACGACAGGAGGGGGTAACGGGGAAGATGAGAGTAGGGAAGCCTGTATCCTGCTTGGCAGAGAGCGCACATTTGACTCAAGGTAATGGCTACTACATTAAAAAAAACGTGAAAACAAAAGGGAAATGGTGGTTGTAGCAAATAATGCCTCTGTAAGGAAAACAAGGGGTTGTCGGCACCCCTGTGCCTCTTCGTCTGGTGGTGCGTCCTGAACACGTGAGGCTCCCGCGCGGGAGTGGACTGCCCGCGCAGCTTCTTTCTCGCCTTGGTCCTCCGAGCGGGCTCCGCCGTGGACCTCGGCTAGTGACTCGCATAAAATCCTGCTGGGACTCCACCAGGCTCTTCCTGGGTGGGCTGGGAAAGGGGTTCGGAGGCACGCCCTGCCACTGTCTGAAAAGTCTTTTCGGCGCTGCGACCCCCGTTTGTATACCCCACTCTCCACATAGAAGTAACACGCTTGAGGGAACTAGCGGTTCGGGCCTCACTTCCTACCAAAGGTGTCTGCGCCCTTGCTCCCGCCCAGGGCTTATCAATAAGCTATAAAAATTAAGGTGAGCTTGTAAATCCTCCTTTGTTGCCTCTTTTCACGCCAGGTCCCTTTTCCTTAGCTTCCACGTCTAACGTTTCCCAAGGGTCGTGTCTCAGAAACATTTCCCTGAGCCCAGATAGGGCCGTTCACATTGACATCTTTTTGCGGCTTTGGCTCTCCCGTAATCGTTGGTCTGACCGTGAGGCATGGGCTGAGTTTCTTGGTGAAGTGAAACTTGAGGATTTGGGAGGGTTTTTTTAGGAGGGCTGTTATTAGGTGCATCCACTATCTCGTTTAATAGAACTCCCTTCCAGCGAGGAGGCAGTAGTTTTAACCCGATTTCGTGAATGAGGAAACAAGACTTGGAGAGGCCTCACTAATCTTTGTATGGGGGAGGCAGGCCGGGAAATTATTAATGTTGGCAGTTTTGGTGACCAGTATAAGTTGTTTTTTTTTTTTTAATTTATTTTTGGCTGCGTTTGGTCTTAGTTGCTGCCTGTGCACTTCCTCTAGTTGCGGCGAGCGGGGGCTACTCTTCGTTTCGGTGCGCGGGCTTCTCATCGCGGTGGCTTCTCTTCTTGCGGAGCACGGGCTCTAGGCACGTGGTCTCAGCAGTTATGGCGCAGGGGCTTAGTTGCTGTGCGGCATGTGGGATCTTCCCGGATCAGGGCTCAAACCCATGTCCCCTGCATTGGCAGGCGGCTTCCTAACCACTGCGCCGCCAGGGAAGTCCTGACCGGTATAAGTCTTAAGAACCTTTTTTTTTTTTTTCAGCTGCCTGTCTTGTACCCTAGTACCACTGCCTCCTCTCCTTCCATACTGACAGTTTGAGGGAGAATGTTGGATAGAACAGAAGCTTGGGGGCTAAACAAGCCAATGAATCCCTCAAAAATGTCCTGCTAGCTTTAAGACTATGGGAAATTTACAGTTTCCTCATCTGTCAACAGGAATGGCATTTAGTTTATTTATATGAAAGTGCCTACCATTGTTTTCTGACACTAAAAATAGGTGTGCAGTAAATGGGCATCTGTATTTTCCTCTTCCGATCTCAGAAGGGCCTTTCCTGACTAATCTCTAAAACTGCCAGACTTTATTTTTCTTTATAGCACTTATCCAGTGCTATAAATAAAAATATCCAGTGGTGTTCTGGAACAACTCGAATGGGCGAGCCGTTCTCTTCCCAGCTCTGCATTTAGTGATGTAGGTTGGTTACCTGAAGACCATGGTAGAAGTTTAAAAAAAAAATTTAATTGAAGTGTAGTTGATTTACAATGTTGTGTTAGTTTGCTGGTGTACAGCAAAGTGATTCAGTCATATATATATGTATATTCTTTTTCATGTTCTTTTCCATTATTGTTTACTACAATGGTGGAAGTATTTATATCACTGAAATTGTCAGAGGTTACAAATCAGGGTTTGATTTTGTTCTTCTGAGAACTGGTTGGTAAATATTTACCGGTACACCACTGTATATTTCTTTTTGTTTATCTGTTTATTGTTTTCTCTCTAGAAACTAAGTGTCATGAGGGCATGAGTTTCATGTGTCTTATTTATTGCTGTCACCTTAACACCTAGAACAGTGGCTCACATGGTATGCACTCAATAAATATTTAGTAATTGAGTGAGCTGAGAGTCTGTGAAGAGTGGTGATTTCACACCTTAATTTTCTTTAGGGGAGGCATGGCATAACTCCCAGAGGACTCTTAGCTTTGTGACACCAACCTCCTTTGACTGCTTTTCATTTTCCTTCTGCTTCTCCATCGCTTGTCCCCAAAGGTAGTGGTGAGGATGAGAATTTGGATCTGTCCAGAGAAGACATTACCACCACCCTCTTCCAGGCAACAAGCTGGGTGCATCATCCCCACCCCTGGCATCCTCTATCAGTGGGAGAGAGTGGAGGAGCTATGCTTGTCAGAGACATGCCCTCAACTTATCCCAGCCCCAGACAACTCAAAAGGCCAAAATGGAGATGACCCCTAATACCATTTTTCCAAAAAAGTGTTTCTTTTACCTCTTCATAAAGTTCCCAGCAATTACTATTTTATGGGCTAGTTTTAAAAGGTTTCAGAGATTTCTGGGAAGTTTTAATTGACAGGTTTTTATTTTATTTTCATGGTAATATTTTAAGGAATATTTAATTTGTCTGAAGTCATAGAGTAATTTAAAGACTTTATGAAAATAGTGTATATATCAAAATTTATCAAACTGTGCAATTTAAACATGTAGTTGATTGTCAATCATATTTCAGTAAAGCTGTTTTTTAAGTCTTTATAGAAATATTTAATATTCATAAAATTTTTTCAGTATCAGTAACCAAATTTCAGTTTCATGCTAGAATGTTACCATTTTCAGGAATTTTTTTACCAATTTCTAAATTTGCATATCACTTTAGTATGTTATTTCTAGCAAAATGTATCTGTGATGTGGTTGCTTCTGTTGCTTTACCTGATTTTTAGCATGTTCACTGTTCTTTGTTTGTTTTTTTGGTCCTTTACAAATTCATTTTCCTGGTTAATGCATATCAAATCTGAGGCTAGTTCATAAGCTCTATCATAGTAACCCCTTTAAGCTGCCCTCATTTCCCTTTTGTGGCTTTGAATGGTTTTGCTCATTTATGTTAACTCTTTCTGTAAAGTGCTACCAAATCAACATCCTAATCACTCCTTGTTAGAAATCAAAATTTCTGCACTTGGCAGGATTTTTTCAGCTGCTTATTTTTTTTTTTCAGGTACTGTTGAATGTCATTTTCTATTTTGTCATATGCTTACATTTTTATTCTTTTTCCAGTTCCTCAATGGCATATCAGCCTTAAATTTCATTTCTTCAATTAAAATTTTAACCTTCAAAATCTTTAAGGCTGTTAATATAATCCCATGTAATAAAAATAGCTATATCATGTAAAAATAGTTTTTTAAAAGTTCTGGTAATTTTATAAAATGGTCACTTAGTGAATGGAATTTTAGCAAATAAGCTTGCTCCAGCTGTCCCATTTCTTTATGTGAATGGTGCTTTCCTAGAGAAGTGGAGAAGGCATTCCTTCAGATGGATAATTGCTTTGGCCCAGGTGGTTCATGATTGTGGGACTGGCTTATAGAGGCAGCAGGTTTGAACCTGACAAAAGCCGGAGAAACCCCAGCTGGAGAGCTATCCTCTTCTGAAAGTGCATCTCTCATTTGACTGCTTTTTTTACTTGGTTTCTTGGCTCCCCAAATCTGCTGCCTCCCTGATCCCTCAAGACTCTCTTTCTCCCTTACCTGCTCTTTATTCGTGGGGCTGGCAATGCCTAACTCAGGGCAACTTGTTCATAGAGGCTACATGGCTAGTTAGGATCAGTATAGTCTTAACCAGAATCAGGAGAGCGTATAGATTAAGGGTTGAACATCAGGAGTTAGTACTAAGTGAATCAACCTCGGCAGCCCATCAGAGTCAAGGTGAGGATAAGATCTGAGCTAGGGAGTAAACAAAGAAAAATCCAGGAATCCAGGTGGAAGGTCACAAGTCAATATGTTCAAGAGAGTGAGAGTGTAAAGCTCAAGAAAGATTTGGGAGTCAAAGTTAACTACTATGATTAAGCTGGTTTTAACCTTCTGCCCTGATGGGTTAACTCCTGATTGGGACCAACTTGGAACAGAGTTCTAGGGTGAGGAAGCAGAGGTAACGTTTTTCAGAGTTATTTCCTGAGCAGGCACTTTTTTGTGCGCTGTCCTGGAGTTCACACTGCAGGGGTGCGTGGTTGGAGAGCCCCAAACAAAAGCCACAGCACAATTATGATGAGTACTCTTACACAGATTTAGACTGAGTGCTATGGAAAACAGAAAAGAGAACAACAAATTGACAACGGCAGTTGGAGGGTGGGGATAGGAAATCACGGAAAATTCCAGAGGCAGTGACATTTGAGTTGGCCTTGAAGAATAAACAGACTCTTGCATAGCAGAGAACTGGGGAAGAACACTTACTCATTTAATAAATATGTATTGAGTACTTAACTTTGTGCCAGGTATAGTTCCAGGCAGTGGGGACACAGCAGCGAACAAGGTCCCAGCCTTCAAGGAGCTGACATTCTAGTGACATCATAGGCAGAAGAACCACAGCATGAAAGGTATGTTCAGGGAAGGGCAAGTTCAGTGTGGCTTGATGGTAGAATACATGGGACGTTGGTGGAAAATAAAGCTAGAGAGGTAGGAGGAGGACAGAGAATAAAGAGCCAACTATGCCATGTTTAGATATAGACTCTTCTGAAAGCCATTGGCTTTTAACATTTTAGAAACCCTTTAGGAACCCTTTCTGCGAAAGGAATCATGCAAGGTCACTCAACATAAAAAGCAAAAAGAAGTAGAGCTCCTTGTCTGAAGCAGGGATATGGAAGGTGGGGTGCGGGGAGGTCAAGCAAGGGAGGAACTCCTAGCTCTGCCCTCTCACCTCATTCTCAGCTCTCCACAAGAGCTCTGAGAAACCCGAAGGACCACAGTGGGTTTAAAGCCCACTAGTGAAGGTGATGGAGGGCACACGAATATGAGAAAATGGAGAGATGTGATCAGATTTGCTATCTTGAGATAAAATTGGGAGGGGGAATGGGGTAGAATGGCCTATTAGCAGAGAAACCGTGGCAGAGGGAGGTTATGGAAGAGGTGCTGAGGTCCTGACCTAAGATGGGTAGGATGGATCCAAGAGAGATTTAGGAGGTAAAACCAATAGAACTTGGTGACTAAGACTGAGCAGGAGTAAGAGAGGGAAGAGTAAAAGATGATTTCAAGAATGAAGGTCCTTAAGGCTTCCTCTATTCTCTTTGCTTTTGGTTGCAGGCGCCTTGGGCATCTGTTTGGGTCACTTCACCTTCTTTGGCTCTCAGCTGCCTACAAGACCAGTTTGAACGTCTCAGCAAGGCAGCGTTGGCCCTTCGCCATGTTTTCATGCCCTTAATCAAGATAGATACAGGGGAGGAGACTGAGAGGGAGGACAATGAGATACTGATTTTGGACAGATGTGTTTAAATGACCTAGGGAGCATCTAGCAGGGAGTTGGAGATATGGATCTGAAGGTCAGGAGAGAGGTGGGAGTTGGAGTTAGAGATTTAGGGTCATCAGAAAATAGACAGTAATTGAAAGGATGGGAGTAGATGAGTATGTCTGGGTAGGTCATGTATACAGAAAAGAGCTAAAGATAGAATGTCAGAGGACAAGCACATTTAGGGACCAGAAGAAGAGTGAGGATAAGTCAGAGATCCCAGGGGAGACCCTTATCTTTCCTCTGTTTTTCCATTCTACCAGCAGCTCTGGGGCCAAATTCCAGAGCTAGGAGGTCACCTCTGGGAGGGTCTGAGAAGTGACCAGGAAGAGGACTCTGAGACCACAGTGCCACACGTAGGTCTCTGAATGCATCGTAACCCTCTTCCTTGCATGGGGGGAGAACAAATGGTAGAATCAAACCCCAGACCTTGGCTCCAGAGAGTCCAGGAGTGTCACCTGGGCTCTAGGC
The DNA here is from genome assembly GCF_009873245.2 of Balaenoptera musculus. Taxonomy (NCBI): domain Eukaryota; kingdom Metazoa; phylum Chordata; class Mammalia; order Artiodactyla; family Balaenopteridae; genus Balaenoptera; species Balaenoptera musculus. The sequence continues at coordinate 14,890,237 of NC_045804.1, forward strand.
CTAAAGCCCACTTCTTGAATCCTGGTATCTGCTCCCACTATTGGAAGTCTGTGCTTCAGGAGTTTTACCTGCTAGACTGTGTTGACTGTGAAAATATGTGTGTTGAGAACCATGACCTCAATTGGGCACACAGAAGAGGAGCTTTCTGACTTACACTTGATAATCCAGCAAAATTGATTCTGATTCTCTTCACCCTGTACTGCTTCATGCCCTTGAGTCTTACACTGTTTTCTTTACCTAACTCATTCATAACCTCTTTTGCATAACCTCCTTCAAGAAGTCTTTACTAATCCCTTTCCCCCACTAAAGGCCTCCTCTGTTTTCCCAGGGTACCTTGTGAATACCTTTATCTTAGCAGTTGTCACATGGAGAAATGATCTATTTATGCATTTATCTTCTTTGCTAGAACATGTCAGGGACTGGCACATGGAAGGTGTTCAATAAAGGCTTCTCAAATGGCAACTACAGCATCTGCTGCTTTACTATCCAGCCCTTCTGCTGCTCTGACTGGGCAGTGCCCCAGGCCTGCCTCCCCACCACATCCACATGGGAGATGGATGCGTCAGCTGCCTGGACGCTCCAGGGGGGACAGACCCCTCATACAGCCCCAGAATGCTGCCATCGTGATAAATTTTTCCCACCATGACCTGACTACCACATTGTTTCTCCTGTAATTCCAACCTCCTGAGGGCCACCACACTGAGGAGTGATCCTTTGCCTGCTTGCTCTAGGGCCATCTTGCTCCAAGGGCCTTTCTCTTGTGAACCCTTATGGGGCTATTTTGCCCACCAGACAGCTGAGCAAGGAACCATAGAGCCCATGCTGGGGATTATCCCTTTGGCTCTGGTTGTGTTAAATACTTTACTATTAAACACTTTATTACATTAAATACTTCAGTTCCATTCAGTCTCTGGGCATCTGTAGATACAACAGGGTCCAGAGGTTATTGGAAAGTCCTTCTTTTGAGACCGTAGAAGATCTCAGAATGAAATTCTGAAAAGTGGTCACTGAGCAGAATAAGTATCAAGGGAAGAAGGGAGGAAGAGAAAAAGGCATTCCAAGTTGAAAGAACAAAGGCATGGGAATGCTGCCTCCATGACTGCAAGTCATGTAATAGGCTGTACCAGTAGGTCCTACAAGGGTGGCAGTGGAAATGGCCTCCCCTCCCCACATCGCTATCTTTTCTTCAGTGTTAACCTAGTGCTCTCTTTTCACAAGGTTCTGAATTGTCTCAAAGTGAGATATCAGATCCATTCATCTACTGGGTGACCACCAATCGTATCTCCTTCTTCAAATCAAAGTGCTCCAGGAAACATTTTCCGATTAATCGGGCCCTACCAATCAACCTCCCTCTGAGTCCCTGTGGCACTTGCTTTTCAGTTTGAACACTGTTTCTTTGCAAGTAATAACAGACCAGAGGTAATAGAGAAATAACAGTTACCAACAAGAAGTCATATATAGTGGGTAAGTGCCTGGATTGTGGATTCTCAAGCCAGATCAGAACCAGGTTTGAATCCCAGCACCATCACAGTAAGAGCAGGCAAGGAACTGAATCTCTCTGCCTTGATTTCTAAAATAGAGGTAAAAGTAGTATGTACCTTATATGCATTGTGAGGATTAAATGAGATAATATGTGTAGTAAATGCTTAATAAATGTTAGCTCTTCTCTGCCTGCTGTCTAGGAAATCTTTAACCTCTACCATGTCTTAGGTATCTGTTTTCCCCCTAACACCTTGAGGATATTATTTCATTGCAATTAGCTCGTTGCTGACATTGTTTATCATTTTATCTCACTATACTTAAAGATCATTCACTTGTTTACACATGTAAGGAGGGTTGTGTCAGAATTACCTGGGAGGTCTTTTTTTAAATACAACACTGGGAGCCAATGGTTTGTGTGTGTGTGTGTGTGTGTGTGTGTGTGTGTATGTGTACGTAGGGGGGTGGCTTGGCAGGGATATTTTGGAATAGCTCCCCAGGAGATTCACACTTACTACTTCCTCTGGAATTACTGTTGCCCTAGCAGCTTGAAAGTCCTGAAATGGACATTAACTGCATTGTCAAGAATTCTTTACCCACTTTGCAGTGGTGGGGAGGGGCCTTGATTCAATGACTAGAACAATTCCAGTGGTCTGTTTTCAGACTGGCAGGTAACCCACTTTTAGGGAGAAAGAGGAGAGGGATCTCTGAGAAGACCAAGAGGCAGGAAAGCAGCAGCAGCAGCAATAGCAGGGTTTATCACTGGAGGATAAAGATACCAGGAAGTACAGATGAACAGAACTAACTAAAAAGGGTTGCACTGTAAACAGGATCTGGGGTGCTATGGTGCAACACTTGGTTGGGGATGAAAACATAAAGCAGAGAATTTGTATAATGAAGAAGTCGATCTTGGATAGTCAAAAGTGTAGTCTGAGTAACAACAGCATTGCTTGGGAGCTCGTTAGGAATGCAGAATCTTGATCCCTACCACAGAACCCAGGCCTACTGGATCATAATCTGCATTTTAAACAAAAGCCCCAGGTGTTTCTTATGCTCCTTAAGAGTTGAAGAAGCACTGGTCTGTATCATGGGGAGAAAAATCACAGAACATCTGGCACAGCTGAAGCACTTTATTCTGAGTACCTCTGACACAGGGCTGATTTCTGAAAAGGTACTGAATTTTTGAAAAGTGCTATAAATCCTGGAGAAGGATCTTATTTAACTCAGGGAGGCTTCTCATAATGCAAAATTCCTTTGCCTAGAAACATTTCCTGTGGAGTAATGTACTAGGCTTCCTTAAAGTGAGGCAGAGGCACATTCAAAATATGCGATAAGAACTCGGCGCTTGGCCAATTCAGCCCTTCACACAGCTGGATCAGGTTTGGGGCAGCCAAGTCCCTTGGCAGCTCTGAGCCACCAGGATGGGCTTTTTTTTTTTTTTTTTTTGGCTGTGTTGGGTCTTCGTTGCTGCGCGCAGGCTTTCTCTAATTGCAGCGAGCAGGGGCTATTCTTTGTTGCGGTGCACGGGCTTCTCATTGCGGTGGCTTCTCTTGTTGCGGAGCACGGGCTCTAGGTGCATAGGCTTCAGTAGTTGTGGCACACGGGCTCAGCAGTTGTGGCGCGAGGGCTCTAGAGCACAGGAGTTGTGGCGCACGGGCTTAGTTGCTCCGCGGCATGTGGGATCTTCCCGGACCAGGGCTCGAACCCGCGTCCCCTGCCTTGGCGGTCAGATTCTTAACCACTGCGCCCCCAGGGAAGTTCCCAGGATGGGCTTTTAAAGAAAGTCAAGTTGGCAGCTGTTCTGCTGGAGAGAGCAGCTGTAAGTTGTCTTTAATGCTGAAAACGTAGAAAGGATGTCTGATAGAAGTATTTTCAGGGAGCGTGGCCGTGTACCCCGGTGACTCGGCTGCAGGAGGGAGAAAGCATCAACTTCTCTTTCACTGTAGAAGCCCTTCTGACCTTTGACCTCTGACCCCGCCCCGCTTTTCCGTGCGCAGCTTCCGTCCCCGCCCCTCCGATGGAGGGCCGGCACAAGGGGTGTGGGCGGGGCTCCGGGAGGGCCGGCGGTTAGGGGTGGTGCCTGTTGGGGGCGGGTCTCGCGAGGGGCGGGATTTGAGGAGGCATCCTCGCACTGGGCGGCTGGGTATAGGCGGGGCTTAGTGCTGGGCTGGATTAGGCGGGGCAGGGGGTTAGTTGCCGCCTCTGCGTAACTGGACACTGGCGGCCAAACCTCCGGAGGCCGGGGGAGGCAAGCGGGCCCGTAGCACATCCCGGATCCGGAATTTCCCGGGCAGGACCGGAATCAGGATCGGCCCTGCCCCAAACTGGGTTTGTGAGGAACTCGCGAACTTGGATTAGGAAATCCCGGAATCCGGATCAACAAACCCTAGAACCCGGAATTTAGAGCGGAAAGTCCCGGAGCACGGAGCGCGGAGCGAACTCAGCGCGAAGCCCGGAGTCCGGATCGAGACACCGCCGGACGGGACGGAGCGATGTCGGGCCGTGGCGCGGGCGGGTTCCCGCTGCCCCCGCTGAGCCCTGGCGGCGGCGCCGTTGCCGCGGCCCTGGGAGCTCCGCCTCCGCCAGCAGGACCCGGCATGCTGCCCGGACCAGCGCTCAGGGGGCCCGGGCCGGCTGGAGGCGTGGGGGGCCCCGGGGCCGCCGCCTTCCGCCCCATGGGCCCCGCGGGCCCTGCGGCGCAGTTCCAGGTGAGGAGGGCGGATGGGCGGGCGGCGCCGCGAGCACGCCCGGGGCAGGGGGCGAAGGGGGCCTCGAGTGAGGGCCCTGGGGCAGCCTCCTGTACAGACGGCATAGGGGCTCTGCATGCGGATTTCACGGGGCACGGTGGGGGGCAAGGCCAGGGACCCTCGGGCTCGGCTAGGTGGTGGTGGAGGAGTTGAGGGAGAAGGTAAGAGCGCCTCTGGGGTGTAGGGTTTGAAGCAGTTGGGAGGGTCGGGGTTCTTCCTTAGAACAGGGATTCTGAGCAACTGAGAGATGGAGGCGTTGTTGGACCTAGTGAGTTGTGGGCGGGTGGGATGAGAAGTCTAGTGTAGATTATCGGGTAAGGGGTCCTGGGAAGTGATGAGAAAGTTTTGGAAAAGGACCCTCACTGAGAAAGCAGGTTACCCTGCATTGGTCTTGGTCCTACTCCAAGTCTGCTCTGGTTTTTTTTCTACTTGGGAACTGGCAGAGTTCTAGCGTGTCTGAGATGGCTCCCAGCTGCTAAGGAGGAGGAAGAAGGGCCTGGCTTCCCACGGCCACCGGAGGCAGAAGATAAGGGATTCCAGCCTGTGCAGGGGTAGTCTACTCCTGGGTCAGGCCCAGGGGCCTTCACACAGGGATGACTCTGGGTTAGACCAGAGAGGGTGGTGGACAAGCCTGAGGAAGGAGGAAAGCCCAGCCCATTCTGGACAGACTTTCTTTATGGCTTTCTGCCTGGTGTCATAGTGTCCAGGAGTTGATCAGTCTGGAGGAGCAGAGAGGCTCCACTGAGCACCGCTGGTCTGCGGCTGGAGGAGCCTGCAGAGAGTTGCTTCAAAGGGTTCTGTCTTTTTTGGCTTTGCAGAGGGGCTTCTCGGGTTGCAGCTTCAAAAGCCATTGAGAGGCAGAGACTCCGTCCTTGGGGTCAGTGTGTGAGGAACTCAGCCTGACACTGGGGGGGTGGGGCTTATCAGTCCCCAAGTTCATTGTTTCTGGTCGCCCCCAGAATGCTTGGGAATTGCGCCCATCCTTTTTCCCGCCACCCTCTCCACTTTTTTTTTTTTTTTGGGCTGCGTTGCGTCTTCATTGCTGCTTGCAGGCTTTCTCTAGTTGTGGCGAGCGGGGTCTACTCTTCGTTGCGGTGCGCGGGCTTCTCACTGCATTGGCTTCTCGTTGCGGAGCGTGGGCTCTAGTGCAGGCTTCAGTAGTTGTGGCACGCGGGCTGAGTAGTTGTGGCGCACGGGCTTAGTTGCTCCGCAGCATGTGGGATCCTCCCGGACCAGGGCTCGAACCCGTGTCCCTTGCATTGGCAGGCAGATTCCCAACCACTGCGCCACCAGGGAAGTCCCCCCCCACCCATTTTTAATTAGTCTTTAGGTTCTAACAATGCCATATCCCAATCCGTGTGCCCCAGCATTTGACACTGGCTTCTTGCTAATCTCTCAAGGCAGCTTGGAGATTCTCATGTCTCCTCTACCTCACGTGCCCAGGTAGAGGTCCCCCAAATTGATCCTCATAGAGTAGGGGACACATATCCCCCCAGGAGCCCTGGGCCCTCACTTTGTAAAGAGATGCTTCATTTGGGGGCAGTGATTTTTCCCTCTTACCCCTCATTCTCCCTCCTCCCTGTGAAGAAAACCAAGGTCTGAGTATTGACAGGGACAGATCTGGTCCCAAAGACTCCAGCTGGGATTCATCTTTCCCATCTTGCTCTCCCCCTTGGGGATTCATGGGCCCAGGGTGTCACTGAGGGATCCCTGCATCTGTCATTCTGGCTCTTGGGCGAGTTAGCTGAGGAGCCTCCCTGTGGGCCATTGGCCTGGGAAGGATCTAAGGACCCGATAGGAGCCTCTCTAGTTTCCTCAGCTTGCAGCCCATGGGAAATGTGGCCTGGGGAAAGCCCCTGAGAGGATGGATTCCACAGTGATTTGTAGGGAGTGGCCTTGGGCCGGTGGCAAGGCTGAGCTGGCTGTCTGGGTAGCCCCAGGCTTCTAGGAGTGGGGACCTTGGGGAAGGCACTGAGCCTCTGCTTGCCATCCAGCTTCTCAGGGTCTCCTCCTCCTCTTCCCGGGGATGGGGTTGGGGGGGCCGGCAGTAGAGGTAGATGCCGGGGTCGGGGGCAGTTCACTTTGGCTGAGTTTGAGGAGGATCCTGCTTGGCCTCTTTCCAAGTCCAGTTATGTGACTTCCGGAGAAGGGATTTTAGATCTGAGGAGCGGGGGTGCTTCTCTATTAGTGTGCATGAGGTGAGCTGGAGGAGCAAGGCTCTCAGGCCCAAGGGGGGCAAATAGGGGAGCCTATTGATAGAAGGGAAGCGATGACCCACCTTCTTACAGTGTCACAGTCTACTAAGGAGCTTAAAGAAAACAAAAAATGAAAAAAAAAACCTCAAAAAACACAGATTGCTGGGTTCACGCCAGAGAGTTCAAGATGTTTTCTATGTATGCAGGGGTATGTGCTCTTCTCCTCGGTCCTTAGGCCCAGCCAGCAGGAGCGCCAGGGCCCCAGGCGCTGAGCCGGGCGAGCGTGCTCTCTGGAGGCGGCAGCATCAGGCCTGGCCTCCCGCCCCTGCCGTCCCCGGTGGTGGAGCCAGAGTCCAGCTGAGGACGTGGGCTGCTGCCGGGCTGAGGGAGAGCAGGTTACTGCCCGCTCCCGAGGCTCAGGGCACCGAGCCAGGCCTCCCTGGCTAGCCCTGCTGCAGGAAGGGGGTCAGGGAGCCCAAGAGTTCGGGGCTCTGTTCTTTTCTTTTAACTCTTGGGCTGTTTTTTTAGAAGAGGAGGAGTTACTGGTGCTTCAGAGCCCAGGTGTGGAGCTTGGCCAGGCCGAGCTGGGACTTCGTGAACTGCACGCAGCCTTTCCCTGGGCCCCTTCCCCCTCGGGAGAAGCCTGGGGCCCTGGGCGAGCTGGGGGCCCTCGCCCGGGAAGAGTCTGGAGCAGCGTCTGGGAGGGGCCTCTTCCAGGCCCTGCCTGTGCCGCCTGCTCCGGGGACTTCCTGTTCCGGGAGCACCTGCCTCAGCGGGGTGCGTGTTGCCGAGGAGGTTCTGCGGGCGCCCTAGTGAAGAGGCCCCGGCTCCCACTCTGCAGGTCCCCCGCCTCAGTTGTTCCTCCCCTTCGGCTCGGGCGCTGGTGGGAAAAACTCGAATCTAGGGTGCGTGGGGCTGGGCTCTCAGCTGTGGCCACCCTGAGTTGTTTCTATCATCTCTAGCTGTGGCTCATTAAGGCAGAGAAGCAGGCTGTCTGCCTCTCAACAGCTCAGATGCCCCTCCTCCTGATGAGGAGAGACTTGTGGCAGGACTCCAGAGGTCCCAGACAGAGCCCCCCACGTTGAACTCCATCCTCCCAAACGCTTCCTCCCCGCCCCACTCCTTTCCCCTTCCCCCCAACTCTGGGTCACGTTTCTGTCCATCTCTGCATCTGGTCAAGAATCTGACCCTCCTTGGTGAGAACATGGGTTGAGTGCTGGTTGAAGAGGTGGAGCAGGAGTCTCCTGATGCTGGCGGGGTTGGGGGGTGGCGGGGGTCCTTTGATTTGGTGCGGAGTCCCCACCCAGCCTGGCTTGGTTGGCTGGTCCTGGCGGTTGCATAATCTGGGCCCTGGGGCCAGCCCTGTGAAGCTGCCAGGGACAGTGTGTACGAGGCAGAGCTGCCAAACAGGCCTTGCAGGCAGCAGCCTCGGGGAAGGGGCGGGGGTTACTCCCCGAGGGGCTCCACAGAGATGCTGGGCAGCCTGACCTCGGTGGGAAATCCTTCCGCAGGCTTCTAAAGAAGCCGCCTCTCATTCAGATTCCTCTGCTGATCCTAAGACTTCGATCCTTGCATCCCAGGATAATCTTACCTCCCTTCTCCAGCTTGGCATTGCCAAGCCAGCCCTAGCCACCAGGTGGTGCGTGGACCACGCGCAGAGGCCAGGTGCCAGTTGCTCTCTCTCCCGCCGGAGCCACAGCTTCCCCTTCGGGGTCTTCTGGCATAGGAGTTGGGGGCTGGGCAGTGGGGAGGTGAGAGAAGGGTCCAGTTGTGGTTGTGAGTAGGGGCCATATGGCGACCAGATGGTCTCTGTACTCCGCCTGAGGCCCCCCCGCCACCAGTCAGGACAGGCTCCACGCCATCCTGTTGCAGCTTGCTCACCTGGGGTTCCACTGCCTGATGGGCTTGCCAGCCTGTTGGACTGCCTTTCTCCTCTTAGTCACACCACCAGGCTGGCGACAAGGGATGGATGTTGCGGCTGTGACCCGTCAGCCTGCTCCTATCACACTACACCCAGCTCCTGGCTATGATACTGCCCCCAGGCTTCTCCCTCAAGCTGGGGGAAGGAGAGGATGGGAGTGCTTGGTGGGACCGTCTGAGAGCCTCAGGAGTGCCTTGAAGCTGGCTGGTCCCAGGGAGCAGGGGCACAGTGTGCTAGGGCCGGAAGGTGGTTGGAGTGGCGATGGGCCCTGAAAAACTCCCCCAGGCCCTTCTTCTCTCTGCAGGCAGGATTCTCCTCCCACCCCTGGGCTCTGCAGGCCTCATTTGCTGGCACGGCTGCCAGGGCGGTTGAAGGGGGCGGGGCAGGTGTGGTTTACACTTCTGCTGTCAGGCGCCTGCTCCCCTTTGTTCTTGGCACTCCTGCCCGGGCTCCTCGGGCTCTGCCGTGTGCTGCTCAGGGCTGGACCTGGCTGAGCAGAGGGATGGAGGGAATGGGTTACGGGCCCCAAAGGGCCCCACCGCTGACCTGTGCATCTCCGTTGGCTCACTTCCCCCAGAGGCCTGGCATGTCACCAGGGAGCCGGATGCCCATGGCTGGCTTGCAGGTGGGACCCCCTGCCGGCTCCCCATTTGGCTCAGCTGCTCCACTTCGACCTGGCATGCCACCCACCATGATGGACCCATTCCGAAAACGCCTGCTTGTGCCCCAGGCCCAGCCCCCGATGCCTGCCCAGCGCCGGGGGTAAGACTGTCCTGTTTCTCCCACCCCATCTAGTGCAGCTCTAGTGGTAACAGATGGTTTCCTTCTGTCCTAAGAGCTTCGATGATTGAGGAAGACTCCCAGGTCTCCTGGGGGAAGGTCCTGGGGACTGGAGAGGTAGATGGTGGGTGGGGGAGGTACGTTGGACCATTGACCTCTTAAGTGGGTTTCTGTCCTCCCAGGTTAAAGAGGAGGAAGATGGCAGATAAAGTTCTACCTCAGCGAGTGAGTATGTTGGGAGGGGGCCTAGGAGGCTCACCCAAGGGCTGGTTGGCTGGGGGGTGGGGTCAGTCTCCCCTAACCCTGGGGTGAGGGAGGAATGGAGGAAGGAGCCAGAGCTGCAGCTGAAACAAGGTGATGAACCCCTTCTCCCTTCCTCCAGATTCGGGAGCTTGTCCCAGAGTCTCAGGCGTACATGGATCTCTTGGCTTTTGAGCGGAAGCTGGACCAGACCATTGCTCGAAAGCGGATGGAGATCCAGGAGGCCATCAAAAAGCCTCTGACGGTGTGTGCAGTCCCGGCTACTTCTGGGCCTTGCCAGGCTTCTCTGCCTCTCCCTGGCCTTGTTTTCCAGGGGCCACGCGAGGGTCTGTGATGGGCTAGAGCAGGAGTTTTCACATTGTAGGACGCAGCCCATTGAGCATGAACTCAATTTAGTGTGGTGGGGCCAGCACGTTCTTAATGAAATAGAACATAGTAGAAATTATACTAATTCTTCACAGTAGTAAAGGACTTAACGACATTTTTATTTCATGTATTTATGTGTGCAGATCCTGGATCATGATTTAAAATGTAAATATTGTAGATCGTGGTCAGAAGTTTGAAAGGCAGAACTACAGGGTAGATGAGGATAGTTCCTGTCTTCTTCCCCATCCCTGGAGAAGCTTTATCTAGAACAGCCTCTTGAATGGTGAAGCCTTTCCAGGAGATGATATTCTGGGACCATCATGGGTGTTTGAGTTTAATTTAAAATATGAGCCAGAGGCTTCTGGTTTGCCTGATAGCACCCCCTCTGTACCTCTGTCACACCACTGATCCCCCTGTGTTGGAACTGTTGGTAGTGCATCTGTCTCCCCTATGAAATTGTGAGTCCTTTGAAGGCCAGGACTGAAATTTCCTCTCCTGATTCCCAGTGCCTAACCAGGGGCCTGGCCCACAGTCACTGCTCTGTATTGATGTTGAATGAGTTCAGACGGGAAGATTGGGTAGCAGTGTTTTCCAACACACTGGTCCCCCTCTAGCTAACCGGTCGTCTTTCTCTCTTTAGCAAAAACGAAAGCTGCGGATCTATATTTCTAATACGTTCAGTCCCAGCAAGGCAGAAGGTGATAGTGCAGGAACCGCAGGGACCCCTGGGGGAAACCCCGCAGGGGACAAGGTGGCTTCCTGGGAACTCCGAGTAGAGGGAAAACTGCTGGATGATGTGAGTTGGGGAAGGAGGTGTCTGGAAGGGAGGTGGCCTGTGCGGGCCAGACACTCGGGCGCTTCCGGGGACATCCTGCATGAGGGAGAGGGCACTGCTCACAGTTCACGCTTTGCACAGCTCTGAGCCAGCACCAGGTGGGAGATTTGTACGGTTATTACAACACTCTTCCTGCAGATGGCAGTAAAGTGTCCCGAGGAAGGGGTGCCCCTTTCTAATTGGCTGACAGTGGGGCTGCATAGAGCCCCTTCCCTGTCTCAAGTCTCTCACTTTTCCCGGCTTCCTTCAGGGCCCAAGAATCCTCAGTACCCTGAGCTTCAGGGCTGAAACAATATTCCTCTGTTTGGGGCTTAGTGTAGCTTAGGCTTGAGCACTCAGCAGCACCCCTATCTCACACCCCTTTGCATCCCCAGCCTAGTAAACAGAAGAGGAAGTTTTCTTCATTCTTTAAGAGCCTCGTCATTGAGCTGGACAAGGAACTGTACGGGCCTGACAACCACCTGGTGGAGGTGAGAGTGGGCCTGGGGTTCAGGAACACAGGGTGACGTGCCAGGTGGCCAGAGAAATGGCCTTAGTCCCCTTGCAGGGCCAGGGGTGTATGTTCGTGCCCACCCCCTTGGTGATGAGCTCTGCTCCCCTCCCCCCTGCCAGTGGCACCGGATGCCCACCACCCAGGAGACAGATGGCTTCCAGGTGAAACGGCCCGGAGACCTCAACGTCAAGTGCACCCTCCTGCTCATGCTGGATCATCAGGTGACAAGTGCCCTGGGGCCATGTTTGGGGTCACAGGGACTCTCCTCTGGGGCATCGGGGCAGGTCCCTGTTGTAAAGCCCGTCCCTGTCCCTGTCCTATTCTGCTTTTTTTTTCACAAGAACCCCTCCTCTGACTCCCCTCTGTCCATCCCAGCCTCCCCAGTACAAGTTGGACCCCCGACTGGCGAGGCTGCTGGGGGTGCACACACAGACGAGGGCTGCCATCATGCAGGCCCTGTGGCTCTACATCAAACACAACCAGCTGCAGGACGGCCACGAGCGGGAGTACATCAACTGCAACCGGTACTTCCGCCAGGTTAGCTGGGACACCGTCCCCCCTCTAGTCTCGCAGCCCCCGTCTTGCCTGCGGCTCCAGAGCTCCACTGGGCTAGTTCTCAGCCACGTTCTTCACACCGCCCCTGGGATGGTCCACTTCCCCGTGTGCCCACAGAGGCATCACCAACCCTCTGGTGCTCTCTCTAGATCTTCAGTTGTGGCCGACTCCGTTTCTCTGAGATTCCCATGAAGCTAGCCGGGTTGCTGCAGCATCCAGACCCCATTGTCATCAACCATGTCATTAGGTAAATGGGAAGAGGGGGAGGAAGGCTTCTCTAAGAGCAGTTTACCTCTGGCTTGAATTAAAGCCAGAGAGAAGCAGCAGGTTTGGTTTCCTGCTCCCCGAGCGTGTGCAGTTTGGCCCAGGTGGATGGGGTGGAGCTGTGTGCTCACGCTTTCCCTCCCCTGTGCTGTGTGTAGCGTGGACCCTAACGACCAGAAGAAGACAGCCTGTTACGACATTGACGTGGAGGTGGATGACCCGCTCAAGGCCCAGATGAGCAATTTTCTGGCCTCCACCACCAATCAGCAGGAGATCGCCTCTCTTGATGTCAAGGTGGGCCCCTACCCTCACAACCTCCTCTGGGGCCCACAGTGAGGCCAGGCAGGCTCTCGGGCATTTCCATACATGTGGCACCTTGGGATGGGATCCGAGTCCTTTGGGATTAGGGCTGGAAACAGCCAGTCTGACACATGTACCCCTTTTCCCAGATCCATGAGACCATTGAGTCCATCAACCAGCTGAAGACCCAGAGGGATTTCATGCTCAGTTTTAGCACTGACCCCCAGGACTTCATCCAGGAATGGCTCCGTTCCCAGCGCCGGGACCTCAAGGTGTGCTCCTTTTTCCTGAGGTTGATCCCATGTTAAGCTCTGGGTGGTTGTGCCCCCATCACTATTCTTCCGGTTCCGGGGGCTGATAGGTCAGGGGTAGGAATCATGTTCAGCTTTCCTCCTGGCTCTTTGCAGATCATCACTGATGTGATTGGGAATCCTGAGGAGGAGAGACGAGCTGCTTTCTACCACCAGCCCTGGGCCCAGGAAGCAGTGGGGAGGCACATCTTTGCCAAGGTGAGGCGGCTCCGCCCCGTCTGCCCGCCTGTGGTTGAGCTGGACTGCACACCAGAGGGGAGGGTGAGCTGCTCACAAGCGCAGGCGGGCACACAGGCCTGAGCCGCCCGTCTCTCCCTCCTCCAGGTGCAGCAGCGAAGGCAGGAACTGGAACAGGTGCTGGGAATCCGCCTGACCTAACTGCTCAGGGATCCCTTCCTTTCTTCCCAGCCCTGGAGCCACCCCCTCCTCAGCCTGGAAGGGGACCGCCCTCTGGGGCACAGACATGTAGGATAAGGAGGGGGTGAGGGGTGTCTCCTGTCACCCTCTGCTCCCCAGCTTTAGTTTCATAAGTGTAGTGATAGGATTCCTTGTTGCTTGGTCCCAAAGCCTTATTACTTACACGTCGGCTTTAATCGGATTCACAGCAGAGGCCTCCTCTGCCCCCTGCAGGCAGGCCCAAGTAGGACCTGGAGGCTGTGCTTTGACATGGTAACCGAGACCTTTCAGAACCAAAGGCCCCTGGCTTTGCTTGTTTACAGACCCCCTTGGGGCGAGTGTCAGCGCTGGCTCTGAGGAGCTGGGCGAGGAAGAGGGGCACAGCTCACACTCTTCCTAGCCTTTCCAAACCAAAGTTCTTTGCCATTCCTACCAGCCCAGCCTTGCTGCTGGTTTTTTTTCCTTTCTTGGGTATTTGCACTATTCGTGGAGCAGGTTTTTCTATGCGGGAGCCACTTTTTTTTGTACAGGGGTAAGCTGGGGTTTTTCAGGGAGCCCTACGTGGTGTCTCCTTCCTTATTTTCTTTTCTCAATCTATGCAAGCGGCTCTGGCCGCCATCATCTCCTGAGAGGCCAGAGGGCTGCCACCCCAGTTCTTGGGCCCGGGGGTAACGCCTCCTAGAGGGAGGGCACACTAGTTCTCTGGCGGGGCCTGAGGCAGGGGTGTGTGTGGGCAGGGGTAGGTGCAGGGGAGAGATGGCGGGGACTATTGTTGCCCTTTGGAACTTGGTAAGGAGGGTGGGCCTAGGGCTTGGCAAGTGCCACTTCTGGCAGGTTTGGAAATTTCCAAATAAATCTTTGTTTATTGGTGGTACCCAGACCTGGTGACTGAACAGTGCGGCCACTCATTAACAGACTCAAGTCCTCAAGGTCTCGTCCTGCAGAGCTTTATTTGAGGGACCCACACAAAGGACATCTGCCTCACTTCCATAGCTTCTTGATGGACATGTTTTTCTCACTGTCCTTTTGCATGACCTGGAGAGAGAGAGAGCATTTAAGTTAGAGACTGGGTGAACACGTGCCCCATCCCCACTGCTCCAGAGCCACCATCAGCAAAGGCGGAAAGATGGAGGCCTGTACCTTGGCTACTGCCATCTCAAAGTCCTCCTGGGTGACGTGGACTCGCCGCTCCCGCAGTGCGTACATGCCGGCTTCAGTGCACACGCCCTGAGCAAGGAAAGGAAGACAGGCGCTGAGGCTGTGCCCTGGAACCTGGAGCTTCCTGCCGCTGCCCTCATTTCCTTGGGCCCTCCAGTTACCTTCACTTCAGCCCCTGATGCTCCTGGCATGAGCTCAGCAATTTTTCTCAGGTTGATCCCCCGGGTCAGGTTCATTTTCCGAGAATGGATCTTCAAAATGTCCAGCCGGGCCTAGCGATGGGAGAGGAAAAGCCTGAGCCCACGGCCTGCCCTCACAGCCAGAGCCACTGCCAGCGCTGCCCATCACAAACCTCCTCATTGGGGGGTGGGAATTCAATTTTTCTGTCAATGCGCCCTGGGCGGAGCAGCGCTGAGTCCAGGATGTCAATCCTGTTAGTCGCCATGATGACCTGAGTAGACAGAGCAGGTGGCGTCAGCTAAGCCCTTCCTGAGGCTGCAGCCTCACCCGGGGCCTTCCCTTGGCTCCTCCCACAGCCGACCCCACTGCACCTTGATGTTCTTGGTGGCCTCGAAGCCATCCAGCTGGTTGAGCAGCTCCAGCATCGTGCGCTGGACTTCACTGTCCCCTCCGGAGCCTCCCTCCAGCCGTGAGGAGCCGATGGAGTCGATTTCGTCCATGAAGATGATAGATGGGGCGTGTTCTCGGGCCATGACAAACAGTTCCCTCACCATTCTTGCCCCTGCACAGAGGCCAAGCTGGCGTTAAGCTGATGGGCCCCCCAGCCCCCGCCGCCTTATAGTTTTCTTGTTTCTGGCCAAAGTTACCTTCCCCGATGAATTTCTGCACCAATTCAGAGCCAGAGACACGAATGAAAGTACAGTCTGTATGATGAGCCACAGCCCGGGCCAACAGTGTCTTCCCAGTGCCTGGGGGTCCGTACAGCAGCACTCCCTAGAGAACAACAGGACTCAGGGCAAAAAGCCGGCCTCCACGTTTCATTCAATGAACATTTATCAAGTGCGTGCACTGTGCTAGATCCCGTATTAGATGCTAGAGATAAAAAAATGAACGTCAAGGTCCCTTCTGGAGCTTATAACCAAACCACTTCGGTGGCCTGGCAGCACCTCTCCCCCAGGCCCTCTGCATGGGGAGGGCCGGCGTAAGCAGGCTCCGGTCTATCCAGCCTGGGGCACGAGATGCACAGTAGCAGCACGGTTCTCCCACAGAAGCCCTGCTCACCTTGGGCTGCGCGATGCCCAGCGCTTCAAAGAGCTCAGGATGCTTAACGGGCAGCTCAATCACTTCTTTGATCTCCTTGATCTGCTTGTCCAGTCCACCAATCATCTCGTAAGTTGAATCTGGCACCTTCTCCACCATCATCAGTGACACCAATGGGTCTACCTTGTTGGGCAGGATCTTGTGCAGAGTGTAGCTGTCATTTCTGAGAGCCACCCGGCAATTGGGTGTCACCTGGGTGAGGAGAGAGAGGTTCAGGAAGTGGTGTGGTGAGAGCTGACCCCCCACCTCCCACCTCCCCAGCTGCACTCACATCATTGATGTCGATGTTCTTATCTACGTCTACGACAAACTTGCCCTCAGGATGTACCTAGAGAAACAACAGCTCATGACCTTCCCCGACAGCCACCAAATCACCAGCCTCGCCCAGGAAGACACATGGGTCTTACAGTAACGCGACAACAGTGTCCTCGCTACACACAAAGCTACGGGAACGCAGTGGGCAACAGGCTGGTCCCTGGGGTCACGTCGCCTTTACCTTAACCAACACTTTCTTCTTATCCATGGCCCGGACTACTTCCCCCACGTAGGAGCCCTGTTCCTGCAGCAGCTGTAGCTCTTCCCGCAACAGGCGAACTAGATGCGAAACAGACACAATGGCCACCCAGATTCTTTGGTGTCCCCCACCCACGCCTTGATTCAACATGCATGAACTAAGCACCGCTATAAAGTTTTGAAGGGAAGGCCTCAAAAAAAAAGTCAAGTTCATGTCTTTAAGGAGATTACGATGGGGCTCAGGAGAGAGATGTGCATGTAAAGAGGGCATGGCCTTGGACTGGGAAAAGCAATAGGCACCAACGTGAAGACTCACTTCAAACTGCCCACACGCAGCCTCCCCATCTTTCCCCCTCACCTTTTGCATTAAGCTCATTCCTCTGTGCCTGCAGCCTCCGGAGATTTTGGCTCTTATCATTCACGATCAGCTGTGGAGGACAAGAAGCAAAGGGTGGAAAACGGTAGGCGGTTACGATCTTGGCCGAAACCCTCATAGGCTGATATGAGCTAAGCGAGGAAGGAGCACAAGGCACCTGCATTCTCCATTCAGATTCTCCAATATGATTCTAACGACCCTATCCTGTCCTCCAAGAGCCCCTCTGGAGTGTAGGACAACCACAGGAAAAAAAGGCTGCTTGTCTAATACTGGTCCAGGAATAACCGTAGTGGAGAGGAGTTAACAGCTGGCTCACATAGTTTCTTGCAGACTGGTAACGGTAGAGTGGGAAGACCTCTGAGTCAGAAGCCTAAGTTCTAGCCCCATTGCTGGCAATTAACAGTTGGGTAAAGCCAATGAAAGCTATGTAAAAGGTCTAGATCTGTTACCAAACTGCAAGCATCACCTATCCTGCCTCTTTTCAGGACTAACGTGAGGAACAAATGAAAGCACACGTAATGCATTTCAAAAATGACAAACCGGACTTCCTTGGTGGTGCAGTGGTTAAGAATCCGCCTGCCAAAGCAGGGGACACAGGTTCGAGCCCTGCTCCGGTAGGATCCCACATGCCGCAGAGCAGCTAAGCCTGTGTGCCACAACTACTGAGCCTGCGCTCTAGGGCCTGCGAGCCACAACTACTGAAGCCCGCCTAGAGCCCGTGCTCCGCAACAAGAGAAGCCACCGCAATGAGAAGCCCGCGCACCATAACGAAGAGTAGCCCCACTCGCCGCAACTAGAGAGAGCCCGCGTGCAGCAACGAAGACCCAACACAGCCAAAAATAAAAATAAATAAATAAAAAATATATATATCACAGTCTCTTCTAAAAAAAAAAGTGACAAACCAAATATGATACCTACAAATGTACCTGGAGTTCAGAATTTTTCCTTGTGGCTCTCCTCCATCCAATTGACATTATTTTCCTTATTTCTATGGTCCCTGCTCCCTGTTTAGGCTAGAGCACTGGGTTGTCCAGTTCCTTTTCATTCAGTCCTACGGAATCAGCATTGTCCAGACTCCTCAATTCTGTCTTCCCTCACTCTGCCCCAACCCTCCCTCTGATAAATCTCATCTTCTGATCCTATGTCTTCTCTTTTATAAGAAACCCTTTCATTCAGGCTTCTTCTAAGAAGAATGACTTTTGGCTGGGGGTACCTCTTACGTTAAAATTTGACTTTTAAAGATGTTTAATGAACTGTGAATACTACCTTCAAAATGATGGGACTTGAGAGGAACAAGAGGCTGTTAACTTCATATACTTTATACCGTTGGCTTGTTGCTTCTTCCACTGCGCCCCCAGTGGAATTATATGGATTTGTAGAAATCCGTTCCATCAATCCCTCATCCCCCTTCTAGCTTCCTCTGGACCTTTGGAGTCCCTTCTCACCTGGAGTTCTTCAATCTTGGACAGGTAATACTGGCGGAGTCCACTGCCTGCCTTCCCCTCTTCCAGCTCCATCTGAAGACACAGTGTAATTAGTAACCAACAGGTTAAACATCCAAGGGATAAAGCTACTTCCAGCTTGGATTTCGGAGATTTAAGATTTGGGTTCTAATCCCTCACTCCATCTCTTCGGAACCATTTCCCCGTGACTAAACTAAAACAGAATGAGAACGGTGCCTACCTCTTAAGACTTTCAGGAGGATCAAGAGACGACACACCCGGGAACGCTATACAAACCCGAGGTGTTATTATACTACAGGAGGAGTCAGCAGGAAGGACGTGTCCCCCGACTCCCCCGACTCGCGGAAGGGTGGGTTCCCGCTCCCACCGCTCCTCTCACTTACTCGGCTTCCACCGGGTCTTCCACTCCCGGCCCTGCCTTGACCCGCCGGGGGCGGCGCTGACACAGCAGATCCGGTCCCAGGTAGGGCCCAGTCTAGACTGGCCCACCCACCCCCGACTCCCCCCACCCTCTTGCCCCCGCCGGCTGCCCACCTCGGATCACACCTGTTTCGCATCCAGCCCCAGTCCCCGCCCGACCACCGCCGCCATACCTGCTCTGGTCCGTCAAGCGCCATCTTCCCTCTTCCGCGGCCGGCATCAGAGCCGCCTTGGCGCGCAGGCGCAGAAGCAGGAGTTTAGGGACCGAAAAAACCAAGGCAGAGAACAGTTCCGGGTCAATGGGCGGGGTGTGAGGACAGACGGTAATAAGTAACAGGGGCCATGAGGGGAGGGGCGGGGGTACGCGAGGTCAGGAGCTTTGAAAAGGGTTAGCAGAACTCCTAAACATTACTCTCTAGAAATTCGGTTTTGGTTAAAGTAACCATTTCTCCTGGTGCCAGCTTCCAACTTATAAAACTTGGGGACAGAAAATAGAGAAAATTTTTGTGGCCACGCTCAAAATGGCGGAAAACTTGGAGCCGGGGACGCGAGCGACGCAAGCGGAAGCGGAAATACGTTTGCTGCCCACACGTGCCGCTTCAGGGGTGGTGGAAATGGTGCTGGGTGGCGGTGAGTAGTGTAGACTGAGGCTCAGAGTGTGTCTGCGACGGCGAGTGGGGAACGAAGAGCGGAACCTAGTGCTCCGGGAAGAGACATCCCAATTTCTGCTTCCTCTCCAGATTGAGTGGCGCTCCCACGTTCCACCATGGGCAAAAAGGGCAAAGTTGGGAAGAGCCGGCGAGACAAGTTCTATCACTTGGCAAAGGAGACGGGTGAGTCAGGGTTCGCGCCGTCTGCGAGCGGGTGCGCCACCAACCTTGGCCGGTTCGCCCCCTTTCCGAATATTGAGTTTTTCTTCCGCAGAAAGGGTGGTGGGTCGTGAGGCTGCAGAAATCCCGCTGGGAAAGCGCTTCGCGGAACTTACTACAGTACTTTGTCGCCGCCTCCAGGTTACCGTTCCCGGTCTGCTTTCAAGCTGATCCAGCTGAATCGCCGCTTTCAATTTCTGCAGAAAGCCCGAGCCTTGCTGGACCTGTGCGCTGCACCGGGTGGATGGTGTGTAACACCCGGCGCCTGACGCTCCTTATGGAAGAATTCTGGATTACAGCCTTGGATGACTGAGAGTTGCATTTGGGGTGGGAGGGAAACAGTAATACCAACCTCACATTTCTCTACTCCCCAGAAGTAAGCTGCAGGGGGAAAGATTTGGACCGTGTACTTATGACATGATTGGCTGATACAGACCAGGGTTCTTGGTTTTCCCCAATCAATAGAAATTGACTAGAGGCCAGACAAGAAATTCAGGCAAGGTTTTCTTGGGGCCCCTGCTGCAGCAGGGGGCAGCGAAAACAGATAGCGGGTTCCCTTGCTAGCCAGCTCCCCAAGGAGGGGGCTGGCTGTTTCCTTGTATAGCGTGAAGGTGGGGGTGTGTCCCGGGGTCCGGCCTGAGGGGCGGCTGAGGTGGTCTGCCTGCCCCTTTGGTGGTGTTGAGTGCTGGGGGGCATGTGCAGTGCCCTGCTTCTGCTCCTGCTTCCTACACCCTGTTTTTGCTCCCAGCTCTTCAGAGGTGACAGTGGGGTGGTGTGTTGGAGATTTTTTTGTCTATAATTTTTGTCTTTTTGTCCATAATTCACCCCAACTGGGTATGCATGCAGTGTTTAGTCCCTCATAGTTTCTTTGTATTCTGTTGCTCAAGGAGTTTTGTCCAGGTGCAAGCATTGCAGCAAAGGGTCCCAGGTCCCAGCCTGTCTCACTTCCACTGCACTTAGCAGGGGCCCCTAACACCGGGGATGAGAGATCACATTGCCAAGGGAGGGGAAGGGTATGAGTGCTGCAGACACGTTTTTGTCTGATCTGCCAAGAGACGACATCATTTACTTCTCTTTTATAGGCTGCAAGTGGCCACCAAGTTTATGCCTGTATCCAGCCTTATTGTGGGTGAGTGACAGGTGGTGCTCCTGGATGTTCCAGGGGATGGGAGTGTGAGACCCTGTGTTCTGCATTTCCTTTCTCCCTGCTTGAGACAACCTTTTGGAATACTCTGCCCTAATTTCTTCTAGGAGTGGATCTGGTTCCAATCAAGCCTCTTCCCAATGTGGTGACACTCCAAGAGGACATCACAACAGAACGCTGTAGGCAGGTAATAGGAATCTCTCTTTTCCTGTTCCCTTTATATGTAGACATCCACATTCATCCCTCTTCCCACCCTGATCCCCTGAAGGCACGTTTTTCCTGTTAACCATGCCTTGAGCAGTGCCTGCACGTTGTTTATATAACAAGGCCCGTAATATTGTGTGTGTGCCCAGCCTTTATTTATTCAGGGAAGAGGTCTTTGGAGTTGGAGGAAGTGCAGAGATTTCAGTGAAATCCTTTCCAGCGAATTCACTAGTAGACTGTAAGCTCCATGAAAACAGACGTGTTATTTTTGCTTATTGTTGTATCCCCTGTCCATGGCACAGGATTTGGCTGTGGTGGGCACTCAACAGATGGCTGAACTAAGGGCTCCATTCGTAGCCATTTCTGTATTTCTGTTGCTGTGGTTTCTTTCCTTCTCTGTAGGCCCTGAGGAAGGAGCTGAAAACCTGGAAAGTTGATGTTGTGCTCAATGACGGGGCCCCCAACGTCGGGGCTAGCTGGGTCCATGATGCTTACTCACAAGGTGCCGGGATCGGGGGGCATGGAGCTGAGGGTGGAGGTGGGCATGCCCTCTCAGGCTGCAGAGGTCCTCAGCTAACTGTCTCCCCCCCCACAGCCCATTTGACACTGATGGCTCTGCGTTTGGCTTGTGATTTTCTGGGCCGTGGTGGCTGCTTCATCACAAAGGTTTTCCGTTCCCGTGACTATCAGCCCTTACTGTGGATCTTCCAGCAGCTCTTCCGCCGTGTCCAGGCCACCAAGCCCCAAGCCTCTCGTCATGAATCTGCAGAGATCTTTGTAGTCTGCCAGGGTGGGCATCACTTCTTTTGTTCTCTTGATTCAGTCTCCCACCTACCAAAGCACACTTTCTTATATATCCTATTACCTTAGGATTCCTGGCTCCTGACAAGGTTGACAGTAAATTCTTTGACCCGAAATTTGCCTTCAAGGAGGTTGAAGTTCAGGTCAAGACTGTTACTGAATTGGTGACTAAGAAGAAGCCAAAGGTGTGTTTGGCGAGTGGGGGTCACCTTCAGGTCCTGGGACTCGGGAGGTCGGGCCTGGTCAGTCTCACAGACACCCCAGAAGGGACTGCTCAACCTTCGTTATTTCCCTTCCTAAGGCTGAAGGCTATGCTGAGGGTGACCTCACACTCTATCACCGAACCTCAGTCACTGACTTCCTCCGAGCTGCCAACCCTGTTGACTTCCTCTCCAAAGCCAGTGAAGTGAGTCCCCAGACTCGAGCGGTACAAGGGAGCCCCAGAAACATGGCCTGAACATCTCCCCTGACTCCTTTCCCTCCTCCCAAACAGATCTCGCTAGACGATGAAGAGTTGGCACGGCATCCAGCTACCACTGAGGACATCCGGGCGTGCTGTCAGGATATCAGAGTGCTGGGGCGTAAGGAGCTCAGGTTTGCACTGGGGGTGGGCATGGGTGCCGGGAGCCCCAAAGGCAGGGGGAAGCCTTTGAAGGACATGACGCTGGATCTCTGGGAACAGGATGCTGCTGTGTTAGAGGTTTGGGGTGGGGGCCTGAACCCTAGGACTTCTGTGGCGCAAACGTGAAATTTGGGGTATGGGCCCAAAACGAGGAGGTGGGGACAAAAGGGAGACAGCAAGGTCAGGAATGGTATTTCTGGGGCAGGTCCCTACTGAACTGGAGAACGAAGCTTCGGCGGTATGTGGCCAAGAAACTGAAAGAACAAGCAAAGGCACTGGACATCAGGTGAGGAGGGAGCTAAACCAGGGCAGTTGTTGACTGGGTGTTGAGGGGAAGCATCTGGGAAAATAACCAACTCCTGCGACTATTTTGTCAGCCTCAGCTCAGGGGAGGAAGAGGAAGGTGAAGAGGAAGAGTCAGCAGCTGGGATGGGGCCGCAGCCCTCGGAGGAGGAGGAGGAGGAGGAGGAGCAGCTGAACCGGACCCTGGCGGAGATGAAGGCCCAGGAGGTGGCGGAGTTAAAGAGGTGAGGGGAGCTGGGGAGGAGCGTGGGGAGCCCCAAGGCAGAGTCCCTCGGTGGGTGAAGATGGGGAGAGGGGGGGAAGGCACGGATAGGGAATCTTCAGAGCCGGGCAGCTTTAATTCCTCAGACCATCCCCTCAGGAAGAAAAAGAAGCTGCTGCGTGAGCAGAGGAAGCAGCGGGAACGTGTGGAGCTGAAGATGGATCTTCCCGGGGTTTCCATTGCAGACGAGGGGGAGACTGGCATGTTCTCCCTGCGCACCATCCGGGGTCACCAGGTGAGGCGGGGTTCGGGGCCCACTGGGGACAGGAGGACCTATTTGGGTGTTTGGAGGTGGGGCGTTGGATGTCTTTTTGGTGAGTGTGCTGAAAGATCATGGCTCGTGGTTGCTGCCTTCACCCGTAAATGGCTCGATGAGGGGAGACTGGGAAAAAAACAAGAGCCTTGTGTCTCAAAAGGCCAGGAAAGAACATACCCCCAAAATAATGAAAGTAGGAAGATTTGTGAGTGTGGTATAGATTTATCCTTGTAGAACTGGAACATCAGAACCAAGAGGCCCTCGTTGCAGGAAGCTCAGGTCATAGGCGATGCAGCCAGGGTGCGTGGGTTACGAGTACGTGTGATGGAGGGTTTCCCTCAGAGGGGAACAGCGTTCTTCAGTTCACTGAGACCAAGTTAGCACCTTGTTGCACTAGGCTGCTGAATGGTGCTTTCTGCTGAATACTAGAGAGCCTGCTTTTCCTGGTAAAAGCAGCATCACAAACAAAATGAGCCTTCGTGGCTCTTGTGTGGGAAGGTAGTAACCAGGTCGTGTTGTTTAGGGGGCAGTAGAGCACAGTGGTCCCAGAGCCGACTACCACTTAAGGCGCTCTTTGCCTCAGTTTCCTCGTCTGTAAAAGAAAATGATAGAACCTACCTACTCGCGTTTTTGGAAGGAATAAAAAAAAAGATGGCGTAATTCCTGGCATGTGATTCAAGAAATAGTAGCTATCCTTGCCGTGAGGAAAAGAGATTTTGGAGTTGACAGCTGGTTTATTAGTGAAACAGTGCTTCCTGTTAGATGTATATGGCATGGGCTCCTTTATTCAGTGGAAACAAGAGTTGTAGATATTATTCTCCGGTGATAAGGTGCCTTCTGAAAGTAATTTTTTAAAAAGCAGTGTTTTAGAACATTTTAAAATCGGACACTAATTAGACCATGGGGTACTTTTCCATAAACCTATTTCTGCTACCACTGAAGAAGAGACAGCTGAATGATCTGGCCTAGAGTGGGATGTTTTAAATGGTTAATCCTATCACTTCCCTGTCTGTAAAAGAAGGTATCATGTGCTTGACACAGTGTGTTTTCTAGTGTTGCTGAGGATAAACTAAGGTGATGAACATGGAGGAAAAAAGCAGTATGTACCTTGTTAGTGCCCTTGACCTCTGTTTCTCTGTCAAACCTCAGTTGTTAGAGGAGGTAACACAGGGGGACATGAGTGCTGCAGACACGTTTTTGTCTGATCTGCCAAGAGACGACATCTACATATCAGATGTTGAGGAGGAGGATGATACGTCTCTGGATAGTGACCTGGACCCAGAGGAGCTGGTGGGAGTCAGAGCACCTCAGAGTCTAAAGGACCAAAAGTGGTAAGCGGGGGGTGTGGGGAGGTGTCTGCAGGGCACCCTCAGCTCAAGTCCGAAGCAGAGCTGGTGGCAGGGCTTGCCAGTGGGAGTGTGGGCAGCAAGCCCTCCAGGGCACTGACCCTCCACCCACTTTCCTTGGGTCTACAGTGTACGGTTTGCTGAAGTGCAAGATGGTAAAGAGGAGGAAGAAGAAGAGAATCCATTGCTGGTACCATTGGAGGAAAAGGCACTACTGCAGGAAGAACAGGCCAGCCTGTGGTTCTCAAAGGTAAGCAGAGGCTGGTGGCCGAGACAGACAGGGACTGGCATTCCCTGGGCAGAGGGTGCCTGACGATTCCCCCATCACAGGATGGCTTCAGTGGGATTGGGGATGATGCCGACGAGGCCCTGGAGATCGGTCAGGCCCAGCTGTTGTACGAGAGCCGTCGCAAGGGGCAGCAGCTGCCACCACTGCCTTCCGGTGCGAAGACGGAGAACAAACCTCCCCTGTGCCAGGATGAGGCCCCTGAGAGGGCAGAGGCTCCTTCAGGGACAGAGGCTGCCACTGGCCCCGGCGGGGCAGAGAGAGATGGCAGTTCTGACAGTGACAGCAGTAGCAGTGAGGGTGAAGAGAGGTGAGTGGTTGCAGCTGACGGGAGAAGAGCTGAAGAGGAAGCGGTGGTTGTAACCAGCGCTCTGTAATTGGGGGTTTGCAGCTCTGGCTGCAGATGGAGAACTTTAAATACTGATGATTCTAATTTGAGTGGTCTGCAGTACAGCCTGGGTGGCAAGATTTCTGGAAGTCCCCCAAGCATTTTTAACTAAGAACCAGGGGTGAGGTGAGCAGGAGTGGGCCTGAGTGGCGTGGGTAACGGTGGGACATGCGTGCACGGTCCTCCTCCTTCCACAGCTGGAAACCGCGCCGCAGGCAGAAGCAAAGCCGTGGGCCTAAGTCAGGTGATGATGATGATGGGTTTGAGATCGTGCCTATCAAGGACCCAGGTGAGAGCGCTGCACCTAGTAGAATGGGAGGCAACATGGAGGGGTCAGTGCTGGGGACTGAGCTTTGACTTCCTTCTTCCCTCTCTAGTGAAACATCGGATACTGGACCCTGAAGGCCTTGCTTTAGGTGCTATTATTGCTTCTTCCAAAAAAGCCAGGAGGGACCTCATTGATGACTCCTTCAGCCGGTAAGGGGCCAGAAAGTCACGAGAAGGGGTGGGGGTGAGGAAGGATTTCTTTGAAAGCCTAGACTGGTGTCCTCTCCACCAAGGTACACATTTAATGAGGATGAGGGGGAGCTTCCAGACTGGTTTGTGCAGGAGGAAAAGCAGCACAGGATACGACAGTTGCCTATTGATAAGAAGGAGGTGGAGCGTTACCGGAAACGCTGGCGGGAAATCAATGCACGTCCCATCAAGAAAGTGGCTGAGGCCAAGGCCAGGAAGAAACGGAGGGTAAGCAGTGGGGCTGCCTGAGACTCTGGGTGGGTGAGGCAGGGGTAGGAAAAGAGGTCAGCCTGACCGAGGTCCCCCCACAGATGCTGAAGAAGCTGGAGCAAACCAAGAAGAAGGCAGAAGCTGTGGTCAACACAGTGGACATCTCAGAACGGGAGAAAGTGGCACAGCTTCGAAGGTGAGGGGCGGGGGGTGGGGGTCACCCACAAAGGTACACGGGGGTGAAGGAGTGGCAGAAAGTCTCTAACCTGTGTCTTCCACTTACAGTCTCTATAAGAAAGCTGGGCTTGGAAAGGAGAAACGCCAAGTCACCTATGTTGTAGCCAAAAAAGGTGTGGGCCGCAAAGTGGGCCGGCCAGCTGGGGTCAGAGGTCACTTCAAGGTGGTGGACTCGAGAATGAAGAAGGACCAAAGAGCACAGCAACGGAAAGAGCAGAAGAAAAAGCACAAGCGGAAGTGAGCGGAGCCACCAGAACCTCTGCGGGGCTGTGTCAGGACGAGGAGCGATTCGGTGCAGCTTCTGGCCGCCTTCGTACCAGCCCTACCCTTGCCTGCACTGCAGTCGTCTGAAGAGACAGATCTGAGGTACCGGAACTCATGGTGGCCCTGGGCAGTGAGGGGGACATCTTCCTGGCTGGAAGAAAGGGTCCCGTTAAAGCCCCTCTGAAATGTCTTGTCGGTGCTGTCAGAGCCCACAACCCTTCTGTGAAGAATGTGGGGTGCTGGGCGAGAAGTCACACCATTTTTAGATCCTAAGGGGAAGTTCAGTGGTGCCGTGGCATTCATTGTAGTCTAGTCTATTCTTGGGCAAGTGGGCCTCTCAAGTCTTCCCCCATTATCATGTGAATAAAACCAGGATGATTGATTGATTGATTGATTGATTGACAGATGTCTGACAGACAGTTTAGTTCCTGGTAACTTGATAACTCAAAAAACATCTGGGTGTTCACACCATGTGCACTGTTCTAAATCATATTTAATATGTCCCGACTCATGGTGAAGTAGAAATGACAAGCAAGCCACAGGTCCCAGTAGTAAAACATTTACTAGAGCAAGCAGAAAGGAATGCACATCTTAAAGAAACCTTCACAAAGTCACAAAATTTGAAGTATGTATATTTCTTTTCCTTTTATAAACAAGATAGAACAAAAATCGTCAAAATCATTTCAGCAAAAGATTTTTCTACCATTATGGCAAGTTAAAAAAAATACAATGAAATAGGAGAAGACAATTTAAAAGCTGCTGTCAGGTTTTTGTTTTTTAATTTTAAATTTAGCAACACTTCAGACCCAGAGCAGTCCTGTTTCCAGGATCCTCTCTCCCCCCTCAGTTGTAGGGACTCTGGATCTGGCAGGCTGCTGCTTCATGTCTCAGGACTGGACACAAACCTGGCTGGGAAACCTGAGCATCAGCTCTCACTTAGAATCAGACCCTCCCCTAACCTGCAGATGTCGGGGAAGCACTTTGGTGCGCATCCCTAACACCTCCACGGACCGGGCTGCAGAAGCCAGTCTCACGTGGGGCCTGCCTGGCCACAGAAAAAGAATTTTATTTGTAGGTGTTTTTAAGGTGACATTTTAGTAAAAAATATGTACTACATATAAACCTAGAGTGAGTTTTGTGCCCTATAAGGCCCTTTCTTCCAAGGTATCCTCAACTGACCTTCGTGACACTCACCCAGAGCCAAAAGAAGCTGCCCGACTCTGACTGCTTCTAAGGACCAAAGCAGCCTCCCAAGAAAACATCTGGAAAATTATCCAGATGAAGGGGTAATGTCTCCAAGCTCCAGCTATCCACTAAGGGCAGGGGGTCCCTACACCTTGGGCCCCAACCCAGCCCTGAGACGCCTAGTTACCAAAAGTCTTTCTAAAAATAAAATTAAAAGACAATTGATTTCACGCTTCAGCACATACCCTCTAGCTGTCCCATCGGCTCTTCTTGCGCTTGGGCGGCTCGGGGACAGCGAAGCCATCAGTAGTCTTGTCTGTCTTGCTGTCCATCTTGTCCGTCTTGGTGCTGTCCACCTTGGGGTCCATCTTGCTTTCACGAGTACAACTTTCTTTCCTGCTTTCACCATTCCGACCATCGTTTGCACCTCGGCTCTCCCCATGTCTGCCTCCACCTCCTCCATGCCTGTTCTCTCCATGAGGATGGCCATCAGCGTGACGGCGGCCATCAGCATGACGGCTGCTGCTTTCTGGGTAGCGGTATCCCTCTCCATGGCGAGCACCATCTCCATGACGCGGGCTATCGCCATGCCGATTCCCACTCTCTCCGTGACTGTGACGGCTTCCACCCCGGTTCTCAGTATATCTCTCTCTTTTCCCATTGCCACCCCCAATCCCTTCTCGGCTGTTATTCCCTGAAGCTGTGTTGTTGACTCCCTGGGCTCCGGCAGGAGGGTAGGTCACTGGGGCACTGCTGAGGTTCCCAGCACTGCCAAAGCCTGGGATGCCCGGGATGCCCTTTGCGGCACTGGAAGTGGGGCTGTCAGGACTGCTACGGCCCTGTTGGGCTGAACTGCTGGGAACTGAATTCAAGCTCCCTGCACTAGTCCATCCACTCGCCCCAGCAGCAGAGCTTCCAGCCTTCTGGTTGGTTAAACTGGCAGCAACAAAGTGACTCTTGTACTGTGACTAAAAGAGAGACAACAACAGTGGGTAAGACAGTAAGTTAAAGAAACTTGATGGCCCAGCTAGTTAACTGGATGCCAGCTAGCTAACTGGAGGTACCGAAGGATGATGGGTTCAGAGTTCACAAGAGACACATAATCAAACTTGTCTTAGCTAAAAAATGGCAATTACTCTCAACCAGATTACAAGAGCCTTGGAACCTTGAAGGCTGTTAAGGCAGGGAGGGAACACCAATCCTACTGTAGGACGAGAGCCCTGAGCATGACTGAAATAGATGACCAGCAAGAGGAGTTTCTCTAGCCGCTACACCTGCAGCTCTAGGTAAGCTGCGGTTACGGTGATACTCGAAACTGAAAACAGGAGAAGGCCCTACCTAAATCCAGCAAGCATCAAGTCTACAAGGCCAGCTACCATCTCAGGAAGACTAGGGCCCCTCATCACTGCCCATGAGTTACCAGTGAAAGCTCTTTTAGCTAAATGCTTAATTTCAGACCTGGAAAGCTGCTTTCATTGCCGTCAGCCGATCTCCCATGGCTCCTGTGGAGGGCTTGTAGGCCTCATAATTGCTCATTACATTGTTGTTACTTCCTCGGTCCTAAAAAATAAACACACTCATGAGGATGGAAGAGTTAAGTAGGAAAGCCCACTGCCACAGACTGGGCCTCCATATACTGCAAACTGAAGAGGGAGCTGAAATGGGAATGGGAAATTTATAGAAAGTTATGTTTTGTGAGAAAAGGCACGGTAATGAGTCATTTAAAAATGCTTATGCCTTTCAACCCAATAATTCTATTTCTGGGAACTAACCCTAATAGTCAGAAATGAGGTCAGATTATGCCCAAAGCTGATCACCTGGTATTATTTACAGACACAAATACAAACATCATGTTTATGTAATTATGTAAAAATTATGTTAAAGCCGAAAAGGCCACAAGGCAGTACAGCACATAACATGACTGCTCAGGCTCTAAATCCAGACCCTAAAGAGTCTGAAATCTCAGCTTCAGTATTCACCACAGTGTAACCTTGGGTGCCTCAGTTTGATCATCTGTACTTACTCTGAGTGGCTGTGGAGACTGAGTTAACATGTGTGGTTGCTTGGGCTGGCCCTGGCACATACTAAGTTCTCAGTGTTAGTTACCACTGTCATCTGCATGATCCACATCATCATCACTGTGACATAGGGACAGATTATTTACGTAACAAAGACACCAAGTTTAACTATGATGATGCAGAAATGGAGACTGGCAGCTTTCTTCCTTGGCTTAAGAATCAAAGTGACAGGAAACAAAGTTAAGAAAGCCAGTCAGGGGGGAGCTTCTGTTACTTGTTTTGTGAGAAAAGCTAGCTCTCATATCTCTGGTTCGATTTCCCAGAGTGCAGGAATCATTCCTGAGTTTAGTTATAAGCTGTAGCTAGAGTTTACAGAATGGCCCTCTGGCTCTAGGCCAGTGCTGGAGGGCTGGTGAACAGACTGCTGGGCCCCACCTCCGGAGTCTTGATTCACCAGGTCTCGGGTGGGGCTCAAGTTTGCATTTGCTACTGGTCCAGGGACTACAGTTTAAGAACCACTGCTAATCTAAACTGGTATCCTGAGCACGCCTAGTCAGTCAAGGACACATAGGTGCTTCTTCAATAGAAAGTCACATTAAGAGGCTCTCAGACGAGAATAATCCTAACATCCAGGACTCACCGTGTTCTCAGAGCCGAGGCCAGGCCGCTCCCTGTAGCCTAGGCCTCCTCCACCAATGTTCAGCTTTTTCCCTTTCCCTCCTTTGAAGCGGGATTTCCGAAACCAGGCATTCTGCGATGAACACAATTCAAGGTTAAGACATGGGAGGAAGAGACGCCCAGAGGAACGGGACAAGATCAAAGAGGAAACTAAATGGGAAGAACTTTTTGTTTCATCTTTTGCGAATGTATCTATAGCAAAGGAAGAACTGTTCACAGGTACCACAGATTAGCTTCTTTTTGGTAGCTTCATCCATCCAATTTGTCAGGAGCCTTATCTAAGGCTTCCTTTTACTGCTCCTTCCTTCCTTCAGGGGCTCCAGGAAGGGAAGTGATTAAGATACACCTCAAATGCAGAGCAGTTACTCTGGCCATTTCTAACTTCCTTGAGGAAAATGAATTTATTCTCTATTTCTCAGACAATACATCTCTGGGGAGGTTAGAGCTTTATCTGACAATCACGTTACACTCAAAAGTACCTGAGGGCTTCCCTGGTGGCGCAGTGGTTAAGAATCCGCCTGCCAATGCAGGGGACACGGGTTTGAGCCCTGGTCCGGGAAGATCCCACATGCCGCGGAGGAACTAAGACCATGCACCACAACTACTGAGCCTGCGCTCTAGAGCCCGCGAGCCACAACTACTGAGGCCCACGCGCCTAGAGCCCGCGCTCCGCAACAGAGAAGCCCCCGCAATGAGAAGCCCGCACACCGCAACGAGGGGTAGCCCCCGCTCACTGCAACTAGAGAAAGCCCGCGCACAGCAACGAAGACCCAATGCAGCCAAAAATAAAATAAATAAATTTATTTTAAAAAAAAAAGTACTTGAAAGGTAGGGCAGGCTTGGGCAAGGTGCTAATCAGAGAAGCCGATCAGTCTGAGAGCAGAGAAAGCCTGAGGCACAGTGAGATGTAGGAAAATGCCGCAGACAAAATACATCTTGTATTCAGTTCAGGATTTGCTCTCCGGGAACGGAAAGGAAACATTATTCTACTCTCCCCTGCAATGCAGGTCCTTTACTCCCAGGTCTGGAAGCACGGGCAGTACCACAGTGCAACTGCATTATGGGTGAACAGTTCTGTAGGCTGGCCTATGAATTTGAAAAACACATAAGTCTCTACTATCAGAATGTATATCCCAAATCCATTTGTAATTTGGGGACTGTGTGTATTAAGACAACTCAAGATTTAATTCAGTAGAATGCCTCACTCAGTTTTAAATTGGTAAGCAGTGTAGTCAAAGGTCTGAGATCTAGGACTGAGAAATAGTGAAATACATTTTTTTTTTTAAAGACATCATACATTTTTAGCCCCCCAAAGAAAAAACTGTTTGGGGAAAAGGGCAGTGAGGAGACTAGTAGCTTTCTTTGATATTAAATTTGCTCACAAGTGTGACATGGGGCAAGCAGAAAGAAATGTCACAGGGACAGATTTTAGCACAAAGAAAGGAATAGCTTTTCAACATAAATGTTGCTGAAAGGAGAGGATGAGAAGACAGACCAGATGAGTTTTAATGTCCTACAATACCAATCTATACTTCGTAAGTGCTGCCTGCCCAACTTTACTGTCATGTTTCTCTGTTATCTGCCTCTGGCATATTGAAATTTTTTCGCTTCGTTTTACAACCTGGAGCAACCTGAAGTGTGTCCAGCCCCTCACCTGCATGGCCAGATCTAGGAGTTCCTTGGTAACATGCTGATTGGCTCCTTCCAAGTTCCGTACAAGGTCACCGGCAAAATTGCTATCCTTGGGTGTCAGCAAGGTATAGGCCACGCCTTTCTCACCCGCTCGTCCTGTTCGGCCAATCCTATGAGTATGGGTATCAATATCTCGTGCCACATCATAGTTAATGACAGTCTTAATTGAAGGAATGTCCAGACCACGGGCTGAAATAAAAAACAAAATTCTTTTATTCTTTATCAGGAGCCAAAAAACCAAAGTAACCCCAAATGCTAACCTAAGAACCCACATTCCTCTTATCTAAGCAAAGTGCATGATTTGGTGTGCTGAGATAGAGGCATGTAAGCTGCCCTTCTAGAACAAATGCCACTATCGCAGATTCTATGATGCTGGGTCAACTTAGTGTGTGAGGGACATCTTCTACTATCAATAACCTGCCGTGGCCTCACTCCTGCACCAGAAATATGTTAAAAAAAAAAAAAAAAAAGTAAAACCAACATTAAATGTGTCCTGAAGCTGAGAAGTGATCTCCTTTCTGGGAGAAAATACCAGTTTTTAAGGGTAGCTATTAAAACTCAGCAGAACAAACTCAAAAATCACACTTCAAAACTTCTTCTGATCTTGAGTGAAGTATGCCAAACTAAATAATCAATGTAAGTTGTGTACTATATTCAGACACACAACAGTCACGATGTGACTGTGTAAACAACTTCTTCCCCAAGTGTCTTCCAACCGCCGGGATTCTTTTTCAGAGAGGAACACTAAATGGAAAGCGGCACCCAGAGCTCCAGACTGAAATCACTGCGCTCTGCACTGCGGCACACGGGGCGTGGCCAGCGAGGCCGGCAGAGGGCCTTCAAGCAGCCGCCTCAGGTATTAAACACGTCTCATGCAGCAAGACAGGGCACCCTTACAGCATGGTTACTGGGGGAATTCACACCCTACCTGCAACATCTGTGGCCACCAGGACTGGGATGTCCTTTTTCTTAAAGTCTGAAATAACCTTATTTCTTTCGCTCTGATCCATGTCACCATGGAGCAGGCCAAGATTATGACCCTCCTGTTTAAGGTTATTGGCTAGCTCTTCAGCATTGGCTTTTTTAGTAACAAACAGGAGGACACTTCCTGAAGAGGTAAACTCCACTAGACGCCGGGTGAGCCAGTTCCATTTACTAGGCCCAGAATGCAGAATCTCCACAATCTGAGTCACATCTTCATTTGCCTGAAAAGAAATAAATGAAAAAGGTAATTGTGACATTTGTGCCACAGGGCACCTGAATTAGGACCAGCCATCACATTTTTTACCTGCATCTGGAAGAACCTTGAATAATCCCTCTTCTCCTTGGGCCTTCCTTCAGCAAGTCAAGTGCAGCTCAAATTTTATATCCCTTAGCAAATCACAGTGCTCTCCACCTCCCCTGACATGTACATATACCTAAATAATCTGTAAGCCCCAATGCTTTGCTCAATACTTTTCTATATGCCTATTCAGATTATTCCCAATAGAGTAAGCTCCTTTTCTGTCCTTCCCACTTACTGTTCCTAGTACAATTCATACATGCACATAGAAGGCACTCAGCAATGAAAAGCAGACAATGTCAAAAAGCTAACTGCACAGAACTTTAATAAATATACCAAGCAAACTAAGGAATTCTCAAAGCAGCCTTAATTGATTTCCAAATCACAATTCAGAGAAATTTTCCACATAGGGTATATTTATAGGTAAGGAAAAAAAACCCTTAACTCATTTTCACCAGGCCTTTCAATCTCCCCGCTCCACGCTGTGCAGGCCTACTCCCACAATCACTTAAGATGTCAGTTCCATCCTAACTGACCAGTAGTCTTTCAGGCAAAACTTGCTCTTTTTCCCCCCCAAAAATATTTTTTTAAAAAAAACCTTTTATTCTGGAAAAAACTTTAACATTCAAAAAGAGTAAAATGAACAAAATCAACTCCCATGTATCCATCACCAAGCTTCAACAATTATTAACATTTTGCCAATCATGTTTCACCTATTCCCCCAACCCTGGTGTTTTTAAAGCAAATTTGAAACATGTTGCCTCATCTGTAAATGCGTAACATTTTTTTCTCTCAATAGTGAGAAATTAATTCCATGTCACCATAGTAAGAGAAATAACCCACTGGGATCCTATCCAGCCCTGCTTAGGGTTACCTCTCCAATATCCCCCTGCACCACACGAATAGGGTCAATCAGGATGTCTCTGGCCAGTTTTTCAATCTTTTTCCGAAAAGTTGCACTGAATAAGAGAGCTAAAAGGTAAAGTAAATTCTGTTAAAGAAACAGTATGACTTCTTTTTTGAATACCCACTAAGCTTCCCACTGACACTGCTCAGTTTTTAAAAAATAAACCCACCTGAACTTTAAATTGTTTAAAAATTAATTCACTAAGAAAAAAAAAAACTTGCCCTTATTCTTTTTTTTTTTAAATTAACAGCTACTCTATTTATTTATTTATTTATTTATTTTTTGGCTGTGTTGGGTCTTCGTTTTGTGCGAGGGCTTTCTCTAGTTGCGGCAAGCGGGGGCCACTCTTCATTGTGGTGAGCGGGCCTCTCACTATCGCGGCCCCTCCCGTTGCGGGGCACCGGCTCCAGACGCGCAGGCTCAGCAGTTGTGGCTCACGGGCCCAGTTGCTCCGCGGCATGTGGGATCTTCCCAGACCAGGGCTCGAACCCGTGTCCCCTGCATTAGCAGGCGGATTCTCAACCACTGCGCCACCAGGGAAGCCCGCCCTTATTCTAACTTTATGCATTTTCAGTTAAGACAGGGGTTGTCAGCATGGTTCAGAAAAAGGCTCTTGACTTCAAATCAGCGTATCCGCACTGTGTATTGCCTCTAGCCAGTGATAAAACTTTATGAATTGGGGCAAGTCATTTAATCCTCAGCCTTGGTTTCATCATCTATAAAAATGAGCAAGTTCTATCTAATGATCTCTAAGGTCCTGTCACCGTCATTATCTTCCCCTTTATGGTTCCTCACTAGTACACACATGATCATTTTTGCTGCCACAGCTGTGAGTGCTTATAAAATAAATAGGTGTTTATTCTGAGTACAAACGTGGCTTAATGAAACTGCTTCATACGTACTCTGTCTGTCAGGACGGACATGACTTGCTATGGATCGCACCTGGTACTCTGGAAGAAGTAGAACAGTGAAATTAGTATCATACCTCTGTATGACAGTTTGGGATGCCTGGAAAAAGTCATTTTAGTAAAAATCTTCACATGAGACATTATAAGAATTAAGGAAATTCTGGAACTCCTAGACCCATCACTCAGTATGAAACTCAGAAACACTTACCCCAGCACCACTGGCTGGGCCCAGTGATGTTCGTTCCAATCCATAAAGATAGCTATTTAGAATTTTCACACAGCTGGTTAAGTCAAGGAGGACAGGAAAGCAAAAGGCCTTGAATGATATGACATCCACCTACCTAAGAACACAGACCTTGACCTCCACAAAGGCATATGAATAAAAATAAAGCCTAGAGACGATATTCGCCTTATATTCACAGGTACTTTCAAATGTCCTCAACCCAGTTAAGCCTAACATACTTTTCCTGAAAAAACTCCTAAAAATAGTTAATGTCTTAGCTATATCTCTATGGTCTAACCCTATCCAGGAGTATTTTTAGCTTCTCTCGTGCAGAGAAAAAATTAAGTCTAGAAAGACATGGAAAAAACTAATATCATGAGGATGGGGACAGAAGAAACTGGTATTCAAGGCATACCAAATCCCATGTCAAACATTCGATCTGCTTCATCAAATACAAGGTAAGAGACTCTTTGAAGGTTGGTAGCTTTCTTCTTCACATGATCAATAAGTCGACCCTATGAGATCCAGAAAATGAACAGTAAGCACAGTCATCCCAGCATCTGCTGGACACTGGT
The DNA here is from genome assembly GCF_009873245.2 of Balaenoptera musculus. Taxonomy (NCBI): domain Eukaryota; kingdom Metazoa; phylum Chordata; class Mammalia; order Artiodactyla; family Balaenopteridae; genus Balaenoptera; species Balaenoptera musculus. The sequence continues at coordinate 14,925,527 of NC_045804.1, forward strand.
TCCAGGATCACCCACACTCACCCCCCACGAGGACGCTCAAGTCCCTTAAACAAAATGAGGGAGTATTTGCATATACAACCTACACACACCCTCCTGTATACTTTAAATCATCTCTACTTATAATAACTAATACAACGTAAATGCTATGTAAATAGTTGCCAGCACACAGCAAATTCAAGTTTTGCTTTTTGGAATTTTTTTCCCCTGAATATTTTCAATCCTTGGTTGGTGAAACTCACAGGGAAACCTGCCGATGTGGAGGGCCGACTGTATAATTAAAGGCATTTACAAGAACTTTCTAGAGTTCCGCTCCTGGCAAAAGTGCTAATACTCCAGTCTTAGACCGTAATAGACACTGGGTCTGACAGCCTCAGACTCTACGCACTACAGAGCCCAAAAGAACAGAAAATCTGAAAACTCAATGGGATTCTCCCTTTACATTAATTTTGATTTAAATTGCAGAAAGAAGGTCAGAACTATTTTTTGTGAGGCATTCTGAAATTACCTAAGTTAAAGCCTTATTAATGGGTTTTAATGTTTAAACTACAATCTTCTAGGCAGTTCTGCCCATACTCTGAACACCTTTCTGATTCTTGATGCTCTCAGTACGCATGGATCCATTTTCTAGGAGAGCATAAGAAAAACTGTTTGCTATAGAGGGGAAATTCGTAGCAGAGAGAATCTTATTGGACTGCTATTTTAGGCTGGCAATCAAAATTAAACCAAGGCCACCAGCTGTCATTGCATCAGAGTATTCTTAACCCTGATTTACCATATTTTAGGGGAAATGCCCTCCAACAACTAACCATTTTTTTCATACCAAGAGAGGCTGATAAGCTATTTAAACCCAAGACATACTTACTGGTGTACAGACAACAATCTCTGCCCCTTCCTGAAGGGCCTTGGCCTGCTCCCACATGCTCCCTCCTCCATACACGGCCACTGATCGGAGATTATATGCTTTCCCAAACCGCTTGCATTCTGCGTGGATCTACAAAGTTGACATAATGACATATTAATGAACTGTGACACTAACAGATACCTCTGTCATAACCCAAAAGGGAGCTATGAAAAACACGCAGAATGCGATGTCAATAGAAAATCAAAAGCTAGAAAATGCTTTAAAAACACAATTTTACTTATAAAGTAAATGAACAGAGTACCATTATTGTATCTTAACAGGCTATCTGAAATCTTGTTGTGATTATTCTTTTTCACTTCTCTTCACGACCCTGTTACTGCCTTTCTACCAAACAGAATGAATTAACCCAGGAGGAAAACTTACAATACAGTTCCCATAGTTTGGTTATATAGAAAATCTATAACACATAATATTTTCCAGAAGTTTCCTGATAGCACAACGATGTGAATGTACTTAATGCCACTTAATGGTACACTTAAAAATGGTTAAAAATAGTAAATTTTGTGTATTTCACTACAATTAAAAAAAAAAAAGTTTCCTGGTAATTCTACTCACTTGACTGGCTAGTCCCTTATCAGTTCACGTATAGAGGGGGGCATTCTACACAAGGCACATACCTGCTGACAAAGCTCCCTAGTAGGACACACAATCACTGCAATTGGTCCATCACCTGGTTCCAATTCTTTCTGGTCCATTATATGAATCAACATGGGCCAGATAAAGGCCGCAGTTTTCCCACTGCCTGTTTTGGCAATACCAATCATGTCTCTACCACTTAATGCCACAGGTACACCCTAGAGAAAAAGAAAAAAAAAATATCCACTCTAAACTTTCAATTTTAAAGATGTGCTGAAGGAAATTCTGTGGAAGGGTAAATGACTATTAATGACATTTATTTCCAATGAAACAAAAATGTCCTGGGCTATGCACACTGGCTATGGAATAACAAGAAATACCTGGAATTCCCATAAACTTCTTGATCTGTAGGAAATATTATCATTGCTAAAATTTTTAAAAATTTGTCCCCCTTGTGAAGGTAGAGACTGTCTCATCCACATACTGAACTGCGTAGAAATGAATAAAATCCATATATAAATGAGAAACAGAAGCTATTACTTTCAGTTCTAAATGAGAATTTTCAGGCCATGGACAAAGGAATCCTTGTAATTGACAGCGCTAAACTTCTCCATGCACAAATTTTATTTTGTTCAGTCTAGGCCTAATGAACTATTTTCTTCAGATCATATTTTCAAGACATTTATCAGACACAAAAGAACATTTCCCAGCCCCTTAGCAACTTTTTTTTAAAACAGGTAAGTAGATTTATTAATATAGGATGCTTGTGAAAAACAAAAGTGGGCAGGCAAGAGGGCTCTGCCCCAAGAACTAAGCAGACTACATTTTTATAATCAAAGGAAAAGTGCGGAGGGGGAGAACACCAACTCATGTCCTAGGTCTCAGGCAAGTTCCTAGGACAGGCTGCCAAGTGAGGGTCCTTGGCTTTGCACAGGAAAGAATTCAAGAGCCAGCCACAGTAAAGTGAAAGCAGTTTATTTAGAAAGACACACATTCCACAGACAGAATGCAGTCCACCTCAGAAGACTGAGAACAACCAGCAACTTCTTAAGAGTGGTAAAAAAAATTCACTTTTGCTCTTTAATTTTTAAACGTTTCAAAAATTCTATCCATGTCAATACAGTTCTATACTAAACACTTTCATTGCTTTGACTTGTTTGTTAAAAAAAAAAAAAAAAAGTCACAATGTCATTCTACTTCATTTTTCTTTCATTATGTTTTACTTACCTGGCACTGTATTGGAGTGGGCTGTGTGTACTCAGATTTCCGAATCTGGTGCATAAGTTGTTCATCAAACCCAAAATGAGCAAAACTACTTCCTGGTCTAGGAGGTGCAGCACCAGAAACCTAGAGATAAAGACAACTTGCAGGAATGACTTGTACTTCAAAATAAACAGCATTAGAAGTTCAACAATATTTGCCTGTATCTACCTAGCATTTAGTTGGAGTATGAAGAAGTGAAAATATAAGGCTGTAGCTAATAGCCTATACTGTTTGAAAAGGTAAAATTCAAATAATAACAGGTCTAAAGCCTCATATAAAAAACTCCAAGATAAATATTCCTGAGATAATGGTCATATCGTTTTAAATGATTAAGGGCCTAGAAATCTCTTAAATCAAAATTAATTTTCTCATAAGAAATAAAAAGATGTTCAGTAAATTGGAAAAAGCCATTAATATATTTTTTCCATTTGCATAACTATTAACCAGGTGGTAGAAAAAATAAAATTCACTCTTGAAATAAAGAGTGCAAATGAGCTCCAAATTCAGACACATCTATACCCACTAGTTACAAAGATATTGTCTACTGTCTCCAATTTCAGTGATGCCTGAAGAGCTAACATCCCGCTTAGTGATGATCCAGACGCTGCCAAACGCTGTTTGAACTGCACCCAGGTGAAGAACTGGGCTCCACCGCCATCAAGGCTTCTCAGGTGATGCTGATATTTCCAATCAGGATTTCACTTAAAAGTTTTTTTGAAGGGGTACTTCTTGGAAAACAGACAAGTACGTACACACACACACACCCACCCACCTACCCCTCAGAAAACACAAGTTCAAACATCACGTAGCAACTGGTAAGGCCAGAAAGCTGTCCACACAAGAGCATATATCACTGTATTATCTGTGTGTTTCACTTAACATCTAGCAGCACCCTAAACAATGTGGTCAGTGTGCAACCCAAAGCTTTTTAGTGGACAATTTAAACTATTATTCTGATATTACTACATGCATATTTTTAAAGTTGTTAATTTCTTCTTCTAATTAAAAATGCATGCTGTATATAGTTTGAGAAGCAAGTGTATCTTAATTTTGAAATAGTCTAAAACTTCCAATATTGTCCACATCTATTAATCTTGTCTCCTCTTCCTGAAGATGGGGACCCCTTGCCTTCATCTCTAGCCCACCCAATGCAGTTCTTAGCATACTGTTCTCACTGCAGAAATACTTGATTAGTTTTAAGGTCACATGACCTATTGTTCCAACACAACACACAAAGCTGACTGAACACATACATACAGCATTCATGTGTATCACATGAAAGAAAGAATAATCCTATCCTAAAACAGTTATAAGACTAAAACAACAAAATCAAGACACAAGAGCCCAAGGGATCTAATTATTACTTTATCAAAGATAGTTCAGGGACTATTAGAAAAGAAATTCAAGATTATTTCAGTTTGGATAAGCAGTAATACTAACCCTGCACTAATTAACATTAATATGAATATTTGCCTTAATGCCTGACTTACCCGAAGATTGAGCTTATGCCGGAGATCTATTAGCTGCTGTGGGGTGAGGTTGGTTATCTCTTCATGTTCATTGTAAAAATTTTTTTCAAATGGTGGATAGTCAATCTGCAGGTCCAATTATTCAAAGTTAGTCTAGAATTCAAGAGTCAATCCTGTAAGTTTGATTTTAATGCAAAATAACCTTTCACAAATATTATACAAGTAAAGCCATAACCAGCTAGAGAGAACAAAGGAATTCACTTATTCATGACACAAATCCCGAAAGTACAGCCAGTACTTTTTCTTATTCCTGTTTTCAATATAAACACCAACCTACTTCCTAAAGAGACTCTTAGGACACCTCAGGTTTGAACAGCCTTGATGCAGACTAGGGAATCTCTAATGCCAAAAGGACTCAGATATTCCACCATATAACATTTAAATATGTTTTGCAGTAAGCTGTTCACCTAGATCTAGGCATTTAAAAACATTTCTAATATCTCCTTTGGGGAGAGCTCTACCTTTAGAGGGAGTTCCATTCTTTTTAAAAACATGGAACTGTTTACATAACTTTTAAGAAATGTATGGCCAAGTATTTCCAATTCCAAAGAGGAAAGAAGTCATTTCTGCTAATCTTTCATAGCTTACTGTACTAAGAGTACAAAACACTAGCATATTACCACATATGAATCTGGCTAAATGATTCTCTTTCTGACATATGTCTACAATAAACTTATTTTTTAAGGAGAACTTAAGCCTTTCACAGGTGGTCAAAAATTTCATAACTCTAGATACAGCCTAAAGTTAATTATCTTTCTATGGTACTATCAACAAAAAGAAAGAATTAAGTTTTCCTTTAGCATTATTAACAGGACCTTTTGTTATGCTTCCCACAATGCTGCACTAAGCCCTTTTCTTCAGTTCTCTTCTCTTACCAGAACAGAAGGTCCATGAGGGCAAGAATTTTTGTCTTTGTTCACAAAAATTTACAAATATGTAAATTTTTTACACACAATTTTTTTTTTTAACCCAGAAGAGAGGAAAAAAAAAGAAGAAGAATGTGAAGAAAGGGGTATCCTTTTTTCATATCTGGTCTCTCCCGGCAGACTTCCCATTATATTAGGACAACTGTGGGATACCCCAGGCAGGATAATGAAGTTTGAGCACTTTGTCAAATATCTCAAATATTTTATTAAATGAATATTTCAAAGACTTGAGCTTTTTTCCTTATTAGATTTTCACTCTTTATCATGCATGCATCCTCCTAGATCAGTTTCAGATATTTAGTTCAACTTGCCACATGTAAAATGCCAACTCCTTATGCGGTAACAGCTGTGCAAAAGGAAACATTTAAAAAGCTGAATATAACCCATACTCCAGTCTAGACCAGTAGTTCTCAAACTTTTTAGTCTCAGGTACCCTTTACACTTAACAGAAACACAATGAGCTTTTGTTTATGTAGGTTAAATCTACTGATATTTACTGTATTAAACTTAAAACAGACAAATTTTAAATTTATAACTCATGATAAAGTAACAACAAACCCGGGAACCTACCTCAACATAATAAAGGCCACATATGACAAACCCACAGGCAACATCGTTCTCAATGGTGAAAAACAGAAACCATTTCCTCTAAGATCAGGAACAAGACAAGGTTGCCCACACTCACCACTATTATTCAACATAGTTTTGGAAGTTTTAGTCACAGCAATCAGAGAAGAAAAAGAAATAAAAGGAATCCAAATTGGAAAAGAAGTAAAACTGCCACTGTTTGCAGATGACATGATACTATACATAGAGAATCCTAAAGATATTACCAGAAAACTACTAGAGCTAATCAATGAATTTGGTAGAGTAGCAGGATACAAAATTAATGCACAAAAATCTCTTGCATTCCTATACACTAACGATGAAAAATCTGAAAGAGAAATTAAGGAAACACTCCCATTTACCACTGCAACAAAAAGAATAAAATACCTAGGAATAAACCTACCTAAGGAGACAAAACACCTGTATGCAGAAAACTATTAAAACACTGATGAAAGAAATTAAAGATGACACAAACAGATGGAGAGATATACTATGTTCCTGGATTGGAAGAATCAACATTGTGAAAACGACTATACTACCCAAAGCAATCTACAGATTCAATGCAATCCCTATCAAACTACCAATGGCATTTTTCACAGAATTAGAACAAAAAATTGCACAATTTGTATGGGAACACAAAAGACCCCGAGTAGCCAAAACAATCTGGAGAAAGAAAAACGGAGCTGGAGGAATCAGGCTGACTTCAGACTACACTACAAACCTACAGTAATCAAGACAGTATGGTACTGGCACAAAAACAGAAATATCAATCAATGGAACAGGATAGAAAGCCCAGAGATAAACCCACGCACATATGGTCACCTTATCTTTGATAAAGGAGGAAAGAGGATACAATGTAGAAAAGACAGCCTCTTCAATAAGTGGTGCAGGGAAAACTGGACAGCTACATGTAAAAGAATGAAATCAGAACACTTCTTAACACCATACACAAAAATTAACTCAAAATGGATTAAAGACTTAAATGTAAGGGCAGACACTATAAAACTCTTAAAGGAAAACACAGGGAGAACACTCTATGACATAAATCACAGCAAGATCCTTTTTTGACCCACCTCTTAGAGAAAGGGAAATAAAAACAAAAGGGACCTAATGAAACTTAAAGGCTTTTGCACAGCAAAGGAAACCATAAAAAAGATGAAAAGGGACTTCCCTGGTGGCACAGTGGCTAAGAATCCACCTGCCAATGCAGGGGACACGGGTTCGAGCCTTGGTCAGGGAAGATTCCCACATACCGCGGAGCAACTAAGACCATGCGCCACAACTACTGAGCCTGCGCTCTAGAGCCCGCAAGCCACAACTACTGAAGCCCATGAGCCACAACTACTGAAGCCCGCGCGCCTAGAGCCCGTGCTCCACAACAAGAGAAGCCACTGCAATGAGAAGCCCGCACACAGCAATGAAGAGTAACCCCCGCTGGCCGCAACTAGAGAAAGCCTGCGCGCAGCAAAGAAGACCCAACACAGCCAAAAATAATAAATTAATAAAGTTATTAAAAAAAGATGAAAAGACAACTCGCAGAATGGGAGAAAATATTTGCAAACGAAGCAACTAACAAAGGATTAATCTCCAAAATATACAAGCAGCTCAATATCAAAAAAACAAACAACCCAATCCAAAAATGGGCAGAAGACCTAAACAGACATTTCTCCAAAGAAGATATACAGATTGCTAACAAACACATGAAAAGATGCTCAGTATCACTAATCATTAGAGAAATGCAAATCAAAACTACAATGAGGGGCTTCCCTGGTGGCGCAGTGGTTGAGAATCTGCCTGCCAATGCAGGGGACACAGGTTCGAGCCCTGGTCTGGGAAGATCCCACAGGCCGCGAAGCAACTAGGCCCATGAGCCACAATTACTGAGCCTGTGCGTCTGGAGCCTGTGCTCCGCAAAAAGAGAGGCCGCGATAGTGACAGGCCTGCGCACCGCGATGAAGAGTGGCTCCCACTTGCCGCAACTAGAGAAAGCCCTCGCACAGAAATGAAGACCCAACACAGCCATAAATTAATTAATTAATTAATTAATTTTAAAAAGACACTATTTTAAAAAAAAAAAGAAAAACTACAATGAGGTATCTCCTCACACTGGTCAGAATGGCCACCATCAAAAAATCTACAAACAATAAATGCTGGAGAGGGTGTCGAGATAAAGGGAACCCTCTTGCACTGTTGGTGGGAATGTAAATTGATACAGCCACTATGGAGAACAGTATGGAGGTTCCTTAAAAAACTAAAAATAGAACTACCATACAACCCAGCAATCCCAGTATACCCTGAGAAAACCATAATTCAAAAAGAGTCATGTACCACAATGTTCACTGCAGCTCTATTTACAATAGCCAGGACATGGAAGCAACCTAAGTGTCCATCGACAGATGAATGGATAAAGAAGATGTGGCACATGTATACAATGGAATACTACTCAGCCATAAAAAGAAAAGAAACTGAGTTATTTGTAGTGAGGTGCATGGACCTAGAGTCTGTCATACAGAGTGAAGTAAGTCAGAAAGAGAAAAATAAATACCATATGCTAAGACATATATACGGAATCTAAAAAAAGAAATGGTTCTAATGAACCTAGGGGCAGGACAGGAATAAAGACACAGACATAGAGAATGGACTTGAGGACAAGGCGAGGGGGAAGGGTAAGCTGGGACGAAGTGAGAGAGTATCACTGACATATATACACTACCAAATGTAAAACTGATAGCTAGTGGGAAGCAGCCGCATAGTGGGAGATCAGCTCGGTGCTCTGCGACCACCTAGAGGGGTGGGATAAGGAGGGCGGGAGGGAGACGCAAGAGGGAGGGGATATGGGGATATACGTATGCATATAGCTGATTCACTTTGTTATACAGCAGAAACTAACACAACACTGTAAAGCAATTATACTCCAATTAAGATGTTAAAAAAACCCCACAACAAACCCATCACACTTTAACATAAATGCTTTAATAAGGGCTTCCCTGGTGGCGCAGTGGTTGAGAATCTGCCTGCCAATGCAGGGGACACGGGTTCGAGCCCTGGTCTGGGAAGATCCCACATGCCGCAGAGCAACTGGGCCCGTGAGCCACAATTACTGAGCCTGCGCGTCTGGAGCCTGTGCTCCGCAACAAGAGAGGCCGCGATAGTGAGGGGCTCATGCACCGCGATGAAGAGTGGCTCCCGCTTGCCGCAACTGGAGAAAGCCCTCGCACAGAAACGAAGACCCAACACAGCCATAAATAAATAAATAAATAGATATATTTAAAAAAATAAAAAATAAAAAAAATAAATGCTTTAATAAAAATAACTTTTCTTATAACATTCCTTTACATTTTTGCAAATCTTTCTAATGTCTAAGAAAATATTTCCTACTGCATTCAAATTGTTGCAATGTTGTTTTGATTAAAGCCAAGGAAGAAAATCTGGCCCCACAAAGATATGTAGTTGGAAAAGGGAAAGAAGTATTTATTAATCTTTTCAGATGCTTGTGGACTTTAACTCTTCAATACTACACTAAACCTTGACAAGTGGACGTTTCTTAAAGGTTATTTTCATTGTGTAATCTGAAACTGTATCAACGAACTTTTACATTCTGTTACATTATAATTCATCAGTCTATCACGCACTTTGAATGGAGCCTTTACTCATGCATGATCTTGTAACATCGTGTATTGGCCATCTGAAAACAATGGTTCACTGAGATGGTCTGCAGATCATCCAAAACATTTCATTATATAATTAAAAAACTACATATATCATGGTTGATTAGCAACAGACTTTAAGTATTAGAAAGCTATCAAGCTCACCGTGGTGAATATAAGTTTCCCAAATTCTAATTTTTGCTTGAAAGCTTGATTTTCTATCATTGGCAATAGACACTTTTGCTTTCCTTGAAGTGTCATTCATTTTCTCAAGTGAGAATGGTGTTCCATGAAAAAAAGCAGCTAGCTTAGCTCACAACTCGAACACCTAAGTGCCTTTCCTTGAGACAACTGTCGCATTTTGGCATGCAATAGAAATGATTTGCCCTTCCCATTTTGTCACACGGAATAAAAAGACACGTTAACATAAAGGTCAAGATCTAATAAATAATTTTTACTGTTTCATCAAGGATAGTCTTAAGTGAAACTGGTTTGTATTTGTTTTGGTTTTCTAGGGGGGAAGCGGTGTGTGACTGTGATGGTCTGGCAGGGAGAAGCAGCTGGTGCTACTGTCCTGATTCATGTTAATGCGTCAGCACTGCTTTTAGGCATTGGTGCAAATGCTGACACAGTGAAAAAGGTAAATGATCTCAGCATTACTATGAAAATTCTTTTGACTTTGTAGACTCTGTGAAAAGATCCTTCTAGGACTCCTTGGACCACACTTTGAGAACCACTGCTCTAGATCTAGAATCACTGTATGCAAGGTCTAGTCTGATATTTAACCTGGATGAAATACTGATCCCCACCCCCACCAAGTGAGTACACTGATATCCTCATTTCCTTTTCCTGATTTAAGGACCATGTAATTCCTGGTTCCACTTTGAAGGAACAGCCTCTCATCTGCCCCAGATCTGGGAGAAATAGTAAAGATTTACAGCAATTAAAAAGCAAATGCAGGGGCTTCCCTGGTGGCGCAGTGGTTGAGAATCCGCCTGCCAATGCAGGGGACACGGGTTCGAGCCCTGGTCTGGGAAGATCCCACATGCCGATGAGTAACTAAGCCCGTGCGCCACAACTATTGAGCCTGTGCTCTAGAGCTCGTGAGCCACAACTACTGAGCCCGTGTGCCACAACTACTGAAGCCCGCACGCCTAGAGCCCATGCTCCACAACAAGAGAAGCTACAGTAATGAGAAGCCCATGCACCACAACGAAGAGTAGCCCCTGCTCTCCACAACTAGAGAAAGCCCGCACGCAGCAACGAAGACCCAACACAGCCAAAAATAAATAAAATAAATAAATTTATTAAAAAATAATGAATAAATAAATAAATAAAGCAAGCAAGCAAGCAAGCAAGCAAGCAAATGCAGGCCCACAGACCCACTGTGAAATGAAGATGGTAAGTGACGGTGTAGAAAACAAGTACAATTGCTTGAAAAAAACTGAACGTGAGCAAGTGACTCAGCTGTACCTTCAATAGTACAGGCTACAAAGTCTCAACCACTCAGTCACCTTCTGACTCAACCATTTGGTAAAGATGACAGGAGCCCAAAGAAATAGTCTCATGATATAATAAGGAGTACGAATCAGGATATTGGGAAAACCTAAATATTAAAGCTAAAGAAAACTGTATCAGCTTGAAAGAAGAGTCAAATTCAGCAAGAAACACCATACCTCTGAATGATCAATGGGAGGAAGAGGATCAATGATTTTTTTGGAAGGTGCAATTGGATTTCCATCACTATCGTATTCCAAATTATCCTCCTCCTCCTCTTGAACCACACCAGCAGTTGGATTCTCTGCCATGTACCGAAAATAAGCTTCCTGCAGGAAAGCACAAGAACATAATCATCCCCAAGTATAAATGAGAACATTTCTGCTCCTGTAATTAGTGCACACAGTGTACAGATAACTGCACAGTTTAAATACCTACCAAGACTCTTACTAACAATGATTCCTTTAACAATAGCAGTATTCAGAGGGACAATCAGAGGAAATGAATGAGACGGTTACTACCATAAAATGATTTAGCTTGCTTAAAAGAAGACTTATATATCTGTCTGTTCCACAGCCTTCCTCGGGTGGGGTGTCTACCTACCCTGCCCAGAGCTGTGGAACACATGCTGTGGCTTTACCAATCCAAGTTTGGAAGGTGACACTGATTAGAAGGGTCACAAACTTGGGAAAGGCTCACTCTGGTTCCCTTCTCACCATTCCACAACTGAATGGGAAAAAAAAAATACTAACAAAAAAAATACTAAAGGACAGTCATTTAATTAATGTTCCATCTTGAAACACAAGAATCACAAACAGAACTCTTAGAAACAGGTAGAGGTTAGATGTTGCTAGAGTCCATCCATAGATCCCACTCTACTCTACTCCTTGATTTATCAGAACAAACATTAATTTTGGATTAAAAAAAATCAAGCTGAATAAAGCTCATATTTGCTTTTGATATCATAGTTGATCAAAAGTTCCATCTTCAACATGGGGGAAAGTCACATGAATCTTTATATTACCAACTGGTCACACACGCAGAAAAGCAGCAAGTCAAATGACATTTCCTGCTGAACGTCAGGAATGGCCATTTCAGTGAAGGCAAGCTCTAGCTTGTCCCCAGTACAGACTTTGTGGGGTAAAAGTAAAAGAAATACTGCATAGGAACTCACTTGGTCATCTTCCTCTTCAATGTCATCTCGAATACCCCTGGAAAAACAAGCGGAGAAACAAACTTCCCTGCAAATGTTCCACATACCCAGCTCCATACTTATAGCACATTAGTGTTGAATTCCATACAGCACAGGAACTCTCAACACTAACAATAACAAAGCAGCAATAAGCACACTGTAAACTATCCATCCATCATATACGTCTGGTTTCACTCTATAAGCCACAGTTTGCTTTTCTTTTGAATGGGATGATATGGTACCCCTAGAAACATCAAATACTAACAAGAACATAGGGAGTAAAAACTTTTGAAGAGAGATACCCAAGGACCCTAGCCTTGTCAACCCCATACAACAAACACAGTACAGTGTTTAATATAAAGCATTTTACATTAAAAAAAAAACCCTGCATTTGGTATATACTAAAAAGATTGTCACAACTTTCTTAATGTGCCCCAGAGTTTCTAGCCCTGGAGTAACTGCATTCAGCCAAAATCCTTGGGGACAGAGAGAAAAACTACATCAACTCTTTTTAAAATTTGGGACTAAAACTCCCAAACAGTTCACATGGAGAAGTGGACCATCGCCACTTGCATCTCTCAGGAGCTGTGGACAGTATGGTTGCTTAGTTCCCATAAGCATCTCTTTTTAATCAGACTTTCTGCCTAACCTAGAGCACTTGCTATCCCTAAGGCAAGCAGCACCGCCAGTGAAGGGCAGCTGGAAGAGGATGCAGCACACAGTAAGCGCCAAAGAGAGGGCTGAACCTCCACACGGCACAGGAACCTGGGGGAGGGCCTGAGCACTGACTGCCAAGTAGAGGTAAAAGTCCAACCATGCTTCCCTGTGCTTGGTAAAAAAGCCTTAAGAAGAGCATATTCAGCAAGGGGACAAGGAGAATTCTCCTTCCTAGAAAATAAAGTATTTCAAGTTCTGACTAGTGGCTAAAGCATGTCATCCCTTAAATAAATTAGGTTTTATTATTTATTAAAAATATACATAATTTTTTGTATACAATCACCATTACTTCTTAAAATCAGTCACATAGGCATAAGCCTATTTTATATCAGTTATGGGACAAGACTGAAAATGAACCCAAACTTTAGTATGCTGCTCTCTTGATTCTCTCTGTCACTCCTTCTTGTGTTTACTAAAAACTATTTATAGCTGAATACCAAAAAGAATGCTTTTTAATTACTACAAGAAATATTATTCAAGATAAAGGAATAACTTAAGTCATTTGTGCATTTAATCTTTCTCTATAAACTTTGGGGGTATAGGCTTTTGCAATACTGTAGCAATTTTTATGTAACTTTTTTGAGGGAGAAGAAAACAACTTACTTTACGTTTTTTCTTTCCTTGTCCTTTTCTTCAAGCCTCTTCATGTCTCTAGCCGCTTGAATCCTAATGAAACAAAAGGCCGCAAGGAATCACCAACTAAAACACTGAAAGGGAAATTTCTTCATAAGAATTTTTAGATTCAAACAAGCACCACCACGTTTTAGCTATGCATTTTAACAATTGCATTCTGATGCAATTCAAATTGTTTGACAATTATTTTTAAAGAGAAATACCCAAATGTTCTAAAAACTTGACTGTACATGGATTGTTTAATTTTTATCTGCAAATATACCATGCATGGAAAAATTAGCAAAAATTCTTGATTGATCACTTTTAAGAGTTAATGATATAATTACCAATGGGGCTAGTAAAAAGTGCAGATTTCTAGATCTTGCTCTGGGAAGGTGGTTCTCAGCCTGGGGTGATTTTGTCCCCCATGGACACCTGGCAATGTCAGGAGACATTTCTGGTTGTCATAACTTGGGGTGGGGGATTGTTACTAACATGTAGTGAGTAAAGGCCATAGATGCTGCTAAACATCCTACAATGCACAGGACAGCCCACAAAACATAGAATTATCCAGCCCTAAATGTCAATAATCCTAAGGTTGAAAAACCTTAATCTAAATAAACCTACTACATCAGAACCCTTTGGGGTGGACTTAAATTCATGTAGTTTTTCCATTTTCCATAGGCAATTCTTATACATAGCAAATTGATAATTACTGATCTAAATTAATTCTTTGTTTTATACATGTGAAAATCAAGGTCAGAAGAATTAAGTAATTTTCCCCAAGGTTAAAACACATCCTGCATAACTGTTTCTTGTTACAAAGCAACATGAGTTTTTCTGACTCCTTTGATGTAATAAAATGCCACTATATATAACCTGGCATAGTCAGATGTTCTATCTAATCAAAACTTCCTGATAAAGAAGAATTATTTTAAAAAAAAAATATTACACATCAACACTCTATTTTTCAAGGGACTGAGCCACACACGTAAGATACAGTAAAGGCTACAGCTGAAGCGAAGATGACTATGCAACGTAACATAAGAAAAGGGCCACAAACACTTACAGAACATATTTTTTAGCCTACATAAATCTTTTTTGAAACACTAGCTAAAAATCAATCTTCATCTAGTTCAAACACTAGAAAAGTTTACACCTGAGATCAGGGATTAATACAATACCCTGGCAACACACTCCCCCCAATATCAGATAATATCCAATCTCTCTGTCCTAAAATCAGCAAAACCCCTTTGGATACTATACCAAAAAAATACCCAGAAGAATGATACTATATCAAAAAGATTTAACCTCCAAACAGCTTCAACTACTTGAAATTCCAAGCAAGAGAATTTGGGCCATTCTTGGATACTCCTACTCAAAAAGGGCTATGCCAGCTTGCACTACCAAACATTAAATCTAAATTTAAACGTAGAAAATCAAAAGTTGATTTTTATTCTAATTCATCACTAGAGATCTGAAGAAATGAGAAACAGCCTTTTGGGAAATGTCCGTATCTCAAAAAGATGGGGGGGGGGGGGAAAGACATGTATAAGACATCTCAAACACGACAAACCATTTATTTATTGCCTTTAGTTCTAGAGAGAATCATTTAACATACTCTATTTACTAAATTGCTACCATGTTGCAAAGCACATGTATGTTCTGAGTAGTTTTGGTTAAGCATTATGGCAGAAATACACAAAGCTACTAGAACTCAGATACTGAACGACATAGCAAAAAGAATATGGGCTTTGGAGTTGAATCCTGGCTCTGCTACCTTTTATGTATATATTCTTCAGAAAGTAATTCAAGATGTTCTAAATCAAAGGTGGGAAATTCAAAATACTCAATAGGTACCAATGTGGCAATGAATGAAGTAAGCCAGGATAAGAAAAGTTCTATTCTTTTGACACAGACATGCTTTGCTTGCACTGTAGTAAGTAGGAATATTCTAAAGAAGCATGCCCTAATTTTTCTTGTAACACATAGCTCTGAGTCTTATTTTCTAATATTTGATAAGAGACCCAAGCTCGAGAAAAATATTTCTCCACTATGAGAAAATTACAGCACAAGTGTGATGGTGAATGGTTCTAAACGATGGCCTCAGTGTCAAGAAGACAATAGGGACTGATGGGTGAAGTAGAAAAAGACTGCCTTGTCTAAAGCAGGCAGCTATTTCCTCAACAACAGCCTATTTTTTGCCACACAAGAATGCAGGCCTAGTCTTGCCAGATTTTCCACTTTTCAGGAGTCTGATCTTTTCAACAAAATCTCCTGATCTTAAAAATGGTGGCTCATATTTTAAAATAGCAATGTTTAGGCCAAACAAAAACACATCTATATTGGATTCTTTTTTTCCCCTACTTCCTTAGAGGAGAGATGAATTCTGGCTGAAGACTTCAGGTAACAAGTAACTGAGGAATCTAGAAGGACTTCACTCTAAGCAATGAAGTGACAGTTTTTGAGCAAGAGGAGTCGCATGACAGGAAAATTACTCTGTAGCTACATACCACATAAATGGGAGAGCAGGGAGCCGAAAACAGGGAGAGAATTTAGATCAGGCAAGAGTTAACGCAGGTACAAGGTAAGATGACCATAGGGGACATAGAAAGAAACAGATGCAAGAGATACTGTAAAGACTGACAGAACCTGGCAAATGACAAGAGGAAGGCAGCATTATGTACTGGACAAGAGCTAGCTCTCAGGACTACTAAGCAAGAAAAATTAGATTTGAGTCCCAGCTCTGCACACAGTATCAATGTGATTTGGAGAAGGAATCTGAATTATGTTAGGGTTCAGTTTTCTTATTAGTTAAAAAATTATATTTATATATAGTTTTTCTGCCTATTCTTCTTTGTTATTCTGAGGATTAAATGAAGCAAGTCATGAACATGCTTGATCATCTGCTAGAAAGAAAATAAGAGAGGGAGAAGATGTGGCACATATATACAATGCAATATTACTCAGCCATAAAAAGAAACGAAACTGAGTTATTTGTAGTGAGGTGGATGGACCTAGAGTCTGTCATACAGAGTGAAGTACGTCAGAAAGAGAAAAACAAACACTGTATGCTAACACATATATATGGAACCTTAAGAAAAAAAAAAGGTTATGAAGAACCTAGGGGCAGGACAGGAATAAAGACGCAGATGTAGAGAACTGACTTGAGGACATGGGGAGGGGGAAGGGTAAACTGGGACAAAGTGAGAGAGTGGCATGGACATATATACACTACCAAATGAAAAACAGATAGCTAGTGGGAAGCAGCCACATAGCACAGGGAGAGCAGCTCGGTGCTTTGTGACCACCTAGAGGGGTGGGATAGGGAGGGTGGGAGGGAGGGAGATGCAAGAGGGAGGAGATATGGGGACATATGTATATGTATAACTGATTCACTTTGTTATAAAGCAGAAACTAACACACCATTGTAAAGCAATTATACTCCAATAAAGATGTTAAAAGAAAAAGAAAATAAGAGAGGGAAGAATCAAGGTGGTGGAGTAGCAGGACATGGAACTCACCTCTTCCCACAAATATACCAAGAACACATCTACAGGGACTTCCTTGGTGGTGCAGTGGTTAAGAATCTGCCTGCCAATGCAGGGGACACGGGTTCGATCCCTAGTCCGGGAAGATGCCACATGCCACGGAGCAACTAAGCCTGTGAGCCACAACTACTGAGCCTGTGCTCTAGAGCCTGTGAGCCACAACTACTGAGCCCACGTGCCACAACTACTGAAGCCCATGTGCCCTAGAGCCTGTGCTCTGTATGAAGAGAAGCCACCACAATGAGAAGCCTGCACAACACAACAAAGAGTAGCCCCTGCTCACCGCAACTAGAAAAAGCCCACGCGCAGCAACGAAGACCCAATGCAGCCAAAATAAATAAATAAAATTAATTTTATAAGTAAATAAATGAAAAGTTAAGAAAAATAAAAAAATAAAAAATAAAAAAAAGAGGAAGTGGTATGGGACCCACACCCTTGGGAAGGAACTGAAGGAGAGAAGTTCCCATACCCTGGAAAGTCCCATCACCAGCAGGGAGATTAGCTGGGACAGAAAAGGAGCTTCAGAGGCTCAGAGAGCGCAACAACCAGTTTGTGGCAGGCAGGACAGAGAGAGACCTACAGGGAAGGTCTGTGCCACCACCCTGGGAGGCTCAGCATGAGAAGCTCCTCTGCTGGTATGGGGGTGGGGGGAGGGTGCTGGAATGCGGGGTTTAGAGAACAGACCTGGGGAGAGGACTGCTGCTGGCTGCATGGAGACAGCCTGAAGGGGCTGGAGCGGGGAGCGCCCCAAGTAGTAGCGTTCTCAGAAGAAGCCTGGGCCGCCACAGAACCAAAGCACCAATGTTAAGTGGTGTGCGAAGGGAGGGGTGGGGCTGCCATTGTGGCCTCCTTCCCCAGGCACTGGCCACTGCCTGGGCAGGCTTGCGAGCCACAGCTGCCACCCTAGCCCCCTCCCGCCTGGACAGGCTTGTGTGGCCCGGCCACCTCGGCATCCCCAGGAGCAACGCCAGTGGGTGGCCCACATGCAGAGGTGTGGCTGAAACCACAGCTGAGCCCCAGGGGCTGTGCGACTCACGAGCAGAGCTGAAATCTCTCCCAGCAGCTGCATGAACCACGGATTTAGACCTCTGCTGCCAACTTTGTAAATTCAGTGCCTGTGGAAGAACCAAACGGACCACAGGTGCTCCCGCGGCTGGGATGGGTCTGGCTTTAGCAGCTGTGGGCGTTGTGGGCCAGTATACGTGGGGGCTGGGCCCAGCCAGGGTCTGAGCTGCCTCCACAGCTCCCACAGCAGGTCCAGGTGCACACCTACTGCAGTCCTGGGACCTGACTTCAGCAGATCTGCGCTGCTGGCCATGCGAAAACAACGCCAGACAGATACCAGGGCCTGCTGCTGGTGTACCCACGCTTGAGGTGGGGCCGGGGGCTACGCCAAAAACACTGTACTCTGTGAGCTCGCACAATGGGTGAAAGGTGACACAACAGGGGGTACTCACAGATGAACAGCTCCAGCGGAGGAATACTCAGTGGCTCTGCTCCCAGTGGGAGCCCTCCAATCACACCTACCTCACACTGCACATCAGAAATGCAGCTCAGAAACAGATCTGGGGGCTTCCACTCCAACAGCTAGGGAGCAGACCCTGCCCCTGACAGGACAGTGACAACCAGAGAGCAAAGAGGAGGCCCCGCTCAATATCCAGTGCAGGCTCTGGTCACACCACCAATCACACCTCCTATCAAGGGGATAACGGCCGGCATACACTGAGGAAAGAGGTGGCAGGCATCCATCCATAAAAACAGCCCTCGCACCCCAAATTATTAAACCCACACAGGCTACACAGGGATGATACCACATAAAAACAGCCCTCGCACCCCAAATTATTAAACCCACACAGGCTACACGGGGACGATACCACATAAAAATAGCCTTCCAAGACAACAGTAAATAATTGTTTCTCCTAAACTCATACAGCAAAAGAAATATGACTAAAGTGAAGAAGCAGAGGAACTACTTCCAATTAAAAGATCGAGAGAATTCCCCTGAAAGAACAAACAATGCAACAGACCTCTTCAGTCTAACAGACACCAAGTTCAAAAAGGAGATAATGAAAATACTGAAGGAACTAAGAAAGGCTATTGACAGAAATGCAGATTACTATAAAAAGGAACTAAAAACTATAAGGAGAAGACAAGAAAAATTAGAGAATTCATTAGAAGAGATGAAAGCTGAACTAAAGGCTATGAATAGCAGAATGAATAATGCAGAAGAACAAATAAGTGATCTGGAAGATAGAATAATGGAAATCACCCAGTAAGAAGAGCAGACAGAAACCCAAACGAAAAAAAATTGAAGGAAATATAAGAGACCTATGGGATAATATAAAGCATGCCAATCTATGCATAACAGGGATCCTAGAAAGAGAAGAAAGAGAAAAGGGGATTGAAAATTTATTTGAAGAAATTATGGCTGAAAAATTCCCAAACCTTAAGAAGGAAACATATCCAGATACAGGAAGCACAGAGGGTGGCAAACAAGATAAACCCAAACAGACCTACACCAAGATGTGTTATAATAAAAATGGCAAAAGTTAAAGATAAAGAGAGGATTCTAAAGGCAGCAAGATAAAAACAAAAAGTTAATTACAAGGGAACCCCCATTAGGCTATCAGCTGATTTCTCTACAGAAATGTTGCAGGCCAGAAGGGAGAGGCAAGATACATTCAAAGTCCTGAAAGGGAAAAATCTGCCACCTAGAACACTCCACCCAGCAAAGTTATCATTTAGAATAGAAGGAGAGATAAAGAATTTCTCAGACAAGCAAAAACTAAAAGAATACAGCAATACTAAACCTATACTAAAGGAAATATTGAAAGGTCTTCCCTAATAGAGAAGTAAGAATCTGTAGGAAAGAGGAGGACCTTCAAGATGGCAGAGGAGTAAAACATGGAGATCACCTTCCTTCCCACAAATACATCAAAAATACATCTACATGTGGAACAACTCCTACAGAACACCTACTGAACGATGGCAGAAGACCTCAGACTTCCCCAAAAGCAAGAAACTCCCCACGTACCTGGGTAGGGCAAAAGAAAAAAGAAAAAACAGAGACAAAAGAATAGGGACGGGACCTGCACCTCCGGGAAGGAGCTGTGAAGGAGGAAAAGTTTCCACACACTAGGAAGCCCCTTCACTGGTGGAGACGGGCAGTGAAGCTTCGGAGCCACAGAGGAGAGCGCAGCAACAGGGGTGCAGAGGGCAAAGCGGAGAGATTCCCGCACAGAGGATCGCTGCCGACCAGCACTCACAAGCCTGAGAGGCTTCTCTGCTCACCTGCCAGGGCAGGTGGGGGCATCAGATCCCAGGGAGAGGACTGGGGTTGGCTACGTGAACACAGCCTGAAGGGGGCTAGTGTGCCACAGCTAACCGGGAAGGAGTCCGAGAAAAAGTCTGGACCTGCCTAAGAGTCAAGAGACCATTGTTTCTGGGTGTACGAGAAGAGGGGATTCAGAGCACCACCTAAATGAGCTCCAGAGACAGGCATGAGCCGCGGCTATCAGCGTGGACACCAGAGATGGGCATGAAACGCTAAGGCTGCTACTGCAGCCACCAAGAAGCCTGTGTGCAAGCACAGGTCACTATCCACACCTCCCCTCCCAGGGGCCTGTGCAGCCCGCCACTGCCAGGGTCCCGTGATCCAGGGACAACTTCCCCGGGAGAACACACGGCACGCCTCGGCCACCGCAGGCTCGCCCTGCATTCCCTACTCCTCCCTCTCCCTGGCCTGAGTGAGCCAGAGCCCACTCATCAGCCGCTCCTTTAACCCCCTCCTGTCTGGGCAAAGAACAGATGCCAGAGAGCGCCCTACATGCAGAAGTAGGGCCAAATCCAAAGCTGAACCCCAGGAGCTGTGAGAACAAAGGAGAGAAAGGGAAATTTCTCTGTGCAGCCTCAGGAGCAGCAGATTAAATCCCCACAATCAACTTGAGATACCCTGCATCTGTGGAATACCTGAACAGACAACGAATCATCCCAAAATTGAGGCAGTGGACTTTGGGAGCAACTGTAGACTTGGGGTTTGCTGTATGCACTGACCACTTTCTGATTTTTATATTTATCTTAGTATAGTTTTTAGCGATTGCTATCATTGGTGGACTTCTTTATTGGTTTGGTTGCTCTCTTTTTTTTTATCACTTAAAAAAATTTTTTAATTTTAATAATATTTTTTATTTTAATAATTTTGTATTATTTTATTCATTTATTTTTCTTTCTTTTTTATCTCCCTTTTCTTCTGAGCTGTGTGGCTGACAGGGTCTTGGTGCTCTGGCCAGGTGTCAGGCCTGAGCCTCTGAGGTGGGAGAGCCGAATTCAGGACATTGGACCACCAGAGACCTCCCAGCCCCACATAATATCAATCAGCGAGAGCTCTCCCAGAGATCTCTGTCTCAATGCTAAGACCCAGCTCCACTCAACAACCAGCAAGCTCCAGTGCTGGACAACCTATGCCAAACAACTAGCAAGACAGGAACACAACCCCACCCATTAGCAGAGAGGCTGCCTAAAATCATAGTAAGTTCACAGACACCCCAAAACACACCACCAGACGTGGACCTGCCCACCAGAAAGACAAGATCCGGCCTCATCCACCAGAACACAGGCACCAGTCCCCTCCACCAGGAAGCCTACACAACCCACTGAACCAACCTTACCCACTGGGGGCAGACACCAAAAACAACGGGAACTACGAACCTGCAGCCTGAGAAAAGGAGACCCCAAACACAGTAAGTTAAGCAAAATGAGAAGACAGAGAAACACACAGCAGATGAAGGAGCAAGGTAAAAACCCACCAGACCAAATGAAGAGGAAATAAATAGGCAGGCTACCTGAAAAAGAATTCAGAGTAATGACAGTAAAGATGATCCAAAATCTTGGAAATAGAATGGAGAAAATACAAGAAACGTTTAACAAGGACCCAGAAGAACTAAAGAGCAAACAAACAATGATGAACAACACAATAAATAAAATTAAAAATTCTCTAGAAAGAATCAATAGCAGAATAACTGAGGCAGAAGAATGGATAAGTGACCTGGAGAATAAAATAGTGGAAATAAGTATCACAGAGCAGAATAAAGAAAAAAGAACCAAAAGAATTGAGGACAGTCTACGTCTCAGAGATCTCTGGGACAACATTAAACTCACCAACATTTGAATTACAGGGGTCCCAGAAGAAGAAGAGAAAAAGAAAAGGACTGAGAAAATATTTGAAGAGATTATAGTGAAAATTTCCCTAATACGGGAAAGGAAATAGTCAAGTCCAGGAAGCAGAGAGTCCCATACAGGATAAATCCAAGGAGAAACATGCCAAGACACATATTAATCAAACTATCAAAAATTAAATACAAAGAAAAAAACATTAAAAGCAGCAAGGGAAAAGCAACAAATAACATACAAGGGAATCCCCATAAGGTTAACAGCTGATCTTTCAGCAGAAACTCTGCAAGCCAGAAGGGAGTGGCAGGACATATTTAAAGTGATGAAAAGAGGCTTCCCTGGTGGCACAGTGGTTAAGAATCCGCCCGCCAATGCAGGGAACCCAGGTTCAAGCCCTGGTCCGGGAAGATCCCACATGCCGTGGAGCAACTAAGCCCGTGAGCAACAATTACTGAGCCTGCACTCTAGAGCCCATGCTCCACAGCAAGAGAAGCCACCGCAATGAGAAGCCCACACACCACAATGAAGAGTAACCCCTGCTCGCTGCAACTAGAGAAAGCCCGTGTGCAGCAATGAAGACCAAACACAGCCAAAAATAAAAATAAATAAATTTATTTAAAGTGATGAAAGGGAAAAACCTACAACCAAGATTACTCTACCCGGCAAGGACCTCATTCAGATTCGACAGAGAAATTAAAACCTTTACAAACAAGCAAAAGCTAAGAGAATTCACAACCACCAAACCAGCTTTACAACAAATGCTAAATGAACTTCTCTAGGCAGGAAACACAAGAGAAGGAAAGGACCTACAACAACATACCCAGAACAACTAAGAAAATGGTAATAGGAACATACATGTCGATAACTACCTTAAATGTAAATGGATTAAATGCTCCAAACAAAAGACATAGACTGGCTGAATGGATACAGAAACAAGACCCGTATATATGCTGTCTACAAGAGACCTACTTCAGACCTAGGGGCACATACAGACTGAAAGTGAGGGAATGGAAAAAGATATTCCATGCAAATGGAAATCAAAAGACAGCTGGAGTAGCAATTCTCATATCAGAAAAAATAGACTTTAAAATAAAGACTATTACAACAGACAAAGAAGGACACTACATAACGATCAAGGGATCAATCCAAGAAGAAGATATAACAATTGTAAATATTTATGCACCCAACATAGGAGCACCTCAATACATAAGGCAAATGCAAACAGCCATAAAAGAGGAAATTGTCAGTAACACAATCATAGTAGGGGACTTTAACACCCCACTTTCACCAATGGACAGATCATCCTAAATGAAAATAAATATGGAAACACAAGCTTTAAATGACACATTAAACAAGATGGACTTAATTGACCTTTTATAGGACATTCCATCCAAAAACAACAGAATACACTTTCTTCTCAAGTGCTCATGGAATATTCTCCAGGATAGATCATATCTTGGGTCACATATCAAGCCTTGGTAAATTTAAGAAAACTGAAATCGTATCAAGTATCTTTTCCGACCACAACGCTATGAGACTAGATATCAATTACAGGAAAAAAACTCTAAAAAATACAAACACACAGAGGCTAAACAATACACTACTAAATAACCAAGAGATCACTGAAGAAATCAAAGAGGAAATCAAAAAATACCTAGAAACAAATGACTATGAAAACATGACAACCCAAAACCTATGGGATGCAGCAAAAGCAGTTGTAAGAGGGAAGTTTAGAGCAATACAATCCTACCTCAAGAAACAAGAAAAATCTCAAATAAACAACCTAATGTTACACCTAAAGCAATTAGAGAAAAAAGAACAAAAAAACCCCAAAGTTAGCAGAAGGAAAGAAATCATAAAGATCAGAGCAGATATAAATGAAGAAGAAATGAAGGAAACAGTAGCAAAGATCAATAAAACTAAAAGCTGGTTCTTTGAGAAGAAAAACAAAATTGATAAACCATTAGCCAGACTCATCAAGAAAAAAAGGGAGAGGGCTTCCCTGGTGGCGCAGTGGTTGAGAATCTGCCTGCCAATGCAGGGGACACGGGTTCGAGCCCTGGTCTGGGAAGATCCCACATGCCGCAGAGCGACTAAGCCCGTGAGCCACAATTGCTGAGCCTGCGCGTCTGGAGCCTGTGCTCCGCAACGGGAGAGGCCACGATAGTGAGAGGCCCGCGCACTGCGATGAAGAGTGGCCCCCACTTGCCGCAACTAGAGAAAGCTCTCACACAGAAACGAAGACCCAACACAGCCATAAATTAAATAAATAAATAAATAAATAAAATTTAAAAAAAGAAAAAAAGGGAGAAGACTCAAATCAATAGAATTAGAAATGAGAAAGCATAAGTAACAACTGACACTGCAGAAATACAGAGGATCATGCGAGATTACTACAAGCAACTGTATGCCAATAAAATGGACAACCTGGAAGAAATGGACAAATTCTTAGAAAAGCACAACCTTCTGAGACTGAACCACGAAGAAATAGAAAATATAAACAGACCAATCACAAGCACTGAAATTGAAACTGTGATTAAAAATCTTCCAACAAACAAAAGCCCAGGACCAGATGGCTTCCCAGGCGAATTCTATGGAACATTTAGAGAAGAGCTAACACCTATCCTTCTCAAATTCTTCCAAAATACAGCAGAGGGAGGAACACTCCCAAACTCATTTTACGAGGTCACCATCACCCTGATACCAAAACCACACAAAGATGTCACAAAAAAAGAAAACTACAGGCCAATATCACTGATGAACACAAATGTAAAAATCCTCAACAAAATACTAGCAAAGAGAATCCAACAGCACATTAAAAGGATCACACACCATGATCAAGTGGGGTTTATCCCAGGAATGAAAGGATTCTTCAATATATGCAAATCAATCAATGTGATAAACCATATTAACAAATTGAAGGAGAAAAACCATATGATCATCTCAATAGATGCAGAAAAAGCTTTTATCAACACTGATTTACGATAAAACCCCTCCAGAAAGTAAGCATAGAAAGAACATACCTCAACATAATAAAGGCCATATATGACAAACCCACAGACAACATCGTTCTCAATGGTGAAAAACTGAAACCATTTCCACTAAGATCAGGAACTAGACAAGGTTGCCCACTCTCACCACTATTATTCAACATAGTTTTAGAAGTTTTAGCCACAGCAATCAGAGAAGAAAAAGAAATAAAAGGAATCCAAATTGGAAAAGAAGTAAAACTGTCACTGTTTACAGATAACATGACACTACACATAGAGGATCCTAAAAATGCTACCAGAAAACTACTACAGCTAATCAATGAATTTGGAAAAGTAGCAGGATACAAAATTAATGCACAGAAATCTCTTCCATTCCTATACACTAACGATGAAAAATCTGGAAGAGAAATTAAGGAAACACTCCCATTTACCTTTGCAACAAAAAGAATAAAATACCAAGGAATAAACCTACCTAAATAGACAAAAGACCTGTATGCAGAAAACTATAAGGCACTGATGAAAGAAATTAAAGAGGATACAAAGAGATGGAGAGATATACCATGTTCTTGGATTGGAAGAATCAACATTGTGAAAACGATTATACTACCCAAAGCAATCTACAGATTCAATGCAATCCCTATCAAACTACCAATGGCAATTTTCACAGAATTAGAACAAAAAATTGCACAATTCGTATGGGAACACAAAAGACCCCGAATAGCCAAAGCAATCTTAAGAAAGAAAAATGGAGCTGGAGGAATCAGGCTCCCTGACTTCAGACTATACTACAAAGCTACAGTAATCAAGACAGTATGGTACTGACACAAAAACAGAAATATTGATCAATGGAACAGGATAGAAAGTGCAGAGATAAACCTACACACATATTGTCACCTTATCTTTGATAAAGGAGGCAAGAATATACAATGGAGAAAAGACAGCCTCTTCAAAAAGTGGTGCTGGGAAAACTGGACAGCTTCATGTAAAAGAATGAAATTAGAACACTCCCTAACACCACACACAAAAATAAACTCAAAATGGATTAAAGACCTAAATGTAATGCCAGACGCTATAAAACTCTTAGAGGAAAACATAGGGAGAACACTCTGTGACATAAGTCACAGCAAGATCCTTTTTACCCACCTCCTAGAGAAAGGGAAATAAAAACAAAAATAAACAAATGGGACCTAATGAAACTTCAAAGCTTTTGCACAGCAAAGGAAACCATAAACAAGATGAAAAGACAACCCTCAGAATGGGAGAAAATATTTGCAAACGAAGCAACTGACAAAGGTTTAATCTCCAAAATATACAAGCAGCTAATAAATAGCAAATAAACAGAAAGTCAGGGAGATGGGAGAAAAGAACAAAATACAAAATCACAAAAGCCTAGTGAGAAGAGTTTTAGGAAGGAAGAGGTCACAAGTTTCAAATTTCTACAGCAAGGTCTTGAATGTTGATGATAATGTTGATAATAAGAAATAAACATTAAAGGTACAGAATACAGAATTTGTAATTTTAGCAAGTTCCTTAAGTTTAATTACCTTACATATTTATTTAATAAATGCTAGACTGAATGAGATAGTATTCATTCAAGAATATACCAAGAATTATTAAAACAAAACACACACAACAAACACAGACATCTTGAGCTACTATGTTCAAGGGTTACAGTTCAAATTCCTAGGCACGAATCATCTCTGAAAATGCTGCAGGGCCAGTGGAAGCATATTTAAGAAACTATAGAATACAAAAGCAAAATTCTCCCAATAAAGGGCCAAGAAACAAACTCTGACTGAGGACTAAAGCACTAGGTTAATCTGATCTATTTCTATCACTGAAAATGTTAACATAACAGAGTTGATACTTGCCTCCACTTCAGCCATGAATGCCTCTAAGGGATCATCATCGCTGTCAGAATCTACTGGCTTGGAATGGAACTGCTGGCGGGTAGGTGAGTTTTCAGCAGGAATGTAAGGTAAATCAACATTGCTAGAATCTTCTTCCTCATCTTCAAAATATCTGAAAATTAAGATGCATGATTGATAGAGTGAATGTTTAATTTGGGGTCAGGTGAATCTTTCATTTAACACAAATTTTTATTTAAGTATATGTTACTATTAAGAGATTTTAGTCCTTTGGCTTAGGACCTAATTATTAAATTATCACTTAATACATGCCAAATTCTAATACTGCAAAAAAAAAAATCACAGCAGAGTCTCCATTTCAATAGTGTCTGTTAAAAATCACATTTCCAGTTCTCTCAAAAGGGATGAGTTTTCAGTACAAATTTAGTGTATCATTGTTGAATAGATATAGCAAATATTAAAGTGTATGCCATGGAAAAAATTACTTTGTATGAAATATTATAAAGCTAGTTTATTCTTCATAATCCTTAAAGAAATTTTGAGATATATTCATAAGGCTAGAGACTTTCTTCAGAAGTTCTGGGCTGTTTTCTGAGAACCAACAGAAAACTTCTAAAATTAAAAATAAATGTTCAGGAATATAGCCAATATTTTATAATAACTATAAATAGAGTGTAACCTTTAAAATTTGTGAATCACTATGTCGTACACTTGAAACTTATATAACATTGTACATCAACTATACTTAAAAAAAAAAAAAACAGTAAAAAAAAAAAAAAGTTCAATCCAAAATCCTCACCATACTATGTAAGTATTCAGAAAAGAATTTCAACATCTGGAAAAACTATCACTTTCCCTCTAACAAATATCCCAGAAAAGAATATCTATATCGCTATCAACTAAAACAAAACAAAAACATTGTTTAGATCTTACCTCAGAATTAAATGAAATAGTAATACAACCAAATATTAATTTAAAGAAATCACAACTACAGCTTAAACTTTTATGGCCTTTCAAGTCTTCATTTTAAAAGCTCTAACCACTGTTATGTGCTACACACACACATAAATGCATATTCATTTATATGGTAGTTTCATTTAATGTATCATTTAAAAGTATCTCTGAGCTGGTAAACTGTTCTCTAGAATAATGATCCTTGACTTTGCTGAATCTTAAACACTTACTTCTGTATTTAATTGCTAAACAACATACCAACTTTTTAAAATGCTGCTGTGTACTTTAAAAACTCTGATCTTGAGGGTTTTTTTAACTAAAAAAAAAAACCTCAAGCAGTGTCACAACCAGGTTGGAAGTAATAGCAATACAAGATTTCTTCAGACTTGGCAAAGAGAGAAGTTATAATCTATAAGGAATTAGAGCTCAAACTTTCAAGCCCCAGCTTTTTAACAATCACCTTCTTAGATATCAAGTTAAAAAAGGTAACCGGTAAATATGTTTCCTGAGAACTGTGGGCAAAAATCTGAGCAGATTTTCCTACCACTATAAGATGTTACAACATAACAGTTTTAAGGACTTGGGTGTTGAGCCAAACTATGCCTCTGCCAGTTCTGACAATTGCCTGTGTTTCCAAAACAACTTATATGGTGTAAACAGAAAACTTCAGTAAAGACCATCAAAAGCCATGTGAATTATTTAAAACTCTTCAGCCACATTTAGGTTTAAATGGCCTCAAATCCTTTTTGGAACAAGCAAAAGTGAAGGACCACAAAAGTATACTCCTTATGAATGAGTAAACTTAACAATTTAACTTGTTAGGAACAATGCAATCCAGTGAGATAACTAATTTAAGAAGTCATATTATTATTTGAGAAACAAATGGTTTCTTTGCTTCAATTTCTGTTGATGGAATGAATACCTCAAAGCCTAACCTTTGCTAAATTACCAGGTATTACCACTTACGCATTTTCTTCATCAAAGTTGGCCCGTTTAGAACCAATTTTGTAGAAGGAAGGGAGCTGTGGTGGAGCCGACTTTCCAAATCCAGAAGAGCTGGTTGCCCCAAAGGCACTATGGGACTGCTGTGGGAGTTTTGGTTCCTCCTTCTTTCCCGCACTAATGGCGAAACCTCCAAAGCCAAATCCCCTCTTAGTGCCAGGGCCACCTTTATTCCAGTTCATGGTGTCAATGACTGATCTGTTAGGAACAAGAGACACTCACATAAATTTAACTTTATAAACAGCCCACTGATTTTTATGTCAGTTCCAACCTTTGCCTCTCAATTAAAATTTTAACTTCGGTACAGCAAAGACTGGCACAACACTATAAATCAACTATATTTCAATTAAAAAAATTTAACTGTGCACTTCAGATATGCAATACGCTAACCTCAATGAAATGGTCACATTTTCTGAAACACTGAAGAAATTGTTATTTCTTTTGTTGAGATCTCAATCTGAACAGGAATGCAGTATTTAATACCATACCCTTCAAAAGGATTTGATAGCTCGTTTAACATCTTATTCAGTTTGCCTATTGTTAAGAATTACAAAGAAATTTCCTAAGCACTGATCAAATGGGTTTAAAAACACCTTATCTCTTGTAAGTCTTGGTTCCAAAAAACCTATTTTTAATGACACAAGTTACCTACGTTTTATAGAACAGCAGAAAACTCAGAATGCGAAAAGGAACAAAATAAAACTACCTGAAATTCCTCTCTCAGATATGCAATTTCGTTGATATCTTTTGCTTTTTTTTCTACGCATATGTGTATACACACACACACCCCATTTAAAATCAAAACTGAAACCATACTGTACAAATTGTTTTAGTTACTGATTTTTTTTAAATAAATTTATTTATTTATTTTTTGTTTATTTATTTTTGGCTGCGTTGGGTCTTCATTGCTGCGTGTGGGCCTTCTCTAGTTGCAGACAGCGGAGGTTACTCTTCGTTGCGGGGCGCGGGCCTCTCATGGCGGTGGGCTCTCTTGTTGCAGAACACGGGCTCTAGGCACACAGGCTCAGCAGTTGTGGCACACGGGCTCAGCAGTTGTGGCTCGCGGGCTCTAGAGCGCAGGCTCAGTAGTTGTGGCGCACGGGCTCAGTTGCTCCGCGGCATGTGGGATCCTCCCAGACCAGGGCTCAAACCCGTGTCCCCTGCATTAGCAGGAGGATTCCTAACCACTGCGCCACCAGGGAAGCCCTAGTTACTGACTTCTTCACATTATAATATACATGAACATCTTTAAATGTCAATAAATATATTTCTCCACTTCTGTTTTTTTAAAGTTGTAAAACATATCATGTATCTTTGTGCATACTCTTAATTATTTCCTTAGGATCAATTTTTTTAAATGCAATTGCTTAACAAATGGGAATGTGCATTCTAAGTTTTGCATTTACTGAAAAGTGTCCATTATACACTGAGTAATATGACAAGGGCATAAAACAAGGTGGGTGGTATGATTCAATGTAATTCAATGTAAAAGCATGTTTTGCATGTACAGAAATAGCTGGAGGGCTGCTTATGAAAATCTTAATAGCAGCTATTTGATTTTTACTTTTTTCTTTGTTTTAAAGTTTACCATTAATAAGAAAAGTTTAAATGTTTATAATAGACTCTGAAGCCAACGTGAACAGAGTTCCAAAAACTGCTTTTTACATGGCATCGTTGAAGGGACCAGGAACAGGAACAACACACTCTACTTTTCTGGTTCTATGCCCCTCCCCCATATGTAACCTATAGGTTTTGTTTTAACTGCTATTATATAGCACTTAGTTCAGTCTGTTTAGTATTAAATTTGATTTATGCCATGTCACCCTCTGCCCTTAGTTCCAGGTAGGGACTGTCTTTACCCATTTTGGACTTTGCATAAAAGTTATTCGTGGCTAGAATAAGCACTTTATAAGTAATAGTTTACTTACACTTAATTTAGACCATCTCCTGCCTTCTTCAGGAATCCCTTAAGGGGAATCAACATAATTCTAGTGAGATGAGATTTAGTAAGAGTATTTACAAGCCAGAAAATTTTAGCATCTGATAGTATTGTTTAACCAATCTGTGAGCCTGGCTTTCCAAGAGCTGTTCCTAAGCAACAAAGACGATGGATTCTGAATTTTAACCTTTTTCCTAGTGTATATAATGCATAATAAGAGGCTAGTAATAAATAAGCCATTGAAGTCAGAAGGTAGGCAAAGGAAGGAAGGAAAAAAAACCACCCTTGGTAGATTTTAAGAATTACATTAACAGGGACTTCCCTGGTGGCGCAGTGGTTAAGAATCCACCTGCCAACGCAGGGGACACGGGTTCGAGCCCTGGTCCGGGAAGATCCCACATGCCACGGAGCAACTAAGCCTGTGAGCCACAACTACAGAGCCTGCGCTCTAGAGCCCGCGAGCCACAACTACTGAAGCCCACGCGCCACAACTACTGAAGCCCATGTGCCTAGAGCCCGTGCTCTGCAACAAAGAGAAGCCACCGCAATGAGAAGCCCGCACACCGCAGCAAAGAGTAGCCCCCGCTCGCTGCAACTAGAGAAAGCCTGTGTGCAGCAACGAAGACCCAACGCAGCCAAAAATAAATAAATTTATTTAAAAAAAAAAAAGAATTACATTAACAACCTCCTAGCAGGAAGACTTTCAATGGTTTATCAAAAGCTTGCCGAGGAAGGTCAGGCAATGCATTGGGTGCTGGGCATTTATAGATAAAAGATACAGTCCCATTCTCAAGGAGTTCACAGTGTAGTTTTAGCCAGCTTTAAAAAAAAAAAAAATGTATTCTAATAGAGGTACTGCACAAAGTGCATTTATTGATGGCCCAGGAGAAGGGTACCCAACCTATGATGAATTGGGGACAAGGCAGTTTTTCTGGAGATGACACTGGCGTTAACTTTTTAAATCTGAAGAGGCATTAGATCAGAGAAGAAGTGTCAGGAGAGGGAATTTTAGATAGAAGGCACTGTAAGTGCTACCACAGAGAACTGGAAATATTTCAGTGCAGCTAGAGTTCTGTAGGACATTTGGGAAAGTTGCAGGGCACATGTTCAGAAAGACAAGCAGGGTCCAGATGAACAGTTTAGTATACTACATTAAGAACACACCATACAGCCTTCCCTGGTGGCGCAGTGGTTGAGAATCTGCCTGCCAATGCAGGGGACACGGGTTCGAGCCCTGGTCTGGGAAGATCCCACATGCCGCGGAGCAACTAGGCCCGTGAGCCACAACTACTGAGCCTGCGCATCTGGAGCCTGTGCTCCGCAATGAGAGAGGCCGCGATAATGAGAGGCCCGCGCACCGCGATGAAGAGTGGCCCCCACTTGCCACAACTAGAGAAAGCCCTCGCACAGAAACGAAGACCCAACACAGCCATAAATAAAATAAATAAATAAATAAAAAATAAACCCAAAGTTTAAAAAAAAAAAAAAGAACACACCATACAAAACTATAGTCTGCCAGTTATAAGGAATTAATTTTAAGCAAAAAAAGGACATGTTTCAGATCAGTATTTTAGAATGATTCAATGAGAGATAGCAGGAAAAGTTGGACACAAGGCAAGTGGTTAGGACATTATAAAAATACAAATGTAAAGTGACAAGTTACTGAACAACTAAGGAAGTGGCTATAAGGAAGGAGAAGGGGGGTTGTAGATCTGAGTTGTTAACTTAGGTATCTATGAGGAAGAATCAACTGGGGTAACCAAATTAGACGTGGGAGCTAAGGAGGAATGAAGAGTCTAGAATAACTCTGGAAGTTTCTGGCTTTTACAGATTGGGTGAATGGTGGTGCCATTAATAGAGATGGAAACCTAGAAAAGCCAGGCATGGAGAAGCAGGTAGAAAGTGAGATCAGTTCAGTACCTATGGGAGAGCTAAGGACAGCTGGCAAGTAAGGTCTGTAACTGCAGAGAGAGATCTGTGATGGGGCTATAGATTTGATATGAGACATTTGCATCTGAGGTTACTGATGTAGATAAGCTAGCAGAGAGAGGGCCAGAGAGTGAGAAAAGGGGTGAGACAATCATAGTGTAGGTCAATATTTAGGAATGGGCAAGGGAAGAGAAACTCACGTGGAAACTTGAGGACGAACAAAGAGGAAGGGAGGATAGCAGAGAATACAGTGACACAGATGGTGAGACAAGTTTTACAGGCAGAAAGAAATGTCCAGTGTTAAAAACTAAAAAGAAGACAGGTGAGATAAGAAGTAAAAAGCCTCCGTTGAAGCAGTGGGGGCAGGGTTAAGGAATGATTGGTAAGTGGTAGAGGATGAAGACTAGGCCACGAGGAGTGCAGATTACTTCCTAGGCTGTTTACCAACGACAGAAAGGAGAGCATGAGGTGTTAACTAGAGGAATTTCCTTTAAGGAAGAAATGTAAGCATGTTTATATGCTAAAAAGGAAAAGCCAACAAAGAGAAAAACTAAAGATTTAGGATGACAGGAAAAATCATAGGAACAAGGCGTTGCAGAGACCTGAAGAGACAAGATCGAAACCTTTAATAAGGAGTAAGTAACTCTTCCCCCTAGACTGAGGATAGAAGAAAAGGATGGGCATAAATTAATCCTACTAAATAATAAAGGGTTCAAATTACAAAAGAAATAAATCAAATAATTCTTTTTAAAAATTCAACTTCTGCCACAAACAGGCAAGCAGTGTGACTTTAGGTGGGTGAGAATT
Source organism: Balaenoptera musculus (assembly GCF_009873245.2). Lineage (NCBI taxonomy): Eukaryota > Metazoa > Chordata > Mammalia > Artiodactyla > Balaenopteridae > Balaenoptera > Balaenoptera musculus. The sequence continues at coordinate 14,959,223 of NC_045804.1, forward strand.
GCTTAATGGTTTAGAGACATAAGACGCAAAATATGCAATACTGTTTTCTTTAACTCTTCGGAGATTTGGGTCAGCCAAAAGACTGAGAACACTTAAGTGCCCCCAAGCCTTACACTAGTGTGATCTAGGTCACACTGCCCATGTTCCCTAATTAATTGCCTCTAGCAAGGCCAAATAACTGTGCTATCTATACTCCACTGACTAGAATGTCAGCTCCACGAGGGCAGGGACTTTGCCTGTTTTGTCCAACGTAGAATCCTTAGTGCCTAGTGCATACAGTACTCAAAAAATTTTATGTTGCATGAATAAGCATCATGCGTTCAGGCTCTTCAAAATTCATCCCAGTATTTGTGAAAACCATCATCTCCCGTTATTACAAACCTTGCTATCTAGCCAACCAGTCGTCCTGATTAAATCTAAGCCAGATCATCCTCAGTGCACCACTAATTCTTACTTTCTTGACAACAGTTTTTCCTACTATTAGTCCATGTATATGGCTACAGATCCTTGACAATCAGAGGTTTGAGGGGCTGTAGCTGATATAAGAAGCACAAGATGGCCAACCTAATCTCTATTTGGTTTTATGATGTTCAAAGAAAAAGAAAAAATGAACCCTCCTCTGCTTAAGCTATTGAGGCTATTAAAATTAATTTTCAATCTCTAAGCAAACATTGTTTGGAGAAGAGACATCCATTAAACAGTTAATAAGACAGTCAAAACATAGTGAGGATATTAAAAAACTAACTGTAGTCCTTCTATTCGTGGGTCTCCTCAAAGCTCCCTTTATTTAGTCTTGACACACACACACACACACACCCCCCCACCCTGAGCCTTTTCTCAGGTTATAATATGCCTGGTACATCCTTCCCACAAGCTGGCAAACTCATATCAAATAGCTCTGAAACTTCACCTCTGCCTCCATAAACACTTCTCAAATTGATGACAGAAAAGGTGAAAAATCACCACATGGCTTCCGACACCCAGGTAAAGCTCACAGACTTCATTAAAAACAACAACCAGCAACAAAAACAACCCAATTTTAAAAATGGGCAAAGGACTTGACATTTCTCCAAAGATATACAAATGGCCAATAAGTATATGAAAAAATGCTCAACATCACTAATCATTTGGGAAATGCAAATCAAAACTGTATCACCTCATACTCATTAGGATAGCTATTATTAAAAAAAAACAAACAAACAAAAAAAGGGCTTCCCTGGTGGTGCAGTGGTTAAGAATCCACCTGCCAATGCAGGGGACACGGGCTCAAGCCCTGGTCCGGGAAGATCCCGCATGCCTCGGAGCAACCAAGCCCATGCGCCACAACTACTGAGCCTGCGCTCTAGAGCCCGTGAGCCACAACTACTGAGCCCGTGCACCACAACTACTGAAGCCCGCGTGCCGCCTAGAGCCTGTGCTCTGCAACAAAGAGAAGCCACCACAATGAGAAGCCTGCGCACCACAAGGAAGAGTAGCCCCCGCTCGCCGCAACTAGAGAAAGCCCGCGTGCAGCAACGAAGACCCAACGCAGCCATAAATAAATAAAGAAAGTAAGAAAGAAAGAAAGAAACCTACACAACACAAAATAACAAGTCTTGGCAAGGATGTGGAGAAACCAGAACCCTTGCACACTGCTGGTAGGAATATAAAATGGTTCAGCTGCTGTGGAAGACAGTACGGTGGCTCCTCAAAAAATTAACCATAGAACTACCATATGATACAGCATTTCCTCTTATTAAGTATAGACCCAAAAGAACTGAAAGCAGAGACAGACATTTGTACACCCATGTTCGTAGTAGCATTATTCACCATAGCCAAAAGGTGGAAGCAATCCAAGTGTCCACAGATGGATGGGTAAACTAAATGTGGTGAGATAAATATACAGCAGTAGTATTCAGCCTTGAAAAGGGGGACAATTCTGACAGATGCTACAACATGGATGAGCCTTGAGGACATCATGTTAAGGAAATAAGCCAGTCACAAAAGGACAAATACTGTATGATTCCACTTATATGAGGTACCTAGAGTAGTAAATTCAGAGACAGAAAGTAGAAGGGTGGTTGCCAGGGATTGGGGGATGGGGGGATGGGGAGTTACTGCTTAATGGGGAGACGGTTTCAGTTTTACAAGATGAAGTGTTCTGTGGACACTATGGTGGTGATGGTAGCAAAACAATGTGGATGTACTTAATGCCCCTGAACTGCCCACTTAAAAATGGTTAAGTTTTTTTACGTGTATTTTACCAGTTAAAAAAAACCTTGAAAATCAAAGAATCAGAATTCCACTTGCACATGTATTTTTAGATTATTATTTTATCCAGTTTATGAGGGAGAATGATGCTGTCTAGACCTCAGTTTCTACTCTGAAATGCAAACATACTTGTGAAATTTGTTATATTTTTTCTTTAAAAATAGTGCTTTTTAAAATAAAACATCCAATCTGAAAAGAATTAGCTGTATAATAGAACCATAAACAAAATGTATAAGCATTTGCTTTAAAGAGAACAACCTGAGTTGGGTCTTAGAAATAACAAACATTGTTTTATATAGAGCAATAACCACTTTTTGCTATGTGCCCAGTACTGAGGGATAACACCTCTCCTTTCCCATAATCTATAAAAGGCGACTCTATGTGGTAAAGTATTAAATGAAGTATAGTGGGTCAGAAATAAATAGTGAAAAGAGAAAATGAATTTCCATCTTTTTTCGCCAGGTGTTTGTTAATACAGTGGAACTAGGGAAAGTCACACTCAAGGGAGCCGAGCACTCAGAGGCTCCGCAAAACCTTCTCCCAGGTACCTCCAGGCCCTGGCCCCAAACCTCCCGGCAATACATTTCTGACCCTGTCGTTCCCTTCAACAGCTCTCCACAGGTACTCAATCAGGCTGCAATGAGGCTCTCCATTGTGGCAAGAACTACTTTACATGCACTTTGGTGAATGCTCTTCCCTCTACCTGTATTCCCTCCCCACCAAATCTCTCACTATACCTACCATAGTCCTATCCTTCAAAGCCTATCTCAAATACCAACTCGTGGAACTATGACATGAAGATGATTCCCCAAGAGAAGTGGTATCTCCTTCCTCAAACTCCCTTTCTAGTCTTAAAACACCCAACATCTATTCATAACTATTTGTATTCTTGTTTTATCTCTCCAACTCCATGTTACAAGTTCTATGGCTAAAATAGCAGGCTTATTCACTTTCTTCTCTTTTGTTTTCCAGAGAATACACTCATTATTCATGTTTATTCAATATATAAGGGTACCCAGGGCGACTTACAACTTGGCCAAAGAGAAAAATTAAAGATAGCTGAAGTACCTGCTTGGTACTGTTTTAGGCGCTAAAATGTCGTGATTTAGCAGAAAATCATAACAGCATAGTAAAGTAGTACAGACTATGGAGCCAAGCTGACTGTGTTTAAACACTGGCTTTGCCACTAACTTGATGTGAACCTCATGGAAGTTACTCAGATTGTTTGGCCTTAGTCTCTTCATCTGTAACATGGTGAGACTATCACCTACTTCACAAGGTTGGTGTGAAAAACTGAATTCATACCCAGAAATACACTTAGAACAAAGCTTGCCAAATAGTGCACAATATGTATTAGCTGTCATGTTTATCATCATTATTTTTTCTCCAAAAATCAATCTCTCCATTGGTAAATGGAGAATATCAAGCTAGACTTCTCAGGTTTCTTTCAACTCAGGGATTCCATACATCAGTGTCACATGACACTGAAGATGCCAGAGATCACTATGAGCTGACAAATGGGGACAGGCTTCATAAGAGAGCTAGAACCCAGAAAATGGAGTTTTCTATACAGAAAGATGTAAGCTGAGTAGAGAAGTGTGAAGGAAGAAGACATTCTAGGGAGGAAAGCTAGAAATAGCAGTCTAGGAAGTCAGAATAAGTTGGAACATAAGGAAGATAATTTGGGGAGAGTTTTGGACAATCAAATAAGATATGATCTAAATGACTTTAAAAATAATGGACTAAAAACAACTGATTATAAAACTACTTTATCACTTGTGTCTTGGGAGAGGAAAGATTTCTAGTGACAGCTGACCACCATCCACTCTAATAATCTGCCCTGAGAATAACTCACACACTATAAATCTGTCGGTTCTTTAACAAGAATCTGTTCAAAACCCAAGAATTTCAACACATTCTTCTAAAGCCAAATACAAGTAAATGCTGGATTACATTTATTTTAAAAGCATGTCTCTTCTCTCTGCTGGCTTAAAGAAGCTAAGAGCTGATTACGTAAAGATTTGATAAAACTAAAATATAAAGAACTGTACTGTTCCACAAATTACACTAAATTATTACAATGTAAGTCAGTTCTTACCATTTCTCTGCTCAAAACCCTCAGACAGTTCCCACCTCAGGCAGAAGAAAAATGAAATCTTCACAACAGCCTAAAAGGTCCTGGTTGTTCTGTGCTTCCCCCCACCCGCACCCCCCATCCCTGCAGTTCTTCCCTGACCTTATCTCCTACCACTCCCTCCTTTGCTCACAGAGCTCCAAGCATGTTGGTCTTCTAACTGTTCCTCTAACAGGCCAGCATTGTCCTCTGCAAGGTCTTTTTACTTGCTGTTCCCTCTGCCTGGAATGATCATTCCTCCAGAAACTAGCTGGGGTCACTCCCTCACCTCCTTCTAGTTGCTTAAGTATCAGCTTGTATGTAAATACTTCGCTGACCAAGCTATTCCAAAATGCAACACCTCCCCTTCCCTCTTTGCAGCTTTATTTTTTTACCTAAGGCATTAATTATCTTCTAACATACAGTATAATTTATATACGTGTTTTCTGTCTCTCTTTCCCTCACTAGAAAGTAAGTTTCATGAAGGCCGGGGTCACACACCTAGAACAGTGGTAGGGAACAGGCACACAGAAGGTATCAACAAAAATACTTCCTGAGTGAATGAATTGCAGATTAGGCCATATAATGCCCCTTCTGGGTACAGGAAAATACAACATACATTTTTGTCCTCCACCGCTTAAAGTCTAAAAATTAATTTTGGTATGAAAGACTTACTGCCCACCTTCCACTGGGCCTGGCTCTGGAAAGTTAAAGTGAATTAAAGCAGAATCTCTGCTCTTTAGGAGTTCGGGGGTGTGTATACAGGGGACAATAGATATACAAAGATCATTTACAAAAAACAATATGTATGGGAAGCCAGAGGAATGTGAATGACTGCCCAAGGGAGTGAGGGGCAAAGCTTCCACTAAGGTGATAAAGAAGCTATGATTCCCCCAAACTCTCGACTAGTACGACTGTTCTTCCTTATATTATTGGTGCGTATGCTTGCAACTCCATATAAATTATTTACCCACATCAGATAGGCTCCTAAGTAGGCCGCAAAAAAGTTTGTGTGACGATGGTGATGCTAATCACGGATGTACTCAAAGCTACACCAAGATCACCGACTATGTCTTTTACTGTCTTCAGATTTGGCAACTTTTCCCTATCAGGTCCCCCGACTTGGAGACTAGCATCTGCTAACTGCTGCTGGCTTGGGTCAGAATCCTCCCCGCAGGTATCCCTCACCCGGAGCCCAGCACCCTGCAAATCCCTTCCCTTGCAGGGCGGGCGGCCGGGAGAGCGCCGCCTCCGGAACGCCGCCAACTGGGCCTCGTTAAGAGCTGCGGGAGAAGCGGGAGCCGTGGGAGGGCGACGAGGTTCGGAAGGGCCCCTCGAGGCTTCAGTCACGCACTCCTACTCCTCCCCAGCCCCCTGCGCCTCGGCTTCCCCGAGGCTCCGCCGACTCTTTGTTAAGAGAGGCCGCGGTTCCCTGGCCCTCGCTAGGCCCCGCAGTTGCCTTGCGGTGCCCCCAGGGGGTTACGGCCCCGCGTCCAGACCCACCTCGCACAAACCTGCTGCTGCGGCTGCAGAGGCAGCTACTACTACCGCCGACGCGAAGAAAATCCCACGGCCCGAAGTACGACCGGTCCAGACCCCGTCCCGCCGCGCTCCTCCCTCTCCGCCCCCTTCTTCGCCGCCGCCGCCTCCGCCGCCTCTCGGCCCGTCGCTGACGGGGGGAAGGGGAACAAAACCGGACATGCGCAGAGCAGAGCGCGGGCCGAAGGGCGGAGCCTGATCTACGGCTCCCGGAAGGCGCCGCGGGCTCCGGGCCCTAAAGCTCCGGAATGCCTCACAGACACCTCAGACACCTAACAGGCACTACTGCTGGATGAGGAGTGTTCATGGCCCGTTTAGGAAGTGGGCCTGGAAGTGAAGAAAGTAGCAGTGACGGGGAGCCGCCAAAAAAATCCCAAGAAAGGGGCTCGGGTGGAAACCACATGTACATAAAATTGTCGATCCTCTAAAGTCCGCTCCTTTGCAAATGCGACCAGGGCAAGATTTCCCCGCGTGCCTCTGGCCACGTGGTCCGTAGAGCATGGCGAATTTTAGCTTCCGGAGCACGGGTTCAGCGTGATGACAACTTGACTGAACCCTAGTGGAGAGCACAGGGATAGGCGCGGGCAGTTCCGGCCCAGGGGCCGGGCTTATGTAACCCTCCCAGCTACCACACCTCGCCTCAGCTGGGCGGGGGAGGAGGAGGTCTCGCTCGGCCCTCTGAGCTGTGTCCCGCCCCCGCGCCGTGCGCAGGCGCGGACGGGCCGCACGCATTCTACATAACGGCTGGCGGAGGTTACGTGAAGAGTGGTGCGGCGTGACTGAGCTACCTGGTCCGGCTGTGTCCTAGAGGCGTCGAGGGCAGTGAAACCGCAGTGACCCGGCAGGCGGTGGCCGGCCCGAGAGGCAGGCAGGGTAAGGCGGCAGCCGCAGGAGCGCTGGTCCGGGTTCTAGCCCTCCGTACAGGTAGGGAGCGGGCCGTGACGCGCTAGTCGGTGGCGTCGGGCTGGGCCGAGCGGTGACGCTGAGTTGCGTGGCCTAACCAGGTCCCTTTTCCCACCCCATCCCCTAAGTCCAGCCTATGGTGACATGCCTCGGTCCCCGCGCCTTCTCGCCTTTCCCGACTTTCTTAAAAACAAACCAGACTGTCCACCCCAGGGCCCATTTTCTGTTGGGAGTTCTGTTCGGGGTTGGAGTGACTTTTAACGGTTTTTGGGAACTTCCAGAACTGTGAGCAAATGCCAACCCGCAGAGCAAAGTTAGAGCAAGCCCACAGCGTGCCAGCAGGAAGAATGCAGCGTAGAATTGATTCTCCTTGCTGGGGAAAGACTAGACCCCGCAGGCTTAACAGAAGCAGCAACCTCTGTGGTCCGTCTTCTCTGAAGGTTTCTAACATGACATGTTTTTATCCACCATGTGTAAGGAGACAGGAGAGTGTCTCCATGATCTCCAGAAGCCTCAGGGTCTGGCCATTGTCAGAAAGGCCTACTCTAAAATGCCAACAAGGAATGATTCCTGCACTTAGTCCCCTTCCCTTTTTAAGTCCAGACCCAATCGCTGCGACTGCCAGGTGAGCTAGCAGAAGAAATCAGACCAGACTTGTTAGTGCTGGGGTGCCCTGCCCCAGGAGTCTCAGGACTGCCTCTCAGGCAGGGAGTTGTGCGTTTGAGAAATGAGTTGACAGGTGCACCAGACAGACTTCTGGGAAGGAAGGCCAAGGCACAGATGGCTTGGATAATTTTAACCTAAATACCCTTAAAGGAGCTCTGTTACAGGGCTGAGTTAACTTAGGAGTGCTTCTGTGGTGTGAACGTTCTAAGTGAAAATTCACTTTGAAATGACCAGACCTTTTGTCAGGGAGTTAATCAAGTTGACTGTGCCAGTGTTAACCTTTATTTGCTTCTATTTGAAAAAGTTTAAAACTGAGATCTGAAAGAGAAACACTAAAAATGAGGTATTTTTACACCTTAAAGGGCGTTCATAAGGCACAGTGGAAGGAAGTAATGGGAACTGCTATTTATTGAGTATCTTCTGTGTGCCAAGCACGTATCTCTTGTAATATCCACTACAGCCCTGTGAGGCAAGTAGTGAATGACTATGCCTTTTTTTGTATGTGGGGAACAGGGGTTTAAGTAATTAGCCCAATATCATATGGCTGGCAAACGGTAGAGCTGATGTTTTAAACCAAACCTAACTCCACCAACATATGTGCTCCTTTTCGTATTTCTTCCACTTTTGACTATGAAGCTAAGGGTGTTTGGAGACACATCACGAGCCTCTTTGAGGGTGTTGTCAAGAGGGCAGCTATGTTTTCCCATAAATGTCCCCTGCTGCTAACCTCAAAGATCAAATATTGGAAAGGATATAATATTGGCCTATCCTTGGTGGCATTTCTCAAATCATTTGTGCCTTTCAAAATTTATGAACTTTGTCCAATTTTAAGAACATTTCTTGAGCAGCCGTGAGTTGCAAGGCATTGGGCAGTAGCCTTTGATATTGAGCCAATTTCCTTTATGAATTTATGGTGTTGTAAATATGAGATATAGAATATTCACTATACCAGAGCACCTTGAGAGATCAGTATTGGGTTGGCCAAAAAGTTCTTTCAGTTAGTGAATATGTTGTTCAATAAAGTTCTTCATGAAAGTGAAAAATGTGTCTTTTTTGAACTTAAAACCGAACGAACTTTTTGGCCAATCCAATACATACTCCCTTTTGCCACCCATTCACTCTGTTAGTACTCAGCTCCCTGCATCCTGGCTTTCATACTTACCACTTCCTTGCAGTTGCCAATAATGATTTCCTTATTAACATTGGGAAATTTTTGGTCCATATTTTACTTGAACTTTCTGCAGCAATTGAAACCGAGCTGTTTCCTTCTTAGAAATATGCTTCTCCTTTGACTTCTGTGCTACCACTTTGACCAGAGTCTCTTTTTCTTTAACCATTCCTTAGTTTCCCATTCCAGTTCTCCCTATTATGCACAACTCTTAGCTGTTATGATTTGTTTCAAGACTTTTTGGTGCTTTTTTTTTTTTTAAACCTAACTCTTAATACTCCCTGGGGATCTCTTTCATTCTCACACCATCTCTATTTCCAGCTTAGGCGCGTATCCTGAACTCCAGGCTTATACTTCAAATGCTTCCTTTTCTCCTTTTGTAAAATAGGTTATAATACCTTTTAGGATATTGTGAAAATTAAGAGATAAATGTTAATCATCTGACATACTGCTTGAAAACACTTCAGACTTTTCAACAAGTATTAAATTTAATTTATTGCCTTCCCCCAATTTTTTCGCTCCTTTATTGTTTTTTATCTCAAGGATGACTTTGTCCAGCTGTTAATCAAGCCAAAACTTGGAATCACCCCAGATCTTCCTTTCCCACATTCCTTATATTCAGTCACTTTATGCTGACAAATATAATCCTTAATACCTGTCAAATCTGTTTTCCTGTTCATTCGCAATACCACTGCCAGTTCGGTCGTGTTTTAGCTCCTAATTATCTCAGCCACTTGCTGTTTTTCCCACCTCAGGTGCCCTTCTCTAATTCACCCTCTGTATGAGCTGTTAGGGTTAAATTGCAAATCTGATTGTGTCACTCTCTTACTTAAATCCTTTAGTTGATTCTAATCATCCAAACTTCTTAGTGTGGTATTTAAATAAGGCTCATCAAATAAATAAATAAATAAGGATCATCATGATCTGGCCTGTGCTGGCCTCTTTAGCCTCACTTCCCCCATCTGGGTCTACAAACCCGATGTTCTATCATACCAGACTCCTAAAATGTGCTGTTTCAGCCCTCTATGCTATAGCTGTTCCTCAGTCTGCAGTGCCTCTTCCTGAGTGCAGGAACTATCCTTTTATTTTATTTTTTGAAGAACATTTTATTATAAGAACATCATAGAAAAATTAGAAAAGTATTCAATATAAAGAAAAATAAAGGCAAAATGCCCATAATCCTATCATACATAATAACTACTATTTATATGTAGATGTATGTATGACCTTCTAAACCTTTTTGTTTGTGTATTTGCTTCTGAAACAACTTGGGTTCTAACTTCAGTCATAACAATTTTTAATAAACAAAAAGTAAGTTTGTTTTTTGTATGTATGTATGGTTTAACCGGTTTCAGATTTTCCCTGTCATACTGTAACTCATGTCCTTGAAGCTAGGTTCTCTTGGCATAGTATCTGACATGGTGATATGCTCAGTGAGGGAACATTTTATTTGATATGGTAGGATCATTTTATGAAAAGCAGTGAAAGCCAGAGGAGTTTTATTATTATTATTCTTTAGGTAATTGGTTAGCCTTCATTGGTGATTGAATCCTTATGTAACAAAAGTCATGTTTTAGAAGGATAAAGGTAGTTTTTAGGGAGAAGTATGGAGTAGGGAGAGAGTTGAGCAGGGGAGACCATTTAGGATAATACTGTGGTTCTTGAGTAGGTGGTGTTAGCAAAAATTGCTACTTTAAATAAGTAACAAAATCACTGCTACTGGCTGACTTTGGAGGTGCTGCCTGAGAAGTGGTTGATAGCAGGGATTCTGGAGGCAAAACTGGCATCAGAACATAGTTCTCTGTCACTTGGTGGTTGTATTACTTAGCATTTCTGTGCCTCGTTTTCCTTATCTATGAAATGGGAATGTTAATAAAACCACTTTCTTCAGAGGGTTGTCATGAGGATTAAATTGGTTGCTTTTTGTAAAGCCTTTAGGACAGTGCCTAGCACTTTGTGTCTTAAACATTTGCTTTGATGATGATGATGATGTGCACACATAAAGTTGACCTAAGAATGAATAGCTTTTCATTCATGTATTATTTTTATTACAACCAACAGACAGTTGCATCTCATTCTTCTTTCATTATCCCTCTTCCCAGTTTCTATATAAAGCTTTTTATAGGTGTTCAAAAACTGCATACTGAACACACAGTGTAAATGGAAACCAACCTAAAGAAATTAAATGACTAGTACAAGATTTTACAGATAACTAGTGAGAGAGTCCAGACTAGAACCCAGGCCTCTTGAACCTCACCTTATTATTCTGTATATAATGCTATCTGAAATGAACAGTATTAAATAAGAGAAAAGTGGGAGAGTCTTAGATTTATTTTTTAACTGTTTACAAAATGTGATCGGTATGTGTAGAATGGCAGTCCACTTAGGGTTTTTGTTTTTGTCTTGTTTGACTTATTTTTAAGGGGCAATGAAAGCCTTCCATGCTTTCTGTGTTGTCCTTTTGATATTTGGGAGTGTCTCTGAAGCCAAGTTTGATGATTTCGAGGATGAGGAAGACATCGTAGAGTATGATGATAATGACTTCGCTGAATTTGAGGATGTCACAGAAGACTCTGTTACTGAATCTCCTCAACGAGTGATAACCACTGAAGATGATGAAGACGAGACTACTGTGGAGTTGGAAGGGCGGGATGAAAACCAAGAAGGAGATTTTGAAGATGCAGATACCCAGGTAAAGGTTCTTTTTTATTGATTTCTTGGGAAAGTGGAAGGATGGGACAATGTGTAACTAGCACTTTTCCCAGACATTGAAAGTAATGCCCAGGTCTAAGGAGACCTTTACCCTCTGGTATGCTCATTTTTATTCAGTAGATGGAGCTCTTCTAAATGTTTGTGGTATGTTCTTGCCTTTTACATTCAACAAAAAATGAATTGTATTTTTCTCCTCTATGGAAAGCCTGGATGGAGGATGATGGAGTGGGGGTGGATATGTACTGGTGTGTGGGTGGGTGGGAATTGTATCATTTAGAGCTCAGGGTTCAAATGCATGGGGAGTCATCATTTGTTTCAAATATGTAATATCTCTCTGTTCTGTGCTTGCTGCTTTCATGTTCTGTTTTCCTCTACAAATGTTGCCTATAAAAATGAGATAAAATTGCCTGTGATGTTAGTGGGGGAAAACAGATTGTGCCTCATTTTCGTAGGAGGGAGATACCGAGAGTGAACCATATGATGATGAAGAATTTGAAGGTTATGAAGACAAACCAGATACTTCTTCTAGCAAAAATAAAGACCCAATAACAATTGTCGATGTAGGTATACAGGTTTTGAATCCCAAACTAACCAACAAAATATCTTGCTGTCGTTAATCTCAGAAATATAATTAGTGACACGTAGCTGGTGTTGATGTAACATGGGAGCCATGAAAGAGTTTGACATCAGTTCTTCTGATGCAGTGGACACAGGGAAAAACAACCTGTATCTTTTGTTGGGTTCTTTTTATATAAATTTATTTATTTATTTATTTATTTTTGGCTGTGTTGGGTCTTTGTTGCTGCGCTCAGGCTTTCTCTAGTTGCAGCGAGCGGGGGCTACTCTTCATTGCAGTGCACGGGCTTCTCATTGCGGTGGCTTCTCTTGTTGTGGAGCACAGGCTCTAGGCGCGCAGGCTTCAGTAGTTGCGGCACATGGGCTCAGTAGTTGTGGCTCGCGCAGCACACGGGCTTAGCTGTTCCTCGGCATGTGGGATCTTCCCGAACCAGGGCTTGAACCCATGTCCCCTGCATTGGCAGGCGGATTCTTAACCACTGTGCCACTAGGGAAGTCCCGCAACCCGTATGTTTTTATTTTAGCCTTCCTAGTTTTATTTACCAAGGAATGAAGAGGATAGACATTGGGTTTATTTGGGGGGTGGGACTCAGAATCAAGATGAATACAGAGGGCTTTCCAGCTTTTCATCCCATTTGATTATCCTCATATTTCCTTAAAGAATCTTTTACAAAGATGACCTGGAAGGACTTTCCTGGTGGCGCAGTGGTTAAGAATCTGCCTGCCAACACAGGGGACACGGGTTCAATCCCTGGTCCAAGAGGATACCACATGCCGCGGAGCAACTATGTCCGTGCGCCTCAACTACTGAGCCTGCGCTCTAGAGCCCGTGAGCCACAACTACTGAGCCCACGTGCCACAACTACTGAAACCCGCGTGCCTAGAGCCCATGCTCTGCGACAAGAGAAGCCACCGCAATGAGAAGCCTGCATGCTGCAACAAAGAGTAGCCCCTGCTCGCTGCAACTAGAGAAAGCCCGCGCGCAGCAATGAAGAGCCAACACAGCCAGATAAATAAATAAATAAATAATAAATAATAAATAAAACCTTCATTAAAAAAAAAAAGCAACACTGAAAAAAAAAGATGACCTGGAAAACCGAAATGGGCATATTTTTCAAAGTATAACCATATTCAGTGGCAGTTACCTAACGTATCCACTTCCGTTTATGGGTTTTATCATTCTCCTTCATACCTTGAGTTAGACTTCATCCTTCAGCTTCAACCAACATTAAATGGAACGATTGTTCTTCTTTAGGTTCCTGCACACCTCCAGAACAGTTGGGAGAGTTATTATCTAGAGATTTTAATGGTGACTGGTCTGCTTGCCTACATCATGAATTATATCATCGGGAAGAATAAAAACAGTCGCCTTGCTCAGGCCTGGTTTAACACTCATAGGGAGCTTTTGGAGAGCAACTTTACCTTAGTAGGTAAGTTAGGCTAATACAAGTCTAGCCACCTGTTTGAAAACTTTCTGGTAAGAACTGCTTATTCGCTCAGTGTAAGCATCTAACTACTTTCATGGACTGCTGAAGAGGATGCTTTTTTTTCTTCTCTCAAGGATCTCTTTTTTGTTAGGTTTTGCATAATGAATAAATTGCATTCATGAAATAATTTTCTCATCTTTCATCAATCATTTGCTATACAGCTTCAGATAGAATGAGACAAGCAGTGTTATAAAAACAAGTTGATAAAAATCTAGCCAAAAGCAAAGAATTTTGACATTTTACGTAGCTTAATAAATGCTTTCAATTCATCTTTTAGAAATTAGAAGTCCTTCAAAATTCCTTCAGGTTTTAGGCACTTTAGTGTCAGATCCACTGCAGAGGTGTACACTGATACGTTAGAGGAAGCCTTGTAATGGTGTAGTGTAGGGGGTAAGGTAGACTCACCCACCTTCACTTCAGTTTGGCTTTGAACACTTTGTTTCCCTTCGATAGCAAGCAAGTATCCATCTCTTCTGCTCTTTAGCAGGACTGTGTACTATGTTGTGCTAGGTACTTTGCATACATTGTTTCTTATTTAATCTTTAGAACAATACTGTCAGTTGGATATAGTTTCTGTTTTCCTAAGGAGGGATCTGAAGTCCAGAGAAGTGTTAAAACTTGTCTAAGCTGTTCAACTGCAACCATGATATTAGAACCTAGTCTACCTGCTTCCAAAGTCCATGCTGTCCACTGTACCATACTATTTCAGTACTTTTTGACCTGGAAATTAGGAAAAAAATAAGCAGCCTTTAATGCCTTCTACTTCGCTTGGTGTGTTTTCATTTGGTGTGTCAGTCTGCTTTACCTTGTAAAGTTGGACACAATTTTTTGTACGTTAATGAATTAAATGAATGAAGAGAGGAAATTATTGGAATTTGAGCTTTTTGTAGCTCTTAATACCACTCTTATCATTTTGCTGCAGGAAAAACAAACTTGGATAAAGTTAAATGAAAGGAAACACCGTGAGGGAGCGTTGAATAGTTAGTATTAATGGTATTTTTTATTCACTACATAAGTTGTTTTTTTTTTAACTTTTGGCAGAGACATTTAAACTGACTTTGCTCCATTTTGTACCTACTCTCGAGATACTTGTATTTCAAGCTGAATGTCATTAACTAACAAGGACACATAAGTAATGCTAGAGTCCATAATTTTTTAATGGCAACAATAAAGCATTTTAGAAGTAAAAGGAATAATGCTCATCTGTTGTAATCTATGTCTAAAGGAGAGTTCTATAAGACAGCTAAGTATTGTTAACCTAAAGGTACCATCATTTGGGGGTCAGAGCAGAAGAGTGTGTGGTGATTAGGCCCCAACATTTCCAGTGAATCATGTTAATGGTTTTACCCCTAGGGGATGATGGAACTAACAAAGAAGCCACCAGCACAGGAAAGCTGAACCAGGAGAATGAGCACATTTACAACCTGTGGTGTTCTGGTCGAGTGTGCTGTGAGGGGATGCTTATCCAGCTGAGGGTAAGTAGGGAATTTCTGGTACAGTGTATATCTTCCTTTCATTTTTTCCAGCGGGATCCCAAGTCCTGTAAGATCAGTGTCTAATTTTTTTCATGTTTGACTTAAAATGAGATCTAAAAATTATCTTTTGGGAATTCCCTGGTGGTCCAGTGGTTAAGACTCTGCGCTTCCACTGCAGGAGGCCCTGGTTCGATCCCTGGTCAGGGAACTAAGATCCTGCAAGCCACGCGGCACAGCCAAATAAATAAGTAAATAAAAATCATCTTTTTTACTGACTGGCAAATGTAGAGTATATTTGATGAAGCATTTGAGTCCCCCTCCAATGTCTTCTCCTTATAGCAAACAGAAGTTGCAATTGTTCTCTTGGGTTTTTTTTGTTTTTTAGTTCCTCAAGAGACAGGACTTATTGAATGTCCTGGCCCGGATGATGAGGCCAGTGAGTGATCAAGTGGTATGTATTCTTTCTGCTGGTTTTCTCTGTACAGATTGAATTCTTAACTTCTTAGAGCTTGTTCCATTTCTTGCCAGGATTATATTTGGACTTTCTAACAACTTTTGTCCCTTGCCCAAAAAATGGAACCTTTTCTATCTAGACAGATCATCTTCCACTCAGTGTGAAACTGGGGGTGGAGGTGCAGGTGGGTGTGAGGAGACATATGTGCTTTTTGTGGGGAAAGAGGTAATACTCTGTCACCAGGTACATCAACAGAATCAACCTGGATGATGGAGGGAAAAAACAGTTGTCACAGACCATTTGCCCTCACATCTGATTCTGCTTTTGGTGTCTGCTTTTATCTTTGGCAGTAGGCTGGGTTTGTTTTCAAATATTTTTTGCCTCAAGTAATACATCTTGGGCTGAATGAGTTCATAACACAATATGGAGACCTTATTGTTTGGTATACTTTCTTTCCTTTGCTAAATTAATATGTTAATCTGAAAATTGTGTCCTTCATTAGAAATGCCACGTTCCCCCTCCCTTCATTCTTCCAATAAATAATTGTGCTGACTCCCACTGCTGCAAGAAACAAAAATACATGAGACAGTCTTTTATATAAGCTAGTAGAACAAGAAATGTATGCATATATATCAAAATACAAAGTAGTATTTGGTTAATAAGTGCTATATTGGTAATATAATTAGGTACTTTTTATTGGATTGAAACGCAATTGTTATTTTAAAGGTCTTATTGTTAGTTGGAAACCTGTTTCTTCTATTTATTTTAATTTTTCTAATGTGGCCACTAATGATTTTACCCACTAGTTTTTAGAGCCTCCTCAGTTAAAACTCAAAGGAGGAAGTTTTGCTGCATCTTCAGCCATCTTTTTGTAGAAATTATTCTTTAGAGTGTTGTGTTACTCGTTTTCAGTTCTTTCCTGAGGTCGATTTAATCTCTTTTCCTCTGAGCCAGCCAGCCTTTTACTTTTTTTGCTGTTTTTGGGGGGTTTTTTCCCTGCAATGAAAAGCAGCCTCAACAAACATATGGGTTTTTTATATTTTTAAGCCTTTTTATGTGGGTTCTGCTTAAGGTGTTACTTTGTGTAGTTTCCCCTCAATGATAAAAGAACAGAAAACCTTTTCTTTAGCAACTGCCATCTTGCCAGATCTTTGCTATATTTCCCTACATTAACATTTCCCTTCTTCCACATATATACTGGTAATTTTTGACCCAAACTTTTAAAGATATAGTTAATAAGACAAATAGGGCCATGTTTTATCATACCAGACTCTTTAGACTTATAACTTTATCTCTCTGACCCAATGTAGAGTATTAAAAACTGTTTAACCTGCCTCTGGGGTGTTTCCAACACCAACAACCAGTTCTCTGATTCTCCAGATACCAGTTGGGTGTCCAACAATTCAATCCAATTCTCATATCATCTACTTGGAGTTAGTGCCAGATCCCACAAGTTAAAGGTCTCATTCCCACAAGATTGCCCACACTTCAGATGCCAGTTGCAGGCCCGAGGCCGCCATACTTCTGACTGCCCAGCTATAAATCTAGAGTTCCCACAGCCCTCCCCTCCGATTCAATAATTTTCTAGAATAGCTCACAGAACTCAGGAAAACACTTTACTTACATTTACCAGTTCATTGTAAAGGCTACAATCCAGGAACAGCCAAATGGAAGAGAGGCGTGGGGGTGGGGCGGTGCACAGAGCTTCCATGCCTCTGGAGCTTGGACCCTTTTTCATAGGGTCATTTAGGCTGTTGGCAGAATCCAGCTCCCTGTGGTTGCAGGTTCCTATTTTCCTGCTAGTTGTCGCCGGGAACCGCTCTTAGCTCCTAGAGGCTATTCTCAGGTCCTTGCCACGTGGTTCCCCTCCGCCCCATAGCCCTTTCACACTTTCACTCTTTCTTCAAGTAGGGTCCAGTCCCTTTTGAGGACTCACTTGATTAGGTCAGTCCACCCAGGATAGTGTCCCTTTTGATTAACTCAAAGTCAACTGATCAAGGACCATCTGCCGTGTAACACAGTGTAATCATGGTAATGATAATACCATCACATTCACAAGTCCTGCTCACATTCAAGGGGAGGATGTATACACCAGCAGGCAGGAATATTGGGGGCTGTCTTAGAAATCTGCCTATCACAGAACCTAACAGGTGAGTTTTGTTGGTTTTTTTTTAAAGCAAATAAAAGTAACCATGAATGATGAAGACATGGATACCTATGTGTTTGCTGTTGGTACTCGGAAAGCCTTGGTACGACTACAGAAAGAGATGCAGGATCTGGTATGTCAGGTTCTTTTTCAAATATGTAGAAACTGTGCCTCTTTATTACATAAATGTTTGACTTCAGAGCATAAGATAATTATATCACTTGAACAGTTGTATCACTTTGAAATAGGTCAGTACATATTCTCTTGAGAAAAAAAAGTCCTTGTGCATAATAAAATATCATGTCTTACTTTCAACTGCGTCTTCTTCTAGAGTGAGTTTTGTAGTGACAAACCTAAGTCTGGAGCGAAGTATGGACTGCCTGACTCCTTGGCCATCCTGTCAGAGATGGGAGAAGTCACAGAGGGAATGATGGATACAAAGGTAAGTAAAATAGAAGACATACATTTGTAGACCATTTACAGGGCAGTCTCCCTGAAAGTTACACTGTACAAATTCTTCATTTTTATCTTCCTTTCCCACACAACCATTAAAATACTTTCTGTAAACAATAGATTCACTTGTCGAAAAGACAGTTTTATTAGTCAAGAAATTCTCTCTAAATCAAGAACAGATTGTCCCTAGGATTGCTAATGGCTTTCAGGTGTTTTGAAAAAGCACTACTACTTTAATCCTTATCACCATGTCATTTAGTACGTTTTTTAAAGTTTCAGTTAGTATAGAAGACAGGTATGTAAAGAGCTATTTTTTTCCTATTGGTTGTGTATGGTAACAGCACATCTTAGTATCATAAAAATATAGGAAAGCTCAAAGACAGTTCTAAATGTAAGTTCTGGGTGATGTGGTTGTGAAGAATTCCTAAAATTATTTTAGATTTTATGTTCATGCTTTCACTCGTATTTTGAACACTATTTTGAGATATATTTTCAGCTGCTCAGTTTTGATCATTGGTGTGACTAAAGAAAGGCAGTAGTTTCATCATAGGGAGAGTCCTTATTTAAATTTAATTTTTTTAAGCTTTAGCCTTCATGACATTGTGCAAAAGTAAGGAGGATTAAAGAGTGAATATCTTTATGAAAAAAGAGAAGTGCATCAAACCTACTTTAAAAAAAATAATTTTCTTTTCTTATTTCAGATGGTTCACTTTCTTACACACTATGCTGACAAGATTGAATCTGTTCATTTTTCAGACCAGTTCTCTGGTCCAAAAATTATGCAAGAGTACGTATAAAATAAAAATATTGAAATCAGTTTTCTTCACTAGCTTTCTGTGTTGAAACACCTGCAAGGTGCTTCTGCAATTTCCCTTCCCAAATGAGTGAGGGAAGTTGGTGACAGCATCCAAGTTTTCCTTTGCTTTGACTGCATGCATCGTGAAGGTAATTGAAAACCTATGGGGGACAATCAAATAAGCCTCCCCAGTGTGCACGTGTCACCACGTGTATGCATCACCCACTCAGTGAGGTAAATGAGAATCTAACAGAATGGCTAATACTAAGAAAATGCAATTGGTAATCTCTGTCCTTTGTAGTCTAGGGTTGTTGTTTTTTGGTTTTCTTTTTCCTTTTTAATTTATGATGTGAATCTCTCTGTGATGTTTGACTTGTGTTTGATTGCAGGTGTATGCATTTTGTAATTCATGGCCTTTTCCGGCTTTCTTCTTTGAATGGTTGAGTGATTATATTCTTTCTAGTGTATTATCAGACACCCTTAATGCCCATAAAGTTTCTGGCTTTATAGTAATATTGTTCGAATGTAAATATTCAGGGCTTGAATTTGCTGTTTGATTTCACATCCTGTCGCAGGAGAGCATATTTAAGTTTACCCTTGGTTGGGTAAGGTTGGTAGAATTGGTTCTGACCTAAATTTTTGGCTAAGGACTGTGGAGTTGAATACAGTTAAAAGCCAATTTGAATTTTAATTTTCTGTCAAAATCACTAAGGTAATCAAAATTACTTATGCCTCTAGATGGTGTTGGATCATCCTTGCCTTGCTCAACTCAATAATAACACTGTGGACAAAGTATCACATTGTGGCATTCATGGAGCATTTTGTATGTGGGGGGAGGTGTGGAGGGTTAAAAGTCAAAGATTACAAGAGGATTCTTTGGGGAGTCAGAACTAAATTATATATGCTATAGTAGATTATTTCTCAATTTATTCTGAGCCTGACTCAAAAATAAGATCCTTCATCATAGGAAGATAGATTAAGAGTTGGAAATAAAACATAAAAATCCATCAAAATAAACAAAAAGGTTATTTAAAATATGGGCCTCATACTTAAATACAGGCTCATTTCTGGCTCCCCAGGTGAGATGGAATTATCCTGCCTGGAGGGGACATCACTGGAGGTGTTGAAGGATAGGATAAAGATCACTTGGGAATGCATCCATCAGGTAGAAGAGTGGACCAGATGACCTGTAAAGCTCCTTCGGGCTCTGAGATTGTATTTGACTTGGGGATGCCAAGCCAAATACTGTGCTGATTATTTGCACAGGTACCTGTTCATCTAAGTGAATTGGGTGACTTATGTGCATGGAAAGTATCTCTCTCTTGTGTTCTTTCTAAATAACTCTTTCTTTTATGACAGGGAAGGTCAGCCTTTAAAGCTACCTGACACTAAGAGGACACTATTGTTTACATTTAACGGTAAGTGTTCTGTGTCCTGTCTGAGTTCTTTGTTTTCTGTGAGATGATCTTAAGGAGAGTATTGTTTCTTTCTAAATGATAGCTATAAAAAACTACATTAAAACTAACCCCAGGGACTTCCCTGGCGGTCCAGTGGTTAAGACTTGGCTTTCCAATGCAGGGGGTGCCGGTTCGATCCCTGTTCAGGGAGCTAAGATCCCACATGCCTTGCGGCCAAAAAACCCAAAACATATAACAGACTCAATATTGTAACAAATTCAATAAAGACTTAAAAAAAAATGGTCCACATCAAAAAAAAAATCTTTAAAAAAAACAACCTCATGCCAGCTTATTGGTTTTTTGGTTTCTTCAATAAGAGATCCTTTTATATATTTTAATTTCTATTTTCTGCTGCATTTTAGCTGCCTAAGAAACTTGGAGAAAGGAGCCTATTAATACAAAAAGAAAAAAAAAGTTAATACAAGAAGTATGAATGCTGCCATTAACTCAATAGGAAAATGGTTTTGTTTTCCAGTGCCTGGCTCAGGTAACACTTACCCAAAGGATATGGAGGCTTTACTACCCCTGATGAACATGGTGATTTATTCTATTGATAAAGCCAAAAAGTTTCGACTCAACAGAGAAGTAAGACCTGCAGCCTTTATTATAAGTTGGAGCCTTTTATTGTGTTTTTCCCCCCAAGGGGCGGCGGGGAGGGGGGTCAGCTTTCGATTATTTCAGTGATTTTATCTTTGCTAGTTGACTTAAAAGTGCTACATGGGAGTGGTTTTATGAAAGAATATTAAATGGAATTTTGTTTCTGTTGGATTGAAATGGACTTCTTATAAATTGCTCTGTTTCCTGGGGAAAGGGCAAACAAAAAGCAGACAAGAACCGAGCTCGAGTGGAGGAGAACTTCTTGAAGCTGACGCATGTGCAGAGACAGGAAGCTGCCCAGTCTCGGCGTGAGGAGAAGAAAAGAGCAGAGAAGGAGCGAATCATGAATGAGGAAGATCCTGAGAAACAGCGCAGGCTGGAGGTAAGACAAACTTTTCTTATCACCGTGGTAAAACTCAGATTTATAAGGATGCCTATTTGCGCCACATTGGCTGTTAAGGTAATTCTGTGTAGGAATGTACACAGGCTAAAAACTTAGCATTTTCTCAGCACTTGGGACAGTTAGTTGATAGCACTGTAAAAAAAGAATAATCCTTCCTGTTCAAACCATGTTAGATTGAGTCTCAATCCTGGAGAATGATAAGAATTATCCTGTTCCCCCAGCACAGGCCCTTTTGGAAAGTTCCACTATCATCTTTCAAGCCAAACACTTACTAAGGTAGAAAGAAATTTGGAATTTTAATAGAGGCCAGGACATGTGCCCTATGGTCCAAATAAACTTGTTTTGTAAAAATTTTATTTTGATTATAGAATTAGAGAATTCTAATATTTTTTGTTTGTATTTTGTTTTCTATTTTGTACATAACTAGAATCTCAAACTCAAGAGCTTTTTAAGGCTGTAGTCTGTTATGTTTCAAACATCAGCATGTTCTCATGTTTTGTGAAGTAAGATGCTGTAGTCCAGCTCTAAAATTTTAAACCTTGCAAATGCTGGTCAAAAAAGAGGAGAACAAAGTTCTGGGAAATGTGAATTTTAATGTGAATAACCTCAAGGATTGAAGAAAATTCTTGTAAGTGGAGGAGGCAGGCTGCCAAGAAAAAGTGAGCCACTGGACTTCCCTGGTGGCACAGTGGTTAAGAATCCGCCTGCCAGTGCAGGCGACACGGGTTCGAGCCCTGGTCCGGGAAGATCCCACATGCCCCGGAGCAACCAAGCCTGTGCGCCACAACTACTAGAAGCCTGCGCGCCCTAGAGCCCGCATGCCACAACTACTGAAGCCCGTGTGCCTAGAGCCCGTGCTCTGCAACAAGAGAAGCCACCACAGTGAGAAGCCCGCGCACCTCAACAAAGAGTAGCCCCCACTCCCCGCAACTAGAGAAAGTCCGCGTGCAGCAACGAAGACCCAACACAGCCAAAAATAAATTAATTAATTTTTAAAAAGAAAAAAAAAGTGAGCCCCTGTGCGGCACTTTAGTTGCTGGTAGAGTCATTAATGCTGTTGAGTGTAGTGCCCAGAGTACCACAGCCCTCCTCTCATCCTTTCTCATCAATCTTTGTTTGATTTGGTTTCGTTTAGTTGATGGATATTTTTCCCCTGAAAATAGAGCTCTGTGTTCATGTAGTCTTCTTTATAAATATAAATGGCTTTTTAACAGATACACAGGAAGAATCTACATGGACTCATTAATAGATAATGCCTTTCGTTTTTCTATGAAAAAAAAAGTTCTCCAGTTATTTCCAGAGTTTGAAACTATAGTAGGTTTAAGTAAAAGAGGGGCCCAGAACTTAAGTCAGATTGTAAGTTGCTTGTGGGTGTAAACCATGTATTTTTTAGAACCACCACTTTATAGTATCTAGGCCTAGGTACCTTGTAAAAAGATCTAGTGAATTAAATGGGAAAGGAGCCAAACAAAACACAAAAAACCCTGTAGTGAATTTCCGGCTTGAATGGCTCATTTATACCAATGATCTGGACCTTCCTGCCACTACTGGTAGAGCTTTGTTTTGTTTTGTTACATATTTAATTTGAAAAGTATAGAGAAACATATACACAGACATTAAAATTAACCTTAATTCTACCATGTAAGAACAATGTAACATAATACTTCAGACAGGTCCCATCCCTAAAAGTAACCACTGTTAACACTAGTTTATTTAGTTCCTCAACTGTGTATATTCAGTGTACATATTCCATTTCTTAATGTAGATCATCTTATAAACTTTTTATATTAAAAATATAGCAATCTTTCAAGAAAGTGTCTTTCCATATTTGTTCTTTTTTATTTCCTGAAGAAAACAATCCTAGGAGAGAAAAAGAGAGATTGGCTGCCAGTAAGAAGTTGTACCAGTTTATACTTTTACCAGTACATGATATGAGAGCTCCTCTTTACTCATGTCTTTATGAAAACTATTTAACAAGTTTTTGAATGTATGACTGTTAGTGGGGAAATGGTATCTCATTTGTTTTGGCAGTTTTTGAATTATTGAACATTTTTCACATATTTATGGACATTAACATGAACATGTTTCTTAAATATGTTGATGTAAACAGATTTCTTCTCTTAATCACTATACTGTATTCTGTGCATTGGTAGTTTTACACATGTGTATAGTATGTAATATGGTAAGGGATGGATAGTGTTGGGGAAAGAATGAGTATGGTGGAGGTAAGAGTTTGGACAGTGGGAAAGGGACCTTGGGACAATCTTCTGACCATTTTATATAGCTGTCCCAGAAGAGTATAGCTCCTGACAAATATGCTATTGCTGTTTGCTTGCTACTGAGCCCTCACAAGAGGCAGCAGCTGCCAAAGGAGGTGGCTTCATTCCTGCCTCTGTGAACCCAAACTCAGAATGCATTTTTCCATTGAAGTGGTGTTAACAATGATGGCTCAATTCTTCAAGATAGTTACACAGTAGCACAGCTTTGGATAGATACTCATTCAGGCTTACCCTGCTGTATTGATGGTTAGTGGATAGTTTTTTGTTAGCAAGTGTGAGAACCTGACAGAGTCAGTAGTTCCCAAACCAACAATTTACAAATCACCCTTTGAAACATAATTTGTTATACTGTCGAGGACTATATATATACTATGTTCTTCTGTTTTTCCTCTTCCCTATTTTCTCAGTCCTGTACCAGTGGAGGAGTATGTTTATCAGAACATTTCTGCCTTAAACCCCTAAAAAAATTAGGCTTGAGATTGCAGCTGAAATAAGCTTTAATCAGACGTGGCCACTGTTAACTAACCGTGAGGTCATACCTTGACTTGGCCTGTAAGGCTTCCCTCAGTACAGGTGATAAAAACCAGTGACTTTTGCTACCAAAATAATGTGTTTGAAGCTCTTTCTCCTTTTACACAACCTCCTAATTCCTAAATAAAAATATGATAAAAATTCCCAGTTGAACATTATGAATTGAAAAGTGTTGTGCTTGGGCATAAAGTCTATGCTAATAAGAAGAGATTTATAATTAATAATCTGATCAAACAAGATCTTAAGGTTTTCTGAACCGAAATACAAATCCTTGGCAGATACATATGTTATGATGAAAGTTGGGCTAGTGTTTCCTGTGTTTAGGAAAAATCAGACCAGAATAACAAAGTCTGCTTAAGTGTATAGTGTTTAATTTCTCTCTAACTTGAGATTTTAGTTATCTTTACTTCATTTCAAGTTAATTTTCATTAACCAACATACATATTAGCAATTCTTATAACTATCTTCTGGAATGTTATTTGTGGTGCTAGCCTAAATAGTATAGGCAGTATTCTAGTTTTGACTTTTTTTTAAACAAGTACTGAAATCTTAGTTTGCATTCCCTCTTTCTCTCTAGGAAGCTGCCTTGAGGCGTGAGCAAAAGAAATTGGAGAAGAAGCAAATGAAAATGAAACAAATCAAAGTGAAAGCCATGTAAAGTCATCCAAGAGATCTGAGTCCTTATGCCACCTGTAAGTTCTGAATTCACAGGAAACAAAAAATACCAGTTCATTTCTCATTGTAAAGTTTCCCAGTGACTGAGAAATCCTTATTTCATCATGTGTTCTGTTTTTGGTTTGGAGTTTTACAAAGGTTATAGATACATTGGAAGGACTCTGTTACAGT
The DNA here is from genome assembly GCF_009873245.2 of Balaenoptera musculus. Classification (NCBI taxonomy): domain Eukaryota; kingdom Metazoa; phylum Chordata; class Mammalia; order Artiodactyla; family Balaenopteridae; genus Balaenoptera; species Balaenoptera musculus. The sequence goes on from NC_045804.1 coordinate 14,984,074, forward strand.
AATTTTCTTCCAGATAATCAGATTATTTTGATTATTTTATAAAAGGAATAATATATGAAATCTGTGTAGTTTCAAAACATTTTAAAAATTATAACATGAATCAGTACTTTTAGTGCTTGATATTTGAAGAAATATCATGAAATTTATAGATATATAATTAGATTGTTACTTTTTGTTTAAACTAGACAGTTGAAATGGCTATGAAGACTGACTCTAAACCAAGATTCCACAGATAACTATTGGAATTGCACAATAAACATTGCTTGGTGTTCTCTTCTGTGTCTACATGAAACTTGTGAAAAAAATAAAATTTAGAACACTATATGTGATACTGAGATTTCAGGGACTCAGCAGTCTGGTTCAGTATATGTATTATAGGTGGGAGGTGCTGATGACAGTACGATAGGATATCTTTAGGCTTTAGGATACTTACATGTATGTGGAAAATTCTAGGGATAGGTAGTACAGGAGCACGGTTTCCTCCTTACCTGATACCATGAGCTAATGACAATGTGAATGCTGTATTTTAAGTGGTTGTATGTTTTCTTGAGTAACAAATGCATGAAAAATTAACTGCTTCACCTAGATGAGATCAGTGGTCTATGCGAAGTCACAAAAGTTTTCCTTCTTGGTCGCTGCAACCTATGGGATGTTCACGGAGAAGCTCTGTTCTCTGTGTTATGGCCATGTCCCTTTGCTTCTCCTTCTGCTTTTATCTCTTCCACAGTTGAGACTGGGTATATTCTTTCAAAGAAATAGCCATGAATATGCATAAACTACTTTTAAAAATGAGCTTTCCTAGACTATTGAGAGTTCCTTCTGCCTCTTGAGGAAGGAACTCTTGGGGGAGAGGCCCATCTATCTGCACGAGCATTTAGCTTGTTCAGATCTCTGCATTTTATAAATGCTTCCTACTAAGAAAGCATTTTTTAAGTCACTGCTTGTACCAGGTAATTTTTGCTGGGGATGGGAAAGGGTTGGGTTTTTTGTGGGAGAGGGGTGGGTGGGTATTTTTTGTTGATGCTTTATGTGCAGGTGTGTTCTGAGGCAATAACAAGTTGCTGTGAAAACAGCATGTGCTGCTGCCTTTGTAACTGCATGGAAGCTTTTCACATGGGTTTTTCTCTAGGTTAATGCAGAAATGTATAAACTGGGAGATGCAAATGTAATTTTTTTAACAGTTCATGAAATTAAGTTATTAAAATAACAAAATTTAATTACCTTAATGCTATATAATTGTAGAATTAGCCTTGTTTTACAAACCTTTAATCTGCATTTTAGAAATCAAAGTTGGTATGCTTAGCTATCTTTTGATTGATAAAAGCTTTCTTAAAGTCCCACACATTTGGACCATGGCAGCTAATTTTGTAATTTAAGCATTCATATGAACTACCTATGGACATATATTAAACTAATTGACAAAAGTCTCAGAGTGCCGCCTTTACTTTTCTGGGGTTGCCCTACAAGAGTATAAGCCCATAGGAATGTTCTTGTTGTTCAATAAAAGTCAGCACTGAAGTGCTTTTCCCTCAAAAGAGTTAGCATTGACAGTAATCCTTTAGTTGTTACCAGTTTTTGGTGTTTTGTTTTGTTTTTCGGCTGTGCTACACGGCTTGCGGGATCTTGGTTCCCCAACGAGGGATCAAACCTGCGCCCTCGGCAGTGAAAGCGTGCAGTCCTAACCACTGGACCACCAGGGAATTTCCACTAGTTATTTTAATTAATGTTTTATATTTTTAGAGCCCCATTATGTCATTGATGGGCTTCTCCCCAGAGTCCCCCACTAGAGTTGAGACACCCTTGTCTCTCCTGTGACTGAGAGGACAAAGAGAGGAGAATGTTGTTGACTGGCACACGCTGGAAAACCTGTCTTGTCCTCCAGTCTTGTCTGCATTGCCTGGGCACTTAGCAATACCACAGCAAGTGCTGGACTGGAAGATAGAGACTTGGCCTTTAGTGCCGGCAAAACCAGTTACTAATCCTTTGACTTTGGGCAGGTAACCTCTTTGAGTCTCTGTTCTGATCTTCCTTCTACAAAGTAAGGGAAGTAATTATTTTCTCTACCTACCTCAAATGTAGGTCAACACCAAGAGGTAATATATGTAAAATTCTCCTGTAAATGGTAGCACTTTAAAAAATGTATCATCTAGGCCTATTCTCCAAGTGGTGTATTTTTGCTTTATTCTGTTTTGCTTTTCTTTCTCTCAGTGGAAACCAAGCAGATCCTTTCAGAGTTCTCTAACTTTATCTGCAGAACTTGACAGGGTATTATTGGGGTGCGGGGGGATAGTTTACAATTCTGTTTCCTTAATAATAGAAACTTTCCTTGTCAGGCACCAGATGTGAAACTCTTTTCTTTAGATGGAACTTAGACCAAAGAAAAACATTAATTGGCACTCTCATTCCACCCATCCAATAGGAATTGGAAACGTGAAAATTACTTAGAGCAGTGTTGTACAAGGATCTAGTCGTTTTGGTGTGAGGGATGAAATACTGTACTTAATCACCCCAGATTCTCTTTCCTCACTGTTCCTGGCTCCATGAATTCAAATTCATGCTTTGAATTATTTGAAAGCGTGTAAGAGGGAGAAGACAGTTATACCCATAAGAGTGGCTTCTATTACACACTACTAAAACAATAGTGAAAAGTATTTTCTCAGTTTCTGGAGTTTGGTGATGGGCTAAAGATTTATTTGCATTTGGAAAAAAGTGTAATGTTTTTATCTTTGCACAAGTTGAATGCCATCTTCTCAGCTCTGTGAACTGAGAAGTAATACCAATTTCAGAAGAAGGTTTTTTGTTGTTGTTTTTTTCCCTGAAAGGGAGAACTTTGTGTCTATTACTTACTGCTCTTAATGGATATTATTAGGTTATATTTTCATCTTTTAAAATTAATTGTCCTCTTTAATTTCACCTATTTTGCTTTTCCAAATAGTGTAACTTTTATTTATGTAAAAGACACCCAGGCCTTTTAAAGTATTTAGTTCCATGGGAGTTATTTGGAGATCAGATAATATCATATACGCCTAGGTTATTTGTTGTAACAACTTTGCGTTCCTATCACATTTCCAACTTAAATGCTTAAATAGCTTTCTTTTGCCTCTTTTTCTTGCATGTTAACTGCATCACTTAGCAAGGTTGTAGCAAAGCTAGAATTGAAGCTAGTTTTCTGCTTCAGGAAGGAGCCCTGGGTTTGTGGGTAGGGAGCCAGGTGCTGTCCTAGTGCTGTAACAAGTCTCTTTCCTTGCTATAGGTGGGCATCATCTACTCTGCCCTTTCTAAAATGCCTTTTCAGAGGATATTAGATAACATGTATAAAGTGCTTTGACACATAAAATGCTCTATAAAATAGTCCTGCTCAACTTGTTAAACTACACATTGTAAGCATTTCTAGCTCTCACTTGAGTATTGTAGGCAATTAGTTTTACCTTTCTCACAGTTAATTTATGTGGTATCTTGAAGAGGGCAGTGCACTCCGGGTGCTCAGGGTTAAAAACAAAATAGCCAGGATCTTCAGTCCATCTCCATTCCTCTAGGCTTCAAGCAAGTTTCAGAAGGCTCCAGAAATCTTGGAGAGTCCCAGCCCTTATGATACATAAGTGAAAAGCAATAGGGAGTTTGTGCATCCCATGACTCAAGTCAAAAGCAAAGCAAGGAGAAACTGAGTTTGTAAACTCTCAAAAGTGACCTTTCATTACACCAGTTTTCTAATTAATCTGGATTTAGGAGGCCCTTTTGCAAGGAAATTTGCTCCTTGAAACAGAGTCTAGGCCAAAAGTTTCTCAAAATATCTTTTGTGGGCAGTCATGAAGATGGTGAGATCTTTTAGCCCCCTTGACCAACTGACATCCAGTTAGAAAATGACATAGCTACTGGGCTGGACATTAGAACAGATGAGAAGTACTTCCGTGTTTAAATTCCCCATTGTGGTGGCTGCATCAAGCCTGGCATCTTTCAGGCACTGACTCCTCCAGTACCCTTGATTCCAAAGACCACACGTGAAGAAGGTCTTTTCAAGAGAACATTGCGGGGGACTTCCCTGGTGGCACAGTGGTTAAGAATCCACCTGCCAATGCAGGGGACGCGGGTCCAATCCCTAGTCCTGGAGGATCCCATATGCTGCGGAGCAACTAAGCTCCTGCACCACAACTACTGAGCCTGCTCTCTAGAGCCCGCGAGCCACAACTACTGAGCCCACGTGCCACAACTGCTGAAGCCCACCTGCCTAGAGCCCGTGCTCCACAACAAGAGAAGCCACCGCAATGAGAAGCCCAGGCACTGCAATGAAGAATTGCCCCCCCTCGCCGCGCACAGGAACGAAGACCCAACGCAGCCAAAAATAAATAAAAATAAAGTTTTGAAAAAAAAACACATTCAGTAATTTAAAAAAAAAAACATTGCAGGGATTTTACTTCAATTTCTGCTACTATCTTGCTTTGTCAAGTTACCGAGTTTGCTGCTGAGAGAAGTATCTTATTTGATGACAGAATAGTGAGGATACTGTTTTGGAATGTTAAAGCACTAGATAAGAGCAAAGTGATGTGTGTAAAATTCAGCGAGATCCTGAGATGCACCTGCAGAGTTCACATTCAGTTTCGGCATCAAATTCCCATCGGTCTCTGTTTGAATGGAGGGAACTGCTTCCCCGTCTTGGAAGTGAGACCAGTATAAATCCGTGGCAAGGGTCGTAGCTGGGAAGGGCGAGCGTTCATTACTTGATGGCGTATATCCAGTTTTGGATCTAGCCCACCGCACCCCTGTGGGCGGAGTAAGTCACTGAAAACAAAAAAGTCTCGCAGAAGGAAGACTTGCTCCATCCCTTACTGCTTCATCCTTTCTCAAGCCCTGCATGCCTTGGCTTAGGCTAGCTTCCCCAGCAAGGCAAACCTGACAGGTTTCTGCAAACAGAACATGTCTCTCAAGAGTTGTGGGTAGGGAAGGATCCAGGACCAAAAAGATCCAGAGGGGGGAAAAAAAGATAGTTGAGATACTTTCCTCCTTTTACCTAAGGTGGCACAGAGAAAGGGTGGGATTCCCCTTTGTAGCTTGTCCGTCTTGTGCCCGAGAGGCCAAAGTGAGGGGCATTTGAGATATATTCAAGGAAACTGCGAGACTGATTTTTCCACTGAAGTCCCACCACACAAAAGGAAAAAGAACTTTAAATAAGTACTCAAAGTAGCCAAGTCAGCAGCCAGTGTTGGTTTGCCTTATTCTAGTCCCCTTGACTCTTCATTACTGAAATCATCCCACTGCCTTCCTGCTTCGGGGATGGAGGCTCTGGAGAGCCCTTTTCGGACCCCGAAGGCCACACCAACGACAAGCTAGGTCTTTGGCTTCCACACGCGGGGGGAAACGGGTCCCCTCCGTTGGAGACCGAATGCCCTCAGGTATGCGCAGCGCGTAATGAGGTAACTCAGCACTGGAGAACCGCTCTGTGAGAGGCCGCTGCTGAAGGCCCGCCGCACCAGACAAGACGCAGGAACCTGGCAGAGCTTCCCCACCTGCCGGGCCGAGCGGGCCGGGGCGGGCCTTCCTCTCCGCCACGGGGCGGGGCGGGGCGGGGCCGGGGCGGGGCCGGGCCGGGGCGGGGCGGTTCTCTACCAGCCCTCCCTGGGTCCCTCTACTGCGCATGGCACGTTGCGTACGTCCCTCCCAGCAACTGGCCTGGCGGCAACGCGGCCTTAAACCAAGGAGGCGGAGCTGAGATTGGGTCGGGATTGCTTGCTAACTCCAGGACCAGGTACCGGGCTGGCGGGGCCGCCTGGTGCGCTCCAGGGATCGGTCCCTCCTTGCCCTGACGCCGATACCATCTCCTCGGGGGCGGGCCTGCGGCAGAGCGGCCATCCTGAGCCCCACCTCGCCCTCTACGGGCCCCTTTTCACCCGAATTCTTGTCGATTCCCACAACGAGGGGCTGCAGCCCGAGAGCAGAATAGGCTTGGGCCTGGCCCGGAGACACCGGAGCAGAGTTGCCGGGCGGAAGAGGCGAGCGCCTGCTGCCTCTCCTCTTCCCCTCTCATTTTCAGGTGGGAAACCTGGGGCCCAGGTGGCAGTTTGTCCTGGTCTGGCAAAGAGGAGGCATATCCTAGACTGCCCTCTCCCCGCATCCCCCACCTCATCCCCATCTCATCCCAGGCTGGATAGGCAGTGGGTCAAGCCCTCGTAAGGACAGAGATCAGGTACTCCCTGAATCAGCCTAAACAGAGCTTCTGATTGTCTTGTTTTCCAAAATGTTTAAGTGCCCACAGTAGATTGGGGTGGAGATGAGGGGCGGGGGTAGGGAAGTGAGCGAGAGGGAAGGGGTGTGGTTAAATAAAATTGTTCAAGTTTTCAGGAAATGGGGAACTAACTTCTCTGCCCAGCCTTCTGCTAAGATATCCTAGTATATTCTAACCTGACTTCTCCCAAAAGAGCAAAAGCCGTTCGAATTGATTCTTTTCTTATTGTAGTATCTGTTGGGGTAGAACCGTATTCCAATATGTATTTGTGGCATTAAAACAGTTTTTCATTGATTGATGGATACTTTTCTTTAGAGACCCCCCCCCCCAAGACTGTTTCTTGTCCCTGAGAGTTGAAAAAACCAAATCTTTTCTGATTTTCAAATCTCCTCAGGCCAGGAGCCTATTCAGCCATAAGTTAGTGCTGAACGGGTTAAATCTGTTGCCCTCCCCCCCACCCTTTAACTAGGTTTCTTAGAGGTATTGTGGCTCAAACGCAGTGTTTATAGTTGTATCGCAGACATGGAGGAAGTTTAGAAAACCAGTGACAAAAATAGGGAAAAAAGGAAAAATTAAATCAAAGTAAATGAATCTCCTTTCAATACCACTTGGCATCTGGTCAACCTCATTGTCAAATCAGGTGATGCTTTTTCAGTCATTATATCTTTGCACACACAGTCTTGACACTTCTCCCTAAGCTTCTCTGTTATCACTCATGGTTTCTAGAGCACAGGCTTTGGAACAGACCTAATCAGTCCTCCACCACTTGCCTGTGTAACTTTGTTTTTTTGTTTGTGTGTTTTTTATTTTTTGGCCGTACCACACAGCGTGTGGTATCTTAGTTCCCCAGCCAGGGATCGAACCTGCAGTGGAAGTGTGGAATCTTAACCACTGGACCACCAGGGAAGTCCCATGCCTGTGTAACTTTGGGCATTTAACCTCTCTGAGTCTTAATTTCCTGATCTGTAAAACGAGGATCTATAATACTTCTTGTGAGCTGATCTCCGTGAAGCGTTTGGCACAGATCCTGGCACATACTAAGTTCACATAAGTGTCTGCTGCTTTTATTATTTTTACCATTATTAATTTAACAGATACGGGAGTGCCAATATTAAGTGTTGGTCACAGTAGCCCCTGGGACTGCAACAGTGAATGAAATGCGTTCCCTGCCTTCACAGAGTCTCTATTCTAGTGGAGGAAACTGATAAATAGGCAGTTAAGAGAGTGGTAGGTATAAGCGTTGAATACAGAGGCCAGACATCTAACGTGGGTGGGGTGGGGCGGTCAGGGAGGACTTCCTGTAGCACAGGACACCTGAGATGAGTAGTGAAGGACAGGTAAAAGTTAACAGATTGGGAGAGTGTTAGTGGTCCACAAGGGGAAGCAGGATCGTTAAAGTTTTCCCTTTGGGTTCCATTTCCTACCTGCCTTTCAAGCTCCATGTCCTAAATATGGACCTATCCCAAGGCTTACTTCCCAGCTTTCTGCTTTTCTCTCACCATTTTCTTCTTTAGTGAATTTTTGTCACTCATATAGCTTTAGCTGCTAACTTTCAAGTCCACATAGCCATTTCTAACCCCTCTTTTAAGCATCAGTCTTTTCAGTACTTCTCTAACTGAATGCTATTTCTACTTGGGATATATAACTGTTTTCTCAACCTCAGTATGACCTAAAAACTCAAACTCATCTTTCCACCAAAACTTCCATCTCTGAGCTTTCCCATTTTGTCTTTGACACGCTACTCTTTTCCCAGTTACTTGGGCACAAAAAAAAAAAAAGTCGGAGTCATCAGAGTTGTTCACAGTTAGAATGGGTTCCCTGATTAGGTAGTGAGTCTCTGGCATGAGAAGTTTTCAAGCAGAGACTAGATAACCTTATATTCAGGAGTTTTTAAAAGCGGTTCTTCCAAAGGGTGGAGGATAGGCTCGATGACTTATGGTGTCCTTACTAACTAAATTTTTTTATTTTTCCTTCTCCCTATCCATCTATTTCTTAATATTCCCTCTGCCACAGGGTCTTATCACCACAGATGTGGTCCAGTATAATTGTATTCTAACTGGCACTCCTTTTCTGGGTTATTTTCACCTCCCCCTCTCCCATCCCTTTGCAGATTAATATTCCTTAGAATGTTCCTTAGAACAAGGCTTCTCAAATGTCAATATGATGGTCCACAGATCAGCAGCATTACCATCATATGGGAGCTTGTTAGAACTACCAGGCCCCGCTTCAGACCTTCTGAATCAAAATCTGCATTTTAACGAGATCCTCAAGTGATGTACATGCACAGTAAAGTTTGAGAGACACTACCGTAGACCACTGTTTTGTGTTTGTCACCTTTCTGTTCAAAACCTACAGTGGCTTCCTACTGCCCGCTGAATAAAATCCGTGCTCTGGCATGCACTTAAGGCCTGTTAATTGTTCTCATATGTGTGGAGTTCTGCTTCTGTAACCGCCCTCACATTAATTGGAGAGTATATGCAAAGTGCTGAAATACTGCTCGGCACATTTGGTCAGTCCTTCAGTATTACTGAGTGCCTACTCTGTGCTAGGCGCTATTCTAGAAACCAGGAGATACACCTGTGGATATGTAAGCACTAAATAATCAGCAGCTAATACTATTGTATGCTTGGAATTCCCATTTTCTTTAAGTCCTGTTTGACATTCAAGCCCCACCTCTTCAATGAAACTATCCAGGTCCACCTAGCTAACTGTAATCTTTCCCTTTGCTGAACTTCATAAAGTGTTGCCCATTTCTACTTCTGCATTCCCCAGACCTGCTGAATTAAAATTTTTGGAGGTGGGAGTTTGGGCGGGCATCCGTAGATTTTTCTAACTACACAAATTAATTTGAAACACATCCTGGTTTGGGAACCAGTGGTTCAGATCATTCGCGAAGCTGTTGAAGTGGCAGCCTAGAACCAGTTCTTGGGTCTCTCCAGTTGGGCAGTTATATTTGTTTATACAGTGTTTTGGAATTGACTTTGTTTCTGTTTCCAGTGTTTTTTCCAGAGCATAGATAATTCCTTCTGAGGATAAAAATCATCTCTTTATCTACATTAATACTCTCTTTTCTTTCTGTTGTAGACTACAGATGGATATGGATGTTATTTTCTCTTAAATTTCTTTGGCATGATGCTTTGTGTTTAATGTTATTAGACAATGTGCATTCTAATAATCTTTTTTTTCCAAATTCAATCTATATTTTTACTATTTCATGGCAGGATAAATGATTCTCAACATGGTGGGGTGGGGGCTTCTATAAGATCAGGGTTGGGGTGAGAATAAATGCAATTTGGTAAAAATCTATAGATGATTTTGAAAGGTCTCCTCACTCCCCTGGATTGAAAACCATTGCTTTGATTTCTCTGAAGCAGTTCTAAGGATTTTTAGATTCTGTGTACCACACTAAGTCCCCACCCCCATTGCTGTACCACTGCCACAACCCCTCACAACCCTAGCCCCCCCTTAAAAAAAAGAAGGGAAATGTGGCAGGGTTTTTTCTAGATTCTTCAAAAGCATTTCTGAGTATTTATTTTAGTCATTTTACTTTTAAAATCAACTTTATTCAGATGTAATTCACCTATAACAAAATACACTTTTTTTGGTTTTTTTGGTTTTTTTGGCTGCGCTGGGTCTTTGTTGTGGCGTGCAGGCTTCTCTAGTTGCGGCCCACAGGCTCTAGAGCATGCGGGCTCAGTAGTTGCAGTGTGCGGGCTTAATTGCGGTATGTGGGATCTTAGTTCCCTGACCAGGGATCGACGGGCCCCCTGCATTGGGAGCGCAGAGTCTTAACCACTGGACCACCAAGGAAGTCTCAAATACGCCTGTATTAAGTGTACAGTTTGTTGAGTTTTGACAGATACACTCACATAACCACCATGCAATAAAGATACAGAACTTTTCCATCACCCTGAAAAGTTCTCATGTGTCTCTTTGAAGTTGGTCCCTCATCTCACTGTTGGTCCCAGGCAAGCAAGATCTGCTTTCTGGGACTTCCCTGGTGGCTCAGAGTTTAAGAATCCACCTGCCAGTGCAGGGGACATGGGTTCAATCCCTGGTCTAGGAAGATCCCACATGCCACGGAGCAACTAAGCCTGTGTGCCACAACTACTGAGCCTGTGCTCTAGAACCCGCGAGCCAAAACTACTGAGCCCATGTGCCACAACTACTGAAGGCTGCGTGCCTAGAGCCCGTGCTCTGCAACAAGAGAAGCCACCGCAATGAGAAGCCCGTGCACCGCAACGAAGAGTAGCCCCGCTCGCCACAGCTAGAGAAAGCCTGTGCGCAGCAACGAAGACCCAACGCAGCCAAAAATAATAAATAAAATAAATAACTTTATAAAAAAAAAAGATCTGCTTTCTGTTGTATTTTTACTTTTTCTAGAATTTCATGTAAATGGAAACAGTATGTAGATCTGTGTCTGACTTCTTTCACTTAACATGAAATTGTTGCCTATATCAGTAGTTTGTTCCTTTTTATTGCTGAGTAGTATTACATTGGTGTATGTACCACATTTTAAAAATCCATTTAGATGTTTGGATTGTTTCCAGTTTGGGGCTCTTGTGAATAATGCTTTTACGAGCATTCATGTACGAGTTTATGAGAAAATATGTTTTCATTTCTCTTGAGTAGATTACCTAGGAGCAGAATTATTGGGTCATAAGAAGCTGCTAAACCATTTTCCAGCGTGGCCATATGTGTTTGCATTCCCACCAGCAACGTATGGGAGTTCCAGTTGGTTGATATCAACACTTGGTATTGTCAGTCTTTATGTTTAGCCATTTTGGTGGGTGTTTAGTGGTATCTCATTGTTGGTTTATGTACATTTCCCTGATGACAAGTGATGTTGAACATCATTTCATGTGCTTAGTGGCCACTCATATATCTTCTGTTCAGATCTGTTGCCCATTGTTTAAGCTGAGTTGTCTTATTATTGAGTATAGAAATTCTTTATATATTCTGTATATAAAGTCCTTTGTAGACACACACACTCACACACATATACATGCACACACAATATGTTTTCTCCTAATCTTTTCATTTTCTTAGTGGTGTCTTTCAAAGGCAGACATTTTTAATTTTGATAAAGATCAATTTATCATATTTTTGTTTTATATTTCATGCTCTTGATGTTCTTTTTTTGAATCTCTACTTACCCCAAGATCATGAAGATTTTTCTCCTCTGTTTTCTTTAGTAGTTTTAACTTTCTCTTTAGTTCTATGATCCATTTCAAGTTAATTTTTGTGTACGATGTAAGGTAAGGGTCAATGTTCATTTTTTCTAAATAGATATCAAGTTGTATCCAGACTATCTTTCCCCATGAAATTACTTTGGCCATTCTTTTGAAAATTAATTGACCATATATGCATGGGTCTATTTCTGGATTCTCTGTTCTATTCCACTGATCCATTTGTCTATCCTTAGACCGAAGTACACTGTCTTGATTACTATAGCAATAAAGTAAGTCTGGAAGTCAGGTAATGTAAGTCATAACTTTCCTTTTCAAAACTGTTTTGGCTATTTTAGGTCTCTTGTATTTCCATGTAAACCTTAGACTCAGCTTATCAATTTCTTTTAAGAGTTTGCTGGAATTTTGATTAGCATTGCACTGAATCCGTAGATCAGTTTGGAGAGAATTAACGTCTTAATGATATAGAGTCTTCCAATCTATGAACATGGTGCACACCTCTTATCTAGATCATCTTTAATCCCTCTTATCAGTGTTTTATAATTTTAAACGTACAGGTCTTATCCATAATTTATTAAAATATTCCTAATTATTTTATGGTTTTGTAGGTATTGTTTTTTAAATTTCATTTTCTACTTTGTCATTGCTAGTATATAGAAATACAATTGCATTTTATAATTGACCTTCTTTCTAAATTCATTTTAAGTATAATGATTTTTTTATAGAATACTTACAGTTTTCTATGTATACAATCATGTCTACATAGAAAATCATAAAGAATTTTACATCTTTTCCAATCTATATGCCTTTTATTTCTTCTTGCCTTTTTGCATTGGCCAAGACCACTAGTACAATGATGAATAGCAGTGATAAGAACATTCTTGCTTTCCTTCTGTCCTTAGAAGAAACTCATTCATTCTTTTTACTGTTAATAGATGTTAGCTATAATTTTTTTTTAATTTTTTAATTTAATTTAATTTTTTTTTTATACAGCAGGTTCTTATTAGTCATCAATTTTATACACATCAGTGTATACATGTCAATCCCAATCGCCCAATTCAGCACACCACCATCCCCACCCCCCAAAACTTTTTATGCATATCTTTTAGCAAGTTGACTTGGTAAATTCTATTTCTATTCTATTCCTAGTTGACTATTCCTAATTGACTAAGAGTTTCTTTTTTTTTAAACTTGTGGGTTAGTGTTGAATTTCCTTAGATGCTTTTTCTCCATCTATTGAAATAATTTTATTTTTACTTGCTTACTCAGTTAATAAGGTAAAATGACATCAATTCATTTTTTAAAATTCCTTAAAATTGGTTGTTCTTTATTTGCAAACAACTTCAAACAAAGACAGTTTTGTGTACATTAATTCATTTTTAAATGTTAAAACAATCTTTTATTCCTGAAGTAAACCCCACTCGGTCATGATGTATTACGCTTTTAGCCATTCTAGATATAAATTCTTAACTATAAATAGCAAACATAAAATAAGATCAGGATGATATGAAAAAAGATACATTTGAGAAATGGCAAAAGCTCTTGGAAATGGGTAACAAAAATGTAAAACTTAGTAGAAAGGTTGGAAAATAAAGTTTGAAGAAGTCTCCTAGAAAGCAGAGAGTTGTAAAGTATGAGTGAAATAAATACAAAATTGAGGGCTAATTCTAGAAGTACACCTCTAACTATTAGAGTTTCTGTTCCTATTTCTTGTCAAAGAAATAATATTCCCCAGAATTGGAAGCCCCAAATCTCCACACTATAAAGGCTGACTAAGTGCAACTGACTAAGCAGCTCACCCAGATTGCAGCAGGCTGGAGGGCCTCTGGAAGGCCGTCTCCAGGGGAAAATTGGAATGGATGAGTTTGAGTGTATGGAAAAACACACTGATGAGACTAATAGCAGAAATGTTGAAGTATTTGGAAAAGTTAATAGCTACATGGAAAAACAAGCAAGTGAAAAAATGAGGCAATTATTAACTCTAGGGGGAAGAAATGAGTGTATGGGAAAGAAGATGTGGTCATCTCTATTTGCCTCAGCGAAGAACCATGTTTGCATAGTCCTAGTAATGTAAATTTGGACTATTAACCAAAATTTATGTCAGAACTATGTTGGGAGAATGAAGGCAGGAATGTAGGGTGCCGGAAGTCGATGTAGGAGAGCTTAGTCTTCACCTACCGTGGTAGGAAGTTAGTAGATAAATGTCTAAAATGGATAAGTCATGACATATAAACAGCATTTAAGAATGATGATAAAAAGGAGGATAAACAGACAAAAGAATTGAAGGTAATTGCTTCTGCAGAGGGGTCAGTGGAGGGTTGGGTCACAAGAAATTTAAAAACTAATTTAAACAAAAAAACCCTATAAAAAACTTCTCTTACAGATATTACAGTATTTCAGAATGTATTTGGCCAAAGTACATCCAGGTTTATTGTCACTGAAAGTTTCTCTAAACAAATCTTTAGAATCTAGAAATTTGTAGGTCTAGCACAGTGCTTTGAATGGTAGACTCATAGTAAGTTTTTGTTAATCAACAAATATTTCTATAAAAGCAGATTTGACTAACAACCTGTGTCTATTTTCCTTTTAGGTTTAAATTTTTGAAATTGAAGTAGGTCTACACGTTAGGAACTCATGTCTTTTCTTGTAAGTAAACCAGAGCGAATTAGGGTGAGTGCTTCTCTTCTTCTGTCTTTACTATTTTTTATTTTCTGAAAAGCAGTGTGTTTGGCAGATATTGTAGGAGGTTTTGGGTTTTTTTTTAATGTGGTGTTCAGAATCATACAGAAGTGAGGAATGTAGAAAGTAAAGCAGCTATTGCAGCCTCCACTCCTAAGAAAAGAACTTGCAGGGACTTCCCTGGTGACGCATTGGTTAAGAATCTGCCTGCGAATGTAGGGGACACGGGTTTGAGCCCTGGCAGGAAGATCCCATGTGCCGCGGAGCAACTAAGCCCATGCGCCGCAACTACAGAGCCTGTGTGCCACAACTACTGAAGCCCGTGCGCCTCGAGCCCGTGCTCCGCAACATGAGAAGCCACCACAGTGAGAAGCCCGTGCACGGCAACGAAGAGTAGCCCCCACTCGCCACAACTAGAAGAAGCCTGCGTGCAGCAGTGAAGACCCAACGCAGCCAAAAATAAATAATAAAAAAAAAAAAAAAGAAACGAATTTGCAGAGGCTGACCAGAGACATAGAATATACCCACCAGCTTGTCTGATAGAGAAGAAGCAAGGTGGCTTATTTTATGATTATCAGTCATTCAACATTAAATGAGTTGCTGGCCCTTTTCAGCGTAGATGTGTACCCACTAATGATCTGCCTGTTTCCTACGTGTTTTCAGTGAGTTTGTGTGTTTTAAAAATCAACATCGGACTTCCCTGGTGGCTTAGTGGTGGGGAGTCCGCCTGCCAGTGCAGGGGACACGGGTTCGAGTCCTGGTCCAGGAAGATCCCACATGCCGCAGAGCAACGAAGCCCGTGCGCCACAACTACTGAGCCTGTGCTCTGGAGCCCGTGAGCCACAACTACGGAGCCCGCATGCCACAACTACTGAGCCTGCACTCTAGAGCCCGTGAGCCACAACTACTGAGCCCACATGCCACAACTACTGAGCCCACATGCCACAACTACTGAGCCTGCACTCTAGAGCCCGCGAGCCACAACTACTGAGCCTGTGTGCCACAACTACTGAAGCCCGTGTGCCTAGAGCCTGTGCTCCGCAAAAAGAGAAGCCACCGCAATGAGAAGCCCACGCACCACAACGAAGAGTAGCCCCTGTTCACTGCAACTAGAGAAAGCCTGTGTGCAGCAACAAAGACCCAACGCAGCCGAAAATAAATAAATTAATTAATTAAAAAAAAAAATCAGCATCAGATTGTAATCATTGGAAAACTTTTTTGAACCCGGGCCCTTGGCAGTGAAGGCACAGAGTCCTAACCACTGGACCACCAGGGAACTCCCATCATAGGTTTTAATTGAAGGCTTTTTGAAAAATTTTATTACACCTGAGAACTTCACTAGCTAAAATGACCTCAAGAACAAATACTGGGTTTAGCTTCTTTACAAGCTTCCTAAATGATTTCCTAAAAGACTGTCTTGTTTATTATCAAGTACGTAATTTCTAACTGCTGTAGTAATTATTTTAAAATTCTGTAACACTGTATGTGTACTATGAGACATTGGGAATATACCACTTTCTTTTTTTTTTCTTTTTTTTCTCTTTTGGCCACACAGCTTGTGGGATCTCAGTTCCCCCAACCAGGGACTGAACCCGGGCCACAGCAGTGAAAGCCTGGAATCCTAACCACTAGGCCACCAGGGAACTCCCTTAATATACCACTTTCTTTAAATATTAAGGTGTAAATTATACTTTGTGTTCCAGTGAATATAAATTTTTTATATCAATTTTTTTTAATTTACAGTGTTCTTTTTTTAATTTGGAAAAAATTGACATAGAGAATGATGTTACAGTTTCAATTCATAGTCCATATTATGCCACTTATTTCTGAATGTTCCTTAATCTTCCTTTTTCTTATGTTTATGCGGTAAGAATAATTTATATTGGAAAGAGTAAACCTTGCTATTAATTAAGAGAAACAAAACAGAATCCCTCCTTAGCCTGAATTCTACCCAGTGGAAAGAATACCCCTAAGCCAAGGTTTAATACCAGCCCTTGAGTGAAATATAACCTTGATCCCATTGCTTTTATGTATGAGCTTCTTTTCTATTTCAACCTAACCTGATTCAGGTGAAACCAGACCGCTGATCAGTATGATGGAAATCCAATACTTGTTTGAAATAGTCCAGTAAAGTGAACCATAGATTAGTCATGCTAGTTTGGTCCTGTAAACTTGGTAGAAAATGTAAATGTTGGTGATGTCTTTAGAAATCCTAGTGGATGAAAGAATATGCAGTTTGCTATTTCCTTTTACAAACTAATAGAGGTTTGTGAAAAACTGTTTCATCCCTATTTTCTGTGTGTGAATTCCAGTATTTTTCAAATTGGCATTAATGATCCAAAGCATCTGTAATAGACAGTCATGGAATGAGTAAGATGGAACCAAAAGGCAGTTTTATATATAGGAAGGACAAAAGCATTCTTCATTATTAGGGCCAGTACTACTTGTTTCTCATCTGTCAGATTTAAGAATTTGTCATCAAATTAGGCAAAGAAGAATACAGAAAGGAATTAATCTATTGTTTGCAGTTGATTTAAATCCAAGATTCTTTTCAAAACTTTTCCATAGAAATGTAGCTTAACTGTACTGCATGATTCGCTTTTTGTAGTTGTCTTTTTGTCTGTCTATCTAATGGCTGATAGCTAATTTTTTGTGGCTTGGAAGAAATACTAATTCTCTTTGGGGTTTTCCTCTTTAGCGGTGGGTCTCGGAAAAGTTCATTGTTGAGGGCTTAAGAGATTTGGAACTATTTGGAGGTAAGTACAGTATGGCATTTAGCCATCACTTCAGGATAAATATCGCTGCCTTTTTTGTTGATTAAATCAATTTTCTAGAAATTAGCAATTTAAGGGCAAGTTGTTATATTTGTTTGGCTACAGCTGTTATATTTACTTGGCTCCTTTTTGAATCCATGCTTTCTCCAAAATTTGAGGACTAATCTGGCAGTTGTCCTTGGCCTGTCTTGATTGTTAGAAAGCCAGTGTTTACTTAAAAGCACACATGTTTCTTCTAAGTATTTGTCTATGAAATACATATTCTTAAAGGAAAAGAAGTAGGTATTTAAAAGTCTCTAGCCTTGAAGATTTAAAAAATAAAATTATAGTCAGGACAAAGGTAGCAGTGATATAAAAGTCATGGTTTTCTGATCAATCTAGTTGACTCATCTTTTCATGAGACTTAGAGACTAGAGAAAAAAAAATCTGTCAGGACAAAAATACTAACTTCCTGTTGTAAAATCTAGATGTTGATTCAGAAGTAAAGTAGGTTTGCAATTTTGAGGTTTAACAAATCCAGGCACTCCCCTTTGGCTATTTTCCAGTTGAGCTGTTTTGGGAACTGTGATCTTAAGGCAAGGAAAATTCTTTTTCTATAAAAATAATAGTAGTAAAGCCCCTTTCTTTTTATCTATACACCATGATACTCTCTTCAGCTCCTATAGCTAAAGAAATGGGTTATCAGATAGAGTATGTTGGTTCACTGATCCAAACTACCTCGAGAGCCTTGAGTAATTGAAAACTCAAACTTGTTAGTTACTAGGTGGCACCTATTAATTTATTTTCCCTACTGCCACTCAAAGAACTTCTGGAGTTGAATTATTCATGAACTTTGTCAAAGGGTTTTATAGAAGACAAATGAGAGTTTAGAAAAATGATGAGTTATTTTTGTTTTGGTTATAAAGAATAAAAATAATCTGCACAGTAAAGGAAAGGCTAATGGAACAAAAATACTATGTTCTGGTGCTGTTCTCATTTTTTTCCCCATCGTTAATGGGAATACAGTGGTTTAAAAGTAAACATTGGCATTGATGGAAAATTGAGTTGAAAGTCCAGTTTACATTAATTAGCTAAAAATATTCCAGTTATGTGAATTAGATTAATGGATTTTGGTTTCAGTGTCTTGAGTGTAGGATCTCTGGATGTCTTTTGATAATTCCCTTGTCTCTGATCTGAGGAGGATGAAGAGATTGTTCTGTATATTGTTTACAACTTAATGAAGCGTATGTTACCAAGGTGATACAGCTTGGAATTTGCCTTCTGCTCTAAGGAGCCTTGGTTTGATTTCCTTTTACCTATTCACCTGGCTTCTTATCTTTGACTTGTAAGAAGCCCCTCTTAAGCAACCGCTCCTGCCATTTGTATACCAGAAAACTGATGTCCATGGCACACACACACAAATCTTATTTTGATAAATTGAGGCTAATTTACTCTGCACCCAATATCTAGCAATATAATTTAAGATATTTGGAGATGTGTAATCATTCCAATACTCTACAGTTAAAATCTTTACTTTGATCACTTTTCAGAACAGAGAAAATAAAAAGCACAGATACAGAATTTGTCTTATTTTGGAGCAGAAAGTCATTTAAGTTGTCCTTTGCTTTATTCATATTCATCAGGAGTAGCAGAGGGCCAAAAAGCCCTTGCTTTATTTTCATTTAGAATAGAACGTATCTGACTGGAGAATCAAATTGGGTAATGGTCCCACAAACACATATTACTGTATTAAAACTTTTTTGTCTTTTTTATGGCAAACCTGTTATCTAGTCCCTGAACTCCCTGGGAAATAGCCAACCATGTATATAATTTTATAACGAATTTTTTGTTCACAGTATAAGACTCTGAAACTAGCCTATTGAAAGTAACATTGTGTGCTGATGGAAAGTAATTGTATGACCAGAACTATAGCAGTTGAGTTGTACTCAGTAAAGAATACCCGTAGAATAAGAGCCTTGCCAAGTTTTGAAGAGCCATAGATTCATGTTTAAAACTCCATCTATCTGCAGCATTTTTACTGTGGATCTCTGGGTGTGTGTGTGTGTGTGTGTGTGTGTGTGTGTGTGTTTATATGTAGCACTGCAGGCACTTTTTGCTGTAATGATTCTTAAGTGGTTTCCATGAATAAATGCAGTCCTAAGTGCAGTAATTGCTGTTCTGAATGTGGGTGTGTCTTCTTCCAAAACCCAAAATGCCGACACTCAATCTCTCCACTCCAGAGCAGCTTCCGGGTGACACTCGGAGAAAAGTAAGTGATTTTCCAGGCTCTAGTACTGTGGCTTGTTGCATGGAGGTGACTTGTGGAATGTTGTATGTTTTTTTGGTTGGCTTATCATTTTATGTTTCTGCTCATCTGTCATTGAGTTTTATACGTGGTATAATTCTTCTACTTGTGGGGACTTAGGTTTCACCCTAGAGAGATTCTGATGTGTACTTTGAAAACTGAAAAACTCTCAGGCACTTTTTCTCTCTCCTCCCCTTTGTAGCCCTACCATTCACCTGCCACCCCCTCCAAAAACTAAAAGGGACAGTTTCAACACTAACATGTGGTTATCTTTCAGTGGCTAGTAGTACTAGATTTCCCATCCTTAGTCTAGATTTCAGTCCACAGAGATAATATAGATCTCTGTCTAGATTATAAGGCAGGACGTCAAATCTAGTTTAAAAACAAAACCCCAGGTTTTAAAGTACAAAACAGAAAATGTATTTTTTTTTGGCAGAAGTTTCAAGACTCTTGCCCTGCTTCTTACTCTTCTAGTTTATTTTACCAGTGGAAATAACAGCAGCGTACCAAGCTGCTTTTGTTTTTTTTAATTTGTTTATTTATTTTTTTATTTTTGGCTGCCTTGGGTCTTCGTTGCTGCGCGCGGGCTTTCTCTAGTTGGGGCAAGCGGTGGCTTCTCTTGTTGCAGAGCCCGGGCTCTAGGGCGCGGGGGCTTCGGTAGTTGTGGCATGCGGGCTCAGTAGTTCTGGCTTGCAGGCTCTAGAGCGCATGCTCAGTAGTTGCGGCGCTGGGGCTTAGTTGCTCTGCGGCATGTGGGCTCTTCCCGGACCAGGGCTTGAACCCGCGTCCCCTGCATTGGCAGGCGGATTCTTAACCACTACGCCCCACCAGGGAAATCCCCAAGCTGCTTTTGATACTGTGAATCAGTGTCCTATACAGAGAGGATAAGAGCCCTTTTCTCCATACACTTCTTCCTCTTTACAGATGACAGACCTTTGTGCCTTTTGCAGGCAGCTCCAAGGTGAGTGAAGGGTAATGCTACTGACTAGGAATTTCTTTCTGAGTAAAGCTTGGCTGCGCTTTACTGGCCAAGAGCACTTCACTATCACATCCCAATATTTTCCAGTCAGGAGACCAAAAACGTGCCCTATAGGATCAGTTGGGTATTTTTCCAGAGTACAGTGCCAATTACATATAGTTCTTATATTTTCACAGCTGCTGATGTTATACCAAAAGTTATCCTGTGTGAAACCTTTGGGAGGTTGAATGTACTTATTTGTTGGACATTTCATAAATATTGTGTTTGTGTGCTTTATTGTATTTTGTTTTACGCTCTTTAAACAAAGTTATCATTTTATGGTCATTTCCAGATAGCACTAGCTTATGTATTTTTCAAATGCTTCAAAATGAACAAAGTGCTTTTCATGGTGGGGAAACTAAGAAAAGACTTTGATAGAACTAGTTTCTTTCTCTAGGCAATTTGAGGTTATACATTATACTAATAAAACTATGCCATGCTATGTTTAAAGAGAATGGGCTAAATATCTCCTTTTCATCTGAATTTTGACCTTTTCTAAATCTGAAGCAGTATAATGGACTAACCTGCCTTTCTTGTGGTAAAACCAGACCAAATCTCTTCCTTTCAAAATACTGCCTTTGTTTGTTTGTTTTCCTAAATAAAGGTCGCCTTCTGTCTGAGTTCAGACTATAGAACATCCACAAAGTAGAAAGCATCCATTTTAGGGTCATTTCCAGGGAGTTGGGGACAGAATGGTAGAGGGGGTCACAGCAACAACCAGACTAGTTCATTTCATGCGATTCTGGATTGCCCAATGAACTCATATTCCCAATTACCTAAAGAATTTCATTTTCTAAAACTAACACTTTGAAGTAGTTTTCCATAGTCAACAAAGACAGTAGAAATATTGTCAGGTTACGAACTAATCATATCAGTAGTTTAATGAATCATTTCTCACCTAGGCTCAACAAAAGTGTGGCTTTAGTGTGTAGCCTGGTAGGTAGTATGTCTTACGTGCGCTCCTGGCAAGGAAAAGGGAGATAGGTAATTTTAAGAAAAAAGTATCCTGTATGTAGTTTATCCAAAGGGAGTTATTTAAAGTGCATATAAAAGAATTTTTTAAAATCTCAGGTCTCAGCTGTCCCTCATAGTCCTTTTTTTTTTCAAATTAGAGAAACATAAGGAGTTTGCCTAGAGATCAGAGGAGAGACCTTCAAATACAAAGTCGTTCTAGGTTTGTTCTCATTGGGGCCATATTGTTACCTGCTAAAAAATGCAGTACTTTCTCACATGCAGGTGTCAGATTCCGATCTGTGAAGTTCCCCTGGTAACAGGGGAGCTAGGGGATGTGTTGTAGGAGGGCTGGCATTTGCAGTATAAGTCAGCATGTTGAACTGTCTCCAGTGGAATCGACTGGTACGTTTGCTCTCCTCTTCAGCCCATGGGAATAACAAGGTCATGGGCAGAAAACCTCCTGAGTTCAAACGTTGCTTAAATGATTACTTTTTAAGTAGATGCCAGCACTGTTGTAGGCATTGGGGAATACATCAGTGAAGAAGACAGACAGGCCCTGCCCCGACAGAGCTTGCATTCTAGTAGAGAAGACAGGCAATAGACAAAATAACCTGCAGTGATCACTATGAAGAAAATCATAGTGATCACAGCAAAGAAAATAAAGCAACATGACATAATAAAGTGACTGGGAGCTACTTTACTTGGCGGGACAGAGTCTTCAATGAATAGGTGACATTTAAGTTGAGACCTCAATGACGAGGCGGAGCAGCGATGAGAAAGTGGTGGGGCAGGAGTGTTCCAAACAAAGGGACAGCTGGTGCGAGTTTGCTAAGACTGCTGGTTCGCGTGGGTCAGGTGCAGTGAGTCAGGGCAGCCCTGTGTGGGGTGAAGTCGTGGAAGAGGGCAGCGGCCGCATCGTGTGGATCCTCACGGGCCAGAGTAGCGGGTGTTGGGTCTGAAAGCAACCCCCTGAGTTTTGTGTTAACTGGTGACACTGATTTTATTGAGGGCAGGTTGATACTTGAGAAAACAGCAAAGCAGAGCAAGAGTATGTGCAGCGGGTTAGAGGTATAAGGTTAAGATAGGACTCTCCAAAGTTAGCTTAGCCTGTGGCGAAATTCTCAACAGCTGGGGAGTCGCCATTTCGGAGCTCTTGGTTTAGGCTTTTTGCTCAAATTGTTACCAAGTCCAAGCTTGCTCTGCTCGCCGCACAACAGGTCAATAAATCGGGAGACGAGGTGTTGAGGCAAGGGATATGACTTTATTCGGAAAGCCGGCAGACCGAAAAGATGGCAGACTAGCGTCTCCAGAAAAACCATCTTATTGGAGTTTGGATGCCAGTTTCTTTTATAGAACAGAGCAGCGGGGAGGCGATGAGGAAGTAAAGTAAAAAGGCCATAACTTTTGCAAATATGCCCTGGGATGGCCAGCCTCGGGGAGGGGACGTGTTCATTTCTTCTTTCCTGCAGCCGTCCACAGGTGCACAGGGTCAGGACGCTTCCCTGAACAAAGGCACTTTGGTTTAACGTTCAGGCAGAGGGGCAGGGTTCCCTGAGGCGGGCCATTGTGTATAGACAGTATCCTTTAGTGAACAAAAGCAATGGAAGCAAAGGTTAAAGTAAAAGAAACAGATCCAACATGTAGTCAGATTTGGCTGTTCCCTGTTACAAAATCTCTGCTCCGTTTTGTTCCTTGATTGTCTGTATCCCTCTCACCTGTGTGAGGCACTGGCGTGGCACCAGTATCTTGTTTTGAAGACAAGATAGTTTCAAGAAGCTACAGTGGCTATTAAGTCATCTTAGAATCTGTTTTCAGAGCATTTGGAAACACAGAAGCCTGTAAAAAACAAAATCAAACCAACTTTAACTATCGATCAAGCTCTATTTAGGAGTCTCTGTTTTCTCCACTTTCTCTGTTCCATCTTCTTTGCTGAACAGGAGAGTGACCAAAAAGTAGACAGCAAAGGAGAGAGGGGAAGAATAGAATTCATATTTACTGAATACCTGTGATACACCAAGTAGCGCTAAGCTCTTTACATATTTTATCTCATTTCATTGTCACAACAACCCTATGAAGTGGGAATTGTTCCACTGATGAGATGATGAAGATCTCAGGGCTTAGAGGGACCTGCCCAGGGTCACAGAGCAAGTGATAGACTGAGTTCAAGTTCTGCCTATCCCTGGCCCCTAAGCCTAGAGTCTTCACATTATACCATATGTTTTACTTAAAATAGCCTTTCCCAAATTATCTTCCCCCAAATTTAACAGATGTTAGGCACAAAAGACTTCTCTGGACAGGTATCTTTGGGAAATGTTAGGTTAAACAAAGTTAAACTTTGTCAAATTACAGAACTTCTCAAAGCCCTTAATATGGGAGTACACCTTGTGATTGTGCATGAGAAAAGAGTGCTCTGCATTTTGTAACTTAACTGGACGTGTAAACTTTTTTCATGCATTAACTGGCAGGTCAATGTTCCATGGGGCCTACTTTGGGGAAATCCTGCATTAAAACAACTAGGTAGAAAAATGGACAAGAGACAGAAAAGGCATTTCCACTCTGGAGAAAACCCACATAGCCAATAAATACATGAAAATATGCTCAACTTCATTCGCACTCGGAAATGTAAATCAAACCCACAATGAGACTGGCAAAAATGAAGGCTGAATATACCAAGTGTTGGGGAAAAGATGGATCAACAAGAACATACATGTATTGCTGGCGGGAATGTAAATTGATACAACCATTTTGGAAAACAGTTTGGCATTTTATTCTAAAGTCGAATGTTCATATACTCTGTGACCTCCAGTTCCACTCCTAGGTATAAGCTTTAGCGTAACTCCTGCATATATGTGTCAAGAAACACATTCAAGTGTGTTTTTAGTAGCACAGTTCATAATAGCAGAATGAAAAGTAACCGCAAAAGCCCATCAGCATTGGAAGGATAAATTGAGGTATGTTCACAAGATGAGTATTATACAATATGGCTAAATACAACAATGTAGGTGAATCTTAGAAATATAAAGTTGATTAAATTAGAACTGTGATTTGCTAACAGGGCTCAATTCTGCTTGACTGGGTTCCTCTTAATGTTAAGTGGTGCTGCAAGTAAAACCCCATTTGGTTTCTTTCTTCATTGGCAGCATCAGTTGTTTTGAAACCACATGTGTTTCAAACATCAGGCGCCCCCCCCCCCGACCCCAAGGTGATACCACCACGTCAGAACATTCTCGACTCCAACACTTTTCTATCTCGTGCTGAGCCAACAGCCTTCGTGTATTCAAAGACCTTTTCCTGATCAGAGGGCAGGTTTATGAACGCAGCATATGAAATGTGAGCTGGCCTAAGGCTCTTTGTTTCAGTTAGACATACATCTCAAGAAAGAGGATCCAAAAGAAAGAAAAATACTCACAGTCCCTAAATCATACAAATAAATTTAGGTTTGGAAGAAGGAAACTGAACCTATTAAACTGAAGGAAGAGCCGTTGGCCTGCCATGTATTTTGCTGGGCACTTTTCCATCAGGACCTCACATGTGACACCCACATCCTAAATGGCTGGGATCCAGCTTCGTTTGCAGCCTGAGTGCACAGGGACGAGGGAGCAGGTCACTTCTGCTGCCCGGGGTGATGGCTGAGACCTGACAGCTCTGTTCCCTGCCTGCAGCCCAGTGTGTTAGCTGTTTTCTGGCTTCACTTGGAAATGTCAGGGAATGATTGGTCTGGCCTCTTGGTTTGCTAACAAGGGGGCCTCTTATGGCCACATTTTGCCTATAGCAAGATTCAGCGTTTGATCTTTGGGATTTTTTAGTCAGGACCTTAAAAATAGGACCCTAGGGACTTCCCTGGTGGCGCAGTGGTTAAGAATCCACCTGCCAATGCAGGGGACACGGGTTCGAGCCCTGGTCCGGGAAGATCCCACATGCTGTGGAGCAACTAAGCCCATGCGCCACAACTACTGAGCCTGCGTGCCACAACTACTGAAGCCCATGAGCCTAGAGCCCATGCTCTGCAAAAAGAGAAGCCGCCGCAATGAGAAGCCTGTGCACGGCATGGAAGAGTAGCCCCAGCCCAACACAACTAGAGAAAGCCCACACGCAGCAACAAATACCCAACGCAAAAAAAAAAAAAACAAAAACCCAACGCAGCCAAAAAAAAAAAAAAAGGACCCTAATGCAGCAGGAAATTCAAGAGAAATCCCACCTCTCCATTCCCCTTCTCTTTTCTAAATGTGCCGTTCTCCAGACATCCTTTCCCAAGTAAGAATTTCATGGTTTTTAGCAAATGAGCCAGCTGTTGGGAAGGAGAAGCAAATCGACTAGAACTGGCCCTCGTCCCCACCCCCATTTGTAGAGAGCGCTCACACTTACTCTGATATTAGTGCCAGTTACTGCATTGAACAGCTGATGTTTTACTTTATATTTCTCATCAAATAGTGCTGGAACTGTTTCTTTGCTCCAGGGTCAGAATTTGTATGTTTGTTTACATGCCAGTCTCCTTGTGGGTCTGAATTACCATCTCCCCACTCTCATCCCGTCCCCAAGTTTCCCTTACTAACCTGTTTTTCTTTTTCTTTAGACCAATGAGGCGAGCGCAGAGTCGATAGCATCCTTCTCTAAACAGGAGATCATGAGTAGCTTTCTGCCGGAGGGAGGGTGTTATGAGCTGCTCACCGTTATAGGTAATGTCACGACTGTCATGCTCCAGGGACCATGGCAACCTCCTCAGCATCCTGAGATGAATGTGTGCCAGAAGCTGTCAGCCAGGTAGCAGGATTCGTGGAGACAAAACTGGCTTTTGCGGTTCTTCTATGGTTTTCTTCTTCCAAGTGTGGGGGAAGAGACCATGTTTCCAGGAGAGACGCTCTTTTCAATTTTTTCTTTTGGGCTGTACACTTCTGGTGTCCTGGGCCATAGTCAGTTAGAATAGTTGGCTGAGAAGGAACTGATGGAAGAAATATCAAGAAATAAGAGAAATGAAAGTTTTAACTTGAATTTTCTTTTTTTTTTTTTTTTTTAAATGTGTTTGTTTTTTTTTTTTCTAAGTATCTTTTTTTTTTTTTTTTATAGCTACTTTATTTATTTATTTATTATTTATTTTTGGCTGTGTTGGGTCTTCGGTTCGTGCGAGGGCTTTCTCCAGTTGCGGCAAGCGGGGGCCACTCTTCATCGCGGTGCGGGGACCGCTCTTCATCGCGGTGCGCGGGCCTTTCACTATCGCGGCCCCTCCCGTTGCGGGGCACAGGCTCCAGACGCGCAGGCTCAGTAGTTGTGGCTCACGGGCCCAGCCATTCCGTGGCATGTGGGATCTTCCCAGACCAGGGCTCGAACCCGTGTCCCCTGCATTAGCAGGCAGATTCTCAACCACTACGCCACCAGGGAAGCCCCTGAATTTTCTTTTAAAATCAAGTCTCTTTAAGGAAGTTGAAAACCTGTGTTGCTCTTCTCCCTGTTTATGGCATTTCTCTTTTCTTTTAGGCAAAGGATTTGAGGACCTGATGACAGTGAACCTAGCAAGGTACAAACCAGCGGGAGAGTATGTGACAGTACGAAGGATTAACCTAGAAGCTTGTTCCAATGAGATGGTGACATTCTTGCAGGTAATCAAACGTGAATGTGACACTTGGAGGGAGGGCTCTTAGTTCCAGTAGTAATCACAAGGCATCTTTACATCTGTCATCTGAAATAGCTGGCAGGAAACGAAGGTAGACCAAGCCAAGAAGTTACGGAAGCTCTTGGTGAAGAATCTTGGGCATTTGGCATTAAGGGTTCTATAACACTGCTCAGCCCAATTTATATTCCCCTCTTCTTCACCCAATCCTCCTGTGACTCATTTATTCATGTACTTATTATTCAGGGAGGCTAAGTAACTCGCCCCTGGTCGCACACACTAGTAAGTGGCAGAGGCAGGCTTCACACCCAGACAGTCTCTTTCCAGGTGCGGGGAAGCGGCGGCCGTCTTCCGACTCTTAGTGTCCTGCTTGCCTGAGGTTCCTTTCTTCTGGAGAAGCAAGTAGCTGCCCTGTTTTTAAACTGGGAGACGCTGTAGGTCTCGTAAGTGCCTGGGGATGAAGGCTTGCCCTGGGAACTCCCTAGATTTAGGGCCTGGCTCAGTGTATTTTCAGTACAGTTGGCTGCAGCCCATCCCGCTTCTTCAATTACAATGTTTTTCTGAATTCACGCTTATCTGACAGTGCCTCAGTGTTCATGTGTTCAGAGTAGTTTTTGGGTCTGAGGATGGAACAGAATGTCAGTCCCAGCTCAGTTATTTGGGAAAAAAACATATCTGAGTTTGTTCTAGAGCATATTGAGCTTTGTGATTCTTTTCTTTATCCTGTAGAGCCGTGGAAAGGTAGAAGGTGCTGCCTATTTGACCTTGGCTCATTTCCCAGAGGCCAGGACGCTGGAGTTGCTGCAGTTCTTTTGTCCAAATTTTTGTTCACATCTTTTGTCCAAATTTATTTTAAAATTCCATCGGTCTTACACTTTCCATAGCTGCTTCTGAGGAAGGGAGCTCTCAACCTGAGGTCGCTGGAGAAATCTATTCTAATGTTTAGTAGTTGTTGTTTGTTCTTTAATGCTTTCTTTCCGTGTTTCTATTGCTAACAACATTTTCCTTTATAATAGGAAAACACTTTTTTATCTTTTTTTTTAATTTTTAAAATTTTACTGGGTCTTCATTGCTGCGCACGGGCTTTCTCTAGTTGCGGCAAGCGGGGTCTATTCTTCGTTGCGGTGCGCGGGCTTCTCATTGTGGTTTCTTGTCTTGTTGCGGAGCACAGGCTCTAGGCGCGCAGGCTTCAGTAGTTGTGGTTCGCGGGCTCTAGAGCACAGGCTCAGTAGTTGTGGCGCGCGGGCTTAGTTGCTCCGCGGCATGTGGGATCTTCCTGGACCAGGGATTGAATCAGTGTCCCCTGCATTGGCAGGCGGATTCTTAACCACTGTGCCACCAGGGAAGTCCTTGTTTTCTTACCTTAAAGAGGAGTTCTGTGCCTTGGCCCTTGAGGTTGAGCTAAGCTTCTAACTTCCTAAGTCTGCAGTAGGCGGTTTGTTTTCATGGCCTCCGAGGTGGTGCACTGTGGCCCTCTGCTGTGTTGTTAGCAGTTTCCCTGTTGGCAGGGAATGGTTTCTCGAGGTGGTTTAGGATCGGCTGGCAGAGCCCAAGTTAGGCAGAAGCTGGCGAAGCAGGGCTGGCTTCCCTGGTTCCTCTCATTCTAGGGGCACCTGCTCGGGCTGCTCCCAGGACTCTGAGCAGGGCACCCAGGGAGGCCTAGGTCCCCGTATTATTCATGCTGCCACCTTCATGTTGAGCGTCCTCCTCAGTGCCCCTTGGTTCTGACTGCAGCCACCATTGCTTTCAGGGGGAGCTCCATGTCTCTAAGCTCTTCAGCCATCCCAATATCCTGCCATATCGAGCCACCTTTATTGCAGACAATGAGCTGTGGGTTGTCACCTCGTTCATGGCATACGGTGAGTGGGAACGGGGTCCTGGCAGAGATGGGTTCTAAGAACTCTGCTGTCAGCTTGCTCATGTGCTGTCACCCTTTTCTCTGTCCCCACGATCCTCTTCCTCAGGCTCTGCAAAGGACCTCATCTGCACACACTTCATGGACGGCATGAATGAGCTGGCGATTGCTTACATACTGCAGGGGGTGCTCAAGGCCCTGGACTACATCCACCACATGGGATACGTGCACAGGTGCTTTCTTGGGCCTATTAACCCTTTATAAGAGTGGTATCTGGGCCCATGAGCCCTCAAGTAAAGGTTGACTGAAGTTAGTGAAACCAGAGTTTAAATCAAGGGTCGAATCCTGCCCTCGCCTCTGCTGGGAGGGCAGAACATTTACCCTGTCAGTGCTAAAGCTACTGACTTTCTCTTTACCAAGCAGCTTGGTCCTGAGTATTGTATGAGGGGAACACCTGATGTGGGCCTCTGCACCCCACCCTCTTCTTCCTTGGAGGACCCATACTGGGGTGTGCCCTGGAGTCAGCCCTATGCTGGGAGGCTCGGGAGAAGACAGATTGCTCTGTAGATGGTGTCCAGAAAAGCAGCTTGTGGTAGGGAAGATAATAAAACTAGGACCCCTACCTAACTCCACATACAAAGGAGCACTTCAGATTGATTAAAGGCCTACATGGAAACTATAGACTTAGATAGAAGGAAATGCGAGGAAATATTTTCGTGACCTGAGGCATACCATAACTTCTAAATGTTTTACATGCACAAAACATAAGGCAAAAAATGGATGGAATTGATAATATCAAGATTAAAACTTTCTCTCCAATACAGGACACCAGGAACAAAGTTAAGAAAGGAGTTACAGCGTGGAAGATGTTAGTTTTGTCTAAAACACACAGGAGATTAGTAACAAGGAAATTTTGTGAATCAATAAGAAAAGGATAGCAAAGCAATAGAAAGATGAGCAAAGGATATGGAGTTTATAAAAGAAAACCCGAAAGACTAATGGTCATATGAACAGACACTCAAATCTAGCAAGAATCAGAAAATCAAATTAAAACAGGAGGATGTCACCTTATACCCGTGGGACTGGCTGTAATTCAGAGGCTGGGTGAGGACCAGTGCGGTGAAGAGGTGGGTCTCCCGTCCGGATAGTGGAAGGTGGCCCAACACAGCCAGTCAGGGTCACTCGGAACCAGGACCATCAGTGCTGCCTCTGGGTGCATACCCCAAAGAAACCCTCCCACAGGCCCATCAGGGGACAGGTATGTGGACATCTTTGTTCATATTTGTGGTGATGAGAGGCAGCACGAGTGTCCTTCCTGGAAGAATGGATTAGTAAGTGTTAGACCCCACCCCAGAGTGCAGGTGGCATTTAGAAGCAACAATTAGGTGTACACAGTTGGCAACACAGATGGATCTTGGAAACATAACACTGAAGAATGGGCTGCATAACACAGTACCATTAGGTCAATAGAAAACGCGTGAGAAAAAAACAATACACTTCCGAGAATACCTACAAACAGAAAGTACAGATTAAAGGCAGTAGATGGTAGAGGAAGCAGTGGTCTGTAAGCATAAAAGAGAACTTTAACAAAACATAAATAAGTTTTAAAATCTGGTGATATGTAAATGGGGTCATGCTATTTTTTTGTGTGTGTATGTTTGAAAATTTTCATAAAAATGCGTGTTCGTGTATATATATATGTATGTATATGCGTATAGTACACACACACACCTGCCGGGGAGAGAGCTGACTGGGTCTAGTGTGTGAAGACAAAGGTTTGTGGTGTGAGGGGCTCCTGCTGCCCCGTGACCCCCTCCCCGCCCCCCAGGAGTGTCAAAGCCAGCCACGTTCTGATCTCAGCGGATGGGA
This sequence comes from Balaenoptera musculus, assembly GCF_009873245.2. Taxonomy (NCBI): domain Eukaryota; kingdom Metazoa; phylum Chordata; class Mammalia; order Artiodactyla; family Balaenopteridae; genus Balaenoptera; species Balaenoptera musculus. The sequence goes on from NC_045804.1 coordinate 15,014,518, forward strand.
AGGTCTACCTCTCTGGTTTACGCAGCAACCTCAGCATGATCAGCCACGGGCAGCGGCAGCGTGTGGTCCACGACTTTCCCAAGTACAGTATCAAGGTTCTGCCGTGGCTCAGCCCAGAGGTCCTCCAGCAGGTCTGTGAACTGGGTCTCAAGGAGCCCCCATTCCCCCACCAACTCGTGATTCCCCAAGGAGGCCTTCAGGAATTTCTGGGGGTGGGGGTTCCTAGAGGGAGGGCTTCCCTGGTGGCAGGTAGAAGTGGGACGCCTCTCGCACGGGTGTTCCACGCCCTTGGCAGGTGATGTCGTTCCCCGCCCCCCCCCGGGAGGGTCCCAAACTGCGCGTGAGGCTCCCTTCAAAGGTGCTGCCATTTCCTGGGAAGAACGAGCATTTGGGAAGCGTTTGGTGCTCCCCGCATCCCTGTTGTAAGCAGGAGCACTTCCTCCTCCTCCCACATAGCATCAGCAAGACGTTCGTTCCTTCTGAAACAGCAGTGACCCCTCAGTAGTGCAGGCGAGGAAAGTCTCAGCAGCTCGTCCCGATTTGGGGACAGGCCTTCTTTTCCTCTCCCCAGTTTTTGCTCCACCCGCTTCTTTCTCTAAGAACAATGGCCAAGGCTACAGTGTGGAGTGACCTGTGGCTCTTTTCTCCTGATTTAGAATCTTCAGGGTTACGATGCCAAGTCTGACATCTACAGTGTGGGAATCACGGCCTGTGAACTAGCCAATGGCCACGTCCCCTTTAAGGACATGCCTGCCACCCAGGTGAGCCTGCAGCCCAGGGGTTTCCTTCTGCCTGCCTGCCTGTCTGCCTTCCACAAACACTTGCAGAGGAGCGGCCACACTCAGGACACCAGCCTGGGATACTAAGATGAAAGACTCAGTTCTTTCCTTCAAGAGCCCCACCAGTGGGGAGATAGTTGTGTAACTGTTTACTTCTGTCAGTGGTATCTGTGGTGGTAAAGGAGCCTCGGGGGGTGGGCTCACAATTTCAGGCCTGGAGCCCACACACCAGGTGTCTATTTAAAACATATAAATTAAGCTAACAGAGTTTTATAAATTTATAAAATATGTTCTATCTTCTTACCTTGATCCATATGCCTGGAAGGCCCGTTTCTAATTTAGAATTCTTAGGCTTCTCAGGTTCTGTGCCACCACGTTCCAGTCAATACCTTTGCAGCCTCCAGCCTGCAAGTTCTACTTCTGTTCGTGCCCCTTTTAACCACCGCCCTTGGCTTCTAGGCATACACGCAGCTAGTGGCATCGTCTACCCTTGGAGACAGACCCAGGGAAGAGGGTTATCCAGGTCTTATCAAGTCCAGGAAGTGGACTTGGGTCATTTGGGCAAGGATTACCTGGGTCCCAAGTACCTGGAGCATGATCTAGACCTGAGAGGGGGTGGGGGCGGGTGTGTAGGCTCTGAGTCAGCCTCTCCCTGAACCCACAGACTGCTTGCCCTGTGGGGAGAGGAGCAGCTAGAGAACGGCCAAAGGGCAGCTCTAGAGGAGGGGATCTGGGAAGGCTTCTGGGAGGAGGTGACCCTTGAGACTTGACGGCAAATAGGAATTAACTGTGTGAAGAATGGGAACTGGAAGGAAACTCTTTTCGGCAGAGGGAGCAGCATGTGCAAAGACCCAGAGTCAAGAAAGAACAGGATCTGGGAAGAGCAGGTAGTTGTAAATGGCTGAAGTACGGGTGCTTCTGGGGGGCTGCTAGGTGACGTGGTTGGAGAAGGAAGCAAGGGCAGATCACGAAGGACTTTGCTTGTTTGCCACGCCAGGGTGTTTGGTTTCTGTCCCAAAGCATGTGGAGAATTGCTGAAGGCTTTTAAGCATAGGAGTGATAGTATCAGATACATATTTTAGAAAGATGATTCTCGCAGATGGATTAGTTCTGGCAGACTAGTTCGGAGGGTATGGAAATCTATCTAGGTAAGGAGTCTAGAAAATCTAAATAAGACAGAAACAGATGCTCAGGAAAGACTTAAAAGGCCATTTTTAGGTAAACAAGATACGGATGCAGAAACAGCAGTGTCCAGGAGCACTTCCGAGGTGATGGAAATGTTCTGTACCTGGGCTGTCCAACATGGTAGCCACTAGTCACCTGTGGCTATTGAGCACTTAAAATGTGGCCAGTGAGATTGAGGACTGAATTTTAAGCTGAATTTAAATAAATATAAATAGCTATGGGAATTCCCTGGCAGTGCAGTGGTTAGGACTCAGTGCTTTCACTGCTGGGGCCCAGGTTCAATCCCTGGTCAGGGAACTGAGACCCTGCAAGCCAAGCAGCATGGCCAGAAACAACCAAAAAAAATCTCTCTCTCTCTCTCTCTCTCTCTCTCTATATATATATATATATATGGCTACATGTGGCTGGTGGCTCCCACACTGGACAGCACAGCTCTAGAAGGATTTCCAGGTTTCTGCCTTGAACAGCTCATGAGGTCCATGAGGACAGCAGTCCCCAAGGTGGGCTGCTTTTACATGTGTGGAGTCTGAGGGCTTTGGAACAGCTGTCCAGGCCTAGCCCGCCCCTGGGTGCACTGCTCCTGTGCAGCCCGCTGCAGTGACAGTCGGCCAGAATGAACCCCCTCGGACCCACCCGGGCGTGGCACACTGGGGCTGGGCTTTAAAGGAAGGACCTGGCTGCCACCTTGACCCTAGGGTGAGGGCTCTACAGTTAGAAAGATCTGATGCCTTATAAAGGGGGAGAGACTGCAAGCCCCTTCCTTCCAACCACGGTGGAGGCGGGTACTCTTTTGCAGCCCTCCTCCTCGTCAGTTCGGCCTTGCTGGGGTGTGGCTGCCGAGTCAGTGGCTGGCACTCCTTTGGAAAAGTCAGACTTTTTCCACTTCTTTCTTTACTCCCCCCGAATCACTCGTGTGTTGGGAAAAGTATACTTGTGAAGAAACGCTATAGGCCTTCCAGGGGCCCCCTCCAGCCTAGCCCCTGGCTCTGTCCTCCCCAGATGCTGCTGGAGAAGCTGAACGGCACGGTACCCTGCCTGCTGGACACCAGCACCATCCCTGCCGAGGAGCTGACCATGAGCACCTCGCGCTCAGCGGCCAACTCTGGCCTGAGTGAGAGCCTGGCCCCCAGCAGCCCCAGGACCTCCAATGGCGACACGCCATCCCACCCCTATCACCGCACCTTCTCACCCCACTTCCACCACTTTGTGGAGCAGTGCCTTCAGCGCAACCCGGATGTAAGGTATATCTGCTGGGCTGGGAGTGGGCTTTGTGGGGAGCCCAGGGGGCTCTGGAGTGCAAGGCCGGGCTCGAGAGGATGCATCTGTCCTGTAAAAGTCTGGGTTCCTGGGAGGAGTCCAGAGCCCCCTCGGCAGGAGGGATCAGCCCAGGGTTTGCTAGGAAGCCAGCCTGGGTAGCTCTGGCTGTTGTTTCTTGGTGAGCGGAGGGAAGGAGAGGGGGCACTTGAGGGTAAGGTAGAAGCAGCAGGATTTGGGAAACCCGGGGCACAGGGCTGATGCTGGTCTCTCCTCCCCTTCCTCTACAGACCAAGTGCCAGCACCCTCCTGAACCATTCTTTCTTCAAGCAGGTACAGTAGCACTTTCCCAAGGCTCCCTGGTGGTTTTTCTTGCCTGTGGTTCCAACCACCCTCAGTCCCCTTAGCTTTGGGGTCTTTAGATATTCTCTCCTCCTCCCTTCAAATCAGAGAAATGACCGTGTTTCCAAAGCCCCTTAAAGGCGCTGCTCCTTCCTCCCATAGAGACTCTTGGCTCCAACAGCCCATCTGTCCCTGGGCCGTGGTCCCTTGCCCCATGATGTCCTGAGACTCAAAGCAACAGGATCCACCCCCAACTCTCTCTCCTCCCCCAGATCAAGCGACGTGCCTCAGAGGCTTTGCCTGAGTTACTTCGTCCTGTCACCCCCATCACCAATTTTGAAGGCAGCCAGTCTCAGGATCACAGTGGAATCTTTGGCCTGGTAACAAACCTGGAAGAGCTGGAGGTGGACGACTGGGAGTTCTGAGCCTCTGAAGAAGGTGCACATACTCCATCCCGGGCTGTGTGAGCCTCTGGGACCCTTCCTGAGGGCTGGCTGCATTCCCACCCTCCTGGGGGCAGATTGAGCAGAAGGGACATTTCTGCCAGGAGAGTTGGCTGCTTACTGACTGGGAAAGAAATTCCTGGAAGGAAACTTTTTTTTTTTACTGCTCCAAAGGCTTTTGAGACACGAGGGAATCCCAACAACCAGGGATCGGTAGGGGCCTGAAAGCTGACATTCCCAGTCCTGTGAGCTCAGGTGACCTGACCTCTTCAGAAGGAATAGATGCTGTTCTGGCTGTGGCGGCTGAAGTCCAAGGCCAGGGTTTGACTCACCCGCCCAGGGAACTGTGCGACTTCTTCCCACTCTGGCTCTCCTACCAGCCTAGTTGCGTCCTTCTCCCCTGCTCTCAGATCCTATAGGTCCAGAGGGGCAAGCAATAAGACTCCCCTCCCCTCAGACCTCTCCCTAATAACTGAAGGCAAGGGTATTGTCTCTTTATAAGCACTAGGTTAAGGCTAGGGCAATGCATCCTCCTCCCCCTTTTTGCTTGGGCCCTGACACCTGAAACCTTCCCTTGGTTCATCTTTGTAGCTCATTCCTTTCCCACGAAGAGTCCGAAGAGTCCGTCTTACCGACTCCTGCCGGCCGCCTTGGTGCTTCCTCCAAGGGCCATAATGTTTTGCCTAGCCTGAGGGCCTGAGTCCTTACGCCATGTTAGTTTCATTGCCAGAACAAATTAAAAGTTCCAGAGAATCCACTGGAGAGTGACATTGTTGTGTGTTGGCCACACAGGCTCGGACGTGAGTCATTCCACCCCGGGTTCTGCCATCTGAGAGTGGTCCCACAAGTGCTTGTGGAAGCACAGCGGTGACTTCCTTCGTTAGCTAGACAGCCTCACAGCACACATTTCTTTTAAAACCCGTAATGGATTTGTCTCTTAACTATCTAACGTTGAGACTATTAATTTTAGCCTGTGGCCATCAAACTGCTTTGGGGCTGGAAAGGTCTGAGTGCTGGAGACCGGCCGCTCTGCAGGACCACTTCTGGGCCACTGGAGCCCAGGCAGAAGAGGCTCACTTTTGTCAGGAAAGGAGGTGGACGGGGTTGTTCTGGAACAGGACTCCGTGTCTCCTCACCGTTGGGACTCATACTCAAAGAGCAGGTAACCTAAGACCCGGCCCGGCCCTTCCTGTCGTCCTGGCTGGCAGCCAGGGAGTCCGGGCCAGGCGATGAGCCTCACCTCGGGCTCCTGCGTGCGCTTCCCAGCCTGCACGCGCCCCCCAGCCGGGCCCCTTCCCCCACCGGTCTCTCGGGAGGGGTGCCCCTCTCTAGCCTGGGTACTTCAAATGTCAGATCAAGGAAGTGCCCCTCCCTCTTCCCTGTAGCTGCTTTAACCCGTCAAATGCCCTCACTTTCCCTTTCCTCAGAAATTGTAACATCAGTTTTAAAAAGAAAAATAGAAAACCTCTTCCCGTGGGCAGTTACAGGGGTTGAAGGGAAGGGACTCGTACCAGCCCGGAGGGCGTGGGGAGACCTGAAGCGGAGGGAGTGAGCAGGCCAGGTCACATTTATTTCCAACCCTCTTGCCAGCTCGTTTTTTTTTTAAACCTCAAGTTCCCTTTTCTTAACACCCTCGGCAGCTTGTTTTTTTCCCTCTGATCTGCTTGCTCCACCTTGCTGTCGGCGCCCCAAGGGCTGATTCTGTGGGGGCCGCCACAGTTCAGCTGCGGATCATCCTGGGCAGGGCAAGGGGGCCTGAGGCGCCAGCCAAGCGCTGCTCCTTGCACCTCCGAGGGCTTCACATTTCTTGCATCACCACGGCCCCCTGTGAGCATCTGACGACAGGTGTGGAAGCTTGGCTGGTAAAGATGCCCGTTAACAGTTTTAGAAGTTCTCACACACCCCATCCAGGGAGTTCGGGGGGCTGCAGCTCAACCCAAACGTAAATCTTCCTCCAGAGAGGGAGGGAGGCTGAGGAGAAGAGTGAAGCACAGCCTGGGTGCCCTGAGCCAGCCAAGGGAACAGCTGGGGGCTGGGGATGCCCGCGGCCCCGCTCGCTCGCTCGCTCGCTCGCTCGCTCTCCTGCCAGGTGAGCGCCATGAGCTGTTCTGTTCCTGACAAGCGTGTGGGCCTCGCTCTTGAGCCACTAGTTCTGTTACTGCCATCGCATGGGAACAAGCTATGCTTAGGGCTGTGCTTCGTGAAACAGCTTCCAGCTGCGACAGGGAGGTGGCTTCCCTGTGCTCCCCGCAGAGCTGAGGCTCTACCCCACAAGTGAGTGATGCTCCTTGGGACCCTTAGTGCCGGAGCCCAGGCAGCCGGCTCGGCCTGGGGGGCGGGGCGGGGCGGGGCGGGGGTGGGGTGGGGGGAGTCAGGAGGCCTGGCCTCTCACGCCAGCCCTGCCGCTCCAGCTTTGTTACTTGAACGAGTCACTTTAAATCTTCAGGCCTCGCTCCCTGTGTCAAATGAGGTTTGGATGAACCCAAGTTTGCTTGTTCGAAGGATGGAGACCTCTTTCCCTGAACGGGGTGCCGGCAGGGGCTGGGAGCGGGGGGTGACGAAGCCCTCAAAACCCCTCCACAGAAGCGCTTTAGGACGGCAGCCTCTGGGCACCACAGCCGCAGGCTCCCGGTTTCCCTCTCTCCGGGGCGCCAAGAGAAGGCGCTGAGGGCTGGTGGCCGAAGCTGACCGAACACGGAGACCCCAGGGCCCTCCTGCAGCGCGGGCCGGGCCTCGCAGCCTCGCGTGGCCGGACCGCGTGCCCGGCCGCCCCTGCCATCTTCCTCGGCGGCCGTGCGGGCGCGCGAGGCGCCCCTGGCGGCGGGAGGACTCGGCGCCCGAGGGGGCGTGGGAGCCGCACGGGGACGCTGGGCGGGCCTCCGGGGCGGCCCCCGCGGGTCCTTCGTGCCGCAGGGCCCACGGAGCGGGGAAATGGAGCAGCGAAAGGCCCAGGCGCGCCGGGTTATCTTTTACGCCGCGAGGGCCTCGTCGGGAGCGCCATTTGTCCCGCGACCCCAGTCATCTCCACCTGGACTCGCCCCTGCCCCGAGGCCTGCGGCGCGGGTCCTCCAGCTCCGGTCCCTGCCTCTGTCCGGAGCGGGCCGACGGGGCGGCCGGTTTCGCGAGGACGGTGAGCGCGAAGCCCGAGGGGCGGTGCGGAGCGCTGGGAGAGCGGTGTGGGCGCGGAGGGCAGACAAAGGCGGGGGATGCCGAGCGAGGGGAAGACAAAGCGCAGAAAAGGGGTCGGTGGCGGCGCCGGGGCCCCGGAGGCGGCTCCGGGCGCGGCGGAGCCAATGGGCGGGCGCGGGCGCGGGGCGGGGGCCGGCGGGGGCGGCGCCGCAATAAGGCGGCGGCGGCGGCCGCCGCGGCCGCTCGGGGACCACAGGCAGCGGCGGCAGCTCGCGCCCGCGCACTCCTCGCACCCGAGGCGTTCCCCGGAGACCGACCCCCGCCCCGCGGCCCAGGCCGGGGCCCGGTGAGACCCGCGGGCAGGCCAGGGGAGGGGCCGGCATCACGCTCGCAATCCGGGCGGCCCAGGTGGGGGCTGTGGGCGCGAGGGCCGCCGCCCACGGGGTCCCGACGCCGAGCGCCTCAACCCGTCGCGCTCGCCCGTGGCCCCGAGGCCAGCGTCCGCCCTCCGGGTCCGGCCTCCAGACAGAGGCGGGGCCGAGGTCCCCTCGGCTGGACCCGCGGGAGTCCCAGGTCTGGGGTCCGGTACGCGGGATCGGGACTGAGGAGCGGGGCGCGCGGGCGGCGGCTCGGCCGGGCGGGGCGGGCGGCTCAGCCCGCGAGCGCTGTCCAGGGGCTGGGTCGGCCGAGCGGGGAGCGCCCGGGCCCCCGCGCCTCGGCCCCGCGCTGGGTAGGGTCGGGCCGGGGTCAGGCCGGGGCAGCGGATTCTGGCCGCGCCCCCCCGACCCCCTCGGGCCCGCCCTCTCCTGACCTCCCCTCGCGCCAGGCGGGGTCCCGGTCCGCGAAGTGCTCCGGCTGCTGCGCGGAGCCCCTCCCCCAGCCGCTGCCAGCTAACTGTTCTTTCCCCGACACATGGTTCCACTCAGGGACCCCTGCCCCCTGCGGAGCCGCGTGGGGGACGAGCGGGCCAAGGGGGAGGTGGGTGAGGGGCGGAAGTGGCAAGACCCAGAGCAACAGGAAATGACTTAGGGAAAGTCCCAACCACGGCCCCCCAGCCCCTTGCCTGTAAACACCCCACCCCCACCCTGCGGGCTGGGGAAGGGCTTGTGGGGCCCTCTCAACCGACTTCCCCTTGCAGAACCCAGCGGGTGCCGCGGCTCCACACGGGGCCTCCATCGCCGCCAACGAGCCATGTTCCAGGCTGCAGGAGCCACCCAGGCCACCCCCTCCCACGTAGGTGATCAGCCGGGTGGGAGGGCACTCCATCCCCGCAGGTGTCTGGCCTGAGGGTGAAGGCGTGCCGAGCGGCGTGTTTGCCTGTCTCCCTTCCCCTCCTCCTGAGTTTCCCTGGGATCTGGGCTGGTGATGGTCTGGGGCACTCCTCAGCTGACCCTGCCCCGCCTGCCCTCTCCCTCAGGAAGCCAAAGGTGGCAGTGGCAGCAGCGCGGTTCAGCGCTCCAAGGTAGGGCCCTGAGGCCGGGGTGTGCGGGAGGGCGGGCCGGTCGCTGGTCAGGCCCCTGATGGGGTCTCTCCCGGATCAGTCCTTCAGCCTTCGCGCCCAGGTGAAGGAGACCTGCTCTGCCTGCCAGAAGACCGTGTACCCCATGGAGCGGCTGGTGGCCGACAAGCTCATTTTCCACAACTCTTGCTTCTGCTGCAAGCACTGCCACACCAAGCTCAGGTGCGCCCTTGCCCTACCCCCGCCCTTGCCCTACCCCCGCCCTGGCCTTCCTGACCTGACCCGACCCGACCTGACCGCAGCTGTTCTGCTTCTACAGCCTGGGCAGCTACGCGGCGCTGCACGGGGAATTTTACTGCAAACCCCACTTTCAGCAGCTGTTTAAGAGCAAAGGCAACTACGACGAAGGCTTCGGCCGGAAGCAGCACAAGGAGCTCTGGGCCCACAAGGAGGTGGACCCCGGCACCAAGACAGCCTGAGGCCCCTCTCACCGTCCACTCTCTCCTCCCTCTGTCGAGGGCCTGGAGCAGGCAGGGGGCAGGGTGGGAGAGAGGTTGGACCGGGCCCTGGTGGGGGCAGGGTGGGAAAGGGATGAGGCCGTCTTGCTCCGGCAGAGGGTCTTGGAGGCAGGGCTCTGCTCCGGGATTTCTTCCTTCTCTCTCCGTGGGTGGGGGGGTTAGGGAACCAGGACTGGGCTTTGCTCACCAGCCCGCTTCCTGCTGCCTCCAGCCTACCCCACCTCACCCCACGGCCCCCTGGGAAGGCCCCCCAACCCACCTTCCCTATCTAGGTGCCTTTTCTCCAGCAAGGAGTCAGCATGCCCCCCTCAGGGTCCCAAGCTCCCTCACTGCCACCCAGGGCCCTGTGTCGCCCCCACGTCTCCCCATCTACCTCTGCCCTTAGCCTGGTCCTGAGCCATGGAGACTGCAGGAAGGTGAGCCAGGGTGCCCCCTGCTGGGTCTCTCCAAATGCCCACCAGGACCCAGTGGGGGAGGGGAGGGAAAGTGGAAGAGCCCTGCCCTCCCACCCACCCCCCACCCCCCACCCCCCACCCCCCACCCCCCAAGGCGAGGCAGGGCATGCCCATTAGGGCTTGGGACCATCTCACACCACGGAAGCAGCAGAAGCTACAGCACCTGCCAGGCTGAGAGCCACAGAGACTGGTGGGGAGCTGGCAGGGTCACGTTTCCTTCTTCTCCCATTTCTGCAGGTTTTGACTGTTGTAATCAACCCTATTTTAAACATGTTTCAACAGATCCTGACTCTGTATTATGTGGCCTGATGGGGGGTTTTGTGGCAGGAGGGACACAGAGTCACCACACAGAAGTGAAGGGGGACAGGGTCAGCCCAAAGCACTCCTGGCCTTGTTGGTGGTGGGGGGCTGGTGGTGATGGGCGTCAGGGGAATAAATACTGGGCAGCCTGAGAAAAGGGGGTGTGCTTCCCAGCCAGGTCTTCATGCTGTCAAACCCAGAGTGTCTGATGACTGAACTCCACTTTGCACCTCTGTCTGTGTTGCTTAAGGTCAGGCCGTCAGTGGGTAATGGTGCTGTGCCTCGCTGCACTTCAGTATGTTGGGGTACAAGACAATCGTTTTGCTAAGTCCTTGTCTGAACCCCCTTTGCCCTGGAATTCAGGAAGGCATGGTGGGAACCAGCAGATCCAGCGATTTGTATCAAAGGTCTCCTAGTCTCTGTGCCCTTTCCCCATCTGTCCTCTTCCTCCTGCTTTTTCAAGCTCCAGGGAATGGGGCAGCCGTGGTCATCATCCCAAGCAGTCTAAGGAGAAACAGCTCGTCTGCTCTTCTGAGGGGACAACAGTTTACAACAGAGCAAACAAGGCAAGCTTGGAGGACCTAAGATCCCCCCCCCCCCGCCCCCACCCCAGCAGAATACAGGCAGGATGTCTGGCTTGTCCTGCCCCAGACCCAACCATCCTGATTCCTCCCAACTGCCTGTGGACTTTGTGAATTGGTGGAACAAGAAGGCAGACTCCTGGGGGATTTGCTACCTCCACCCCATACACGTCCTTAACTTCCTAAGTGACCTCATGCCCATAGAACAGGGCAGGGAGCTGGGCCTCAAACTCCGATGGCAGGTGGGCAGGCCACTGTGCTGTGTTGCCCCTGGAAATGGCAGCGCTAACAGCAAGCAGAGTTGGCACCCCGAGCCTGGGTCCTCAGAGCGTGAGGAGGGCTGCTGAGAGCCTCCCTCGGGGCAGGTCCGACGTCTGTACCAGCGGCCTCACACGGGGCAAGGATGGTCCTTCTCTGCTCCGAGCTAAGCAACAGCAGCAGGTGGCCCTGGGGGAGCTATCAGAGAGGTGGCTCCTGGAGGTGCCCGATCCCTGCCCTGCAAGGATACGACTCAGGTGAGTCCTTCCCTGGGCTGGGAAGACCAGTGGATGCCACAAAGGTCCTGGAAACTGAGCCGCATTGATACTTGGGTCAGGTGAGCTGACAGTGCCACCTCAGTAAGTCGGTCAGCTGTGGTAGAGCCACCCTCGGCAGAGCTCCGAGGAATGGGGGGAAGAGAGGGAGCCACTTCTGAGCTAGCAGTGGTACCAGCCAAGTCACACCATCCCGGGACCCCTCTTGGAGTCATTTCAAGTTCTCATCTGCTTAGGGAGGCAAGCTTGTTGCCAGGCGCCGTACCCAGCTTCTCCCAGGTAAACACCTATTCCCTCCACTCCCCAGCCAAAAGCACTGCCACAGGACCCCTTGGGTATAAATGATCCCTTTTATTACGAGTAATGCACGACACTGGCCTGGCTTTGCACTGCAAGCCCTCGGTCACGATATAGTCAAAATAACTATGGCTGCAGGTTCTTCTGCACGATCCACAGTTCAGACACAGACACAGAGCTGGGCTGGGCAGGAGGGGCAGGAGCGTGGTGGAGTGTGGACTGTCCCCAGCCCTGGCCTCTCCGCGTCGGGCTGGCCAAGGCTGACATACCCCACGGAATGATGAGCAAGTGGTGGCAGGCCCTTCCCACAGCCAGCCTGGGGCTGCTAGGAGACGGCCCTTCAGATCCTTTGGGCCAGGCCACCCTAGGCCCCACAACTTTTCATCTGGATTATTTAATAAAAAAACAATAAATTAAAATTAAGCAACAGCTTGGTCCTGAGGATGCTGAGCCAGCATGTCCACAGTTTTTGGCACACAAAAAATCAGGGTCTTGGTTTTTTGGAGTGTAGGATTTGTTGGCTTGTTCGCAAATTCATTTTTAAAAACATTCCCTGTGCGGCAAGACCCCGGGGGGGGTGGGGCTCTGTGAGAGCCTGAACCTGGGACACAGAGTCGTCTCATCTTGTCAGCACCAGCACCACGCCGTTTCCTGTTGGGGGTCAGGGACTGGGGGTGGGGGTGTGGGCCCAAGAAGAGTGCTACAGCCATCAGGACAGGGTCGTGGAGAGGCCGAGCTGCCGCTCGGCAGCTTTGGTCGAGGCAAGGGGCCAGTCCCCACCCTGGGCAAGAGCCAAGGTGGAGGCAGGCAGGAGCACATGCTCACTGTCTTCAGAGTGCCCGGCTGGGGGGTGCCTGACAGAGGCCCCTGGGGCAAAAAGGATGGAAACGGAGGGGCCCAGGCCCAACTGGCACCGTGCAACACACATTCCTGCAAAACCAGCTGCTTTCATTTTCTCTTCTCTCTCTTGAGGCGTCCATCACCTGTAACAGTCTAGAATTGATATATATAAAAACCATCAAATATGATCTGAGATATAAATTAACAAGTACAAGGCCTCACATTACATGATGTGAAAAGGCTAAAAACAGCGATAGAAACTACATTCATAAAAGTGCATCGTCAACATACAACGAAGGCTTTGGCTTGTTCTGGTGCCCGTGGGGAAGTGGGCAAGGCTGGCAATGAGCTGCCTGGCGCTAATCCCCAGCTCCTTGGAGACACCCATCCCTGGGCACTGGCTTTTTTTTTTTTTTTTTTTTTTCCTTTAATGACAACTCCCAAGGAAACTGGGTGTTGAGAGGGAGGAGCTCTAGCAATAGGCACATTTTTGGAGGGGAGGGGCCGGAAGAAAGGACCAGCGCCCAGGCTGAGGTAAATAAGGCCAACTCTAAGCTGCTTGGAGATACTGGCTCCCTGACCCCTGCTGCCATTCCTCCCCCATAGGAGCAACAAGGGAAAGAGGCTGAGACCTCATGGGGATGAGCAAGGCTGGCCAAGGAGGAACAGAGCTTTGCAGTTTTGGACACGGTGGCATCAGAGAGAGCTCTGGCCTAGCGGGTCGTGACCCGCAGACAGCCTGATACGACTCCCCTGGCTGCCCTGAACGGCCCACTCAGGGTAGCCAGCCGGCTCAGATGCCTTCACTGTGTTGTCCATCTTCCTTTCTGCCCCAGGAGGGGAACAGGTGCCAGGCCAGGAGCACAAAGGCCATGACCTTCAGCTCTTTCCAATCTGGCCCAAGGCCCAAGCCCACAGCAGGGGTACTGAGAGCCCAGAGGGCACACGAAGTCTTCAGTTTAGAAACTGGGTACAGCATAAGAGTGACTCCAACTTGTAAAACAGAGACAATTGCATTGACAAAACCGGGTCTCCCGCTCAGTGGGGGCAGTTCCACATCTCAGGCCCCTGCTTGAGGGTGGGAGGGGGTCAGGGTCAGGGTCATGGGGGCAGGCAGGACAGGCTCCTCCTTCCCTGAATAAGGCAGCATAACATTTGCTTCATTCATCTTTGGTAAAGGACAGGGACTGGCAAAGCTGGCCTGGGGCTCCAGGGAGAGTGCAGCCCAGGCCTCCGCTTTCCACTGGCTGCGGGATGCTGGGCTTTACCTCAGGCTTGGCTGGGCTCATCCAGCCCAGAGATGCCCTGGCGGTCTCCAGACATGGGGAGGAGAAACAAAATAACACTCTGAATGAAAGTAACACTATTCAGACCCTCGTGTCCATCCTGTGCCCCCGGACTCTCTGGGGTCTGGTGCTGACTGCGGTGTCAGGACAGTCCCGAGGGTGGGGCCCACGGCGCCTCGCACGCTGTTGCTAGCCCCTTCCCCTCCAGGCTGAGCTTGGGACGCTGGAGCTTCAGGTCTGGCAGGCTGGGGGCTCCCAGTCCGTGAGGCTGCAGCCACCCTACCTGGCTCTGGGCCCCGGCAGCAGAAGGGCACAGACAACGCGGGCCGGACTGCAGCTCCGTGGTCCACAGCCTCGCCTGGGAGAAGCAGCAACTTCGCTGAGCCCCACAGCAGCCCCTCGAGGGCCTATGCAGCAGGGGGCGGCCCGCAACAGCGTGGCCTTGGGAGCTCAGTACACGAGCTGTGCAAAGTGGTGTGTGAGCAGCTCCTCGGCCGAAGGTCTCTGGCGGGCCTCCACAAAAATGCGCCTCAGGAAGTCCCGGCCGTGCTCAGAGATGTGGGAGGGCAGCTGAGGATTGGTGGGCTGGGTGGCAATCTTGAAAATGGCGGCCATGGCTTCATACTCTGCCCAAGGTGGTTTCTCTGTCAGCATCTCCACCACAGTGCAGCCCAGGCTCCTGGTGAGAGAACCCCAGTGTCACCCCCTCAACCTGCCCCAGGCTCCCAGCTGCCCTGCCCACTGTGGTGAAAGGAGGTGCCCTTCCCAGAACACACTGAGGCAGGATGGGCCAAGCTGAGGGTTGACACCCCTGTAGAGGGTCCCCAAAGCCAGGAGAGGCTTCAAAGCCCCGTCAGCTTCGTCCACGTGGGCTTCATCAACCTACACCCACCCAGATGCTTCTTGACACTGGGGAAGAGAACCACTTTAGCATGTTCAGAAAGAGCTCTGAGATAATGGTATTAGTTCCTGTTGCTGCTGTAACAAATTACCACGAACCTAGTGGCATAAATTTATTATCATTTTGGAGGTCGGAAGTCTAAAATGAGTCTCACTGGGCTAAAGTCAACGTGTCAGTGGGATGGTTCCTTCTGGAGGCTCTGAGGGGAGAATCCATTACACTGCCTTTTCCAACTCCTAGAGGCTGCCTGCATTCCTTGGTTCATGGCCCCTGCCTTGCGTCACTCCAACCTCTTGTTTCCTTTGTCACATCTCTTACTGCCCACTCTGATATCCTGCCTTCCTTTTATAAGGACCTTTGTGCTTATACTGAGCCCATCTGGAAAATCCAGGATCATCTCCCCATCTCAAAGTTCTTAAATTAATCTGCAAAGGCCTTACTGTCATATAAGGTAACATTTACTAATCCCTTTGGCATTAGTACGTGGACATCTTCAGGGACCATTATGCATCCCACCACAGTAACATTCTAAGAGGAAGTGATGCTCTCACAACTTTCAGGCCCTTTCAGAGGATGGACGTGAAGTTAGGTAGAGCAGATGCAAGCCACCTGAGCACTAGGAGGGAGCGGAAGCCTGCTACTGTTGAGAGACAGATCCAGGCCTTCACATTGGATCCTAGTTCTTTCAGGGATTCAGCAAACATCAGGGATGTTTTCCATGGCCTAAGTTCTCCGTGATAACAAAACAGCTGCTCTTCAGAGTTAAAACACAACGCATCTGCTGTGTGTACTGCTGCAGGCACCACCACCTCTGCCCACATGGAGCCTGAAACCTGGCCTCGCTGGCCACGGGTGAGTTCTCACTCCCTCCTGCCACACTGCAAAGCCCCCAAGCCTCATTTCTAAGTTGGAGCCACTACAGCCCAGACAGGGAGATGGGGTCCCAGCACGTCCCCAGTGCTCACCACACGTCTGCCTTCCTTCCGTAGCCCTCACCGCTGATCACCTCAGGGCTCATCCAGTAGGGTGTGCCAGTGACCGAGCGCATGCCCGTGCCTGACATGCAGATGGTCTGCAGGCGCTTGCTGGCCCCAAAGTCCCCCAGCTTCACATTCCCAGCAGAGTCTCGGAGGATGTTGGCTCCTAAGGCATGAAAGGTCATAGGCTGCAACCCTGGACCCCTGGGCACTTTCCACCATCCTCCCTCTGTCTCTCCCTCCCAGGTCAAAGGGCTGCTGGGGAGGATGGGAGGCTACCATGAATTAGACATGAACTGCACAGAGCAAACAGGCTAGTGACGGGAAGCCTCAGCCCTACAGCACCAAATCATCACCATGGCCAACATCTGCAGAGCACTTCGCAGTATTTTCCCAAATTGCTTAACTGATCTTCATGCCAATCCCCCAAGGAAGCAATTAGGGTTCCACTTTTCAGAAAGTTCAAAATGACCAGGCCGAAAGTTCCCAAGTAACTAGGTCACGGGGACCACACAGCCTGCCCCTGCTCACCCTTGATGTCCCGGTGAACAATCATGTTACTGTGCAGGTAGGACATGCCCTCCAGGATCTGCCGGGTGTATTTTCGGGTCACACTCTCTGTCAGAGCTCCGTAGGCCTTCAACTGGTCTTTCACTGAGCCCTAAAGCCACAGGAGTCAGAGGGAGTCACTGCAGGAAGGCGGTGGGAAGGGGCAAGGCTACTTCCAGCCCCCAGCATTCGGCAAAGGAGTGATTCTTCCAATTCCCATTTGTGATGTGCCAGGCACTTTGCTAGGGGCTGTCAGGCAGCTTGAGAAAAGTCTGAGACAGTCCTTTCCTCAAGCAACGGATGACCCAAATCCAGAAGGGAGGTCTGTCTGCTCCAGGTAAAGGCGGTACTTACTAGACAGTGCAGCTGCCCTATAAGCCTCAGGTTAGGGTAGCCTGGGACATTTCTCATCCCACACCATCACTGCAGCCAGACGCAGTGCCTGCTGACTCCAAGTCCTGCCACTGCCTCACCTTCCCCCCTGAGCCTCTGGAGTCTCAGGTAATCAGACCCATGTCAAAGGGACCCCTTCTCCACAGCCCCCAGCCCCAGGACAGGTCCTCTCTTGTGTGTCCCACATGCATCAGGGGCACATACCCCCGGCATGTACTCCATGAAGATGGTCAGCGTCTTCTCGGCACGGTCCCGCAGGCAGCCATAGTACTGCACTATGCGCTCGTGTTGCAAGTTCTTCAGCAACTGGATCTCACACTCCAGTGCACTCACCTCCTAGAGGAGAGGCCCAGTGGTCACCTAGGCTTTCAGGGCCCTGGTTCTACCTGCCTAGGATCAGCTCAGCTTGCCCTAGTCAGTGGCCTCAGAGGAGTCTGCCTGCCTTGGGAACTTCAGCTGGAGAAAAGGGGGGTACTCTCTCAACTGTTTGGCCCTTGTCCACAATGCTGGCTAAGCCTTGGGATGGTGGCACGCCCATGCTGGAAGACAGCAGACAGTGGGGTGGGAGACGGGTTTGTGGGTGCAACTAAGCAGTTTAGATAACCGCTGTATTTGTCCACTCCAACTGGAATGAAGGTCACATCCAAAGCTAAGCTCCAAAGACAGGCTCCTTCCTGGTCTGAGAGCTGGGAGAGAGAGGCATGTCTGGTGAGGGTGGGGCAGGTACTGCTCTTTGTAGCACTGGCCATCACCTCCCAGTTTGGGCTGCTTGGTACTTTGGCACCAACTCAGTTCCTCATACCCAATCTCTCCCCTGGGCCAGGGTCAACAGCAAGGGAGCTTGGGAGGAAGAATGATGGAAGAAGCAACCTGTAGCATCTCGAGCAATTTGTGCAACAAGACAGGTATTTTCTTGAGAGGGAGGAATTGGAAGTCAGACCATGGGGAAGGCAGTACCTTGCTTGTCTCTGGACTGTCTGGGTCAAACTGGACCTGCTTGGAAGCAAGTTCTCGTCCTGTGTCCACATCATAGCACAAATAGACCCTGCCAAAGGCACCCTGGCCCAGGAGCTTCCCCCGGCGCCAATTGATGGGGGCACTGGGAGCTACAGGAGAACAGAAGGAAAGAGCATCAGAGTTCGTGCACTTAGTTACCGATATCCTGCCTCATCCTACAGAGGCCCGAGCTGCCCCCTCACCCGGCATCATCACATCTCTCAGCATAGCATCTCCACGCCCATCTGGAACAGGCTCAGTGCCCTGGTCAATCAGACCTTAAGGCCCAAGGCCTGAGAAGCAGAGGATTGGCTAAAATAGTGGTTAAATGTTCATCTGAATTGATTAAATACCTTCATACTTCCAAGGCCCCCAAATATCTCATTATGTCAGGGATTAAGGAGACTGCTCTTCAGTTTAAACATGGAAAAACTAAAGGCCAGAGAGAAGTGGCTTGTCACACAACAGTGGAGTGAGGACTAAGGTCCAGGGGATCTGCTGCCCACCCTCGGGCTCTTCCACTGGGTGCGGATGGGCCAGAGCTGCCACTGCCAACAGCCCCGGTGGACCCGCTGGCCTCCCGCCCTGCAGCTGGTCTGAGCATCCCCTGGGCAGCCTCCACCTGGCCAGGGCCCACTCCTCACACTTGGTTGGCACGTTCCTCTCCTGCACAGAGAGGGCGTTCTCACTGTCCGCACTCCGCAGGCGCCCTCGGGGGTCCAGGTACTGCACCGCCAGGCCCATGTTCTCGCCATTTGTGCTCAGGGAGCGGCTGGAGGGCACCAGGGTGAACAGGTTGCCTTGATGACGCCGTATTCGGGGAAATGTTCTTCTGCCTGAAGGGTTGCAGGGGCCAGAATAGAGCAAGTCAGACCCCTGGCCACAGGCTGAATGTGCAAACCGGGCCATAACAGCAGCTCCAGTCGGGTGAGCTCTCCAGAACCTATCTGCCCTCCCACCTGACTCGTGCCAGAATGGCTAACGTCTCAAGCATCCTGAGAATCACGACAAAAGCAGGAATTAGCAAGCAGCCAGATGGTTTAGGGAAACCTAGCCAAAGCGAAAGCATAGGGCTGGCCCCTATGTCCTACATCACTCGCAGGGCCAATCCACGGCTGATCTATTTTCCTTGGCATCCTAATCCTAAACCTCTGAGGAAGCTCCATTCCGTTTGCTGCATGAGGCAGAAGAGGGCGTTGGAGAGCTGGCGCCCTGGAGCACGCTGTGCACTCAGACAAAGGACAGAGTTCCCAGAGGCAGCATCAGTCTACAAATACCAGCCTCCCTCTTTTTCTTTTTTTTTTTTTTTTTTTTAAACCCTGACTCTACTGCCTCAAGCCTGGGCACAGTTCCTCAGGAATAAAGGAAACATGGGGCCTGGAGTGCCTGGGCCACCCGCTCCAGTGGCTTTTCCTGGAGGAGCTTTAACCACGTCCCTTCTGAGGTGGCCAGCAGGGGGCAGGGTGGAGGCGCACTCACCGTCATTGTAGTCCTTGTGGTGCACGGACACGTGGTAGCGCCGGGGGTAGGTTCCACCTTTGACCCCTTTGTCATAGAGCTGAGTTTCCCGATCTGAGTAGGAGAGAGGAATCACTGGCTTCTCGACAGGCCAATGTTAGTGATCCATTTAAGCCTCTAGGTCACCCGAGACCTCAGAGCAGCAAGCCCGAGAATTAAAATACAGCCCTGGCTTCTCTTCCCAACTCAGCCGTCAAAAGCAGACTGCCTGCAGCCCCACCCGGACACCCCGCAGTGCTCACCCAGGCTCTGGAGAACTCACCCGAGAATTCCTGTCTGTTGTCTGGGAAGCTCTGGGCTCGGGACATTCGTGATTTCCGGAAGGATGGGCTAGAAAAACAAAATGAATCACAAAGTAGACTTCAGGGTACCTCCAAAGCAGCTCAGCAGGGCAGAAGGCAGGATACTCAGACAGACTGCTTCTCCTAGCTCCTTCCCACACACGTCATTACATGGTAGGAAGCAGAGTTGGAGAGAAACAGCCCTTTTCTCAGCCTACTACTCTCTCTTCACTAGTCTGAGGCCCACATCTGACGGGACCCTGCATAATGAAGCCCTCCAGTGCTACCGACCTCCACCCTGGCTGCACAGTGCTTTATCTTACCCTTTCCTCCCACCTTGGTGACAGGGAAAGAGCTGCACAAAGTCCCTTGCCCAGCGCAGTAATAAAGACAGCAACAGCATCTTCCTTTCAGACTAATCACCACCGTCCCATTTTAGAGACGTGGAAAACTGAGGAATAGAAAGGTTAAAGGGCTTGTCCAAAACTATTCAACTAGTATTTGGTGGAGCTGGGTCTATATGGCTCCAGATCCCATGAAGGGAAGATGAAAGCTCTGACCTTAGTTATGCTGGCCCTCAAGGAAGTAAAGTCCAGGTCACTGAGTCTGACTCCCAAGGAGAAGAAAACAAAGCATTGGAGGGACAGAGGAAAAATTCAAGAATCAAGTGAATTATCTTTCCCAGCATCCACCTGAACGGTTCTTTCCCTCATGTGAGAGTGCCTTTTGAAAAGGTCATAGGTCAGAAACTCTCAAGGCAGTGATGCAGGGGCTGTCCCCTACTTCCCAACTGCTAGACCTTCTGTGGTCCTGTCCCACAGCTCCCCTCCCCCGCCAGCGTGGCCACAAAGCTTAGAAGAGAGTTCAAAGCCAGAGTCAGTTCCTGTCCTGGCAGAGCCCTCAGTTTGCAGCAGCAACTCTGGCACTTTCACCTGTGCCTTCTTACTCTTTTGGTTGGAAAGCAAGCCTAAAATAAGGCTGCAGATTGGATGCCAACAAGCAACTGTGACTGTTCTATGATACCGAGAGGGGAGACCACGCTCACCAGCTCACAGGTCTGTTAGGAGAGACACGGTACAGATCTGGCCACGGTCACAGGGTGATGACCCATGTGAGCAATTAATCAGTTACACAAAGAAAAGAAAATCCCCAGAACTGTTCCTTAGCCTCTGACCACAGTCCTAAGCCCAGCCGACGTGGTCAAAATGTGCTCTTGGGCATAATAAGGTCAAGGAGAGAGACTGCCTACATCAATGCCAAAGCCACCTCCAAACACCCCCGCTGACGGGCAAACCAGCTCCACAGAACCATGTGGTGTGTAAAGGATGACGCTTGTTCCCTCCCAAAGTGTAAGAACGAGATTACACACCAAGCATGCAGTGTGGTAAGCTAGGCAGTCTGAGTATCTTGTTTTCTGGTTTTTACATCCCAGTTTCTTATTCCACCAGAAAGACTTGGAGAAAAAAAAAGAAAGTAAACCCAAAGGTGATAATTCAGTTTTGTCCCCCAAGCATTGAAGGTCGTCCAGATCTCAGCAATGAGGCTAAGGGTCCAAGGGCAGCATGTGTTATGTGGGAAGTCAAAACATGTAAAGTGCTTGGAACAACAGAGCAAGCATTTAATACATGTGAGCTGCTATTATAACCTATTACATTCATCTAATTATACAAACATAACATTCTCCCTGTTTGGAAAATTAAGGAGAGGGCTAGGAATGCTAGCGAGAGGTTTCTTTCCCAGAAGCGTGACGTTTTAACCATGGGCCTGCAGACCAGTGTGTAGTTCAGGGACACACAAACTAGCTGACTCTATTTCCTCAGCTCATCAGTTCCAAAAGTGCCTATGCACTAACCCCCGAACCAGCCGCAGTCTCATACCTGTCTGCGGACCTGTCCAAGGACTGGCAGCTTCCTGACAAGGAATTTTCAGCGCTGCTCAGGGGATCCAGCATCTGCAAGGCAAGTCATACAATAGAACCCCAGCCCCAATCCCTGCCAAGGCCAGCAAATGGTCCTTTTTCTTTTCCAAAATATGAAAGTGCCCTTTCTCCGCCAGGGCAGTGGGAAGAATGGTTAGGAAGGTACCATCCTCCCCCGCAGTCTGAAAGGCAAGTTTCCAGGAGTGAGAAAAATGCCTGGCTGGCATCCCAAGGAGCTCTGCCAGGAGAGCAGAGCAGAGACGCTGCTGCTCTTGTTGGCATTTTCCTGGCTTGTGAACGCTGGAGCCTGGTGCTGGAGATGGTCCTACCCTGCAGAGGCTTCCATTGCATTTGGGTGGGACCATAATGCTTCTGTTTACACTCCACAATTTATAATTTACAATTTATAATTGTATTGCCCTCATTTCACAGACAAGCCACTGCAGGTCTAGAAAGGTTAGGAGAATTGTCTGAAGTCATGAAACTAGTTAGTACACAGCTGACACAGAACAAAAATTTCCCAGTTCCTGGTTCTCATGCAGAGCCAGTAAGTATCTATGTAAGTTAAAATGTTTCTCTGGCCCTTGGTCAAATGCAGTAACAAAAAGCCTTCAGATTAGCTTTTTCTCCAACTAATCTCCCCTTTATTTTGCCTATGGGGGTTATTCACTATCAGAGAATTTATTATCTGAGATCCAAAGTTAAACATTACATAGGGAAGCAGAGGATCAGAACTATGAAAATTCATGAATAACTTTCATAAAATAGGTTATCTCTTCCCATTTAATGCTGGAGTCCATCTCACCTATATTGTCACTCATATATTGTCATATATGATTTTTTTTTAAACTGCCAATCAAGGCAAATTAATTGCAAAGTAAAATCCCCAAAATCTTGCTAAGGATATAGGATTTCCCCAAGAGGATAGAAGCAACACGGGAAAGAATTGCTCCCAAACCATAAAGTGCATATTTGGCAAAGTTAGATCAGATAACAGAAGAAGAGAGAATGAGCAAGTATAACAACATGACGGGTGTGATGAAGGAGGAAGAATACCAAAGGTTCAAGAGAGGCCTTTGGAAAATACACTGAACCCCGTGAAGGCTTCTGTAAAAAAAAAGGAGCCTCTTTAGGACAGTGCTGCCGAAGTCAAAGAGGAAGTGAAGGAAGTTATGTTGTGCTAGTAAAATTTTTGTTAGAAAAATTAAGCCAAAAAAAATTAGCCTGAATCATGCTTTGTTCATTCTAAAAATTAGCAAATAGATGCAACTATTATTACTCAAATCTGATTAAAGAAAAAACAAAGTAAAGTTATCTTAGCTTCGTTTTTCAAGAAAGTCCCAGTTGGATATTCTTTCACTATATACTATGCTGTTTTGGTCTCTGTTAAGTGGATTTATCTTGAATGGTCCATTAGCAGCAGCAATTCTCTTCAGCTAAAGAGGCGGGCACTGGGGAAGGACCTATGCATTCTCCTGCTGCCACCTTCCTTGGCCTCTTTCTAAAAGTCTATCCTCACTACAAGTCTAATACTCCCATGCCTTCCAGGGCCAGGCAGGTAAAGAAGTAAAAGGACCAGGATATAGGACCATGGAGAGGGATAGAGAGCAAAGGCAATCAAACTCATTAGCAAAGTCACCCGTAGTACAGCTGATGTCCGGAAGCACTCTGGTTAGAGAAAATGGAAAGGATAGTCAGTAAGATATCCAAGAAGGGACTCTGCAGCTAAAAGCACTCTAGGTCACTGTTCTAAACCTAAATTTATCTGGAAGGCAGGACTGTAGAAGAGAGAAGAGGCAGTGTAAAAATGCTTCTCATAGCCTATATAGTTTGAACAATGCTATATACAGAGATTAGCTACTGAGGGGAAAGAAAAGTTGTAAGAATCAGTTTTAGGAAAAAGAAGTTATAAGAATCAGGTTTTTTTGGTAAAATCCCCCACGTGATGGTGCTGGCCTTCTACTGGATGCTTTTACCCTTAAGAAATTTCCCCTTTCAAGATCAAATCCCAAAAGTTTGTGAGACAGATCTTTTTCTTGCAATCAAAGCTCACTGAAAAAACTTCAGAATGAAGCCAGAGATCTCATTCTTGCTGAATTCACTAAGCCAAAGTGCCATTTTCATCAAGTGGGCCACAAGTTAAAAAAGCTAGCCATTAAAATGGGTAAGCCATTGTGGTAGACGCACCCTAGGATGTCCCCACTCCACCCCATCCCAGTAAGTCAAAGCCTTGCATAGCCCCCGACCCTTGAGTATAGGTAGAACTTGTAATTTGCTTCTAGTCAATAGACTATGGCAAAGAGGATGGGATATTCATTCTCATAATTGTGTTACATTATATGAGACTTCATCTTTTTTTTTTTTAATTTATTTATTTTATTTATTTATTTTTGGCTGCATTGGATTTTCGTTGCTGCGTGCAGGCTTTCTCTAGTTGCAGTGAGCGGGGGCTACCCTTTTGTTGCAGTGTGTGGGCTTCTCACTGCGGTGGCTTCTCTTGTTGTGGAGCATGGGCTCTAGGCGTATGGGCTTCAGTAGTTGTGGCACACGGGCTCAGTAGTTGTGGCTCCCGGGCTTTAGAGCGCAGGCTCAGTAGCTGTGGCTCACGGGCTTAGGTGCTCCGCGGCATGTGGGATCTTCCCGGACCAGGGCTCAAACCCGAGTCCCCTGCATTGGCAGGCGGAATCTTAACCACTGCGCCACCAGGGAAGCCCGAGACTTCATCTTTGCAGACTAGAGCAAGAGATTCTTCTGCTGGCCTTGAAGAAGCTACCATATTTTGAGAGGGCCACATGGCAAGGAACTGCAAGTGGCTTCTAGGAGCTCAGAGTGGCCCCTGGCCGACAGCCAGCAAGAAAACAGGGACCACAGTGCTACAACCACAAGAAACTGAATTCTGCCAACAACCTTGTGAACCTGGAAGGGAACCCCAAGGTTCAGAAAGAAATGCAGCCTGGCTGACACCTGAGTGCAGCCTTGTGTGACCCTGAGTGGAGAACCCAGCTAAGTCATGCCTGGATTCTGGACCCAAGGAAACTGTAAAATAATAAATGTCTGCTGTTTTAAGCTGCTAAGTTTGTTGTTGTTTTATTTAGCAATAGATAACTAATACAGCTGTCTACTATCATTAAAAGTCCACCCAAAGGAGCCAGTCCTACTTTGGACTGGTATACTCGTTACCTTTCATTAAGAAAAATCAAAACTAAAATCTGGTTGAAATGAAAAACAAAATCTGTCTGTTTAGGACTGGTCACATGTTAAAACTCTGCTGAAATGACAGGTCGTTGTAAGGAAGTATACAAACAGCGGAGTGGTGTTCTGCAGGGAGACCAGTGAGAGGACCACGGAAGAGGAAAAATCTGCCAAATGCACATCCAGCACCAAGGAGGCTAGGTAGCTTAGATTCTGTCTTTGGTAGGAATTGATATTTGGCCCCTAGAAAGGAAAAATTCATATTTGGGCAGGCCTGGTTTACAAAAAAGCTACTGGATAGGACTCAAGTCCCTCACCTCCACACCATGCCCACTGAGAACTCCCCCTGCTAAGCTTGGTCCGACACGTCCCAAGACACACCCCAGCCCCCAAACCCCCATCCCCAGACTATACTCACGCACTGCTCGCTGGTCTCTGGGATGAACTCCCCCTCGCTGTTGATGCTGGTGTAGGACCCCTGTCGGGCAATCCGCTGCTGCCGCTCAGGCACGTAGCCAGGGGGAGGCGAGCTTCGGCCAGGGTTCTGGGAGCCTAGAGCACAGAAACATGACCTTTGACTGCAGAGCCAGGACCTGCAGCCTGAGAGGAGCAGACCTGGGGCCAGCTCAGACCAAGCATCTGCTTGGTGGTGGAGAGCTGGTTTGGCTCTTTGAACATCCTGGAGGAGAGGGAGGGCCTAACAAAGTGCTGAGGTTCAAGGAAATTTCCTGAGCCAGGCAGCTCCCCCCCCTAATCCAAGGACCCCAAGAAGGAAGAAAAATACTTAAGAGAAAAGTTAAAGAATGGTGGGTAGGGTTGCTCTTTGAAAGATAGGCTTTAAGATGTTTTAAACTATTATTTTCAATGTCCTTCAAGAAACTGACTCCTTCATTCTTCTACACGAAGTCCGTCGTTCAGAATACAAGGATCACGCGGTTTGTAGGGATGCTACGTTAATGAATTCACCACCAAGAGCACCTGGTGCTCCAATCTCTTGTTGGAGAGGCATCAACCCATACTCTCTCCAAGAACCACTGACACGATCTCGGGTGGGAAGGCTAACCTGAGGCTCTTGGTAGTCTGGCTTCCCCACTTGACTCGAGGGCAGAGGCCAGAAACCAAACTGCTCTAAAAACAGGCATAGAATTATGCTGGATTTCCACTTGCAACACCTCACTCACAGGGTAGAGGCTACCAAATCTGAGAATAAGGAGGTACCTGAACCATGCCTTTCAAATGATCTCAAACAGCCCATGGAGGAAAGAGTCTGTTTGTCCACGTTTTCTAAGCCCTGGCAGAAACTGATGCTGCTCAGAGTATAAATTTAGGGATGTTATACCATGAACTAACAGAGCAATGAAATCAGCCAAGGCAATTTTTCTTTTCTTTCTCCGCCCCCCCCCACAACCCCCTGGCCACCTGCACAGCATGCGGGGTCTTAGTTCCCCGACCAGGGATCGAACCCTCGCCCCTGCAGTGGAAGCACAGTCTTAACCATTAGACCGCCAGGGAAGTCCTTCTTTTCTCTTTTATACTCTGTTACCTTGTCTTTAATTCTCACAACACTCCTACAGCGGAGGTGCATTATTATCATCCACAGTGTGCAGAAGGGGAAGCCAAGGCCCAAAGTCATGTAGTGTCTTAAGGGTGGTGCTGCATCTAGAAAACAGGCCTTGTGACTCCCAGTATATTTCAGCCATGGCAAGTTCGAGACCACAGTTTATTTCCAAAAGGGGCAGCCATGCTGCTCATACGTTCCCCATAAGCAATCCAAACAGGGGGGGGCGATCCCACCGGGATCCCACCCGTGGGGAAATGTGACAGCCTTTCTGCAAGGAGCAGGAGGGAGGCAAATATGGGGGTTTCTTGACAGCACAAGGGCAACACAGTGCCATGTCTCATGCAGCTCAAATTCAGAGTTGTTCTGTCAGTGACCACTTGTGAGTTAGATGCAAGATGCCATCTGGCCGACAGAGGGCTCGAAGGCAATGACAAGATGGAGGTAAGGGGAAATCGAACAAGAAAGCTACTCCATTTTTCAGAGGGCCAGATGTCAAAGATCCATGCAGCTGGCCATTTCCCTTGCCACTGTAGCACAAAATGCCAGTGTAACCATGAAAAAAAAGATAGTTTTCTTAAGCCCTAGCATGCCCCAAAGCACAGAGCACTTTTTTAACACATGGCTTACAAACATTAGCCCAGTGCCTACTTCCCACTTCCGGCTTTGGAAAACATTCTAGTAGCCCACAGGTTCTATGGAAATCCAATCCCTATGCTGGCAACATTTGTCAGCAGCAGAAGCGACCTAAAAAGGTGAGCAAGGTATAGTAAGAAAAGCCTAGGCTTGAAAATTAGATAAACAGAGGTTCAAATCAGGCTTTCACTTATTAGCTGAATGATTTAAACTCTCATCTAAATTTCCTCATTTCAAAAATGGGAACAACTATCTACCTCATAACCGTGTTTGGAAATTATAAATGAAATGTGGTAGCACAGGTACACATACACGTGGTAGGAACTCAGTAGAATTCCATTCGTTCCCTTCACTCTGTGTAGCAGATATAATGGGTTAGATAGACTCAAGAGCCATTCTACCCTTCTAGTGTGCCTTCCAGCACTTCAGAAGTTAATCAGCTAAAAGCTATTCTAAGACCTCCTTTCGGTTCAGCCAGTCAGATACACTTGTGTGAGATCTGGACGGCTTCCTGCTGTCCCTGGGCACAGTCCTGGAAGCCTTGGTTTTTCTGCTGCAGCACTAGCAGGGGCCCCACGCCTGGTCTCTAGTTTGCCTGACGTCAAGACACAGGGGCAGGTACCCCGGTGTAAGTGGTGTGTGGACAGAGCAGAGGCGCCCTGTGCTTCTGGGTCTGGTGGCTTCCTCTTTACAGAGGGAAGAGGCGCTCTGCGGTGTGTCTTCAGACTTAGAGTCTGTTTCTCACTCTTCATGATTTTACAGCCAGAATGTGCACCAAATGCCTCTTCCTGAAACTAGTCCGAGTGGATTCTGTTCTTTGCAACTGAAGCCTGACCAATACATTCTGGAAAGAAAAGGTATTACATATTTGACCTACAACAAACAAAAAATGTCTCTTGTGAGGAACTGATGAGAGAGGAAGAAAAACTCTTACGTATTGATGATATCCGACACACTGGTCCAAACTACCCCCAGGTAGGCTGAACTACCCTCGATCTGTTACACGGAGCATCTAGGGTGAAACCTCCCCGGCATAAAAGATCCCTGGCCCCTCAACACCCATTCTCTCCTTCACCGGCTGCCACTGAACTCTCCCCTGGTTTTGCAGGTGGGATGGGACTAGCTCACATGAGGCCAGCACTACAGACCCAGGAGGGGCTGGGGGAAAACAGCAAAGGTTTTCTGAGCTTTTATTTCCAGCCAGAGACTTTCACTTTTTCCAATACACATTGCTGCCTGCCGAGAGCCAGCCTTGTTATCTGATGGGCAATGGGCCAGGGGCTATTGTGCACAGGCCCACAGCTTGGGGCAGGAAAGGGAAGTCTCCCCAAACCAATGGCTATCAGAGGAAGCGAATGGAAAAACCAGGAGTTGGCAGAACTGCTCCAGAGCATTTTCAGTTTTGTTTTTATCTTCATTTCAGAAATTAGGGGCTAATGAGACACACAACAGCATCTGAGAACGAGTGAGACAGGGACCTGAATAGGACAGGATACTGAACTGTAACACTACTGATCCTCACATATTTACCAGCAGGGACAACAGTGAGCCAGACGGCACGCACACAGTGCTATGCAAGACGCCGCTCATCCTAGGTCTCAGAAGGCAGGCAGCTTCTCTGGGCCACCCTTCCCTGGCATTCCAGCCTGATCTTGCTCTAGTCTCATCAGGCCACTTATACCAAGGGGCCCCCTCTCAGCACCAGCGGAAGTAAAAGAACAGAGTAGTAATCCTGTGCTCAGAAGGCTCTCTTCTGAACAAGGATTTCAGCTGCCAGCTGTCTGCATTCCTCTAGGGCTTGCTGGCTCTCTGCTTGCCTCCTTGATCTGGGGCAGCAAAACCCTTACCCTAGGATACGGTTGATTCTTTTGCTCTGTCTTCTGACTCAAAGCTGAAAGCTAGGTTCTCAGACTCTAGCCCTTCTCATAGGAGACTCCTGTCAGGAAGCTGATGCAGTCGGGAAGTTGCCTCCACAGGGAGCTAGTTCTAGGGCTTTGGGTCAGTGTTAATGTGCAGGTCATTGCAAGTACAAAGAGAGAGCTTTTTTCGGCCATCGACTATTTTCTCTAAACCTTGTTCTCTCTTAGGGAGCTGATGAGGGGAAGAATCAAATCTTTTTTTCTTCTTCAATATCCTCGCACTGGACCAGGTTGTGCAGAACAGAGCTTCTCAATATTTTCATCTCGTAAGACCCTGAGAACATCCTGTGTTTCAACTTTCAAAACTCCCATTTTATTTTGAAGTTGTGACCACCACTAAACAGTTTCTGGTCTCATCTAGTATCACAGAAGAATTTTTAGCAAGAAGGAGAAAAAAACCTGTGCAGTGAAGGAAGCTGACCTTTTTGTTTCCATGTATGTGGTCACTACCTCTGCAGTCCTGGTTTCCACTCTTGCATATCTGTACCAGGACTGGAGGTTTGCACTGTGTATAGCTCTCTAACTTGCCTGGGTGTCACTGTAAGTCATCTCATCCTTTCAACATTCCTTTTTTTCCTCTGCCTGAGTTTTTCCTCCTCTGCTCTCAGAGGAAGAGGGCTGCCCTCCTCCTTACCAAGGCACTATAAGCCCTCTGCCTGGACTCCCCAGTTCACCCCCAGCAGGAGTCAGCTCCCCTATGGTCCCCTCTTCACCACCTTCAATCTCCTTTTCAGCTGTCTTTGTGCCTCCCTTGATAAACATGCTCAGATCTCTAGCCTAAAAAATATCCTGACCTTATTTCTGCCCACCTCTTTTTTTCTTTTATGGCCAAACCCCTTGAAAGAACTGATTGCCTCTACTCATCAGCTACCCATTCCTTAGTGGGGCAATCTGGCTTGCCCCACTGTGGGACGCAGTGGCAGGACGAAGAGCAAGATGGAATAAGAACCGAGGCGAAGGACTTAAGACGCACTAGACCAAATGGGAGTCAGATGTGGCAGGGACAAGTCCTTTAGTTGATGGGTTAAGGGCACCGCCCACTGCATTATGGAAGAAACAGTGCTTGAGCTCAGCTTCAAAGGCGACAGAATTTCTACAGGCAAAGACACAAGGAAGGGTAAATTCGCGTAGGGAAATTCCATTTGCCTTGTCTGGAGATCTTCCCACAGGGGTCTCTCTTTTGGGTTAACACATTCCCTAGTAGGTTTTATTTATTTATTTATTTATTTATATTTTTATTTTATTTTTAGCAGACTAACTGGCTTGAAAAAAACTGGAATTCAAGGTATGTATATTATGATGGAAAAAACAAAAGGTGAACAGGATAGCTGGTTTCAAATATCTGAAAAACTGTCATATGAAAGATGTTATCTGTGTTGCTCAAGAGAGCAGTACTAGAGTCAATGCGTAAAGTGAGAGAAGGCAGAATTTCAATTCAAAATAAGGATGAACCTCGAATAAAGAGAGCTGTCTAAAATTGGGGTGGGCTTCGTTGCACTTCCTCATCACTGAAACTGTTGCAGTGGGAGCTGAAGGACCTGCGTGCTTGGTCTGTCACTCACACGCACTGGGAGCGCAGGTACAGTAATGCTGGTGGAGGAGGAGGGCAGAGAGCCCCCTCCTGCTGGTGGGGGGTTGAATCACTAAGGCTTCTCGTTTAACCCCATTTGTAGAGCTAGGACTTCTCCTAGTCCCTCATGCTTAAACCTTGACTTCTCTCTTTCTGTTTCCTTCTATTCCAGAAGGCCTTACCCTGTACCAGCACAGCAAGCACTCAGACATTTGTGGATGAAAATGACAAGTTTGTGTCTCTTACTCTTGGTCTGTCCTTTCCAACCTGGCTGGTACCATGTAACGCCTTCTTCCCACCTTCTCTTACTTTCCCTTCTACTCCTCTGGTCACTCCTTTCCTGCGTCCTTTGCAGGCTCATCCTCCTCTAATTGGCCACTGTCCGGATTTCTAAGGCTCAGTCCCAGGCCCTCTTCTCATCTCACTTTGTAGTCTGTTTAGAAACTCTCATCTGGGCCCATGGCTTCGACTGGACAATTTCCAATTGTTTCTTCTACCTCTGGTTTTCTCCCCTCTGAGCTAGAGATCTGTATAGTTAGCTGCCCATCTGCTATCACCTCTTGGCTGTCTCTTTTTTTTTTTTTAAACACTAATATGTTTATTGGTGAATCGATAATCATACCAAAATATTCATAATTATACCAATTCAACCTGTCTAAAACTTTAGGTCTGCCCTTCTCAGTGCCTGAAACCAGGCTCTCTTCTAGTCTCTGTCTTGGTGGAAGGCACTGCCAATTATCCAAATCCACAAACCAGTAACCTACGTCCTGCTGTCTCAACACCTGAAAATCCAATCCAATACCACAGTGGTTCGTAAACCTTTTGAACTTAGAACCCTTTTCCACTTCTAAAATTTGGGACACCAAAGAGCTTTTATTTATAGGGGTTATATCAATTGATATTTATTGTATTAGAAATAAGGGTCAAAAAATTTTAAAACACAATAATACACAAGTACACATTCCATTAGCCATAGAGCAATGACATTACCTCAGGCAGGTAACCTCTGGAAAATTCCACTATATATATGTGACAGCCAAATCATGTCTTAGTATTATTATGGAAATAGCTTTGACCTTGCAGATCCTAAAAGGATCTCAGGGACCGCCCCCACCCCCACCATGTCCCCAGACCACGATGCCATGTTCTGTTGGCTTTACCTTCTAAATGCCTCAAATCCACCTGTTCCTTCCTCTCTCCACTACCCTCACTAGCCTAATCCACGCTTCTGTCTTCTTTCACCTGGACCACTGCATTAGCTAATACGGTTCTCCCTTGGATCCATGGTGCCCCCCCCCTTTGATCGGCTCTCCACACTGTACGCAGCTGGAGCAATCTTTTCAAAATACAAATCTGAATATGCCACCCATTCCTCTTCACTTAAAAATCCTAAGGTGGATTTTCACTGCTTTCAACGTAAGGATCAAAATCTTCATCACGGTCCCCAAGGCTCGGCCTCCCTCCCCAGCCTCAGCCCATCCTCCTTTCCCTTGTTCTCAGCTCTCCAGCCCTCAGGGCTTCCTTCTGTTTCTCAAACACACCACACTCCCTCTGCCATGAGGCCTCTGCATGGGTAGCTCTCCCACCTGGAGCTCTCCTTCCTATATCCCCTTTAAGTAACTCCCCTTCATGCTCTGGGTCACAGCCTAAGGCTTCTCTGGCCCCGAAATCAGGTCACATCCTTCTGTTACACGTGCTCACAGCACCACACACCTTCTGGTCGCAGCCTGTAATTATAGACGGGTCACATCATGACACATAAGGTCTGACCTCCCGCAGGTGTGTAAGGGCCATAGGGACAGAACTGTGTGTTTTGCTTCCCATGATTCTGGCACACAGCAGATACTCTGGCAATTATTTCTTGAATGAATAAATGAACAAATGAGTAAAAATGCAGTTTGACAGGGAGAGGGATACAATAACAAGACAATGTGATAAGCATTAGAATAGAGATGGGTACAAGGGGTCACCGTTCCCAATGGCTTCCCACCGCCCACCGAACAAGCCCACGTGCAGTCAAGGGTCCCCAGCCAAGGCAGGCATTCTTTCCCAGCCTTCTCTACTTCTCCAAATATCAATACACGAGCCAGTCTGAAGGATAAGTGGGATCTCCACCAGCAAATCACTGAAATGCCCTCTCTCCTCATCCTTGCTTATGGAAATCCTCCATAATCTCTAAAAATCCCAGAATGCATTTCCCAGGTCATTCCAGTTAGAAATAATCTCTGCCATTTTCCAGCTTTTAGAAAGGCTGGCAGGCTCTGCCCACTTCTCTCGTCAAACCCACCATTCCAAACCACCTGGGGTTCTCAGAAGCCACCACCTTCTTCTGTGATCGTGCCTGGCAGATGCCCTTTTCTGTGCCCGGAGTATCTGTCCCTGTGCTCAGTAAATCTTCCTTCGTTTGTCAGCTCTGATGTTCCCTCTCTTTAGTGAAACCTTTCCCCAAAGTCCTGGGCGCCGTTGGTTACTGCCTGCTCTATGCTCCCGCACCACCCTCAGCCTCCCAGGTGCCTCCACCGTGGCACTCATGCCAGCCCAAAGGCTGGTACCTAATGCTTGCTGACTGAGGGAACCCAGGATCTGTGTGTGCTGGGAGGCTGTGTTGCCCATTCTCTAGATAGATAGGAAGTCGTTCATAGAAATCTTACTCCCAGTGAGATTTCAGCCCTCTCAGACAAGGAAATTCCATATACGGCCCCTACAGTGAGGGCCCAGCATGTAGCCTCCACACACAAGTCACAGGCACTTGCTTAGGAGCCGGAGGCCCAATCACTGCCCTGTGTCCATCCTCACGGCTTACTCCGCAAAGGAGCAGTGCTGCCCTCCTCCAGCCCCTTGCTCTCTACAAGGGCTCTGCAACAGGGGCCAAACTAGCAGAGATTCCCAGGTTCCAGGGCACCTGGATTCCAGGGCCAGAGATACTCTGGATAAGGTTTCCTTGTTGGGGTGCTGGCTCTCTCCTCAACCAGCTTATTGAAAACGCGGCCACCAATTATCCACAATGTTAGGGAAATATGAAACACATATACAGACTTCCAGCTTGGCAACACTTACTACCAGTGCTTGCTAGGGTTCCAGAAATTACTCAGTGAGGCAAAGTCAGTGCCTCAGCAACACATTCTTCCGGCTGCCCCCTGAGGAGGCTTATCACTTCCAGACAAGCTCAGTGACAGGACGGATGCTCAGACCTCCCCAAGCTCAGCTCTAGATCTCCAGAGAGCAGCTCAGTTTGATGCAATTCTACCTGTATGGACAGACCCTGTATGGACAGATCCTGTATGGACAGACCCTGTATGGACAGACCCTGTATGGACAGACCCTGTATGGACAGAACCTGTATGGACAGAACCTGTATGGACAGACCCTGTGTGGACAGAACCTGTACGGACAGAACCTGTGTGGACAGAACCTGTGTGGACAGAACCTGTATGGACAGACCCTGTATGGACAGACCCTGTGTGGACAGAACCTGTATGGACAGAACCTGTGTGGACAGAACCTGTATGGACAGAACCTGTGTGGACAGACCCTGTATGGACAGAACCTGTATGGACAGAACCTGTATGGACAGACCCTGTATGGACAGACCCTGTATGGACAGAACCTGTATGGACAGACCCTGTATGGACAGAACCTGTGTGGACAGACCCTGTATGGACAGAACCTGTGTGGACAGACCCTGTATGGACAGAACCTGTATGGACAGAACCTGTGTGGACAGAACCTGTGTGGACAGCAGCAGGGCTCTCAGCAACGTTAGGGCAGCAACCTCAACAGAACTATTGTTAAGGCCAGACTTCCCTCTTGAAACAAACTGCACAATTCAAGAAATGAGCTTTCTCCTCAGACTGTGGGAAATGGGATCCAGAGCAAAACTGGATCGCCTGGTATAATGCACAGACCTGATTTAGATTCCCTTCCCGGGGAGGCCTGGCAGCAGCTACATAGCTTTCTTCCTAATGAGCCAACTGTATTTACTAGGTCAACAGTCTCCTGTCCTTCCCAGACAACTTAGTTTGACTCTCCAGGAGTTTCGTTGGAGAAACTTCGTTCCACCTTCCTTGAAGCATTAGGACTCCTCAGGAATCACAAGCAAGAGGTTTGATGTCAAAACTCAATCTTGGACCCGATTCGTAACTTCACAAGTCCCCAGTCCTTTGGGGAAAGAATGGTCAAAAATGAGGGCATAGTGCTGCTGGAGGTCTTCACGCAGATGTTTGAGGAGGTCGCTTTTTCAGGGCTGCTGAAAAGGAATCTGATTCCGCCACCACGTCATGAGAGTGTGAGCTCCCGGAGGGTCAGGACTCCATCCCAGTCGCTTGTCTATTTCTTCTCCCCAAAGAAAAGCATGGAAGACTATTCCGAACAGCGTAGCAGTCAATAACGTTTGATGACTGTTTCATAATAATTAATTTTTTAAAAGAATATTAAAAAAAAAAACATGGGCAGATAAATCAGATGAGAGGAAAAAAGGGGTGAGATACTCACTGACAGAGAGGTGCCTGCTCCTGGGCTCAGGGGGCTGGTAGATGGTATTTATGTCTCCCGCAGACTGGGAAGCTTTGATCCGCACCTGCCTGGACACCCCGGAGTGGGGAGGGGAACTGGTCTGCAAGATAAGAGGAAAAAGGCTGAGCTCGCTAAGCAGGCAGGCTTAGAAAGGCCCCGCGCCCCTCCCTCGGACTCCCCATGCTCTCAGCCGCCATCACGCTTTCAATACATGAGCTACCCAGCTTTCCCTCAAATCTCACTCCTCAATTCATCTTGGCAAATCACTATTTACTCAATGCAGTTATCCAGCTTCACTGATATAGAGCACTGAGACTCGGTGCTCCAATTTATTAGGTGATGACCCAGACACAGAAGAATAACAGGCATTCCTGTAATAATGTGCCAAACAGAAAAGCGTTGTAAATACCCTCTCATAAAACTCTCCAGAGAGCTTGGGAAGAATAGCAGGAAAAGCAGGAAATTATTTCAGTGGCAAGATCACCTGCCACGTGGGGGGTCAGAATGGAGAATGGTGGCAACTTCTGCACCAAAAATTCTGGTTGATAAACTTTTAAAAAATAGCTTGATATGCTGCTTCTTCCCCAACCATAATCACTCCTGGAAAATTAAGGTAAGAAGATCTCAGCTGCTTCATATTACTGGGGTTTACATGTGAACCATCTCAGGATTGCGTTCATCTCAGAAAGGCTATCACGGTACCATTCTGCCAGAGGTCAAGGACTTCAGAACAGGGTCAGCAGCCTTGCCACACCTACCCCACTTTGCACTGACCCAGTTGGGCCTCAAGGTGAGCCCTTGAGAGAAAACAAAGCAACAGAAAGGGGCCCTTGCACTGAGAAAGCTTAAAACTGAAGCTTGGAGGTGAACAAGTGATGTCAGGATGTGCTCATAAATAAGCAGAGCACTATGGAGAGTGGGAGCTCAGAATTTATAAATAATTTGGGTCAAAGTTTCTACTTGTTTCTCTCTCTCTCTTACCTCCTGTAAGAAAAAAAAAAGGTCCAACCTAAACAAACTATATCCTGTCCTCCAGGAAAAAGGCTTCCCGCTCTCAGGGCTAAGTTCAGCTGCCAAGCAGCCTCCTCTAGTCCCCCCACGCCAGACTTTATCACATGCAGGGCTGTCTTGACAAACTGTCTTGCTCTAACGGGAAGTCAGACCAAGGGGAAGTGAGTGTTCTTGCTAAAGCCTCCAATGTGCAATAGCTCTCTGCCGAGGGTCAGAAAGGAAAAAACAATCAAAGCCACACGCTGGGGAAGCAGGCCAGTGAAGGGCAAGGAAAAGGCCACAGCCTTACAGTCAGAAAGAGAAGAGCTGCACGCCGAGCACCCCAAGGACACCTGCTTAGACACGGGGCCTCACAGAAGGTGGGAATTCAATACATCTTGGCAACACGAATCTGAAACGTACCAAAGAACATACATTCTAAACTCTCAATTTTAAATCTAAAAGCTGAGCCAGGAGGTTCAACAGCCAGCATGAGCATAGGTTTCTAAAAGGAAAGGCTGACTGTGGCAACAGTTGGAAAACAGATGAAGGGAATCAGGGAAGGTTTCAAAGCAGGGCTTCCCACATTTTCGTGTGCACACAAATCACCTGGGACCTTGATGAAGTGCAGATTCTGATTCAGTAGGTCTGGGCTGGGGCTGAGAATCTGCATTTCTAACAAGCTTCCAGGTGATGCTGACGCTGCTGGTACATGGACCACACTTAGGGCGGCAAGGTCTTAGGAGGTGAGTCACACTTGGGTTTAAGGCGATGGTTCTCAGCCCGAGCCGCCCAGCACAACTGCCTGTGGGGTTTTTAATTTTTATTTATTTATTTATTTACTTATTTATTTTTGGCTGTGTTGGGTCTTTGTTTCTGTGCGAGGGCTTTCTCTAGTTGCGGCAAGCGGGGGCCACTCTTCATCGCGGTGCGCGGGCCTCTCACTATCGTGGCCTCTCGTGTTGCGAAGCACAGGCTCCAGACGCGCAGGCTCAGCAGTTGTTGCTCACGGGCCTAGTTGCTCCGCGGCATGTGGGATCCTCCCAGACCAGGGCTCGAACCTGTGTCCCCTGCATTAGCAGGCAGATTCTCAACCCCTGCGCCACCAGGGAAGCCCACCTGTGGGGTTTTTAACACCTCAGGCCAACTACAACAGAATCTCTGGGGGTAAAGCCGAAGGATTGGTGTTTTTTAAATCTCCCCCAAGTGTTTGTAATAGTCAGTCAAGTTCAGAAAACCCTGATTTAAGGAGATAAAAAGAATGGCATGGTAAACAAAAATGAGGTTGATGCAAGGATTCAGTGAACCTTGAACAAGACCTAGAAGTGGGAAAGAGAGGAAGGAGGAAGGTGGGACTAGGAAAAATAAAAGGGACCTGTAAGAGAGTGAAAGGAGAGCTAACAGGTATAAAGTGTGTAGCTGGCAGAACATTCTAAAGACAGCAAATAGAATGGTCATTTCATTTGACCATTCAATGAAAACCTCACTGAAAGGCTCTGGGGGTAGCAGTGTGCTGTGGCCGACACAAACAACATGAAAAATTACCAGGGAACCACATGCACAAAGACTGCAGTCACTGGAAGCTAGGAGATTAGCAGAAAAAGAGATTATAAAAGTTGACCCACAAATCATCTCAATAAAAGATTTGGTGGTATCAGACAAAGGGAACAGGTGGATTGAACGATGCAGGGGGAAAAGAAGAGGTGTGTGTGTGTTTGCTTTAGTTTGGTTCACGGACACATGAGCTGAGAATTGGCACCTTGGATGTCACTAGTCCTCTGCTTCAATGGTGGCAACCAGAGACGTTTGCATGGAAGACCATGACAGTTATGATAGCTGTGGAAGAATCCAGGTTATTTAATAGATTTACAGCTTTAACATCCATGAATTTATTAAAAGCCTTAAAAAAATCTGCTTTGAAGCTATACAACTTGAATAAAGGATGCCATGTTTATACCCCTTATACAAATTCTTATTTCCGTTTTGTTCTATGATAATCCTCAATATTCAAGGGGTTCATTCAAATTGAGATTAGGTGAATAAATCTGTGTTTTTATTATCCCTACTCTTCAATGCATCACAGACTTTGTTTATACATATGTGTGCTTTGGCTTCCTTTCCCGACTAAAGAGTTCCAGGCTTTTTAGGCCATACGCATATAAAACTGACCCCAACCCCTTATAAAGTTTGTCTTCCCTTGGACCTTTCCTAGCTCAGTTAACCTTCTGAGCTGTGGGGAAGAGAATGACACATCTCACAAGTTTTCCTCACGGGCAACATTATACTTTCTGTTCTGTTTCTAATGAACTGTGAAAGAACCTGGGTGAGGTTTTCCAAGGACTACAATAATTCTAAGATCCCTTTCCTGGATGGTATCTAACACATACTGGACTACAGTCTGAACATCTGCATTCAAGACCAGCTCTGTCACTATTTACTGTTTCACCTAGGGCAAATCACTCTAAGCCTCAGTTTCCCCAGGGGTAGACTGGCGATAACAGATGCCTAACCGACCGCTCAAAGTTGCAAAAACCGAATGAGAGATGAAAGTACCTTATACATGTAAAGTGTAATGATTTTTAAACAGGGGCCAGACTGAAGCTATTCTGCCCAACAAGTTTCATTTTAACTTCCTGCACTTGCTCCATTAGTTTCTTGGAAAACTGAAAATAATTACCATTTAGATTATCCTTGATATTTTGAACTTAAATAGTGTCAAATTCATTGATGGGAAATTTGGGAAGTGGGCAACATTTAGATGAGAAGATTGTAAGTTTACTTTTGTCAGAGAGAATCTGAGTTAACAAAACAAAATGCCATTCACAGTTTAAGGTGGTTGGGTATTTAGTTTTCATCATATGCAGATACAAGTGACAACAGAATGTTAAGCTTGAGATTATGTTATGACAGTGGAAAGGTCGAGAAAGTTATAAGAAAGTCAAGAGCAGAAAGATAAATTAAGAGTTAGATGCACACATGTTTAGAAAAGAAATCTGTAATAGGAAAATAGCTAAGAGTTGATGGCCCAAGGCAGAGGGCTAGGGCAGCAAGAACTACTGAAGGAGACGGTG
The DNA here is from genome assembly GCF_009873245.2 of Balaenoptera musculus. Taxonomy (NCBI): domain Eukaryota; kingdom Metazoa; phylum Chordata; class Mammalia; order Artiodactyla; family Balaenopteridae; genus Balaenoptera; species Balaenoptera musculus. Next base: position 15,052,900 of record NC_045804.1, read on the forward strand.
AAGTATCTTAAAATGGCAGTAAAACCAAGGCTAGAGAAAGACTCTTCAGACTAAGAGGAGGTTCTGTGATTGCCCAAATCCAGGAGTTCTCAGGTAAAAACAATATTGAAGCCTAAGACCCGGCCTTGGCCAGGTGAGATGGGAGGAGTATGACTTTCCACCTTGGTGAGGGATGAAGACAGAGGAAAGATCAGAAGCTGTCATAGAAAGATCAATACAAAAGGAATCCAGAGAGTAGAAAGAGATAGTACATTTAAAAACAGGAATGAGAAGGGAAGTAAAGGTATAGGTGGTAACAAAAGGTGGATGAGTTGACAGATTGCTAAAAATGGAGGAAACTAAGTAGAGAACAAAGTGGCTGACAGTTACCATCAAGAGGAGATGAAGACCAGGTCGATATGGTATCCTGGAGAAGTGTATGTAAAGTGTGATCTGTGGGCTGGTGCCAGGGTACAACCTGTGGTGTATACCAGTCCTCAACAAGGTAAATACCAAAATGGAAGAGCAACTCTTTAAGCACTTTTACAACAATTTGGCAGTGACTCATGTCTATTGAACTTAACAATAAAAGTTGTGGGCTTGTATTTTATACGTCTCTAGTTAATTTTTCCATTTCACCTTTCACGTTTTTAAAAAAGAATTGGTCCATAACAGATTAGAAACTAGAAGAATAAAACTGATATTTCATCACAAACAGAGAAGCACTTCTAGAAGTAGGACTCCTAAGCACATAGCAATTTTGGATCATGATACCTCTGTTTATTGAGAAGCCTGAGGTCTAGCTGAGGAAGTCCCTAAGAAAAGATTTCATCACCACCAATGCCACTATTAGTCTTAAATGTAAATCTTTATAAATGCAAAAAATAGGAGTAGCTTAAGTGTTCCAACAGTAGCAAAAATGGTTATTTAATTAAATTATGGTATATCCACTCAATGGACTTATGCATCCTTATAAATTATAATCATGAAGACTGTATATTAACAGAAAAATGTACATGACAATGTTAAGTGAAAAATTAAATTAGAAAATTGTATAAATACCATGACAACACTTACAGTGTGTATACATATGGCCAAAGAGGGGCATATGCAAAAATCAATCGTGTTACGGTGCTAGGATTATGTAAGGCGGTCCTCTTTTTTTTTTTAAGTTTACAATAAGTTATACTGACTTTATAATAATTTAAAAAAATAAACATCTTTAGAAAGAGAGGCATCAATGTGGCACTTATTTTATGCGATATCTAATGCCACGCCATGAGTGTCAGAGCTCAGGTGGTCATCTCTCAAACAGCTCTGGTGTTGCAGCAGTATCTGCAGCTGAGTGCACCCCTTAATGGATGGGAAAGAGAATGCAAAGAACCAGTCGTCTACAGCTTCTCATCAGGGGAGTGGAGGGATCACCATCAGGGGTGCTAGTTCCCAGTTAAACAATCACATCATTGAACTAAACCCCAATTCCAGCTTCTTCTGTAAAGAAGGGGTTTGCAGAATATGATTTCTGCTTGACTCCTGCTAACAATTTAAGAAGTTTTCACTGTGTTCTCTTAAGCTGATAGGTTCCAAAACAAGACACAGCTCCTGTTCTCAAGGAGCTTATAATCTTTTGGGGTAGAACTTACAAATATGCAACAACTAGAGGGCAATTACTCAGGAACCTATAAACTAGTGTGCAAATTATATCCAATGACTAAAGGAACAGGGAATAATGAAAATGGTCTCAGTCAAAAATACTGACCAAACTGCAGCAGGTAAATCAAGCTAGAGCCTTAAAAAAGGTTGACAACCATGGTCTGGCAAAGAGGAAGAAGGAAGACCTGCAGAATAGTGGAAGCATGCTGAAGAACTTGGAAAGATGAGACTGGGGAGTTGAAAGGAAGGGTAGTTAGTGATAAACCTTGGGTGCTAGGCTACATTGAGATCGTACATGATAGGCCATGAGGAAGGACTACAAGGAGCAGGTGAGTAACGTGAACAGAGAAATGAAATAATAAAGTACATATTTTACTTCAGAATACTTCCCAAAACACATCCAGAAAAAAAGACATTGTGAGAGAGAAGACCAGTCGTCATGCTCAAGGACACTTCGATAATATTAGAAAATGTCTTCTTTATTCTAAGCCTTCCTAACCGCATTCTCCTGTGTCTTTCGCTAATCAATAGACAGTCCAAGGTCTCTTTAAATATAAATGGTCAGCATAAAGCACCATTCCATCTAAACTCTGTCCTGGTATGGGGTGTCCATAGTTCTCAGGCAGTAATGTCAACTGTCCACAGTTGGCTGTCTTCAAGCATAAGGAAAGGAAAGAGTGCCAAGAAACCTGCAGGAACATGCATCTGAAGAAAACTGGTACAGCCATCAGTGATTAGAAGACAGACCCAGATTACAAGCATTCTTGTGAAATGTAGGCCCCCAGGGACCCTTTAGGAGAGGAAACTACATAAGGGATGATCCCTCGCTTCTGAAGGCCCCCACAGATTGCTGCCATTTGGTAAGGTAGCAGCTGGTAAATTACAAGAGGCCCTTTAGCCCATGGCCTTTTTTCCACTGAACAGAAGGGAAAGTTTGTTTCCTACATGTGTCCCAAGGGAAAGTCACGGTTGCCGAGGAGTTGCGGGAGTTGGGTTTACAAAGCATGATAGTCTCAAATCCTTGACAGCCTCTGCTAATTAGCTCCCCCACGCTGAGCAAATCTCTCTTGCTGGGGTCCAAATCTAGTCGAAAGAACATAAATACAGAGAAAAAGAATTTCCTCCTTTATCACAAAATGTTTCCCTTCCTCCCACACCACAAGCCAAGTCACCTTCAGTTGCCATTTTAACACCAATGATCTGGCTTCGCAGTAAGATCAAATGCAGAAGGCTAAATGGCTACTGCCCCGGTGGGCTGGGCCACACCTACGTTCTCGCTTTAGCAGTGACTAAGGAACACAAAATTCTGTCAAGGAAGCAAGGTGGACTCCTGAAGGACAGCAAGCTTTGTCTTCAGCTGTCAGGCCATGACAGGGGCTACTTACATGGTTTCTGTCGTGGGACAGCAGCAATATCCTAAGGCTTTTCATGCTTGAGCTTCTATCCAAAATATCAATTGCTTTATCAAGATCATCTTGGTTCTTCAGCAGGATGGAGAGCTGTGACACAGGACACAGAAAAAGGAAATCACATAAAACATAAGTCTTTAGTTTGCAAAAATAAGCAAAAAAAACAACAAAAAAATAAATTTGGAGGAAAACAATCTCAGTGGATACTATGGGGTCTTAAAAGATCTAACTGAAACCATAGAGATATTTTCTTTTCCTTTTTATTAAGTTTACAATTCAATAATTTTTGGTAAATTTACAGAGTTGTGCAACCATCACCACAATTCAATTTCAAAACATTTCCATTGCTCCAAAAAGATCTCCTGTGCCCATTCATAGTCACTCCCCTTTTCTACCTCTTACCCCAGGCCACCACTAATCTACTTTCTGTCTCTAGAGATTTGCATTTTCTGGACATTTCATATAAATGAAATCACACAATTCATATTCAATTCAATTCAATTCAATTCATAGTCTTTTGCATCTAGCTTCCTTCACTTTGCTTAACGTTTTTGAGTTCATCCATGCTGTAGCACATATCAGTACTTTATTTCAAGGTATTTTTTTTTTTGATGGTATAAAAATACTTTTAAAAAATTTTTCATATTTTAAAAAAAATTTTTATTGGAGTATAGTTGCTTTACAATATTGTGTTAGTTTCTACTGTACCGCAAAGTAAAACAGCTATACGTATACATATATCCCCTCTTTTTTGGATTTCCTTCCCATTTAGGTCACCACAGAGCACTGAGTAGAGTTCCCTGAGCTATACAGTAGGTTCTCATTAGTTATCTATTTTATACATAGTATCAATAGTGTATATATGTCAATCCCAATCTCCCAATTCATCCCACCCCCCCCAAGATATTTTCTAAGAAAAGCTTCATCTCTAAAAATACCCTTTACTCCAAAGCATCAAATCCGAAACGGTTATAGGCCCCATATTTCTTCCCAAATTAAGCAGTAGAATCATGTCCCATTCTACCCTGTGCTGACATTAACAGAATAAGCAGAAAAGGCACAGGAGGAGGAGGAGGCAGGCAGAGGATGAAAATGTTACTCAAATAAGAAGACAAACTTAGACTGCATAGAAGGGTTTAGTATCTTAATGTATAAAGGTTAAAAAAAATCAGTGACTAGAACCAAAAACTACTTCCTCTGTTTTCATTCCACTGAAGTATTAAGAGATGGTTCTTGAGGGTACAGATAAGCCTGACTCACTGTTAAAAGCAGAAGATATTATGAGTACTTAGTATTAAAACATGCAAAAGTATGCTTTGCCTAAGACGTAAAAAATGTCAGATCTTATGTATTTGTGGCAAACATAAAGCAAAAATCCAATTAATTTCTTCAGTTCCCGATTCAGAATACAAGGAAATGAGAACTCTAAACCCCAGGCCAGGAAAAAACAAATAGTAAAATCAGTATTTAAAATAAAACCTCAAGACAACCCATGGAATGGGAGAAAATTTTACAAATCATATCATATTGTAAAAGAATTCCTTCCTGGGTAACATTCAAAGTAGGGATAAATAAGGACTGGTGTTGGGGGAGGTGGGGAAGGGGCGGGTGGAGATAGGGGAAGATAAAGAAATTACTGGAGTAGGTTTTAACTTAAAAAAAAAAAAACTACAATTTTGCAAATGTATGATAAGGGTCTAGTATCCAGAATATATAAAGAACTCTTACAATTCAACAATAAAAGGACAAACAATCCAATTTTTTAAAAGGGCAAAGGATTTGAATAGATATTTGTCCAAAGAAAATAAACAAATAGCTAATAAGCACATGAAAAGATACTCAACATCATTAGTCATTAAGGAAATGAAAATTAAAAACCACAATGAGATACCACTTCACGCCTACTAGGATGGCTATAATTTTTTTAAAAAAGAAAAAAAAAAAAGAGAGAATCACAAGTATTGGTGAGGATGTAGAGAAATTGCAACCCTCGTACATTGCTGGTAGGAATGTAAAGTGGTACCAGTTGATATGCGAAAGTTGGGCAGTTCCTCCAAAAGTTAAATACAGAGTTTCTACAAGAACCACCATTCCACTCTTAGGTATATTTTAGAGAATTGAAAACATTTGTACATATAAAAATTTGTACACAAATGTTCATAGCAGCATTATTTATAATAGCCAAAAGTGAAAACAACTCAAGTGTCCATCAACAGATGAATGGATACACAAAATGTGGTATATCCATATAATGGAATATTATTCAGCCATAAAAAGGAATGAAGTATGAGACATGCTACAACATAGATAAGCCTTGAAAACATGCTTAGTGAAAGAAGCCAAACACAAAAGGCCACATATTGTGTGATTCCATATATATGAAATGTTCATAACAGGCAAATCCAGAGAGACAGAAAGTAAATAAGTGGTTGCCAGGGACTGGGGAGTGGGGAGAATGGGAAGTGACTCCTAAGAAGTAAAGGATTTCTCTTTGGGGTGATGAAAAAGTTCTGGAATCAGGTAGTAATGTTAGTTACACAACTCTGTGAATACACTAAAACCACTGAATTATACAGTTTAAAATGTAAATTTAAAAATAAAAGGGTAAATTCTATGGTAGGTGAATTATATCTCAATAAAGCTATTATTACAAAAATATAAACATAAATAAAATAAAATCTCAACAGATTTTTTCATTTGTGGTTCACAAATCCTGACAAGGCAGGGTTTAGAGGGCAAAGAAAAGAAAAATAGTTGAGACATTTGAAATTAATAAGATGTAAATTAGTCAATTCTTGGTCACTGACATTAGCAGACTACAGAAAGACATGAATGATTTAAAATAGTAACAATTATGGGAGTTCCCTGGTGGCCTAGTGGTTAGGATTCCAGGCTTTCACTGCCATGGCCCAGGTTCAATCCCTGGTCGGGGAACTGAGATCCTGCAAGCCGTGCAGTGTGGCCAAAAAACAAAAACAAAAAACAACAAAAAACAAAGTGATGAAAAATAAATGCTCAAATAAATTAGTCTTCACTGACTCAAAAAATAATGACAATTACTTATATTTGGCTTTAAAATCAGTATCTGTATAAACATTTGAATAAAGGAATACCCAACATTCTGGGCAGTCACTCCCTTGGCAAAAGAGTTTGAAAACGGATTTTGGGACATCTGAAATTCTTAATGGAAATATTAATGGAAAGAGAAACAAGTAGTACTAAATCATCCAGAAAAGTCTTTACTAACTAAAGAACACCTTCTTTAATGCTGATTGGCTAGCTGACTTTAGCCTCACTTTCTTATATAGTCATTGATGCTTGAGCTGAAATTTTTTAAACTTCTATGGATTTGACATTTGTATTTGGGAGGGTTCTCATATCCTGTATTTAAAATGTGTTACTTCACATACTTTAAAATACTTACATCTGTGTTATTTATTAACTATAGAGTTAGTGGTTTATTTTTCAAATTTGCTGTATTTCTAAAATTTATCCAAAAAGCAAAAATCAGATGGTGTTATTTTTGTTAACTATTTGGCAGTGCATATATCCAGTTGTGGTTGTACATTTTATATGAAGAGGACCACAGAGTTTTTGCCAACAAATCTCATCTCCTACAGATTTAAGCCCCAAAGTAGAGGAAATTCTTAACTTTTCAACCAATAAAATAAAACTACAAAGTAAGGGGGCTTCCCTGGTGGCGCAGTGGTTAAGAATCTGCCTGCCAATGCAGGGGACATGGGTTCAAGCCCTGGTCCGGGAAGATCCCACATGCCGCGGAGCAACTAAGCCCGTGTGCCACAACTACTGAGCCTGTGCTCTGGAGCCCGCAAGCCACAACTACTGAGCCCACGTGCCACAGCTACTGAAGCCTGCGTGCCTAGAGCACACGCTCTGCAACAAGAGAAGCCACTGCAATGAGAAGAGTGTGCACCTCAACGAAGAGTAGCCCCTGCTCACTGAAATTAGAGAAAGACTGCACAGCTACTAAGACCCAACGCAGCCAAAATTAAATAAATATAAATAAATAAATTTAAAAAAAAAGACAAGAAAAACTACAAAGTAAGGACCTGACTCTCAAAGAACCATGAGGTTGCCCAGCTTTCCTGTCTTGCCCCCCAACTCAGTTCCCTCAAGGTGCAGGCTCCTTACTGGGCACAAACATAGTGCCTTTCAGACTAATGCAAAGCACCAGCCTAAGCAGACTGCAGCCTCTAGCACGTTCCTTGGAGCTGGGAAAGCAGCCAAGTAACTGACATTCAAAAGAATTCCTTCCTGGGTGATGTTCAAAGTATGAATAAATAAAATGGCTGTCGGGAGGGGTCAGGAGGACTAAGAGTTAAAGAAATCATTAGAGTAGGTGCTAACGTTTGGAACCAGCTACAATCAGAAGTTAAACTCTGAGAGAAGAATCCAGCATTTATGCCTGTCAATAGAGGATCTACCCACCAGTTTTCCACACCTCCCCAGCCCTACTGAACCCTCTGCTACTAAGGCTGTGCTGGAAGGAAAAAGATAACCTACAAAATGTAAAGGAGACAATATTAAGCCCTGAACCTAATCCCGTACCTGATTCCACCATGGAGTATTAGCGCTACCAGCATTGAATGAGCAGAGGGAATGGACATAGCTACGTAACCTCCCATGTAGTAAAAAAGAGAAATCGCAGAATTACTGGAATTAAGAAAAGAGGCTCCAGACAATGAAAACCTGCAGATGACATTAAAGGAACAAACTAGGAAATCCTCAGTTAAACAGAGAGAAAAAAGGTAGGCAGCTGTGCCTCCCTTGCCTGCACACCATCCACCTTTCGTACCTCATTGTTCATGTAATGTAGATCAAGAGGCTGCCCAAACACTGTCGTCACCTTGTGCTCCACATCTTCATATCTCACAGGCCGGCTGAATGCTATAATTCTGAAAAGGAACAGAAATCATGGTTAACTGTATATTTTAAATGCAGGGTTTAGAAGCTATGGTTCCTGAGTGTTATCTTCCTTTTCTTTTCAACATAGAATTCTCTTTATTTTTCATGCAGCTTGCCTTTCTCTGTATTTTTTTCTTCTCTTACATCTACCTTTATCTTTTCACCCTTCTTCTGAGCATCTCTCAGGTTTGTCAATAGTACCTATGAGCAGTACTCAATCTCAACCATTGTTCTTCCACTTCAGCTCAGCTCTTTTGGTCAATGACAGTGCAGTATCATAGGAGGATACCTGGATTTAAAAACTATGCTTCAAATATTCCTGTTAGGAAGAAAACCTGGGGATTGGAGCAGCAGTCCTGAAAACATGGTCTTAACTCCTAAACGACTCAACTCCAGGACTTGAAAGGTCTCTTCCATTGTTCATTTTTGAGATGCCACAGTAATCTCAATGCTGATTATCCTCAGAACTGACATTTCCTGCCATAGTCACAGGAATTCCCCTTGAGTTGGTTATATGCCTGATCAGTTTTCTTAACCAGTGACACATGTGTGCATGTAAGTAGTGTTGATATTGATGCTTTTCTAGAGAGACTCTCCAGGTCAGTTCAAAGAACAATTTCTATAAATAGATGGTAGAGTAAGAACATGCTCAAAGAGGTCTTAAAATGATTTGTCATTAAATGTCACAGCAAAATTTACAAGTGGGGATAGATGAAACAAGGTTGGCAAAATGTTGATAATGTTGAAGCTGGGTGACAGGTCCTTGGGGGTTGAGTATCATATTCTATTTTTGTGTGTGCTTCAAATTTTTTTAATAAAAAGCTTTAATTAATGCATTAGGTTTAACTATATGATACTGGACATAGTCAACCACTTTTGCATATAAAAGTGGCAGTTTTATATGGGACCAACCCAACACTCTAAAACTTAAATAATTAAAACAAAAATAAGCAAAGAGGGACTTCCCTGGTGGCGCAGTGGGTAAGACTCCACACTCCCAATGCAGGGGGCCCGGGTTCCATCCCTTGTCAGGGAACTAGACCTCACATGCCTTCCGCAACTAAGAGTTCACATGCCACAACTAAGGAGTCCACGTGCTGCAACTAAGGAGCCCATGAGCCACAACTAAGAAGCCCGCCTGCCACAACTAAGACCCCACGCAACCAAATATTAAAAAAAAAAGCAAAGAGATAAACAGAAGAGAATATCAGAAACCCATATATATTATATATATACATACACATATATATAAAGAAAATATAGGGTTGAAAAAAATATTAGAGTAGGGAAGGTCTTCCTAAGCATTACATAAAATAGAGAAGACAAAAAGGAAGAAGACAAGTTTGACAACAAAAATTTAAACTTTGATGGGAAAATAAACCATCAACAAAGTTAAAAAGAAATACCAAACTTGGAGAAAATACTTGCAAAAATCAATAAGAAAAAGACAATCCAATAGAAACACAAGCAAAGGATATGATGAATGGCTAATAAACACATGAAAAGATGCTTAATGTGATAGGGGAAAATGTATATTAAAACCACCTTAATCTGTTAGCATGTCTAGACTTAGATGAAATCTGACTGGTGTGTGGCAGACTAGCAGCACTCAGCCATCAGCCTCTATAGCTCTTGCCCTCCTCCATACTGACAGGAAGAAGTGTGTGGTTCTTCCATATACTCCCTGCTCCCCCAGAGTGGGAAGTGGTATAACCAGAGGAAGAAGCAATAAGCCACAGGAAAGAGGGATCTAAGCCATTTTTTAAAAAATTTATTTTATTGAAGTATAGTTGATTTTACAATGTTGTATTAATTTCTCCTGTATAGCAAAGTGATTTAGTTATACATATACATGCATTCTTTTTCATATTCTTTTCCATTATGGTTTATCATAGGATATTGGATATAGTTCCCTGTGCTATATGGTAGGATCTTGTTTATCCATTCTATATACAATAGTTTGCATCTGCTAATCCCAAACTCCCAATCCATCCCTCCCCCACCCCCCTCCCTGCTGGCAACCACAAGTCTGTTCTCTATGTCTGCGAGTCTGTTTCTGTTTCATAGACAGGTTCATTTGTGTCATATTTTAGATTCCACATGTAAGTGATATCATATGGTATTTGTCTTTCTCTTTTTTTAAAATAAATTTATTTATTTATTTATTTTTGGCTGTGTTGGTTCTTCATTGCTGCGTGCGGGCTTCCTCTAGTTGCGGTGATCAGGGGCTACTCTTCCTTGCGGTGCACAGGCTTCTCATTACGGTGGCTTCTCTTGTTGCAGAGCACGGGCTCCAGGAGCGCGGGCTTCAGTAGTTGTGGCACATGGGCTCAGCAGTTGTGGCTCGCGGGCTCTAGAGTGCAGGCTCAGTAGTTGTGGTGCATGGGCTTAGTTGCTCCACAGTATGTGGGATCTTCCCAGACCAGGGCTCAAACCCGTGTCCCCTGCATTGGCAGGCAGATTCTCAACCACTGCGCCACCAGAGAAGCCCCATATCACATCTTCTTTATCCATTCATCTGTCGATGGACATTTAGGTTGTTTCCATGTCTTGGCTATTGTAAATAGTGCTGCTATGAACATAGGGGTGCATGTATCTTTTGAATTATAGTTTTGTCTGGATATATGCCCAGGAGTGGGATTGCTGGATCATATGGCAACTTTACTTTCACTTTTTTGAGGAATCTCCATACTGTTTTCCATAGTGGCTGCACCAATTTACATTCCCATCGACAGTGTAGGAGGGTTGCCTTTTCTCCACACCCTTTCCAGCATTAGTTATTTGTAGACTTTGTAATGATGGCCATTCTGACCAGTGTGAGGTGATACCTCATTGTAGTTTTGATTTGCACTTCTCTAACAGTTAGCGATGTTGAGCATCTTTTCATGTGCCTGTTGGCAACCTGTATGTCTTCTATGGAGAAATGTCTATCTAGGTCTTCTGCCCATTTTTTGATTGGGCTGTTTGTTTCTTTGTTATTGAGTTGTATGAGCTGTTTGTGTATTTTGGAAATTAAGCCCTTGTCAGTTGCATCAATTTGCAAATATTTTCTCCCAGTCCATAGGATGTCTTTTCGTTTTGTTTATGGTTTCCTTTGCTGTGCAAAAGCTTGTAAGTTTGATTAGGTCTCATTTGTTTATTTTTGCTTTTATTTCTCTTGCCTTGGCAGACTGACCTAAGAAAACAGTATGATTTATGTCAGAGAATGTTTTGCTTATGTTCTCTTCTAGGAGTTTTATGGTGTCATGTCTTATTATTTAAGTCTTCAAGCCATTCTGAGTTTATTTTTGTTTATGGTGTAAGGGTGTGTTCTAACTTCATTGATTTACACGTGGCTGTCCAGCTTTCCCAACACCACTTGCTGAAGAGACTGTCTTTTCTCCATTGTATATTCTTGCCTCCTTTGTCAAAGATTAATTGATGGCAGGTAATGTGGGTTTATTGCTGGGCTCTCTATTGTGTGTTCCATTGATCCAAATGTCTGTTTTTGTGCCAATACCACACTGTTTTGATTACTGTAGCTTTGTAGTATTGCCTGAAGTCTGGCAGGGGTATGCCTCTTGCTTTGTTCTTTTTCCTCAGGATTGCTTTGGCAATTCTTAGCCTTTTATGATTCCACATAAATTTTAGGATTACTTATTCTAGTTCTGTGAAAAATGTCATGGGTAATTTGATAGGTAAGCCATTGGATTTTAATGAAATCTGGCTGGCTGAAATCAGTAGGCACCATAAAAGCTGTTATCATCTAGAACTGTGCTGTTCAATATGGTAGCCACTAGTCACATGTGGCTATTTAAATTCAAATTAAATTTTAGAATTGGCTCTTTCAGTCCCACTAGCCACATTGCAAGTGCTCACTAGATACATGTGGCAAGTGCCTAGTATACTGGAGAACACAGCTATAAGTCGGCCCTCCATATCCACAGGTCCGTATCTGCAGATCAAAAATATCTGAAAAAAATTCCAGAAAGTTCCAAAAAGCAAAACTTGAATTTGCCGCATGCTGGCAACTATTTACATGGCATTTACATTGTATTAGGTATTATAAGTAATCTAGAGATGATTTAAAGTATACACGAAGATGTACATAGGTTATATGCAAAGACTGCACCATTTTATATAAGAGACTTGACCATCCAAGGAGTTTGGTATCCACAGGGGGTCCTGGAACCAATTTCCTCGGCTACCAAGGGATTACTGTAGAACCTTTCCATTACAGCAGAAAGTTCTACTGAACAACATTGATAGGATATTACTATAAACCATAATCTATCCTTCACACAAAGCCTAACATCTCAGGAAGATAATTTCTCTATAACTTTTCCTTCATCCATCACTACCTTTCATTTTTGGAAATTATACTGCTGAATGTATTAGTTTATATCCACCAAGAAATCCATCCATATTGTAATCCTTATATTTTTTTTCCCTCAAATCAACTGTCCCAAGCAATAATTAGGTGCGATCTAGATATGGGTTATCTAGATACGAGTGTTTTCTGGATTTTTTTTTTTTTAAAGACATATTTGTTGAGTGCCACCTCATAGCCATGTAAGAGACATTAAATGGAAACTTTACAAGTCTTTTTTTACCCCCCCAACTCTCCGTTTATATCCTAATCTACCCCTGAGGATCTGAGCACACTTTTTTTTTTTAGAGCTCCTGACTTTATTTATTTATTTATTTATTTTATTTTTGGCTGTGTTGGGTCTTCATTTCTATGCGAGGGCTTTCTCTAGTTGCGGCAAGCGAGGGCCACTCTTCATCGCGGTGCGCGGGGGCTCTTCACTGTCGCGGCCTCTCTTGTTGCGGGGCACAGGCTCCAGATGCGCAGGCTCAGTAGTTGTGGCTCACGGGCCCAGTTGCTCCGCGGCATGTGGGATCCTCCCAGACCAGGGCTCGAACCCGTGTCCCTCGCATTGGCAGGCAGATTCTCAACCACTGCGCCACCAGGGAAGCCCCATGGATTCTTTTGAGAGAATACCTTTCTATTAATTCAAAAGGAGCCAGCCTTTCTTTCTTTTTTTCTTTTCTTAAATTTATTTTTTTGGCTGCATTGGGTCTTTGTTGCTGCGCGTGGGATTTCTGTAGCTGTGGCAAGCAGGGGCTACTCTTCCTTGTGGTGCACAGGCTTCTCATTGCGGTGGCTTCTCTTGCTGTGGAGCATGGGCTCCAGACCTACGGGCTTCAGTAGTTGCAGCACGCAGGCTCAGCAGTTGTGGCTTGCAGGCTCAGCAGCTGTGGCTCACAGGCTCTAGAGCGCAGGCTCAGTAGTTGTGGCACACAGGCTTAGTTGCTCTGCAGCATGTGGGATCTTCCTGGACCAGGGATCGAACCCATGTCCCGTGCCTTGGCAGGCAGATTCTTAACCACTGCACCACCAGGGAAGTCCCCAGGGCCAGCCTTTCTGAATAAAATACCAGGAGATCACTCAGATGTCTCTAGCACAGTTAGAAAAACATCAGGCTCCGAGATAAATTTTCCTGCATTTGGTCTGGTGATGAGCCATTCAAAACCCCCAAAAGCAGCCCAGAAGTCTGGTCAAGATCAGAAACCAGCACTCCCAGGTTTGGTAAGATCTAAGCTGCTGCTACCACCTTGAATAACAGACATTTTTAGGCCAGTACTTCAAAGAGGGGTCTAACACCCAGGACAACCATCCTCACCAGTGTTCAGACACGAAGGGAAGGAGATCCTAATCTACAGTCCTCTTCTGCCCTCCTGAGGCTAAGAGGCAGGAAGGGTAGAAGTCTGATGCCCACCCTTCCAAAGCAAAGGGAAAATCAGCCCACCAGAATGGATACCTGGCAATGATGAATGGGAAAAGTCACTACTTCTTTCCTCTTTTCTGTAAATTCTTATTCTATAAGGGCCTACAACATTTAGGTAGATACTGTCCATATTCCCTGTAAAAAGTAAAGAAAGCCCACAATAACAGTTTCTACAAAATCCTAGGACATGAAATACACGAAACCAGAGCTGTCTGGCACAGAGCAGCTTGAACTTGGCTTCCCCGCACCAACTTTATAAAGTCCTCAATTCCACACACAGTACACAAACAGTGAAACGCCATGGCTCCCGAAAACAGCTCCATAAAAAGAGAATGCAGTTTTCAAAACCTTGATACCAACACTGCCGCTCAGGGCTTCAAAAGCCTGACCACCTTAAATATTTGTGGTTTCGATCTGGCAGCATCTCTGAAACTAAACACATACACTTTCTCAGTGTAAGTCCGCTCACTGTTAACTGCATACCACTTAGGGAACAGGAATTCAGGAGAGCGTAACTGTGTAATTAGGCTCCAACACAACTGAGCTTTTGATTTCATATCTTCATACTTCTGAAAACTCTCTGCTGCTCCAAGTTTGGCAATCCCTCCAAAACCCAGTCAGGTCAGAAGTGTGAAAAGGAGCAACAATGAAGTGACAATTTAAGTTCCATGCTACTGGCAGGTCATAGGACAAACAGCTGGGGACAGAGCTCAGAAGACCTTCTTCCCTCCAGCCCTGGAACAGCCCTAGAATTCACATGGCGGCAGCAGAACCCTGGCTCTGCAGACCACTCTTTGTACAATGTTTCCATCCGGCAACCTCTGACAACCCTGCAGGCTTCCGAATGTATTTTTTTAAGGGAGAACAGCAGCCAAAGATCTCCTCTGGAGCTAGTTTCAAAGTGGGCTGAAAGATGCCAGCAGTAGAGAACTACCAGTACAAGAGCATTTGAAGGCACTAAGGTCCGCTGGTGGGACTCCTAAAGTAGGTGGATCTTATCCTGATGGGTATGCTCTTTGCCCCTCCAAATGCTCAAAGCAAAGGAAAAAGGGCGGGGCAGTTATCAATGGGAGAGAAAGGCAAAGAGGGGGAAAACAGATATTGAAAAGCATGCTTGTGCGCATGCTTGTGCCACATACATGCACACACAGGGTCTCAAATATCCCCTGACCAGAGTTCTGTATGCTTTCTTAAAGGTTTTCCTTAAAATAACTTGAGAAATTCAGTGGAGTCATTTTTCTCCACTGAGAACTTCTACCTTGACTTCCTACAAAAAACTAAATACTGACAATGGAGAAAAGGATACAAGGGTTTTGTAACATTACTTTCACTTCCCTAACAAGGTAAAATACAGAATGCAGACTGAAAACTCCCTCTTTCTATGTCCTCAAATGAACTGAAATCTTTCACAACTGAGGTACTTGATGCAGCTTCCCATGACCTAGAGACATTTTAAACTTTTTCTTTTTCCGCTGAGTTGGGTCTTCATTGCTGAGCACAGGCTTCCTCTCGTTGTAGCGAGCAGGGGCTACTCTTCGTTGTGGTGCGCGGGCTTCTCGTTGCGGTGGCTTCTCTTGTTGCAGAGCACGGGCTATAGGTGCGCAGGCTTCAGTAGTTGCAGCTCGCAGGCTCTAGAGCACAGGCTCAGCAGTTGTGGCGCACGGGCTTAGTTGCTCCACGGCATGTGGGATCTTCCCAGACCAGGGCTCAAACCCGTATCCGCTGCACTGGCAGGTGGATTCTTAACCACTGTGCCACCAGGGAAGTCCCAAGACATTTAAAAGAAAAACTTCCAATTCACCAACCTGACCCCTGATGTGGACAAAACCAGGGACACTCTACCAGGGATGGGAATGGCACCACGTAACAGGAGAATCCTCATCTCCCTCTGATGCCCATGGCTGGCACAGTGTCAGTGTGTCTGGAAGCCATGACTCAGTAGAGCTGGGGTCCTGACTTCCTCCCCTAGCACAATGGTGGATCTCACAGTAGCAAAATAAGAGCAGAAGAGTAAAACATCAGCAGTTGAAATGGCTTCCAATTTTAAGACCAGAAACAAGGTTCAATCAGTAGGCCAAACCAAGGGTGAAACTTTCCCCTTTATGCCCTACCAACCCCATTCCCCAGCCAGTGACCCCACAGGAATCACTCCAGGGCAACGGCTTCCACAAGCTGAACGCTTTCTAAGAAATGCAGCACACATGAACACAGCCACTCATCAGAAGGCAGACTTACCGCCTCTCCCCGTTGTGCTCGAACTTGATTCTGACGTCACTCTGCCAAAGAAATGATAGACAGGTTAGCGGGTTCTCTGGCGTGTGTCACTCCTGCCCTTCCCAGGTAAGCCTCAGGCAGTCCTTTAGCAACCTTAGGCAGACATCCCTGATGGCTCCTGTTAGAGCTTCTCTACCCCGACAGGCATTCCTTTCAATGAGTTCTAACCTCAGCGGCAACAAAGCTCTTGGGACAAGATCCTTTGGTGGCTGCCCCAGCTCAGGTGCTCTGCTCTGACATATCATTTCTAAGTTCAAACACTCTCTATTTCCACAACTGGCTCTGGAGTTTCTCCCACTATACCACCACCTCCTGGCCAGGACACCGTTCCTTCTGGGCTGATGTAACTAGACAGAAAAAGAAGTCTTAATACTGATACTTCCTAGCTCTACGACCACAACCAAGTTACTTATCCTCTATAAGTCTTAGTTTTTCCATCTGCAGAGTAGGGCTAAACATACCTAATTCACAGAGTTGCTATGAGAACTAAACGAGAAAATGTAAGTAAAATACCTAATACATAGTAGACATGCAATAAATGGTTGCTGCTGCTACTAATGATTTCCACGATCCTTTCAAGGCTGCCCTCAGTGGGAGTAAAGTGGCACTCTGGACAAATACCTTATAATTGTCCCCAGCTCTAGCCTAAATGACCATCATGTGTACCCTATAAGCTCCAGGAGGACAGGGATCATGTCTCTCTTGTTTCTGTAGCTCCAGTGACAGCAAAGGTAATAGTATACATCTGTGCTTACAATATTTATTAAACGGATTAATTGATTGAAGAATAGAGTTGGGTGTAAGTGTCAGAAATTAAGACGAGGTAGGAGTGTTAGAATGTTAAAGAACAAATCAGGGAGGACGAGAGATACTGTAAAGGGCAAGCAAACAACCTGAGGGAGTTAAAAATGACAGGAAAAGGGAAGAGATATAGAAGAAAAGAACAGGTACATGGGAAAAAGAAAACTAAGATAGTCGGGAAACCAACAAGTAATAGAGGGGGAGGTAAGAAAGTTCATGGTCAGTGAATGAAAATTATACTGAGATTGACAAATTAAAAAACTGTGGCTTGGAAGAAAGAAGAGGGCTTCAGAGTATCTGAAGATGAAGAACATAGAGCAGACAGAAAAGATGACAGAAAAGGGAGAAAGTTGAAAGGTAGGGTGGGTGCACACAGGACTTCCTTTTCCCAAGAGATTGGGAGGCTAGAATTCCCTTCCAGTTAAATGAACTAGACTGGTGTTTCTAATTTACACTCTAAAAATTATTGAGGACCCCAAAAAGCTTTTGTTTATGTAGATTATATCTACTGATATTTGCCACGTTAGAAATTAAAACTGAAAAAATTTAAATTTTATTTAAAAATAATTAAAAACCGTTATGTGTTAACATAAATACATTTTAATTAAAAAAACTTTAAAAAAGTGAAGTGAGAGAATGCCAGTCTCTTTAATGCATGGCTTAATAGGAGACAGCTGGATTCTCATATCAGTTTTTGCTTTCAAACTGTTGTGATAATACGTATTGTGTAGCCTCTGGAAAACTCTACTGTACATTCTTAAGAGTATGAGGGTATAAAGGGCAAGGAACATCTTAATACTATTATGAAAATAGTTTTGACCTGATGGACCCTCAAAAGGTTCTTGAGAACTTCCTAGGGGTCCTAGAACACACCTTGAGAGTCAATGAATTAAAATATAAGAATACAGCCTCTAACTCACTATTTTAAAGACCGGGAAATGGAGGCTCAAAGAGCTTCATGACCCTGAAAAGCTCACATACTAAACAGTGGACAGCAAAGCTCCCCTGAGGAGCAGGCCTGCGATGTGACAACTTTTCAAACTACAGCCCTGATACAGCCCTTTCATCCTTTGATGTAACATATGGGCCACTGGATCCCATTACTAATAATATGACAATAGTTAACATTTACTGAGGATTTACTATACACTAAGTCTTGTTCTAAGCATGTTACATATATCAATTAAACTAACCCTCACAACAGGTACTATTATTGTGTCTATTTTACAGGAGAACCTAATTTACAATGAAGTTAAACAAGTTCTCTCAAGATTATAATGCTTTAAAAGAAGCCCAGATATGCTACAACTTAAGTGTCACACAGGCAAGGGAGATTTATTTTACTCACAGATGCAGGGCTTCAATGGGAGCACTGAAAGAAGGAAACTATCAAAGGATCTTTTGAGACCTTACTTTTCAGAACTCATGGAGGAGATGGAGTAATAATGGAGCCAGCATCGGGAGACCAGGGGAGCAATCATGCAGGAAGCTATGGGGCCTGGGGAACCAGTAGGGGAGGCTCTGGCTGAGGCTGTGCGTAGGTGGAGATGGAGGAGGTGGCATGGGAAGGCAGTGTGCCCCCCTCTGGTGTGCATTCCAGGTGAGAGAGACTGTGTGTGTATGTGTGCACATGCGCACGTGAATATGAGCGCACAAGCAGAAAGATGAGGCACTGCTGCAGAGGAAGTTATCATGGGGCTTCAAGGTTCGCATGAGTGACAGCAGTGTTTTCACTGTCTTCTTTTTCTCCTTCCCCTGAACTACTAAGCAGTTCCCGTGGCAAGGCCCTCCGAAGCACAGTGCCTGCAACACGCTGCCGCATCTGACATGCTGTCTCCAGCTTCCCATGCTGTCCGGTTCCACAACTAGCTCTGGAGTACCCCCAAGTGCTCACCGCAGTTTGCAGTCCTGTCTGTCCCTACAGCTGGGTTACCACTCCTTTCACCTCCTCCTGCTCACAGCCCAGCACACCTTGGTGTAGCACTCACTATTATTATATTTTATTAATCGATTCTATTTTTAGAACAGCTTTAGAGTTACAGAAAAATTGAGCAGATAGAGCAGAGAGTGTCCATATACCCTTCTCCCCCCTCCACCCCCCAGTTTCTCCTATCAGTAACATTAGTATGGTACATTTCTTTTTGTTACAACTAATTAACCAATATTGATGTGTTAAACAAAGCCCATAGTTTATTCAGATTTCCCTTTTTTCCTGTTGATTAAAAAAAAAATTTATTCCTCTGTTGATATTTATCTAATTTTTTATAGTAATAAAAAACACATAACATAAAAACACATAACAATAGCTCTCATTCTAAACTGCGGCATTATATTTAGATGCATCTATGAAGGAATCCCCTCTGTCCCTTTGTGGGACTGAAGGAACTAAATTTATTTCATCGTGGGCCACAATCCAAATACTATTCCACTTGAATTTAGTGAGAAAGGGAATTAAACTTTTGCCTCAAACCACAAATCACTCCTACTCAAGACTAACCTAGCCTGTGACTAGTAAGCAGTGTAAACAAAGACGCCCAGCCTTCTGAATCCCTTGTCTGATGTGGCCACAGTCTTTCCAGAGCAGGATGCAGGCCCATGACTGGCTTCCATGTACCACATGGTGTGCCCAAATCTGCCAAGTTCCTAAATCTGAGTGACCCCTGTCAGGCTGACTAGAATAGCCATAGATAAGAAAGTTCAGATAAAGCTAACTAGATTCAAATCCTTCCTGCCCACCATCCTCCTTGCCCCTCCGAGGCATTTCGCACTGGTAGCCGCGTCCTCTGTCGTGAGGTTCTCTCCTCTTGCTTCTGTGACTCTATCCCAAGCCAGGGAACCTGCCACCACTCTAACCACTTCTGCTTCTTCGCTGGTTCCTCTTCCTCATGCCATCTCACACCCCTCCCCCAACATGTAACTGTGCCTCAATGTTTGGACTTTTGGCCTCTGGATTTCTCTCCCTCTTCTCACATCTTCTCCTTGGCAGGAATTAAAAAATCAGGCAACCTCTAAATAGAAGATTCCCAAATCTCTATGTCCAGCCCCAATTTCTCAAGCGAAACCTCATCTGTCTGCCACGGATACAAGGCAGACAAGTCATTGTTAGGAATGCAGCACTAGAGTCAAACTGTCTGGCTTCAAATCCTGGCTCTAGAACCTCCTTGTTGTAACCTTCAACTAATCTCTCTGTGACTCAGTTTCCTCATCTGAAAAGTGAAAATAGTGACAGTATCTATCTCATCGAGTTATCAAAACAATTAAATGAAATAATTGGATAAAGATATGAGAAAAGTTCCTGACATATAATAAGTGCTCAAAAAATGGTAACACAGGTCCTTTATCCTTTAGTCAAAACCCTTGGGGCCGGAAGTGTCTCAGAAAGCACTTCTGGACTTAGAGAGGTAGCGGTGCGTGCTCTGTACGTTAAGCGACGCCCCTCGGGGGAAGGTGTCTGGGCAGCACTCCACGGCAGAGCAGAGCGCTCACAGGCATTCCGTGCACCCCTCTGCGCTGCTTAGCCTCCCCTGAAGTTAGTCTGGGGTTCTGTAACTACTTCTGACCAGCAGCTGGGAACAAAGTTGAGTTCTACACTCTCTTCCCTGGTGTGCCAGGTCAGTGGAGCCACTGTCAGTCAGGGTCCTTCAGTGACTGTGGGGAACGCTGTCCTCCCCTTCCCTGTGCTGGCCATATCTGTACAGTCACTAAGATTTAGGGTTTACCTGTTAAGAGCAAAAGCTAGTTTTTGTATTGAAAAGTATGAATATTCACAATTAGTCAAATAAATAAAGACTGTAAATAGCCCTGTGTCCATTCAGGCCAAGTTTTGATGCCAAATGAATTTGCTGCAAATTTAAAAATAAATAAATAAAATTTAAAAAACACCTTTTAGTTTACAGTACTCTCTGGATTTTAGAGTTGCAGATAAGGGATTGTGTACCTGCAAAAGCAATATACACACATACCTGCATACACTCTCAGAGTATTTCACTGTAATCACAAACTCAACCTAGCCATGTGTGTCTGCATCAACTACCCTCCCGAACTAGTCCCCCTTCTCAGTGTTGCCATTTCTAATACTGACTACAGGCTCAAACCTCTGAGTTCTGCTTGATTCTTTCTTTCTTTTCCCTTTCTCACAGCCAGACAGCAAGTTCCAATTCTCCCCTCCAGGGACTCCAGTATGAGACTCTGCGTCCCATTCTCTCAGTTGTCACTCTTGGAGCCCCTTTCCCCTCCTGAATTCTTGAAGCAGCCTCTGTACTTCTCAGCTCCCCCCTTCCAGCACATTCTACATTCCTCCACAGTTTCAGTCATCTTAACCACCGCTTTCACCACATCCCTTCTTTGTTCAAAAAGTAATCAGTGATACCCATGACCTATGGAATAAAGTCTAAGTTCTTTACTATCATTCAAAGCCCTCTGGAATTTAAGCTCACTCAGTTTACCTAATCATCTCACACTGTTTGTTCTCAAAGGGAACCCTTTCTCCAGCCAGATCAATGCCCACCCTATTTCCTGAAAGATGCCATATTCATTCCTTCCCCTAGGCCTTTAATAATTCAGCTTCCCAACCTGGAGTGCCATACTTCCTCCTTTCCACCTAACTAAACTCTTATACATCCTTCACCGCCTGGTTCCAGTGCCACCTCTTCCAGAAATGACTCCATAACTCCTTCGGCCCAAGTTCATCTTTCACCTTCCTGGCCTCCTGTGGCTCTCAGTATCTGTACCATATATTTAGGCATAGTCACATCCTAGCTTAGTTTCTTTTTTTTTTTTTTTTTTTTACATATTTCTCATTTCTCATAAGACTGCATGATTCCTAGGGTACAGGGAATATAACTTATATTTCTTTGTCTAAGAAGGTTGAGTATAGGCCCATGTTGAACTGAATGGAGAGGTGCCACAGCTGCTGAGAAAAAAGTTCTAGTACAAAAATTCAGATCTAGGCAGGTTCAAGTCCCCTGCCCACCAGAGCTAATTTGGTGAAAGGAAGAGTGAGAGCCATGCCCAGGAGAAGGACAGTGCAGGCCTCCAGGCTGAGCTACAGATTTGGGAACTCAGGGGGCAACAGGAGTAACCAATGATACCAAACTTAAGTAGACATGACCTTCTCAAAGTTTGAACTCAACAACTGAACATGTAACCCAAGAAGACTCCCAAGAATTCAAAAAAAAAACCTTTATTAAACAAAGGTTTGTGAACCTTTGACCTGGCAAAGGCCCCAGCTAGCCACTGTCTCTGGTGCCCGCTCTCTGATTCTGCAGTGCTCCCCCTCCCTGTAGTTGCTATATACTTTTGGCTCCCACATCTCTGGCACTGGAGTCCTTATTTTGCCAAAGAAAGTAAATAAATGAGAAGAAAAGAGCAACAAAAATAATTTTATTTGTGTGACTCAGGAAAGTCCTAAGAGATCAGTGGAAGAGGTGATTATAAAGCAACCTTCTTCCCTACCCTAATTCTTTCTATATCCCCAGTCCCAGCATTGTGCCTGGCATGCATCAGGGGCTCAGTGAGTATCTGAATAAATCAATGATGAAATAGTGTATTAGTTATTTACTGCTAGTTAATAAACTACCACACAAAAAAAGGAAGTTTCTTACAAAATAGAATATGAGGCTTGTATGCTGTATTATGTTTTATTTTCAAACTAGCCAGCCTATCTTATCAACAACCCTTGAAAGAGAAAGGAAGTCCTGAAGAGTCAGGTCTATCACAGTAAAAGCAAAAGGCAGTCTGCTCAATCACTGACCCTGTGGAGGAACAGCTCCTAGAATTCTCCTCCTCTATAACTGATAGCCAAGAGCCTGCCCTTCTAGTGCTTGCTATGAAGAAAGCAACTCTTCCATTCTTAAGCACCCACTAGTGATCATCTGGAGGGTCAGACCCAGACCCTGGGCTCTGTTCAAGCCTCTACCTACCACCGTGATAAGATTCAAGGGAAACAGGAATCCATGGTAATAAGGATTCTATTTTTTCTTCTACTGGGACTTTCATATATCAGGTTAGCTTCATAAGTCTGCAAAGGACCATCTGATAGATAGTAATGTCAATCCAATAAAGGTAGAAAACCGTAACCCTTTCAGTTCCATGACAATCTGCATACTTCTTGTTAGAAGCTTTCACTAGCGCTCATACCCACAATGCCCGAACATGACAGAAGTGATGTAGTCACTACCACTTTACACCCGTACCTTGTTTTACAATGTATAAAATCTTTTATACTCTATGATCTTACAACAACTTTCAGAGGTAGACACTATGCCTGTATTTTCAGATGGAAAAACTGAGGTTTAAAAAGGTTATCAGACTTACACATGGTAAAATTACTGTGACCGGGACAGACGATCTGGGTTTGCTTCCTGGCTCTACTTAATATCTTTGCATAAGCACTTTGTAAACTTTAAAGTATTATACACATGCTTATAGTTTAGCTTATAGTTGTTGTTATTGCTGTTAACTGTTGTTGTTGGAAGCACTCTCTAAACTGTAAAATCCCATGTTAATGGATTATTAACAACTCGATGACTTCTGGGCCAGTGCTCCTTTCACTACACTAAGCTGTCGCCCTCACAGAGAAATAGCACCTGTTGATAAAGGACTGTTAGTTGATGACTGCTAAAGGGTCTGCCCTTCATGGCCTATAAAACCATCCACAGGCCCCAGCTGAGGATGTGCCACACATATCTAAGAACATGCAGCCAGCTCTAACGGCTGCAGGCCTCCAGGGACCTAATGTCCAGGTGGGAGAATACAGAGAGCGCAGATCCTAACTCTTAGCAAATAGTTGAATGACCAAGCGCCTCATACCCCTGTACTTCCGTAGCTGCTCAGAATGCTTAGTTTTTCTCAAATGTATTCTCTTTTTCAATTAATTGCCTAGCTTGTTTACTCAGGGAAGAGGATATCTGAAGTCTTGCCAAGCAGAGGTATTAAATTACGATTTCCCGTTCTTCCAGGCCTCAGCCCCCACACGATTCTGTCAGTGAACCCCCAGCTCCTGTGGCATTCCTTGCTGTGCCAAGCTTGAGCCCCATGAGGCTATGCCAGTCTCAGCGCTGCCATTCTCACTCTGAAGCGCTGCTTGCCTCTGCCAACATCATTCCATCCCTGAACAAACCACCTTTCCTGGTGGCCAAAACACTTGGGTACTTTCAACTGGAACTCTGCAATTTGAATCTTTAGCCCAATTTGACATTTCTTAGACCAACTTGGCATCTCTTAGCCATTTACATTAGGTTTTTATCTTTCAGTCCTCTCTCCTCCTAAGCATGGACCTTCTGACAGAAGAATTGCTACTGGAGGAAACCGTTTAATCCTATCCTAGGCCCAAGCAAACAAAAACAAGAATTTTTCAAAAGGGAATTCACTGTGTAAACTGTAAAGTCCTACGTTAACAGATTATTAACATCTCAAGACTCAGGCTGGGCTCTTTTCATTACATTGAGCTGTAAACACTTCTCCCCCTAAATGTTCCCACCATCCCCATCTCACCCCATCCTTCCTTGGAAATGCAATCACTGAGACTCTCTCTCTCCTTCTGCTTTCACGATTTTGCTGAAGACTATTCCTCCTGGTCAGAAGCTGAACACCTGCTATACTTCCCAGGAGAGACCATTCTACAACCTTGACTTTAAGGGGAGAAGCTATTTTGACATTTTCATTGCCCTTTTACCCAATATTAGCATAAAACTTTGAGCTTCAATTTCTAAACAGCCATGCTAGTTCCAAGCTTCATATTCCCCCCAGATCCCCATGCCCCCTGGAATAGACTCTTAGCTGGGATTCCCACTGATGAGCTTATCACAATGCATAGAAACTCATGACCTGTGTGGTGGAACGAATGTACCAAGGAGATGTACACATCTCCAAGCATGTACTTAATTTCTTGCCCAACAAATCAACAGTCTCTTATACAGTATATAAAGTTGTGCTATCCAAGACAATAGCCATTAGCCATATGTAGCTATTTAAATTAATTAAAATTAAATAAAATTTTAAATTCAGTTCCTCAACTACACTGGGCAGTACAAATATAGAACATTTCTATCATCACAGAAGTTTACTGGACAGCACTGACCGAGGTTGCTTATGAATAATACTGTTGTGAGAAATGGTGACAGCACACAGGTAATGAGTAACCAGTGCTCCCTGCAAATCCACTAAAACAATTTGTCCAGGAAATGAATTCCACACTCTTCCAGCACTAGTAGATTTAAAAGCACATTTTAGCTTTAACGGGTAATTTTGTTCCTTACCAAAAATTTCTTTTTCTCACTGGCCCCTGCACATGAGCTTGTTGTTACTGTGGGGCTGTTCAGAAGGGCTGAGCTGCTGCTGTTGTGTTTTTTCTTTAAAAACAAAAAAACTGAGGTTAATAATTTGTATCCTTCATGCAACAGATAATGTTTGACGATATTCAAGTAAACTGTGGGTCCAAAGAGCTAGTACCGCTTGTTAAGATTATTTCCTCTATACTAGTCAATCCTTTTCACAGGCTTCTACCTTCATAACCACTGCCTTCACCCCAATAACACAGCAGCAGGCATGGTAAAAGATCAGGATTTTTCTTATAATAGCTTTTAGGCCTAAACAGGATTCCTAAAAGGTAATCTCCCTTCAAGGAATGATCAGAGACCACTCCACCCCTCCTCTTCTCGGCAGAGTCCCTTTGGGCCTTCCAACTCAAGAAAGTTTCCCCTTTTCACCTACTAACTGACATCCACGCTAATAGTCCCATTTGGAGAAAGATCAGCTGACTGGAGCAGCGTTAACAAGCACACTCCACATAGGAAGACAGGAAGGAAAGTGAGGTCATTAGGCTCAAGCCTGGGGGAGGGGATTCACTTCTGGTAAAATGCTCCTTCCAAAAGCAGCTTTGAATAGAAGTGAGTTACAGCAAGTGAGAACCCACACAATTAGAATAATGTATGAAAACAGTACAAGAATGGGCCCTATTCTGTTGTTCCCTTAGTTCTGTAAGGTAAACACAAAAAATAAAAGCAGCTTTCTAAACTATTCCTTATGTTATAACTGAAACAAAAGGACTTGGGGTCCCTAGTTTTCCTAAAGGCAGGAAATACTCTGGGAGGCTATATCTAGCCAACCTCAGACAGAAAAAGTTCTAGCCCCTTATACTTTCTCCAGGAACCAAGAGTACTTCTGAAGAATTCGTAGACAAGGTGCAAATGAGGAGAGAGAAGGTTAGCTGATAACGAAGAGAACCACAAGTAAGGATATCATCAAACACACCAAACTCAGCCATCTGATACCCACTAGGAAGGAAAGCTCCCCGTCACTCACTCCTCTCTGTGGGCCAAACGGCCTAGGCAACAGGGAGGTCAGTGACACTGGAAGCAAGAAGAAGGTTCTCAACAGCGCACAAGTTTAAATGTTAACAAAATAGAAGCTGTTTTCCTAAAGAAGCACACAACTCTCAATAAAACAGGCACTCTCAACTACCTGAGTTAATGGGGGGAAACAACTGTAAACAACAATAACAAAATCACTCATTGTTACTTTCAGTATATGTTGTTTTATTAAATAAATTTCCCTTCCTAATTACATTTTAAATAAACCAATACTAAAATTAATTAATTTTTCCTGAGTATATACTGTAAGATAGCTAAAAAGTTTCTGAGTTAGGGATCGTGAATCTGGATAAAATATTTGCCAAATGATCAGTAAAGGAAAAAGTATATGAATACTGTCCCCATAATTAGCGAAGAAATTATTCTTACTCTCCACAGATGAAACACTATTTACAAGGTGAGATGCACAAGGCATTGGGACTCCAGATCACGACCCACACCTGGTTAGTACATATCACTTACCATTTAACAGACTGTTAAGGGAAGGGACCAACAGCATTCAAGCCTGTATCAGAGTATCATTGGCTTCTCACATATTTCCCACCTGAAAACCCCTCCCGAACAAATTTAGTTAACAGCCATGGCTGCACACACCTGCCTATTTGGGTGACCCGTTTCTTTGTTCTTCAGGGTCTCATATCCAGGCACCCGGGGACGTCGGCTCATCTGGAGGGCCACCAGATCCTTCATGATTGAGTTCAATGCCTCCTGTTCGTCTGCAAAGAAAGAGAGCACATGGGCTAAGGTACTTTAATACAGACCACAGAAGTACTTTCACAAATTATATGACTAATACTCAGGGAGTTCTGCCCAGGTGAAATGAGAGACCCTGTAACTATAATCACATGAATTTGCTATCTGTGAAAAGTAGATAACTGAGATCAGACTATGGCGATTTGAATTTTAATGGATTCTTAACAGCTCTCCAATCAGATTTCTGGCAGCAATACCTACCAATTCACTGGGGGCAAGGGAGGTGTTCAAAAAGACCAATTCTTCCAGTGCCAGAGAAACTCAACCAGGAAAAATAGATGAAAAGTTGGAGTGAAGAACAACACAGCACAGTGTAGCAGGGTACTGAGTGAAAAGATGAATTCATGGGAGAGCTGATTATGGGACAGAGTCAGTCAGACTTATTCCTAAACTATCGTACACAGGAGAGCATACTTAAAAGGTACCAAACAAGGACCTCAGGTTGCTGCTTTGAACAAAAGTTGCTTTACAAGCCTAGCCTCTGAATGCCCCCTCCCAACTCTTTACAAGTTTAGAGGCCTTCTGCTTCCCACAGGGAAGTCAAAAGGCAGTTCTATTGTTTTTCTTCCCTAACTGACCAAGCAATGCATTGTCTCTGCCTTACTGGTATTACTTTTAATCCCCCTTTCTTGACATAGCATAGAGCACTAGAGTTCTCATGCATTGAAGACAACTGGCCAAAACCCAGAACCTAAACCAGCCCAATTCCATGTTTTGCAAAATCCTCCTAGGTCCTTCAAGAGATCCTTGTCTACTCAAATAGCACTGGGGAGTTGGAAATAAATCTGCTGATCTGCAAAGAAACATGAGGAATGAGCTGTTACACTTGCTTTAGTGACAAATGAGTCACTTAGGGACTTGCGGCACACCTTAAAAGAAGTACAAGACTCCACCCACAGAGTTTGCCTATCTTCTGCGCTTTATCACTGTCCCTTGAAAATATTCTAACACCCTGTGGAAAGGAAAGAGCAGCATGGAGTATAGGAAGTAAAGCGGCGTTATTTGCCTCTCCCCTCTTCCTAGACCAAATCTGCTCGGATGCCCTACATGCCCTCTGAGGAGGTGCAGGAAAGGAAGGAGAAGGGTGCCCCTGAAGAGATTTTTGTCTGCTCAGAAAAGTAAAATTAGATTTAAGACTTGCAGGAAAAACACCAGTAAAGTAGCTTCCCAACTAATTCCACTTCAAAATACATACAAAAGTATGAGAATGATATCGTTGTAGTATGAAAAGAATGAGGTAAATGAGATAACGAATGAGGAAGTGGGTGTCTACAGAAAGACATCTGTCAAAATTAAAACACATACATCCCATCAATTATTTTATACTTTCTCACAATTTACCTATAGGCTCCTTAAAGGGAACTTGCTTGGTTTTTGTTTTGTTTTTTAACCTCCCAACCAAGATTTTAAAAGTAGAGCATAACATCTAAGCTAGGATGACTAGCTTATATATATGTATAACACATATATATAGGCTTATATACTAAATTGGCTTATATATCATTAAATATTACATATGTATAAATTTATTGGGCCAACTGTAACAGTAAATTGGGGTCATCATGATTATGACTAGGTGGGTGTTTTCTGAGGAGCATTCAGTGATAGTCCTAACAGCAGAATGCATGTAGTTTTCAGTATCAAGGTAATCAGCCTTAGAATTGAGAATTTCAGTTGTCTCAACTCAGATATTGAAACAAGATGGATGTGAATATACACACACAGACACACGCACATGCTTTTCAAGTCAAATCCATGACAAGTATGACTAAAGAAATTGTTTCTAATTCTGTATAAGATGATGCTATTATAAGAGCTGGTTTATCAGGTTGACAAATTCTGTTTCCAGGAAGCTAACCAATGCCGGGCATTACTTAATGGATAAAAACTTGTTTGGTAGTTCCAGTGCTGAGAACACACTAGAGGAATGGTTTGGTTCTATCTCTTGAAATCTGGGACAACTGACACAAGTGAAACAAAGTAATAGAATCTGATTTTGTGTCAAAGTTGCATATACTTCTAGAGGCAAACGGGTTCTTTTTTTTTTTTTAATAAATTTATTTATTTTATTTATTTATTTTTGGCTGCGTTGGGTCTTCGTTGCCGTGCGCGGGCTTTCTCTAGTTGCGGCGAGCGGGGTCTACTCTTCGTTGTGGTGTGCGGGCTTCTCATTGCAGTGGCTTCTCTTGTTGCAGAGCACGGGCTCTAGGCGCGCGGGCTCAGGAGTTGTGGCACACGGGTTTAGCGTGTGGGATCTTCCCAGAACAGGGCTCAAACCCGTGTCCCCTGCATTGGCAGGCGGATTCCTAACCACTGTACCACCAGGGAAGCCCTGGTTCTTAAACTGATACTTCAAACTGAGAACATGGATAAAGACAGGAAGCAAATCGAGTGGTTCTTTTAAGCATTTCTTCCTGGATTGGGATTTTAACTGAATTATCTGTGCTACCGTACGCATTCCTTAAAAAATAAAAACAAACAAACAAACCTTTTAAAAACAAATAGCAGCTTTCTTAGAGTGCAGTAGTCAGTTATATGGACTTTGGAGTCAGAAAGACCTGGCTTTAAGAGGCCTTAAACAAATTACTTATTCTCCCTAAACCTCAATTTCCTCATCTGTAAAATGGAGATAATAAAAGTATCATTACACAGAGCTGCTGTGAAACTTAAGGGAAAAAACAAACAAATAAACAAAAAACCTTACAAATTATTCCTCATGGTACCTAACACTTAGTAATGCTGAAAAAAAATGCTGGCTATTATTATTAGCAATGGAGAAAAGGTTAATGTTGAAAAAAATGCTGGCTATTATTAGCAATGGAGAAAAGGTTAATGGGAAAAGACTGGAGGCCACAATCTATCCTAATATTTAATTGTATTTCTGAATTTTTATTATTAATCATTAACAATAACCATTTACTGAATACCTATCATGTATTATACATTAGACAGTTTTGAAAGATACTTTAAGGTATTCAAACTCTAGGGGTAAAAAGACAAAACACACAAATACAAGGTTACACAAATAAAGAGACTGAATTAGACAAGATACAAACCAGAATACATAAACACACGTGTAAAAAATTTTTTTTACAGTGTGAGTAGCAAGAGATTATATAGATGATTTTACAGAATAAAGAGTTTTCCAGAGAAGCAAGCTGTTCCATCTATGCAAGAGAGCTTTACAAATAAAGGAGAAGGACATGAAAGCAAGTGAGCGGTGGAGGAAAAGAAAAGAAGGTCAGGGACTGATCCTCAGTGAACAGTAATGCTGTCAAGTAGAGTAGGAAGAAGGTGTGCTGGTACAGAAGCCTTTAAGAGGATTGGGAAAAAACAAGAGTGACACCACAGAAGCTCAGACCAAAGAATAGCAGGGGCAGGCAGAGGCCAGGCAGGTCCAATAGGGTAGCAGAGGCAGAAACAATTTTACAGGGAATAGAGAAGCTGGAGATTAAAAGAAAATTGGAAGTAGTGGAAATCAACAATTCATTTATGAACTTTACACGTGAACAAGTTGAGGCAGAGGTAATAGTATGCTATAACCTTGAAAAGATTTCCGAAGGATGGGGGTGGTCTGACACACTTAAAAGCTACCAGAAAGAAGCACAGAGAAAGAAGTTAACTCTAGAGATTAGGAGGTTAAGGATCTAGAGGTGAGGAATATTCACAGAAAAAGAAAAGAAGGGATCTATGAAACAAGGTTTACAGTTCAGGCTTAAAAAGTGGAAGCTCTTCAGCAGTCTCAAGCAGACAGCTATCCGTAATTATCCAGCGGCGTGTACTTTTCCTTATCCCCATACCCTGACCTAAGGCATGGGGGCTGCCAGGCAACACACTCGTCTCTCATTAGTCCCAGCAGGAAGTCACTCTTCCAGACTGAGCTATTACTTCTATCTAAAAGCAGGGTCTGAAGGCACTCCCATTTACAAATTCCCTTGGCTAAAAACCCAGAAAAGTTTCCAGAAGCAACATGTCCTTCGATAAACATTGTTGTCCTGCATGATGCCAGACACTCACTCTTTTCCATATATACAACCCCCAAATTTAATCTTTGTTTTCATTTAACAAACTACTTCTTCACCTTGCTCTACCCAACTCTGCCAGATCATCTGATCACACTGCTCACTCAGGAGATCCTGTGCTGCAGAGTGTCTGTGAGTCAGATTTTACTCTCTTACCGTTCATGACATGTTACATACTCGCACTGCCTCCACCCTCTCCATACCTGGGCAAACATCATTTCATAGTAAGTATAAGCAAAAAGGTCTGATCCTCAATTTACATGAAACATTTTTCCTTTTTCCTTCAAGGCCCTGGTTGAATCTTTGCTAGATCTCAAAGTCAAATTCTGGTGTTTATTTTTCTGTTTCTGGGATATAACTGCCCTTCAATATTAACTGATGACTTAAAATTTAAAAATACATATTATAAAGTAAGCTATTGCTTCCTCATAAAAATCAATATATCACCATCATATTTTATTTTAATGGTTAATGAAATTAACCTTAGAGGTCTGAGGACTATAGGATAATGTATGTCAATCCCAAAACTACAGAATTGATCTCTCCCTCCTATGTACATTTACAGTTTTGACGAAGTACCTATAACACCTCATTGCACTTATTTGTTTACATGTTTTTGGTTCACCTCACCTAACTGTAACTTCTTAAACACAGGATAAACGTATGTACAGGGCCTAACACTATATCTGACACATAAGAGATGCTCAATAAATGGGCAAAGAAAAAATGGATAGCTTACATAGTCAGAACCAAGAAAACTGCTTCTTCCTCTATGTATTCCCTTAAGTAACGCTAAGTTGGACTGATACTTACTTTTTACAAATGCCTAAAATTCAGTTTTAGAAACCAACCATCATTTTGTAAAGTATCAGAAATCTAGTCGTGACATAGCCATATTGATTCGTTAAACTGTGATCCCAATTTCAATCAAAACAGTTGCTAACTATTTAGAGTATACACAGGTGGTCAGATTCTAGCCAAACTGAATTGAGATTGGTCTAATTGGGAGCTCCCAACAGCCTTGAAACCCTAGAGACACAAGGCATCTGTAAATCACAATGATTCTGACTTCAAACCAAGTTATCAAACCAGAACCACAACATCCTAAATCCTATACTCAGTTCATGATCGTTTCCAGTAACATTTCCAAGTTGTTGCATATTTTTCAGTAATACTTCCCACTAAATTTTATATTGCATTTATAGAGTCCAAATAAACACTAGTAAATTAATCTTAGGTGTTATTAACAGCATTTGCCACTGTAATTACTAAAACTAGGAGAGAATTTTGGTGTGACCAAGAAAAAATGACCAGTCAAGCCCAAATTTTTTTTTATAACCACATAGTATCAAAGCCAAAAAAAAAAAAAAAAAAAAAAGACTATTTCCTATTATTTACAAGGATAAGTATAATTTCCACTAGAAATTTACTGGGGCTAACAGCCAATACAAAATCTGACCTGTTTTCATTACCAACCCAAGTTGTCAAACAAGCTTGAGTCTGGGGCTTAGAACAGCTCAGGAAAATATGACTATTAACCAAGGAACCTGCAGGGCAGGGACTCAAATTAGTTTTAGTCCTTTCCTCACTGGGCTGGAGTTTAACAAGTATAAAAAAATATTAATAAGTCTATGCTTCTCTCTTATTACCACTTGAATTTATTTAGGACTGCATGCAGCAACTAAAGCATACTAACCTGAGAATTTGATTTTTCATCATTTATATCACCAAAATGGAAACTAGTATTTAAGAGAGACTCTGTGTGTCTGTGTTTGTACATATATGCTTGCTGAGCCCTATACAAAGCAAACTAAAGGCCAGGTTCTAAGAGAATTCAGTATCAGCTCTAATTGCATGTCAAGGTCATCTACTAAAAGGAAACCGAGAATGGTATGAGGGGAGAGTGCTGAAGAAAGCCAGGCAGTGGTTCTTAAATCAGCTTGCCTAATATACTGCAACCACCAGGCAAGTTAATTCTCCCCTCACTGTCTCACTTTCTTCATGTAAAAACTGACATGGGGACAAATGAGAAGACACTGAGTTTTTGGTCCTTTTTCCTTTGGGGCTCTGGACCCTACCTATATAGTTCCTTTCCTCCTCATCATTGTCTCTCCGTATACTCACACACTTAAACTTTTTGAAAATATCTTGAAATGTGAAAACAGGCTGACATCTATTTTATTGTTAGGCATGAAACGTAGTCAACGCATCCGGACACTCTAACTGATTTAGCAGTTGAGAAAGTGGGGAGTAGGAGGTCTGCACACCCTCAAGTATTTCACACTCCCCTTTGGGACTTAAGACTGTCCCCGCAGGACAAAAAGGAAAGACTTAGAAAGATTATTTCAAGTGTAGGCCCACAAATCAATTCAAAGATTTAGTTCAATCATCAAATTCCAGAACACAAAATAAATGTGTGAAACCTGGGGAGGACAAGAAGAATTATGTGCCCCATTTATAGTAAATGTTCAATGAGTATTTGGTGAATTATGTATTTAAATACCAGGCCTCACTGGGTTCCTTTTCTGCTTACTGTCACAGACGTTTCCCAGAAAAGCAAGCACTTCTGAAGTAAAGCATGGGAAGGAAACAGTAAGCCCAACAAATGAACAAACCCATCTCTTACTGTATGAGGGGCAGCATGGAACAGAACAAGGTAATTCATTCAAAGCCAGAGTGTAAAGATGGGCCGCAAAAGAATATCTGCCCCATGTGACACAGCAAACATTTAACCTCCTACAAAAACGACTTGACCTTGCTATAGGGCAAAGCAAACATTAATGTTCCCTCTTCACAGATGCAATCAATGGCTGTGCAAATGATCTTTTTACTGACGTTTACCCCTTGATTATTTATGACAATACCAAATACTCTGCAAAACTTGCCACTGCAAACACTATCAAAATAACTGATCCAACAAGAGAAGCAAAGTACATGTAAAATGTTATTTGCTACTTAATCTAGTCCAATAGTCACTTGGTAAATTACCAAAAAGGACCTGAAATATAATTCAGTTCAAATGCTGCGTGTGGAAGACATTAAAAGCTTTTCTTAGATTACATCTTCACAACAGAAATTGCAAATATCGATTAAAAAGGAAATGATTTCATAGAGATTCTTTTCTGTAGTGAATGTTTCTCTCTTTCAAAAGTTACATAATTTCAGGGATACAGCTAGATTAAAATAATGGATGTAAAACACTGCAACAAGATTTTTCGAAAGGTAGGATGTGTATTATATCTGGCAGCCCGCGACCAATTCCTAACCTCCAGCAATCTGCGTGCAGCTCGCATTTCTCAACCGCGCAGTTGATAACAGTGATTGCCGTTTTAATCACCTCCCAACCTATCTCTCTGCACGCCCTCCCCCCTGCGCTGGGGCGCGCACAGGGCTCGAGAGCAAGCCCCGGGAACTCTCACAGGCCAGCCTGTGTGAGCAAAGGGAAGGAAATGACACAGGCAGGAAAAAAAAGCAAATCAAGGAAAAGACACAACAGCAGCTGGGCCTGCACCAGCCTCCAGCCCGGGCCCCACACTGCGCTCGCGCTCCCCCGCCCTCGGGCTCGCGGTCCGGCTCGCTCGGCCCGGAGCGGGCTGCCCCGCCGAGCAATGGCCCTCGACCCGCCGCCGCTTCCTTGGGATGCGCCGGCCGCGCGGCCCGGAAGGGGGCTGCCGAGTGGGCTCCGTCGGCCGGGGCCGCCCCAGCGGGCCGAGAAGCCAGAACCCCCGCCCGGGCCGCGGAGCCGCTAAGCCGCGAGCAGGGCGGGCGGGCGCCGGCGGTCCGCAGCCCCGGCCCGGCTGGCTGTCCATGCCTGTCAGGCGGCGGCCCAGGGTCCTCCTCCCCTCAGTCCGGGGCGGGGCAACGCGAAGCAGCGCGGGCACAGGCCGGGGCGGTGGCGACACTCACCCATGGTGGCGATGGCGGCGGCGGCGTCTTGGGCCCGAGTGTCACCTCCGCAGCCGGGGCTGCATGCCGGGGGCCCGGGCGGCGGGGACGGCAGCGGGCCTGGCTCCGCGCAGGGGGCGCGGGCTGCGCTCAGGGCCCCCGCCGCCTCCCCAGGCTCCGGCTCCGGCTCCGCCCGCAGCCGGGCGCTGTGGCATGAGCAGGGTGGCCCGCTACATCCCCGGCGCTCCTCGGCTCGGCCCAGCCCGGCCTCGGCGGCGCCGCTCGGCCCGCCCGACCGCCAGTCCCTCAGTCCCGCAGTCGCTCGGTCCGGCCGCCGTTCTCCACCTCAGGAACGCTCCGAAAAACAAACCGCTGGTCGCGCAGCTCGCCCCCTTGTCTGTCACTCACCCCAGCGCCCGCCAATCCTAGGCAACCGCTGGACCTTGGTACCACCCCCCACTCACTTCACCAGCCAATAACAAGGAGGAAGTCGCTGCCCCTGCCGCCCCTCCTTCCCCCCTGCTCTCTCTCCAACATCCTAACTCTCAGCCGCCAGCTAATCATCAGCACCACTTGATGAACCAATCCCGCCTACTCTCGCAGGATGCCAATAGGCGAAGGCAAGGCAGTTTCCGAGGGCTGTCTACCGCCTGCCAATCATTGAAACAGCGCCCGGTTCACTCCGCTGCTAGCCAATCACATAGAGGGCTCTGAGCACCCTCCTCTGCGCATCCCTCGCAGGCTTGCCCTCCCTCTCTCCCTGGGAGGTGTGGGTCGCTCCAATCACAGCTCGCGCTTGAGGCTCCGCCCACATTCCCACCTCCCGTCAGTCACCCAAGGCTCGGCGGGCGCGCGGGCTGGCGCGGTTCCCCGCCGGCTACTTTGGGGCTGGAGTTTGGGAAGGCGGCTGGAGGGGCCCCTTGGCCTCCTGCCCTCCCGGCTCTCGGCGGTCTCTGAGGCTGAGGTCCTGCCCCTCCCTGTGCCCACACCGGGCGCGTAATAAGCGGGGAAGGTTCTGGCTCTGAGCGCTTGCCGGCATGTGGCCACCTCTGCCGCCGGATCCCCAGGCAAGTCCTCCGGTCCAGACGCTGCGCTTGCCGGGAGGCAGGAGCGGCTTACCACTGCCCGCCTTTTCCTGGGTTCTCACACCTCCAGGGCCACACTCTCCAAGGGGCTGAGATAGTGCCGGAAAGTGGGTCCTAGGAATCTGCTGGCCAGGGCCGAAACCTTTAAGTGCAAAGCCAGAGAGGTTCTTTCGGGAAGAAAACTTTTTTTTTTTTTCCTGGTCATAAAAGCAATACAAGCTCTTTGTATTAAAATTGAAAAAAATAAAAATAAAACTTCCACCCCAGAGATAATTTTATCTTTCCTACCTAAATATACAACGTTTGATAAAAACGGCTTCACATTGTTTTGTAGTGTGCTTACATTTTATCATAAGTGTTTTCCGGGGCCACTGAATATTGTTCCAAAACAATTGTACTGGCTGCATATTTCAAAATAGAGATGACCATAATTAATTTTCCCAACCCCCATTGTTCAACATGTTATACACCCAGATCTTCAGATTCCAAGTCCTCCACAATCCGGGTTCCCTTCCTCTGGCCTCTGTTCTACTGTAATATAAATCAGACGCCAGAATCATCTTCCTCTTGTCGCATTCAACTGTAAACTAAGAACCTTTAGTGGTGGCTTTGCCTTGGTATCAAACCTCTTAAGAATTACCTTAGATTTCTCTCTTCTCTCTTTGTTTACCCCCACCCCTCCCCCCCACCCCCACCATTCAATCAGGCCCCTTGTCCTGTTATTTTTTTCCTCCAACAAGCTTTTAAGTCTGTCATTTTCCCACTTGAGTTGACCCCTACCCAGTTTATGGTAGTTCCTTAACTATAATAACTTCTCTTTTCTGGGAACGGGAAGTAAAGTGGAGAGAACTAATATTTATCAGTCATTTTCTATATGCCAGGCACATCCTCTCAATCTTTTCAGTAACTTTTCTTTTTTTTATTCAGTCATCAATTTTATACACATCATTGTATTCTTTTCAGTAACTTTGAGGTAAGTAGTAGTACTGGTGTTTGAATGGTGAAGGTGAAGCTCAGAGAAGGTAAGTATCATGTCCAAGTGGTAAAGCCAGGATCCACATCAGGGCTTTCTGACACCCAAAGGCCATGTTCTTGCACATTTCTCAACTGTTTTTTTCATTATCACCCCCCAAGGAGAAAATTTTTAATTACTTAATTAAATTTAAATTCTCCTTAATGTGAGAAATTAAATATTAAGGGATAAGATTTTGTCAGGTAGGGCTGAGCTTTGAAGCCCATATACCATCATATTATCAAAGATTTTTTTCACCTCGTAAGAATCATTTTTCGTCCTGTTGGGGATATCACCCTATTAAGAATGTGTGTAATAGGCCAGTGCTGGAGGTCACAATCTGCCAATCTGAGGTTCAGATCTGACCCTTAATTTTATTGAGCTGTGAAATAAATATTAAAAAAAAAACAAAACATTTATGCCAGTGGAAATGTAGCACCCACTCCTAGATTTAGGAATACTTGCCTGTATTCAAAGGTCCATTCAGCAGCTTCTCTTGGAATGTCTAAAACACAACTCCAACTTAATGTGTTTTACACTGAACTCTTGATTCTTTCCCCCTTCCCCCACAAAATTTGCTCCTCTGTTTTCCCAATTGTTAAAATACAAACCTAGGAGGCGTCTTCCTTGATTTCACTCTTTCCCTAACATCCCTATATCCAGTCATCCAGCAAGTCTTTTCAGCTCTCCTTTCAAAATGTATCTGAATCCAACTACTTCTCACCACTTCCACCCCAGTGCAAGCCACCACCCTCTCTACTGTATAACTGCCCTAGCCTCCTAACTGGTTTCCCTGTTTCCTCTGTGGCCACCCAGCAAATGATTCTCCACACAGCAGCCAGAGTGATCCTTGTAAAATGTAATTCAGATCATGTCACTCCCCTGCTCTCAACCCTCCAATGGCTTCCCATCACACTTAGAATAGAATCTTCCAGGCCCAACAGGAGCTGGCTCCAGCCATCCTCTCCTACCTCAACTCTCCTCCTCCCTCAATCGCTCCAGCCACACTGGCCTTCTCACCATACTTTGAACCAAGCTCAGGACCTTTGCACTTGCCATTTGTTCTGCCTAGAATGCTCTTCCCTAAGATGTTCCCACAGCTAATTCTTGCATTTCATTCAGGTCTCTGCTCAGATATCAACTATTCAGAGCGCCTAAACACACCATCCAAAATAGCCCCTCTCCCCTCCATCATTCTGTATTTCCATATTCTGCCTTATTTTTCTTCATAGTGCCTGAAATTATATACTTATTGTCTTTCCTCCAACTACAATGAACATAAGCCGTGTAGGAAGAGGGATTTTGTCCTGCTCACTGCGCTATCACCAGCACTTAGAACAGTGCCTCGTACATAGTAGCACATGCAATACAACTACATTAAGTCTTTAGCTGAAAAGAGCCTTCTGATTTTTCTTCTACTTTCCTACCAACTGCTTTCTTTGAGGGCTTCATTTCTGTCGCCTGCTGCTTAACCAGCCATCTCAAGCATTCCCATGCTGCATGTACCGTACTGGGCTTTCTTCTGAACTTCAGAGGCATCACCCACTGAGTATCCCACAGGCACCTCAAATTCTACAGGTCCAAACTGAACTGATCATTTTCCTCCATAACTCTCTATATCCTCTCTCCATCTTCAGTTCCCCGAGTTGGATGCTTTTGAGTTATCTAACTTGGAGAGCTCTTCCTCTCCATTTCCCTTCCCCCACAGCTAATCTTGACCATGTCTCCAATCTGTCCACTCCTCTCCCAGCCCCAGCTCCACCATCCTAGTTCCAACCCCCAAAATCTCTCACTTGGATTACTTAGTGTAAGAGCCTCTCAAGATCACTCCCATCACAGGGTGATCCTTTAAAACGGATACCTGATCCTGTCATGCTCTGCTTAAAAACTTTAGAGTTTCCCATCACCCTTAGGACAAGTCGAATACCTGAATGTAGCTAAGAAGGCTCTTCAGGACCCAGGCCGTTCCTTTTCCAGCCACAAGTTTTTCCATTTCCCAGCTCCAACAACCCCATCATTCAAATTGTGTGTTCTGGCCACACAGAACCACCGGAAGTTCCTCAAATATGACTCTCTTTTGCCTCTAACCCCTGCATGTGCTATTTTCTCTGTCTTGAACACTCCTCTCCTCCATTCTTGCCCCACCCCCATTCTTTCAGGGAAGAACTAAGCCTAAACATTGCTCCCTTCAGGAAGCCTTTCCAGGCAGAAACCCCTAAATCTGGGTACCAGAGCACCTAGCACTTTCTTCATCAAAGCGCTTATCTTACGCTACTGTAATTGCCTTTAAGAAAGTAAGCATAAAGACAGAGGCTGTGTCATTCAAAAAAGATGGCCTAGCATCTCTCACAGCACATTCAAAAAAACAAATATTTGGGACTTGCCTGGTGCCACAGTGGTTAAGACTCCGTACTCCGAATGCAAGGGGCCCGGGTTTGATCCCTGGTCAGGGAACTAGATCCCACATGCATGCCACAACTAAGAGTTCACATGCCTCAACTGAAGGAGCTGGCGAGCCGCAACTAAGACCCGGCGCAAACAAATAAATAAATTAAATAAATATTTTTTTTAAAAACTCAGAATTCACAAGATATAATTAATTAGGCTTCACTCTACCGGCTATTAAAAACAGTCAAAGTGTTCAACATATAATTCTTTAAAAAAAACCAATTATTTGTTGAATAAATAAGTGAACTTCAAATGGGGGTGTTAGTAATTGAATGTAATTTCCACAAGTGTGCCCTTTTAGCTATGTATTTTATCTACTCTATGTTGTCTCTCTCCTCACTCTTCATTTTCCCCATGTGAAGCCTCCCAGCTGGGCCAGGCCTTCTCAAGTCTATTCCCCTAGTTTTACACTGAGTAGATGCTCCTGGTTAAGCACGTGAGCCACTCCTGACCCCAAGACTCATTAGGCAGCCAATCACACACCAGCTGCACATTTTCCTTTTTTCTTCCAAGAGCATAGGACACATGACAGGGAACAATAAATACAAATGAATAAATTTCCTTAAGGGATAGCTCAATGAATTTGGTGTAAAAAAGAAAACAAACCAAAAAACCTATCACCTAATTTGATGAAAATTCTTTTAATTCAGAGGTAAAGTGGAATATGTTCAGATAACCAGTTCAACCAGTTAGTTTATCCACATTGTTAAGGAGTGATGTACACAGATTTTTACATCTTCTTTACATTTTTATATATGACATTTACTTCTAAAGAAAAATTGCTTTTCGTTTTGAAATTCCACTTCTATAAATTTATCCTAAAGAATACTTTGCAAGAGAGCAAAGGTAAAGAATGTTCATCGTAGCATCTTCTGTAAGATAGACAACCCAAATGTCCATTGACAGAGACTAGTTAAATAAATTATGGCACATTAATTAATACAATAAAATACTATGTAGCTACTAAAAAGAATGAAGCAGACGTCTCCATTCTAATGCCAAAAGGAATCCAGGATATATTTGGGGGGAGGGGGCGCAGGAGACAGGTTATAAAGCAGATATACACAGGGTGATCACATTTCAGTTTTTAAAAATGTTCTTTCACACTTAGTGGGAAAAAAGGCCAACATACACTGAACACTTACTGTTGCCAGGCACTGTTTTAAGTGCTTAGCATATATTATTTAATTCTCAAAACAACCCTATGATATAGATGCTATTATCCTCATTTTATAGATGAAGAAATAATTACAAAGAGGTTAAGTTCTTCCCCAAGGTTGCTAGCAACTGACAGAGTGAGAATTTGTTCCCCAGCAGATTGATACCAAGGAGTAGAGCCGACTGTTAATGGTGGTTGTTATTTTAGGAGGTTAGGATTAGATGGGACTTTTATTTTTTTGCTGTATATTTCTATAAGGTTTGACTTTTTAAAAAACAATAAAGGTTACCTTTTTGGCACAAACCAAAGAAAGATAAATAGAGGAACAACTAAAAACTTCTATCCCATCACTCTCTGGGGATAGAATAAAGAGAGAAAGTGATTTCAGTCAAGACGAGTGTAGTATCTATCATGACACTCTCTTTTGTGAGACCCACTGGCTCGTTTATTTTCTCTTCATAGAATGTCTTCAGAGGAGTCCCCAGGGATTCAAAAGTTGAGGACTCTTAGAGTGTGAAGCTTTATTGACAGCTGTGCTATATATTTCCAAGAGAAAAAAAAAGTAACTCAACCACACGACTGAGTTTCTGTAGTTGGCTAGAGGCAGAGTTTTCATTGTTCCTGTCTGATTCAGCGGGGGCCCCTGGCAGAGCTGGGGCAGCTACATACCACACGAGCGCTTCTTGTAAGAGTCAAGGCTATGGACAGAGCCTGTCACTGATACTTCCATCCCACTGAAAGGAAACTTCAAAATGAGCCCGAGCCAGCTCAAGGCTCTAAATGATTTTGTGTTGCTAAGACAATGACCAAAGATAAGGCAAAGGCAAGCCAGGACCAGACCCTATTCTTCTGACTTTAAGGTACACCTGAATCCCACCCTCTCACATGCTGTCTCCCTAACAGGACAATAATGTGACTAGTTTTCTTTTTTAAAAAATGCTTCCCTGATAAAAGTAAGACATGATTATTGAAAATAAAATGCAATTATAACATCACCACCCAGAGATAACCAGTTTTGATATTTTGGTATACTTCCTTCTAGTCTTTTTTTAAAAGTTCATATATAAAGTATGATATATATTTTAAAATTTGGATCATACTATACATATAGTTTTGCATCTTTGTTTTTCACTTAACATTATATTGTAAACATTTTCTCTGACACAAAATATTCTTTGAAAAATAATTTCTAGTGGCAGAATAACTCATACCCTCTTTACTTAACTATTCAGTTAAATAGTTAACTATTTAACCTATATATCTAAGGGTCTCTTTACCAGATCTAGAGGCAGAGCAGGTCCAAGTAAGCTTTCATTTCTGCCTTTCCCATACTAACTGCAGGAAAGACTGCAGGGCACCGCCAGGGGTCAGTGCAGAGCTGTTTAGTATGTCTTGATGCAAGAAAACTGGTTACACAAGAATTCACATTAACAAATCCTATCTATTAGATTAGAGGACTATTCACATGAGTAACCAAGTTCCCTTCTAGAGAAGGCTTCCTTAGTACAGATTTCTCAGATCAGAATGACCACATTCCTCCAAATTAATTTATATTCAACATTTACAATAGACCTTGGTTTATTTTATAGAGATGTAGTTCTCACCTGCTTGGTAAGAGATCATCTGTGCATAAAATACTTGGCCTGACTCTTTTATAGGTTTGTTTTGAAAATCAAATAAATAAAATATGAAAGTATCTTATCAATTAGGAAGTGGCATTTAAACTTTACATTGCCCTATTTTAATGATGTGCTATTCAGATATTTAGATGAGTTATCTCCTATAAAAACTAAAGAATGCCAGGTAGCACCAAAATTATGAAATGAGGTATAACAGCGTATGCTCTGGCACGATAACAGATTATTTCATTGGTTTTCCTCCCTCTAGCCTTCACTCTCCAGCTGTTGAAGTCATCATGGAATTAGTAATCTGTTTTTCCTAGAAGGTGAAGTTATCATTTATAGCCAATTTGGTTTTAGTTCTTTTCCATCCTCATTTACCTAAGAGTCCTTCAGGA
Organism: Balaenoptera musculus; assembly: GCF_009873245.2. NCBI lineage: Eukaryota > Metazoa > Chordata > Mammalia > Artiodactyla > Balaenopteridae > Balaenoptera > Balaenoptera musculus. The sequence continues at coordinate 15,095,465 of NC_045804.1, forward strand.
AAATTACTCTGAGCTCAGAACTGGCTTAAACAACTTACAAGAAGGTGAATAATAGGGATCAAAAAGCCTCTCCAGGCCCGACACGCTTGACGGGCTCCAGCACAGGTGGTTGGCACTCCTGGTCTCTCTAAACCCAGAAGTGACTCAGGAACAAAAGGCACCAAGGCCCCTATTTCCCACCTGGCCAGGCTTCTGACTCAGCCTTCTTTCTGTTCTTATTTCCTTTCCAGTTCCCAGTGCCCCATCATCTGGCATCAGGGATGAAAAGGAGCCAGGGTTGGGCATTCTGGGGATCAAGCAGCTTTCAAAACCAGCTTGGTATAGCCCTTCCTGAGTGCAGCTCACTGACAGGTCCACTCCGAGCAATCTCAGAACACAGAGGACCCAGGCAAAGCAGGGCCTGGAGTCCCTTATCATTGGCACTTGATCTCCTTCGGGGCTAGAGCCTTAAGCTCTCTGACAGAAGAAGGGTACAGAGGCCACATAAAGAGAACAAGGATGCATGCACAGCACCTCACATTGCCCTGGGACAGCTCCAGTAGAGAGCAATCCTATGTCTTCCCCCTGAGGTCCTATGTCTTAGAGTGGATCTAACGCAGGGCATCAATTGAACAGCTTGTAAGTGCAGTTCCTGGTACACAGTAGGTGTTTGATCAATATTGGTTATGTGAAAGAATGGCAGGTTTCAGCCACGAGATGAGCACTAGAGCACAAAGTACCTGGAGGGAGCTACATTTCTATGGTCAATCAAAAAAATAAAGTCTTGGGATTGGAGTAGTGGAACTAAGCCTATAGACCTGAAAGGAAGTCAAGAGGGTCCCAGCAACTGGACACAAACCCAGGAAAACTCAAGAGTCATACAACAGCAGTGCAGCAACCCAGGTCAATCACTGTTATTATTTAGGAGCACTTTCTAGTACATGGGCCCTCAGGGCACCTACCATCCCCACAAGGGCCAACTTCCTGAGATCAGAATCTGACCAGCTGACTGGCCTCACTCTGCATCCAGAAGGATGTGGAGGGACTCACCTGGGAGGGCGCTGAGACACCAGCAGAGCTGCCAAAGAGGCTTCACAAAAGTGCAGGGATTCCACCGACCACAAACTACAGGTCTTATGCTTCCTAACCTGCTAGACCACCCACCGCCCTGACCTACTTGAGTCTCAGAGGACGCTGCAGAAGCTTGTGCTCCAGAATAGGCTGCCGGGGGGCACGTACAGCCTGGCTACTCAATGTTGTCATAGACGTGGATCACGTCACCGTGGTTGCCGAGAGCCTGGATGAGATGGGCAGCCTGCTCCAGGTCAGGGTCAGCCAGCCGCACCTTTGTGTTGGGGATGAACTCTAGCATACAGGACACAGAACACAGGCCCAGGGAGTCCAGCTTCTTCCTCACTTGATGCAGTGAAGAGACATCACAAATAAACTAGGAACAAAGGAAAGTCAGGAGGTAAGTAGCCAGGAGATAACACAACAAAGCTGGACAGAAGTTTGCAAAATCTGAATGGAATTATTCTAATGTATCACTGGGTTTAAGTCTTCACTGCAGAAACAGAGTTTTCAATGTTCTGAATCCTTCTCATCGTCCTCAAGAGAGTAAGCCCTATCCGGTATTCTCTTAGTAAATGTCTGTGCAATATGTGAGCTCTTTATCTCACCTGTACCCTGGGCACAGGAAAGAAGAGACTGACAGAAGCATGCCTTAACGTGTCAATCAGGGGCCTCTCACTAAGGCTTCATACTCACTTTAAAAATGTTCGTTTCCTCTTCATCTTCAGCTTCCTTGACATCCTCAGCTCCTGCTTCTATTGCCAGCTCCAGGGCACGCTCTAGATTCACAGCTTTCTTCTCTTTGTCCTCCACTCCAACCACGATCACCCCCTTTTTGTCAAAGGAGTGGCGAGCTCCTTCAGCCATCATTCCCCTAATAGGAAAGGAAATGGGCCAGAATGAATGCCTTTAGACACTCAGTCTCCACACAGCACTGCCAAGCACTCATTCCCACCCAGCCCCTGGAGTATAAACAGACATGGAGCAGCTCTCTTCCTGAGGCAGATGCAGCTACCACTGGGCAAGGGAATAATCCAAACATAACCCCAACCCTCTATTTTCTGCCCTGTCTGGAGTTTGGAGGATGCAAAGACTTTGCTCATCAATTCCTGTGCAATTAAGATTCCATTCCTGGTTGTACATTTTAAGACCTGGACATTATACAGACAGATGGGATAATGGGACAGAGAGCTCGTTCTACACCTGATGAACAAGTCTTTTGGATCCTGCCCAGTACAGAACACATTAAGGGAGAATAAATGATCCCATTTGGATTCTGCTAAGGATGAAGTGTGTGTAAAACTTGAAACGCCACCAGGAACAACAGGACTTTCCCTGCACAGAATCGGAACCTAAAGACTCTGTACCCTTCTACTCTCCCCAGACACACACCTACCCATTCTTGTTCAGGATATGTTTGATGTCCGAGTGGCACTTGGAGCTACTGTTAGATAACGCCTCAATGAGAAGAGAAGAGCCACCAGGGCCTCGGCCCTCATACAACAAATAAATGTCCTTGGTTTTCTGCAATAAACAACATAAGCACATTTTCCGGTTTCCTAGTTCCCTCCTACACGCCAGCCCAGGCACCACAGGCACCACAAAGTTGACTCCATGGGATGGGCTCCCTGGGCTGGAGCCTAGGCTGTTAAGGCTTCAATTTTGTCCTCCCCTCTGAGAGAAGGCCCTTGGGACCAACTTTTGAGATAATTGGAAGTATTATCCCTTATTTGGAAGGCAGTCTGTTTCTCTTGTCCCTGAACAATCAATCTGCCGTATCCCAGCTTTGTTTCCGCCCCTCCCCAGCTGAATCCCACATCCACCCCACCATAGCTGCTACTAAAACTCATTCTCGTACACCTTATCCCGTGTGAAACCCACCTGTGTTCCTACCCCAGGGCTGCTGAGTACTGCCACGTGAAATGACACATCTGGGCCTTATCAAATAGCATAGCCTCAAAATTCAAACAATCAATCAAAAACTCTAATGACCAATCTCATCTGGATCTCCCACACTGCCTCTGCTCATTCTTTGCCCATGCATCCGATCTTCACCACTCTCTCCATCACCCTGCCCTGCCGTCTTCCCAGGAACTCTCAACTGATGACTTCTCCCTTCCTCTTTCACAAAGGAAATTAAGGACACCAGGTGGGGGAAAATCCTCTGCCTCCACCGCCTTATCTGTACCACACCTGACAGGAGGGCAGTATGTATGATGGTTAGGCATAGGCTCTGGAGTCTGTCTGGTTCCCAGTCTGTCATTTTCTGTGTGACGTGGTCAAGTCGCCTAATCTTACAGTGCCTCAGTTTCCATTTAAGGTTGTTCTGAGGATTCAGTGAGGTAATGCATACAAAGTTCTTATCAAAGAACTTGGCCTGGAATAAGCACTCAATAACTGTTAGCAATTAAGATGACTACTACTTCCTCAGATCCTTCCCGCTTGTCCTAGAGAAGAGATGTCCCCTCAGCTGGGCTTGAAGACAATTCCCACACCTAGGCTCTACGTCCCAGCCCCTCCCACTATCACTATCATCTGCACCCTCTCTCTTTCTACTGGCTTTTCTCCTTTAAGGCATAAATATCAGAAAAACAAACCCTTCCTCAAACTAACACCAGGGCTTTCCCTATACTGTGCCCCTTCTTTTTACCCCATCTCCTCAAAACTCAGCTCAGCAGTCCTAGGCTATATAGTTCTATACACTGTCTATATATCCTATTCCTGACTGTGCTCCCATAACCAATGGCCGAGAGAAGAGTCACCAGAAGGCTCTGGGTTGAGGGTGTCAACAACATCACTACCCTTCTCTGATAATTTAAAGAGTGTGTGGTGGCCTTCCAGACATGTGCCCTGTAGGGGCTGTGATCAAAAACAAGAAAGTTGGGCTTCCCTGGTGGCGCAGTGGTTGAGAATCTGCCTGCCAATGCAGGGGACACGGGTTCGAGCCCTGGTCTGGGAAAATCCCACGTGCCGCAGAGCAACTAGGCCCGTGAGCCACAACTACGGAGCCTGGGCGTCTGGAGCCCGTGCTCCGCAACAAGAGAGGCCGCGATAGTGAGGCCCGCGCACCGCGATGAAGAGTGGCCCCCGCTCGCCGCAACTAGAGAAAGCCCTCGCACAGAAACTAAGACTCAACACAGCCAAAAATAAAAAATATAAAAATAAATAAAAAACAAGAAAGTTAAACTGAGGACACACCTCCATTTTCAGTGCTGCCTCAATTGTCGCCTTGGGCATGTGCTTGCTGCGACACACCTCTAAGATGCTGGCCAGGTTGCTATTGAACTCGGGGTTGGGGCCTCCTTCTGATATAGAAAAGAGTAAGCAGAGATATCTCATTATGACATGAGAGAAAAAAGGGATTTCCGCCTCCTACCCCCATCAGCCAAAAGAGCGACAAGTCAGCACTTAGATCTCGGTTCGTTTAGGACACTTTATCCAGTGTTTGAATGAGATCTGGGTAAGTATTTTGGAAAAGAAGTTTTCAATTCGCTCTGAATGAAAGGCCGAGGATCGGGGTGGGCCTGGCCCAACTCTAGGAGGCAAGCAAAGCCGTGGGCATAGTGAGGGCAAGTGGCTACCACCGGTGGGTGACCGTCAAGTTCTCACCTTTAACCGCTAGGCGAATGCTCAAACTGAGCTTGGAGAAGATGCGACTCCTTTCGGTGTCCTTGGGACCCTTGATGTGCCGGACTTTGGACCACTTGTTGTGCCCGGCGAGGACTTCTGCCGTGAGGTGCAGCGTCCGGCCCCCACAGGGGCTACAGCCTGGGGGCTCAGGCTGGAAGGCCGGGGGGAAGCTCGGAAGAGCCACCCGGACGCCGGGGCCTCGCGCCCACAAGCACTGGGCAACGGCCCTGCTCAAGGTGACAGCGGCCCAAGCCGCCATCGGCTCCGACCCTGGGCCAAGGTCAGCAAGAGCAGCGGCCGAGGTCAGTCCGCCGAGTCCGCCACCGAAACAAGCAGGTCCAGAGCCTGCAGCCTCCTCCACCCGTCACTGGACAGCCAAAGGCTCAGGCCCACCCCGGGCAGCCGGAACACGAAGTACGCCGCACCTTCCCCGCGGCAGCCGGGAGTGGGTACATTCAGTGGTGTAGCACACTTCCTTTTCCCGGTCCGTTCCAAAAACGCGTCCCCACCGCCCACAAAAGCCGTTCCGTCGCGTGGTACTTGCTTTTCCGTTGCAGCTGCGCAGAGCCTGGGCGGAGGTGGGGCAACCCTGTGCTCAATCCTTCCTGGTTGCCTGGGGAGCGCCGGACTTTTACTTCCCACAATGATCTAGTAGAGATACATCTGAGTTATGAAACTGATTTTGCTTCAGAATGACTTCCCAATTCTAAGCAGGCCTAGAATGATAAATGTTTTGTTGTTGCAAAGAAATAGGTAGTTCAATCACTTCACTTTAAGGTAGGGAAATCGCCGCCCAGAGACGTGATTTATCCAATCATTTAGTCTCTCTGAACTTCCTCTTCGATATCTGTAAATAAGGATGCTCCTACTTGCTTTACCAACATAAGAGGGTTGAAAAAAGCTCTTGGAGCTTTAAAGTAATAAAATCTTATGTAAATAGCAGCAGCGATCATAGTGATGAAGTCCCTAAATGCAAGAGACGCTTGCCATCCTGGAGGCATGAATGATCAGAAGAATTTCCTGGAGCCTAATTCCCCTCTGCATTTTCCCTCTGCTCTCCCAGAAGAGAAAACCGATGGCATTAGGAGGAGAAGGTATAGAAGAAACAAAGCAACTGTGAACAACTTTCCAGTGGCTCCCCATGTTGGTGAGATTAAATCCAAAAACTTGGTGTGTTAGATAGAGAGCAGGTTAAGTTTGTGGCCTCTGGTCTGAACTGGTGGGTTCAAACCCCGGTTGTTACACTTACTAGTGTAACCTTGGGCAAGTTCCTTTACTTTCCTATATTTCAGTTTTCTTACCTGTAGGATGGCCTTGCTATGATTAAATGGGATAACGGATAAAATACACAGGCATAGGTTTTATGTTATTTTTTAGTTATTATTATGTAAGAACCTTCGTAATCTCAGATCTGCTCATTTTTCTGGTCTCATGTCCTGACACTACAGTCCAGTTGGAGGGAATTATACTCACTGTACTCTGAATACAAGTTCTTTATCACCTCTTTGCCCCTATCTGCTTGGAGTGAACTTCACTGTCTCGGTGATAAAATCTTCATCATGCTTCAAGACCCAGTTCATCTGTCCCCTCCTTGGTTAAAGCCGTCCTAAGAGTCCTTCTTTGAGTTTTTAGCTGTAACTAATAGTGCACTTATGAATTGTTAATTTATTATTTTTTATTATCGAAGCTACTTGGGCTGGGCACTCTCCTCCTTGTACTTTGCAGATTATGTAGAAACAACAGATTGCTCCTACTGCTTCTCCCAATTCTTGTATTAAGCACAAACCTGTGTCTTTGCTGTTCTACCTCACTTCTGGCTAATTTTTGTTCTTCCTTCAATATTCAGCTCAGGCATCATTTCCCACCAGAGGAAAACATCTCCAAATTCTCCATTTGGGTTCAGATGCCCTATTCTGTGTGTTCACATAACCCTTCATACATGTCTGTACCTTAACACTTACTTTTTTAATATCAAAATGTTCGTCTCTGCCATGATATTAAATTCTTTGAGAGCAGGACTGTACTCCCGTGCCCAGTACAGCTTTTTTTTTTTTTTAACAAAAACTTTACTGACATGTAATTTAAATATCATACAAATCACCAATTTAAAGTGTACAGTGTTTTTTAGTATATTCAGATTTGTGCAGCCGTCACCAAAATTTTACATTTTCATCACTCCCAAAAGGAAGTACCCATTAGCAGTTACTCCCCATTTTCCCCAGTTCCCCCAGTCCTAGGCAACCACCAATTTACTTCTGTCTCTATGGGTTTGCCTATTCTGGACATTTCATATGAATGGAATCATACAGTATGTGGTCCTTTCAACTGGCTTCTTTCATTTAGCATAATGTTTTCAGGGTTCATCCATGTTGTTAACTAATGTTCCATTGCATGAATATACCACTTTTTATTTATCCATTCATCAGTTGATGGACATTTGGGTTTTTTCCACCTTTTGACCATTCTGAATAATGCTGTCATGAACGTTCACATACAGGTTTTTGCGTAGACATATATTTTCATTTCTCTTGGGTATATGCCTAGGAGTGGAATTGGTGAGTCATACAGTAACTCTATTTGATCTTTTGAGGAACTGCCAGAGTGTTTTCCAAAATGGTTGCATTGTTTACACCCCTACCAGTAATGTGTGAGGGTTCCAATTTCTCCACATCCTTGCCAAAACTTGTTAGCATCTCTTTTTGACTCTAGCTGTTGTCATCCTAGTGTGTATGAAGTGGTATTTCATTGTGGTTTTGTTTGTTTGTTTTTTCTCATTGTGGTTTTGATTTCTATTTCCCAAATGACTAATGATGTTGATCATCTTTTCATGTGCTTGCTAGCTGTTCATATAGAGTATTACTTTTTGTAATTTAAAAATATAGCTTAGGGGCTTCCCTGGTGGCGCAGTGGTTAAGAATCCGCCTGCCAATGCAGGGGAGAGGGGTTCGAGCCCTGGTCAGGGAAGATCCCACATGCTGTGGAGCAACTAAGCCGGCGAGCCACAACTACTGAGCCCACGTGCCACAACTACTGAAGCCCGCGTGCCTAGAGCCCCTGCTCCATAACAAGAGAAGCCACCGCGATGAGAAGCCCGCGCACCGCAACGAAGAGTAGCCCCGACTCGCCGCAGCTAGAGAAAGCCCGTGCGCAGCAATGAAGACCCAACACAGCCAAAAATTAAAAAAAAAAAAAATTAAAAATAACAATAATAAATAAGAATATAGCTTAACATAAATGTTACTTCAAGTAGCAAAAAGCAAATGAAGGAAATTTATAATCACGAATAAGAGTAGAGGCCAAAACAAAGTTTGAGATAGTCCTGGTCCAATCAGCCTAAACCTACCTGGGCAAACCTGTAGTCCAACAATGTCAGGCTATCAACTCACTGCAACAAGGCAAACTGCACACCAGAGGGATGGTGGAGTGTCTCACTAAAGGAAAAGATCGCTATTATAGAATTACGGGAATGAGTGGAGGTTAGGTGAAATTTCAATGAAACAGAGTTTGATATACTCAGAGGAATACAGAGCTGTATGAAAAGAGGGTCAACATCAGCTCTGGACTGCAAAGTGGGCCCAAGGTTCAATTTCCTTGAAAACTACAATGTTAAATGTGGAATGTTGTGTTCAGAAAGCCCTGCTCTGAAGTTCTACACCTGGGTTGGACATCAAGGCTGCTTTTCTGTCAAAGCAACTTAGATTCTCCAAGCAAGACTGTAAGACTTCATTCTCACTGACATAATTTCAAACAGGAAACTTTCCGACAGTCTGTGATTTTATTTTATTTATTTATTTATTTTTGGCCACACCACGTGGCACGCGGGATCTTAGTTCCTCGACCAGGGATTGAACCCTGCAGTGGAAGCATGGACTCATCGCTGGACCACCAGGGAATTCCCAGTCTGATTTTAGAGAACAGTTTCTTAGTGAATTTTTAAAAGTCACCCAGAGAAGGGAATTATTATCTGATAAGTTGCAGTGTGTGCTTGGGAGAAATATTGTTTCCTGTTAACTTTGCAGCTGGTTTTATCTGTGTCCGTTTATCTGTGATGAATGGCAGGGCAGATTTTTACTTTCTCAGTCTGAGCTAATATTCATGTCTCAAAATGAATTCATAGGTGACTGAACCGTCTCTAGAGACCTGGCTGTCAAGATCATTGAAATTTTTTTTTGTTGTTTTTTTTTGGCTGCTTTGGGTCTCGCTGCTGCACACGGGTTTTCTCTAGTTGCTGTGAGCAGGGGCTACTCTTCATTGCAGTGCGCGGGCTTCTCATTGCAGTGGCTTCTCTTGTTGCAGAGCACGGGTTCTAGAGCACAGGCTCAGTAGTTGAGGCACAGGGGCTTAGTTGCTCTACGGCATGAGGGATCTACCAGGACCAGGGCTCGAACCCGTGCCCCCTGCATTGGCAGGCGGATTCTCAACCACTGCACCACAAGGGAAGTCCCTGAAATTTTTAACTTACAATGAACCTTGGATTCTAAAGACTGGCTGAAGGCATCATTCTACTAGGTTTGAACAGGTGTCGTCTAGTACTAACGGCTCTCAATGAATAGAACCACACTCGTTACTATTCCAGATACTCTTGCTAATTTCATGGTGTGGTGGAGACATTACTTTATTTTCTCTTCCTAGGCACACAGGAAAAATACATTCCTTGCAGTTAGGTTGAATGACGTGACTAAAGTGGAAAGCACTTACTAAATACTGGCTCACTGAACCAATCAAAATTTCTTTCTTCTTTTCCCTTGAAATGGCTCAACAAGAGCACAGAATGAAAATAAAAATAAACAGAGGGAGAATTTATCTAGGACTAACAGCATTTGAATAGCAGTGGGATAGAACTCCTCCATCCTATCACATTGGGGTACAGGCTCGGGAAACCAGCTTGGACTTGGAAATTCTAGTCAGCCATCAGAGCCAGATGTCCTCACCCAGGGGACGTGGGAGTTATCATTTCTTGGTCAGCCTTCACAGCCAATAGATTACTGAATCCTGATTAGTCTGTCCCTTAAATCTCTTCAGTTGTGCCCTGCCCTCTCCTTCCCTGCTGCTCCTGCCTTAGTTCAGGCTTTTGCTTTTTCTTATGTTGACTATTTTAATAGGTGAGGTGACTCCTTGTCTCACCCCCACTCAGAGGCATTTTCTTCACTGCCTCCTAAAATGCAGAACTGAGCATGACTTCCCTCTGTGTAAATTTTCCAAAGTCTCGTACAGGAGTAAGGTCTAAACTTTCTACAAAGCACAAGACCACCTGCTCCTGCTCTCCTCTCTAGACCCACTTCCCACCACTCCCCATACAAAACCCCACATCACCTTATCATTCTCTGAATAGAACCATATTCTTCTTGCCTCTATAGATTTATACCTAGATGTTCTCTCTGCCTTAAATGTCTTTCTTTACTCCTAGAAAACTCCAACTCAACCTTCAAAACCCAGTTCATACACTACAAAGCTACAGTCATCAAGACAGTATGGTACTGGCACAAAAACAGAAATATAGATCAATGGAACAGGATAGAAAGCCCAGAGATAAAACCCACGCACATATGGTCACCTTATTTTTGATAAAGGAGGCAAGAATATACAATGGAGAAAAGACAGCCTCTTCAATAAGTGGTGCTGGGAAAACTGGACAGCTACATGTAAAAGAATGAAATTAGAACACTCCCTAACACCATACACAAAAATAAACTCAAAATGGATTAAAGACCTAAATGTAAGGCCAGACGCTATAGAACTCTTTAGAGGAAAACATAGGCAGAACACTCTATGACATAAATCACAGCAAGATCCTTTTTGACCCACCTCCTAGAGAAAGCGAAATAAAAACAAAAATAAACAAATGGGACCTAATGAAACTTAAAAGCTTTTGCACAGCAAAGGAAACTACAAACAAGACGAAAAGACAATGCTCAGAATGGGAGAAACTATTTGCAAACGAATCAACGGACAAAGGATTAATCTCCAAAATATATAAACAGCTCATGCAGCTCAACATTAAAAAAACAAACAACCCAATCAAAAAATGGGCAGAAGACCTAAATAGACATTTCTCCAAAGATGACACACAGATGGCCAAGAAGCACATGAAAAGCTGCTCAACATCACTAGTCATTAGAGAAATGCAAATCAAAACTACAATGAGGTATTGCCTCACACCAGTTAGAATGGGCACCATCAGAAAATGTACAAACAACAAATGCCGGAGAGGGTGTGGAGAAAAGGGAACCCTCTTGCTCTGTTGGTGGGAATGTAAATTGATACAGCCACTATGGAGAACAGTATGGAGGTTCCTTAAAAAACTAAAAATAGAACTACCATACAACCCAGCAATCCCACTACTGGGCATATACCCTGAGAAAACCATAATTCAAAAAGAGTCATGTACCACAATGTTCATTGCAGCTCTATTTACAATAGCCAGGACATGGAAGCAACCTAAGTGTCCATCAACAGGTGAATGGATAAAGAAGATGTAGCACATATATACAATGGAATATTTATTACTCAGCCATAAAAAGAAACGAAATTGAGTTATTTGTAGTGAGGTGGATGGACCTAGAGTCTGTCATACAGAGTGAAGTAAGTCAGAAAGAGAAAAGCAAATACCGTATGCTAACACATATATATGGAATCTAAAAAAGAAAAAAAAAAAAGGTTCTGAAGAACCTAGGGGCAGGACAGGAATAAAGACGCAGACGTAGAGAATGGACTTGAGGACACAGGAGGGGGAAGGGTAAGCTGGGACGAAGTGAGAGAGTGGCATGGACATATATACACTACCAAATGTAAAATAGATAGCTAGTGGGAAGCAGCCGCATAGCACAGGGAGATCAGCTCGGTGCTTTGTGACCACCTAGAGGGGTGGGATAGGGAGGGTGGGAGGGAGACGCAAGAGGGAGGGGATATGGGGATATATGTATGTGTATAGCTGATTCACTTTGTTATACAGCAGAAACTAACACACCATTGTAAAGCAATTATACTCCAATAAAAATGTTAAAAAAAACAACAAAAAAAACCCCGTTCAAGCATCCTTCGTCTTGTGAAGTTTTCCCTGACCCCCTCTGGCTCCCACCCGGACACAGGTGATCACCTCCTCCTCAGGGCCACCAGGAAACCTGGACACACCCATTGCTGCACAACACTGCCGGTACTTCTTTATGTAGATGTCTCTTCTGGTTGACTGTGAGCAACCTGAGGGTCATGGCCCCCAGCAGAGAGTAGGTGGTCTGTATTTTGTTAAAGGTGATGAATTAGGCCATCAGATAGTGTGATGGGCTGGGGTGGAGGTCTAATCCCCCAGCCAGTGTCTCTGGAACATGACCACAGTGGCAGAATGGGAAGAACTGAATTCATCACAAGAAGAAATTCAGTCAATCTATACATGTTCAAGTTTTATTACAAAGTATGATGGGCAGAAAATACGGTACTTCTTATACAGGAGGCTGAAACAGAATGAAAGGGTGAAAATTAGGTTTAATATACTCAGGAAGCAAGAAATAAAATCATAGATATAACACTCCACTTTCAGGTACCTTTGAAGCAGCCTTCAATGGAGATTTACCATCACGGTTTCACAGCACAGTGTTAAAAAATTTTTTACAAGCCCTGTGTATAATCAATCCTGTGAAAATAATGTTTTTTTAAAAAAATGGTTACAGTACAGTTCTGCAAGGGGCAGCTTCCTCTCCACCTGACCATGGGATGCCACAAAACCTATAATGTAGAGGAAAACTTTAAATATATAACAGGAAATTAAGTTCAGACACACTAGGCTAAAGGGGACAGAAATGGATTGGCTAGCGCTTAACACTTCACAGAACAAGGAGTCTCCATTTTCTCTACATAGAGATTTGTACAATCATGCTACAAATTCACGCTCGGGGGAGGAAGGATGGAAAGTCACTGACAGGGGTCATCAAATACACAGGAACCATATCAAATGATCCATATTCGACTCAAGCAAGTCAAAGCTTTAGCTCCACAAGTTTCATAACACACTGTATTACCACAATCAACCCAAGGTGAGAACATTCTTTTAAATAGCAGGTATCACACGTTCTTATTCACTGGGTTTTCCCAAAGGCCAGTACTTGTAAGTTTTCCAGCTCTTACACAGACTGCCAGCATCCTCCTTCCTCCTGAGTTTATACTTTGATTAGCTGATCTGTTTCTGGCTTGATACACCAGTCCAAGCCTCTTGGGAAGGCACCTGCATGTTTCTATACTTAAAAAATCACATCCAGGAAGTAGCCTGAGAGGAGCTGGCCCATCCCATGTGGCCACACATTTGACTTTGACCACCAGCAGCAATGACAACGGTGGGAAAAGAGGCCGAGGCTCTGCAACACTGAGTAGATGGCCGAGCCAGTGCAGGGATGGCAATTCTTGGAGAGCCTGGCCCAGGGTTCACAGTGACTGCTCAGCTCAGCTTTCCTCCCAGGGAAAACCCAACTTCAGTGCCAAGCATGACCCTCCCTCCTCATCCTGGAGCACAGACAGGAAAGGGGAGAGGCTGCTTTGGGGCTTGTACTTTAATGGTCTCCCTTCTCCCAAGTCAGGCAGTCAAAGGAGCTGGGGACGGTGGAGGGAAGTTACTAGGCTGGCCTCCCATGGTTGGTAGACCCTGCAGCTCCTGCACACCTTATAGCCTAGGAATTCAAGGCCCAGGTTGCAGCAGGGACAAAGTTCTACAGTGGAAAGGGAGTGGGAAAGTAAAGAGGAAGAGAAAAGAGAAAAGGGAGGGGGGAAAGTCAGCATGACTGTTTACAACCTCTGCTTCTGCTCTCTACAAACCTACAACCAAGAAGAACCATGGTCTGGAATGATCGAGGGACTCCCACTCCTGCAAGTTTCTACCACCAAACGACACTAGGGCTGAACTGCAGCAGGAAGGGGTCCCCCTGTCACCCTGTCCCCAGTTACCCCGCATCACAGGCACCTGATGAACAGTCCAGGAAGGCTGACACAGGCCGAGAGCAAGGTCTCACTCCACGGCCACATGACAGACAGTCTGAATGCTTCCCCAGCTCAGACCTTTACTGCCCTCTAATATTTTCTCCTTTGTTACCACTGCTTTTCTCCCACATCCTAAATCTCCTCCTAAAATTTCAGCCACACCTGTCATCAAAAACTCGTTGGAGTCTTCATGTTTTCTGTTTCTTAACCAGTTCTCTGAGAGCCGATCCTGGTTCTGATAAGAAATTCTCACCTGGTTATCAAATATCTTCCCTCTTCAAGTCCTCATCTTTCAGCCTGGTTCCTCCCTGGAAGGAGAGGCTTCTGACTCCCCTGGGTGTAAACAACTCAAGCTCTTGAAGGACTTGGATCCATTCACCAGCTCTCTGATGGGGAACCTGAGGCCTCATTTATTCAGCACCCCCCTCCCCTCAGAGCAGACAAGGAAAACAAAGGCGGCTGCGGCTCAGGGGGCCGGGAGCATGTCAAAGGGCCACCGCCCGGAGAGCCAGAGCCCAGAGGTGCTGCCGCACCCTTTCCCGTGCCGTCCCGGCAGTGGCTCTTCTCATGTTCAAGGAGAGCAGAGGCAGAGCCTCCCAACCTATTCTCGCTGGCTGGCCGTCTGAGAACCTAAACAAATTAAACAAACACTTGCTTTTGAAGCTACAGCAGATCTCTGCTTCCTGTAGCGTGGCTGACTAAGAGGCTTTCTAAATCCTGAGACTACAGAAATCCCCTCCTCAGCCATAAGGCCATCTGGCCCATGGCATAAAGGGAGGGTGAGGGAGCCGGGACTTCAAAATCCCAGCATGCCAGCTACTGTGTGTCTGTGTCTGCCTGGGGGGACTGGGGAGTCTCACCTGGGCCCAGGTGGGATGTTGAAAGGAAGAGGACCAGACCACACTGCAGGGCCTAAGGAGGGTGACAAGGCTGGGAGTCTGCAGGGCAAGGGAAAAAAACATTCAAAGTTGTTGGTTTCCACAGTAAATAGCAACTTTATCCAAATATATCCCTATTCTTATTAACTAATTTTTTTTCTCCAGATTATTTTCAAGTTAGAGTGGAAAAATCTTCTCACCACTCAGACCACGAAAGTGCAGATCAGGAAAGGAATCTTAACTCAGAACTCAGTGTAGTTAAGCCCTGCCCCAGCAGGACCAGCCCCCTCTACCACTAGACCTCCATTTCAGACCCTTTTCCACAGGAAGGAACTGATGGCCTCCTAGAGCAAGTGACATTCAATTTAGACTTGCTACCCTTGAGGGAAGGACCCTGGAACCATCAAACACAATAACAAGCAGAGGAGGGTTCTGACCAAGAACTGTTCGCTTTACATCTCCGAATGATGCAGTGCAAATCTGGTGGTAAGTGCAGGAGAGATGATGACCTCAAGCAGACGGGCAGCCAAAGAGCCTCAGAACAAAGCATAAAGAGAGAAGGGGAAATACCCTGACTGAAAAAAAGAGCCTTTTTCTTTGGGACAAGCCCCCGTGTATTAAAGCAAAGAGCTATGACTTTGGGGATACAAATACATCTGCTTCTGAAAAGGAAGACTCAACCAAGAGAGTTTAAGTGCCCAGAAGAACAAAGCTAACTGCTTTGTTTCTCAAAAGCAGATGAGAACTGGACAAAACCATTGGCCTCAAGGTCTGCTTCTCTCCTACTCTCGGACGCTCAACTCAGAGGGTCTCAGAAACCTTCCGGCACTTGGCAGAGCGCAGCAAACTCCCCCCGCCACCCCCCGCCCTGACTCTGAGCATGTCCCCAACTCTGCCTGCCCAAGGATTCACCTACCACCGGAATCACACACAAGCCCCCTCCACGGAACTCATTCATATAACGGAAACAGACACCCACAGCCTACAATCCTGTACTGCTCAGAACCTAAACTGGGGTCAGGGTGGCTGACAGGGGTTCGTGGAGTTCTGAACTGGCTGACCCTGGGTCTCTGAAGCTTTTCTTGCTCTCTATATAATTGATGGCCTGGGATCACCACAACCTATTGGTCCATCCTTTGCAAGAGCTGACAGTCTCCCACACTCTAAAGGAGATCCTGTTCAGGCTAGGTGCTCAGATTGTGCACCTGTCAAGCAGGGCTCTCTCACCTCAGAGCACTCTATCCAAAGAGTGGCCAATATACTACCAGTCACAGTAAACTAAACAAACAGAGATACTGAAGTTCAGCTTATACTTCATTCTTGCCTATCATTCAAGACATGAAAGAGAATGGCTGGGGGCTTATATCTGGAGGGAAAAACAGACTCTTAAACTAGGTACTGGAAACATGCTCTAAGCTCAGCTTTCCTGCCACTGTTCCCCTCAGTCAGGCGCCCCAATCAGCCTGGCTAGCTCAGCGCTAACATGTGCCCAGGAGGTCCCGGGGGGCTGGACAGGGGTACTACATGTGCCCAGGAGGTCCCGGGGGGCTGGACAGGGGTACTACATGTGCCCAGGAGGTCCCGGGGGGCTGGACAGGGGTACTACATGTGCCCAGGAGGTCCCGGGGGGCTGGACAGGGGTACTACATGTGCCCAGGAGGTCCCGGGGGGCTGGACAGGGGTACTTCAGGGAGTAACAGAAGGAGTCACATGTCTGTTTCGGAGCCCAGAATGCCCTTGAGAAGAGCCAGGCTGAGCAAGGTGTGAGAGCTGGCTGACTTCCGAGCACCGAGGCGGTTTGGGACTCCAGGTCAGGTATGTTCCGCTCAGGCAGTGATTCAAGAAGGCAAACTGCTCATGGGGTCAAGGGCCTGGGGCCAGATCCAGGCAGGGAGGGAAGAGAGGAAGGTGCTAACAGGGAGGGCTATGAAACAAAGGAAGAGACCAGGGAGTAAAATTCTTTTCGTAAAAAAATTAGCCTGATAGATAAAAAATATACAAAGTTGAAGTTTGTTAAAGACACTGATAACAGAGAGAAAGACAACTTTGAACCGGCATTTGTTCCCACCTAAGTGCTCACATGGACACGGACAGATAGCTGCCCCGGGCAGCAGCAGACGGAGACGTCTGGGACAGATGAATACAAACAGAGCCGGTGCCCACAATGCTCATTAACACAACGGCTGACAAACAAATATACAGAAATTTTTAATTGAGGAACCAACGGAGATGAGGAGAAGAGAGAAAATCTTAAAACTCAGCCCTGGGCTGAGGAGGCGCCACACAGCACTGAGTCCGGCCCAGAGAGCGGTGGGGTGGCTGGCCGGGAACTCCTAGAGCAGCTTCCGGGAACAGTGGGTGCAAAGCAAGGAAAGACGTACTGGCCACCGGAAACATGTTTCTTCTTACTTTGGGGGTGGGACAGAGGCGGGAAACACACAAGCCCCTGCCTCGTGGGCGCGGCGCCACCGACACTACACTCTGAGTATCTCCAGGCAGTTGTTGTAGCAGATGGCGATCCAGTCGGGCTGAGTCGACGCCCACTGCACATTGTTGATCTCTCCCTCGGCTGTGTAGGCCAGGATGGGGTCCTCGATGGCCCGGGGCATTTGCTGGATGTCCCAGATGAGAGCCTGATGGTCATCCGCTAGGGACACAGAGAGCCAGCAGGCAAGGTCACAACTCAGGCAGTGAGGATCATCACCCCTGCCTCTGAGCGGGGATCACAGTTTACAAAGCATTCACTCACCGAAACCCCAGTGAGGGAGGTTTTACTGCAAGCCCCCAAGGAAATGTTAAGGCACATGCCCCAAACCACAGAGCTATGCAGCAGTGAGCGGCACAGCCCGGACGCAAAGCAAGGCCGCTGTCTCTGACCCATTCACCACAGCAGAGCTAGGATGGCGGAAGGGACTTGGATGGGCACCTCATCTCATCTGGGGCAGGCATCAGGAAAGGAAGAAGGGATGGGATAAAAACGATCCCCAAACATGTCATTTTCAGTCACTTAAAGTACTTGAGTGATTAAAGATCCCTCTCTGACGATTCAATTATTTAATGGGATTCTTTTCCGTCCATCTTATGGACATTTATACATCAATGAGGTGTTATACAGATAATGAGATAAAGTGCTGTGGGGACATGTGCCAAGAAAAGAGCCCTGGGAAATACCAGAAAGAAGGAAAGCACCTTAAAAAGACAGATAAGCACATGAAAAGTGACTGGAAAAAAACATATCAAAATGAGACCAGTGGTACCATTAGGACCGCAAGGTTATGAGTTATGTTTACTTTTCTCTAGTTCCTAAGGGATGTGCAACGTGGTGGTCATGTTACTTTTACGATCAAAATAATAAGTTCTTAATTTAAGAGAGGGAAAGAAGGGCAATGACCTTCCACACCACAGTGTCCCCTAGTCCCATCACCCATCCCGACGTGAAAGCCTGTCTCTCTCCTGAATAAACCAGACCCTCAGAGGCCGCATAACCTGGGCACGGGTGAGAGATGCCCTTCCCAGGACTATCCGCATCAAGAGATCTGGGAAGTTGTTTTAAACACTCGGCACCTCTAAAGCACTAAGTGCCTTTTCCTCGACGCTCAACTGAGCACGCTCTTCAGCACCAGCTCCTGCCACTGGAAGGACACGGGGCGGGTGCGGCGCCCAGGGCAGCAGCAGGTCTGCAAAGGCAGCCGCTGGCAGCCGAAGGTGGGCTTCTGTTGCGTGGGCTGATACCGTTCTCCTTTCTTTCTTTTTTCTCCTCCTGCCCTTCCCTAGCCACACTCCTGGGAAAAAGCGGGCAACCGTGAAGAAGTCAGGCCACAACATGAGGCACGCGGGACGGCGTTGGGCCTCAACTGCTCCACAATGAGACCGACAGGCACGAGCCGAGGGCCCCACACAGGAAGAGCTTCATGCCTTTCGCATTCGTGCTAAAATGGCAGAAAACCACCAAACTACATTGCTCCTCTGGCTCCATAATGAACAAGGAAAGGAGGATGCTACTGATTTGTGAGGAGGGGAAAAGTATGTTAGAAGGAAACCCAAGGCTCTGAAAAATAAGGAGCAGACCATTATGGGGCTAGAGTGGAATCCTGTCTGTAAAATAAAGGGACAGGTATTCACATGGGAGGGATGTGTACGCATGGATCCACCTAAAAAGGTCTGGAAGGAGACACACCGACCGTTGTGAGAGGTGTCACCTATACAAAGTGGGGCTGAAGTGGAAACGGGAAAGGAAGGAGAGAAGACGACGTTCACCTTCCGTTTTTTTTACATCTCTGTATTGTTGAATTTTTTTGTTGTTGTTGTTGTTGAATTTTTAATAGCAGGTATTGTTTCTAGAATACAAGCACACCAACGGCCAGCGTATTTTTAAGGGGTACTCTTTTGGGTCTGGCAACTGGAGAAATGGGAACTACACGTCACACACCACTGACCCGGGCAGGCTGTGCAGGCCCTTCCATGCACCCAGAGCTCAGTGCAGGGGGCACGTGCTTTTGGCATCTCCCAGGCGACAGGCCCAAAGAGTCAGTTACATCCAAGAGAGACTGCCCCCTCCTTCATGTTCCTGGATGAGTGCTCTGTGCCGACCTAGATTTCAGAGGCGCACAGTAGTTGGCACAAGCCTATAACGGGTACACGATGTAAGTACTATACAGATGCTCTGACATCACTGAGGGTACAGTAGCATCTGGAAATCTGGACTGCTTCAATTTCACAAGCATAGGGAGGCTCTCAATGGAGTTACTCTGTGTAAACCTCTCAAACTATCCTTGGAATACAGTAAGGATTACAATTCTAAGGAGACAAGAGGAAGATCTCCTTACCGCTCCCTCCCCATCACCCCCTGCCAGTAATTACCTGCAGTACAGATGTGGCAGGATGAATGTGGGGCCCAAGCAATGCCATTGACACATGCTCGGTGGTTGTTTAACCTGGCGACAGGCGTGCAGGGAACTCGAACGTCCAGAATCACTACCTGCAGAAATAACAAGAAAGAGGCCCAGAAACTTCAGGGTGTGACAGAAAAAACAAGGCACTACACAAGAGAGAAAAAAAAATTGTTTAACTTGTTCATTTGTAGATTTAAAGACTCTTAGAGACAGAGGGTCTCGGTCCCCAAAGTAGCTACAGGATTGAGGAAAAAGAAAAAAAAGGCACAGCTAGTTTCTAGTCTGTGTCAAAAGCAGCTCAGGGCCTTTAGGCTGCAGGGGAGAAGTCGGAGTAAGTAACACGAATTTGAATAATCCACCAAGTCCTGTTAGGTGCCTGTGCTAAGGATTCTGTGCGTGCTCAGCTGGGCAGCATGGAAGCCCTCTCCCCCAACCCCCGAAGCAAAAGTTGAAAGGTAAGCAGCCCAAGGTACTGGTTTCATCAAAATAAAATTAATCACTGCATCATCTCCACCCACAATTTACTGCTTTTATCAAATAACAGGCTACAGAGTTGCCACTTCCACATCTGTTCACTAAAGCTGGCAGAATCTGTCCAGACTACAGAGGGGAAATCTGCCTGTGTCTTTACTCGGCACCATAAGCACGTATGATTTGGTTTACTCTTTAGATACTGCTTTTCTTGGCTCCGACTCCAACTCTCCAAGTAGTAAAAGTGCTTAACACACGGTCCTTGTCCTAGATCAGGTTCTCTCAGTTTCAGCACTCCTGACATTTCGGGTCGGTAACTCTGCGCTGTGCGGAGCGGTCCTGTGCGCCACAGGCCGTGCAGCAGCAACCCTGACCTCCGCCCACCAGACACCAGGAGCACCGCCCCTCCCTCTCCCACCCCCGAAGGTGGGACAACCAAAAATGTCTCCAGATAGTTCCAAAAATCCTCTGAGGAGACAATGGCGACCAGTTGAGAACCACTTTTCTAGATACAGTAAGTAAGCGGAGCCGGAGCTGAGTGGCAGGGCCTATGTTAGCCTCAAGCAGGGCTCTCACCTCCATTCCGTCCATGGCCATGGTGGCTAGGTAGTTGGGGTCCTGCTTGTTCCAGCAGAGGCGAAGCAGTGGGTGATGCTGTGGGTCTTCGTAAATGATGGTGCTGTGTTCTAGATGACGGAGGTCAAACATCCGCACCGAGCCATCAGCACCCACAGAGGCAAACATGTCCCTGCCACCCCCGGCCCGGCTAAATGCAATATCATAGACCTGTTGGTGAATAAGAAGCGTCAGTCGGATTCAGGTCCGTCACCGCCCTTTCCTGTAACAGGGAAATCTGCTATCCCTAGTTCATCTAAACCCTTGCTCATGACCCAGAAGGAGGTAAACAAAGCCAAACAGCGCCTGTGAGGACTGGGACCTGAGAGTGCTAACATCAGTGACTTTCCAAAGAGTGAAGGTCACTCTGCTCTGGAAACTGGCGGGCTTCTTCTCACTTCCTGCTTTCCAAGGACTCTTCCTCCATCTCCCGTGATAAAACAAAGAGCACATACCCTGCTGACCGGCAGAGCACAAGTAGCTCTGAGCAAGTATTCTGTAGGCTTGGACACGCTCAGTGAAGCCAAAGCCAGTGGCTGTCTCCTGCCACCCTGTTACAAGATGGAGACATTTATTTCCTGGGCCTTCGTGGCTTTCATTTGTGTGTGATCAGAGGCAAATCCATGAGCACATTAAGGCCAAGATCATCGATTTGCTAGGTGGAAGCAGCCACGGTTCTGCTGAGAAACCTGGACCTGAGACTCATTTGCGAAAAAGAGGTAACAGCAGTTTTGAATCTCGGGAAGCTCAGGTGTTCCTATACTTACAAAGAGGCTTAATACTGCTCTCTTGTCCTAGGACACGCTATCTCTTCTCCTAGTTGGTTTGTGTTCATAAGTGAATCAATTTAGGTTTTGAATCATTGTTTTCTGCACTTATTACTTGCTGCAAACATTGCACTCTGCTAATGTCTATGAGAAAACAGAGGCAGAGAGCAACAGAGAGCTTCAGAGAAAGAAAGGGACAAAGAGAGACAGACAAAGCCAGAGCCAGACAAGCGGAGAGAGAGAATCTGAAAAAGGAAAACAAAATGCCAAACAAAACCCATCTTCTGGGGCCAAGGACAATAACAGCTGACTTCTGGGGAGACATGAGTGGAATCTCTCACTCAGTACTGTGACTCCAGCCTTCTGGAGGTTCTACCTACTAAGCGACACTGACAAACAAGCATCCGTTTCTATTCAACCTCATAACTTCCTTTTCCTCTGGCTGACTATGAAGAAATTACACTTCTCTTTCTGTAGTAGGAATTAGGAGTGGTTCAACAGGGAACTGGGCTGGTCATCACAGGAGGCCTGACAGATCAAGGCTCTGTCCAACACCGACCAGCTACCTTAGGCCTCGGGTGTGTTTATCCATATGCGCACCCAGGGTTGGCTCCCAGTAACTCGCAGGGACAGGGACACCACGGCAGCACCACTAAGCAATAAGGTTCCCACAGGCAATATGGCCGAGTGTGTAAAGCTCAGCTCTGACTGCTTCTTCTTCTGTGCTCCACCAGTGTATTTCATCATAAGCCAAGGGAGGGAAACAACTCCCAGATATATGCTACCCTCCTCTACACCAATCCGCCAGTAGCAACGAGAACCTCCTGGCAAGTCTTTACTTCAACAGAGAGGGGTGGGCTGAGAAAAATCTAAGGTGCCAGGAGGCGTCATGTTTCTCTCAGAACAACCACCCTGAGATTCATTTCTTCGAGGCCGGGGTGCTGGTCCAGGGCCCGTTTGCTGTTGAGATCGCTGCTCCCATTGTCTACATTACCTCACTGCAGCTCCGGTGTGGCTTCTCAGCTTTACCATCGTCTGTGTAAGCAATCTCCTCATTAAATCCCCTCAGTTTAAATATTTAAAGTAGCTCTAGGTTTCTGGGTTGGACCCTGACAGAGAACAGCAGGCTAAGCTGTCACAGAACCAAAATGCAGCAACCTGTTCCACTTGATGCCAAGAGGGCTCCCAGAACCGCCTTATACTGATCTTCTCGGCAGGACAAACTCTTCCTTCGCCCCTTGGCTTATGGCAGCCAAGTCCAGCAGATTTGTAACAGATCTTACCGTTGGGAGCACAGAAAGCCAAAGAACAACCTCTCACTAAGAATGATAATCTGGTCACCAACTTTCCATTCTGTGGACAACCTCAAGTTTCTCACCTAATGTCAAGGCATCCCTTTTATCGGTACAGATATTAACAATCCTCACTGTGCAGGGTACGATAGAAAAGAAAACACTACCCACAGGAAACGTCCTGTAATTTTTCTGGTAGAGGACCAGCATGCAGCGGCTCTGGCAGTTAAAGATTTATGACCATTTTACAAAGTCACTCAGAAGAACGCTTTGTTAACACAATTACAGATAGCTTCCTTTGGCTCTTCCAATAAACACAGGAGAAACATCACCATCAAAATAAACCATATTCAATTCCAAATAGTATTAAAAGTATAAGCATTAAGTGAACATACTAGAATTTCATAAAACAAGTTTAGAGAAAAATTAATGATTTCGTTTTGTCTGCCAGGAAATTTTCCCTCTTCTTGCCTCCCTGCTCCCAAAAAAGTAAATATACTTCAAGATAAGTGTTACTCTAAGATTATTTTTTAATCACATCAAGTCCAAGTTTGTCTATAAGAGATCTCATTATTAAAACCCAGCAATCTCTGGCACAAAAAGAAAAACAACAGACTACAGAATGTTTACACCAGCCAAAAAAAACATACACTCATTTATAATAGTGCTGTTTTCCACTGTTCTGACACATTACTATTTTCAATTTAGACAAGACGACGTCAGCATTATGATTTTCCACGTCATTTGCAAAACAAGGAGAGAACAGCCTGACTTCACACCGAAGGCACAGAAAGCAGCTGCGCACCAGCATCAGTACCTCTTTGTCATGGGCAATCAGCTGGGTCTTCACATGGCCGGACACAAGATTCACTCGCCCCAACACCTGCCCGGTCTCCAGCCCCCATATGGTACACGTCGTGTCAATGCTGGAGGTACCTGGAAACAACCAGTGCAAGTCAGCGGCTGACGGGGGTGAAGTTCCCACGCCAGCTTCTCTCCTTGTGCCTATTCATCTGTTCAGCCCAGGAGACAACGCACTGCAAACACTTCTTGAGTACAGGGAGGGAGAGCCCAAAAGAGTCACGTACTCCATCCTCACCCCAGGGCCTTGGACTCTGCCTGGAGAGACAAGACATGCACACGTGGGAAGCTCAACTCCATGGAAGGAATTAATAACCACATTCCATATTTAGCCTCTTCCCCACTCGGCCCCATTTCAGGATGTTGCACGGACCTCAGGGCCCTGGTTAAAAACTGGCCCAGTGTTGTATCTGAGAAAACGTATCTTTGCTTCTTCACACCGGAATACACCCTCCCTCACTCCCTTACCTAAAAGATAAGGGTCCACCTCGTTCCAGTCAAAGGAGGTCAGAGGAGCACAGAAATCCGAGTTCTTGTTATTGTTGAGCAAACATTCCAGTCTGGTCTCTGTTTCACCAACCTGAAGGAGCAATAATTTTTAAAAACTCAGCCAGTCTTATCTTCACAAAAAATCTGTAAAGCCTCTTTTATTCGATATCTTAGTAAATTTAAGACATTTAAATGTCTTAATGGGGGACATTTTTATCATAGAGTAATAAAAACCAGGGGAACTACTTGAATGCTACCTCTTTCCAAGCTTTCTCCTCTGCCCTGCTTTGTTCCCCAAACTTTCACCCCCAAATCCTTCTAGACAAGGGGTCTTCTCACTCTGCCCAAACCGGAGCATCTGTACCCTGCCTGGCTGGACGCCACACCTCCAGCTCCAGGAGAGGCCATGGTGACGGCTCGGCAGAGGGGAGGGGAGGCTCCAGGATCCACTCCCACGCTGCACTAGAAGCAGCGGCCTGGATTTTGTTTCATTTACTCAAAAATATCCTGGCTGTAAATAGAATAAGAGGCCGCCGGTGTCCCCACCCCTGCAGAAGGCAGGCCCTCGTGCTTACATCACGGTCACTGAGCCTTGAGCTTCCAGGCCGACTGCAGCCGGCAGCAGGACTTGAAGGAATCTTGGCTGGACTCACTAGGAAATCTGCTGAGCCAAACAAGCTCGGTCCAGACCCGCTCCCACTTGTTCTCCCGGCTGCAGTGATCTGGCCTCCAGCCCCGGCCTGTTCTCCGAGAGTCCACGCTGCTACGAGCAGCTGACTCTGAGGAGGCCCGTCCAGCACCCGCTTACCCTCCACACGCGGAGATAGTCGCCGCTCGTCGCCAGCAGGTCTGGATAGACGCCTTTTGTGTCAGGGATCCACATGAGCTTTGTGGTGGGGTACGGATGGTCGAAGGTGTTCCGGCAAATAAACTCGGAACTCTCTTCGTCTAAACCAACAAGCTGGACCTGTAACACAGCAGAATCCAGCCACGTAAACATCTGCTTCTCGGGAGCAGCACCAAATACACCAGACCCCTGTCAGTGACAGCCGTCCTGACGCTGTACTACCCTTCACTGCAGAGGCAAGAACTGAGGGAGAGAGGGCATCTAGTCCAACGGGCCCGCTGCTCAGACGAGGAAACCCAGCCTCGGAGGGGCTGAGTTACACTGAAGACTGCAGAGCTAGTCAGAGGCAGAGACAAAATCTGAATACAGGTTTTCTGACTCCAACTCCTGCCCTCTTGATCCAACACCCTAGAGCTGCGTTATCTGCCCAGCTGGTTACCTTCCCCCACAAGCCGAGGCACTTGACAACGTGCAGCCGTGGTTTTAGTGACCCCACGACTAGAAGTGCTGTGGACATTTAGTGACATCCAACAAAGGAATGTCTCACCTAAAAAAGGCAATCGTAGGGGCTTCCCTGGTGGCGCAGTGGTTGGGAATCCACCTGCCAATGCAGGGGACACGGGTTCGATCCCTGGTCTGGGAAGATTCCACATGCTGCAGAGCAACTAAGCCGGTGCACCACAACTATTGAGCCTGCGCTCTAGAGCCCGCGTGCTGCAACTACTGAAGCCCATGCGCCTAAAGCCCGTGCTCCGCAACAAGAGAAGCCACCACAATGAGAAGCCCGCACACCACAACGAAGAGTAGCCCCTGCTCCCCGCAACTAGAGAAAGCTCGCACACAGCAACGAAGACCAAACAGCCAAAAATAAATAAAATTAATTAATTTAGAAAAAAACTTTGTTAAGAGTCACAGAAAAACTGGGCAGAAAGTAGAGAGAGTTCTCTAATACATTAAAGTTCACTCTTTGTGTTGTACAACCTATAGGTTTTGACAAATGTATAATGACATGTATCCACCGTTACAGTATCTTATAGAACAGTTTCACTTCATTTTTTACTGGGTTGTTTTATTTATTGAGTTTGGGGAGTTCTTTACATGGTCTGGATACAAGTCCCTGGTTATGTGTTTTGCAAGTATCTTCTCACAGTCCATGGTTGTTCTGTCATTTTCTTTCAGTGTTTATTGAAGAACAGAAATCTAAAATTTTGAGGTCAGTTTACTATTTCTTTTCTTTAACAGCTCATGCTTGTTGTGTCCTAGCTAAGAAATTTTTGTCCAACTCCAGCCCACAAATATTTTCTCCTATATTTTCTTCTTCCTTTCTCCTTGTTGAGAATCAATTGACCATGTATTTGTGCATCTATTTCTGGACTCTACTCTGTCCCATTGATGCATATGCCTGTCCATAGATCAGGACCACACCTGCTGCTACAGCAGCTTCCTAGTGAAGTCCTGAAATCAGACAGTGTCAGTTCTCCAACTTTGCAGTTCTTTTTCAAGATGGTTTTGAAACCTACTCTATATGTTTGCTTTTCTGTGTAAATTTTAGAACCAGCTTGTCAAATTCTATAAAAAACCTGTTGAGATTCTGATTGGGATTGTGTTGAATCTATAAATCAGTCTGGAAAAACTACTGTCTTAACGGTATTGGGTCTTCTAACTCACAAACAGAACCTATTTCTCCACTTATTTAGGTTTCCTTTAATTTCTCTCAGCAGTATCTTGACGTTTCCAATGTACAAGTCCTCCTTTTCTTTTACTAACTTTATTCCTAAGTATTTTTATGCTATTATAAGTGGAATGGTTTTTAAAATTCTATTTCCAATTGTTTATTGCTACTATATAAAAACACGTTTTTGCCTATTAATCTTGGATCCTGTAACTTTGTTATTAGTTTTAGTAGCTTTTTTGTAGATTCCTAAGAATTTTTCTATGTAGATCTTTCCATCCATATCTGACTTAAAAATCCATATGATGACTAAACCTAAATATTCATTTTTATGGAGCACCTACAGACTGAGGGAGATAATGTATGAAAACATAAAAGGAGAAAAAAAACCCACTGCCCTAAAACACAACACTGCCCTAAGACAGCAATTAAAGTGATGTCACAAGGTAATACACGATTAGTTGCTTATTTATAACACAGATATAAACAAACAGCTTAGAGGAAAGAGCAATAATTCAAAGTAGACAAGTGAGGAAAAGGAGCTGGGATCTGAGCAGTCTTCAAAGGTGTATGGAGGGACTTCCCTGGTGGTCCAGTGGTTAAGATGCCGTGCTCCCAATGCAGGGGGCCTGGGTTCGATCCCTGGTCAGGGAACTAGATCCTACATGCCGCAACTAAGAGCCTGCATGCCACAACTGAAAGATCCCGCACACGGCAACGAAGATCCTGCATGCTGCAACTAAGACCTGGCACAGCCAAATAAAAATAAATAAACAAATAAAATTTAAAAAGGTGTATGGAAAGGTTCTTAGGAGGCGCAGAAACGGAAGGCATCCCCAGCAGGTGGGGCTGAGTTACTAACTAGATGAGCCACTTGGCGGGCAGCAAGAGGAACCATCTGGGAGAGCCCCGCAGAGGAGGCTGGGGAAACGTGCCTAGGGCAGGCTCGAGAGCCCTGACAGCAAACTGAGGACAGAGGTGGGCTTTCCCCCGTGAAGGCGTCTGAGAGGCAGCGGTAGGACTATGAGGCCCTGGAGGCATGAGTATGGGGCCTGGAAATGCCCGGCAGGACTGACTGGATCCAGGAAGAGGCTGGAGGCGGGGAGCTCAGCCTGGAGACCCACAGGGGAACAGGTGGGAAAGGTTAAGGGCCTGTGGTGACCGGTAGTGAGAATGGCAAGGGATAACCTGAGATGGCCACAAGAGGGATTCTGACAGAATGAACAGTTCTTATGGAATTAAAAAGTTGACATTCTGACCTTGGCAGAAAACAAAACATAAAGGAAGATTCTAGATGGAACAGGGAAAATTGGCATCAGGCTTGGTGGGGGAGGGAGGAGAAAATAGATGAGAAGGTAAATTTTGTGGCTCACTGGGCAGAATAAAGCATAAACCTCTCATATAGATTCTGAGCCAGATATTGCACTCATCTATTTATTCAAATATTTACCGAGTGGCTATTAGGTGCCAAGCCCTGTTCTAAGTGCTGGGGATGTGGCAGCAAGCACAAAATCCCTCTTTCTAACCATGCAGGTAAGGCTAAACTAGAAGGGGAAAATGCTGCTACTGCTAAAAGTTGCTTTCCAGCCATTGGAGGCTTCTCTGCAAACCTCAAAATATCAGCTCCCGCGAGCACGTGCCACTTAGGATGCGCTTAAGCAGGCATTCAAGGCTCTCCCTAGCCTACCTTATCTTCCACTTGCATTCATCTAGGCATTGCTGCCCATCCCTCTCCTTACGCTGCCCTCACTTATAAATCCTCATACCTCCTTCCGTCGATCCAAATCCTGCCCAGTATTAATAAAGAACAGTGGCATCAGCCTCCCAGGCCTCCTTACTTACCACTTGCTGGTTGTAGGACCTTGGACGTGTTACTTAACTTTGCTAAACCTGTTTCCAATCTGTAAAGTGAGGATATTCACAGTACCTACACCTCACAGAGTTGTATGTAACACCTTTTGTTTGTGAACTGTTCAGTATGATGCCTTCCTCAGTGTATGAGCTTTTAATATTCTTACACCTCACCTCCTTCATAAACCATCTGCAGTCTTCCTAGCACAGTGGTCTCTCAGTACTTATCTATTCCATCCATTTGGTGACTAATCCCACACTGCCTCATGAAAGCACTTGCATGACTGTCTTATGCTATTTCTCTTAGTAAATGCCTTAAAAACAGGGCCTGTATCTCACTCCTGCTTGTACTGCCAACAGCAATGGTTTTCAAATCTGGCAACCAGATTTACCAAGAGTGCTTTACACATTCCTGGGCTCCCCACCGCTAGCCCAAGATTCTGATTCAACAAGTGTCAAGTGGGGCCCAGGAGTCTATATTCTTAAGACCCTCCCTGGTGATCTGATTCAGCAAGGTTTGACAACCTCTGCACAACAGTACCTAACCTAGGGAAGAAGCCAGGAAATGGCTGGGATCTTTCCTGATCTTCCCAAAGAATTCATGTGTTTGCACAGACTCGTGTTTCATCCTTGGCCTAACTCCCTTTAGCTCTTCTGCTCCAAATTGCCAACCAAGTACTGAAAGGAACAATACTTTGTTTTCACTGTTGTTCAACTGTTGTTCATATACGCAGACGTTAAAAATTTAATGAAAGAGCATGTAAGTTCTCTTGAATATTCACATAATACAGAATGAAGTGGTAAAGTCTCCCATTAACTTCACCCTCAATTCTACTTAGTGACTCTCAAACCAGTTTGATATGAACTACTTTCCAAATGGTTTTTCCAAACAAAACAACAAAAAAAAAACCCAGACAGGTTTGGACCATAAAATGTATTCTGTAACTTGCTTTTAACAACATCTTGGAAGATCTCACGTCCATACGAATGGCTCTACCTCATTCTTCCACAGCAGATTGTGGTAAGCACACCATAATTTAACTATTCATAGTTACTGTGGTTATAGCCCATTGTTTTGCTATTATAAACAATACTCTGTACATATATGTGTAAAGGCTTTTATCGGTCAGATTGCTAGAAGTGTAACTGCTGCATCACATTTTAGATGTTAATACCACAGGAACTATGAGATAATAAATGTGTGTTGTTTTAAGCTAAAAAAAAAAAAAGTCACAGATTCCGTCCAGCAGCCTTTGAAAAGGCTGCTTCCATTTACACTTTCATTAATAGTATATGAGTGCCAATTTCCCCATACCTCTGAAAACACTGAAAATAATCTTTAACATTTTTGTTAATCTGAGAGATGAAAAACGGCATTTTACTACTGAAGGTGAGCATATTTATTATTTTTACTTCTGAATAATAATTTTTAATATGAGTGCTTATAATGGACCAAGTATAAGCATTACACTTACTGCTTTACATGCAATACCTCATTTAATCCTCTCAACATCTCCATGAGGTAGGTACTATTATTCTTCCCACCCTCCTAAGAGATGGAGTAAAAGAGATGTTAAGTATCTTGCCCAGGATCACAAAGGTTATCACTTCCCCATACTATCAGCAACACTAGAAGCAGTAACTTAATTTTTATAAATTTGAAAGGGAAAAGTAACATCACAGGGTCAACTCTCATTTCCCTTAACTACCTGAGGTTGAGTATCTTTCCTGTTTATTTATTTATTTATTTATTTATTTTAACTTTATAGCTACTTTATTTATTTATTTATTTATTATTTTTGGCTGTGTTGGGTCTTCGGTTCGTGCGAGGGCTTTCTCTAGTTGTGGCAAGCGGGGGCCACTCTTCATCGCGGTGCGGGGACCGCTCTTCATCGCGGTGCGCGGGCCTTTCACTATCACGGCCCCTCCCGTTGCGGGGCACAGGCTCCAGACGCGCAGGCTCAGTAGTTGTGGCTCACGGGCCCAGCTGCTCCGTGGCATGTGGGATCTTCCCAGACCAGGGCTCGAACCCGTGTCCCCTGCATTAGCAGGCAGATTCTCAACCACTGCGCCACCAGGGAAGCCCTTTCCTGTTTATTGATCACTTGCATTTTCTCTTCTAAAAACTGGCTACTTATACTCTTTGTTCATTTTTCTATCACACTAAGTAGATTAGCTCCTACTGGCTGTCACGTTTTGAAAATATTTTTCCTTGTCCTATCATCTGTCTTTTTTGTCCACAGGATATCTTTTCACATAGAAATGTTTTATTTGTATGTACAGCTGACCCTTGCACAAGGTGGGGGTTTACTGCACGTATAATTTAGTATCTGAGTTCTCTGCATCTTTGGATTCAACCAACCATGGACCCTGTGTAGTACTTAATTGAAAAATATCCACTTATAAGTGGACCTGTGCAGTTTAAACCTGTACTGTTCAAGGGTCAACTGCACTATAGCCTGTCAATCTTTTCCTTAGTTGACTCTGGATTTAATGACTGGCTTAAAGATCACCTTCTCTGCGCACCCTCCACTGCCCCAGTACAAATTTCATAGTCAATTTTCTTTTACTATGTTTGTGGGCCTGTTCTTTATTTGATCTGGAATTGATTTTCATATATGACGTGAATTAGGGGGCTCTCAATTTTTCTGCCATACAATTTATTTTTTTCCCCAGTGAGTTAAAGTTCTATCTTATCACTAACTACATTTCTATATATACTTAGATCTGCTTTGGAACGTTCTGTGTGATTGCACCAACTATATGTGGTATTGGCTGTAACTATACCAATTCCAGTATGTTTACTCTGATCTGGTAGGCAAGTGTTCCCCTGTTTTCAAAACATTTTTTCCCTTTTATTTTTTTGGACATCAGTATACATTTATTTTTAAGACTCTGGAGACAAATAGTATTCCAGTTCTGGCCTCACATTTACCTTCTATGTCACTTTGGGGAGTTACTTAGCACATCTGGGCCTCAGCTTCCTCATCTTCCCATAAGTTTTGATATGTATTATTTTTACCAATCAGCTGATTTCCCTTAAGAAAATTTTTTTTCTTAATACATGGTCAATTTTTATAAATTATCTTTTTAAAAAGTGCATTCTATTCCCCATATAAATCTTATATACTCAAGTATATTTTCAGGTATTCATAGTAGCACAATCTGTAATAGTTGCAGATTTGTAGACATTGCTCCATGCCTTCTATCATCAACTGTGGCTAGCCTGACTTCTCCTTCCCCTCTTCAAGAGGATGTGATCATTTTGCCTGGATGTCCAAAGGTTCTTTCTTCACCCTTAAAATGTAGACACTTTCCTAGGGAAGTTTTCAGTGCCAATTGTTTTGTGTCCATTTCTCTTGAGATACAGTTTGAACTCATTACTTCAAACCTTTATTCTATAAAGTCTTCTTTAACGACATATTTGAGTTTTTGTGTTTCATTTCTTTGGTCTTCTTCAGAGACACCAATTATACCTAAGTTAGACATTCTTTATTTTCTGCATCTATTATAGTCTTTCTAATTGTTCATTTCCACTTCATTTTCTCAATCTGTCTTCCCTATCTTTCACTGTTTTCAGCAGTCTGTATTCATTTTAATTCTCTTTCTAATGTGGCTTTTAGGTCTGTGATAATTTTTGTTTTCTCTTCCACTCTTTTGCTGGGCTGTACCTGCTGGTGGTCCCATTTTCTCTTGTCACTATGCCTTATTTTACCTGATCTCCTGTATCTCTGCCTGGAGTTCTTTATTTTCTTAAGTTCTTTGAATTCATGGTGGCAGGACTGGCCATTAATTTTCAACTAAGGTGAAAACATTTTTCTAGTGTAGACACTTTACCTTCCATTTGTTTCCCATTTTTCCCCCCTCCTTTCTTATAGTATCTCTCTATTGCTACTATGCTGGTTCCTGAATGAGGCAAGTTCTTTCTAGATGATCTGAAGGAAGTTCCCATGGGAGAGAGGTCAGGGCCATGTTCCAAGTTAGCATAAACACATGAGGCTTCTGCATCTTCTCAGCCAACAGAGATGAGGAGCTGTCAAGCTGTTCACAATTCAATCTCTTCCAACCTGCCTCATCTAGTGCTTCTAGAGATGATGGCATGTCTCTGTGTCTCCTTGTACAACTTAGCTTCCCTCTCATCCAAGGTGTCGAGTGGGGTCTAGAGAAGCTCCTGCTGCCAGCTGCGCACCCTCTTCTCACTGTCCCAAACAAAGGACTGTTGATTTTGCCCATCAAAATCCTATCCTGGAGAACTGTGCTCTTCTCAGTTTGAACCTGCAGCCACAGACATCCTTTCTCAGCATCTTCCTATACCCATCTGATCTTCATTATACTGCCGTCCTTCCTCACTTATTGTGGGAGCGTAAGGAAAAAGTATGACTTCAATCATCTTGTCAACACTTAGGTTACCCCTCTGCCTTTTCTTTCCTCCATAGTCTTCCCTGTCCTCCTGCTAAACTTCTTCTATCTCCCACCTCCACTGCCTTTCTGCAACTATTGCTTCACAATGCTTTACCCCAACATATGAAACAAATGCCCCCTAAAAAGAAAAGACTGTGAAACAGGATCATTTTGACTTATTTTTAAACTGTGGATATTACTATGTCAGATATCTCCTAAGGAGCAGATATAAAACATAAAATATTTATTCCTTGGAGGCATGACCACAGCTTCACTTTCAATTACTTTCATGAACAACATAAATTACTATTCACATTACTCATACCTTACATTTTTTAAAAATTTAAAAGCTGCTGTGTTTATCTTGTTACTATGCTCCTTGAAGGAGGGAACTGTGTATCCCTCTTTAACTACGTGCAGTGCTAGTACCAGAACATGAAGGTGAATGCATGTGAATATGTGTGTACATATATGTAATTAATAAAAAAAACCCCCAAGTTATCTAAACCAGTAATACCACTCTTGACAGTGGAACATTTCCCCACAATTGTTAATATAACCAAAATCAGCTAAGGCAAACTTCTGACAGAATAAACCAGCTTTTCTTGGTCTTTTCCATTTGTCCTCCTTTCAAGCCTGTTCCTGACTGATTATCGTTGATCAGCATCTGCAGAGAGGTCCTGCCTTGTCAAACTTTGAGATGCACTCTGGCACCGCACCCCTTCGGCTCCTGGCTCAGAGGCTAATCAATCAGCTCTGGCATCACAGCCCCAGGCAGGCCAGACGACCTACAGAACACAGACTCACTCCTTGTTCAAATCACAGCATCTCCAGCAAGTCTGTGTGAACCAGGTTAGGGCAAAAAACAATATAGCAGCAGAAGTTTTATTCAGTGGTCTCATGGAAGAATTAGTCCCCTCACTGTCTAGAAAAAAGAAAGGAGGAAGTTAAAACCAGAAGAGTTTTATACTTTAAATTCCCCTGCTGACAGTCTTGGCAAGGACTGATGGAGCACTGCAAAATTTTAAATATCTATCAAAAACACTTATGTGTACTAAAACACTTTCTCTTTATTGCTACCAATCTCAAATCTGCTAAGAAAGGATACAGAAGGTTACCAAGTATTATCGCTGTGCCTAAAACACAACAAATAAATATTTGTTGAATTAATGAACAAATGAATGAGAATCCTGAAAGGCTGACAGAAATACTGAGAAATGAAAACTTATATGCCAGGGTCAAAATCATTATGTGCCAAATAGATAAAGTAATTCTGCATTAAAGATCTCATAGGAATCAACACAGGCTGACAAGGCAAGCATTCATCCCATGTGCATTTCAAGTACAAGGTAGTCTTACTCAGATTCACTACCAGTATTCTTCAAAAAGCATCAGGTATACCTATGGTTTCTCTCCTCAGAACCTCAAAAAATGTCTTCTAGATGCCAAATCTTAAAGCACAAATGGTCAGGTAGTTAAATATTAGGGCAAGATAAATCCCAATCACGCTGTCAATTCTATTCGAAACCAACCCTGAAACATGCAGCTAAGAATAGAAGCCCAGGAACTGCTACCCATCTTTCCCCATAAAACAAGGGAAATACCACTTGTCTAAAGATGACAGATATTGTCAAAACTCAGGAGAAATACCAGAGTTCTTATATCAGAGTTACTGTGTCTAAGCCAGGTAGAACAAGAGAAAATGGGCTTAAACTAGCATATTACAGTACTTGGAGTCCAACAACAAGAAGCTTCTACACCACAAAATGGGTTTGGTTGAAAGGAACCAAGAGAATTTTTTCCCCTGGGTCTTTAAAAGGCAAAGGAATGAACATAATGACCTTTTGAGGTACCTTTCTGACCTAAGGTCCTGATTTTTCTCTGGAAAATACAGAAGTCAAATTTACCTAACACCCATATAATTCTCCTTGATTATATTTCAATTACAGATAGAGTAGTGATGATGTTTAAGTAATAATAGCTAACATTTCTAAATTGCTTACTATGTGCCAGGCAGAGTTCCTAACTCCATTACATTATTAACTCATTTAATCTTTCTTATTACTCCCATTTTACAGATGAGGAAACTGAGGCACAGAGTTTAACTTGCCTAAGGCCACACAAAACTGGGAAGTGGCAGGGCTGAGATCTCAACCCAGACTACCTCAAAGAGGCTATCTGGTAATTGAGCTTTTTTCATGGGATGGAATCAATGTTTAGGCACACGCAGACGCAAAAAGAAGGATTCCTGTCTCTGGTCAGGAGATGCCAAGGTAACTCCAGGGTAATGGTCTTACAGCGCCACCTGGACCACCTGTGTCTGAATCACCTGGCTGTCTGTTAACTAGTGAAGCCTGAGAA
Source organism: Balaenoptera musculus (assembly GCF_009873245.2). Classification (NCBI taxonomy): domain Eukaryota; kingdom Metazoa; phylum Chordata; class Mammalia; order Artiodactyla; family Balaenopteridae; genus Balaenoptera; species Balaenoptera musculus. The sequence goes on from NC_045804.1 coordinate 15,130,503, forward strand.
TGTATAAGTCCCTCAAAGGATTCTTAGACACAAGCTAAAATTTAGAAAACCATTCTCCAACACGAGTGCTGCTCTATCCCCCAGCAGAGACCACAAAAAAAGAACATCAAACACAATTACCAATAGTAGGACTCTTTATTCCAGGTGTAGTTGATAGAATCTAGTTTACTCCACTACAATTCCCGAATTTATTCAGATGATGGAACACCTGGAAGTCAAGTTGTTCTTGAAATGCTAAGAGATTTAATTCCACCGAACTACAAATAATTTTACTACAGGAAAACGTGATGACATGAACACAAAATTTTTCTTAAATTATAATCATGTTTTCTTAATGTCTCACAGTAAAAAAAGATGACCGTTTCTAGGCTTTTTCATCAATGTTAATTTGCTGTGTCAATTTATTTTGTCCTCTACTGGCAATTACTATTGACAGCAAACAGGAACCAAAGGTCTGAGAATTTCAACCAATAATTTAAAAATTCCTCTAAAATATGAAGTCTGGCACCTCCATGTCCAGGTTTCTCAGAAACTGAGCCTGATAATCACTGTGTTCAAGTGAGATTTACTGCCCGCCAGCCCCTAGGCACAGATCCTCTACAGCAGGGTTTCTTACCTTGAGGTCATGAACTTGAGTTGGAAAATCACATTTACATTTTCACAAACTCTAGCTAAAATGTATCATTTCCTTCCATTACAAATGGGGGCAGCTACTCACCACGGCATCAGGATCTGTGATTTGTTACCAATCAAAATCACTGATTTTTTTCATATCACATCACAGTGAACATCTTGAAATGCTGTTTACCCTCATCCCTACTTCAAGATTAATGATTATAATGGATGATGTAATTTAATGAGTTAATTTAAAAGTACAGATTACCACTTTTTAAAAAATGTCTTTAATAACTATAGCTCAATATGATTGGTTTCCTTTGTAATCCTATGTATTTTATGCATTTGAAAACAGAATTATGAACAGAGATCTACTGGCTTCAAACTGCCAAAGGTGTCCATGACACACACACACACACACACACACACACACACACGTTAAGAACTCTGACCTAGATAGGTGGGGGCACAAAAACAGTAGGCAAGACACAGCACTGCCTACATCATGCAAGTGAACTAAGACAGAGGTAACTGCTTAATCTATTACTACTGGGATCATCAGACCACACTGCCTGTGTGCCTGGCACAAAGAAGGAGCTCCATATGGTTACTAAATGAAAGGGCAAACTTGGGGGTAGAGTCCCTGCAACAGAGGTTTGACACCAGTTACTCCACTGATTCCACCAGCAGCCTAACTGTGGCTCAGTTTCTCCTCTCTTATAAATGCGACTACTACTGCTTACCCAAATCGACCCTGGAAGAACTTGCAAGGAAAAAAAAATCTATCTGTGTGAAAAGATTTAAGCCCTTTGAAAGATATATTTTACTTTTTTTTCCCCTTTTAAACATGTATCCTTAAACAACAGTTCTAATGTTCTCAATTTTACTAGTTCAGTTTACACATCAGGGCCTTGAATTCCATTCCCAGCTCTGCCATCCACTATGGGCCATAAAGAAGAAAGAGGCACCAGAGAAAAGAAAATAAAGCTATGTCTTGTCAGGACTCTCTGCTTTCTGTGGGCAATGGGTGGACTCCAAGATCAGTGCATACTCCCCGAGATTTGTTTGTAAATTGTGTATGTGTGACGTCTGGGTAATGAAAGTCCATCGTTTTCATCACTTTCTCAAAGGGGATTCCAAAATAGTTAAGACCTAACTCTAGAGAAACAGATGTGCTCCTGAAAAACTGTAAACAAAATTACAATGTTCAAATGTTTTTTACAGGACCTTTATGTGTAAAAAAGAACTTTCCTACAACAAACTGTGGGTCAGAAATAATAAAACTGACCTGTGCAGTGCCCCCCAGCTGGTCAGTGGACCAGACAGGACCCAACCCTAGAGCACCTGTCTTTCTTCCCTGCACCATGCCTGTCACCATCCACACACTTTATTCTTCCTAAGTCACGGTGTTCATGGTGTTAAGCAGGTGTACAGGCTTTCAACACCGCTAGGCATGGCTCTCCGTTGCTCTGATCACTATCAATCACGTTTACTCTAATACAATAAATGGAAGAGATTAAGGAGTAAAGGAAAGAAAATTCTTCCCACTAACTTATTCAACAACTTTCAGAAATAAATTTATGCTGCACTTCCAGCTTAAAGCTTCCTCCTACTACCCGTGCTTCTATGAAGGATTCTCAAATTGTGGATGTCCAGAAAGACTTACTACTCAAGATTACATATCTGTATTAGCACGAAAGATGCCAAGAAAAAAATACGGCAAGTATCATCCTTCTCTGTTCGGAAAACAATGGCGGATTACAGCCATTGGCCAAGATTTCCAAAAAGAGGTCTCTTTGAAGAGGACGAATATGAGGCAGCAATAGCAATGGCAATCCCGGCAAAGGGCTGGGGGAATCCAGGAAGAGTACCTGGGGGTGGGTGTAGGGGGCTGGGAAGCCTGCGCAGTAAACAGTCCTAACAGAGATCTAGCGTGGCCAGGAGCGACCACCGAGGCGCCAGCATTTTACAGCCATCATTCCCTCATCCTTCTTCCGCCCCCTAATTGAAGCAATGCGGCAGGAGCGGAGGGGACAGGAGTGATAAATGGCATAGCTTTGGGGTGTAAACCTGGGTTTGAGACCTGTTTCCGTCACGAAATAGCTGTGTGACTCGGACAAGTCACAACACGGTGCCTCAGTTTTCCCATCAGTAAAATAAGGGTAACTACACTCTTGACTACCCAGGAATGCTGCAAGGATTAAATGCGATAACGAGAGCGAAACTGTCTGCACAAGGCCAGACACAGAGGAACCGCTCCGTGGCGCTAGGGCAAGTCCGCGGGAGAATCCTGGGGTCTGGGTTCCGGCCCGGAAAGGGCGCCCCCGGGGCCCGCTCCCCACCAGCCGGGTTCCGAGGCCCTGCCCGGCCCACCTTGTTGTTGTACTCCTCCACGAAGCTGCCCAGCGCCAGGCGAAAGCGCTTGTCGGGCCGCACGCTCCAGTTCATGGCGTAGACGGTCCAGGGCGCTTCATACTTGTAGATCTCCTTCCGTTTGCCGTGCAGGGACATGGTGGCGGCGGCGGGGCCGCAGTGCGGATCGGGACGGCAGCGGGCTGCGGAGGGCGGGGGCGCGAATCAGTCAGGGAGCCTGGCCTGGAACCCAGGGGTCCGAAGGGAGGCGGGGCGGGGGCGGGCAGGGACGGCCTAGCCCGGAAGAGGGCCCGCAGCGACAGACAACAAGGGCCGGGCCCAACCCCCAGTTTCAAACCTGCTTCGGCCCGGACGACAACCACCTTCCGCTTGAGACACCGCCCCGCCCACTCGGAACGGAAGCTACGCGACCCTAGCAGCGGCGCCTGCCGTTGGCTGCCTGACACGTCCTTTCGAACGGTTCCTTCTTCTCATTGGCTGTTGTAGCCTGGGCTTCTGAAACCTCCTTGCTATTGGTGGAAATGTTTGTCATTCCAATTACTCGCCCCGCCCAACTCCAGGGGGCAGGCTCTTTCACAGCCCCAAAGGTCATTGGCTGACAAAGATGTCAGTCAGAGAGATAACAGGGCAGTGATGGTGAATGGGGGCGTGGGTGCCTAGAATCTAGCGCGCTGGTTTGCAGGCCTCCAAGTTCTAGGTCAAGCCTCTGAGCGTGAAAGCTCTTGTGTGACCTGCTCTGACTTCCCCACTGCAGCTACTATTTCCAACGGCTTCTCCACTTTGTCGAGTGAAAAAGAAAATTCTGCCTTACCGGAGAGCCTGCTGCATTCCGCGGCACTGAGCTCCGCGGCCTGGCTGCCTGGCCTGCGCCAAACGGGAACCACCGTAATTCCCCGTCATGCCAACGCCCCCGTTACGCCGGAATGTTGTTCTCCCAGCGCCCCAAGGCGAACACACCGTTGGACACGCCGATGTACTCCGGGCCAGGCCAGCTTCAGTCAGGCTTTCCTGCGCTATCCTGGCCATTGTAGAAATGCTCTGAATTCTAGGGTTGGTCTTCAGCAGGCAGCAGCCCGACCAGTGTGGCTCGCACTTTTTATTAGTTCCCATTCCATCCTTTCCCCACCGAGGGTCCCAAGGCAAATGCTAATCTAGCCCTAAATACTATATCTGTGTCTTGAGTTTGAAATGGAGAAGGGTCCGAACCTAGGTAACATCTCTTTATAATTTAAATGGTTTCCAATAATTTGCTTTCAACAAAACTAAAGGAGGATTGAATTGTTAGATATATATATAAATACAGTTTTTAATGATAAATGTGATTGTTAACACAGCTCAGAAAGAATTCAAAGAATTGAGTGACACTGTTATATATAACAAACCCCTTATAGTACTATCTACTTCCTTATGTGAACAAGTTTTCTCTGTGCTTCTGTTTTACTCTAATAAAAAATTAATATTCATCCACACACATGAACTAATTGAGAGGAAAATTCCCTCTTGTAAAAGATGTATATCCAATAAAATTTTAGTTTCTATAAAAATTTAAAGAGATATTTATGTTGTTTTGAAAAACCTAGTACTAATAAGTGTAACCCTTAAAGCCTTAGTAAGGTTACAATTACTTTAAAAATTTCTTTTTTTATTATCTTTTATAAATTTATTTATTTATTTTTGGCTGCATTGGGTCTTCATTGCTGCGTGCGGGCTTTCTCTATTTGCACTGAGCGTGTTTTGCAAACAGATATGATGAGGTTATTAATAATAGACTTTCAAGCATGGAAATAAATTACATGTCAGATAAACTGTGGATGGAATAGAGTGGAATTATGAGCAGAGAAAAAGGAACTATGTTACAGAAGAGCTTGCTCTCCTGTTTTTAAAATGAATGATATCAGCTTCTGAATCACTGCTATTTGGATTGAAATAGATTGATATGAATGCAACAGTTTATAAAGTGTCAATATTTACAACACACTGGAAATTATGTCCTCTGCAACTATTTATTTATTTATTTTAAAAATTTATTCATTTTTTTGGCTGCTTTGGGTCTCTAGTTGCAGAGAGCGGGGGGCTACTCTTTGTTGCGGTGTGTGGGCTTCTCATTGTGGTGGCTTCTCTTGTTGCGGAGCACGGACTCTAGGCACACGGGCTCAGTAGTTGTGGCTTGCAGGCTCTAGAGCACAGGCTCAGTAATTGTGGCGCACGGGCTTAGTTGCTCCGCAGCATGTGGGATCTTGCCGGACCAGGGCTCGAACCCACGTCCCCTGCATTGGCAGGCAGATTCCTAACCACTGCGCCACCAGGGAAGTCCTGTTCTCTTCAACTATTTAAACTTATCATGAAATACTTCAGATGTCAACTAAAAATGTGTGAGGGGGAAATACATTTTCAAGATTCTTTTAGGAAGTACTGCAAAAGGACAGGACCAGTGACTTTTTTGGACAACAGCCCATTTCAGTGGAGTAGTTGACTGCGCATGTTCTCAAACCAGACCATCTGGGTTGAAATTATGTCCTCCTTTTGATATGTTTTTGGGAAATATTCTTTTTTTTTTAAATCAAAGTATAGTTTACACATAGAAGTGCACATATTTTTACAACCTGAAACACATTCACGCAATCAGCACTTAGATCAGGAAATAGAAGAGTACCAGCACCCCAGAAGTTCCCCTCTTGCTTGGGTAAATTTCTTAGTGTCTCTCTGCTTCTGATCCCTCATCTTTCTTTAAAATCGGGATAATAATACTGACCCCATATAGTTGTTGTAAAGAGTTGATGAACTAATATCTGCAGGGCAGTCAGCACGGTGTCCCCCAACACAGGGTGAGTGCTATGGAAGTGTTGGCTGTTGTCATGATTCCCTATGGCCACCAAGCCAGCGCCTCTCTGCTTCCCTTCACCCCAGCCTGGCTAAAAGCCCCCTGCTCCGGGGACTCCTGAACCTGGTGGATCCACCTTCAGGTCCCCAACACACAGCTCCTTGGGAGAGGGACTTGGAGAAGATCACAGCTGTCAGTTACAGCACAATCAAGGACCTGATGACCCTAGGTAAGTTACACACCCAACCCAACATGAAGTGTGCAGACTTTATTAGCTCTGAGACACTCCACTGTCCACTAGGGTCCCAAAGGTCATCACAGAACCGTCGGGGGTAGAGTGGCTGAGGGCTGGAGTTCTGTGCCCTGATGTGTCCACTACACAGGACACTTTCATCTCCAGCTGGTTCACAGGCTCTCGGTGGGAGGTCTTGACCAACCTTGGGGGCTGGCTGGGTGGTGGGGGAGAGTTCTGAGCTGGGAGGTGATCGTACTTGGCACAGAGCAAGGCTCTCACACAGAAGATCAGAAAGGTCTCTGTTCTTCACTGAGCCCTCTGTCCCATAAGCTACCTCTACACCTGAGGCTCACCCACCCTCCACCAGGCCTGCTGTCTAAATAGAGACCTGGGGGAGGCTGGGAGAAGTCCTGAGCCTCTTCGCCCAAGCCATCTTGGGTCACCTGGATTGGCAGTTTGTAGCTACTCTAGGTAAATGGTTTTCAGTTTACAGGCTGTCTGCCTCCCCCAAATCCTTAACTGTCACCTCACCCACCTTCAGTTCCTTCCTGGTGTCTCTTATTTTGGGGTACAGTGGCTCTAGCTCCTCACAAATCCAGGATCTGAGCCATGTCTCTGGAACTCCAGCTATTTGGGGACAGAGCTGAGGTGTTCAGGGAGGGAGGGAAAGCGAGGACCACAGACAAGTCCCTGTACCTCCAGGGGATGCAGAGGTGAGGCCAGGGGTGACAGGAGCCCCTCAGGCTGCTTCTGTTCCGAGGACAGTGTTGCAGTTTTGTCCATTTCTGTGGCTGGGGCCAGCATCCTGGAGGAGGAGTTCCCCAGCTTCGGCCTCCATTCGTCCAGGTCACTGTAACTGGGGGCCTGGGAGGGGCAAGAAAGAGGGAGGCATGTGGTATGGGGAGCCTCCCCAGGCCACCCTGACTTCAGCGATGGGAACTGGCAGGAGGTGTGTCCTGCTGCCCTCGCCCCAGATGTGGAGCCCCTGGTCACAATCTGGGCTCTGTCACCACCTGTCCAGGCTGCCTGTCATGACTCAGACCATAAAGGAGGACAGCAAAAGTCAGAGCTGCTCTCGGACCACAAAGGCCCTGGGCTGGACGCCCATTGAGACCAAGTTAAGGGTGGGGGAAGACATGCAGCTGCCTCCAGGCAAGCCCCTGGGGATCCCCTCAGCCGCTTACCTGTGCAGGGGGCAGATCGCCCTGGGGTAGTCTAGTTCCTGGACTCTGAGTCGCTGAGGTTGCAGGAGACAAGGCCAGGTCATTGGAGGCAGGGGCTCCCAGAATGTAGCCAGTGTGGTCCTGGGGCGGGGGCTGCTGAAGGAGCTGCAGGATGCGGCTGAGGTCTGAGGACATGCGTGATTCCAGCCTGCCAGGCAGAACCCCACGGTCAGAGTCAGGGTCAGGGCTGGGGCTGGCAAAAGCAGTTTAGGTCCTGAGGGCAGCTCTCGATTTTGTAGCCTGCATGCTGTCCCTGCTATTTCCCTGCTATAATCCACAGCCCCTGCCCAAATTCCCCTCAGCACATCCCTGACTCTGATAATAACGGTGATCAGGCAGGGTGCACACACCATTTAGTCCTCATAATGAAGTTTATTTTGGCGGGGGTGGGGGGGGGCGGGTGGGTAACCAAATTACTTTATTTGACGGAATGGTACTATGGAAAGAACTTAAGTAGATGTTTTGGTACACCTTAGGAAAGGTGAAGGTAACCCAAACACGCATGCACTGCCTTGGTGACCAGGGAAGTCACCCCCGTGGCTACAAGAAGCCAGCCTAAGGCTTAGCTCTCCTTAACACTGTTTCCCAGAGGGTGCCTGTAAAAGAGATACTCTGGCCTCATAATGAAGCTTGACGTGGGTATTCTGGTTATCCCCATTTCACAAAAGGGCAAACTGAGGCTCAGAGTGGTTAAGTAACTTGTCCACAGTATTGCTGGTAAGTTGCAGAGCCAGAATTTGAACCCAGGACTATAGTGCCCCTAAGCCCTCACTCTGCCACCACAGCCCTGCCACCCACAGGCCACACCCCCTTTCCAAGGGCCCGCGGAATTTGTTTCTGCATGAGGTTATGCCCCTCTCCCCAGAAGTCCTCCTTGGCATGCTCCAGGGTTTGCTGGGACAAGCCATCCAAGGAATTGCACTTAGCGACAGGGATGGGGAGGTCTGCAGCTAAATGGGGCTGGCCATTCTCAAACCCATGGGGCACCCAGCGATGTCCCTGAGGCACCAGGAGGGGGCACCCGTGCCTAGCCTGCCACTGGGTCTGCCCTCTGTGGCTGCCCCCATCCGTGGCCCACAGGTCACTCACCTGTTCATCTGGGCCTGGAGCTGCTCTAGCCTGGAGCCTAGCTCCCGAGGCCAGCAGTCTGGGTCTCCCTGAGGGTTTGGGGGGCTCTGACTTGGCCTGGGGGGCACTTGCTGCAGCAACTCAGGCCAGAGGCCAGACGCATCTGAGATGCTCAGGGAAGGGGCTGCACCTGCACGAGGGTGGGGGGGGGGGGCGGGAAAGGGAAACTTGAGCTTCGGTTCAGCCGGTTCCACAGGCCTGACCGTCTTGAGCAGAGCCCGGGCCCCTCCCCCTACCTGCCATGGGAACACAGGGTGGGAGGAGTGGATCTCCTTACCTGGGTGCCCTGAAGTACGAGGTCCTGCCCCCACAGAGGTCTGGCTTCTGGGACCCAGAAGGCTGTAGCCCTGGGAGGGGGGCTGGGGCCCCAGCCTGGCAGGGGTGGGTGGCTGGCTGGGTGGGAACGTCCAGCCCTGGCCTCACTGTCCAGGGAGCTGCCGCCCAGCAGGGCCCTTGGTGCCTTGATGTGGAGCCCCAGGGGGCTGGCGGGTATCTACCCCTGAGGGCAGCCCTCACTCAGGCTCTGAGGACACAGTGGGAGGAAGGGTACAAGGACCTCTGGCACTGAGCCTAGGGAGGGAGCCCCTCTCCACTCACTGAGGGACTGGGGAGGCCTCTCCCAGGGGAGGCAGGTTGGGGAGGACCTGAGAAGGGGCAGGAGGCTGGGCAGGGGCTTCGGGCTGGGGAGGGCAGACACTGGTGGGGGCTGGCCTTGCCCACCTGACTGGTTGTCACTGAGGAAGAAGCCTTGGTGGTCCTGGCTGCCTGGGGCCTGTTGGGGTGATGACTGGAGACCCCCGCCTGCCTTGTGGAGAACGAGAGCATCAAGTAACAGGGACCAAAGCCAGGACAGGGCCTCTTTGCCCTCCCCTCCCCCTCCCTCTGGGGCCACTAGGTGAGAAAGTGGTGACGGCTGGCTGGGCCCCCTGACTGTGCTCCCAGCAGCTCCTCTCCTGTGTGTGTGGGTAGGAGACGAACAGGGGCTTGGAGACGTGCAGACCCCCACAGAGTCTCGCGAGAGGCCGCCTTGAGCAGCAAGGTTGGGGTCGAGGGAGACAGGGGGACTGTTCTCCTCCCTTTCTCCCCAACGCCCTGGTGTCCCCACCTTCAGCGTGGGCCAATGGGGCGATTTCCTCTGAGGAGACGGGGTCTGGAAGTCCCAGTCCGTTCAGTGGGTGCCCTCAGCAGCGCCTCTGGCAGCCCACCTTCCTGGCACCATGAGACTTGGGGGTACCCAGGGGATGCAGATGTCCCAGGCCATGGGGACCACATCCCTCTTGCCCTGGAGTCCAGCCACTGAGCACCTGGGCCACCTGATGGCTCCTGGCTGCTGGCCCTCCCCCAAGGCAGGGTCTTTACAAGATGTCCCCTAGACAGACCAGGTGGGAAGGGGGCAGACCGGGGAAGGGGAGGACAGCAGAGGGCACAGGGTGGGGAGGGCTGTCCAGAGCATGTAAACCTGCCTCAGCACCACCTCCAGAAGCCGGGTGTGGGGCTGGGCCAGCAGGACCCCTCCTCCTGACACCGGGGGTGGGGAGCTCAGCATCGGGGCCTCAGCTGCTGCTGCCCCTGCCAGGTGTGCCTGCCCCCGCCTTCCCACTAGCTGGTTCCAGACCCGCTCCTCCATACAGACCCTTCCGGGCACTTCCACTCCGTACTGGCTGCCCCACGCCTTGGCAACCCTGAGCTCCACAAATATTTGGTCTCCCCGCACACCTTTGAGACTTCCTTGGTTATTTAACTATGCAGCTCTTTCTTTTTCCTGAGTTATTATAATCTCCTCCACTGAGTGATAAACTTGAGAGACTGCTCTATTACTGTTTATACACCTGGGACCTGGCACCGTGAGTTCTTGGATGGCAGACACTGCCGCCCCCGCCGCCCCCCCGCCCCTTGCAGCTTGGTAGGATGTGGTGGGAAAAGCCCGGGCTATGGAGATGCACAAACTTGAGTCCCATTTTGGCTGCGCCATTGACTATATGGCTTACTGTATGGCTGTGTGGCTTTGGTCGTTTGTCCGCTATGACCCTCAGTTTCCTCATCCGGAAAATGGGGATAATAACACCACTTGCAAGAAGACTAAATGAGATCATGTAAAAGGAGCCCAGCGCTTACCACATAGTTGGTGCTCGATAATTGGTAGCTACCTTCATACTTAGCATTATGTTGGCCACGGTAGGCACAGAAGAAATTACGGCAAAGGATGCAGGAAGGGGTTGAAAGGAAGGGGAGTGGCCAGATGGGTCCCTTTAGGCCAGGCAGGCCAAGCTCTCAGCTGGCTGACTGGCCATTGCTCATTACCAGCTGGCCGAGGGCCACCCCCCACCCAGCCTATCCAGCCCGGACTCACATCCCGCAGGTTGAAGGTGACTTCCAGCTTACTCCAGAAGCTGTCTGCGAAGGCGGGGTACATGTCCAGCACCTCCAGCAGGTCTGCCCGCTGGATCTTGTGCAGGTCACAGTAGGTCAGGGCCCGTACGTCTGCACTGGACTTGCCCGGCCGGGCATGGAGGCTAACGGGCTCCCCAAAGATGTCATTCTTTCCTGCCAGCCAGAGGGGCGGGGTCTTTCTAGGGCCTGGCTCCAGGCTCTCTTCTGAGGAGCCTCCCTGAGGACCTCTTAACCATGACCTCACCCCACTTCAGGGATCCTTCTGGGCTGGGGCCTGGGAACAAGGTTGGATGTGCTGGCTGAGGGGTGCTGCAGAGACCCCTCCCACCCCAGCATGTGGGTCCCCTTGCTATCTCCAGGCCCCTCGGGACCATCCTCTATTAGCCTCCCCCCTCCTGTTTCCCACTTTCTTTGGAACTGCCCCTACCACCCCCACCCAGGGGACAGTGGGCAGTAGGGACCCTAGAGGCTCCCTGCTCAATCTCTTCTTCTCCGGGCCGCCGCGGTGCAGCAGAGAGGACGGGACCCAGGGTCAGGAGTACCCAGCTCCCCAGGGAAGGGCCTGAGGCTTCTCTCTCTTTGCGTTCCCGCTCCCTTTGTGGGGCCAAGTGACCAGCATGGCCGCAGCAGAGGAAGTCTGGGGAAGTCACTTCCTCTCTCTGGACCCCAGTGTCCTCATCTCTAAAATGGGTATAACCATATCTGCCTTGTCTACCCCCCTGGGCTGTCCAGAGAAGCAGATGTGATGCTTAAGGAAGTGGCTCGAATAGCAAGACGCACCAGACAGGTGGATGCAAGGCACTGGGAGGGACGGATGTCACAGGGTGGACATGGGCTGGATACAGGGGCACGTGGTGAGGGTATCGGGCCCTCCTGGTGCCAGATACCGTGCTAGCCACGGGATGTAAACATGAATAAGATGCTGTCCCATGCACAAGGAGCCCCCCAAATCCCAGAGAGGCAGATTACAGAATGATCTCTAGAGCCTTAGAACAGGGAAGAGCCAAGAGCAATGGGGCTACAGGGGAGGGAGAGGCTCGTTCCACCAGGAGTGGTTGGGAGCAGGGAAGAGGGGGGCTTACAGAGCAAGTGAAGTGGGGGCTGTGTAGTGAGACTCTAGGAGGACTGGAAAAAGGCAACGGGGTGGAGGAAGCAGCATGTGGTCCGTGCGGCACAGTCAGGGCTGGGGGCAGAAAGCCCAGGGCCAGGGTGCCAGGGACCATGATTACTTGGATGGCCACTCTCCACAGGAAAGTCCAGCCCCCCAGCCTGGCCATACCACACAAGAGGTGCTAACTGCTTGCACAATGATGGACAAAGGCCAAGATATGTGCCCCAAGAGAACCGGATAAAAGGTCATTTACAGAGGAGGGGACTGAGACTTGGAGAAGGAAGGGACCCTCCAGGGTCACATATGAAACCCAAGAAGCTGGAAATCTGGGCAACATTATAAAGTGATGGTTTTCCAGTAGATGAAGGATTATGATCTAATGTCCATTTCCACTCAGGACAAAATGAGAGGAGTTCATGTCTCTAAATAAAACTTAAATTGGACTGGCTTCTTAATTATTAATAATAATTATTGTCTCTCCCACATGGATGGCACTTCTAAGCTTGGCTGAGACTGAGGGAAGGGCTCATAGAGGAGTCCGTGCTTGAGCTCAGCATTGAAGGATGACTGGGGTCTGCCAGGCAGGGGTGCAAGATAGGTGCTCTGAGCAGAGTGGCAGCACGTGCAAAGGCACAGAGCTGTGACAGATGGGCGGGTTTAGAGAACTAACTAGTTTGTATGGCTGGAGCGTGAACTACTAGGGGGGAGGCTGGCAGGGCTTAAGGTGGCCAGAACGGGGAGGGCTGTGTATGCCATGCACAGGGGTTTACATTTGGCCCATGGGTCATGGGACCCATGGAAGGATTCTGAGCAAAAGAGGAGTATGCCAGATGTGAATTTCAGGTCACGGGCAGGAGGTGGAAGATGGAGTATGGCAGTAGACCAGATTCAGGGCCACGGGAAAGGAGCTCCTGACACCTGCCCAGGAAGCACACAATGCGGGGTGGACCCAGGCAGGGACAAATAGACAGGTATGGGACAGAGAGAGATTAATGAGGGGAACAGACAGGGCTCCGTGGCTGCCTGGATGGTGGCGGTGGGGCAGAAAGGAGGAGGGTACTTCCTTGGTTGACTCCCAGGTCTCTGGCCCAGGCAACGGAAGGTTCACAGTGATGGGGATGCCGACGGAGCTGCCTTTGAGGGCAGATGATTTCAGATGGAGATATGCTGTTTGGTCTGCCTATGGAATATAAGGGTGGCCATGCCCAAGAACACATGGAGTAGTCCAGTCTAAGGAGAGATTGGGGCCGGGACACAGTTCTGGGGGTCCTTGTGGCATAGGTGAGGCTGAGATCACGGGAGCAAGGAGTTGGCCCAGGTGAGGATGTAATGGGAGAAGAGAGTGGGCACCACACCTGGTGAACACCAGCCGAGGGCAGGCCAGAGGGGGAGGACTGGGTAGAGGGGTTGGAGTAGAGCTCGGCCACGGCGAGCAGGGGAGGGTGAGGCTGGCGGCCTGGGCAGGGACTTGGGGTGGGCTGAAGTCAGCGGGAAGGCAAGGAAGATGAGAATCATCTGAGACAGCTGCAGTGACCTGCCCAACGTAAGTGGTAGGGGCTGTGTGTGCCCCAAATCTGTCCCCTGTCTAATGCTCGTATCCTTCCTCCAAAGTGTCCAGCTGTCCCTGCAGCTGCACCGAGACTGGGGACCCCCCTCCATCCGAGGCAAACCCTCACCCTCTCACCCTGAGCTTCCCAAGGGTGGGAGAAGGTCAGAAGCTGCCTGGACTTCCGAGTCAGCCCCGTAGCCCTGGAATCCCTGCTTGTCCACCCACCAGACGTCTCTGAGCATCAACTTCCCTGTCAGGAAAATGGGGCCTGTGGCAGAGGGTAGTTTTAAGGCTTGAGTGAGCTGGGTGTAAAGCTCCCCCATGGCACACGCTCTGCACATGGCAGGTCAGCAGAAGGGGCCACCGTCATCATTGGGAATGGCCTGGTCCAGGCGGGACACCCCACACGCCGGCCTAGCCCTCCCCGCCAGACGCACCGAGGATGGCCACCACTACGTCGTCGCGAAGGATCTCGATGGAGCCGCGGGAGATGAAGTAGAGCGTGGAGAGCACGTCGCCGAGGTGCACCAGAGTGTCCCCGGGCGGCGCGTGCGTCGTCTTGAACTTGACGGCGAGCGCGCGCAGGCAGCCCTTGCTGGCGCCGTGGAAGGCCGGGCAGTGCTGCAGCAGCGCGCGGTGCAGGTGCAGGCAAATGTCGGCCTGCAGGCACTCGGGGAAGCCCTTCAGCACCTGCGAGACGGGCGGTCGCGTCCAGCGGGGCGCGGCCGGGGCGGGGGTGGGGCCGGGGGAACGGGTGGGGAGGGCTCTGGGGACGCCCTGCGCCCGCGGGACCTTGGCCTCGCTCGGGGAGTTAGCCAGAGCTGGGACTTGGGCTAGGTCGCCCGCCCCGCCCCAGGCAGAGCGGCGAGGGCTCACCGCGTTCATGTCGATGCCGTTGGTGTAGGACCAGGCGTGCTGGAAGTACTCCTCGAGGCGCTGCCGCAGCGGGTTGGGGATCTGGTGGAAGCGGATGAACTCCTTGACTCGCAGCATCTGCGTGTGGTAGCGCGCCGTGCCCGAGTACAGGCGCTGGATGATGGCCGACACGTTGCCGAAGATGCTGGCATACATGAGGGCTGGGGCAGGGAGCGGGGGATACGGGGCCGGGGGATGCGGGGGCGGTGAGCTCCTGAGCATCCGCACCAGGCCGTAACACCTCAGGGCCGGCTCCAGGGCTCCCTCCCTCTCCCTGGGGTCCCCCAGCCAGGGACCCCTCTGTCCAGGGCAAAGTCACAAGTGCCCAGGACGGCGCCAGGGCATATGGGGAACAAAGACCCCTGGGCTTCCTCCCCTCCTCCCTCTGCCCTCCCTCTTGGCAGCTTCCTGGGCCCAGAGGCCAAACTCCTGAGAAGAAGAAACTAGGGCAATGAATTTTTTTAGTTCAGATTTGTTTTCTCTTTCAAGTTGTAAAAATATAATAAAGGGAAAACTCTTGGTCTCTTGTTTTCACCCATTTTCCCCTTGTTTTTGTTTTTCTGGGCTTTAACATCTCTAAATACTTCATGGGCGTGGACCTGTGCTAAGAAGGGCCCTGGGCCTGGTTTAATGCTCTGCTGTCACCGTCTTGAAATTCTTAATAATTTTTTTTTCAACAAAGGGCTCCACATTTTCATTCTGCACTGGGCCCTGAAAATGATGTAGCTTGTCCTGATCCCTGGTATACAGCGAGGGCTACATGGGTGTTAAATTCTGTGTATAGTCGGTGTACACATATGCAAAAGTTCATTGTGCTGCAAACTTAGGCTTTGCCTATCATACCCACTCTGTTATATCTCATTACAAAACTGAAACTGGGATTCTATGGGTAAGGCCCGGGACACTCACAGCCGATGAGCATGACGCAGATGGAGAAGACCTTTTCAGAGTTGGTGTTGGGTGAGACGTTGCCGAAGCCCACGCTGGTGAGGCTGCTGAAGGTGAAGTACAGGGCCGTGACATACTTGTCCTGCACCGAGGGGCCCGAGGCTGGGTCGCTGCCGTTGTAGCGCTTGCCGAGCTGCGCGCCCAGGCTGTCCAGCCAGCCGATCTTGGGCTCCAGGTAGGGCCGCTCCACGTTGCCGATGGCATACCAGATGCAGGCCAGCCAGTGTGCGATGAGCGCAAAGGTGCACATGAGCAGGAAGAGCACAGCCGCCCCGTACTCAGAGTAGCGGTCCAGCTTGCGAGCCACGCGCACCAGCCGCAGCAGCCGAGCCGTCTTCAGCAGCCCGATCAGGGTTGTGGTCTGGAGAGGTAGGGAGGGGGCCACGGAGATGGGGGTCAGCCCTTGAAAGGCTGTGCTTAAGACCACGTTTATTCACTTGCGAATATGGTCACATAGTCATTCAACAAACGCTTACGGAGAGCCTGCTTTGGGCCAGGCTCTTGGCAGTGGGGCACAGTGCAGGGCCTTAGGAGCTCTCAGTGTAGAGTTCAAAATAGCCTTATGTTTGCTCGCACAAAAGTCTATGGGGAGCACAGAGGAAGGGGAGGTCAAGCCTGCAGCGGCAGGGCAGGGAAGGCTTCCTACAGGAGGTGACACAGGAGCTGAGCCTTGAGAGAGGAGGCTGGGTCTCCAGGCAGACAGGAGGGAGAGGTAGAGGGCACTCCAGGCACAGGGGGCAGCACGAGCAAAGGCGCGGAGGTGTGAGAGGGCACAGTCCACGTGGAAAACCAAGGGTGATGCTGCAGCTGGAAGCACAGAGTAGAAGATGGTGGAGGAGTGAGGAGTGAGCCGGGAAGGCGGGCGGGGGCTGCCGCTGTGGCCGCAGGGCCCACAAAGAGCTCGGCTTTTATTCCAAGCCACTGGGGAGCCACTGAAAGTTCTGAAGACTGGGTCAGATAAGGGACAGGGTCAGACAAGAGATTTGAAACTCGCTCTGGCCTCTGTGTGCAGGGGCTGAGGCTGGCAGGTGTGGGGCTGGGGCAGAGGTGGGTAAGAAGGCCACTTAGTGTGCAGGCAGGGGCAGTGTGGGCGGAAAGTGGGAGAGAGGACCTGGGGATAGATTTGCTGGGAGTGGGTGGTCATGGGAGCAGGTAGTCACGATGGACACCCCGTGCTGGACAGGCTGGGTGACTGGGGCTTGACTGGAACACAAGAGGCAGAGCTGATTTGAGTGGAAAGCTGATCCCAAGAAGGTGAGTCAAAAGGACGTAGTGGGACTGGAAGCTACGAGAAGAGCGTGAAAATGCCCTCGCATCAGCTATGAGAAGCAGAGTGGGCATAGTGGAGGGGCTGGGGCTTAGGAGGGGGTCAGGCTGCACTGAGGGACAGCCTGTGGATTCCTTTTCTAACGCCAGGGTAAGTGTGGTTTAGAAGTCAGCACGAGGAGCTGGGGCACAGGAGTGTCCGTCCCAGGAGGGGCAGGATTCTGGAGCACAGGGAGGGCACCCAGGCCTGGGGTGCTCCGCTGCTCCTTCTCCAGGGCTGGGAGATGACAGATGTCTGAGCCCCCCACCCCTTTCCACCACCACTTGCTTTGGCAAAGGTGCCCAATGCCAGGTACTCTCTGCACCCAGGGCTGGGGCACAGGGGACGGCCACCGCGGCTGGCCTGAACGGGGTTTGCTCACCTCATCAGAGCCAGTACGGAAGATGAGCAGGTCGAAGGGGATGGCGGCCACCACGTCGATGAGGAACCAGCCCTTGAAGTAGTGGACGGCGATGCGGCGTGGGTGGCTGACCACCTCGTCGTTGGTGTTGACGTAGGTGGTGCGGAAGTTGATGACGATGTCCACGACGAACATGATGTCCACGATGAGGTCCACCGTGGTGAGCGGGCTGCAGGCGTAGCCACAGTCCGCGCGCTGAGGCTCGTCCTGGTCGCCGAGCAGGAAGGCGGCCGAGTAGGGCGTGAAGATGGCCGTGTAGATGACCAGCAGCAGGATGAGCCAGTCCCACACGGCCTTGAAGGGGCTGTAGTGCAGGAGGGTCCCGCGGTGGATGCGCGGTGCCTGCAGCTTGTACTCCGGCAGCACGTCCGCACCCAGGGACAGCACCTGGGGGTGGGGACCATGGGGTGGTCAGCAGGGCGGCCGCCGCTGGTGAGATGGGTCTGGGAGGGGTGGAGATGCAGGGGTGAGGCCTAGGAAGGGAGATGGGGGAGAGGGTGGGCGATCGGGGCTGTGCCGGGGAGAGGGGACGAGACAAAGATGGGGTGTGGCACGTATGACAGGGCAAGTTCTTAAGGGGACAGGTGTGCTGGAAGTGCAGAGAGGAGGGTGGGTCCAGAGGAGGGGTGCAGCTCTGTCCCACAGTGACCCCAGGTTTGAAGCTCACAAACTACCCCCCAAACAGGCCAGCCTGGAGTGGGTGGAGACAGGGCTGGGGGAGGGGAGAGGGAAGGGCCAGGCTCAGGCAGATTGAGAGGGTGCTTGGGCGGGGGGCGGGGCATCAGTCCTCTCTGGCGGGTTTGGGAAGTTTCCAGTGGTCAGGTTCCTGATGGGAACAAGTCACCCCCAAAATAGCCTCTTCATTCCTGAGGGCCCTGTGGAGCCTGGACCAGTGAGGGCCTTCCCTGGGGCCAACCCTCAGAGCCTCCGTGGAAAGAACCAAATTTGGGGGTGAGTAGCTAATCTGAGCGCTTGACAGGTCCTGTGTGCTGGAAGCCTTGACTACTTCACGCATCTGAGGGGGTTTTGATCATTACATTCAGCCGAACGCCCTTCTGCTCTGCCCCTCTGACCCCCGCCTCTGAGCCTATGGCCAACACAGGATCACCAGGGCCCAGCCCAACATACCCAGGCTCTGCCCAGCTGCCCAACACGACAAACAGCTGGGGCAGCGGGAAGGCATGCGTTTTGAAGCCAGACCTCCCAGGCTGATCCCAGGTCGGACATTGCTGTGTGTCTGTCTTGGGGCAAGTTTTTTAACCTCTGTGAGCCTCTGTTCCCTCACCGGCAGAAGGGGATGACAAAGGACAACAAACTCCACGGGGCTGTTGTGAGTAAATGAACTGGTGCGTCTCAATGGCACATGCTGCTCTACATGATAATTCCTCCTTCCCACTCAACCCATATCAGACACTGCCCCGACAAGGATGGGGCCTGAGGGGTGGCTCATGGACCACGCCCCACCCCCTGCCTAGCACTACCAGATAGGGCCCTGCCGGTGGTCCTGGTTTAAGAAAATCTACCATGTAAGGTTCTGACCTTGCAAACCAGGTCCATTAGCAGATGGGATCACAGTAAGGAAGATCCACCCAAGGGCTGGTTCCAACCAGATGGTCCCCCATCTGCCATCCAAGGCCCTAGGAGGGGCCACAGTGTCCCCACCCTGTGGTGACCTCCAGCTCAGCCTTGGCCTTGGCTCCTATTTTGTCTCCCCAGGAAGTTTCCTCTAACCCTGCACAGACTCAAACCATCTTTTTCAATTTTCTCCCTGCTCCTTGTAAACACCCTAACCACACAGTTATCCGCTACTGACTTAGAGCTGCAGATCCCTTGTCCCGCACGTCTGTCTCATATGCCCCGCACTTAGTCCACACGGGGGCTCAACTAAAAGGGGCCAAACGAGCACTGAAAGCCTGGCTGTCACGGCCACCTCCGCCCCTGGCTGCTCAAGACCAGCCAGGATGAAACAGCAGAGCACAGGGAGTGGGAGGGAGGCAGTCAGAATTTGGGGGGGTGGGGTCCGAGGAAGTGTACATCCTCAGGGCTTCCAGACAGGGGTGCCATCTCCCCCACCACAGACCTCCATAGTCTCCCATCGCCTCTGAGGCCAGCACGAGGCCCTTCCCAGTGGGCCCTCAGGATGTAGGAACTCAGGTGTGGGATCACAGCCCTCTAGACCCTTTGAGTTCTGGTTGAGGTTGGTGTGACTTCCGTGCTCTGGGCCACGCCAGCCTGAGCTCTGTCAGGCTCCTCCCCACCTTAGGGTCCACATGCAGTGGGTTAGTAAAGCCAAGAGGGGCTGGGGCAGGGGGAAGGGGGCAGGACAGGTTGGGTGCGGGCAGGGACCACGGGCCCCAGCCAGCTCTGTCAGGCTTCACGGGCAACTCTCCAGTCCAACAGCCCCCATGGCCCCTACCACCAACCTGACGGCCCCGCGGTGTGCAGCTAGGTGGGCCTCCCAGGCCACTGGGCCACCCTGCCTGACCTCCAAGCGCCCAGCCCTCAACCTGGGGTCCTTTCCCAGGGTTCCTGTGCTTGGTGAGGGGCTGGGTCACAAGGAGTTTCTACTTCATCTGCTCCGGCACAGACAGTGCTTCAGGTGGAAAGGGGCAGGGAGGAAAAAGAGCTGCTCCCATCCGCTTATGAAGCAAAGTCCCAGGGGAAGCTGGAGTAGGCACCTACCTCGCCCTGCAGCCCCTTGCCCATCTCTGGCCTAGGCAGCCCTCAGTGCTTCGTGGGGCCAGCACACTCATATGAGTCCTCAGAGACTGTGCGGTCCAACTCATTCCTCCAGATGGGAGCCCTGGGGCCCAGTAAGGGCATAAGGCCTCTTGCTCAAGGTCACAGAGCGGGCTAGTGGCAGGGAACCAGAACCTTGGGCACGGCCCTCTGCATTTCCCTCTGGATGGTCAGCTGGGGACTGGGGCATCAGGCCCCAGGAGGAGGGACACTGGGGTCAGCTGGAACAGAGGACCCAGGGAGGTTTGCCTTGGCCTGGCCAAGGTGGGGTGGTGGGGAGGGAGGCATTTCGGGCCTGATCCCCAGGGACCTGGGCAACGGGACCTGAAGATGCCAGGGCCACCTCCCCTCTGCCTGGATTGCAGAAGGATCCTGCCATGGGGGCTGGCCGTCGCCTCAAAGGCAAGGGGCAGAAGCAGGGCTGGGGCTTCCCCATCCACTTCTCAGTATGGCCCTGACACCTCTTCTCTCTGCTTCTCCTTCTCTGGGACTGGCAGAGCCTTGGGTGGGCCCCCATGGTGACTGCAGGTTCCCCCCTCCCAGCTCCTCCAGGCCCAGGATGTGGCACTAGTCACGGGCTCTGCTGACCCCACCCTCCCCTAGTTCTGGGAGCTGAGCATCAGGGTGGTGGCCTCGGGGTAGGTCTTTCGGTCTAAAGAATCAGACTCCAGCAGGACAAGAGGCCTGGAGCTCAGACCAGACAGCAGGGGGCTGGGCAGGCCGGCTCCCTCTGCTAGCCCAGCCCCGGAGGAGTCCAGTCCAGGGCCTGAGAAGGGACCCTCGAGGCCCAGCAGAGCCCCGTCCACCCTGCCCTGCAGGCCGCACCTGGGTGACCTTCTCGGTGACGTTCTGGGTCCGCTCTACCACCTTGTGGGGTGCGATGATCTCAATCTCCGTGGTGGAGCCCGAGCGGTGCTTCTCCAGGTTGAATTCCACGAAGTTGAGTGTGAACTGCGGGATTTGGCTGATGGTCCTGTACTTGACCCTGCCCGTGCCAGGTCCCTGCGCGCCCGGCCTGCCATGAGAGCCGTCTGAAACCAGGGCTGGGGTCAGAGCAGCCAGGGCTGGGGGACCCACTGCGCTACCTGGTGCTGCCCGCCCCTCCCCTGCCACCTGCTCCCCGCCTCACCGGAGCCCAGGAAGCTCTGGGACAGCAGGCGCTGGGACAGGCTGCGGTTCCCTCGCTTGGCCAGGAGCTGGGCCAGGTCCTCAAAGTTGAGGATGAACATGATGACGGCCCCATCCTCATTCTTCACGGGCACCACGTCCACGAGGCAGCGGAAGCTGGAGGCTGCAAACACCGCGGGGAGGGGGTGTCACTGGAGGGGTCCTTCCAGCAGGAACCTGGCCTGGGGAAGCTAGGGAGCAAGCTGGGTTAAGGTCAAGTTAAGAGCAGCCGTGGCGGGTAAAGAGGCCTGCAGAGTGACCAGAGCTATTGGGCAGAGGGTTGGTGACACTGCCCAGCAGGTGCCCCACCCACAGGGCAGAGGTGGAGAGAGCAGCTAAGCTTCTCATTAGAAGATAATGTAGCATCGGGCCCAAGTCCACACTCGGCCCTCAGCTCAGGGCTTAACCTTGAGGTTCGCTTCTGCTGTAATTAAAGCCGAGCAGATGGGGGTGGATTAAGTGGGGAGGTGAGGTCGGGCATTCTACCCCCATGTAGCTCTGGCTGGCCCTCGGTTCAGCTCCCATATTCCCGTCTCACAAAGATGTCCTGCTCCCCTGATGCTGTAAGGAACTCACTGTTGAGAACATACTAAGTGCTGGGCACTGAGCCAGTTGGCACATGAGGCCTCAAGCTCCGTGGTGGCACCCAGTGGATCCCTGGAGGGCACACACGGACCCCTGTTCTGCCGAGCCTGGGGTTCTGAGAAACTGACTTGCTGGGGCTGGCTGGGGCCCTGGAGCGGGGCGCCCTGGGCTCTCAGTACATAACAGTTTGGAGAGGGGAGGGGACTTGTTTGGGGCGAGGACACTGGAATGAAGGCCAGGCTGCTGCTCCAGGCCTGGAAGGGGCCCATGGTCTCGAGGCAGAGGTGCTGGTGCTGGGACTGGGGTTGGGGGGCGGGGCAGGCAGGGCAGTGGCCTGGGGTCTGGAGAGGGAGGGGGAGACAGATAGCAGGGTGGGGGCGGGACGGGTCCTCCAGCCTCTCTCCCCGCTCTCCCAGGAAGCCCAGACCCAGCCATTGACCCCACTCTTCCTCTTTCTCTGCTCCAGGGTCTCACTCCCCCTCCCATAGGTGAGTGGAACAAAACAAGCTAAAGCTGCCCTGTACCCCAGAGTCCAGTCTGTGGGCTGGCTGGATGCCCCGTGAGCCCCCCTCCATGGTACCCGGTCATCCCTTGTCCCTCAGTTCAAAGTGTTGGTGGGTGCCAGGCCCAAGGGTCAGGATGCTAAGGGCAGGGGGCCTCAGGTAAAATGACTATCAGAAGGCAGGTTTGTGTCTGTCTCATTTGCCAGCTGCCAGCACCTGTTCCAGGTGTTGTTAACTGAGTGAATGGAAGAACGTGTGTAAATGTGAGTGGGTGGGAGGCTAGCTCACAGGAGTATTACTACTTTGGGTTCCACTAGAATCACGCTTCCCCCAGCTGCCCCTCTGGTGTGCCTCCTCACACCATTAGTGCTGGGGTGCAGCCGAGCTGCCCCCCATCCTCCCTCCCACTTTCCTCCCTGGGAGCAGGAATCTCCAGGATCAGATTCCCGGACTCCCAGGCACCAGGCACCAGTCACCAGGCAGCCATCTGCCAGCTGCTGCATTGGGTCCCATGGGAGACATCCACCCCGAGGAGAGGCTACCCGCTTGCCTCTGTGACCCACTCCTGGGCTCACAGTGCTGTAGGCCTGCCTCCCAGGCTGCTCTTGTCAGCCCGGGGCATGGTGAGGCGTGGGTACTGGGACCCACCCAGGAAGCCTCCTTGGCCAGTGACCTGAGACACCGCCCCCAAGGCCAGACTATCTCCTCACTCTCTCTGGCACTGCAGAAATCTGGCCTGGGAGCAGGCGGGGAGAGGGCAGAGCTGGGCAGAGGGCAGGGCCTCCAGGCTCTATGTTGCTAGGGGTTGCCAAGGCCCAGTCTGTACCCACTGATGCTATCTTTGGAAAACTGAGGCTGGGAATGGACCAAAGACCAGCCCATCAGAGCAGTGAGGGCTGGAAGGGGGCCATGCGTGACACCTTATGCCTGACCTTCATGCTTGCTGCCTGTGGGGTGGTGGAGACAGAAGGCTATGAGGATTTGGATGAGCTCAGAGCATTCTTTTCCTGATCCCTAAGCTGTCCTTGCTCATGAGCAACTGTGTCCGGGTGACCGGAAGTGGGTGAGTGTGGTCACCCTAGGTTGTGCCCAGGAGTGGCAGTGTTCCTGTACCCTTGCCCCCTCCCTGGACGGGGGGCCACGGGCTGTGCTCGTTCTCCCTTCCAGGGACTCCTCCCGGTCACCTCTCTGACCAAGGGCAGCAGGTGCATCTGCCCCCTGGGACACCTCACTGCTGTCCGCTCTTCTCTGTGTCTTGGATGTGTCCCTTCCTTCAATTTCTTAGAGTCCCCGCTCCTCCCCTGTGAGCCTCCCTGCTGTCTATTGCCCCCATCTCTTTACACACCCCCACCCAGCATGTGGTGAGCCCTCAGGGGAGGAGCTGGTGCCAGAAAAGCTGCCACTAAGAGGGCGGCTGCTCCATACCGCCTCCCGACTTGGTCTTTCTGACGTTCATGGGTGGGTGTAAAGGAAACACTGGGACCTCAGACCTCAGCCCTTGCCCTATCCTCCGGATCTGGAGCTGAGGACCAGGGGAGCCCCAGGCTTGGGGATTAAGGGACTCTCTGGTGTGGGGTCATCAGAGAAGAGGATCTGGCCAAGGCAGGCAGGGATGGGCCCCTCTGGCAGGTCCCCAGTAGGGGCGCGGGTCGGGGTGGGGGGATCTGAGTGCTCTCCATCCCTCCCTGCAGACTTTCATTCGTTCTAGTCTTATGGCCATGCCCATGCCTTCCAGCTGTTAGGTTCTTACTCGTCCTAGTGAAGGCAGATGGCGGCAGAGCCAGTTTCTCAGGGGTCTCTGAGCCCTGTCTCATGGGGTAATTTTTGTCAAATGCCCTGGTCTCTTTGAGCCCAACTTTACACAGCTGCACAATGTGGAGATATATGGACATAGACCTTCTACTTTGACTTGGAGAACTGCCAGTGGATTACCCCTTTAGAGGAAAAGAGGAGTATAAATCAGCTAGAATTCTGTCCAGGACCCCTTCCCTTCTCACCTCCCTGGAGACAGTGGAAGAGGGGGGAGAAGAGGTATCCTGAGGAGGGAAGAAATCACCATCAGGGTGCCCTCTGGCAGGACTGTAAGATGTATGTGAATATGATAAAAAACAATCATGCAGTCAGAGTGGACCATAAGGTGAACATAAGTTATCTGAGCATTACATCCTTCCCTTAGGGGAATGAAGCCCAGGAGGTTCCCCTTTCTGGGTTTCAGGCCAATTTTGGGCAGGTCCAGGTGGTCAAGGTTTTGGACTATAGGACAGGGAAGGGCTTAGGGTGGGGGTGGGAATAGACTGGGATTTATGGGGCACCAGGTATGTGGGTAATTTTTCATTTTCACCCAGGGACAACCTCCAAGACTAGGTATCTAGGGCCCCTTCTGATTGCTAGAGGACCCCAGCAGGGTTCTGAAGACCTGAGTCCTGATCTGAGGGTCAAGGCTTGGCCTTGACCTCTACCCCCTGCCCAGGCACATGCAGGGTGCTGAGGAGACCCTAAGAGCCCTGATTTGACATCACCAGGAGTCTGTGGCCAGTCCTCACCCCTCTGGGGCCCGGGTAGAGCTCTGGGGTCAAGGAGAGGGACAGAGAAGGACTTGTTGTCCCCTCTCATTTCCTTCTGTCCCATCCTGTTCCCCTGGGACCCTTCTCACTCCTTTGACTGTCACCTCCTCTCTGCAATGATGTGAGGAGGTGAGGTCACAGCTTTTAAAAATATTCTGACTTCATGAACCCTGTGAGCGCTGCCAAGCTAAGCCAGGTTCTTCCTAGTGCCCTAATCACTGCCCCATTCACGTGGGTGGCAGCAGCAGGGGACAGCCAGAGGTACAGCCAGGACCTGCCCAAGAAGCACCCGGAAGCCCTTAAACACACACACACATGCTCAGGTTCACACTTACACTCATGCTCCACACACACACACACACGAGGCCCCTGCTACCCGGCTGTCAGCACCCCTCAGCCCCAGTGCCTGCCCTTTACCTGCACTCCAGTGATCCTCATGCCTTCTTCCCCAGGGAGGGCCCTCTTCTGGGGCTTCCTTCCCCCAAAGTCCTGCCTCCAAACACAGAGGCTGTTGGGTTCCTTTCTCCCCTCTTGGGATTATTCAGACCAGATATCTCTGAGGGAAGAATCCAGAGATTTGGGGTCCAGTCCCAGTTTGGACCCAAGCAGTAGAATCTTGGCCAAGTCCCTTCTTTTTCTTGGGCCTTGGTTTCTTCATCCATGAAATGAAGGGATTTAACTAAGCCAGTGGCTCCTAAACTTGGCAAAACATCCAAACTGCCAGAGAGATTTTTACAAATACACCTGCTTTGTCCTCACTCCACACATCTGAGTCAGCCTCTCTCTAGGGAAGGTGTGTTTTGGAAAACAAGCTCCAGGTAATTCTGATGCAGAACCAGGCTGGGGGGGCCATTGATCCAGGTGATTTCAAAGGATCCTAATTCCCACTCCTCTCTTCCCTCCCCTCACGGATCCAGTGAAACACTGGGGGGAGGGTCTTAAAGGGCTCCATAATTTTTCATCCTCAGCCCCTGTCCTGTGCTTTTGTGCTGTTTGCGGTAAGCTTGGGCTTGCAATAACATCCCAAACAGGATGAGCCTCCAGGTCATGGCAAACTCCAGACCCTATCTCCCCAGGAGCTGGGGCTTGGTGAGCCAGACCCAGCACTCTTTTCAAGCCAGCTGCCCCATGCCTTGCCTGGCCACAGAGGCCTTGAGGGGGTGACTCCTCCACTAATCCCCAGAGCAGATGGAGATGAGTAAAGGTTAATTTCCATCCCAGCTGCCTGACAGCTGGGGCTGACAGTGACAGAGTGGACAGCCAGGAGACCAGGGACATGGGGGAGGGATGGTGGTGCGGGAGGCCCTGCATGGGGCCAGGACCAGTTGGTGGCTCAGCCTGGTCCCTGGCCTCTGAAAGGGACCTCAGAAGGCATTTCATCCAATGTCCATCACTTCACCCTACAGATGAGGAAACAGAGGCCCAGAGAGGAGACAAGATTTATCCAGGCCCTTTGGTCCCCTGGGTCAGTGCCCTTCCCATGGCCACTCTGCCTGGACAAGAGAGGGGCCAAGCCTGCCTTGCAGAACCTGTGGCCTGAGGGCGCCTCACCATCCTTGCGGTAGTAGAGGATGTCCACCTTGCACTCCTCGGCCCCCAGCAGGGCCTGTGCCAGGCGGGACATGGCACTGCGTGGGGTGTTGGGGCCTGTGAGGAAGTCGCAGGTGCACGGTCTCTGCATCACTTCCACTCGGGAGTAGCCGAAGAGTTCACAGAAGCCATCGTTGCAGTAAATGATGGCGCAGTTCTCCATCTGAGCATTGGCGATCAGGAACTTACGACCTGGGGTGGGAGGTGGGAAGCCCATGGCAACCAGGATCAAGCAGCAGAGAGGGAAAGATCATAGGGACTCTTGGGAGCAGTCAGGGGGGATCTGGATGGGGGAGCAGAGCGGTGATCAGAATGGGGGAGGGGGAGGTCAGGTCTGGGGAGGGCGGGAAGACCAAGGAGGCCAGAGTCATGGGGGAAGGTCAGGGGACTCCTGGGAGTAATGAGGGGGTGGTCAGGAGGGGGAAGCAGGAGAGTGACTAGAGAAGTGAGGGAAGGGGAGTCAGGGCTGGGGATTGTGGGAAGACCAGCGCAGGAATGAATGAGGTCGTGAAGAGGGAGGGAGGCCCAAGGCTTCCTGGAGGCAGGGAAAGGGGTGTGACCAGACGGGGGCCAGGCCTGGGTGAGCTCCTAGAAAGACCAGAGTGGCTAGGGTTAGGAGGTGAAAAGGAGGGCAAAAAGGAAACCTCTGAAGGAATTTGGCGGGGGGGGGGGGGGGGGGGCGGTTCCAGAGGGAAGCGGTACAGTGATAGAAGGGGAGGTCAGGTCTTGGAAGGGAAAAAAAACAGCTCAGGGGTGGAGGGGAGCACTGCGATCTGCCCACCGTGCTGTAGGAGAGAGGGCGGCATTGGAGGTAAGCGGGGGCTCCCTGGGGGAGAAGGTGTTTCGGGGACATTAAAGGGAAGGGTTTTGCGTTCAGCCTCAGGTACCCCCCACCCTGCTCTATATGAAGTTAGTAAAGGGTTCCGGCCACTCCGGCCACCGAACCAGCGCTCCAGATCATGCCCGCACCCGACGCACACACTCACTCTGGCCCTCGAACTTGCGGATGATGGTGTCCAGGTAAGTGTTTTGGGGCGCGACGTGGCCCCTGCGGACCGGCATCTTTCGGCTGCGGCCTCTGCCTGGCGCCACCAGCGCCCTGGCTCCCTGCGTCTCCGTCTGTCCTCTGGCTCCGCAGCGTCCGGCTCCGGGCGGGCGCCGCCCCCGGGGAGGGCCGCGGGGCTTCGTGCCCCGCCCGCCCGCCTGCGTCTACCCTCTGCTGCCCTCCCCGGCCGGCCTCTCGCCGCGCCTCCTCCCCTCCGCTGCCGCCCGGGAGCTGTCCGCGCCACGGTGCTGAAAGGAGCCGCGCGGCGGCAGCTGGGAGGGGGCAACTTCTCCGGGACTCAACGGGGCAGGGGCGGGGCCCTGACTCCTAGGGGGCGGAGCTGGGCGGGAGTCCCTCTCCAGGACTTCTTGGAGGAGCTTCTGCTCTGTCCCAATGGCTTGTGGCCTCGGCCCCTCTCAGACCCGTTCCCGGTACCAGAGGGCAGTCCGGACGTTACCAGGCGGTCTCTCTCAGGCCATGGGGGGTCGGGGGGTGGTGGTGCAGAAGGGGTTGTTAGAGGCCTCAGGTGGTTTTCTGCTGAAGGTCTCTTTCCTGATCTGACCGTTGGGCTGGACTCCGGCAATGGTACGGTTAGACCTCTTGCCCATCCTTACCAAGTGCCCTCCAGCTGAACCTCGGTGTCCATGTAGAACTCCTAGTGGCAAGCCCATCCAGCACCTGATCCTGGCAGAGTGATGTACAAGAAATATGCAATGAGGTGCTTTCTTGAGCTCTTAGCATACAGGCACTGCTTGGGAAGAGAACAGATTTAAAACTACCTATTAGCACGTAACCACTGATAAAAGTGTCCGAGTACTGGTTGAAAATGAATACAATAGAATAAGCAGATGGGGATGGGGTGAGGTTTATTGAAAGAGGCTTCTTGGAGGGGAGGGAGAGAAGGGGACCACTGTTTACTGAGCATCTTGGTGGGCTTGGAGCTTTGCAGAGGGTCCAATGGCCAGTTTCAAGCCAGGCCTTGGGGGGCAAGCATTCAAATGGGGAATGCACTTTAGGCAAAGGCTAATGGTGGAATCAGTGCAAGGGGCTGAGCTGGGGGGTGGGAGAGGTCAGGTGGGAGAAGAAGGGAATGATAAGGACCCTCAGATGCCATTTTGAACATCTAGATTTAATTGATGGACAACCAAGTTGTTAAGCAGTTAGACATGAAGGAAGTATTCCAGTGAAAGAAATTTTACAGTGGCGGGTGGGGGAGGGAAGACGGACAAGGAGGCTCAGTGAGGTTTTTGCTGGAGTCCAGGTGAGAGGCTCGGAGTCCTGGGTTGGATGTGCCTTTGCCACGCAGAGCCACAGTGCCTGATGGGGGCCTCGTTGGCCACTGTGGCTGGGGGATGGGAGGGCTGCAAGTGTGGCCTCCTGCTGGGGGCAGAGTTGTCCTGGCTGACCCTGTGTGTGGGGGGATAAGCTATCTGTGGAGGAAAGGTGGGGCTGTTTCTCATGGGCTCAGTGTGTGGGGTGCTGAGCTCTGAGGAGGGATTTGGGCAGTGGGACACTCATTCATTCACTTACTCAAACATTTTCCAAGTCCCCACTGTGTGCCACGGCTTGTGCTGGCTACAGGTGTTACACAGTGTCCTGCCCTTACAGAGCTGACAGCTAATAATGGGGACAAATAAGGACACTGCAGCACAGCAAAGTAACAGCAGTGACAGAGACATCAAACGAGCAGCCTGCGGTCAGAACAGGAAGTGCTCGGGCTCAGCCAGAACTCAAGAAGGCCTCTTGAGACCTGGGCAGAGGTAGGATCCATGGAGGTCTCAGCCCACGGGTACAGTCCTTCTGTACCCTGATCCCCTGACTTCTGGGCTCAGATCCTTAGTCTAGAGAGAGCCAGTTCCATCTTTTGGCCACCTTCCCACTAGCTCAACTGGAGCTCTTGTGCCTCCTCTCTGTGGTTACTGGCTGTGATGCTACTTCTCCTCAAGGTTTCCCTAATCTCCGACGGGCATTGACTCTCAGCCTCCCCAGCAGCCCCTGGGGCCTCAGTCCAAACTCGGTGAGTCCCCGTATACCGGGTGTGGCATCCTTGGGTTCGACAGACAACGCGAGAAAGAAAGGGTGGGAAGAGGCAGGAGCAGAGGCCTTCCCTCGCTCTGCCTAGGTTTGCCCCTAGAGTGCTCATTCCCCAGTGTCCTCCTAAAGCTCTCCCTCCCCAGTGTCCTCCTAAAGCTCTCCCTCCCCAGTGTCCTCCTAAAGCTCTCCCTCCCCAGTGTCCTCCTAAAGCTCTCCCTCCCCAATGTCCTCCTAAAGCTCTCCCTCCCCAGTGTCCTCCTAAAGCTCTCCCTCCCCAGTGTCCTCCTAAAGCTCTCCCTCCCCAGTGTCCTCCTAAAGCTCTCCCTCCCCAATGTCCCCCTAGAGTGCTCATTCCCCAGTGTCCTCCTAAAGCTCTCCCTCCCCAGTGTCCTCCTAAAGCTCTCCCTCCCCAGTGTCCTCCTAAAGCTCTCCCTCCCCAGTGTCCTCCTAAAGCTCTCCCTCCCCAATGTCCTCCTAAAGCTCTCCCTCCCCAGTGTCCTCCTAAAGCTCTCCCTCCCCAGTGTCCTCCTAAAGCTCTCCCTCCCCAGTGTCCTCCTAAAGCTCTCCCTCCCCAATGTCCCCCTAGAGTGCTCATTCCCCAGTGTCCTCCTAAAGCTCTCCCTCCCCAATGTCCCCCTAGAGTGCTCATTCCCCAGTGTCCTCCTAAAGCTCTCCCTCCCCAATGTCCCCCTAGAGTGCTCATTCCCCAGTGTCCTCCTAAAGCTCTCCCTCCCCAGTATCCTCCTAAAGCTCTCCCTCCCCAGTGTCCTCCTAAAGCTCTCCCTCCCCATCCTCCCCTCCCCCACTGAGCCTGGAAAGGGGCTGTTTGCCCTGTGCTCAATCCCCAGGGCAACAGCCCAGGCAGCAGGTGTGTGTGTTGAACAAGGCCATCTCTGGGGCACAGTGGCTGGAGATGAGCTTTGTTTAAATATTAAAGAAGTCAATCATTAATCAAGCTTCGCTTGGTGCCCAGCTACCCACTCTCTCCATTTGGGAGGGCCTGGACTGGGGCAGGGAGGGCCATGGGGCAGTTTGTAAGGCTACTCGCATCTCAGACAGCTAACAAGCAGCTTTTGGGGGCTGGATTATGCAGCCCAACACAGGGCAGGCCAGAGGATCAGAGCAGAAAGAGGGGCCGGCCAGTGTACAGAGCATCGTGCTCATGAACTGGGCGCTGATGGTTCGTACAGGAGTGTCTGGCTCTACTTGAATACACTGTATAAGGGGACTGAAGCAGTGTCCAGTTTCTAAACAGAGCAGATTCTCCTTGGGTACTGCAGCCCCTGTCCAGCCCCACAGTTGGGCTCCTGAAGAAAGCATGACTATGAAGAACAAGGTCTGGGCATGAATTGGGGCTGAGGGCTGGCTTGGAGGGACATAGCCCCTGAGTCACTAAAACCATGGTTCCTGAGCCCCCAGGGAAGGAGGCTGGCCTGGAACCCAGGGCGTACATGGAATCACACAGTCACCTGTGCACATGGCCTCACATACATGAGTTCACAAACACACAGTTACAACTCCGCATGTACCCAGATCTGCCACAGCTGCACCCAATTACAGTTGGGCACTATGCGTGCGAGCGGTCCCCTCCTCAACCTCCCCAACATCCTCTCTGGCTTGGCCACCCTCCTCCTGCCCCCCCAGCCTCACCAGTCACAGTGGTGTCTAGTCCCAGCTCCACCATTCAGCTCTCATCCACGGAGGCTTCCTGTTGTGCTGTGTGAAAATCCGAATGGTCAGGCCGATTGAGCACAGCATCAGGATGAGGCAGAAGCCCAGCAGCAGCCACTGTTTTTTGACAACTTGGTGGGGCTCCATGGCTATGCCTAGAAAGTAGGCCTTGGGTGGTGACTTGAGTGCACTGGTGTCCTGTGCACTGGTGTCCTGTGTACTGGTGTCCCGTGCACTGGTGTCTTGGGCCAGTGAGCTTTTTTCCAGGACGCACAGCCTGTAGGCCAGCAGCAGGACCACCAGTAACATGACAAAGCTCAGGGCCAGCAACACCCACTGCCCAGATTTGGCCTGGGCAGGGTCCAGCTCCAGACCCAGGAATGCCACCCTGTCTGTTTCTTTCTCTGTGGAAGACATAGGAATCTTGCCGAGCAGGTGGAACTGGGGAGGGTACCTCATGGTGATCAGAGAGGATCTGACTGCCACAGGCCTTCTCCCTCAGCCTCTGGCACCTACCTTCCATGCCAAAGTTGAGGGCCTTGCCTGGGAAGCAGGGTGAGAAAGAGGAGCAAAAGGAAGAGAAGGAAGGGACGGTACAGACAGGGCTGTGTACCACATGGTGCCCGCAGTGGCTCCGTGCAAGGGTCAGGAGGCAAGATGCCCACCCCGTGCTCAGAAGCCAGCCCGGCAGTCTAGCTGGAGAGTGGGCAAGGAAGCATCCGAGCGAGCTAGTGGCTGGGGCGTGGGCTGTGGTCTTGGCCAACGCTGCATCAGGTGCAGACAGGGTTCCACAGCAGAAAGCCAGGTCATAGATGGGCTAGGGGTGAAGGCTGGGTTGGGGTAGGGGCTGGCCCAGGGCAGGCTAGGGTAGGGCTTGGGGCTAGAACAGTGGCGGGATTAGGGTCAGATCACCAAACCTTCAAAGGAACAGCTGAAGTGTGGCCAGCCCAGGATCTCCCCACGCCGCACATTCTCGGTGACCAGACAGTTCAGCAGGGGCTTGAAGTAGGTCATGAGGGCCTTTGTAGACACCTTGGTCTCCCCGGTTATCTTCTGCAGGACCTCTGGCCAGGGCTTGCTCGAGCCCAGCTTTAGGACATCCCTGGGAGAGTGGGTACAGCTGTGAGGCTGTGTGGGGGAATCGGCTAATGCTGCTGGGACCCTTCAGTATGCCCAACCCCGCCTTTAGGGCTTTGATACCCAGACTCTTCCAACAGAGCTCAGCACAGTAGATTAAATCACAAGCTTTGAAATAACACCAACCTGTGCTTGAGTCCTCTGTGGCTCAGCTGTGGGACCTTGGGCAAGTACTTAACCTTTCTGAACTACAATTTCCATATCCATAAAATGGAGAAAATAACAGTACCTATCTCCTAGGGTTGTTGTGTTGGCCAAATAAACACAATTCTGGGAGCATACTAGGTAGGCAATAAATGCTTGCCTAATATTATTATTATTATTATTACTACTACTGTGATGATTACTGTTCTCCTGGACTCAAATAAGCCTAAAGTCAAGAGGGAAACCTCATGTTTCCCATGAGGTGCTCAGTGTTAGTAGAGAGAGGTCACTCTTGTCCCTTCCGGTCTCACAGTGAGCGTGTGGGATGATTAGAGAGATAATAAGCATGGGATGCGTCGTGTGCACTGCCTGCAGAGCTGCAGAAATGTCAGCTCTGTCTCAAGGCACACCCTGTGCTTGGTGGCAGGGGGTCTAGCCTTAGGCTTGGCCCGTGCACTCATGGTGGGGTTACAGAGTGTGCTGCAGCCAGGGCTCTGGGCTCCTCCACCCCAGGGCCACCCGCAGAGGCAGCAGGAGGCGTATGTTGATGCTTCTCAACCTGTTTCCCCTGATCCGACCAGGAGAGAGGTGGGGCTGAGAGGCCCAGAAGTCAGAGTGTGGAATCTAGACTAACAGGACCCAGGTTCAGACCCAGCAGTGCTAGTTATAGGCCGCACAACCACAGACAACCAACTTAACCTCTCTTAGCCTCAGTTTCTTCACCAGTAAAACCGGGTTCCATTAACACTTGCATTTCACTGTGGTGAGGATTAAGTCACATAATGGCAGCAAAGAGGGCTTTGTTGCTTGCAAAGACTTATACACATCGCTTAATAAACAGCTGGGAAAGAATGAGGTGGGGAAACTAAAGGTCAGTGGATCCTTGGAAGAAACCACTAGGGGAAAATGTAGTTATGAGCCTAGAGAAATGGAGGAGAAAAGTCATCAAGATAGAAAGAAAAAAACAAACAAAACTGACTTCAGGTTAGAGGATTTTTATCAGATGCCAGGTCCTGGGAAAAAGGAAGGACCTGGTGGGGGAAAAGTGTCAACCACTGAGAGTCCGCCTACTCAGAAATAGTCTTTCAGGCTGGGCGGGACAAGAGGTTTGATGTGGGCAGCACATGAGACTTGCAAGGGTGACAACTGGGCACTGCCTGGAGCCCTCAGCTCCAACGTGGCAGCAACGGGCCCCACGGACAGGGTCAGGTCCTCGTGGCTGGCTGGGTGAGGCAGGGGACTTTGGGAATTTGGACCAAGTCCACTTCGACCCTCTCTTCCCGCAGAACCAGCTCAGAGCCTGTCCCACGGCAATCACATTTAGGACGATGAGTCAAAAATAGCAAAATCAAGTTTTAAGCTGTGTTAGGCAAAAGAGCAGCCAAGAATCTTGCCCTTCCCCTTCTCCCCTGCAAGCATGTGCCTGCCCCACGCCTCCACAATATGCCTAGTGATGACCGGCAAGGCTTCTACATGCTTGGTGTCAAGTCAGACCCTGGGAGCCTTGTGTGCCCTGCGTGGAGTGGGGGAGGGAAGCGATGAGAATGACTGAGCTCAAAAGTGCCAGCGATCAAGCGGGATGAAGGCTCAGAGTCAAAAGTGAGTTGATGTTGGGAATTCCCTGACGGTCCAATGGTTAAGACTCCAGGCTTCCACTGCAGGGGGTGCGGGTTCGATTCCTGGTCGGGGAACTAAGATCCCACGTGCCACGTGGTGCAGCCAAAACAAGAAAACAAAACAAAACAAAACAAAAGTGAGTTGATGTATAAAAAATGGATGTCTGCTATTTTTTGTACTCCTGCGTTGGGGGTCAGAGATCCCTCCTTGATCCCCTGGCGTGACCTCCTCACTCTCTTTGCATGTTCACCAAAGCCCTTTCCTACTGCACCAGCTCCTTTCTTGGATTACGGTTATTGATTTATCCTGTGGCCCATTGCCCCCTGCTGGACGCAGGGCAGGCTGGTCGGCACGTGCACAAGTAAATGTTTGCTGAATGAATAAATGATAGGCAGCCAGAGACATGAATGCAGGGAGCAGAGAGGCCTCTTATGTTTCACACATTCAGAGAAGCTCAAACCTGGGCAGTCGACTAGAATAAACTGCTGTAGTATGAAAAGATGGAAAAGCAAATAGACTAGGGAGACAAGAAGGCATGCAAGGTGTAGCCCTCCTGCAAGCAAAGGCAGGGATCAGTCCTGCAACTCCATCTGGCCTTGTGGTTACTGATGAATGGCATGGTGGAATCACAAATGTGCTCATTAAATTTGCAAAGGTTACTAAATTATTGTGGATAATTATTAGGATACTAAAAAGAGGCTTTGTTCATCCTCTGGGAAACCAGGAATAAAACTCAACATGACCTTGACAGGTTAGGGTAATGGACCTACTGAAATCGGTTGAAACTCAATGGGGAAAAGACCATGTCACTGGGTGGGCTTCATGTCTCAGTGGTTGGAGCGCTGATCTTGGGACCAGTGGACTAGGTCAACTTCACCAGACCAGTGTCGTTTGACTGATGGAAGCAACAGGGTGAAAGATAATGTGTTCTGGAGTCAGTTTGGGCCTCAAAGCATGACTCTGCCACTTCCTAGTTGAGCCATGTGCAATCACGTTACCCCTCTTGGCTTTGGTTTCATCATTTATGAAATGTGGATAATAATATCCATTTTGCAAAGTTATGAGCTGCTAACGTGAAACACTGCAAGAGCGCTTGTTAGAGAGCCCAGCCTGTAGCAGTAAATGCTTCCCGCCATCAGGTCAGCCTCTCGCCCCACTCCAGGTTTGCTTCAGGACCAGAAAGCAGTGCCACAAAGGCAGGGATGGAAAGGATGGGCTAGATACCAAGTGCAGGAAAAAAGACTGCGGGTAGGGGGTCAAAGTAGACCACAGCTGATCTGAGTGTGCCAAGAGGCTGGTGTGAAAGCCACCTGGATCGGCCTGGGAACTAGGCTCAAACACTTGCAAGAAAAGATGGAAAAAGCAGAGTGCGCCTTATGAAATGCTGCTGAGAGGCTAGGCAAGCGCCTTGCCAGGAAAGAATAAGGGGATTCAGATGGAAGACGGAGGCAGAGGCAGGACTCCAACACTGGGTTCTGATCTGGGACAGTTTGGCTTATTGGCTATGTGAGTGAGTGAGTGAGTGTGTGTGTGTGTGTGTGTGTGTGTTAGCAGGAGGGGCTAAACAGTCTCTCTGACCACAAGGGGCTACACAAGACGAAAGGAGCTTTGATTAACATAGGAGAGACTGCAGTCTGACAGAAGGAAGAACTTCCACTAGAACACAAGCTCTGCTCAGGGGGCCTAGGGTGGCCAGGTGAGAAGAGGGGCCCTGGGGCAGGCGTCCAGCAAGGTGGGGAAGGGGAGCCAAGGACAGGGGAGGGAGGAGGGCACTCACTCCAGGAGCTTCCCAGCCGGCTTGGAGTTATAGATGTTACGTAGGTGCAGCAGCCCCACGTGGCCTGAGGCCTTGCAGAGTGCTTCGTGGAACTGGAACTGCAGCATGAGGCTGAGGGAGTACCTGGGGAGAGAAGGCGAGGCTGGCTGGGGAGGGGTGGCAGAGGTGGGCCTGGGTCAGCAGTCACAATGGGGTAGGCTGGCCCTGGAACACTGCAAGGGCTCTCCTTCCTAGGCTTCTGAATCAAACCTATCCTGGCCTCCCTCTTTCCTTCCCTCCTCTCAGGGACATCAGACATGCTTTCCCATTAGCTCTGCCCTCCACACGGGAGCTGATGTAAAAGCCCAGTGGATTCAGGGCATGGCCCTCAGAAGGTTGTGCCGTCTGATGGGAGGAGGCGGGGAGGGGTGCAGGGGGACATTTGGATCTGCGGCCTTCCTGGAAATCCTCAGCTGGGGTCCTATGCCCCCGACTCCCAACTCGAAGAGCCGGTTCTGCTGGCAGGGCCCAGACCTTTACCGAATGTAGGGCAAGCTGGCAGAGATGTGGAACTGGGTGCCCGGATCATAGTCATCCTCTGTCCGAGGGACAGGGGGGCACAGGCCCTGGTACTTCAACCTGGGGGCGGGGGGTAAGTTGGGGGCTTGATAGTGCCATCCGGTAGGGTTCCCAGAGCCTTTTCCTTTTGAAACATTTGCACAGCTATCAAAGCAACTTGGCGTGCAGAGGACACTTAATGCATTTTTGCTGATTAAATAAATGAGTTGAAAACACATGGGATTGGGAATCAGGATCAAATAATAACAATAGTTAACACTGAGCACTTCCTCTCTGCAGGAACCGTGCCAAGCTCTTCACACAGACTCACTCAACATTGTCCTGGTTCTGGGGGCACAGGAGGGAATGAGCTAGGCAAGGTCACTGCTTTCATCCTAATGACGGGGGACGGTTGTAGACCAACCAACAAGGTTGTTTCATCTGATAAGAAGTGCCAAGAGGATACCAGGGGATAAGAGGGGGTGGGATAAATTGGGAGATTGGGACTGACATATACACACTACTATATATAAAATAGATAACTTCTGAGAACCTGCTGTATAGCACAGGGAACTCTACTCAGTACTCTGTAATGGCCTATATGGAAAAGGAATCTTAAAAAAAAAGAGTGGATATATGTATATGTATAACTGATTCACTTTGCTGTCCATCTGAAACGAACACAACATGTAAGTCAACTATACTCCAATAAAAATTAAAAAAAAAAAAAAAGAAGTGCCAAGAAGAAAACAGAGTAACATCCCTGTGGTATAGTACTACTACTATTCCCATTCTACAGATGAAGAAAACTGAGGTTTAGGGATCAGGGAATTGGTAGCAGGACACAGAACAGTCATGGGCAGACCCTAATAACTTTCATGTTCAGGTCTGGTTTTGCCCCTCTGAGTTGTGTGACTATGGGAAAGTTACTGATTGTCACTGAGCCTTGTTGTAAAATGTTGTCTGTGAAATGGGGATAAAATGACCCATCTTTGGGATGAGACAAAGTCTATGAACAAGCTCATAGTTTCATTGTTGGCCCACTGGAGCCCTGAACCATCCTCTCAGGGGAGTTCCTCTCTCATTGACAGGGTTTTGTTCAAGGACCAGGGAGTTGCCTTCCCTTTCCCTCAACCCCAGGTTTCCATCACTCAGGTGGTGGTGGGCATGGCCGAGAGAGGAAGGAAAAGGTCCTGGGCAGGCACCTCACATGGCTGGTGGGGGTGCCCTTGGAGGGGGCATGAAGTCAAGACCCTGCCTGTCCCACCAGTGAGGCCTGGCCCTGTATTCAGGGCGGGGGTGTGAGGGTGAGAGGACGAAGGGAGGGGTGCCCAGCTCTGCCATCCCTGGATGGTGGTGTGACCGCAGGGTGGTCACACCTTCTTCTTCTGTGAATGGCCAACATAAGGGCCTGGTGCAGAGCTAGCAGGCCCATCAGGGTCATCTGCAGCAAGCAGACCTGAGCTGGTCAGTCTGACCAGCTCCTAGTGGAGATGGAGAAGCCGTAGTCATGGGCAGTTATCATCCAAGCAAACAGCCAGGGGTCGGTGGTGGGATGGACACAGGTGCCCCTCACTCAGGACTGATGCTGCCCGGCTGCCGGTGGTGCTCCTTCCGTCGCCAGCTCTGCCCGCAGACAGGTCTGCGGATGCTAAGTCAGAGGCAGGTGTGTGTGTGTGTCGGGGTAGCAGGAAAGGGGGCACTGGGCCTGCCCCTGTCCCATGAGGACTCTTTCCACAGGAGGGAAAGAGCTCAGCCCCCCAAACACCCCTTCTGCTGGCCCCACTGGTGGGCACAGAAAGGGAGGGGAGGAGCAGGAAGGCCTGCCCGGCAGTCAGTGTCCTGTTCTTGGAGGAGCCCAGGCGCAACGACTGCGTGAGCTTCCCGGCCTCCCAGGATCCCCAGAGAGGCTAAGGGGCCTGCTCAGTGCTGGTGCTGGATTCGACATGACCCCCCCATGACTGCACGCTCGGGCCCTACCCACTTCAGCAGGAGCGCTTTTGTCCGGTGACAACAAACAGCCAACGCCACCCCAGGGCTTCCCCACGGCCCCGGGTCAGCAGCGTCTCACGCCCAGCTCTGCCCTCACAGGAGAGGCAGCAGCGCTCTTTGGTAGCAGGCGGTACCCTTGAGGCTGCCCCGAAAGCCCTGGGAAAGCCCACACCAGGGCTGGGCCTGGGCAGCGGGCCCCGATCAGCGGTCCCCCCACCTGAGGTTCCACCACTCCTGGTTGTACACGGCCTTCTCGATGGTGCCATCAAAGACCTTCCAGCGAAACAGGTCCACCAGGTAGGCGAAGGGGATGAAGGCCATCTTCTCCAGGCCAACGTTCATCAGGAAACCGACCTCCTCTGGGGAAAGCCGGGCCGTTAGGAGGCTGCTCCCAGTTCCCCCTCCCCTCAGCTTTGCCTGGAGAGCCCCAGCTGCAGCCCCAGGCCCAGGCTGGCCTCCTATGATCCCCTTGGTCCCCATCACCTTCGTCCTGGTGCTGGTGGCTGAGCAGGCCTCTGCTGAGCAGGTGCTTATGGGAGGAGGCGAGAGGGTGATCACCGGCCCCACGGCCTCTGCAAAGGCTGGGTTGGCGCCTGCGCGGAAGATCACAGAGGGGTTCTTGTACTGCAGGAAGTACTGGATACGGCCCATCTGGTGGAAGATGGAGAGCAGGTCTTCTATGGTCACTTCGGTGCACTTCTTTATCCTGGGGTTAAAGGGCAAGGGTCAAGGAGCATGGGGATGCCCTGGGAGAAGGAGAGATTTCTCCATTCAGGCTCTGTTAAGGGACGGGGGTGGTCGAGCCAGAGACCAGCAGGGCCTTATGCTGTTACTCCAGGCCTCACATCCAAGCAGCGGCCAAGCCCTTTGCTCTCACCCACCTGGCCCGTGTGGCTGGCTCACCCCCCCAACCCCCGCCGCCCTCCTGAGCCAGGCAGACAGGTGGAGAGCGGAAGGAGCAGAGGCAGGGGGGTGATGCTGGCCGCAGGCTGAGCTCCTGAAGTCCTTCCCGTTGTAGAAGTCCCAGGCGGGTGCGTGGCACTCCACCTCCCGCCCGTCCGTTGGCCTTTCCATCTTGGAATTTTTCCAGAACCCAGGAGGGGTGGAAAGCAGCCCTGGGGAGGTGACGAATTTTTCAGCCTCTTGGAACATTTTCTCAGACTTCCACTGCTGTGAGGAAGAGGAAGTGCGTGGGGCCCCCCTCAGGGCTGCGGAGGGGGCAGGGGCAGACCGAGGCCGAGCGCTGACCTGGCCTCGCATGATCTTCGTGATGTCCTCAGAGGGCTTCTCCGGGAAGGGCAGGACCGGGTCTAAGATGTTGACCCAGGACTGAGCCCACACGTTGCCTGGAAGGGGCGGGGGAGGGCTAAGAGGAGGCAGGAGACCGGCTCTCCCCCGACTGAGCGTCTGCTCGCCTGCCTGCTTGGAGGCCCACTCCGTCCGCCCTGCCTCTGCCGCCAGCTGGGGTTTTACCCAGAACGTGGGCAGGGATGGCCCCCTCGGATCGATGAGCTCGGGCCCGTAGAAGTGATACAGGGCCCAGCACACGTAGGCGTGCAGGTTCAGGTAGAGCGGCTGCAGCTCCTGGAAGAGCTGCTCCAGGTCTTCTTCCAGTGTGTCGGACTCGTACGTGGACCGCCATAAGGCCCCCATGTCTTTGTAACCTAGGACAGGGGAGGGGGCTCAGAGGCGCTCACCACCCTTCAGCCTGGCCTGGCTGGCAGGAGACCCAAGCACCTTCTAGGGAAGCCACTTGACCTCCCAGATCCTTGGGGGTCTTCATCTGCCAAACAGGAAAAACACCTCCCAAGGCCACTGTCCGTATTGGATGAGATCAGGGTGGAAAGGCACTTAGCAAAGTACATACTGTGTGCTCCTCCCCTTGCCTGGCTGGATAGGACCTGGGTAAAGCCCTGTTCCTCTCTCACCCACCTCAAGCCCTACCCACCCAGCCTGCCTTCCTTCGGATCCTCCCAAGGACTTCAGGATGCTCTTTTCTTCTTGCTGCCTGGCTCGTTCCAGCTTTCAGGCCTTGGATAAACGTCAGCGAGGCCTTCCCTGACCACCTAGCTGAAGCAGGGCTCCCCTGTTCTCTCTCTGCAGCCCCTTCCTGCTCAGCATTCATCCCGGGTGGCAACAACTGGAGATGTGCGTCTGTCCCCCAGCGAACTGTAAGCCCTAGGAGGGTGGGCACCTTCTCTGTCTTTTCACCTGTGCATCCTCAGAACCTCCCCAGCACCAGCACACAGTAGGTGCCCAATCACCGTTTGTGGAACCACACAATGAGTGAGCCACCTTGCCCTCCCCAGCGGCAGGGCTCAGGGTTCCCATCTCCAGGTCCTACCACCACCCTTCCCCTCTGCAGACTCTGCTTCGCCCTTCCCAGCATTGCCCTGAGCCCCACGCAGTACCCGGTCTGCCCCTGGCTGGGCTGGCTGGCAGGTGCGGGGGGAGGGGCCTCACCGTTGAGCTACGCAGCCTTGTTGCTGAGCTGCACGTAGCGCTCGAAGGTGCTGCGGAGCTGGCGACCCATAGCATCCCGCCAGCCCTGCCAGGCCCACAGCAGCTCCTTCTGGTCCCGGGAGGTGGCCGTGACTTCTTGGAGGCCTGTGCCCGGAAAAGGAGCCAAGGCCACCCACTCCGGCGGGTGGACTTCTGCCCTCACCTGCCCCAGGCACCCACTCTCCCCGCCCCCACCAACAAGGGCAGTTGGGGCCAGGAGGAGGGTGGGAGTCTGGAGGCTCCCGGAAGGGGCTGGTGCTGAGACTCGGGGGTTGGCAGGGGTGGGCTTGGGCGCTCCCCAGGCTCCAGGGGCAGGCAGGGCCCCGCATTCAGGCACACCTGGGCCATGCTGTACGTGGTCTCCATGTGGGCCACAATCTGGCTGTACTGGGGGGAACAGGTGTCACCCAGGGCAGGCCGGTACCTGTGGGCCCACCCCCGGTGCTAGCCCCACCAGCCTGGAGAGGTGGGCCTGGCCAAGGCATCTTCCCACCAGTCTCTGCTTCCCTCCTCTTCCAGAGGAAGCTCTGGCCCTGCCTGCCAACCTCCCTCCTGCCCCCTGCGGCTCCCCGCCAGGCAGCCCACCCACCCTGGGGTGGGGATCATGTGCCTGGAGGCCTGGGGGCTCGTCCTCACCTCCCGGAGCTCCTCCTTGGGCAGGGCCGCCCTGTCGAAGTTCTGCAGCTCACTCAGCACGCGCTTCACGGCTGGGTCCTGGAAGCTGGCGATCTTAAACAGGAGGGCCCGCATGCCAAAGTACAGCGTGTGCTGGGGCCTCTCCACGTCCTTGTCCAGCTGGAAGGAGGGTCTCTGTGTTTGTCATGTGAGGCTGAGGGAGAGGGTCAGGGTCCCACAACCCCCCAAGCTCCTCCCAAAGCCCACTTTTTTTTTTTAAAGATTTTTTTTTGATGTGGACCATTTTTAAAGTCTTCATTGAATTTGTTACAATATTGCTCTGTTTTGTTTTTCTGGCCGCTAGGCATGTGGGATCATAGCTCCCCGACCAGGGATTGAACCCGCACCCCCTGCATTGGAAGGTGAAGTACTAACCACTGGACTGCCAGGGAAGTCCCCCAAAGCCCACTTTAAGGGTTTGGAATCATTGAAAATTTGCTAAGAGGGAGAAGGGAGGGAGCCTGGTCCTTAAAAGCAAGCAGGTGATATCTACAAGGGGAAAGAAACAAGAGACTCTTGCCTAGAGATCTTTTAGGGCTACCAAAAGGCCCAGAGCTTACAGTCTGTTTTGACATGTACTTTGGGGCTTCCCTTTTTCCTCTAGTTCTGGAAAGGGGGCAAAAAGTGTGGTTCCCCCCCAACCCCCCACCGAGACCCCTGAGAAGAGCAAGGGGAGAAGGGGCTGGGGTGGAAGTGGTACCACACCATCTCCTCGCGATTTTTCTTGGTGATGTTGGTGACATAGTTCCAGGTGGCCTCCATGAACTGGTTCCACACAACTTGGGCTGTATGCTCATAAAACTGCAGGAAGGCCTTTGCCACGGTCTCATTGTAGAGCTTGTCTGCGGAGAAGGAGACAGATATAATGATGTCCTGGGAGGGGTCTGCCCCTGCCTGGTGCCCTTGTCTGATCCTATGCTCCTTCAGGTCCCAGCCCTACCTGAGTTCTGATCACCCTCGGTCCTGAGCCATGGCAAGAGCTGCCCATAACAGAAGAGCACAAGTAAGGAAGGTCCAGGGCAAGTCCATCTTGTTCCCATGACCAGGAGAACAGCAGAGCTGGGTGAGGCTATGGGCCAATCACAATCAAGCTCCATATTGTGACATCAGGGGCCAAAGGGTCAGCCATGCAATGTCAGAACTGGAAAGCCCCCACCTACCTTCTGGTCCAACTGTCCCCATTTTACAGGTGAGGAGACTGAGGTCTAGAATGATCTAGCCATACGACCCGATTCACACAGCTAGTCAGTGGCAGAGCCAAGAGGAGAACCAGGGCTCTTGACTTCTACACCAGAGCTTGTCTCATTCTACTCAGTCACTTCTTCCTGGCATTGGAGCCACCCTTGGCCATGACCAGGGATTGATGAGTCTCCTCCCTCCACAGGCTGGGATCACCTCTGAGCAGGTGGGTGGGAGGATGGATGGATGGAAGGAAATGACATCTCTGGGTCTCTGGACTCTGGAAGCACAGTTGTCTCTCCGTGTTCTTCTGACTTGACCTCCTATGTTCATATTTTTGGCCTTTTTCTCTCTTGTGGGATGTATGATCATCCCAGGGCTGTGCAGGACCCTTCCTCCCTTTCCCTGTTCTTACACCTGCTTCCCCAGGGAGAGCCTGATACTATGAGTTTGCTTTCGGAAGGTAGAGGACTGTCTACTATGATAAAAACAGTACTTTTTGGTTGTTGTTAACTATTGTCATCATGCTATACATTACATCCTCAGGACTTATTTATCTTGTAACTAGAAGTTTACACGTTTTGACTGCCTTCACCCATTTCACCCATCCTCCCACCCTTGCCTCTGGCAATCACCAATCTATAAGTTCAGTTCAGTTTTGTTTTGTTTTGGGGTGTCTTTGTGTTTTTGTTTTTTAGATTCCACATATAAGTGAGATCATACAGTATTTGTCTTTCTCTGTCTGACCTCTTTCACTTAGCATAATGCTCTGAAGTTCCATTCATGTTGTTGTAAATGGCAAGATTGCCTTCTTTTACATGGCTGAATAGTATTCCTGTGTGTGTGTGTGCATTACCTTTTCAGTGTCCATCAATGGACACTCAGGTTGTTTCCATATCTTGGCTATTGTGAATAATGCTGCAATGAACATGGGGGTACAGATGTCAAGATACTGGTTTCATTTCCTTTACCCAGAAGTGGAATTGCTGTATCATATGGTAATTCTGTTTTTAATTTTTTGAGGAACCTCCATACTGTTTTCCAAGTGGCTGCACCAATTTACATTCCCACCAACAGTGCACAAGGGTTTCTTTTTCTTCATATCCTTGCCCACAGTTATTTCTTGTCTTTTTGATAATAGCCATTCTCAGAGGTGTGAGGTGATATCTCATTGTGGTTTTGATTTGCATTTTCATGAGTAGTGATGGTTAGTGATGTTGTGCACATTTTCATGTACTTTTGGCCATCCATATGTCCTCTTTGGAAAAAAAAGTCTATTCAGATCCTTGCCCACTTTTTAATCAAATTGTTTTTGTTGTTGTTATTGAGCTGTATTAGTTCTTTATATATGTTTAATATTTAACCCCTTATCAGATATATGATTTGCAAATATTTTCTGAAAATCTGGGGGTTGCCTTTTCATTTTGTTGATGGCTTCTTTTGCTGTGCAAGAGCTTTTTAGTTTGATGTAGACCCACTTGTTGATTTCTGCTTTTGTTGCCTTTGCTTTTGGTGTCAAATCCAAAAAAATTCATTATCAAGACTGATATCTAGGAGCTTACCTCCTATATTTTCTTCTAGGAGTTTTATGGTTTCAGGCTTCACATTCAAGTCTTTAATCCATTTTGAGTTAATTTTTGTCTATGGTGTAAGATAGGGGTCCAGTTTCATTCTTTTGCATGTGGCTGTCCAGCTTTCCCAACACCATTTATTGAAGACACTATCCTTTCCCCATTGTATATTCTTGACTTTTGTCATAAATATATTGACCATATATGCATGGGTTTATTTCTGGGCTCTCTATTCTGTTCTATTGATCTATGTGTCTGTTTTTATGCCAATACCATAACGTTCTGATTACTATAGCTTTGTAATAAAGTTTGAAATCTGGAAGTGTGATGCCTCCAGCTTTGTTCTTCTTTCTCAAGATTGCTTTGTCTATTTGGGGTCAAAACATAGTATTTTTAAAAATGCAAAATACAGAGCTGAGATGGAAAGCAAGAAAAGGGACTCTTCAGATGCCTGGGAGACAAGGAGGGCTCATGCAGCAGTGAGTGGGGGCCCATGTGGTAAATCAAATTTCATCCATGCCCAAAGGGCTGCAACATTGGTGCCTGCCTGGGGATAGCCAGTCGTAGTGGAAGTACTGCCTACATCAAGGGAGCCAGCAGACGGCTTCTTTTCTAAGGGAGCCCTGCAAGAAGCAACCATGAAACCGGCCCTGAGGACATCTTCACAACCTGGTGTTGCATGGGAAGGGTCCCCCTGCAGAAGGTTGTCCCACTGAAGATGGCTCATAGGTCAAGATTTCCATGTAAAAGAGGAAGTCCAATGCAGTCGGTGTTAATAATGATCGCCAGCCCCCACTGAGCATTTTCCAGGGGCGAG
Organism: Balaenoptera musculus; assembly: GCF_009873245.2. Classification (NCBI taxonomy): domain Eukaryota; kingdom Metazoa; phylum Chordata; class Mammalia; order Artiodactyla; family Balaenopteridae; genus Balaenoptera; species Balaenoptera musculus. The sequence goes on from NC_045804.1 coordinate 15,175,385, forward strand.
GGACCCTTTGAGGGCTTTCAGGACATGAATCCTCACAACAAACCCATGAGGTAGGTACTGAGATCAACTCCCCCAGTTTACAGATGAGGAAAATGGGCACGAAGAGGCTGAGAAACTTGCTCATAGTTACATAGCTAGCAAATAGTGGAGGTGGGACTCAAATCCACATAGTTTGACTCCAGAGTCTGTGCTAAACTACAGACACAGGCATGGATTAGACCACACCTGAGGAAGGGCAGGTGTTAGAACAATCTGAAAGGGACTTAAAATCTGGGTTTTACACCATCTACAAAAATTAACTCAAAACGGATTACAGACCTAAACATAAGAACTCAGACTATAAAACTCTTTGAAGAAATCACAGGGGAAAACTTCATGACATTGGATTTGGCAATGATTTCTTGGATATGATACCAAAAGCTCAGGCAACAAAAGAAAAAAACAGACAAGTTGGACCTCATTAAAGTTAAGAGTTTTTGCACATCAAAGGACACTAACAACAGAGTAAAAAGGAAAGCTACAGAACTGGAGAAAATATTTGCGAATCATGGATCTGATAAGTGATTAATATCCAGAATATGTGAAGAGCTCCCCAAACTCAGCAGTGAACAAAGAAACAACCCAGTTCAAACATGGGCAAAGGACTTGAATGGACATCTCTCTAAAGATGATATATAAATGGATAATAAGCACTTGAAAAGATGCTCAATATCACTCATCATTAGGCAAATACAAATCAAAACCACGAGATACCACTAGGATGGATATTACAAAAAAAACAAACAAAAAAACCCAGAAAACAGCAAGTGATGGCCAGCACGTACAGAAATTGGAACCCTGTGCACTGCTGGTGGGACTATAAAATGGCTCAGGCACTGTGGAAAACAGCATAGAATTACCATATGATCCAGGAATTGCAATTTGGGATGTATACCCAAAAGAAGTCAAAGCAGAGACTTGAACAGATATGGTGATGGTTGCACAACAATTGAATATACTCAATGCCATTTTTAACTGTACACTTAAATATGGTTAATGAGACTTCCCTGGTGGCGCAGTGGTTAAGAGTCCGCCTGCCAATGCCGGCGACATGGGTTCGAGCCCTGGTCCGGGAAGATCCCACATGCCGCGGAGCAACTAAGCCTGTGCGCCACAACTACTGAAGCCCGCGTGCCTAGAGCCCGTGCTCCGCGACAAAGAGCAGCCCCCGCTCGCCACAACTAGAGAAAGCCTGCGCAGCACAACAACGAAGACCCAATGCAGCCAAAAATAAATTTTAAAAAAAAAGGTTAAAATGGTAAATGTTATGTGTATGTTACAACAGTTTAAAAAAAGGTCTTTAAAGGGATGAGAGAAGGAACAGGATCTGTGAAGCAAGGATAGACTTTTGTGGAAACACAGTAGGTTTGAAAGTAATAGAGATGCAAAAATAAAAAATATAGTTATTAAATTGGAAAAACAGTAATCTCGATGCACAGGCTAAAACACAGCTGGGGAAAATCGCTTGGAGCACAGGACAGAAAAAGAGATGAGAAATACGAGTGGGAACGAGGAGACACAGAGGACAAAGTAGGAAGCTCCAAGCTGGGTCTGGCAGGAGTCCCGAAGAGGAGACTGAAAAGGACGAGGAGATGATGGCTGAGCGTCTCCAGAACCGATGGAAGCCGAGTCCCTGAGGTGAACAAGCTCACTGCACTCCCAGGGAGAGAACGTCCAATGGTGCACGGAGCATCATGAGAAATGTCTATCCAGCTGGCAGTGAGCTGCTCTGGATGACTTTGTCTCTCTAGTGAGGGGCTTGCCTTTCCAGCTCTCCAGTTTGCGACTCGAGGGGACATTTGAAGTGGGAGGCAGATATGAAGCAATCTTTATCAGGAGATGATGCAGTCATTACAAAGAGAGGAAACTAGGCACCGGGAATTTGTATTATCTCATTCGATCAACTGCAGCAATCGTGAGGCAGCGTCATAAGAACCATTATAATTATAAGCATTACAATTATAAGCAGCGTCATAAGAACCATCTCACACATGTGAAAATGGAGGCTCAGAAAATGGAAGTAAATCACTCAAGGTCACATAGCTGGTAAGTGCAGAGGTGGGATTTGACTCGGGCCTAATCCAAAGCCACTGGACTCACTCATGAGAGCCAGAGTGAGCAGCTGGGGGCAGGGGCGGGGGAGATCAGAGAAACCACCATCACCCCTGGCCTGTGTGCGTCAGAGCTGTCACAGAGAAATGACTGCTTGACGGGCAGCGCAGGGCAGGGCTCAGCCTTCAGGCCACTGGGAGAAAATGTTGGAACGGCCCCTCTTCCTGCTGTCACCACCTCCTCTTCCCTAGGCCACCTCCCAGGTAGACATGGCCTCTCCTCACTCATCCGAGGAGGCAGAAACAGGAGTCTGAACAGTTTTAATATCTCAAAAGGCCTAGTGAATAAGGCTGTTAAGTCTTCTTTGCACCTCAGACCTTTGGGTGTTGAATGCTGTTGCTCTCACACTGCCCGCAAGCTCTGACAGGCAGCAGGAACCTATGTCGTTCATAAAGATAGGAAAGGGGGTGATTTGACAGTGACCTTCGTCTAGCAAAGAGCTTTTGAAACATCAGGCTGGGGAGGGGGTAATTAAAGAAGTCTTTGGTGGTAGAAGGCTTGGAACTATTTAGAGGCTATGTTTATAAATTCCATTGTTCTAAGTAATCATAAACTTCCACCCTCTTGCAAATCCAAAATACCTCAACCCCACGTCCTGCCCCATGGAACAGGCCTGTACAATTAAGTCTATGTACAACATACACACACAGACACACAAACACAGACACACACACAATCACAGATACATACACACACACACTGACACAATGGCAGCTGGAGACTGGGGGGCTGGGCAAAAGCTGAGGACTAAAGGATGTTGGGGGACAGATAACTAGGGGCTGGGCCAAGTCATCAGCAAAGCCGAGAAGAGGCTCAAGGCCGAGGGTCCTCACAGAGGCGGCCAGGCTTTGGCCAGTTTCTAGGTTTGGCATTTAAATATCTAAAAAAATAGGTCTAGTCATGTTAACTGGAAAAAAGGTTACACAACTGTAAATACAGTGTGACCCCACTTAAAATATGTGCTGAGAAAAAAAGTCTGGAAAGATATACACCAAATGTCAACAGTGGTTATCTCTGTGTTGATATAAAGGGCTTTTATTTTCTTTATATTATTCTGTGTTTTCTAGATTTTCTACAATAAACATGTAGATAAGAGATTTTAAAATGTCTCTCAAAGTGATACTCCCTCAAACCCATGCTGGCCTTCCAAGGAAGGCTCAGGGCGAGGGCATGTGCTGGGGGGATGGGCAGGGGTGTCCCCTAGCAGTCAGTCCCTGCGTGGGCACCAGCTACTGCCTAGCTGGGGTGAAGGGTCCTGACCCCGGGTCCTGTGGGCAATACTCTGGTGGCTCTGCCCACTCTTTCGAGTGGAAATGGAACTGGGGCAGGCAGGCGCCTGAGGTGACGCCAGGGCCAGTTTTACAGCCTCAGCATGCAAGGCGCCCTCCCCAGGGAACCAGAGGACAGCCAGGAGCCTTCCATCTGGGGGACTTGGCCATTTATGGGACCAGCTGGGGCAGGGCTCCAGAAGCCCAGAATGTCTGCTTCCCCTTTGCTGCCCAGAGCCCTCCTGGGTTGGTGTCCAGGCCTGGCAGGGGCTGCCTGCCATGGCAGGACAGGGGCCAGCTGCCCCAGCTGAAGGGGAGACTGGTATGGGCGCTGGGGGGTGCTGGGGCCAGAGCTCTGGGTGTTTTCCAGCCTCTTCTTGGAGGAGGATGAAGACCCCCGAGAAGTGACCCCTTGACTGTCAGGAGGCGAGAGGGCTTCCCCCGTCCCTGGCTTCCCTGTGAGGGACACGGACACAGATGGGGAGAGCAGGACCTTTAATTGAATTCAGAGAGAGAACGGGAGGGGGTTCCATGTTAGGTGGCTTGGTCCCCAAGGGCCGGGGGGCAGGGGCCAAGGTGGTTCGTGGTCCAGGGGACTGGAGGAGGGGAGAGGAGGGGCGGGAGGGGGAGGAGGGGCGGGAGGCGGAGGGGAGGGGAGGGGGAGGGGAGCTGGGGTGAGCCGTGAGAGCAGTGGTGGGTCCTCAGCCCACCCCCGGGCCCTTCCCGGTCCCTGGGTCTCCCGGTGGCGGTGGCGCATTCCCCGGCAGGCCCGCCCAGCCCTCATCTCAGGAGTGTCTGAGCTCCACCTCGGAGCCAAACTGGGGCTCGGGGTGGGGCTGGTGGAGGCTGCGGCGGCGGATGCTGAAGAGCCGCTGGGTGAGGCCCAGCGTGGCCACCAGCAGGGCGACGCCCAGGAAGAGCAGCACCCACTGGCCCACGCGGGCCTGCTCCTCCTCCAGGCTCAGGCCCAGGAAGTTGACGCGGCCGGAGCCCGGGAAGGAGTCTTCCAAGCGAGCTGGGCAGGGAGGAAGGAGAGCGGGCGCTGGGCCGGTGCCGGGGCGCGGGCTGGCTTCCCACCCGCCCCCGCTCGGAGGTCGGCCTCCCACCTGCCTGAACCTGTGGGGGCCTGGCCCTGAGCGAGCCCCGGGGCGGCCTGGGGCCGAGGGGGGTGGGTGGCGGTACCTGAGTTTGGCGTCCAGTTGTACTGAGGCCAGCCCAGCTTCTCCCCGTGCCGCCTGTTCTCGGTCACGAGCCAGTCCAGCAGCGGCTTGAAGTAGGTCATCATGGCAGCGGCCGACATGTTGGGCTGGCCCGTGATGAGCCGCATGGCTTCGGGCCACGGCCGACTGAAGCCCAGCTTCATGGCGTCCCTGGGGGAGCCCCGGGAAGGGAACCGAGTCAGAGGGACAGGCCGCGAGGCCCCCTGCCCGTCCGCCCCAGCCTCGTGCCCGCGCTCTCTGTACCCCACCTCCCAGCGCCAGCTTCCCTCGGCCTGACTGAGAGGCCCGGGCAGGGCAGGTCGGGGGCGGGCTGGCGGAGGGGCTCCTCAGGCCCAGGGAAGTAGGTCAGAGGGTGGCAGCAGGCAGGGGGAGGCCAGAGGACTCACGCCAGGCGCTTCCCGGCCTCCTGGGACTGGTAGATGTCGCACTCGTGCAGGGGGCCCTTGTGGCCCGCCGCCTGACACAGCGCCTCGTGGAACTGGAACTGGATGACGAAGCTGACGAAATACCTGCGGGAGGGCAGGCGAGGCCTGAGGCCGGGGCGGAGGGGCGGCGTCACCGAGCCCCGCCACCCCTGCCTCCGCCCCGCACCTCCCGCCCACGCCCACGAGGCTGCCCGCCCTTCTCAGGAGGGCCTGCTCTGAGCGGCTCTGGGCATCCCTCATGGGCGAGGAGGGCCAGGGGCAGAGCCCTTCATGGACAGACGTGGCGGCGAGGTCTCCGTCCCTGGGCTACGTGCATGGAGAGGCCGGGTGTTGCCCAAGGGGTCACGTCTCTGACGAGGCAGGGAGGCCAGCCCGCATGACCTCCTTTATCCCAAATTTGGCAGCAGGAATTCCCTGCAGAAGTCTGCCGGTCAAGGTGGGGGTCGCCTCTCCGAGCCTGGGGAGGTTGTGAATATCCTGAACCAGCAGGGCAGTCCTCCCGCTTTGAAAGCTGGGCACAAGCCGTGTGTCACTGACTTTCCTGGCATTTCCTAAAGTGCTTCGCCAAGGCTGCTGGTCAGAATTTGGAGTGCATCCCCTTTGCCCACCCCCGCCTAGAGAATTATCTGTGCTAAGCCCGGAAGCTAACCATCACGTGGGCCTGGCTTCTGTGTGAAAGTGGGTGCCAGCTTGGAAGCTCAGAAATCCTTCGGGAGGGCGGGCGGAGGCCCCCCCTGTGGGTCATCCTGGAGCAGTGGCCAGGTCAGGCCTGCGCTGAGGTGCCCTTGAGCCTCCTTGGCTCCCTGCCCACCTGTGCTCTCTGGAGCATCTGAGCAGGCTTTCTCTTTCTTCCTGGACTCGGGGACAGAATTCACCCACCCCATGCTTATTTATTAGGTCTTGACTATGTGCTGACATCGTGCCAGGTGCTGGGGTGGAGGACTGGGCACAGTGGGCATAAGCCCTCCCTCACTGCCTTCCGGGGAGAACAGGAGGCAAGGGCTGGGGTGCCCTCTACGTCCTGCCTCACGGGTGGCCTGGGCTACTTGTAGCCCAGGGGCCCCCAGCCCTCTACCCTGAGGTGTCCCCAGATCCCTACCTCTGGGGAGGGCTCCAGATCCTCTAATTACCCTTCCTGGTCCTCAGCAAGTGCTCCCCTGCAGCACATAGAGGGAAAGGGGCTGCAGTGGGCGCATTCACGCTATGGCTGCATGACTCACAACGCGGCTATGTTCCTGTATTCCATTTAAGACAGTGACTTAGGGGCTTCCCTGGTGGCGCAGTGGTTAAGAATCCGCCTGCCAACGCAGGGGACACGGGTTCGAGCCCTGGTCTGGGAAGATCCCACATGCCGCGGAGCAACTAAGCCCGTGCGCCACAACTACTGAGCCCGCGAGCCACAACCACTGAAGCCCGTGCACCTAGAGGTCGTGCTCTGCAGCAAGAGAAGCCACCGCAATGAGAAGCCCGCGCACCGCAACTAGAGAAAGCCCGCGCGCAGCAACAAAAACCCAACCTAACCAAAAATAAATAAATAAATAAATTTTTTAAAAAAGAAAAGAAGAGAAAAAAAGACAGTAACTTAATAATGGTGGGTTATGGCCACCAGTTCCCAAGCATGCTATGTATTAGTGTGATAAGAAGTTAGCTCTCGCGATGATCCTGTGAAATAGGATTCCACAGCTGAGGAAACTGATGCTTACAGAGACTGAGGAATTTACTCAAGGAAACAGAGTTGTGGAGACGAGATTTGAACCCAGTTCTGTCTGGGCCCAAGCCTATGACCCCTTGCCCCTAATAATACAGACTCCCAATCTAGCTGGGTCTCTAATCCTAGTTCTAGTGGATAGAAGGTATTCCAGGTACAACTTAAGTTATATCAGAGGAAATACGTTCAGTATATAGTAAAGAAATCACAATCTTGTAAAAATAAAGAAACAGTGCTCAGGTCATGATCTGGCCGTGGGTCATGGTTAATGTTAACTAACCAAGGTCTTATAAGCGTTAGCCAGTTATAGTGAAGTTTCTGTTTTCAGCTGTCAGGAGGGTGCGGGCTCTCGTCACATCACAAGAGTGAAACAACGGTCAGCCTTGGCCACAGGTGAGTGGCCCAGACACAGTGGGCCATGCAGCCGGGTGCCCCGGTCACCCTGACGGTAGCTGCCGGCGGGGGGGGCAGCAAGGGCAGTCTGAACGCTGAGCAGAGGCGCTGCCCCTCATGGCGCCCTCCTCCCTTTCCTGTTACCTGATATATGGCACGCTTGAAGGAATGTGGAACTTGGCCCCTGGGTCAAAGTCGTCTTGAGACCTGGCCACTGGGGGACAGAGGCCCTGGTACTTCAGCCTGTTGAGGAGGAAGACACATTAGAGGGAGGGTTTGGGAAGAATCAAGCCAGGAGGGTTGGTGTTTTTGATTTGAAGTATGGCGCCTGCACTGGGCGCTCCAGACTCCTGCGTGCTGTGCCTCTGCACGTCACGGCACTTACACACACACACCCCCCTAGACGCCACAGACGCAGACACACCACGTGCACACAGATGCAGGCGCCTCCGCCCCCCCATGGAGGCCCCCCCGCCCACAGCAGCATTCTAGAACCTGAGGCTCCACCACTCCTGGTTGTAGTTCTCCTTGGTGATGCTTCCGTCAAATACCCTCCAGCGCCACTGGTCCACAAGATAGCTGAAGGGAACAAAGGCGATCTTGTCGAGCGCCATCTTCATCAGAAAGTTGATGTCCTCCTCTGCCAAGGGAAGGGGGCCCTGGCATCAGATCCAGGCCTGCCTCCTAGCAGTGGGGCTGTGATGGGCGCGCGATGGGGGGAGCGGGCGGGGCGAGCTGTACCTCTCTGGGTCCTGCGACCTGCCTCTTGGGATGGTATGGGTTTCATCCTCCCACTCTCCCTGCTGGCTGCCCCTCTTGTTCCCCACTGTTCTGTCCCAGCTCTGCCTGTGGGCCATGAAGTCTCCTCTCTCCACCTCCCAGGCTTGCTGCCCCTTCTTGGCCCCTCTGCCCACTAGGATCTCCCCGTTCCTCTCTCACCATAGCTGCCGTCCCCACTACTCAGCAGGTTGATCTTGTGCAGGTGCTTGGGGGTAGACACTGAGAGGGCCAGCACATCCCCAATGGCCTCGTGAAAACCAGGGTTGGCACCCTCCCGGAAGGTCACAGGCAAGTCCTTGTACTGCATGAAATACTGTATGTGGCCCATTTCATGGTGGGCCACCACCAGGTCCTCCATGTTCACAGTGGTGCACTGCTTGATCCTGGGAACACGGGGGTGGGGAGAGGGTGTGGAAGGGGGCAGTGAGGATCCCTGGGGCAAAGGGACCTGCTGTCCTTACTGTATGCAGAGCATACCCCCAGGACTGCTTTATGCAAGGAGCACAGCATTATGGGAAGGAAAGCCAAAAGGGGAAATAGAGGGAATCTGGGGGTTTGAAGCCCCTAACGTCTGGTCCTCCAGGCCATTCCTCTGCCCCCAACTTCCCTGAACAACTAACTCCAGCCCACACTGCCGTGTGGCTTTCTAACTGTACGAAGTACGTGCTCTAGAGGCATGGGGACCCTCAGTCACGGTCAGTGTAGGGCTTGGGTCATGTGAGTCATGTGGTTCCTCATTACACATTTTGTCTCTCCCAAGACTTAGGCTTCCTGAAGGAAACAACAGTGTCTGAGCTCTTCTGCATCCCTTGTGCCCAATGCCAGCCAGCATCTTCATCCCAGGATTTCTCAGGGCCAGGACTGGAGGGACATCTGCAGAGCAGTCCAAGCCAGAGGCTGCACCTCACTTTCCATCTTTTGTGAGCCAAAGAAATTCTCCCTTGGATCTAACCAGAGCTCCTCAGCTCAGTTGACCCCCTTTGTCTGTCATTCTAGGGGGAGGGGAAAGAGCTGCCCAGCACCCTGGTGACAATGAGGTTGGGATCTGTCCACCTTCTGCTATGCCTCCCCATACAGGGAAGATCCCCAAAGAGCCCTCACCCCCTTGATTCTGTCTGCGCCCAGCCCTACAGCTCTGGTCCTTGTGCCTTTGAAGGAAGGGCCCAAGGCCAGGTGAGCCAGTGAAACTGACTGCTTTGTTCCAGGATCTCTGTGCCCACTCTTCTCATAAGAGACACTTCATCAGCTGTGGCAGATCATCTCTGCCACTTCTCCCAAGAGGTGGAATCTTCTTTACCTTCTCTTGAAACTGGGTTGGCCTTGTGCCTTGCTTTAGCCAATAAAATGTGGTAGAAGTGACCTGTCCCAATTTTGGACTTAGTCTGTAAGAGATCTGGCTGCTTCTACTTTTGCTCTGGGGATGCCAGCCTCCAGGTAAAAAATCTGACCGCCTAAGGCTGCCATACTGTGAGGAAGTCCAAGCTTTCCTGGGGAGAGATGGCCCACCAAACCCCAGCTGCTCCAGCCATGCCAGCCCAGGCACCCAGCACGTGAGTGAAGGAGCCAACGTGAACATCCCTGCCCCAGCACGTACCACACAGAGAAAAACGGAGGAACCGAGCAGACAGCCAGAAGCACAGCCCCAGATAGATGGCCCCACTGAGCCACGCCAGCCCTCTCTAGCCCTGCGGAGGTCTCCACCATTGCAGAGCAGGACAAGCCATTTCCACCGTGCCTGAATTCTTGGCCCATAAAATCATGAGCATAATCAAATGGTTGTTTTACACCACTAGGTTTGGGCTGGTTTGTTATGCAGCAGTAGGTAACTGAAACACTGTCCTCCAATGAAGACAGCTTCTGAGCCCATCAGTGGTGAGACTGGATCTGTGCAAAGCCCCCACGTCCCCATGTGCCTCCGTGTCAAGGCACAGGCACCCAGGGAGAGGGCCAGCTGTACACAGGGGCCGCCTGAGAGGGAGGGAAGGCTGGCAGCTCACATGGGGCTACCCCCAGGACTGGGACCTTGAACGCTGGGCTGACAGAGCTGGTCAGCGCTCGAGGAGACCCTGCCACAAGCCAGTGGCCAGGCTGCGGCCAGGCCCAACTCTCTTAACCCTCCGTCCCATGTTCTGGCCAAGGAGACGGCAGCGGAGCCTCTGCTTGGCTCGTCTCCTTGTCCTCTGGGCTCAGGACCAGGTCCCCCTGTCCTGTAGCCCGGACATACCTGAAATCCTTGCCGTTGAAGAAGTCCCAGGCGGAGGCGTGGCACACCACCTCCCGCCCGTCAGTCGGCTTCTCCAGCATAGACTTGTTCCAGAACTCGGGGGGCACGGGCAGCAGCCCCAGGGAGGTGAAGAAATTGTCCGCTTCCTTAAACATCCTTTGGGGTGTCCAGCCCTGCAAGCAGAGGGAGCTCTGCCGAAGCTGGGGATTGTGGGGATGGACCGTGTGCCGCAGTGGGAGGGCCCTGGGAGAGGGCCAAGCTGGAAGGGAGTCCTGAATCAGAGGGCCCTCTCCCACCTGGGCAGGGTCCCCCTCCCCTGTGCCCTGGAGGAGCAGGGGTGCAAGGAGGGGGCCAGTGCGGACCTGCTTTATCATGGCCTCTGTGGCATCCATCCTGGGGGCTGAAGGGAAGGGTACTACCAAGTCATAGATGTTGGACCAGCTCTGTGCCCACATGTTCCCTGGAAGCAGGTAGAGGAAGAGATGGCGGAGAGAGGAGAGACAGGTGTTAGATCTTAGGCTCAGCACCGTCACGCAGGGGGAGGGAACACTGATCATAACCTGACCAGCCACTGCTCTGTCCCCTCCATGTCGCCTGAGGTCAGTTTATGCGGTCAGCTGGCAAGAACCACCCTCCTTTTGGAGAGGTTGATGCCTCTGCATTTATGGCAAGACAAGAGTGGAGATAAGGAAGCTATTGAGAATGAGTGGGCAGGTGCAGAAATACATTTGGAGAGGCTTTGACAGCCAAAGGGGACTAAGCTTGAGCTGACGTCAAGTGGAGCCTACAGTGCAAACCAGTGAGAGTCAGAGTGAGTGAGAAGCAAGAATGGGAGGGGGGAGCGAGCCTGGGCCTGGCTGCTCTGCTCGTCCTGGGGGCTCAGCTCTACGCCCCAGCTCCCAGGGCCAGCCGGGCACCTGTGTTCCCTCCCGGGGTCTGTGCTTCTCTGCCATGGAGCTGATATTCTCTGGTCTCGCTACAGAGGGACCAAAAATGGCTGCTCTCTTGGGCTGCAAAGACCCTCTAGGCTGCGCAGAGCTAGACCCAAAGCTGGACGGGGGTCTCCCTCACGATTTGTAAATGGTCCATGGCCCCGCCTGGCCTCTCTGTTCACAGTAAGAAGCCCCCAGAAACATGTTCCTGACGGCCCGACAGAGACAGGAACCCAGTAGCCTCTACTTTGCCCCAGTCCCTACCATCCCTTATTGTCTTCCACTGCCTACTTCATGTGTTCAGGGCATTTGAGTTTACAACCCCTGGAGAACGAGGCTCCAAAAGTTGAGGGGGATCTACACTCTCACAGCTCCCTTTGCCTGAATGTCGTGTCTGCCCTTCTCTCCCCACGACTACTTTCTCCATCTGTCAGAACCTCTCATCTTTCAAGGCTCTGCTCATGTGCCACCTCCTGGGGAGGCCTTCTCAGCTCCCACTCACAGCCCCCTCCTCTCCCTCATGCTGCCTGGAGCTGTGACGGGTGATGTGGTCTCCCCATGACGGGCCTATGAACTCCACCCACTGCCCCATCCCTGGTGACCTGTGTAACGTGGATCTGTAGCAAACATGGCACCAAATGCAGGGAGGGGGCTCTTCTCCCCACCCCCAGCCCCGACCCCACTCCAGCCCTGGCAACATTCCCCCAGGCTCCAGTTGTTTCACTTCCCCAGCCTCAGGTGTCATCAGCAGACCCTTCCCAGTCTGCCGTCTGCCCTCTGGCCAGCCCTGGGCACCCCCTCCCTCATACTGTTGACCGTCTCACTTGCCCTCACCCAGCAGGTGGGCTGGGATGGGGCCCTCCAGGTTGATGAGCTTGGACCCATAGAAGCGATACAGGGCCCGGCGCACGTAGGCGTGCAGGTTCAGGTAGAGCGGCTGCAGCTCCTGGAAGAGCTGCTCCAGGTCGTACTCCAGGAATGGCATCTCGTACATAGATCTCCAGGAGTCCCCTCCGTCCTCGTAGCCTGCAGAGGGGACACAGCCAGGCTCTTTGAACACCTGACCATCCCCTGAGCACCCTGCCTCCTCCCCCCTCACCTCTTGGGTCTCAGAGGACCTTTCTGAGGGCCTCGTGGGGGGCTGGGACCCGACAGCCAGTGACACTGGCAGAGAGGACTCACCATTGAGCCTGGCAGCCTTGTTGGTGAGCTCCACATATTTGGGGAAATACGGGAGGATGGATCTCCCCACCTTGTCTCGCCAGCCCTTCCATGCCCACAGCAGTTCTTCAGAGTTCCGGGATGTGGCCATCAGATTTGTCAGATCTGGGTGGGAGGGGTTGGATGGCTTTCAGCCTCCAGCTCTTGGCTCACTTCCCACCTCCTTCAGAGGTGGAATAAAACTGGAAAGGGACCGCACAGGCAGCAAGTCGAGGGAAATTGGAGACAGGCTGGTGCCCTTCCCATGGGGCTTACAGGGCGCCAGGCCCGGGCCTCAGCGCTTCACGTACACAATCTCAGGCAACTGCGGGGCTGCAACAGCCCTGTGAGGGATGCCCTTGACCCTCTTTCCACACAAGCGGTTTGGTGACACGGCTGCGTTCCCCAGCCAGCAAGTGGCTGAGCTGGGGCACAAACCAAGGGCCCAGACCCCAGAGCCGCTGCTCCCCACTCGTTCCCTGCCCACCTCCTCCCTGGGAGAAATGGCTTGGAGGTCAAAAGACCCGAGTTCTTGTTCAGTTTCCTCCTGACCTCGAAATCACCTTGGGTGAGTCACGGGAACCCTCCTTCCCTGTCTATGAAATGGGGACTATGCCGGCCCAGGGGCAGGAGGCCCCTGGGCAGGGACGGTGCCTCCTTCATCTCCACGTCCCCACAGGGCCCACGGCGTCTTTCCCACATTTTGACTGAACTGATTAAATAAAAGAACTGCTGTGAAGGCAAAGTACAGAGATCCATTCAAGCATCCTCAGGGAGCCAGAAATCTTGCGTTTGTGTCCTGTCAAAGCCATGACTATATGAGTGGCCTCCCGGCTTATGGATGACACGGAGCTCACATCTACCTCACAGAGCTGGGATGAGGCTGGCGTGAGCTCACGTGTCGGTTCTGAAGGTGGCTCCCCTTCCTGCCCGGCCTGGCCTGAGACAGAGGCCTGCGGGCATCCACACCTCGGGGACTTGTGCTCTGTCCTGAAACATGCTATGTGCTATCTACTTTTCACAGAGGAAGTACATTCAAGTTAATTTAATTTGGGGAAAAACCGTATCTTGAGAATTCTGTCCTCTGCTGATGTGAGTGCTCTGTTTTTGGGGGTGCTTCTTATTCTTACTACTGGCAGCGACCTGACGGCCCAGCCCTGGATTGAGGGGCTGACCGATGGGGGAGCGAAGGCCATACTCCCTTTAACGCTCTTCTCCGTAAATGCACACAAATGCGCATCCCCTTCCCCCCACTTTGCGTGCCTACCCACATACACAACCCGCAGGCCAAACCCTGTCCCAGGAAAACTGTTTCTCTCTCCTGTTTATTTTCCATTTCCCCTTCTATTTGTCATTGTTCTAACGTGGGAGTTGGGCGGAGGGCCAGGAAGAGACTGTTTCTGGGTGGAGATTCCTCAGGAAAAATGTTTATGCCTCTGGCTCCTCGACCCCGGGAAGCATGGGTCAGAGAGTGGAGGGGGTGTATCTGTGCGCAGGTACTGGGTTGTCGGGGCTGAGCTCCTTCAAAGAGGAGAAGGTAAGAAGGACCAGCCCAGTCTCCTGCGAGAGAAAGAGGACACGCCAGAGCTGGCCCACTCCTTCCAGTGGGAAGTGGCGGCAGAGGGAGTGAAGTGGGAATGGCGCGGACGTGGCTTCTGTGGGCTGAGGCTTCAATTTCTGGGTGGAGGAGGGGGCCAGGGAAGGGCCAGGGAAGATGGGGAAGGTGGATAGGATCAAGGAAAGAGCGCAGAGGGGAGATGCCTAGAGTTACTCTCCCTACTGGGGAGTCCAAGCCCCTGAGAGACAAATTTGAGATACACCTGCTCTGAAGGGCGGAATGGAGGGAGGAACAGAGGGGACCCAGAGGGAGCGGACGGGCGGAGCCAAGGGCAGGGCAGGGGACCAGGGCAGCGATGAAGTAGGCGTCGGTTCTAAGCAGGGGGAGAGGAGCACCAGCGGTGGAAAACAGGGAAGTGAGTCTCCTGGGCGTGCGGACCCCATGACTCAGAAGTGAACTCCGCCCCTTCACGGCCAGCACCCCTAACCTCCCCAGGCCTCCCTCTCACTCCCCACGTGTGCTCACCAGGCTCGAGCCGTAGACAAGTGCCATTGCTATGGCACACAGAGGCCACGCTGTAAGTGGTCTCCATGTCCAGCAGGATCTGGTTGTACTGCAGGGGGAAGAAGAGGGGCAGCGAGCTTTAGCCCTGGGCTTCCTGCTCCGCCCCAGGCACCATCGTGGACCCGGGCTCTGCAGCTGGGGCGGGTGTTCCCAAAGCTCTGCCTTCTCAGTAAGTCTGTAGGTGTGTGTTGACGTGCCAGGTGTCACGACGTGACAAATCGAGGAAGGGGAAGCAGCATGAAGGCCAGACGCTGTCCCCTGAGCGAGGACCCTCTCCTGACCTCGGATCCTCCGCCCCCTGCTCCCCCAAGGTACACACCTCCTCCAGCTCCTTGACAGGCAGTGCCGCCCGCTCTAGATCCTGAATCTTCTTTATCATCCGCTTCATGGTGGCGTTCTGGAAGTTGGTCACATCAAACTTCCTGGCCCAGGTGCCGTACTTGACAGTGTGGTTTGCCATCTGTACATTCTTCTCCAGCTGAAAGCACGGGGGAACCATATCATGAGGCCCAGGAGCTCTAGAAAGGCCTCCTAGGAGGAGGTGCATTGAGGGGAGCCAAAGGGACTGGGGGTGTCAGGGTGGGGGCAGTTTTACCAAGTTGCTGCCTTTGCCTGTAAAGACCCTCTTCAACCCGGACTGTCTATAACATCCTGTGTGCAGTACCTGCCCCTCAACAGATGGTCATATCGAGCAAGACATCTGATGGCAGCGGCAGAGAAGGAAAACCCACCCCATGTCCTAAAAACTGTTAGGATAGATGCAGCCTGGTATTTGCTCTGTGGCCTCTCTGAGCCTCAGGGTCCCAGCTGTAAAATGGGAATAAGGTCACTGGTGTTGCAAGGCTGTTGAGGAATAAATGAGGCAACAGACGTCAAGTGCCAAGGAACAGTGGCCAGCACACGGTGGGTCTTCAGGAAATGTTAGTCCTCTGCAGCTCACCTTGGTTATAATCAGCGCTCAGCCACACAGGCGGGGAGGGGGGTTGGAGGGGACGCAGAGCCCTCTCTATGGTGGCAAACAGGAGCTTTCAATCTTTTTAAAAACTGACTTTAGCATCACTTATTTCTGTACAAATTATTCCGTTACCAACAACAGATTGATTGTTAACGATAAGACAACTTGTTTAGGCACTGGGTGTGTGCCTGAAATTGGACACTTTTCAATATGCCATTGGGATTTTTCACAAATTCTGACAGCCTGTTCCCACTGAGGTGACGTCGGGGGCGGAAGGGCGGCCTGCAGTGCCTTGGGTTTCAGAGGATGGGCCCCCGGGGGAGGAGCATACGGTGCTGAGTCTGTGAGCGAGCTCTGGGGGGGGGGGGGAGGGGGCGTGGAGGGGCCCCTACCAGTATCTTGCTGCCCTCCTTGGTGATGTTGGTACTGTAGTCCCAGTTGGCCTCGGCATACTCGTTCCACACCACCTGGGATCTCCGGTCACATTCCTCCACAAACTTGCTGGCCTCAGCCTCGTCGGACACCAGGTCTGTGGGACAGAGCAGAGAAACACAGACAGGCCTCCCCTTGCCCTTCCACTGCTGCCCCGGCCTCCTCCCCCCGGCCCCTAGCTGGTCCCACTTGGGCTCTGGGGTTTCGGGCTGCTGGTTGTTGGGTGGCGGCTAGTCGTCTGGCTGCTGGTTGTTGCCCGGCTGGTTGTTCCCTGGTTGACTGACACCTGGCCGGTGGTCCCCTGGCTGGTGGTCCCCTGGCCAGGGGCCAGCAGCGGGTGCCCACAGCAGAGAAGGAGGAGGAGGAGGAGGCGGGACAGTCCTGGAGCAGCCCAACCTTGGCCCATGGCAGCAGGAGAGCAGAGTCCTGCAGCCCCTGCCCCCTGGCCAATAAGAGCGGAGCCTGCAGTGTGACCTCATAGAGCAGTGTGCCTGCCAGCCAGCCCCCTGGCCGGGGCCTCAGATCTGGGCATACCCTCCCCAGGATGTTGGGAAAGATGTGCCCACCCCACCCCAGGGCCCTGCCAACCAGCTCAGGGGGCTGCCTGGCCCTCCAGGCAGGGCGCCAGGGCCCGGCTGGGAGAAGCTGATCGGGAACCATGAACCGGGGGCCTGGTCCCGAGCCTGGAACTGAGAACCTGCTGTAGCGCCCCGCCCCAGGCTCCCTCGGGCTTTACCAATGCCCTCTGGGTAATTGTCGGGCATCGGTGGGCGCCACTGATATTCCGGCCAGCCCAGGACCTCGCCATTCTGCTGGTTCTGCTCTTGTAGCCACTGTGTGACCGGCTGGAAGTAGTTGAGCAGCGGCTGAGCGTCCAGGGAATCTGAGCCGACCATGTCCTTCAGCACCTCCTGCCAGGGCCGTGAGGAGCCTGCCTGCAGCATTGCCCTGTCAGGCAGAGCGGGCACGGTTGGCACGGGGCTCTCGGGCCAGGGGTCACTACCGCTGCCCTAGCCCACCTGCCCCATCTCCGGCCAATTCTGCCCCCACTGGATGGCAAGAATGGCAGCATTAAGACTCAGGGCCTAGGAGCTCTGTGAAGGGGGGGACATATGTTTTGCCCCATGCCAGCCAAGAGGCCCACTCAATAAACATTCGATGAGAGAAAGAAAGGGAGGGGGAGGGGAGAAAGGCTCCCTCCACTGGTCTGGTGGTGGTGCCCTCACCAGCATGCCCTCCACCGGTCGCTCCCCTCACCTCCCACTGCCCTCCCTGTGCCCCACACACCGGAGCTTGGCCCCTGCCTGCGTGGATTTGTAGATGTCACACTGGTGCAGGGGGCCCTGGTGGCCCGCCTCCTTGCACAGGGCTTGATGGAACTGGAACTGCAGGACAAAACTCACGAAGTACCTGCAGGCACAGGGTGGGCATGAGGGGGATGGTGGAGGCCCCTTGCCCAGGTCCCAGCCAGCTTCCGCCGGGCAGAGGCCAGACCAGGGGCTGCCTGGGGGAGAAGGGAGAACCAGGCTTAGCTCAGGAGAGAGGCCCTCTCAAATTCCAGGCCGCTGAGGGGTCCAGAAGGGTGTGGGAACAAGCCCTGGGAATGGGGGTCCCAGAGTAGGGGGAAGGGGACTAAAGGTGTGCTGGAACTGGGGGCAATAGTACCTGATGTATGGTGTCACATTTGGGACATGAAACTTGGCTCCAGCGTCAAAGTGGGTTTCGTTTCGGACAACTGGAGGACAGATCCCCTGATACTTGGTTCTGGAAGAGGATGTGGTTAAATTGTCTTAGGACCCAAGGGTTGTACACAGGCTGATTTTACCTTTGCAGAAAAGTCTGCTAAGCAGAAATTCCCACCGGCCATCCCTTCCCCATCCTGGCGAACAGGGAGAGACTGCCTGACGGAGGAAGTTTTAGGCAGGAAAGAATGCCTTGCGGAAGAGGATGGAGGCATCATTAGAGAGGAGGGAGGCACGAGGCAGGTTGCCCGGGAGCAGGGGGAGGGCCACTTGGGATTAGGCCCTTCCCGGTCCCGCTTTGCTCACCGAAGATACCACCAGTCATAGTTGTAGAGGGAAGGGGGTGTACGCCCACTAAAGACCCCCCAACGCCACTGGTCCACCAAGTAGCCAAAGGGCAGGAAGGCAATTTTTTCCAGTGCCATCTTTAACAAGTAATTGATGTCGCTTTCTGTCGGGAGATGAGATGAAAAGAGAGAGGTCAGAGGGAGACGGGAGTCCAGCTGGGACAGAGTGGGCCTGGGGAGAAGCCAGCAGGAGGTGAGGCTGGGCAGACGCAGAGAAGGGAGCGCCAGCCTTTGGGACCCTGGGCCCCCGCTTGGAAGAGGGCGCTTGGGCAGTGGAGTTGGGACTCAGGGTGGGCTGTGAGGCTCTGGGTGGACCCCCAAACCTGCCTGACGTGGGGCAGTGAGGCAGAAACAAGAAGGGCAGAGGGGAGTGGGGACAAGTGTGGGCCTGCTGTGGGATGGAGCGGGGTCTGGGTGGGGCTGCGCTGGGCTCTCTCCACCCACCCCCATACCCCTGTCGTTGGTGACATGGTCCAGCAGGCCGATTTTGTACAGATGTGCAGGAGTGGAGACGGAGAGCGCCAGCACATCCCCGATGGCCTCATGGAAGCCGGGGTTGGCGCCTTGGCGCAGGGAGACGTGTTGGTCCTTGTACTGCAGGTAGTACTGCACGTGGCCCATCTCGTGGTGCACCGTGGACAGCTGGTCCATAGTGACCTGCGTGCACTGCTTGATCCTGGGGCGGGGAGAGGGCGTGGGTGAGGGTGAAGGACGGGCGGGCCAGGGAGCAGAGAACGGTGGGGCTGGCGCCTGAGGGAAAGGAGCCAGGCGGGCACTGCCCTGGGGCTCGAAGGAGCTGGCGGAAACAGGCAAACCCTTTCCCCTGCCCCAGCCCACACTCTGGCCTTTTCCCTCCGTTCCAAGGTACAGAGCTGACTGCCTGTCAAAGATGCCCAGGGAAGGGACCCCGCCCCCAGCCAGTGCTGGTGCTGGGTTAGAGGTGGGCCCGGGAACTGGCTTCTCTGTGCCCAGGCTGTCAGCCCTTCGGGAGCCCCAGAACCCTCCTCCCGAATCGAGACCTGAAGTCTTTCCTGTTGTAGAAGTCCCAGGCGGAGGCGTGGCACACCACCTCGCGCCCGTCGCTTGGTTTCTCCAGCATGGACTCTGCCCAGAACTCAGGAGGCATGGGCAAGAGCCCTAGGGAGGTGAAGAATTCCTCTGCCACCCGGAACATGTGTGTAGCGTTCCATCCCTGGTAGGGGTGTTCGCACGGGTCAGGGGCCAGCCGCTGGAGCCCGCCATGGCTGCCCCGGGGGCACGTCTGTGGTCCCCCACCCAGCTCAGCTCCCTGCTCATGAAGAGCACCTCTGCCCTGTGGCCTCCCTTCCCAGACGTCCGGCCCCTGCTGGCTAGAGCCGGATGGACCGCTGCTCACAAACCCCGCCCCCGAGGGGCCCCGGAAGGACGACTGGCCCCTCAGCAAGGACGAGGACACAGACCCCAGCTCATGGCTTGGACACACACTCCAGGCTGCTGCTCTGTAGAAAGGGAGGGACTGAGGTCCCTTCCCGTCCCTCTCCTCATGTCTGATTCCCTCCTGTGGCCCCCACCTGGCCTGACTCCGAGCTTACCTTCTGCACCATGGTACTGGTAACATCAAGATTGGGCTTGTCAGAGAAAGGCACCACCATGTCGTAGATTTTGTCCCAGCTCTGGGCCCACATGTCCCCTAGACAGAGGAGGGGAGCCAGACAGCTTGCCTCCGAGTCCAGCCAGTGCCTGCTTCCCCATGTGTGTCACCGAACAGCACCCTGGGCGCCTGGTGTCTGGACCCAGGGCGCTGCAGGGCCACAGCCCTCTCAGCTGGCTCACACATCAGTCCCACCCACACTCCCGAGTGCTCCGCGTTCCCTGGGGCTGGCAGAGGCCAAGTGTGAGCCCAGGTGATGCTGCTGGGTCCTTTCTGACCATGCCTGGGTCCCTGCCTCCCAACCCTGACGCAGGGCCACAGGGCTGGCTTCCTGGGGTGTAAACTAGGCTTATTTTTCCTTTTCCACTGGACCTGGAGCTAAAGCCTTCAGTGTGACTCCTGGCTCTGCCTTTTAATAGTTTTCTGCCCTCTGCCAAGTCACTCGCGCACCCTAAGCCTCAGGGTCCCGGTCTGAAAAGTAGGAACAATAGTGACCATGAGAAGGATCACCTGCTTTATGGGCTCATGTGCAGAGGATCGAGCAGTGCGGTGCTCTGAAATGTGACACACGACGAGGATGACCCTGGACATGTGTGGCGGCAAGGCCAGGTCCTTACCCAGCAGGTGAGCAGGGATGGGTCCCCTGAGGTTGATGAATCTGTCCCCGTATCGGCGGTGCAGTGCGCGGCGGACGTAGGCGTGGAGGTTCAGGTAGAGGGGCTCTAACTGATGGTAGAGGTGCTCCAGATCCTCCGTGAAGGTGGGGGAGTCGTACCAGGAGCGCCAGTAGGCCCCCGTGTCTGAGAAGCCTAGCCGGGGGGTGGCATTGGGGTGCAGCTCAGGCCCCAGGCTCTGGCACCTCCGCCTCCCAGCTACCACCTGGCCATTCTCCCGGCTCAGGGCCAGTGTATCTGCCTGCTAGCTGGAAGGGAGAGCTTGGGGGTTGCTGCTCTACAATCTTCTAACTAGGGGTTGCTCCAACTCCAGCTAAACAGATCCTAGAGAGCAGGAGAGGCAAAGTTGAGCCCTAGGGCTGGGAGGAGTGCCAGGAGCGGCGGCATGAGGGCGGATGGGGCTAATGCCCATTCCGCCATCCACTATCTGTGTGACCTTGGACCAGTGTATGGAGTCATTGTAAGAGCCGCTCTGCTTGCCTCAGGGGGCGGGGCTCAGTGGAGACAGAAGATGAGAGGGAAACGCCCACAGAAGAGACAGGGTGGTCATGCTCACCATCCTGCCTGTAGGCCGCATTGCTGAGGGCAGTGAAGTTCTGGTACAGGGGTTTCAGCGGGATGCCCACAGCGTTGTGCCAGCCCTCCCAGGCATATAGTAGCAGGGCGTAGCTTCGCGACGCAGCCAGGATGTTGGTGAGCTCTGAGACACAGGTGAGCAGGGTCAGTTCGGAGGCTTCTGCGTTGAAGTCAGCAATAGCCTTCACCAGAGCTCCCGCACTGGTCCTCACCATCTCCACCTACTTCCTCAGCATCATGATACCCTCAAAGCCAAGGGCAACCTACAAGCTGGACAGGATGGGACTGGGAGCTATACAAAGTAAGCAGCCAGGCAGGGTCCTGGTTCCCAGGAAATGATTATCTAAGGTGGTTGACACAAAGAGGACACCCAGAAGTTGAAACCCAGGCAGACCCTTCATGGCTCCTTGGCTGGAGTGGCTGACCTCAAGGCTGCCTGGTACGTGGTGGGGGGGGGGTGTGTGGGGGGAGAGGAGGAGGTTTGCAAGGGAAGCCATGAGGGGTCTAAGGCCTGTGGAGGGCTCTTGCGGGGAATGAGAGGACCCACGAAAGGGAAAACCAGGCAGCCAGGAGGAAAGCCGGTTGTGATGGGAGAGGAAAAAGCACACATGAGGGTGGGGGTGGAGCAGGGGCTGGAGGCTGGAGATTCCAGAAATCAGTTTGCCTGGAGGAGCAGGGGTCTGGGGGCATCTGGCAGTCCAGTCCCAATTGGAGGTTAATGCCTTTGGGTTTACCCACTCTCTCTGCAAAAACACGCCATCCTCCTGAGTGCAGCAGGTCGATGGGGAAGGGTAGGAAGCCCCCGAAGACAGAGAGAGTAGACACAGGGCCGTACCTGGGTCCAGGGACCAGCAGGTGGCAGTCTTGTTGGGGAAGCAGACCTTGGCGGTGGAGTAAATCCTGGACATGTTGCTTAGCAGAGAGTTGTACTGGGGAGTTAGAGTTGAGAAAATGTTAGCGATGAACAGCCCTTGGAGGTAATCTGGCCCCCTCTCCTCTTTCTGCTGGGAGGAAAAGGGGAGATGCCCGGAGAGGGGGACGTGGCTAGGGCAAGGCCACGCTGTGGCACCCAGAGCACAGCTGAGCATGAATGCACAGATTCCCCTTCCAGTGGAGGCAGCCTGGGAAACTAGTGTCCTGAGAATTAGGGACCAGGGTTCAATTCTGAGCCCAGCCACCACCTTGAGCGAGGGCAAATCCCTCTCATTCTCTGACCTTGATGCCTTCTCAGCCCTTCCCAATCTTTCTGAGGAAGCCCATAAAACAAACCACCTATGGAGAAAGTTTGAAAACCCCTGTTTCATCCTTTACTCTTTACTTGAATTTTGCTTTCTGCTCCATGATACTTGCTTTGATAGAAATGAACTTCTCTCACTCCAACTCCAAGGAAAATCAGTACTTCAGGAATCCGTTCTGTGCTTGCGGGGCTTGCCCCACAGTCGGGGCCGGTAGAGATCCCAGGGTCCCTCCCTGCCAGGCCCCACCCCCCCGGGGCAATGAGGGCACCCGGGTCAAGTGTGGCCTCCACCCCTCTGCCAGGCCCACCTGCTGCCGCTCCTCCAGGGGCAGGTTGGCAGGGCCCAGGGTGCGCACGGCACTGATGATGCGTCGCAGCGTGGGATCGGTGAAGTTCTGCCAGATTGGGTCGAACAAAGCCTTGGCCTTCTGGCCCCAGACCTCTGAAAACTCCTGGCTGAGCAGGGCTGCCTCTTCCTGTGGGTACCAGCAGGGCACGAGAGGGTAAATAGGGGAAGCCGTGGCGCGGGGGAGGGGAGGAAGGCCAAGGGCTTCAGGAGACTGGGGCTTGTGGGAGCACGGCTCCCTCCTCCTGGGCCCTCGGGGCGGGGGCGGGGGGGGGGGAAGAACTGGGGGAGTCTGCCTCAGGGAGGCGGTGGAGCAGAAACTGGGGCCAGAAGAGAGGCGGGGGAAGAGAGTGTGAACAGTGATGAGTGGTGACAGGCACAGTGAGAGAGGGGTAGGTTGCGGCCGGAGAGGATGAGAACCCAGAGCAGAGCGGGCACCCTCAGCGAAGACTGCCGCGGACCCAGCCCGTCGTCATCCCCAGGCGCTGCCACCTGGAGGGACTCGGGGTCAGAGGGGCCAGCCTCATCCATTCGGTTCCTTACTGGGCAGGAGCATGTGCCCAGCACCGTGCTAGGGAACCGACGGCCTGTCTGCTGGGACGGCGCTGGGGTGGGGGGTTAGCGGGGAGGCCGGCTGGCCCAACCCGGTCCCCACCGCTCAGGGGCCAGGGGCGCGCGCGGGGCGGTGACTCCCCGCCCCCCCGCGCCCGGCCGCCCGCCTGTGATTGGGCGCCCGGGCCCCGCCCCCGCCCCGGGCCCGCGCGCCCACCTGGCGCCGCGCGTTCTCCTCGTTGATGTCGGTGTCGTGCGCCCAGCTGGCGGCCGTGCTGTGGTACAGCACCTGCTCCGCGCTCGAATTGAAGCTCTCTGCGAAGAGCTGCGCCCCGGCCTCGTCGGCGGAAAAGTTCCCCGGCTGCAACGCGGGGTCGAGCGCCAGGACCACAGGCGGCGGTGGCGGCAGCAGCAGCAGCAGCAAAGGCAGCAGCGGCGGCCGCAGCCACCGGCGGCCCGACGCGGCCCCCATGGCGCGGTGCGCGGTGCAGCCCCTTCTCCCGCGCCGCGCCCGCCCTGCGGGTTATAAAACCCGGCCGCCGCCGCCGCCGCCGCCTTCCGACACACCCTCACCTCCCCGCCCCGCCGAGCTTCCTCCTCGGCTCCAAAGTCCCCCGGCCGCTGCGCGGGCCTAACGGAGCGGGGCGGGGACCGAGGCTTCCTGGCCCGCCCCAGGCAGGGGCGCGGGCCCGAGGAGGGGCCGAGGCGGCCCCCTGCGAGATGCAGCCCGGGGGTGGCGGATGGGCCTTAGGTCAGGTTCTCACAAGGGAGGCTAGAAAGGAGAAGCCCCCCAACGCGCACACACACCTCTGAAGCTGAGGGACCCAGCAGTTTGCTGGAACACCCCAGCCTGCCAGCCTGCCCTCCCCTTCCATCACACAGCCTCGGCGCAGGGACCCGGGGCCCAGCGGTCTCTGACGCTCAATCTTCCGGCCTCGCCGCCCCCGGGCTCTCTGGACTCGGGAGTGACAAGGTGGGGGAGCTGTCCGCAGTGCCGCTAGTGCTGCAGGATAGGGTTAAGGATGGTCGCCCGGTCCAGCTTCTTCACGAGGCCCTTGGGGGAGAGGGTGTGGCCTGCGCGGGTCGGGGAGAGGTTAGCTTCCGCAGGCGCCTGGGGGCGGTGCTCAGAGCCCCCGGCTCACCTGCGGACTGGGGAGGGGGGGGGGCTGTCAGAAGGGGGGGAAAGAATGGAGGGGCTGTTCTGGGAGGAGGGGGCGGGTAATAGAGCCACAGGAGCACTGGCACACCTGCTTTCTTCACACGAGCTGTCATTCGCTCAGGCAGAAACAGTCCCAGACTGGCCGACTTCGAGAGCTAGCTACAAAGATGAGCGCAGAGATGTCAGCAACCTCTCCTTCAACAGAGGAAGACATTAAGACTCAGGTTGAATGGCTTGCTCCAAGTCACTCCAGGTCTCCACACTCCCCATCAGTCTTTCCCCGTCTCACCACGCATTCCTCCAAGTGACAAGCACGGGGGAGGAAGGAGAGCGGCATCCTCTTGAGGCGGCTGGGGAGGCTGAGGGCCCTCCCCTAACTCCTCAGCATCATGGTGTCTGTCCCCGGAGGCGGGAGGACCTACCCCCAGCAGACGCAGACAAGAGTGTGGGCATGGGCGACGGAGGAAGCACAGGCTGGGCAGAGGGAGCAGGGAAGGGGCCAGTGACAGCTGCTCAGGAGACCCAACCCATCCGCAGCTTGGGTCCCTTGGGAATCACCTGGGCTCCTGGGTATCTGCCTGCGGGATGGCGCCTGGGGCTCTGAGGGACATGTGGGCTCGCTGTGCCCTCTGGAGTGTGTGCAGGAGGCTGTGTGGCCTGAGACCGTGCCGAGCTGCCAGGTGACATGGTGCCAGGGCGGCGTGTGGAGGAGGGGGGGTGAGGGAGGAAGGCGGGGAGAAGAGGAGGGTGGCTGCCCCAGCCCTAGGAGGGGGAGCAGGGCGTGGTCAGTGCTGTTGTTCAACAGTGTGGGGGGAAGGCGGGAGGGGAGGAAGAGGAGTCCTGGGCCCCTGGCTTTCCTTCACTCCAGCGGACACTTCAGGGCTGGCGAAGCGGACACCTGTGATCAGAGCAGCCCCATCGAGGGCAGGGGCCCGGCTGAGGGCGACGCAGTGGGCCTGGCCTCTCTTCCTCAGAACTCGCCGGCTCTCGAGTGGCTCTAAGAACCATGTTCTCCAGGCTTTGAGGGCAATGGGCCGTGTGTGCACAGTGAGCTGCTGTCTTCTGGGAGAGAGCGGTCTCTCCACCAGCTAAGGCTTGGGTGGGGGGGATTTTGTGAGTGGCACCCCTTCAGGCCCCAAAGAAGGGGTCCTGGAGCGGAAGGATGGGTAGAGGGGGTAAAGAGCCTGACGCTTAGCTCGTGACCAGGGAGCCCTTCTCTTCTACCAGGAAAGAAACAGCGTGGAAAGCTGAAGGGTTTGAGCAGGTCTGAGCAGGGCCTTGTCTCTGAAGAGATCTTGAGCACCATGTCTGGGAGGCTGGTACGGCAGGGGTTTTGTTCCATGGCCCATCCTCAGCTCTAACGTGGCCTTGTGATGATGTCTATAGAACATCTGGGTTCAGCATGGAACAGCCTCGGCCTCATTGAAAATCCATAAAAGCAAAGGCTAGATGGGGTTGGAAGATAATCTAAAAGTAAATACAACTTACATTTGGATAGCATTTTAGACCTTTCTAAATTCTTTTGAGTAAATGATCTTATTTGATATTTATAACAACCTTGAGAGGTAGTAAAGAGATAAGGTCCTTTGTTCAGTCAGCTACCTCCCAGCTGCCATCAAAACAATAGAGACAGCTCTGAATCCTGCAGGAGGATGTAATTATGACCCCCCGGAGGGCTGACCCACCAAGGAAATGCAGTCTGCTTGGGAGAGCGCCCCATCTCTCCACCTCCCTTCCAGGGAAGGACAGGTCACAAGTCACCACAGTTTGAGAAAAATATCCCTTAGAAAATATGCCCAACAATGGAATAAAACTGAGACCTGACCAATAAACACATGAAAAGATGCTCAACTCCATCAGTCATCGTGGAAATGCAAATCAAACCACAGTGAGATACCACTTCATACCCACCAAGAGGCCTAAAATCAAAAAGATAGACGATAACAAATGTTGAGGATACGGAGAAATTGGAGACCTTATACGTTGCTGGTGGGATTGTAAAATGGTACAGCCACTTTGGAAAAAACAGCGCAGTTCCTCAAAACTTTAAACAGAGATGCCATGTGACCCTGCAATTCCATTCCTAAGCATGATAGCCCAAAATGGGAAATAACCTAAATGTCCACCAACTGATGAATAGATAATCAAAATGTGGTATATTCATACCACAGAATATTATTCAGCCATAAAAGAAATGAAGAATTGATTACTTGCTACAGCATGGATGAGCCTTCAAAACATGATGCTAAGTGAAAGGCCACATGTTGTATAAATCCATTTACATGAAACGTCTGGAATAGGCAAATCCATAGAGACAGAAAGTAGATGAGTGGTTGCCAGAGGCTGGGGGGAGAGGGAATGGGAGTGACTGCCAATGCTATGGAGTTTCTTTATGAGATGATGAAAATGTTTTGAAATTAGTAGTTGCACAACTCTGAATATACTAAATATACTAAAAACCACCAAATCATACAATTTAAAAGGGGGAATGTTATAGCACGTGAATTATATCTCAATAAAGCTGTTATTAAAAAATATGCCCGAATGTTGACTTTTGTCATTCTGTGTTCATCAGGAATCTCACGATCATTGATTGGTTTTCAGAGGAGCCGTGGTTCTCTCACTGGATACCCACCTGCTCTTCTTTGTTTAGCCAAAACCTACCCATCTCTCAAAGACCAGATCAAGTCCTGCCTCTCACATGAACAGCTCTAGCTCTCAACCAATGATAATCTCGCCTTTCGATATTTATTCAGCATTAACTCACATGGACACCACAAGCCAGGGGTAGGGGAAATAGCACTGGATCAGGAGCCAGAAAAATCTGGGCCACACTTACAAGCCATATGACTTGAGCAAAATAACCTCTTTGAGCCTCAGTTTCCTCATGTGTAAAAACAGCTATTGACATTTTTACCCATTCTCCCTCTAAGGGTTGCTGCCTGAGTTGAGGAACAGCTAAGGGACCAGGGCGGCTGGAGCAGGGGGAGACAAGAATAGGCTGAGTGTGGACAGGTGGCCAGAGCAGGGACCCGGTTATCTTGAGACGAGAACCCAGTGCAATTGTTGGGTATTGGTGACAGGCTTTCATTTTTTAAAGTGTCTTCTTATAATGTAATATATGTTACGTAGAATATAAGTAGTATGTATATATGATATCTAATGTATATGTAAGTTATGAAGCATAATAAAGCGAGGACCCATAAATCCACTGCCCAACATTACTCTTGTCTAGCTGCGTCCGGTCCTTCCCTTTCCCATCTCCCTCCCCCACACCCACATGCACCCACACCAGCTCCCCTGAATGCTATCTTTATCATTCTCCTGTGAAGAGTTTCAGTACTTTGTATGTATCTCTAAACATCACACTGTTTAGTTTTGCTTGTTTTAGAGCTTTATAAAGACGGCGTCACCTAGGTATGTACCTAAGAGAAATGAAAACACGTCTGTGCGGAGACCTGCGTGCAGAGCAGTGTTACTCAAGGGAGCTGAACAGTGGAAGCAACCCTGACGTCCATCAACTGGTGAATGGGTAGACAAAATGTGGTAGGTCCACACAGTAGAATATTAGTTGGCAATAAAAGGGAATGAAGTTCTGATACATGCTACAACGTGATGAACTCCAAAAACATTATGCTAAGTGAAAGAACCCAGACACAAGAGGCTACATATTGTATGATTCCATTTATATGTAATGTCCAGAAAAGTCAAATCTATAGAGACAGAATATAGATCAGGGGTTGCCTGGGGCGGGGTGTGGGAATGAGGAGTGACTGAAAATTGGCAGGAGGGTTACCTTGAAGGTGATGGAAATGCACTGAAATTAGATAGTGTGATAGTTGCACAATTCTCAAAATAATCTATTAATCATTGAATTGTACACTTAAAATGGGTGAATTATGCTAAAATGTGGAAATGTAAATTACACTTTGATAAAGCTTTTTTTTTTTTTTTTAAAGGCATCACATTAGAGTCTTCTAAGGTTTGTTTTTTCTCTTACAATTACGTTTCTGAGACTTTGTCGTTGCTGTTGCGTGTTTACAGTTCATTTATTTTTATAACTTTTTCATAGTCCATAATAATCCGTCATGTGATTATGCCACATTTTTTTCCTCCAGCCTCTAATCCTGTCACTGGACATGTGAGTTACTTCTTGTTTTCAGTTACTACAAAACAATTTGCCAGCAACATTCTCGCACATGTCTCCTTGGTATACATAAGTAACTTTATGTCTGTTGAATCTAATAATAAGATATCAGGCTTGTATACTGTATGTCTATTTTCACTTCACTTTTAGGAATTCATTTTTACTGTATTTTACAAAAGTATTTTTCCCCCAACAAATTAAAAATCAAAACAAAACTGGTCCTCATTGAGAAATATTGCTCTAGGGAGTAAAATTGCTGGGCCAAGGATATGCAGATGTTCAGAGATACGCAAAAGTTCAAGGGGGTCCCAATGTCAAACTGCTTTCTAAAATAGTTGTACTGATTAGCACTCCTGTCAGCAGTGGATGGGAATTTGCACACTGCTCCACATCTTCATCAACACTTAGTGTTCTCCTATTTTTAAATTTGTGCCAATTTTGTGGGCATGACATATTTTCATTCCTTTGTTGCTAATCAGGTTGAACATCTTTTCATATGTTTACGGGGCAACTGCGTTTCCTCTTCTGTGCTATTCCTGTTTGTTTCCTTTGCCCTTTTTTTTCTTTCATTTTCTTATCAACTCATACAGTTCTTTATATATTCTGAATATTAGTCCTGTGTCATTTAAATGTGTTGCAGAAATCATTCCCAGTGTATAACTCGTTTGAATTTCCTTGTGGTGTCTTTTAATAAGAGAAGGTCTTACTTTTTTTTCTCTATTTTTCCTTTTTTTGGCTAGCTCCTCTTTGCTCCTTGCAGATCATGCCTGTTTCCTGGTCAAAGCCTCTGCATGGTCCCTACTGAACTGATAAGCTCTGAGCAGAGCATGGACGGCCTCCTGCCTCCAGCCTCATCTCAGTCCCACTTTACACTCAGTAGTTTGCTCTGGAGCTCATGTTTTCACCCCTGAGTCTGTCCTGGCTGCAAAGACTTCCCTTCATCTGCTCATAGAACCCCATCCATCACTCCTCAAATCCCAGCTCTGGCACAACCTCGTCCCTTTCCCCTCCCCCTCCCTCTCCCTCTCTTCTCCTACTCTCTCTCTTTTTTTCCCCACAGTCCAGAGGTCTTTTACTTCTTTACAGCTATCAAGCCATGAATTCACAGGGAACGCGTCCCAGCAGGGCAGGCCCCTCTCACCGGTTCTCACAAAGCGGGACTCTCTGGCTGGAGCAGGCTGGGGCTTCAGTTGAACCCAAGTACATTTCTTCCTTCTTTTTCTGATCATTTTCTTTCACACGTTTCAGGAAGCTGTCTCGGCTGGTGGAGTAATTCCTACGCTCAGTTCTCAGTTCATACCTTAATTCTCTTGCCAAGAATCTTGCCCTTATCTTGTTTGTTTACAACAATGCCAGCCACATGCTGTGTGTGCACTGTAGACTCTTCCTGTTTTGCCATGGGGACACTGGTGGGAGTTCCTTTTTAAATGGTGCCCCTTCCCTTCATGTCTACGACATCACCTTTCTTGTAGATTCACGTGTATGTGGCCAAAGGAACGGCTCCTTGTTTTCTGAAAGGCCTGGAGAACATACAGTAAGTGCCTCTCCTCCCCGCTTTTGTGTTGGTCACTTTGGTGAGTTACTGGAAAATGGTGGCTCGGGAGGAAAGGCACAGCTTCCTCTTCTTAGAAGCATTTCTTCCTTCCTTGTTCAGTGGGCCCCAAGCCTGGCTAAGCATCAGATAACTGACAATACACAGGTTTTTGACTATGAAAATGGAATAAATTTTACTTTGAATAAGTGCAATTTATTAAATAGATACATTATTATAAAACATGGGACTCGTGAACAATGGGATGTTTGGAAGGGGAAGAAAGGTTAGGAAACGCTGGTCTCTTGCCAGTGACGGCCATGATATCCCTGACATCATCCTGCTTCCGTTAGAACATTTCCAGGGACAGGAAGCTCACCACCTTGGTGGGCTGGATTGCTCCAGCTGTTAGGAACTGCTTTCTTCTGTTGTGTCTCCTGCCTCACCATTTATACTTACTGTTCTTCACTCTGCTCTCTAGAGAAACACTTCGTCTTTTCTCTCTTTGGCACGACCATCCTCCAACAGGAGAGGTCTGTCTCTCCACGTCTCCTTTTCTCCAGGAGAAATCCATCGCCTCCAGCGATTCCCGGGAAGAGATGGTTTCCAGATCCCTCCATACTTGCTCACCCTCTTGTGAATGGACTGCAGAGCTTCCATATTCCAGGTAAACCACACGCCCATGTTTGAGGAAGACCCCAGGGCTGGTCTAACCTCAGGGCTGCTGCAGAGGGGTCCTGATCCAGTTAATGTGAGTCTATTGGTGCAGCCCGAGGGCCGTGGCTGTTCTGGCAGCCTCATCGGCCCTGTGGCTCATACTGAACCTGGGATTTGATGAAAACCCTTAGATTGTTTTTCATGTTAAAAATTACCAGTTTGTTTATGTGCATCTGATTTCCCCCTTGTCTAAACGCAGAATATATGTAAAATTCAATCTTACTGCTTTTGACTCAGCAATCCTATCTTTTGAGACAATTTTCTTCACTTTCATGTCTCATTTTGTTCTTCCCCTCAGCTCCATGTCAAGCACAGATTTAGTCAGCAAGATATTGTTTTTTTAAAAATGTTGGCATCCCCAGGACAGTGCCCTATGGCAACTAAGCATCCGTGGACCCTGTCTGCGTTGTGCTCTGCCTTTGGGATGTCAGGCCCCTGACCGCAGGGAGCAGGGGAAGGGGAGGTGCACTGCCTCACTCCAGGCCCAGGCTGAGGCCCAGCTCTGCCACAGCTGTGGGCAGTGACGGTCAGGTCTGTCTCCCAGGCCGGGAGCATCTGAGAAATCTTTGACTCACATCTGTCCTGTCTCCTCTTGCCTAATCTTGCCTGGTCTTCATTAAAAATGTCTCCCTCCTTTTCTTTCATTCACTGGTTCCTCTGCACATTTCTCCTGAGACCATGGGGTGCAGGCACTGTGCTTGTGCTGAAGATGGTCTCACCAACACAGAATCCCTGGATGTTTTCTTTAGGGACTTTGGCGCGGCATGTGGGATCTTAGTTCTCCGACCAGGGGTGGAACCCGCACCCCCTGTACTGGGAGCGCAGAGACTCCCTGGATTTTTTTTTTTTTATAAATTTATTTATTTTTTGGCCGTGTTGGGTCTTCATTGCTGCGTGCGGGCTTTCTCTAGTTGCGGCGAGCGGGGGCTACTCTTCGTTGCAGTGCGTGGGCTTCTCATTGCAGTGGCTTCTCTTTGTTGCAAGCACGGGCTCTAGGCGCGCGGGCTTCAGTAGTTGTGGCACGTGGGCTCAGTAGTTGTGGCTCGTGGGCTCTAGAGCGCAGGCTCAGTAGTTGTGGCACATGGGCTCGAACCCATGTCCCCTGCATTGGCAGGCGGATTCTTAACCAGTGCGCCACCAGGGAAGCCCTCCCTGGATGTTTAACAGCAATTCCCAAAGTGGTGACAGGCCCTGTGCCCCCTCTGGGGGTGTTGCTTGGGCTGAGCCATGAAAGGAGGGGTAGGACTTGATCAGGTCAGTCGTTGGAGGACTCACATTTGAAGCAGATGAAAGAGAAAGCAATTTCCCCCGGTCAGCACATGGATGTGAGTGGGGGCTGGAGAGCAGGCTGCGGCTGCCAAGTCAAGGTGTGTGGTCAGACTTCCTCCTAAGGAAGGGCTCGCATAGGGCAGTGCCAACGCCACAACTGTATTTCAGGGTGTTCAGTGAAGATAAGTGATTAGCAAACTCTGGAGGCCCAGAGGTGGCAGGAGAAGATAGGGCTCAGGGTCCCCCAGAGACTGAGTAGATTCAGGGTCTGCTGAGGGAGACAGGGACCGAATGGATGGGGGGCAGGGTGGGGAGGGGTTGAGGGGTGATGGTGCCTTGAAAGGCATGTTCCTAGGCAGCAAACAGCCTAGAAGCAGGCCTGGGTGGTGGGGGGCAAGGAGATGAGGACTTGGTTTGGGAGGGCACTGGTCCTTCGCTGTGAGGAGGTGGGTGACTGAGGAGCCAGGTCTTCTCACTCCTGCCACCAGCGGGCATCTTCCAGTCTGCTCTCCCTCCTGCGGCCACCAGACCCTCTGTCCCCTTTTCTCTGCCTGCCTCCTGCCACTGGACCGGGCCTCCACCCCAGAGAACCTCCCAGGAGGTGTCGAGTCCCTTCCCACTCCTGGGCCCAGCTCAGTCACAGGCTCACCAAGTTTCCATCTCAATCAGCGTTAGGTGTGTGTGGGAGTGGCAGGTAAGAGCTGCCCCAAGAGAGCCCAGGAGGGTTCAAAACCCTGCCCAACACCCCGGAAGGCAGGCTCCGAGCCCAGGGCCTTCCTCGAAGCCAGGCCTAGTATTTTCACCAACATTAACAACCCCTCCTATTCTCTGGGGGCTGTGTGAGTGCTGGGGATGTGACAATGTATAATAATATCAGGGCATGTCTATGGAGCTGGGCATCTGAGCGCTTTACACATCTTAATTAATGTAAACCTCCCAGCAACCTTATGAGTTAGGTACTATTTGGTTCCCATTTTACGGATGAGGAAACTAAGGCACAGAGAGGTTAGTACGTTGACTAAGGTCGCACAAGCGGTGGAGCCCAAGTGCAAAGTCAGACAAGTCCCCCCACACTGTGAGCTGCCCCACTGCCCACTCCTCCCCCGCCTTCCAGAATGCTCACTGCCTTGGTCCACTCTCACCGACGTGTCATGTGTCATATTCTTTACAGTCAGGATGTTCTTATCTTTAATCCCAAATCCTAAACCCGCTTCCTCTGGTTCTGCCCCTAGTGAGGTTACCTCTGTTCACGGTCCCTGTGAGAACGTGAATGTGAGAGCGGGATGACACCTTCCTCTTCCTAGCTCCTCCCCCTTCTCCAGTCCCACCACCACTGTCCCCACCTTGGGACAGACCCTCATCATTTCCGCCAGCTCCCTCCCCCGGGCTCCCCCGTCTCTCTCCCTCTGGTCCATCCTTACAGCTGTGAGAATGAATGCTTGTCCCAAAGCACGGATCTGACCACAGCATCTGTTCCCTGAGAGCCCCTCCTGGCTCCACATCAGCTGGGGGATAAAATCCACACTCCCGAGTGCATAGTCCAAAGTCCTTCCTGGTGTGGCCCCTGCCTCCTCCAGGTCGCCAGTTCCTGCCCTGCCTCTACAGGCCCCTCTGTCAGCACTTTCCAGAGGCCAGTCCACTGGCTGGTCTGGCCCTTGATAAAGTGTTCGATAGTCAGCAATAAAGCAAGACAAACAAGAATAATGAGATATATAAAATCGATCGGCATACGTCAGCCAAGTTGCCAGCTGTCCTTTCTTGGTCACAATATCTTTTATTCTAAGTATTCTATTTTTTTTTTATAGTTAAAATACTTCTTTCATAAAATGGTACTGAGAGAAAAATGATGGATTTTTAGAAAAAATGTCCTTACTTGGCAAACTAAAAAATGTTTGCAACTCTAGTCAGATTCTTTTTTTATTCTGACAATTCAGGGGTTGATGGAAGCTTGCCCCACTGGCGTGCCAAGCAGACCCTGATCTCTTAGATTCCTGAGTCTTTCCTGCCATTCATTCCTTCTGTCTGCAATGCTCACTCCCTGACCCAGTGCTGGTCATCACCCACTGTGCCTGAGGCCTGACCTTCCTTCCCAAAAAGCACGTCTGCAGCACCATCATATTCACATTTCCAGAGCCTGGTGCAGGCCCAGCCACCCATGTACTTGGAGGTTTGCTGAGAGCCTGACTAGAATGAATTCCAGCCTTCTTTGCAGCAGGTTGAGTGTGTGGTGGTGAGGGGCAGTGGGTGGAGGTGTCCAGGCTTCCGCTGGCCTCAGCTGTCAGGCTGGGGCACGGCCAGCTCTCTCCTGCTCTGAAGGCCCAGTTGGGTGCCAGCGACTCTTCCCCAACCCCAGTGGGGCCCAGCTCAGAGCTTGGAATCCTAACAGGCCCTAAAGCGCACCTGTGTGTATCTCACTCATTGTTCCCAGGGGGGTCGTGAAACCACCCTTGCCCTGAAATGCTGGAGATCATCATCTCCCTCCTGGAAGCCCAGGAAACGTCAGGTCAGACAGGAAAACAGAGGTGGAGGGAAGGGGGAGAGACCGAGAGAGAAACTGAGAAAGAGACAGACAGTCAGGGGAAACAAAACAAGGCCTGTTGTGGCAGCAGAGAGGGCAATGTGGGGGACCCACAGAGAAGGGGGTCAGGAGGGACAGCTGTCATTGGAACGGTGGGCGGCGGTAGCCTGGAGCCGGGGGTCTGGACCGCCTCCTGCTGGGCTGGGGAGATGCATCCTCCCGCTGCCCTCTAATACGGTCTCCATCATGGGACCCAGAACGCAGGAGGCAAATGCACCTTTGGGGTCTGCCCCCACCTCTACATGTCCAGGGCCCAGCAAGGCCTTCTGAATGCCCAGGGCCCCTGAAGGGCCTGCAGCCCCCCTGCCATCTCCAGCAGCATCCTGGTCTCCACATCCCTTCCCTGGGACCCTTCAATAATCAAACTCCCTGGAAGGCATCAAGGATGGGTCAGAGGAGGGGTCCCTAAGGGAGAAAATGACATTTTGTTTTTTAGTTAACTTGGAGTAGTTTGCTTTGCTTTAGCAGGTACCACTTGAGAAGGCCTTTTTTTTTTTTGGCCACGCCGCGTGGCATGCAGGATCTTAGTTCCCCATCCAGGGATCGAACCTGCGCCCCCCGCAATGGAAGCGCGGAGTCTTAACCACTGGGCCGCCAGGGAAGTCCTGAGAGGGGCTTTTATGCAGACATCAAGAAGAAAGTCTGGGGACTTCGCTGGTGGCACAGTGGTTAAGAATCCGCCTGCCAATGCAGGGGACATGGGTTCGAGCACTGGGCCGGGAAGATCCCACATGCCACTGAGCAACTAAGCCCGTGCGCCACAACTACTGAGCCTGTGCTCCGGAGCCCACGAGCCACAACTACTGAGCCCACGTGCCACAACTACTGAAAGCCGCACGCCTGGAGCCCGTGCTCCGCAACAAGAGAAGCCACCGCGATGAGAAGCCCGTGCACCGCAATGAAGAGTAGCCTCTGCTCGCTGCAACTAGAGAAAGCCCACGCAGCAACGAAGACCCAACACAGCCAAAAATAAATAAACAAAATAAATTTATAAAAAAAAAAAAAAAGAAGAAGAAAGTCTGTTGAGGAGACGGAGGCAGTGGCCTTCTGTGGCTGGGCAGAGGCCACCTCAGGTCACCCCCCCTTGAGAGTGGGGTGGTGGGTTGACCAATGTGCATAAGAGGAAGCGAGAATCTGAGCTGAGACCCTTTTACCTTAGCAGACCTTCTCTGACGGTCAGCTGGCAAGGGAGGCGCTGGGGCTGCTGGGGAGAAACCTCTCCGCGGAGGAACGTGGATGGGGCCGGGCTCTGCGGAGGCCCCAGTCGGACTCAGTCATCTTGCGGGGTAGCTGGTGCTGTTCACCGCACATGACGGCTGCTGACCTGGCCACCTGAGCACTGCGGGGAGGCCACGGGGGGCGGGAAAAAGAGCACGGGGTCTCTAAAGAGCTTAGAAGCTGGGCTCGCGGGCATGGCACCATTGGTCTTGACTCTGTGGCCAGCTGAAGCCAGGACTGAGCCCTGGGCCAAAATAAGCTCTTGGAGGTGCCTGGGTTTATCAGATGAAGAGAGGCCTGTGGAAGGGGAGAAAAACTCCTCAAGACGGATGACAGCACTCCAAGTTACACCCGTTTGGACTTGACATTGCCTTCCAAGCTGTGAAGGTACCACAGACAATGGGATGTCGGGACGGCTGATGACTCCAAGCAGTGTCCGTGCCTCCCAGCAGCCTTAGTCCGTGCGACCTAAGAGACGGCACTCAGGGTCATCATTTATGGGCCCTGGAGCGTCGCGGGGAGCTACCCAGAAGACCTGAGCTACCCATTGCTGTAGGAGCAGGAGGGCCTAGCGCTGGCCCCTTGGATCCCTTCAAGAGCAGGAGGCATGACCGCCCCACAGGAGGCCATGAGGCAAGAGACCAGGGGACCAGCTGAGGGGCGTGGCTCTCCCTGGCACCAGCCCCCCTCTTAGGGTCTCCCACTGGCTGGGAGGGGTCAGAGGAGTGTGGCTTCTTGCGTGAGGGAAGTTCTGAGCTAAGGTCAGGGTACCTTCTAATCTAAGCTGCTCTCAAGTCAAGGAGCAGAAGGCCTGATAGGAGCACTCAGGCAGGAGGTGATGGCCAAGGTCAAGAGAAGTATAAAGGATGAGGGGAGGGGCAGAGCAGAGCGGGGCGAAGTGAGACCTCTGACTCAGGACAAGCAGGCCGCTGGCTGGCTAGGACCTTGGAAGAGTCAGCAGCCTTAGTGCACTCATCAGGGACAACGCCTGACCTGTCCTCCCCCTCGTTCTGCTCCTCGGGGTTCAGCTGCATCCTGCTCTGGAAGAGGGTCATCACAAAGCTGCGGCTGGGAAACACTGCCTGTGCCTTTGCCCAGCTCCCGCTAGGGGCATCCTCCGGGCCGTGGCTTTGTCCCCCCACACGTTTGGCTCAGAGCGGCCTCCACGTCCTCAGCACGCTCCTAGCATGAGGAGTGTGGCTGAGAAACAGGGGGTGTGGAGCCAGGGCTGGAGTAGCTTTGGGAGCCAAGATGAGCACTCAGCTGTCCCAGGCTCTGAACAAAGTGCAGCAGTCCTGGCCCTGCAGGGTTTATGGCTGGTTAGTGGAGGCGATTAGATGGCTGTCATCAGCAGCTCATGCCCTCCCCCTTCATGTCTCTGCTGACACCACCCCAAGCTTTAGCCAGTCCTCACCCCTGGCTTCACACCCTTGCCCTCCTGGGTCTTTCTTGCTCTCCACAACGTGCCTAGCACTCACATAGCGGGTCTTCAATGTTTGTTGACTGAGACTCAATGACTGATGGACTCGGAGAAAAGTGGGGAGGTGGGATTGAGGACACGACTGGGAAACACACGTCCTCACGGTTTCTTGTCTGGAGGGGAGCGCTGGCCTGGGTGGATGTCATGCCGGGGCTGGGCTCCAATGCCTCCTTCTCAGGCCATACCACCAGCCACAGGTAAACCTGGGCTGGACCAGGGGAGCTTGGTGGTGCCCTACTGACCGGGACTGATGTCTGGATTCTCCAGTTGGTGATAGACATGGTCAGTGCTCAGACACAACCACAACTATGTGCCTACAGACACTTCTTAGACGCCCCAGGAACCTCTGGTGGGGTCCCCGCTGCACACCTCACATCTTCAACCTCTGCCCTCTCTAATGACCTGTTTACATCCCTGCTTTCTTGTCTGCACACGTGGCTGATTTCTCCTGTGTTGGGGGAAGAGAAGTGTTGGAGGGCAGGGTGGAATGGAGACGGCCATGCACATTCCTGTCCTGGGACCTTTGTCCTTCTTCCCTCCTCTTTTCTCGGCTGGAATTACCTTCCCCTGGACCTTCATGTGGCTGCACCCTCACTTCTCTCTCCTCAGAGAGCCTTTACTAGCACCCCTCAACAACAGCCCTCCCTCCCGGGACACTCCATCCCCTTCCCCTGCTTAATTTTCTTTGTATCATCTGTTACTACATGCAATTAGGTTTCTGTGTATGTGTGTGTGGGTTGTTTGTTTGTTTACCTTTTAATTATCTGTCTCCCCCACTTCATGTAAGTTACATGAAAGCAGGGACCTTGTCTGTCTTATGGATTACTGTCTCTCCAGGGCCTGGAACAATGTCCGGCATAGGTAGATGCCCAATAAATCTTTGTTGAAAGAAAGAAAGGAAGGGAGGAAGGAAGGGAGGGAGGAGAAATGGACTTCCTCCTGATCCTTCCCTCCCCCAGAGGGCTGCACAGAGCACACTGAGAGGCCAGGAAAGCCCACCCCTTCCACTGCCACCCACTTCAGGCACCCAGTGCTGTTTTGCCACCTCTTCCACTGGGCCAGTCCCCTGCACCACCCCGGCCGCTTATGCCTCCCACGTCTGTTTGCTCAGAGCCAGCAGAAGTGAAAGCTGGCCGGACTGTTCCGTTCTCATCGCTTCTCCATCCAACCTGCAGTGTTCTCTTGGCTTGTGGACAGGTTACTCTTGTTTATCTAAGTCTTGTTTTCCCAGACTTGGACCGACTTTGTGGGTCAGCCGGGGACCCACAGCCTGTGGCATTCCTCAGCCCCATCCCCTCGCTTTCTGGAGGTCCCAGGTGACTCACTGTCTTCACTGGAAGCTTTGTGGTCAGTCCCCTGTGTGCTGCTTCTCCCGCCACCATCGCTGCTGCTCTGCTGGACGCGCTGGCTGTTTCTGCTCGGGCCGCTGATTTTCTGGCCTCCTTCGCTGCCCCTGAGGCTGGAAGATAGGATTTTCCCCCTGAGTGATTATTGTTCCATTTTAAACTCATCGAAGTAGCCATGTGCTTTCAGATTCAAACCAGTTTTCTTTTCCAGCAAGTTGTGGCAAGTTCCCCAGGAAGGGGGCCTGGCGATGCCGCCCCCCGCTGAAGGATGCTCTCACCCTCAGAGTACAGGTCAGCGGATGTGTCCTTCGACTATTTGCCACCCGAGTGCCACGCCCACCTCCCAGAGCTGGCACAGGGTTTGGCTCAGGCACGTGGATTCCTGATTCCTATGCCGGCAGTACTGGTTGGGCCTCCTCGCCTGCCTTCCAGCCAACACTCCTGCTCTCTCCCTGCTGTCCCTTCGCCAGGTTACCCCTGCTCGCCCTGCAGCTCTACGATTCTATGCCATGCCCCAGAAGCCTTCCCTGACCCTCACATCTGGGTTAAGTGCCCTTTCTATGCACTGTTAGGGCCTGGAGAGAACAGCGCTGTGCCTGTCCTGTTCATTGTTATACCCAATGTTGCCCAGCGCCTGGAACACTGAAGGGACTAGATAAAAACTATTGTAAAGAGTGAATGAATTGTGTGTGTTTGCATCTTACAGTGTGTTAGGACTGGGGAACCTCATCTCCAATGCCTTTGGTATTCACTGCAGCCCAAGGTTAAGGCCTCTGGCTAAAGCGTGTGCTGAACAGGAGTTAACTGGGTGTTTCCGCCTGCTGGGGTAGGGACGCTTTGCTGGGAGGGGCCAGAACTGCTGGGAGGTCCTCTGTCCTTCCCACACAGAAGCAAGGGTAGGATTGCCAGATACAATACAGGGCGCCCAGTTAGATTTGAATTTTGGATAAACAGCAAATACATTTTTAGTATATTGCATGTCATACGTGGGACATACTTACGCCAAAAAAATATTAAATTCAAATTTAACGGGGCATCCTGGGGTATTTTCCTTCTTTTTAAGTCTGGGAACCCTAGCAAGGCAGACATGATCTGCCAGGTGCTAGGGGATCTGAGGTCCTTCCACAAGGTACATTCTGTTCACTGTCTGGGTTCTTCCTGCTCTTTCAATGCTTTTGGGCAAAGAACAGGGTGAGCTCAAGGCGTGGTTTCCCAGGGCTGTCACTAGCACGCTTAATCCACGGTATCTCCCTGCATCTCAACCCCTGACCCAGGCTACTGGACTGGATCGTTAGGGAAGGCCTCTCTGAGGAGGGGATGTTTGAGCTGAGATTTGAAGGAATGAGCCAAGTGATGACGGGGGAAGACCGTTCCAAAGGAGAGTGGCTGTGAACTTGGTGAGTCTGAGGAACGTAAAGGCTAGTGTAGTGTAGTGAGTGCAGGAAGGGAGGGGTTTACATGGAAGACCTTGGGCCACATCCTCGGTCCCCAAGAAGGGGACTTGAGGCTGCACTCCTTGCTGGTCACCGCCCCCAGCTGTAGGGTGGATGCTTCTCTGGCCTCCAAGGCTGAGTCTCAGCGGCAAAGATGGGGGAGGAAGGGAGTGAGTGTCTGCCATCTGGGGTCAGGGATTCTGGCAGCAGCGGCAAAGCCATGGGGCCTGGTGCTTGACTGCAGTTTGGTGGGATCTCCAGCTCTTAAAAATGGTGTGGAGCCATGAGTGCTTAGAGCTAAG
The DNA here is from genome assembly GCF_009873245.2 of Balaenoptera musculus. Classification (NCBI taxonomy): domain Eukaryota; kingdom Metazoa; phylum Chordata; class Mammalia; order Artiodactyla; family Balaenopteridae; genus Balaenoptera; species Balaenoptera musculus. The sequence continues at coordinate 15,215,479 of NC_045804.1, forward strand.
ACCCCATGTGACTGGTCCCTGTGGAGAGCCACCTCCGTCCCCTCCTGAGAGCACTTCTGGGAGCCAGGTGTGCTCTCCTTTCTAGGGGAAAGTGCTGCAGCCCAGGGTCACAGGGCCACGGCGTGGGGAGGACCCAAAGGGCTCCATCCCACCTCAGCAGGAGTCTCTCTCCTGGCTTTGGAAGGGGTTGAAAGCCCTACACCGGGAAACTCAAATCAGGTCCCCAGTGAGGCTCTGCTCCTTTGTGCAGGCCTGCCCACCCCAGTCCTCCTCCTCCAAACCCAAATACGCAGGCCAAAAACCGGGAAATGGCTCGTTTCCAAGGACTCAACTCACAAGATACTTGTTGCCTGCTGTTTGCCTGTTGGCATGTGAAGGAAGCTGTTTCTTAATTTAAAATGTCCATTATGGGCTTCCCTGGTGGCGCAGTGGTTGAGAGTCTGCCTGCTAATGCAGGGGACATGGGTTCGAGCCCTGGTCTGGGAAGATCCCGCGTGCCGCGGAGCAACTAGGCCTGTGAGCCACAACTACTGAGCCTGCGCGTCTGGAGCCTGTGCTCCGCAGCAAGAGAGGTCGCGATAATGAGAGGCCTGCGCACCGCGATGAAGAGTGGCCCCCGCTTGCCGCAGCTAGAGAAAGCCCTTGCACAGAGATGAAGACCCAACACAGCCAAAAGAAAGAAAGAAAGAAAGAAAGAAATCTTATAAATAAATCTGTCCAATCTTAGCCAGCTTTGACTACACAAAATAAGATTCCTTTAAAAAAAAAAAAAAAATCTAACCCAAAGGCAGCACCTGAGTCATTATTAAAAAAAAAAAAAAAATGTCCATTAACTCCCTCCAGCTGGAAAGCTACCCCAACAAAACTTCTGTTTGTGGAGGGTTTAAGCTTGCTCACCCTGAGGGCATGGGCCCAGCTGGGTTTGCCCCATCGGAAGGTGTGCCCAGGGCAGTGGGCACCCTTAGGTGTCTTGCCATGGCTTGAGAGTATGTTCTCTCTGTCAGGAGGTATTGGATCCCCAAGGCCCACCTTGGCCAGGGCCCTTGGGAAGCCCACAGTGCTGGGGCAGGGGGTGGGGGTGATGTCCCTTTGCGGAGGCTCTTTTATGTCTCCAGGGGAGGAAACCCCATTTCCCTACTACCACCAGGCCCTCGGTGAGTCTTGCCAGGCATCCGACAGGAAAGAACCTTTTGTTCTGAGCTTGTAGGAAGTCTGAGCTGGATTTGTTATCTACCCACAGCATTTCCTGGATAGGGGGCCTGGACGGGGCTGCACTAGGGGCTGGCTCCCAGCCTTGGCCTTGGTTCCTTCCTCTCAGCGTCTGGGGCCGGGGAGGCTGCCCATGGCAAGGTCTAGGTCTTCACGAAAGGCTGGTGAGAACTGGTATTTATCTTTAGGCTGCTGGAGGGGGTGTGTGTGGGGTGGGCGCTATAGCCTGGCAAAGGCCCCTGGCTTGGGGAAAGGGGGCAAGAAACGTCACCTAGTGCGCGCGCGCCGTGTGTGTGTGTGTGTGTGTGTGTGTGTGTGTGTGTGTGTGTGTGTGTGTCGGGGGGTGCTGCGGACCTGGAGAAGGGGTGAGTCCAGCCTCCCTGCAGAGTGACACCTCCACCATCCGGCTGCAAGGAAGGGGCGAGTCCCTCAGGGCTGCAGGAGCGGCAAGGTAGGCCAAGGTCCGGGCCACGCCTGACACCTAGTGGCCACCTGAGCCCGGGGCAGGGCGAGGGAGAAGCGGGGAGGGCAAGGGAGGGCGGGGAGGGCGGGAACCTGGAAGCGCGGAGACCAGGCCCGAGCAGGGCGGCCGTTCTCCCGTTCTCCCGGCCGGCATCCCCCTTCCCTCTGCCCGGGGCCCCGCCCCAGCAGCCCCGGCAGCCCATACCCCCTCAGCCTCGCCCTTGGCCTCCGAGTCAGGCCTGGACTTGGACGCCTCCCACACCCACGGGTGGGTCGCAGAACCCCATACGCCCCCGAACGTGATGGACCCGGGAAGCCAGGTCGTGAGGCCCGGATTCGAAGTTTACCCGAGCTCGGGTCCGGAGGCCGGGTCACGGTGGCCGCCGTTCTCGCGCCGCAGGCCCTAGCACGCGGGCGTCAAGGTTCGGGCCCGGAGTCTGGCGGGACCCTGTCCCTAGACCCGGGACCTTGGGGGGCCGGGCCCGGTCCCAGGTGCGTGGACCCGCCGGGGGCACTTCCGGTCCCCGCCCGCCGCGTCGTCCGCCGGGCTGCCAACCCGCCGCCCCCCCCCCCCGGTCGCCATGGAGACGCGGTAGCTCTGAAGTCCGCGCGGCTGGCCGAACCGGCAGAACAGCCCGGGCGTGACGCGGGCAGCTCGCGGGCCAGTGGGCAGCGCGACGCTGCGCAGCGAGGACGAGGTCCGGGCTCGACGTCCGGCCAGGTAGGTGGCCGGGGCGGTTGGGGGCGAGCCGAGCCCCGGCGCGGAGGCGGGAGGGGCCCCGGGTGTGTGCGGGGCGGGGGGGGACGGCGAGCTCAGGTGTGCCCGCGCCGGGACAGGCCGGGATCCCGGCGCCGCAGCTATTCTTTCTCTTTCCCTCTCCTGCCGCCACACCTGACTCACCTCACCTGCTTCCCCCGGCTCGGGGCCACCGAGCAAGGCCCAAGGTTAGGAGCTCATCCCACTCCTGCCTGGAGCTGTCAGCCGTCGGTCCCGGGTCTGCCTCTGTGCCCAGTCTCTGCGGAAGTTAGCACGGAGCAGCAGGTGATCCCAAGTTTACGTACGGCGTAATGTTTTGCCCTACTCTAGAAACTAGGTGGCATAGAAGTGGATCAACCAACATTTGCCACGACTGTTCTTTTGAAACCTGAGACCGAGCTGCCAAACTGCTTTGCTAGTGGCGGGGCCTCCCTCCCTCTGCCTCTTTCCTCTTGGGGTGAGATGTCTAGCTAGTAGAGCCCTTCCTTGTTCTTCTCCAACATCTCCAGCCTCTTGGTGTGCAAGGAGTTTCCCGTTTGGGAAATCCTTACTCCTTGGGTTGGCCTTGGTAGCCCCTGAACTGTGGGTACAGGGGATGCAGAACTGAGCTGAGGAAGGGATCTGCTGCTGCCTTTGACACCTGGGAATGGTGGGGGGTACCTCCCCTCTCTGCCTGCCCTTCCCCCCAGGGCACCACAGAGAGGAGGATCCAGGTGGACCCTGGAGTCCCAGACATGTCTTTAGAAGCTGGCACCCCTCCCAAGTCTTTCTCCCTTCTGGTTGCCCCTCTCCACTCTCACTCTACCTTGGCTTTGAGGATTTTCTAAGACTCATTAAATGAAGCTCTATCTTATCTGGATTCTGTTCCTTCGTTTTCTTCTGTTTTTAATATAAATTCATTTATTTTATTTATTTAATTTTTGGCTGCGTTGGGTCTTCGTTGCTGTGCGCAGTCTTTCTCTAGTTGCAGCGAGCGGGGGCTACTCTTCATGGCGGTGCGCAGGCTTCTCATTGCAGTGGCTTCTCTTGTGGTGGAGCACGGGCTCTAGGCACGTGGGCTAAGTAACTGTGGCTCACGGGCTTAGTTGCTCCACAGAATGTGGGATCTTCCAGGACCAGGGCTCGAACCTGTGTGCCCTGCATTGGCAGGCGGATTCTCAACCGCTGCTCCACCAGGGAAGCCCAGGTCCTTCGTTTTCATAGTAAATGGAAAACAAAACAAACAACAACAACACCACCCCCACAGAGCTGTGCTACCTTCTCATACATATCTTGATTTCTCCTGTGAAACTGGATTGAGGCAGAAAATATAGGCAACTTGTAAATGCCAAGGGGAGCCCCATACAGAGAAACGGTTGCTACAACCCCGCCCCCGGGGCAGGAGGCGCCTCCTGGACCTGAGTGGATGCCCTGCTTGTCCCACTTCTTCCCTGCCTGCGCCACCTTCCCTTGGCAGGCAGAGCTTGGGCGGCTTCTAATACAAAGTGGTTCAGCAGCACTAGAAGAATTTGGTGGAGGAATTCACCCCAGATCCAGGGGTTTCTGCCCAGTGGGGGGATTCATGGTAGACAGAAGGCGGGGTATGGATTTATTAGAGGGGGTCGTGCTGTCTGCTGCCATCTGGCTCTCTGTGGCCCCAAACCTCATGTGTCAGCAGCTTCGGATGCATGACTCTTCCTAAGGTGCTATTAGGAACAGGTTTAGTTTTTGTTAGATTGCTATTTAACTGAATACCTACTATGTGGCAGGCAGTGTGCTAGGCATTGGTACATATTTATCCTGTTTAATCTTTGCTACAGGCCAGTAAGGTGGATCTCAACATCCCCCTACCTTATGGAAGAGGAAGCAGGCTCAGAGAGGGTGCTTGGCTCGCCTGGGCGCACACAGTCATGAACAGTGGGGCTGCCTTTGAAATCATATCCGTCTGACCAGGGCTGCACTGTGGCTTTCCCCTTCCTCCATAAAAAAATAAAGAGAATTATATTTTACAACCACATTGGTATAAAGATGAATATAATCCAGGCTGGATTAAAAATTAAAATATTTTCTTCAACCCTACAAGTTTGTTTTTTCTTATGATTTTAACAGAAATCAAAACATTTTTTGTGAGTCCCTACAAGTACTGGGAGCCCCGACACTGAGCCCCTGGGCCCAGTGGAGAACAGGGCTCAGTGTCTGACTTCAAACTTTCTACCCAGGGGTTACTTGGGTGTGGGTAGTAAGAAAGTGCCCCACCTAACAGCTCAGCCCTCATTTTGCCTTTTCTTTTATCACATTTGAAGACATTCTAGGACAATTGAGTCGTTTCTCCCCTTCACCCATCAAGAAAAGATCTAGCCCCCAACACAATCTTTTCTAACCCAATTAAAACCCTGCTGCGGATAAGGAGGCTGTGGCCAGGCCAGGCTCCCTGCTTCCAGGCTGTGGGACTTGTGCGGTGTCTGGTCCCCATAATGAGATTAGGCCTGGTGGCCTTTCAGTGAAACCCCCTGGGCTCAGGGAGGGAGAGGGATGCTCGTTAGCACATTCAAGCCCTGCGGCAGCTCCTGGCCCTGGTTGATCACATTAAGTGGAGTCTGGCTGCAGGTGTGTGTGGGAGGGGAGGGGTGACTGTCACAGCCCAAGGTTCCAAAAGCTGCCAGAGATCTGACATCCCCGTCCTGTGCTCTGACAGGAAGGAGGGTGGCCGGGTAAGGATCCACAAGGGCTCGCCCTGGTTCTGAGACTCTGGTCTACTGGGCTGAGGAAGCCTTTGGGGGTGTAGATGGGCTGCTTCCAGACTGTTGACATTGCTGCCTGTACTGCTGCACTGGGAACACAGGAGATCCCAAAGCAGCCAGTGTTCTGGGGTTCCACAGGACGGGAGGAAGGAAGGGAGGAAGGAAGGAAGGAGGAAGGAAGGAAGGAAGGAAGGAAGGGTTGAGAGAATGTTCCCACTGTCTAGACTGGGAAATGAGGGAGCAGAATAAAAGATATTTGCTTACTAGGGAGTGAATCTCAACTGATTTCAAGGTTTGCAAATGCACATTTGTTTGTGGGTGAGTCAGATTCCAACCAGAGTCCTTGAAATGTCTTCTCTGTTTCCCCCATCATCGGAAGCAGCCCCTTCGTGTACAAAGATACGTTGTCAATTATGTTGAACCGAATAAGCAATGGGGCAACGGCATTGCTGAAGGGGTCTCAGTTCATCTTCTGTGAAGCACAGAAACCACTTGATGCTTTGTCTTTTCTGTAAATCTGGATTTTTCACTTAGATCTTATTGGCTGAGGTCACCTATGGGGAAGCTACAGGCCTGCCCGAGGACTGGTCTTTCTGTGTGTGTTTTCCTGTCATCCCTCATCCCTGGATTTAGAATCACCTTCAAATTGGAAGGGGCCACAGGGGAGACTGCTTAGGCCTCCATGAGTCCAAAGGTCATTCTTTATCTCTGGCTTCCTCTGGGATGCCTAGTTACCAGGGCACAGGGACCAGGAGAGATGCCTTTGGAGCAGTTGGCATGAAGATCTTGCAGCTAGTTTGTCCCCATCACCTCTTCTCTCTAACCCACCTGTTTCCATCCTGCAGCCTTTTCTCCCAGGAGAGCCCATGGGGGACACCAATGCTTGATGCTATGGTGGGTGTAAACTGCCTTAGAAGCATGGTTCCCCAAGGGGTGGGGAGGGCCCAGGAAGACTGGCGTGTGAGGGGAGAGGCCTTCCTGGAGCCCTGCCTCCAAGCAGATTCAGATCCCCTGAATACTGGATTCAGTATTCAGGAAGTTTTCCTTTCTTCCCTAGTTACTGGCCTGAGAAAGTGCAGAGCCACACCCTGAGCAGGCAACCCCTGTAGGAAATCCAAGGGAGTGGCCACCCCAGTGTGGTGAAGCCAGCATAGACTGTGGAAAGTGCTCTGGGAGTTTAACTCATTGCCTAAGTTGTTACGGCCCTTTACTCTAGAATCTGCATCTGCTCTGCACCTTGTCTGCAAGGCCCTGGAAGGCGGAGGCCATGGCTCGTCTGTATCCAGCAGTGTGACCCCCATATCGTAGGCGCTTGATAAACAACTGAGTTGAGCACTTCTTTGCTGCAGATGATTTGGGGCAAGTTGTTTATCCTCTTTGAGTCTCAATTTCCTCATCTGTCAAATTGGGGTAATACTCCTGTTATCACCATAGGTTATTGCGAAGATTGAACTGAGTACAGAGCGGGGCTCCCTAGCCCTGAGGCTCGCAACCCCAGTCCACCACCCTGGGGTGCAAACAGCACTAGGGTTTGGACTCCGAAGGGAATTCAGGTTGTGTTTTCAGTGAGGACGTTAAAGCCACGTGTTTAGTCACTGTGCTGTTCCCACATGTTTTCTTTTCAGCACCACCAAGCGAGTCTCCATTTCTCAGCAGGTGCTCCTGGGTGTCCTACAATTTAACTCAACATTGTCACTACCTACTGGAGACGGCGTCAGATCCCGCAGGGCTCAGTCCCACAACACTGCCCTCACCCCCTTCAGATGCTAATTGCAAGTCCAGGTTGTCACCTGTGCTGCTGAACAACAGGCTATAGATCAGAGCTTCACACGACCTTTTCCTCAGGTTCAATTAATTTGCTAGAGCAGCTCACAGAACCCAGAGAAACCTGCTAGATTGCTGGTTTGTTATAAAAGGATATAACTCAGGGACAGCCAGATGAAGAGGTACGTAGGGCAAGGTCTGGAAGGGTCTGGAGCACAGGAGCTTCTGTCCCCGGGGAACTGGGCTGCACCACCTTCCCGGCACGTGGATGTGTTCACCAACCTGGGAGCTCTCCAAACCCCGTCCTTTAGGGGGCTTATGGAGGCTTCATTACACAGGCCCGATTGATTAAATCATTGGCCACGGGTGGCTGCACTCAGTCTCCAGCCCCTCTCCCTCCCTGGAGGTCAAGGGTGGGACTGAACGTTCCAACCCTCCAGTCACGTGGTTGGTTCCCCTGGTAACCAGCCCCACCCTCAGGTTTTCGAGGGGCTTCAGTAACACGATGTAATATTAACATAACAAAAGAAACGATTGCTTTGTCACCTGGAAAATTCCTAGGGTTTTACAGGCTCGGTCCCATATATTTCTTATTATAAATCACGCTATCACGGCTGTGAAGAGAAGTCTGATTTCTGCCCGACTCATGAGGAGGTTGGCTGCGGGGGGTTGGAAATCTGGCTCTGGCTTGCGTCACCAAAGAGCGGCTCTTGACCCAGGAGTGGCAGTCTTTGCAGCCCTGAGCTCCCCCTCTGTACTCAGTGGCTACTCGGTGGGGACGCTGTGGCAGGTCTGCGGGGGCAGAGCACGTTCCTTCCAGTCTTCCTAATTCAGAGCTAATCAGATTCTGACTGCGCCCCAGGCTCTCGGGGAGGAATCCAATAAAGCAGAGGAGGACAGCATTTCTCAGTTCAGTACATTTTTCCTGTCAGAGTCGGCCAAGGGATGAGATCCCCGAGGGAGAGGTAGATGCATTCCCCGCCTTCTGGGAGCTCACAGGGCCCTGCAGCAGAGAGGCTCACAGGGCTTAACGCGAGGCAGGACACCGAGGGTAAGTAAGCGCCAGGCCAGCCTTGGGGACACAGAGGAGGGGGACAAAGTGGTGAACAAAACGCCCATTTCAGGTTGTGGAGCAAATCGATAGAGGCGGAGGAGGAGGAGCGGGGAGTGTGAGGTGGAGGGGCTAACAGCAGGTTGTGTTGCTAGAGCTGGGGAACTGGGAGCATCTCTTCCGAGTGGACTTGGTAGGAAAACAGTGGGGGCTGCAGGTGGGCACTGGGTTAGGGTCAGTTATGGAGTTGGCATTTGACCACCATACGCTGGTGGCCCTTTGTGCCTGGTGGGGCAACATGACTGGGACCTGGCTTTGTCCCTGTCAGTCAGGCAGGTTGAGGAGGGTAGGGAGACGGGGGCAGAAGCTCCAGGCCCTGCTGGGTGGTGGAAATGAAGATGGCCAAGAGGGAAGTGATGGCGAGACCTGGGGGAGAAGCAGGAGGATTGGGCACTGGGCAGAAGGGCGACCTGGGAGGTCAGGAGAGGGGTGTAACTTTGGATGTGCTGAGTTTGAAGTGTTTGAGGGATGTCCAGGTAGAGATGTTAGTGGACAGTTAGAAATGGGGTTTAAATTTGGGGGAGATGACAAGCTGGCACTAGATTTAGGAGTCATCAGTGTCGAGGTGACAGATAAGCACGAGGGCAAGAGTTCCAGAAATACGGCTTCACTGTTGCCCAGGGCTTCTGGAAACAGGTGTTCCCACCTGCCTTGGGAGTGTTTTCTGGAAGATGATTTGACAGAATGTATCCACAACCTAAAAAAGAACCTAGCCCTTGCTCAGGATTCTATTTCTTCATTTAGGAATTAGACGAGTGTGCAAAGATGATCACAGTGTTGTTTATTTAGTGAAAAGCTGAAAGCTGGCTAAATATTTAACAACAGGAGATTAGGGGATTGGTTAAAATATGAAATAGCCGTGTACTGACATGAAAAGATGTGCATGATCTATAATGAAGTGAAAAAAGCAGGTTAGAAATTGGTATGGTCATGTTTCTATGAAAGAAGGTACATATATTTCTAGAGGAAAAGGATATAAATCAAAATGTTGATTACTTGTAATTTTTCTCTTTTTTTGCTTATTTGTATTTTACTGCAGGGAGGTGTGTTAACACTGCCTGCCCCCCTTTTTAAAAAATGATGGAGTTGCCAACAGTTGTCAAAGGTGGCAGAGAGAACTGGGGGTAAAGAGAGCCCGGTCCCCAGGAGGACAAGGCCAGGCCAACTGGAAACTAGTTCTTGAGCAGCACAGGGTACAGGGTGTGTGCTTGGTATTAGGGGGGGGACCCCAAAATGTGTTAGTCAAACATCTCTGCTCAGCTGCTGTTCTCTGCTGGTAATGAAGGAGAAGGAGGGTGTCTCCAGCGCTGCTGGGAGAGGCTGGGGCAGTGGGAGAGGCAAGCTGGGGGGATGGAGTGCTCGGCCCTCTGGGAGCTGCAGCAGCGCCTTTGTGTGGCCCCAGGCCGCCAGCACCTAGGCCCAGCAAACGGAGCCCGTACTTGTTCATCAACTGCCTCCTCTCCTCCCATCTTTCAGCTGCCTCTCCCGCCTGGGTGTGGGGAGAACCAGCAGGTTCAGGGGGAAGAGCTGGCACACAGGCCACCCTGAGCCCGGGCGAGGCTGTGGAGACGCCGGGGACTGGGCAGAGGAGCCAGGAAATGCCTCCCACTGGCCCCTGAGCCTCGCTTCCCCAAACCCCGTTGAGCCCCCGGTTCCTTGTCTGCAGACGGGAGCAGTGACACCTGCTTTCACAGGATCCTTGTGCGCTAAGTGACCCCAGGAGTTCTCACCTTGTAGGTCTCAGTTCGGGAAGCCTGGCCTGAGGGAGGGGCGCAGGCCCACGCCCCAGGTGTGGAGAGGAAGACGAGGCAGGAAGGGAAACGGGCAGCTCGGCAGCTCCTGTCCCCTGGTCCTTTCTACTGAAGTGGCTCAGAGAACATTCCTTCTACCGGCAGCTGCCATGCAGCTCTCTGTGGGCAGGACTTCTTTCATCTCCAGCTGGGAGCTGAAAAAGCAGGCACGGGGGAGTCAGGTTCCCCATTTCTCACCCTAGATGTCCTTTATGATTCATCTGGAGGAAAAATTCCGGCACCTTCAAGGAATTTGCTCACTTCTCTGTGTTTGTTTCACCTGTGAACCCCACCTGAGAAAACCCAGGGCCTCCTGAAACAGAAAGTAAAGCACTGGCACTGGGCCCTCCTGCTCCGGCCAGAACTTGGAGGACTCCGACTTGCTCCCTCATTGCAGGTGGAAGTGCAGCCAGGTGTGGGTCTGTCTCTGCAGGAAGGCGGGCCCGTCCCGCTGGGCGCTCTCACGGAGGCCTGGGGTTGTGGGCTGAGAGGGAGGAGTCAGAGGTGGGCAAGGGAGGCCTGGGATGTATTTTTGGAGGCTGTGGGCCGTTCCTCTGAGCTCCACCATCTTTCCTGCAGCAGTCGCCTCGGCATAGAGCCACCTCGGCATGGAGAGCCCTGCCCGCCCAGCACCCGTCCCCACGGCGCTGCTTTACTATGTGGCCTTCTCCCAGCTGCTGGGCCTGGCCGTGGTGGCCATGACTGGCACCTGGCTCGGTGTGTACCGAGGAGGCATCGCCTGGGAGAGTGCCCTGCAGTTCAATGTGCATCCCCTCTGCATGATCATAGGCCTGGTCTTCTTGCAGGGAGATGGTGAGTCCCTGGGCGATGCCGCCTGAGAGAGGAGATTTGCAGGGACTCTTTCACACCTGAATCTGCCCAGTTAGAGAAGGAAGCTGGCTTGGACCTTGGGGACACTGGGAATCCAAATCAAGGGCCCCAAGGCTGGTGGGTGGCAACTCCTTTCTGACTTATCCCAGATCTTTCACCTCGTGCTTCAACAAGGAACATCCGAAGGTGTGTGTGCTTCACACAGCGGAGGCCCAGGGGCTGGGCTGTGAGCAAGACAATCTTCTGCAGAGGCGGTTTGAAATTGAGGGAGAGAAAGTGAGTGTGAGTGTACATGTATGTGTGTGTGTGTAGATGCTGGACTTGGTGGAGCTAGAGCGCCTCTCTCTGGGGTAGGATCCAGGCCGTGGCTGGCCCCCACCCTGCCTCAAGGCCAGGGGGCCTTGGCCTTCTCCTTCTGGTAACAAGAAAGCTGGACCCATGCATTCCTCCTAGATGTGGTCCTGGTGACAGCCACCCCCTCAGCAGCAGACTCCTGAGGGACATTCCGCAGGACCCCTGGCCCTGACTGCTTCAGCCCGAAGAGGGGGGATTAGCTTGGGGTTGCAAGGTTCTGCTTTGAGAACCTGGGGTTTCCCAACCGGGGAGCCTGCTGGCTAAGAGTAGTGAATGTCTGATCTGGCTTCAGTGCTGTACAATCTGAGAACCATCATAGCTAAGAGGTGAACTCAGAAGCTTGGTGGCACCTTGATGTTGACTGCACGACGAGCCTAAAACAAAGCCTGGGATACACAGGACAGCTAAGAAGGGGGCGGGCGGTGCGGGGGCGTACGGAGCCTCGTTTCCTCCCCCACTTTCTGTGGCTGGGGTACCTGGACAAGCCCTCCCCTCTCCAGCCGGGGGTGTCTCCTCGCTGCCCTGACAGGAAGGCCTCGTGCTCGGCTTAGCGCCCTGACATTCCCTTTCTCACGGCCCACCAGCCCTGCTGGTTTACCGTGTCTTCAGGAATGAGGCCAAACGCACCACCAAAATCCTGCACGGGCTGCTGCACCTCTTCGCCTTCGTCATCGCCCTGGTGGGTGAGTTCCTGGCACGGGCCCGCCCTCCTTCCCCCACCTCTGCTGACTTGGGGAAGGAGGTGCTTTACTGTCCAGTCCCCCCTCCCCACCCCTCCTCCCCATTCCAGGCAGGGACACTGGGTGCTGGCAGCCACCGAGCCGGTACTGGAGCCCAGAAGTCCCGGCGGGTCGGGTTTCCCTTGGGTCACCGCACCCCCTCCGTCGCCATCAGCCCAGTCCTCACGCGACCCCCGCCTCCGGCCAGGCCTGGTGGCGGTGTTCGACTACCACAGGAAGGAGGGCTACGCCGACCTATACAGCCTGCATAGCTGGTGTGGCATTCTGGTCTTCGTCCTCTTCTTTGTGCAGGTGAGTCCTTGCCGCCCCACGGCGCTGGGGAGGGGCGGGGAGCAGGGCCCAAACAGGGCCGGGGCCAGGCGTGCGCACAGGCGAAAGGCGCTCCAGCCTGCCGGGCGCTGCCTCCGACCCGGCGCCCTTCCGGCGCCCTTCTGGCCGACAGGCACGTGGGTTTGGTCCCAGGTCCCACCTCGGGGCGCACAGTGTGGGGCTGAGACCGGCCTCGAGCGCCGGCCGACCTTCCCCACGTGCTCAGCGCTCCCGCCGCCGCTCCGGCCGGAGGCCACCGCGCGGGGGGATGGCGGGGCCTGCGGTCCTCGCGGGAGGCGGCCCACCTGGGGCGTCCTCGGGCTCCAGTCTCCAGCGCAGCTCAGCCTCCGGCAGCACCTCGCCTTTCCTCCCAGTGGCTCGTGGGCTTTAGCTTCTTCCTGTTCCCCGGCGCGTCGTTTTCTCTGCGGAGCCGCTACCGGCCGCAGCACGTCTTCCTTGGCGGCGCCATCTTCCTCCTCTCGGTGGGCACCGCCCTGCTGGGCCTGAAGGAGGCGCTGCTGTTCGAGCTCGGGTGAGCGCCCCCTCCCGGCGGCTCTGTGTGGGGCCGCCGAACAGCGGCTTTTCTCCCGGGGGAGGGGGGCGGCGGGGGGCGGGGTTGGGCTTGGGATCGCACCGCATCTTGCGGGCCGGGGGCGAATGGCACTCGGCCTAACGGCTACGCCTCGGGTGGCCTCGCCCTCCGCCCCAATCCCGCAGGACCAAATACAGCAAGTTCGAGCCCGAGGGCGTCCTGGCCAACGTGCTGGGCCTGCTGCTGGCCGCCTTCGGCGCGGTCGTGCTCTACATCCTGACCCGCGCCGACTGGAAGCGGCCCCTCCAGGCGGAAGAGCAAGCGCTCTCCATGGACTTCAAGACGCTGACGGAGGGCGACAGCCCCAGCTCCCAGTGACGCGCGCCCCGTGCCATCCCGTCCCGTCCCGCGAGGCGGTCTCCGCCGTTTCGGGGTCCCGACAGGTGTCTGTCCCGCACCCGCCGAGGCTCCGGGGGTGGGGAGCGGGGGTGGGGCCGCCCTCCGCCCTGAGCGCTGATTTCCGGGGTTCAGGCGCCCTCCGCTTTCTCCTCCTCGCTGCTGCTGCTGCTGCCGCCACTGTGTTAGTCCTGCGCAGACCCCCGCCCCCGTTGCCCCTGCCACCCCCTCAGATGGAGCAGCTTTGGGTAGGGTTCTGGGCGGTTGGGCCTGGTCGCAGAAGCACAGATCCCTAAAGGGGTCGGAGAGTGGGGGGCGGCTCCCCGCTCGGGGCAGCGGGGCCTGGGCTGTGTCTGCGGAGAAGGCGGGGCTCAGCGCCGTGCCTGGCGAGGCCAAGACTTGCTTTGTGTGACACCGAACTCCAACCAGGAGTCTTGCGGGCCCAGCCTTTGGCAGCGGAGCAAGTGATATTATGTGTAAAATATGCTGGTGTCAGGGCAGGGTTCCCCAGGAGAGGGGAGGGACTGACCCTTGGGAAGCTCTGGACGCGTGGCTTTGGCCCAGCTGCGCTCTGCAGCCTTCTCTTTAACCCCTTAGCCCCAGGGCGGCTTTCTTTGCCTTTGGGGCCCAGCAGCCCGAAGAAGAGGCAGGAGGTGGGCCTGGGCGGGCGCTGCGGGCCGTGTGCCGCCTGCAGGGGCTCCCCTCCCCGCGGGGGGCCGGCCTCGGCGAGCCAGCTGCCCACCAGCTGCCCACCCTCGGAGCTCACTCAGGCGCTGCTCTGACAGAGGCCCAGGACACAAGCCTTTTTGCTTTAAACAAAAAGCTGCCGCTGTCGCCCCCTTTCCCTTCCCATAGGGAGGGTAGGGGCTGCCTGATCAGGAGGAAAGCCTCATCCTCTCCTACCTGGGGCCCATCTTTGCAGGAAGTTGGGACCAAGTCAGAATCGGATTAATCCCCCCAACCCCATGAGTGTGTAGTGCTGTTAGCTGAGTCACTGCTTGGCTTCTGTCTAGAAATAACGTGATTACAGCATCGATCTTGTGCTTCTTGGACCTGGTGAATGCTCTCTCCTTGTTTTCCTCGTTTTCCGGGCTTTGAGGAGCATGGCACTGTTTGAGACAAGACACAGTTTACTTAGATGAAGACATTAATAAAATTTCCAAATCTGACTACTGGTTTTTTTTTTAACGGCTGCCTTTCTCACACCTAAATGCTGCCTTCGAGAAAGGGGGCTTGTCTCCCCTAATGCTCAGATTTCTAAAACAGCTTTTGTGGTGGGTCCTGCCTCAGGCGATGCTGCTTCTCAGAGCAGGTGGCTGTGTTGGGCGCCTTAGCAGCAGGGCTCGCTGCTCCCTCCCTTGGGCATTCCGGGCTCTGCTGCAGCCCCAGCACCAGGGTGTCTCCGCACCCTGTTTATATCATACGCTCTGCAAGGGCACGGGCTCCGGCAACTCCTTGATCACCTGGTATGGTCAGTGTTTACACGTGGGAAAACTCCACCTTAGACAAACTACCAGAGTACAATTGTATATCTCCGTTGCCAGAAAGCCACAGAGAGAAATGGAACCTTGGATTTGCAAGAAAAGTCTGCAAGCTGGCCTGTTTGCCAAAGCGTATGCTGGATGACTCATGAGCCGAAAAGCCTCCCCCCCACCCCCAAGCTGATCCGTGGTGGTTTATTTTATTTTGCCTGTGGCCAGTCTTCTATGAAGTACAATGTAGTGTTGGTACAACAGATGATTCAATAAAGGTCTACAGCAGGTCTCTTGCCTGTTATCTTCATTTACTGTGGCAATAAAAGGAGCCAGTGCTTTTAGAAGATGCATGAAGTTAGTCTACTAGGGTTGAAAGAATTTGCATATCCCCAGGCTGGGCACAGAAGGTAAAGTGATTAATGATATTTATGATGACACAGGCTCTGAAACAGCCCAGTGGCTGTCCTGACTCCGGACCCAGTGAGGGAGGCTCTTCCACACGGTTAGAGAAATTCTCTTCTCAACCCAGAGTGGCCTGGAGGGTGGAGCCGTAAGAGCCTGACAAGGGCCTTGGCAAGAATTTTCCCCAGTATTCAATTAACCTTTTTCCTTTTAAAAATGTCTCTTCATTCCTTAAGAAAAGGAGCAAAGCTTTGAGAACAAGCTGAGATTCCACTTTAGATCAATTCCTGAGGCTCAGGCAGATGTGTTTACAGTAAACCTGGGTGTGACTCAGATCCCACCGGGATCTACCGTGTGCTCCTCAAAAGCACTGTCACTTGACAGCTGAAAAACTTACTAAGAGGGCTCACTATTGAAAGGGACCATGGATTCTTACTTCCTAGCACTTACTTTATTTTCTGTATTGAATCTGGTTTCTGGCGTGTCTCAGCCAGAGCTTGAGAGGTCTTTGCTTGATGCATCTAGAGTCTTTCTCCTGAGTCCAGCCTTCTATGTGGACCTTCATTTGCTTTAAAAGCCTGCAAAGCACGGCCTGGTACATGTCATAAGGTGATCTCTCGGTCAGGGTCAGGGCTGGCTCTCCGCGCGAGGGCAGAGGCATCCTGACCCTGTGAGGGTGCCATCTCTCTTGCAGCTTTTGTGCTAGCCTCTGAATCTTAAGGGTCTCTTTGTGTTTGAATATTCAAATGATCCCAGATGCTGCCTCTCCCTCCAGGGGGCTACTCCTTAACCAACTCACCTTCTCACTGGGTTTGGAACCTTGAGAGGTCCCAGAGTTATGCCTCTTGCCCATGGCACAGAGTTGTTTCTCTAAAGGAGCACAAAGTAGCATTCTCTAAGCTTCCTTCTGGACCACTGCCTGTGCTGCTTCCGGGGTCATCCAGATTGCTTGCTTGTCTTGGATTACCCCTTCTCAGGAAGGGGGCAGGCAGCATGGTACAGGGAAAATGCTTGCTGGGCAGATCTGATTCAGAGTCCCACCTTTGACTCCATGACCTTGAGCAACCTAAACTCTCAGGATCTGCTTCCTCATTTGTGTTTTGGAGACGGCAATGTCTGTCAGAAATTGGATGAGGAATACATTAGAGAACACGTGGGAAGTCCCCATCACAGTGTCTGGGACATAAGGGGTATCTCAGGAGAATGGCCCTTTACAATGGACTCAGTGCTGTCTCTTCTATGAGGCCCTTTTTATCATAGGGCCTTCCAGACATGATGTCCTTATTCCTGGCAATGGGAAGACTCAGTCTCCAAGTTTCTTCAAGCTCCTCCAGCTTCCATTTTTAAAGGTGAAAGAAGATGATGCTATGTTCCCCCCTCAGCCTTGGCCTGTGGAAGGGGAGTCTGACTGCCCACGTGCATGTGTGCACAGCGGTGTGTCGAGCTATAAAGAGCAACTGAAGGGCACCTACCCGGGAATGAAAATGACTAGGGGAAGACCTACCAGAATGTGCTGAGTGCACTGTTTCCTGCTGCTCTGAGTGGCTCTTTAGGTAGGTTCAGGGCAAACAGCTTTTAAGAATTAGCTTTCTGGGACTTCCCTGGTGGCGCAGTGCTTAAGAATTTGCCTACCAATGCAAGGGACACGGGTTCGAGTCCTGGTCCGGGAAGACCCCACATGCCGCGGAGCAACTAAGCCCGTGCGCCACAACTACTGAGCCTGCGCTCTAGAGCCCGTGAGCCACAACTACTGAAGCCCGCACGCCTAGAGCCCGTGCTCCGCAACGAGAAGGCACCGCAATGAGAAGCCTGCACACCGCAACGATGAGTAGCCTCTGCTCGCCACAACTAGAGAAAGCCTGCGCAGCAATGAAGACCCAACGCAGCCAAAAATAAATAAATAAATTTATTAAAAAAAAAAAAAAGAATTAGCTTTTTAGGAATCATTCAGTGCCTCAGGAATTCTTAAAAAACTGTTTTCCTGGGCTTCCCTGGTGGCACAGTGGTTAAGAATCCGCCTGCCAATGCAGGGGACACGGGTTCGAGCCCTGGTCCGGGAAGATCCCACATGCCGCGGAGCAACTAAGCCTGTGCGCCACAACTACTGAACCTGCGGTCTAGAACCTGTGAGCCACAACTACTGAGCCCGCGTGCCACAACTACTGAAGCCCGCACGCCTAGAGCCTGTGCTCCGCAACAAGAGAAGCCACTGCGATGAGAAGCCTAAGCACTGCAACGAAGAGTAGCCCCAGCTCACCACAACTAGAGAAAGCCCGCACACAGCAACAAAGACCCAATGCAGCCAAAAATAAAATAAATTTATTAAAAACCAAACCAAACCAAAAAAAAAAACACCTGTTTTTCTTTCAACCACTTCTCCATTTTTAACTTTTAATGAAATAACTGAAACAGCCCAGGAATGCTTTTCAGACTGAGCAGGTAGTTCCTTCCAGAGTCCTCTCCTCTTTAAAGGCAGTTGTGGCGTCCAGGCTGGGATGACTGCATGCCTGGAGTTTTCCTGCTTCCCCAGCTTTGGTGCTTTGGGGGAAATGGATGTACTTACACAGCAGGGATGTTTGTTCAACAAAGTCTGGCGTCTAGAGGAGGCGGTCTCCCTCCTTGCTTGTGCCTGAAGTAGACAGGTCGAAGCCAGGCAGGAAAGACCACAGGACTCCGTCCTTAACGAAGGGTGTGGAGGCTCCAGCCAGTTTCAGAAAATCTGCAACCTCTCCGTTCACAGGGCAGCTGCCTAGCTCTCTACATGGCGAGGATTGGAAATTCCAGCTGGATTTCTGAAGAAAAAAAGTCACTGGAAGCAGTGGGCTTCCAACTTTAACCAAGTTAGCCTTGGGAACTATAGCTGGTGCTGTCCCCCCGCCTCGGGCCTGCAGTCTCTAAACCTAACAGTTCTAACTGGCAGCCTTGGATTTTGGTACGGTAGCTGGATTGGGGTGTAGCCTCAGCTATTAAAATCAAAGGAGAGGAACTCAGTGCTCCCTTGGCATGGCTGGAGAAAGACTCTTCCACGGAAGAAAAAGCCTCCCTTTCTCAATGAGTGCAGTGGGCCTTGGCTGATGGGCCCTCAGGACTGTCTTGCGCATGGTTCTTGCGTGCCCACCGCAGTGTCCAGCTCCCGAGAGAGGTGCTCGGTAACTTCTCTGATGAACCAGAGCCTGAAGGGGTGACTCTAAATATCCCTTAAGAGACCAGCCAAATCGTTAGGAATTTGGCCTCTGCCAGCTGTTCCTGGGGGAGGCTTCCTCACACCGCAGGCCTCAGTGACGCTGAGTGCAAGTCAGCTCCCCTGAGAGGTACTGTAATGAAAGGAGTGCACCACAACGCCGTGTTTTTCCAAGTGTTACCCATTTATAAATAAGTACATTTGCTTTCATACATACAGTTCATTGTACAGATGGCGATCTGTATACATGGGCAGGAAACTGCATTCATTTAACTTTTCACATCTATCTCACACAGCTCACATGTACAGACAATAAAACTGCTCAAGCAAGTACAGCAAAGGAAAACGTCTTTCCTTATACACAGGGGCCTAGATGCCTCTGTTGGGTGTGGGACATCCCCACTGCACGAGTTCACAACTGTGTGGTGTTCAATATATCAGGATAGAGAACAAACATGCATTGGATAATATACTGTACAGAGAAAGTCCTTTACATCTGAGTTATAGAAAACCTAAAGGAAAACTAAGTGCATTAAAGCTTTTTCCAGCAAGTGTCTTGAAAGGACAGCAAAGAGGAGGAAGAATCAAAATCATATTAGTACAAATCACTCTTTAATTGTAGACTGTACATGTCTGTACTAATTAAAATCATCTTGGATTTGGAGGAGACAGAACAGAGACAAAGATGCTATGCTGGATGGAAAGGAGGCCATGCCTGAGAATGGCACCTGCCCTGAGCCTGACGAGGAACTGGCCCCACTCAGCAGGAATCAGCCAAAGAGGAAAAAAAAACAGAAACAAAAACAAACCAAAAAAACCAAACCAGAACAGGGAGTGTAACTTACAGAACTTCCAAAATAACCTGTGAATGAAGTAGAGATCTGGAGCCAGCATTTCTAACTTTTTTTCCAGTAAGTTGGTTCACAATAAGGCAGGTACATTCAAGTACTGAATTTTCCAGAATTAACTCTCTGTCTGGTCCTGGGGACCAGAGGGATTGAGTTGAGTCCCCCTAACCAGGTGTTCTGGTTAGTGATTAGGCAAGAGAAAAATCCAGCCAGCAAGTGCTACAACACAGCCCGCTAAGCTCCTTCCTTTCCACAGACTAGGTGGAAAAAACGAGCGCGACGCCGGCCTGCACCTACATGCATCCAGCTAAAACCTGACAGGTCAGCTTAGTGGAGATATCACAGAGTCAGCAGGAAGAAATGAGAGGATACGGGTGAGGAAACATGAAAAGTAACACTTGATTTTTGGTGTCCAATTATGCGTTCATTTGGTACTGACTTTCAAAGCTCTGACTGTGGCCATCAGCTGGCCACAAGCATCTCAGGGTGGTTCAGCTGCTGTGAGGCATTGGACACCGAAATGCAGGTTACCAACACTTCAGCCCTTGAGTGGTCTGTGTTATAAAAGTTGATGAAGACCCAGTGATTATTCAAGTAGCTCTGCACCGTGGCTCCACCAGCCCCATTGTGCTTGTGTCCAGGCCCCCAGCCAGCCACCTTTTCCTGGGAGCAGCCAGAGCTGAGTTCAAGGCATTGCACGGTGAAGGTTTCCACGACACGTCTTTGTAGGTAGCTCCTACCCCTAAGCCCTTTGTTCACTGTTGTCATGGTAGACGGTCAGTCCGGAATTCCTAGAAGAGAAGGAGAGAAAGCCACCCCCCCAGTGCACACACACCGGGCGGCACGGGCCTGGTGCGGGGCAGCAGCAGGCTGCCTCTGCAGGGTAGCTTCTTGAGAAGGGGGCGGCCCCGGGTAGACAGGCGGGGCGGGCGAGGCTGGGGTGGGGTGGGTACATCCTGCCTCCTGGGGGAGCCTGTTCCATCCTGTGGCAAAGATTCAGCAACTGGTTTTGTCCAAGGCAATTCCGCAGGAGAAAAATAACTATCTGTGAATCAAACCACCCAACCGTGACACCCCTGGAGTTATAAAAGTTGGAGGCCGAGAGGAACTGAGAGGACAGGTCTTCTGCACACCCATTCATCCACCAGAGAAAGGGGGCTCTGGTCAGCCTTCCCCCAGCCTCTGCCTGGCTGAAGGTCCAAAGCAGGTAGTGTTCAAAGAGCTTATCTCGCCACATCTGGCACAGATGTGTGACGACCCCTTTCCAGGCCTTTGTTCCCTCCTTCTCGAACCCTCTGGAGCCTACGGGCCTGTCTGTTGGCCTGGATGTCGCTCCTCTGGAGATGCTGCCATTCTTTGCTACCAGACAAGCCTGGTGCAGAGCCACAGTGACACCTAGTGGTAAAGTACGGTGAAGCAAGGTGACATCCACAAAAACCCACTGTCTATGACTAAAATCTAAGGAAAATACTTATGGATATTAAATTAGATACTGATTAATTTTTCTGTTGGGTACATCTCTGGAATATAAAAATACCAATATTTAGAGAGGGGGTTCATAAACTACTATACAATATAAGGACCGAGAATACCTTTCTCTAAGCTGTTCTGTTTACAACAGTCCAGGCTTACCTAAATTAGCAAACCTGTATCTCTGGACAACGACCTGGGGTACTGTACATGATTCTAATTAGTGGAATTTTCCTGAGCCTTCGAGTTTAAGTTAAACACATCTAGAAAGAAGGGCACATGGGAGAGGAACAAGAAGGGTTTGTGCTCTATTAACTTGGGACTTTTAATAGCGCACGTCTGCAACCCGGACAAGATACAACAGCAGATACAAAATGGTCTCCATTTTGTCCATGCCAAATTCTCATGTTACACAGGTTTTCCCTTTACTTTGTAAATAAACATTAATTTTTAATTGTTAATTGTGTGCCTTACTGATCCAGTAAATAAAGTAACCATGTCTCAGGAGTCCCTAAGAAAATTGCTGGAAAAGCACTTTAAAATCACTGCAAATATTTTTTTGTATTTAAAAACTCTTAATCTTTTTGATGCTTATATACAACAGTTATTTCTTGTGCTATAAATGTTGTGATCCACTGCTTGCTTTCTTTCCTTTTTTTTTTTTCCCTTGAAAAATACACTAAAAGGGCGGTTTTGCTATTTTCTAATGAAGACATTACTCACACTTAAATATCCAGTATTTATCAGAGTTACAAATTCAAACAATAAAGTGCACCCATTTAAAGACATGATGTGATGGAAACCCATTAGTGCAAGAATTCTGGGTGAACGGAAGGTAGGATTTGGTGAGAAACCTGTAAGCTAAAGTCTGTCACCGCTGTCTCCATTTCAGGGTGATGTGAATCGGGTGAGTGGAACTTACCGGTTTCATGTGAAAAATTCCCCCCCATCTGAAGCCAGACATTGATTCGGCAAGTGCTGCTCGGGGAGGAGGCATCTCTAAGGTACAGCACTGAGATCATCCCGTGGCAGTGAAGTAGCAAAACAGGGCACAGGCAGTCTGCTTACAAGGAAAGACTTTGTCTCCTGCTCCAATAAGGTCCAGTTGGCAATTTTTAGACAAAAACAACCGGCGCCCAGTAGTGATATTCACTCCCTCTTACAATGGCTAAAAAAGAATTGCATCGTGACTGTTGACAGTTTAGGTGTTTTGTCCAGTAAGGCATGGACCCTAAATCTGTCCGTCCTAGAAAATTCTAAGATACACGTTCGGGAGAAGTGGCATCAGTGGTGTTATTTGTAAAACCGTAGAACCTGCTCACCCACTCAGGTGGGTGCAGGTGGTACGTGTGGTGTTCCAAATAAACAGGGGGCACTTTTCTAATAAACACTGAGAAGTTTTCAAAATGTGGCAGCAGCTCCTCAGTGAGTAGTAGTTAAAAAGGGTAAGATGCAAAGAGCCCAACAGGGCTGAGACCTGGACAAAAAAAGCTGAGAGGCTGCTGGGCTCCTGGCTGTAGGCTGACGCTATAGCTGTACATTTCACCTTCTTGATGAGAGACAGAGAGAGAAGAGACACTGACGTCCACTCTGGGCTGGCTGAGTGGGAGATAGTCCTTCAGCATCAGAGAGAGTGGACAGAGGCTGGGTCTTGAGTTAGCCTTGCTGTTTACTTCTAGCACAGGACACACATCCTGGCCTGTTCCAGGCTTGGGGGTGGAGGGGTTCATCTATTTGGCAGAATCTAAGTTAGCAAAGAAGTGTTTCTGATTTCAGCTTCATGCTCCCCATGTCTTAACGATTCTTTCAGAGGACACTTACGATTACAAACAGGTCTGGTCACATCTGGATGTTTATTCAGGAAGCCTCCCTTCCTGTAGCCCTTTACTAACAAGAGCAGAATGATTCCTGGTAACAGTGACCGAATTCTCTTTTGTTTAGTTTTAGTTGTTTAGTTTGTTAATTTTAAGAGCTGATGTGCAGTCGCTACCAGGCCTGTGCTAAGGCTTTGATTTCAGTGTTCTTGCCGTCCATCTCATGCTGGCCTCAGTCACTCAAAGGACCGGTTAGCAAAGGACCACCAGACACAGGAGATGTCTGGAGGGTGACTGGATCAGAAGACTTGCTGTCTACCTTATGTGCTCCTACCCAGGGCTGAAAGGGGTCTTTCTTCACCCTGAAACACTTTGCTGTGCCTGGTTTTTAAATGTCAATCCCCAAACACTCCTACCTAGAAAAAGAAAAGAGTAAACAGTTCCTGTAATAATAGATAATGAAACAATAGATCTTGAAATGGAGTTAGACAACATTTGCCATGGAATGCAATGGCCCTGGGTGCAAGCTCTGGGAATAAGTCTTACCGTCCCCAGAGAATTCAACTTCCTTCCCCAAAAACCAATTCTTCACTATACCATCTGGGTTTAAAAAAAAAAAAAAAGAGGGCCAGTAGAACAAAATCTGGCTCTAGGCAAAGATCCAACTTAACAGGATTATACACCAGTCAACCTCCGGGAAGAGTATGCTTTTTGTGGAATACGATGCTCAGTGACGTATCAGAACCCAGAAAGCAGATTTCTCCAAGACAGATTTTCTACAGCCTTCCACTGAGAATCCAGAACAGTCTCTCTCTATGTATTTATTCTCTCCCCCACCCATGGAAAATTGGTAGCTTTTAATGGTTAATTTGGCTAAAAACGTAAAGAATAACTCAGTGAATTATTTAAAAATATGCATGATTCTCATCCAGTTTCCTCAGCTGACTGAAATATTTAAAGGGCTGGTTGTTTTCTGAATGTTCCTAAAACGCCTCTTGGGAAATCCATGTAGTGACATTTCAAATAACTGTATTGGTGCTTTCTTATTTCTTCTCTTTCTCCTTGATCCTTTACCCCCCATAGGAAGACCAGCAATAATCTAAATGAACATTCTAGACCTGGTGGCTGCAGGGAGCTGGCGGTCCAGGGGAGGAGACCATGGCACAAGAATGCACTGGGGCTGCTATTTGGATAACACTGGATAAGAATGCAAAGGCAAAGGGGCATCACACTCTTTCTAAAGTTCCTAGAAGAAAACGAACAAGAACATCTTATTTTTGTAAAAAAGGAGAAAGACATTTTACACAACAAGAACATCAGTGAAAGCGATTGTCTCCTGGAAAAAGCTGACCAGTGTGTCTGATCTCCCTGGGTTAAAGCACACGGCACAACAATCTCCTCGTTGGCATCTGAAGAGAGGGAGAGAGCGTGTGGCTAGGGTACAGACAAAAGAAACCCAAGTCCCGGCTCCCCGGAGGCCAGCTTCCCAGTCGGCTGCATGCAAAGGATTTCGGCATGTGGGCTGCCACCTCTGAACACCACGCGGAAACTACATGAGAAATTAAGCCAGAGAACTACCTCGAATGTGGAAACCAAGCCTGAAAATGTGCAGTGAACACATAGGGGTCTCGCTCCAACACACGTCTTTTAAACATTAGACTCCACAAATGGTCTCTTTGGTTTGATAGGGGACGTCTGCCCATGTCGAGGGTCCCGGGACAGCTGCCTGTGCAGGTTGTCCTGGTACGCCTGAGCCACAGGGAGGGTCCGAGCCACCTTCACGTCGGGGTACGAGGAGGCCTGGCTAACTCTCTCCAGCAGGTCTCCGCGGGACCCGTTAGCCAGCATCCCATGGGGGCTGTAGTAATCGTCCTCCAGCAAATGGCCGTTCTGTGCATTGTTGGTTTTGTTATAAAAGGCAATGTTGCTGATGGATGACGGTGGGCTGAAGGACTCAGGCTGAGGCAGGTTGCCTGGAGACGTAGGACTGAGAACGGTATCCACTGATGACACTGCCCAGGTCCGATTCTGCTGGTGAAGGTGGGGGTACTGTTGAGTCCGGGCCGTTTTATCTATGATCCCCATGAATGGTGTGGTCCTGGATCGGGTGGGCTCACTGGGGTAACCTCCCTGAGTGGGAGACACTGGCGATAGCTCGTCACATGACCTGTCGTATGCCGGTTTCAGTGGGATCTCCATTTGTTGAATCGAGGAAGATGGCCGGAAGGTAGGAGTTAGGTTGGAGGCGGATGAGATACTATTGCTAGATGGAGAGAAACGAAGGCCTACGCTTTGGGAGTGCAGCAATGGCCTGGGAGTTGGTGGGTGGGGTTTGATTTCATTAGGGTTGACACTAATAGGTCTTCTGATTAAATGTGACACATCGGGGGAACCTAGTTGGCTGGAGGAACGCTCCAGATCTAGTTTTGAGTGACAGACTGGGTAATAGGATGCGGACTGGCTACGCCCAATCTGTGGTGTCTGGCTGTATCTCACGCCACCTCGATAGGCGGAGGAAGGTCGCTGGGGAAGCTCTTCTTTGGTCAACCCTCCGTGCTGACAGATGGCGCCTGCACTCAGGCTGGCCTGCACATGCTGCACGGGTCTCCCGTCCCCTACAAGCCCCCCGATGGACCCCTGATAAACCAACCGGCTCTGACTTACTCCTGTGTCTCCTTGTGAAGACTGGTATTTAGCAGCCATTGAATGGGCCGCTTGGCCATAGGCCCCTGTGGAGATGACGGTGCTCGAATGAACTGCTGAGCTGGGCTGGTTGCTTCTCACGATCTGGGCTTTGGCCGGCTGGAGCCTGAGCCCTTGCTGGGGCACTGCCACAGGAAGCTGGGGCATCTGGTAGGGCCGCTGGGCCATCTTGGATAATGGAGATTTCGGTCTGCCAGGAAGCTGACTCACACTTGTTTCTTGCTGATAGCGCACGGGCGAGCCTGACTGGGCTCTGTAGACGCTCACGCTTTCCGCCGGAGGGCTGGCCCGATACTGAGGGCCTCTGCGGAGAGGGGACGGGGGCGGGCTCGGGTACTCCTTGCCCTGCCCTCCCACAGGAGGGGGGCTGAAGCGGTAAGACCCTCCCTGATGAGCGGGGGAAGTATGCGGGGGGCTGGGCCTGTAATGCGAGTTCTGGTGAGTTGGAGAAAGGGCAGGTGAGGCGGACTGGTAACCCTGCCTAGTGGGAGAGCCCACAGAGCTGCTGGGCCGGAAGTCAAAACCCTGGTGGGAGCCGAGAGGCGAGCTGGAGATGCAGGCCGAGTCGCGGTGGGCCGGGGAGGAGGGCGGGCTCTGGATTATCGGGAGCCCCTGGCTGGGCCGAGCCTCCGTCTGGAGGCCGATGGACACATTCTCAACATCCTGTTCCAAGAACTCCTCCTCGAGTATGTCCTGCACGGAGTAGATATCTTCAGGCTGGGGTTCGGGTTCTGTTTCTTCCGGTAACTGCTGCTGAGGCTGCTGCTGTGCCGCCGGCGGCTGTTGCTGCATCTGTCGGCACTCTTCCTCCACTCTCAGCAGGAGTCTCTGGATCTCACGGTTGTTTGGACACAGCTTGATGGCCTCGTTCAGGTCCTCTAAGGCTGCTGCAAACTGTCTGCTTGACAAAATGTAAACACAGGAACTGGAGTTATTCTGAATCAACAGGAACCACCAAGAGCTGAGAACATGGTCACTGTTTCAGAGAACTGTTAGCGTCTGGGGGCATCTGGGGGGGCTTTGGTTTCGTCTGATTTGTAAGGAAGGAAATAGGTAGGCTGTCATTCCAGAAGAGTCCAGAATGATTCCCTAGCCAGTTCAGCCTCCATCTTCCCTCTGGCCTCTCTGGCATCAGTGGAGAAATGTCCCCATTTTGTCAGTCCAGACAGGCCCTTCAGGAAGTTTCTCTCAGTGTCCAAATGCACACCAGGTAGTAGGAGGGTTGGGTGGGGTTGTCATTTACAGGGTCACTGTCAATTAGCTTAGGAACAAAACAGTAACTACAATATTTAAAATCTTGCTGATCCAGCAGAATTTTTTCTTTATATTTTAGCTCCAATTTTCAGGCCTGTTCCATCCTAGGCAAGAACGCCGTCCTCTGCCCTTTCTACCCCTCGCCCCACAGCACTGCGGCTCCTCCATTCTGCTACATCAAAGCTGGGCAGGTATTAAGCTTGCTGACTAGAAAACTCAGATTCTAATCTACAAATAAGGACACAGACAGTCAGAGATACTCCCATCCTCTCTATTAACCTTGCCCAGAAAAGGGGCAATTGGCCTTGTGGGGAAGGAATAATCCAAGGGGAAAGAGAATTTGACAGTCAAGCTTCTGTAAGAACTCTGTTGCCCCAGCTAATTAAGACTAAGATCACTGCCACCATCATCACTAG
The DNA here is from genome assembly GCF_009873245.2 of Balaenoptera musculus. Classification (NCBI taxonomy): domain Eukaryota; kingdom Metazoa; phylum Chordata; class Mammalia; order Artiodactyla; family Balaenopteridae; genus Balaenoptera; species Balaenoptera musculus. The sequence goes on from NC_045804.1 coordinate 15,242,017, forward strand.
ACTTAAGCTGGGTTTGATTTTCAGGACCACATGCCCCCTGGTCATAGCTGTGAACCTGAAGCAGTTCTTTTACAGGCAGAGTTGGGGAGAAGGGCAGGGCGCCGGGCAGGAGGCATTAAGGACAGTGACAAGTTATCTAAAGATCACTGATGGCAGTTTCTAGATCTTTCTGGAGCCTTTCCTGCCCACTGGCCAAACCATAGCAGATGGGGCATAAGAGATGGGGTTTCTCTTGGGCCCCCTCAGTCCCGGCAGCAGGACCTCCTGTCTCCATGCGTGTGTGGTGTGGTGCTGGGAGGGGTGGGTATGTGAGAAGGAGGCTTGATGCCACCAGACTGGAGGAGAGCCCCAGGAGGAAGACTAAATGATCCAGGGAATCTCCCAAACGCCTGTAAGAAAAGAAAGAGGAGCCCGTGATATATGACCCATCCTACTTTCCCCTCTAAAAGGGCTGGGAGGATATTTTGCTCAAGTGACCTCTTCTTAAGCCACCAGTGTCTCTACGCTATCTGCTTTGGGGGTTAAAAAGCGACTGAGATATGGCAGAGGCTTCTTGGAAGAAGGTGCCATTCTCCAACAATGAAAAGGCAGTTTTCTCCCAAAGTAAAATGCTCTACATCTCCACAGCCCCAAAGAGTTGCCAGCTGTACGATGCGTTCTGTGTGATGGGAGCCATCCCCAAAGCTTGGTCCTGCGAGTCCTCAGGGACAGACGTATGGGTCTGTCCCATACGCCCCAGGATGGTCTACGTTGCCTCGGCCAGATTTTCAGAAAAGAGAGCTCTTGCTTCTCACCCTCTCTCTCTCTCTCCTCACCTGCTGCTGCGTTTTGCCCTTGCTCTTGCATAGTAAGCTTCATAAGATTTCGGTTTCAGCTCCAGGGCCTTAGTAGCAAATTCCTCCGCCATTCCAAAATCCTGTCATTACAATAGGTGTGCAAATGAGTCATTGAAGAGATATGAAAAATAGACAGCTTGGGAATAAAACAGATTATATGTACATTTCTTTGACATTTATGGACGGAACACCTGGGATTCCTGACATGCCTGGCATGGCTCTAGCCACGTGGCCCAGACTGAAGTTCCTTCTGCCTTTTGCCCTGTGTGGCCCTGCAATGGCTCACAGGAATTCATCTGCCCAAAAGTACGAAAATATTTTCAATTTGTCCTCTTTCTGCCTTTGTAACATAGTTCTTTCTGGTCCAGAAGCCAAATGTCAACCCACTGAAGCTCCTGAAGTTGGAAACCCGAACTCTTGTTGCACACACGTGTATGAGGCAAACACACATGTCGACGCCTCATGTGTACCCTCATCCTACCCCCCACCTTCCTGCCGCACCCACTATTCCTTGGCTTTAAAGGGATGAGAAATAAGTCCAGGAAGATGGGATTTGTGTAAAAAAGAAATGACTGGCTATGGAGACTCAATGGAGGAGGGATGTCAGACAGGCTTGTGTTCAATTCTCTGCTCTGCTTTGTAAGCCCTCAGGGTGTGTTGTGTGTTTTCTTATCCATATGGACCTCCCAGGTAGGATTAAGAGCAATAAAGCATTTGAAAGCCCCATACACAGTCCCTGGCACACAGGAGATGCTCAATGAACAGCAGTTTCCATTCTGTTTCATAGAGGCTTCTCTGGCCTGCTCCTTCTCTAAACTTGTTCCTTACTTAGGAAACATTTAAAATTTAAATAATAATAATAAAACAAGAGAGAAGACTGGCTGTCACTGGGGCCTGTGCTGTCACCTCATCTCTTAATCACTGAGGCTCCCTGGAGGAACACGGTCCCATCTGTTCTCATTCTGAGAAGCCCTGGGAACAGGAACCAGGGGAACGAAGCCATAGTCTTCAAGACACCCTTACACACTAAACTAAAGGGGAAGGTTTTCTCCTCTTTTACTATCAAAGCCATAGTACAGCACAGTAGCCTCTGGTTAAACTTGTGAGTCCCAAGGCAGAACAAAGGCCCTGGGGTGGAGGTAAAGTTGGAAAAAAAAAAAAAGAAAAAAAATTAATGGGCAACTTTCTACATAGGACGACAGACTTCAGGTGGTCCTGGGAGGTGATTAACTGTTTCTGATCCAACGTGGAGCTAGAGAGGAAGTGTTCTATTTTATAGCATCGGCTTCCAGCTCTACTGTTTCAACCTTTCCCCTTAATTTTTTCTTTCGGGACAATCATTATTTCTGGGAAGATTATAGAGTATTTTTAAGAAGCAGACTATTTGTGAGGCAAAAAGGCAGCCAGCAGCTTGGCAGCAGCTTCGGAGCTTTGTCTAAGTCTCACTAACTGGAGCTGGAGAAGACCCTTGGTGCTGTTTCTTCTGTTTCACATAAGAACCTCACTGCCTTTCCCCAAGAACTCCTCCCACATCCCCACTCTCCTCAGCACCTGGGAAAACTCTGCCTCTTAGGGCATCACTGTGCCCTCTGAGATACCCAAGTCTATTTATCAGGGCGCTCTTTTCATTGCCATCTAAAGATGGATGATATAAAGGTCACTTTTCCAGAACCGATAGCAGATCTCTTGCTACTGAGGCTGAAAGTTCACTTCTGTACACCTGAGTTCTCTATCCCTTTATTCAAACATTCCTGTTTGGCTTGGATTATTTTTATCTCCTGAGGAACCATGAGACCTCAGGCTAGTGGATGTCAGAGATTCCTGACATGATCCTGGCTATTCCCAGGATCTGAGAGAGGGTTCTTGGCCCAGGAGTGTCTGCAGGTCAAGGGAGCAGTGCCTGAGGGCATCAGAGGCTGTATCTGCAAGGCAGGCAAGAAGGACCAAGGACTATTTAGGGGATAATAAAGGACCAGGAGGAGTTCTAAGACTCCCTCTGTGACAAGAAGGGACATGTCATGTTAGAATAAAAGAACGAAGAAAGAAGTGAAAAGCTGAAGATTAGCCTTAGAAATTAAACCTTGAAGTTCATGGTCCTGGGCCCTCTTTCCAGCCCTTCCTTAAATGACTAGGGGGTCTACCAGTAAGGAAGGGAATGACTAAAATTTGTATCTCACTGCAGCTGGAATTCCAGCGACCACTGCTCTCACATTTTCCCAAAGACCAGAAAACTGACTTGGGGGCAGGGCAGGATGATGATGGTATTCCAGTCACTTTCAGCAGGAATTAGGAAAATTCAGAAAGCTACAAAGTGCCCACAGGATTAACTTTTTTATAGTTTGAGGTACGGATTGTACTTAGACTTGATTTCTTTCAAATTGCAAATGTCAGTGCTCTGTGAAGGACAACCAAGTTCCAAATGGGGCAGACAAGGATTTCAGGGGCCTGGTAAAAGCCAGTGCATGACATGGACCGTCAACTTCCAGGACTGCAAAAAGGAGCTGGGATGAGAGGGACTTACGTTCATTTTCCTGCGACATCGAGAGAGGTTGAGGAGGAGAGACACTTTTAGCTCCCGGAAGGTTTTCAAGTCCTCACCAAACCCTTCTCTAGGGAATTTCTTCAGAGCGTACTGGTAACGCTGGGCAGCTTCCTTTACTTTCCCTTTCTAGTGGGAGCACAAGATAGCAAAACACACGGTTGGTCTGCTGAGCAGCTGAGGAGGGTTGCTCCCATTCCCTTCCTCTCTCCGCAGTTACTACGAAGGGTTGGCCCTCCCGACACCAGCCCTGACGGTGAGAGCAGAAGAGTCCAGTCTTTTCTACTGGAAGCTCACCTGGCAGGCGAGGGGTGACGAAGGGGATTCCCAAGATACAAGCCAGAGAAACAAAGTCTTGGCGTATGAAAGGCCTGGGACGCCAGCTTCCCACCTGGACTCCCAAGGAACTGACCTTGTTCATTTCAAAGGAGCTTTTTCTCGACCTGATCTCCCTAGGACACATAGCATTTCCCAGTCCCAATCACTCCAAAGTTATTACTACTTCTTTACATTTGTCTTATCTGGAAATTCTTTTTGTTCCACCTTGCCAGTCCTCTACAAGAGGCCATTCTCTTCCTCACAAGGGATGTGGGAGCTAAAGCAGTCTAGCTGTTGCTCCCCTAATCTCATGGCATAAAAGAATATCAAAGAGTCTTCCCCTGTTTTTCGAAAAAGGCATGGGGTAGGGTGGTGGTAGAGAAGTGAAATTCAGAATTTGTGATTCCATCTGACTATGTCAGAGGGATTTTCCAAGATGAGGTAAATCTATGACCCACCTAGGGACCTGGTCACAGGGGCCTTGAACTTTTCTTACATTTTGCATCTGAAAATCTATAAGCTGAGCCCAGAATGATGCAGGAGGCATCTCACACTCTGTTAGCTGAACTTTATCCACTCCATTCCTTCTGTATAGCTGCAACTCCAACCAGGGATCCTGATCTTTTATTTTCTCTTTAGACCCTTTCACTGAGGACAGACTTGGGAGTCTTCCAAGGCAGAATTCTGGGTAGGAGCAGGAGTAGCTCTGCCTGTTTAGGAGGTAGGACTCCTTGTCTTAGGATGCCAGAAGTTACGTTATAAACAGGGCTGAGATTCTTGACAGCAATGCCATTCTCAAGTCCATAAACATGACACCTAGAGAGGCCCTTCTTTGAAGTCATGTAGAATCATGGTTGAGTCAGAACTCAAGTTTCCTAGAAGCCTAAGAGTCCTAGATTACAATAACTCTCACTCAAAGGGTCTTCGGGAAATACAACTCTACTCCCAGGAGCTCTGTATACTCCTTACACAGGGCGGAAGTAACGTGCATCACAATCATTTCCTCATCTTTGGGCCTGGGCATGTCTCAGTGACACCCGCTGCCAAAAGCTGGGCTGGATTTGTATTTACTTTAGGAGAAGAAGATTCAGCTAATCTTAACACAGTGAGATAACTCTGACGTGGAACGTTCTTACGGGACTTCCTGCAGCCCATGGGAGTTTGGTGTGTGTTAGGGTATGGAGCCTTCAGCTTGAACTGTGAGTACAAGAAGACTTCATACCTTTTTTGCTGTCATTCAGTGAATGACTTCAAGTAAATCTTATAACTGCTATTTGTCTTGGTTTCCTTTTCTTCCTCAGGGATGCTGATAAGCTATTATTACTACAGATTTTTTTTTTTTTTTTTTAAGTCTTTATTTATTTATTTATTTATTTATTTTTGGCTGTGCTGGGTCTTTGGTTCGTGCGAGGGCTTTCTCTAGTTGCGGCAAGCGGGGGCCACTCTTTCATCGCGGTGCGCGGGCCTTTCACTATCGCGGCCCCTCCCGTTGCGGGGCACAGGCTCCAGACGCGCAGGCTCAGTAATTGTGGGTCACGGGCCTAGTTGCTCCGCGGCATGTGGGATCTTCCCAGACCAGGGCTCGAACCCGTGTCCCCTGCATTGGCAGGCAGATTCTCAACCACTGCGCCACCAGGGAAGCCCTACTACAGATTTTTAAATCTACATATATATTAAATATAAAAGCTAAGATTGATGCCTCTTTCCCACAGACTGGAAATATCTGCACTACGTAACTCTTCTTTTACTTGTCCCACGGTTTCCAGGCTCCAATGACCAGACGCCATGTAGAATCTAGGTATCTGCCTGTTAGTGAGCAGGTAAAACTAGGTCTTTAGGTTCATCAGCTGCAGGCGTGTGCAGGCTACTCTCGTCCTCTTGTTGAGAAAGCAAAAACCTGGGATCCTCAGCTTATGAGCCCACCACTGAGGGACGGCACTGCCTCTAGAACCAAGGGTGAGACCTGCCGAGACTTTGGGAGATTCTACAAGTAGAGGACAGTCAGCGGCTGTCTGGAGGACACGGTTCCTTCCTCCCCTCACCTTATAAAACATGTCCCCCTCTTCCATCAGCTTGCTCAGCAGGATGATCATGATGTCTGGTTTGGAGGTGGCCATCGCCCATGTGGCTGGACCTGTAGTGTACAGGATGCATGATGGGTAAAAAACTCATACAATGTAAGGGTGGTAGGAAGCTGGGTGAAAAAAACACCCCTGGGGAATTTCTGCTGAGAGAACAACTTGCTCCACAACAACGGCCTCATCTTTTAGAACTGGGAGCGTCTTACTAACTCCCCCTGCCAAGAAGCTGCGTTGGATTTGTATTCACCTTAAAATAAGAATGTTTGCACTGTCTGAGTTTGCACCATTGGAGGGCAGCAAAGCCTGCGTGTTGTATCTGGGCAGGCGATGGCTTAGTTTGGAGTTATTTTAAATAAGGAAATTGGGAGAAAGGGTTTACATTAAATGTCACCGTAAGATTTTAAAAATCCAAAAAGGGTAATTTATTTCAGAATCTGGGACTCAAAACCCCCAGCTGTTCAGTCTCAATTTTTAAATACGTTCTTTGCAGAAGGGAAACCATGAAAAGACTCTAAAGGCTCCCTTAATTTGTAAGTACTGAATAGGACTCCTGGGATTCATGCTGAACCAGGAGCACGGTTCCAATGTGAAACAAGCCAACGTGACTGAGGACCACTTTACCCACAAAGAGAAAGAAAAGGTTAACTCGATTAGTTTACGGATGCCTGAATTATTTACCAACTAAGCTTTTCAGGGTTAGTTATCAAAAGTTCAAGTTATTCTCTACAACAGTCATTAAAAAAAATCTTCTTTTAAGGTGAAGTAAATTAAAAGATTAGAGGTGTAGGGAACTCATGCAGGCTAAATCAAAGAGGAGAAGGCAAAGCTGACCAAGCCATCAGACCACGCCTGATGCTGACAGCGGTGAAATATACCTCGTGGGCGACTCGGTAACGTCTGACAACCTTCAAAGAAAGGAGAAAACAAAAAGTTGTAGGAGAGGAAAAAAAAAATGGATGAAGGTGAAAAAAAAAAAAAAAAAAAAAAAAAGAAGGAAAAAGCAGCAGTGAGAGGCAGGCAGCAAAAAAGCCAGCATATCAGCCAACCCTTGTCTACAGGTCTGAGGGATGGATGGGACAGCAGCCGCAGGGACTTGAGAGGCCAAAGCACATACAGAGCAAGGGAAAGCGAAGGCTGTGGCAGTGCAGGGATCCAGGATGCTCACAGGGCGGGGCTGCTACCAAGGCATCAGCGCCGAGATGCGCTTAAGGTCAGAGCAGCCTCCTGGCTGAGGCTACTCGCGGCACGGCAGATAGCCGTGTGATTTTGGACACAGGGTAGTGTAGACCATGGCTCAGATGGTGCTTTCTCTGGGCCAAGAGTCTTTCTGTTCACTCGGACAATAACTGGGCCAGGGCAGAGGGGAAACTATACACACTCACGCCACACGCCCGGGGCAGCCAGACCACTGGACCAGTCTGGCCCCTGGGCACAGATGGCCAGCACCCTCTTCCTTTCTCCTACCTATCTTGGCTCCTTTCTTCAGAAGAGTGACAACAACAGAAGTGTTCCGGCACCCCACTGCCCTATCCAAAGGGCGCATCCCGCTGTAGTCGACGTGCTCGATCATGGCCCCGTGATCCACCAGGAACTGGACCTAGGACACGGATGAAGCAGCGCAGTTGACCCGGGTGTCGCGGCTCACACGGCTCCACTCAGGGCTCTGGCTGCTGCCTGCCCTTTATTCAACCGCTGGTTTGAACCAGGCTGGACACCATGGTATTCCAGGCCAGACCTATGTTCCTGGTCTTTAGTGGTGTTGTGAATGTTCCTGCCCTCCAGCAAGTATAGATCTGAGAACTTTATGTCAGGAATCATCCACCCCAGATGACACTGTGGATAGAGGACCTTCCCTATTCTTACCACCCTGAGGCTTGGTTAAAGGCACTCACCACCTCAGCATCACCGTAGAAAGCCGCCAGATCCAGTGGGGTGCGGCCATTCTTGTCAGCATGGTCTGTGGCAGCTCCATTATCCACCAGAGAACGTACTACCGAGAGATGACCCTTCAAACAAGCCCAGCTGAGGGCTGTCAATCCTTCTTTGTCCATTAGCGCGATGGAGGCACCTACAAGAGCAGGCATAACACAGGGCTGAGGAAACATGAGAAACGTGAAAGTTCACAGCAGGAGGGAAAGCTGGTATTCAAGGTGTACACTCGGCCAAAGCACAGCTTATGTTTCTGGTATGTGAGTTGTCTTTTGATAAAACTGTTAACAAAATCGCTCCCACAGGCTGTCAGTACAAGAGTCCAGTTCTTTGACAGGGCAGCCTATCCTGGGTTGTGCATAATCTCTCCCCAAGCTTACTGTCTATCCTTAAGTTTCATTACTCCTCTGTGAGAATCCTCAACTTTGGCCAAAATGGATGTGCTCACCACCCCTAGAATCTCCCACAAGTACTCCTGTATCCTCACTTCTGGTTACGTTGCTCCCATGTGTGGAAACCTTTTTTCTCCCCATGACTTACCTCACTTCTACCTGTTCTCTAGGAACCATCTCAAACCTCCCTGTCTCCAAAACGCTTCTCCCATTCACTGTTACCTCATCTTGAACCTGCTTGACATATGTCACCTTATTCTGTTATTAATCTTTTTTTTTTTATGTATCCCACTTATATGTAATAAATTCTCAGTGCATGTTTTCTGAACTCGGCAAAAATCTTCGATTTCTAATAGTATAAACTCCTTCAGAGGTTCTCATAAAATAAGGAGCTCAGAACATGTTTATCATTGACGATAGTACCAGGTCACCTTCTCCCTCCTTAGAATGGGAGGGAAACAGACTCATCGGAAGAGACTGAGCCCAGGCCAGGAAGGAAATCAGGAGTTTAATTAAACTCGTCAGCCTTCAACAACCCCATCCCCACTCTTTTAGCCTATTTTATATTCTGCATCTTCTTCCCTTCAACATTTCTATTCTCACCTGTGAGGAGCAAGCACACTTGACGTACTGTTTTGTAATTAGTCTAAAATTCAATACACGTTTGGTTCTCAGCCTAGACTGTAAGCTCTTGGATGGCAAAGAGCCCGTTGTTCCCTTGCTAGTTTTGAAGAGTACCTAAGATGACTCTTTCCACACAGTTGGCATGACATGCTCACTAACTAAATCAGAGATCAACTTACTGCACACACAGTTCATTTTCCAGGCTGCCTCCTCAGCTGGACAGGATTCAGATGTCAGATCAAGCTCAGGACCTGCCACAGCCAGGCTCTGGGGCTACTCAGCAGTTATGTGGCCTATCACCTCTGTATCCCTAGAGGTCAGACAACCAGACTTTGGGGCTTCCCGTAACAGGACGAAGGGTTGGAAAGTACGATACTTCTAACCCTGAGGAGACCCATCCATGTACTGGGTTATCTTTTCACAACGGTGTAGTTTGCAACTAAAACACTGACTCTAACATGGAATGAGTCTGAATATGGGACAGAATCTAAGGAGTTTTCTCAGATGCAACATCTATAAATTTCCTGGACAGAGTCTTCAGGGATGGAAAAAGCAGGATAAGAAGGTTCTGGATGTATGTTACAGATAAATTGATTTTACAAAGATAAGGGAAGCTGGAATTTAAGAAATTAAAAGGAGATGCATATGAAAAAAACCCATGTATTCAATTTCCTCCGAAAATTCAATTTGAAGTCTTCCTCTTCTCTCTTTTCTTCTCCTGGCAGTTAACAGAATCACAGTTCTCCCAAACATCCATTTTAGAACTTTGGAGTTATCGTCAACTCATCTATCCTTACGTCCTGCATGTAATCAACCCTTATATCCAAAATCTTTTTTGCACGTGGCCCTCCTGTTCTATCCTAACAGCTACTGCACCTGGATTCGGCATTACCTCTCATCTACTCGATGACAATGGCTTCCTAATTGACCCCCAGGTCCACTATAATCCCTTCATCAACTCTACTATTCACACCACTGCCAAAGTGATTTTTTTTTTTTTAAAGCGCAACTCTGGCACTGATTCCCTTTTTTAAAATCTTTGAAAGCCTCCCTACTGCTTTCAGATAAGTCCAAACTCTTTTAATCTGCTCCTTTTCAATTTCTTTCCACATACATTTCCAATTTTATTTCCCAGCAGTCCTCATGTATGTCACTGGACAACTTGCATATTTCCCCAAACCTGTTGTGTACTGTTTCTCCTCTCCGACCTTTCATTTACATTATGTCCTCTCCCTGAATATAGAACATTTTTCCCATTCAAATTTCAAAGTCTGTTCTGTTCTAACTCAAATACCTTTATTATCAGAGTACTTAGGATTCTCTGCTTTTTAAGGTAGTTCCTTATCTTTGTTTTATCCCCTCCTTGCCAGATTACAGACCCTTTGAAGACATGGATTGTAGTGTATTTATTTTAAAAAATCACTCAGTTCCCAGCATAGTGTTTTGCGGATAACGTAGGCTAAATAAACTTGGGTAGGATTTGTTGATTGAGAGAAAGTCTCTGATTTAAGTGTGAAAGAATGAAACAGTACGAAGACCGGAGACCAGAATGCCTGCAGCGTAAAGGGAACAAATCTCTGGGATCTGTGTCTGATGAGCTTCTACGGGCTCACGGCAGACTGTGTGCAGTCATCTACAGCTTATCTGTGGTAAAGGGGTCCTGCCTTTTCCAGTAGGCTCAGGTTGTTCTGGGACATTTACTCCTGCCATGTTTTATCCTGAGAAGCTAGGCATATCTCCCTTGCTCCTCCAGCCCCCTCTTAGCAGAAGGATAGATACCATGAAATCTGGTTTGTTTGGTGGCTTGTGTTGGGGAAGCAAGAACCACTCTGTACACGGGGAAAACAGTTCTCTGATTCTGACCCAGTTTTGTGAGTCTAAGGTTGTGGAAACAAATCTTTGCAGGAGAGAGCTAAAGATCCAGTAAGTCTCTGACTGAGTTGTAGTTTGAAATCTTAGAAGAAGAAACCTTGTCTTCTTCCTAAATCAACTACCCTTCAGCTGCTCCAGCCTGGGCATGATTTGCAGGAGCTTGTTTTTCTTGAAGTGTGTGCACTTGTGGATATTAAATATAGATGAAAAGATCCCGTTTACTCATAGGGGAGGCTTGCTGGAATGGAGTAAAAGCTGGCCACAGTCACACCACCTCCTGCTTGATGCAAATGCTCAAGCTCCACTAGATGGTACTGCAGAGTCACCAGTGACTGGAGCTTTTCTACTACAGAGGTTCCCCTGTCACTCACTACTGTTCTGTATAGATGACTGAGGTCAGAGCCATGGAAGGGAATGCTTCGGATAGTGTGACCACAGTCTCCTTTAATTTATTTCCCATTCACCAGGAATATGTGAATGTTGGTAAATGTCAAAAGGAATTTATTACAATAGGAGGGTAATAATACCCTGATTCCTCAAATAGGGTCCCATGGTCAACAATCATTTCAACTTCCATTTGCCTCCTTAGGATACAAGAAAAATATTAGTTGTGCAGGCTTACAAAAGAATTGATAAAGTCAAAATACGATCCCTGGAAGATGAACATTTATTGAGTGTACATTAAAAAAAATCAAAGTTGGGAGATTAAAGAGCTTAGATTATGTAAATTTGATTAGGATACCAAAAACCCCTCAAGCCATAAAGAAACAGAGAACGTCAGAGTTAGAAGGGTCCCACTGTATATGAGAAGAGAGGAGACGGACTTTCATTTTCTAACCAACTGGCTTAAGAATATCCATTCTCAACTCCTCTTGGAATCCATCCCTGGAAATCATGAGTTCCTTGGGTTGTTATGGGCACTGATCATCAAGCTCTGGCATCGTAGGACTGACCTTGAGCAAGGAGAAAGTCCACAGTTCCCAGGTGGCCTTCGGAAGCCGCCATCATCAGGGGAGTACGGCCCTGCTTGTCCGCCATGTTGACATCAGCTCCATGGGTGAGTAAAAGATCAACAATCTGCAGGTGCAGAGAAGCAGGGACCAATCAGCCAGGAAGCGCTGCTGAGCAGACACACGCACGCCCTCCCCCACACTGTGAGAACTCCCCGCGAGTCACCTCTAAAGAAACTTCCCACTGCAAGAACCCCCTGCGTGGTCTAGTACCATGGGGTTCCATCTCTGACTCTCTCAGGGACGGCCAAATGAGAAGAACTCAACTCTAAATGTCCGACTCAGCCACTCAGTAAAAAAGAATTCAAGGTAACAAAGGCCAAGATGTAGACTAAACAACCCCATGATGGAAGCGCCAACACCTATGTCAGTGCCATTTTACTGGCCTCCAGGGGTTGCAAACCTGCCTGCAGTGAATATTTACAACTGAACAGAATACAGTAAATACAAAATACAGCCTCTGATAACTCTTTAGCACTGTTTGGCTCCTAGGACTTATTTCCTACTTAAACATTTTCAAAGATTATAACCGATATACTTTTTTTTCCATCCTAAATATATAAATTAGCGTTTATCCAGAATCCAAACATCTGGAAAGATCGCATAACTAGAATTTACATATACCACATTTTCTTTTTGCAAGTCTGAGACACACCTGCTGTAAGTGGTTAGCAGGGATCTGTTGAGGTCTGAACCTTCCAGAGACCCTGGGGATGTTGTGAAGTGTGAGAAGGAGGTCACTGCACGACCAGGCCAAAAGTAGCTAGTCCTTCTATACGATACAGATCATCAGGAATGATCTGTATCGTATAGAAGGTATGAATGTTAATTTTCTGACATATTCTCAATTAACCAGAATATTAATAACAGAGGCCCAAGTCTTCAAACCCAGTGACTGCTGGATAACCCAAATTTTGTGATTTTTTTGCTCTCTGCTTCAGAAGTTCCCACCCAGCACTCACCCCTGCCTGGGGCACTGGAAGTAGCTACCTGCTTACCTGCCAGTGGCCTTGGCGAACGGTGCTGAATAAGGGCACTGCCCCTCGGCGGTTTGGCTGGGCCACTGCTGCCCCCTGTTCCAGGAGCAGACGACACACCTCCAGTTTGCCCCTTCCGGCTGCAGCTGTCAGGGCTAAGGGCAGAGAGCACAGAGTGAGGACAGGGGGTCTTGCCTTCTCCAGCCCTCTAGGGTAAGCAGGGCAGCATACCTGTGTTTGATGAATGCGATTGCTACTTTACCTCCAAGAATGATGATTTTGGCTACTTTTGCCATGAAGGAAATTTTCAAAGAAAAATAAAAGGGCTTACATATATGGAGACAATTATAATAATTTTATTGAAAAAATCACCTTTGACCAAACTTACTTGGTTTCATGTTTCCTACCCAGACTGTCTTCTCTGCTTTTAATCCCTCTCTTTTTTGGTACCTCGTCCCAGCTACAAACCTTTTACTGGTATGTGCATGGGTAAGAATGCAGAGAGAAGGGTCTTTGCAGACTAAGGTCTTTTAGAGAGTTAGCTAGGAACCACCTCTGGCCAATTTCTACTCCTGGGCCCTTAAACTCAGAGAACCAGTCGGAAATTGCAGTCTTAATTTTGTTGATTTCTTAAATGACAGTTTCCTGGGTTGCTTTTAAGTGCGTATTTACAATAAAAATATATTAAAAAATGTAAAAAAAAAGAAAAAGAAAAAAGAAATTACAGTCTAAGAGCCTTGGGCCAGTTTTCATTCTTTTTTTTTTTTCATCAGTTGAGACAGAAGTTTCTAGTACATGCGTGACCATTTTCATAGGAGGGTCAAAACTGTTCAAGGTAATAGTCTTAAAGATGAGAGAAGTGTGACAAAGGCTCTTTTCTTCTGAATACAGGATAATGGAGTCACAGATAAACAACAGCTATAGCGAGGATAAAGGACACACAGCAGGAAGAAACATAAACATTCTCCCTTCTGTGCTACTGTCCATTGTTTATGATCTCTGATACACTGGAGATTCTAAGAGTGCTTATTTCATCCTTTGAGTACTATTTCAATAGCAGTAAGAGGAATTTGTCGATATACTTCTTACTAAGTCTATATTTGAACAAATACGTATTTGTCTCTTAACCAGGGATCTCAAATGTGTACACTTAGTGTTTTAAATGGATGAGGGTAGGGAAGATGGTAAACACTGTTAGAAAATGGCAGGAGTTATGCTTTTAAAGAAAGAGTATGGAGACCTTTTTCCCCACACAGACTTGAAAAACGGATGTGGTAGTCAGCGGGTCCTTCCTTTCTTGTGGCCACCTACTCCAATGACAAATCAGAGGAAGATAATACTTGGCAGGTGCAGATAATATTTCAGTTTGCAAATGTTGGTATCTAATCAGGGAAGCAATTGAAATTCAAATCAAATGGTCACTTGTGATTTTTTTAAGTGCAAATTACGGCATTTTGTCTTTGAGCTTGGCCAAATTTATCCACAACTGACTCATATGCAAAACTAAAACTACCTGTAATTTCCACTGAGATAAACCTTCAAAGTAATCTTTTCCTTCCTCAAGGATAGAAAGGGCTTATGAAGGAAAATGCGGCAATTTTAGAAGATCTTAAACTAGATGTATCTAGGCCTTGTCTTATGTGTATTTTCCATTTTATTTTTTGGAACTTTTAACATAGGCATTTCCGTCCTGTTCCTCACAGAAGGGCAGAGGCTTCATCCTATCTGAGGTGAGGGTCATTTCCAAGTCCCGAATGGATAAGTTACAAGTATTGATGGGTTTGATTGTTTACTTGACTGAGAAGTTTTGTCTCTTGTTCTTTAAATCAAAGTGATTTTCCCTCTTTTCCAAGTTCACATTTCTAATAGTTCAGGAAAAAAAAACACAACTTTAGTTCTTGGGTCAGAACACAAGAGTAGCTTAAGAATTTGACTGGCAATCATCACATTGTATACATTAAACTTACACAATGTTGTATGTCAATTACATCTCAGTCAAGTTGGGGAAAAAGAAAGAACTTGACTGGGTTAGACACTTGTTAGGAACCATAAGAATCATCTCGTTGGTACATAAAACAAAGGGTTTGGAAAATTTCTAACCCTCCCAAGTTTAAAGTAGCTACCAGGGGGCAGGGTTGCAGCAAACCTCCCTTTCAATGTCTTGTGTATGGCGTGGGGTGTCTGTGTGTGTGTGCGCAAATACATTCTTTTTCACGCAAGAATTTATAGCACTCTGGAGAAAATACAGACAGTATTTCAGAATCAAGCCTCTCGTCAATGATGCTAGTTCACAGAACACAGATGAAAATTCACAAGCAGTGCCCATCCTGAAAGCTAAACTTATATACTGTCTGCTCTAACCTGGAGTCATGTTGCTGGGGGCTGGCCCATCTCAACCCACCGGACAACATGTTTATATGAGAGGGAATGTTCCATTCGGCCTTTTTCTTTGTTGTATCATCTCTGTTACTTAGGTTATGATGTAATTTGGCAGGACTCTCCAGCTGATATCTGGACATGGTCATTAACACAGCTGGCCAACTTCATCTCAGAACAACACAACTATGGAAAATTGGGTCTGTACTTTTCAAAATCCAAGAGCAAGGAGCTGCTTTGGCTGGATTTTATATAGGTCTTATCAAAAACCGTTAAAACTTTTTGAAAGAGAGACGATTAAGGCAAAGCCAGCTCTGTAAAACAACAAACTGATTCTTAGAGCAAATGTTAACAGTTTGGAGCCAAATCTCTTTTCCTAAGAGACCAGTAACAGAATTCGTTCCCTAGCGTGTCAGCATCTGATGAGATTATCTGAAATAAATGGCCCTTTTTCAAAGGGAAACAGCTAAGGAGTTTGAAGAGACAGACAGGATACAGCTCAGAGTTGAGGAAACAGCCAAAGTCGGCTTCGATGGGATGCTGATGCGAATAGAATGCAGAGAAGCAAATGGTTCTCTTATCTCTTCTCAACCTTGAAAGTGTACAGCACAGACAGGTCATGGAAGACCGATGGGATGGAGGTGGGTGGGGAAGACATATACTGATCACTGCTATCCAAAACAACATTAATTAAACATTTATAGAGCTATCTGTCAGATACTGTCGGCTCTCAAGGAACTCAGGGTTGAATAAGGATAACAGACAAACAAATACATTACTATACAGTGTGATAAGCACAACAGAGATAAGTCCATGGGGGTTGTCTGGAGGTGGCACAGAGGAAGAAGTGTCTGAGAAGGTCTCCAGGAAGAGATGACAATCTAAACCAGATGCTGAAAGAGAAATAGGAGACTTACAGGCAATGACAACAGGGAGGCATTCTAGGCACAGGGACAGCACGTATAAAGGCACTGAGGTGGGGAACGGCACGTTTACTCCTACTGGAGAAGACAGGCAATAGATGATGCTAGAGATCATGACACGTCTTTTTATGCTACCTTTTTTTTTTTTTGGCCGCATCACACAGCATGTGGGATCTTAGTTCCCTGACCAGGGATCGAACCTGTGCCCCCTGCATCAGGAGCATGGAGTCTTAACCACTGGGCCACCAGGGAAGTCCCTTTTTATGCTACATTAATGTTACAGGTGGTCAATGAAGGGTGGTAAGCAGGAAAGTGACATGGACAGATTGTGGCTTAGAGAGATCACTTTGGCTGAAGTCTGGGAGATAAATCACAAAAGGGTGAGGCCAGAGACAAGAAGATCAGCTAGGAAGTAGTTGCAATAATCTAGGCAAAAGATGATGAAGGCATGAATTAATGGTATCTTGTTTATTTTCTGAATTTTCGCTACTTTTGGGCCATGTGGCTCAGGCTCTCCAGAGTTGCTAGAAGCTTTTAATGCTGGTTCTGTTCTATAGCTGTAAGACAAAGGAGAGGAGGGATTGGTGAACAATCTTGTCACCTTAATTGCCTTTCTTCTGTGTTGGAACACAGATTTCTTTTTTTTTTTTCTAAGATTTTTAGAAATTTCATGTAATTGGAACACAGATTTCTGTGTTCCATAAGAAATCTGTGAAAACCCTGCAGGATGGGAGGAGTCAGCCAGATGGTGAAAGCTCGATGTAGGAAGGTGCTCTTTGGAAGGACAAAAGGCCATAAAAGGAGGACGAAGACAACCAGGATATTCTAGTGACCTGCTTTTAGAAAATCTGATATGTAAAGATTACATCTCAATAAATATTTCACCATATGCTAAGATATATTTCATTGATTCTAAGATGTACTTTCTTCCCTCCGCATTTTTAACATCTCAAAGTCAGGTTGCATCTTATAATCGATGTGATAATAAAGAACTGTGTCAGTTTTATAGGCAGAGGGTTTTTCTTTCTGGTTTTTTTTTTTTTTTTTGGCATGGCACATAAAATAATGGTTATATAGTTTCTTATAGTTACTGGTGTTTTAGATTTAATACAGTAAATGATGCAAATTGTCGGAAACATCATTACCACCGTATTTTCCCTAAGTAAAAAATTGGGTTGTTTAGGCCAGGGTTGCAGATATGAGACCCTAACCAGCTGGCTGCAGGTCAGAGACCTTCCTTCTCTATGCAAAGGAGACATGTATAAGATTTTGCCATTGGAGGAAACATCACAAGTCAATGAGTCATTATACATTTTAAATGATTATGTGCTGTAAGTTAAAAAGAAACATGTGTACTTGGTAAATCCATCACTATAGATAGAAAAGCAACTCAGAGTCTACCCTACACTAGTGGTGAGTTGTAGGGACATTTTTTAACATAGCAAAGACATCATTTCCCAGAAATTTTTCTGAAGTCAAATAACTTTTTATAGCTCTATAAATTATATTACAAATGCATTTCATTCTAACTCATATTTAAATAATTAGTTTTATGTTCATAATGCTGAAATTAGTTCATATAAATATCAAATTAAACACAACACAATTCTGACTACAAGCAAACTGACATGAAACTTTGATTTTTTTTTTACAATCTTGAGATATGGTACGTATGTAAGGAAATTAATGTAACAAACTTTACTGCACACTTTAAAGCAGGAAATCCTTTAAAAGTCCTGAGGCTGTAAAGTTTTATTCTAATAAGAAATTCATATCAATAAAAATAAGTCTTCCACTTAGTTCACACCCTTCTTGAACATTTTTAAGGAATTCTTTCAAGGACAGCACTAGGATGTGTGTGATATTCATCACTATGATTGCTAGTCTTGTAATTTCTGTCCATTATCGCCATCGGGCCGCTACTTTTTGTTGCCCTCCCCAGGTAGGGTTAGGGTTGCACGCGTGTGGCCTGGTAACAGGAGACTCTGGGAGGGACGGCGGGGCTGTGCCGGGGAGGCTGTGTTGATGGGATGTAAACCATCATGTCTCTCCCGCAGCTCCAGGTCTCAGGATGCACACTCCACAACTGCTGGCGCCCTGGCCAGCCCCTTCCCCTCAGTCTGTCCTCTGGCTTCCCTCAGGGTGGGGCCCCAGAGACAGCAGCTGTTGCCAGCTGCACATTTTCCTTTAATCTGTCATGGGCTCTTAAGCTGCAGCTGCCCGGCATCTGCTCCCTTTGGCTCTGACAGAGGGAGGGATTGTTTGAGAAGCAAATTCCTGAGCTCTGGACCATTCTACACGATGTTAAAGAAGCCATGAAACCTATATAAGATTACTGCCATGTGTGGAAACATCACAGTTCAATAGGTAATTATACATTTTAAGTGAATTCAAGCATCTTCTCATTTTTAATAACATTCTGACCCTAACCAAAGCATATCCCCCTCTTGTTTAGTAAAATGTTCTCCCTAAAATCGGCCATCTCAATGTTGGTCTACTTATCCTGGCAAACACGACACATATCTGTGGTGATTCTACAGTTTTTACTGCCCTGGTTTCATAAAAACACATAAAAGGTTACTAATGTTTTTCCAGATGTTCCAGTTTAGACTTGGGGGAAAGACAACAATCATTTCCTGCAAAGGCCACAAGGAAGAGGCTTCCGTTTGTGGAGTAAGTACCAAGCAATATAGAAATGGCTTTGCTACAGATCGTGAGAGACTGCGCAGGGCTGTGCCCTACAGGGGGGACCTTCATTTTGCATCCTGATAGCAACTGTACTCATGACGTATCAGTTTTACCATGTCAGGACCACTCTGCCATGATAACACTTGGTTCAGTAAGCCAGAGGTGTCGATAAAAATTTAACTTCTTGGTTTATAGCTACAGGAGAAATATTTATTCCTAACTGCTATAAGGATCACAGGAAAAAAAAAGTTCACAACTATTTTCTGCTATGGTTTGGCACACTGTAAGGAAACTTTCAGTCTTTTAAAATATTTGGAAACAAGAGCGGGGGAAGGTTTTGTCTGAAAGAAGACTCTGGGGCTAATGGCATGGAGCATCCAAAGGGAAAGAGGATTGAAAGAAGGAAACTGCGTGACTTTTTACTTTGGCTGCATCAGTCTCCAACACAATAGCCGTAAGACAGAGACTGCCACCTTTGGTCTGGCAGAGAAAAATATCAGGGTGTGAGATGCAGAGAATATCTCCACACAGACATGACACATGCACAGAGAAGAGAGAGATGTCCACAAGAGGTACCTGTCTCTCCCCAGAGGCTGTCAAAGCTGTTGATCTGTGCTCGCTCCACCTCCTCCTCATCTTTTTCTGGAAGATCAAGTAGGTAGGAGACAATCTGAAACAAGAAGTTGTGTCAGCTCAAACGTCAGGCGGAAAACTATACTACTGATACTAGCCTGTGAGGTTTGGAAGATACCCGGATACCCAAGGGTCATGCTCTCTCTTGCACACAAAAGGAGTCAGAACTGACTGTCCTCGCATAAAAACCCAAAGCTGCCATGATGAGCATTTGTTTTCCCACGTACAGTTTACATGTTTCCCTTGAACACAATTAACTTACACAGCATGTGACTTTTAAAAATCACATATTTATCACATTTGAGTTAAAAAAGCAAACCCTCGTCCTCCTAATAAAAATGCTACCAAGAAATAAAAAGGAAAAAAATCAATAAACAAAAACCAGAAAATAAATATGGAGAAAACTAAGGGCCTGTAGTTTTTCAGAGCGGAGCTATTATCTTCTTTTTTCCTCTTGGCATTACAAGGACTGCTTGGGGATAATAAAAGGAGAATGGCTGCTAACAACAAAGGAAAGTGACAGCTCTGCTTCCAGGAATTTGACTGTAGAGAGAGCTAAAAAACCTTCTATTAGATAATAAAAATTCCAATTTTACTTAATATTCCCTTGGTGATACGTCAGGTCAGCTGATGGGGTAGCTGTGTCACTGAAGCATCTCAAGCAGTGGCGAGCCAAATTGTACTGGCCCAGGAAAGCAGACTGTTAAATTTTCGGAATTTTGCAAGCCAGTCAGTAAACAAAGATGTTTATTAAAAATTAAATAACAATTAAAGAAATTATATTAAAAAAGGTTAAAATATCAAATGTTATAACTTCTTAATTATTTAATTACATTTTACTATTATCTATGCTCTTCAGGTTATTTATATTTACTGTATCTGTATGGTGGAAATTTTATATAATGGTGTGCTCCTGTGCATCTCTTTGAAACTTTGTGTTCCGTGATGTCACATTGGCAGCTTGAAATCAGCCATGGTGGGGGTATTTATACCCTGGAAATTGGCAAACTTTGTAAATGAGGATTTGATTTAGTGCTAAAGCTAAAAGAGGTTCCAGTTTAAGGAATATAATTTGTATGAGGGTGAGAAGTACTTTAACAGTAGATCGCACATCAGATTTAATGACAAAATTATTGGGAAAAGAGCAAATAGGGGTGCAACTTCATTTATCAAATCATGGTTGAGCTGTAACCACAGGATGGGTATGGATATACATTTAGCAAAAATCAACAAAAGCATTCAATTAAGAGTATTACACAATTCATTATTATTTGTAAACTGTGTGCAACATTTTTTTTAATATCAGTAAATTTTATAATAAATTTAAGTCTGTATGTACATACACACACACACACACACACACACACACACTTCTGCTCCACTCCACTCCCCTCCCCAGAGCTGGCTGTTACACTTTTCCTAGAACACTACCAATTCCACACATTTTGCCACTGTATTATTACTTTCATTAATAAATAAATTAGCAAAAATACCATCTGCCCAGTGTTTAACAGTTTACATCTCATATCAACCTTGTAAAAAAGAATTTATTAGCCTCGCTTTACTGGTGGGAAACTAAGGTTCTAAGAGATTAGGTAAATTGCCCAAGGTCCAGAGCTGATGAGTAGGAAAGCTGGGCCTCAAACCTGGTTCTTCTGAGATTCCAACTGTTGTGCCCTTTTCCATTCCACTCTGCCTACCCATGTGAACACAGGTGGAATAATAATCCCCCTGAGCCTAGTGTCATTGTCTGTTAAATAGGGGTGGAAAGATGGGGAGGAATCAGATTAGATAATTCCTGAGATCCTTTCCAACATAATTCTAGGTACCCTGGAATCTTCCTACTCCTCAGATCAATGACCAAAAACCTAATTCACATTAATTAGGCTGACAAATTTTTTTTTTTTTAAATTTATTTTTGGCTGAGTTGGGTCTTTGTTGCTGCGTGTGGGCTTTCTCTAGTTGCAGCGAGCGGGGGCTTCTCTTCGTTGTGGTGTGCGGGCTTCTCATTGTGGTGGCTTCTCTTGTTGCAGAGCACAGGCTCTAGGCGCGTGGGCTTCAGTAGTTGCAGTGTGCGGGCTCAGTAGTTGTGGCTCGCGGGCTCTAGAGCACAGGCTCAGTAGCTGTGGCGCACGGGCTTAGTTGCTCCGCGGCATGTGGACTCTTCCTGGACCAGGGCTTGAACCCGTGTCCCCTGCATTGGCAGGTGGATTCTTAACCACTGTGCCACCAGGGAAGCCCTAGGCTGGCAGTTTTACAATAATGCAACCCCTTTTTCCTGGTTTCCTAGGTCCTTCAATACACAGCTTGAAAAAACCCCCCAAACCTTATCCGCTGCTTTCTTACCTCAGTATAACCCATGCTGGCTGCAGCGATGAGGGCCTGCTGGATGGCGTGGCTCTTCTTAAACACCCCTTGCTGCTGGCCTGCCATTGTCCAGTCACACTGAATCAAAAACTTGACAACCTCCAGATGACCTCGGAGTGCAGCATGGACCAAGGCACACTGCCCATTCTTATCCAAGTGATCCACCTATGGGAGGGGACAGAGAAACCTATGTGAAAAAGACTGTGGCTGTATTCCCAATCTAGTCACATCAGCCCGCTGCACAGGTCTGGACTACTAAGATTCCTCCTCTCCTATTCCTTGGACCAATCCCTGAGAAAATTTAGAAGATACTCTCCTACTCAGGCTAGATCTTCACTGAGCTACAACTCTGGTAGATGCCCCTCTGGGGAGAACCTCTTTGCATAACGTCAGGCTTTTGTTTTCACATCAAAAGAAACCAAAAAAAACACCCAAAAACAAAACACCAAAACTCCCAGCTCCAGCTTTGTTTTCCTGAGGTACACTCTCCCTTGTCCTCAAATAGTTCTTTTTAGACCCAAACTTGAAAGACTTGTAAGCTGCGTTGGCACAAAAAACTGTCTTTGAAATCATGAAAGGGAAGAAAAAAGTTTTGAAGCTCAAATTTTTTGGTCTTCCAAAGAAGCAAAACATCTCATATCATGAATCACACATTTGACCACTATGCTTTGGCAAAGGCCACTGCTCTCTTCCAGTGGGAGGGCAGAATCTCAACCATCTGGCCAAAATGGCTAGAGGTACTTGGAACTTAATGCTAGACTATGTTCCAACAGCAGTTTTTACAGTTGCAGTGCCGGTTACAAGTTTAGGCTGAAAGAGAAGGCTGATTAAGGTCAGTCTACCAGAAGGTCCCCAGCTACAAGTCTCAATAGATGAACAGCCTTTTCTGGCAGGTGGGCAGGTTATTTTCCAGTGGTAGTTAGAGCACTTGAAGCCTAAGTTCTGTATCTGGTTCTCTCCAGCTTTAGTTCCACCCGGCCATCCACATAACAAATGTTTACTGAATGCCTACCATGTACAAGGTACACGATAGGATAAAAAGGTAAATAAGAGAGTAAAATATAGATTCTACTCTCAAAGTTTTGAACAAGATAGGGGCAATGCGACCAATACAACAAAAACTTGTCCAACAAAGGTGTAATATAATAAATGTCAGAAGGAAAGCAAAAGTGCAATAAAATTTCAGAGAATTTCCAGCCAGAATCAGGAACAGATTCAGAGGGAAAGGTGCAATGGTCTGAATGTTTGTGTTCTCCCACCATTATTCATTGGAATGCTAACCCTTGAGGTAATTAGGAGGTGGTGCCTTTGGAAAGTGATTGGGTCATGAGGGCAGAGCCCTCATGAATGGGATTAGTATCCTTATACAGAGGCCCCAGAGAGCTTGCTTGCCCCTTTCCACCGTGTGACGACACAGCGAGAAGGCACTGTCTGTAAACCAGGAAGCTCTCACCAGACACCGAATCTGCTGGCACCATGCTGTGGGGATTTAGCGTCCAGAACTGTAAGAAGGAAATGTTTATAAGATACTCAGTCTATGGTATTTTATTACAGCAGCCCAAATGGACTAAGAAAAGGGCTATCTCAACTGGCTGGGATAGGAAATGATTAATTCTAGTTTCTGAAGGGTAAAATACATTAAGGGGGAGTTCAAACTACAAAGTTAAGAGGGTCTTTTGGGACAAGAGCATGGATATTTTGAATGCCAGGCTAGTGGTCTGAATTTTAATAAGTAATGGAGAGTCATTGAGAATTTTCATGTTCAGAACCGTATTTTTTAAAAACTAAAGGAATGAATTAAAAGAACCCTTGGCTTCTTGGGGAAATGGTTGATTCCAGGGCTGGGACAGTAATAGCAAAAGATGAGTTTGGAACATCTGTGGTGCCAGAAAGTACAGAAGCACTCATGAAATAATGGGGGTGGGGGCTTGAAAGGACACAGGAACCAACGTGAAGAAGCTCCCAATGGCCAAATCTGGGGCAATTTGAGCAAAAAAAGAAAATACCGGCAATGAGTTATAGATCATAGAATAAAATAAATATCCAGGAACCCATAGTGCTATAAGTAAATGAATAAATGAATACATTGAGGAGAAGGGAGAGCTCTTCCTTACAGTAGAATTCCAATTAATAAATGTAGAAGGAAGAGGGAAATAGAAAATCACTATTATGCAAATATCATAGCAATAATTACTGCAGCAAGAATGGACCCATCAATGGACGGATCCTAAATTAGTGGACAAAAAAAAGATACAAGGTATCTGCCTAGTCTGAAAGCATCTCCCTAAAAGATACTTCTTAATTCCAAATGGGAGAAACAGTAACTTCAGGTTGAGAAACCTGGAAGATACCACCTTATCCAAGTGATAGAGGTTAACATCCCCTGTAATGAGATCTCAACATCATGCACCTCCTGCAGTGCTGCATGAATAAGGGCAGTGCATCATGTCTGTGGTGTGCTTGCCAAAAACATACAGACTCAATCTAATGAAGAGAAAATATCAGACCAACTATAATTGAAGAACATTCAATTCAGTTATGCAACAAAATAACTGGCTAAATACTTAAGTGGTTTAGAGGGGTGAGAAATGAGAAATAGTTACTTTATTTGGCGATTGGCAGTTGTTAGTGACTTTTGAGAGTAGCTTCAGTTGAATGCCAAGAGGTTAGGGTTTTTTTTTTGTTTGTTTTCTTTTTTAAGGATATTATTTATTAGGCACTGCATGAGACTAAAAGAGACTTCATCTCTTTTTAAAAAGGTTCGATCACTTTTAATTGTCACAATGCCCCTCTTAATCCTGTTTCTAGGTTAAACAAGTGAGACTGAGAGAGGTCAAATGACTCATCCAAGCCCTCAGAGAAAGCGAGTGTGAATGCAGGCTTTGACCAGGTCGTGCTTGAAGCCAAAGTTTATGATTTTAATGACTTGCCTCCTTTCTCTCACGGAAGCCAGACCACAAGTGGTTAAGGAGTAGTAAGGAAGCAGTGGTAGCAAGTAGAGATGACTCTTAGGACAGGCTTGGTGGACATGGGTGGGAAGAGATGGGATGGTGGCTTCTGGTTAGGAGAGAGAGGGGAGTTTCTCTTTTGGGTTAGATAAGACATTCATAGGTTGTAGAAACTGAGAAGAAAGGTAGTGTGAATTTAGAAAAAGAATGAAATGATGTGAGAGAAAGAGCAACATACTGAGATTAAAAAATATAGGTGGGGAATTCCCTGGCAGTCCAGTGGTTAGGACTCCGCACTTCCACTGCAGGGGGCATGGGTTCCATCCTTGGTCGGGAACTAAGATCCCGCAAGCCGTGCAGCATTGCCGAAAAAGAAAAAAAAGAAAAACAAAATATATACAGTGGAGGCAAGCATTCTGGAAAGGAAGGTAAACACTTCCTTCTCTGAGGCAGAAGTAAAGGTGAGTGGAAAGGAAGGTAAACCCTTCCTTCTCTGAGGCAGAAGTAAAGGTGAGTGTAGGTAAGGATTAATAGAGTTTTGAGATAGAGGCACAGTGAGGTAAACTTAATCTTGGTAGTCGTAGGAGGGCAAAAGAGGTTTGATAGGGTCTTGAAAAGATCACAAATGATTTATTTATCTGCTCTGGGGAAAATAAGAGATGAATAAAATGATACCTGAGCAACAGGAAAGACCCAGCTGAGATTAGAATATGAATTCACAGCAGTAATAATAAGGCCCAGTTATCACTCTGTTTCTAGAGGTGTTCATTCAAATGACTAGGACATTACAGGTGGACCATTCCTGTGTCACAGTTAACATCTACGGCTCTGAGATTTCACTGAGGTTCCCAGGTCCCAGCTCCCAAAGGAGTCTCAGGAGACACAGTTCTTCCCTGGTAAGGACACTGGACACCTCAGAACGAGGTCATACATATTACTTATATTTCACTGCAAAACCACCAAAATCCTCAGTTTGTTTTCAGGATGGAAACAAAATACCATTGGGCTACAGTGTTCCCCAGAGGCCTACATTTTTGAGACCAGCATTTTTCTTTTCACCAATATTTTGAAATTGAGTTATATCAGTGGCCTTTGAGATACTATAAAGCAAATATATTTTTGAGAAATGTTTTGAGAGAATTAAAATACACTAACAGAAACACTTCTGAGGTCCTCTGGTCAGAGAGAATCATCTTCTCCCCATACCTCTTCAGGGGTGTCTTCAAGACTCTAACATGACAGGCTTAGAGTCTAGAGGCACCATTCAGTTCAGACTTCACAGTGCCATCTCCTTGCTCCCCCATTTCTCTTTCCTCACTCTGAGCTCAGGAGAGAATTTCTTGGTTGTTAGGCAGGGACTTTTTGTGGCTGCTGATAAATGCAGTTTCCTAAGTGCCTCTCAAAAGTTTTAGAACTGTGTGCAGATGCAGCATGGAACTGGCCATGGCAAGTGGGCAACAGTAGGACGTAATCAGAGCTGGTTCTCCCTTTGATCTGCTCCCTAATAGGATCTGATGTATTCTACCTACACTCAGGAGGTAACACAGGAGATAAGGAAGAGTCTATAGCAGGAAGAAAGAAAAGGGAAGAAGAAAAGGCAGCAGAGCCGGACAGCCACTACCTTGGCCCGTTTCTTGCACAGCAGCACGACAATGCTTAGGAAGCCTGCGGCTGCAGCATAGCCCAGAGGAGTCAGGCCGCTTTCCGAGGAGGCATCCACGTTGGCCCCAAACTCCAACAGCAGGGCCACCATTTCTGTGTAACCAAGATGACACTGGACACATAGAATTGGAGCATTATTTAAAACCTCTGTCCGGTAATTAATGTTGGCACCTCCCAAAATCAGCAGTCGGCTGACCTAGAAATAAGTGAATAAACAGAAATAATACTCACATAAATATCAGTTATATCCTATTAGTCATCTTTTATTAAGTCCTCTGGGACCCCACAATAAGTGCCCAGAAGCATTTAGTAACGGCTTTATTTTAAAATCTTCATTTGTTCCTTTTTCAATACCTTGCCTTTGGAAAGGGATGTGAAATGTCTCCTTTATATAAACTGCTCAGTAACTAAAGTCAACACCACCCATACTGTAGTGCTGTCAGAGTCTCCACTAAGTGAGCTGTCAGTCAGAAAAACTCCTATCAAAACAAAGGTGGTCCAAGAATGACTTACTCCCTAGAAGCAGCAGGACTTATTCTACAATCAGAGTCACCTTATACAAGGTGCAAGGTCAATAGGTTTGGTCTTCAACTCACAGAACAAAATGTAAAATATATCAAATTATCAGTAAAAGGTTAATTAATAGGAGACAGTCTAAGGCAAGTCAAAGATCGATTAAATAGCTACTTAAATGTCCTCCTAGTTTTAGGTTTTAGGTTTTCATAGTTAATTCTTTAATCTGGCTGTAATTTATCACTTACCTTTATATTTGGAGTATAGAGATTTCGTAAAGATGCCAATGCCATGGAAAGACCCTCTGTGCTATAGGAGATCCAGAGACCTTGGAGGATGGAGGATGATACTCCAACTTTTTTACTCAAACCCTGAAAAAGAAATATAGAGACAATTAAATCATTAGCCCAGCTAAAAAGTACCATCAGTAGTAAGTTAGGAGCCTCTAGGTTTGTGGTACTAACAAATGAGAATAGAGTCTTGCTCAAACAATACCCAGGCATAACAAAGCCAATCCACTGATGCAGACGAAGACTAGTCCTGTAGGAATAGGCTAACTTAAACTGTCTCTACCTTGGCGGTCTGTGGCAACAAATCTACTTAATACCTCTCTTTTCTGCTATATCTGGATATAATCCCCCCTCTCCCCAGATCTTTTCTATTAGCCTTCTTGAATCAATCTCTTAAATTCAAGTTAGTAAAGTATACACGGTAACAGAGATAATGCAGTGTGATCACTGATCTCCATCTCATTTCCTGGGCATTTGTGAAAACTGTATCTCCCAGCCTCCTTTACAGTTATGTGGGCCACGGGACTGACTTCTGGCTAATAAAATGTGGGCAGAAGTAATATGTCATGTCCAGCCTTGGCCCCAAATTCCCCATGTGTTTCTCCACACTTTCTATTGTTCCTCTTGATTGCAGGCCAGATGA
Source organism: Balaenoptera musculus (assembly GCF_009873245.2). Taxonomy (NCBI): domain Eukaryota; kingdom Metazoa; phylum Chordata; class Mammalia; order Artiodactyla; family Balaenopteridae; genus Balaenoptera; species Balaenoptera musculus. The sequence goes on from NC_045804.1 coordinate 15,269,638, forward strand.
TCCAATGGAGGATCCTGAGGCCCTAGGAGATTTTGGAACTACTATGTGGAAAAAGCCTGCCCAATGATCTGTACTGGACTGCAACGAAAGTGAAAAATAAGCCTTTGTTAAGTCACTGAGATTTTGCAGGTTTGTTATAGTAGCTAGCATTGCTCACCCTAACATAGCCTAAAATAATCACATCTGTTCATCCTCAGGGAAACAACATAGGTTTGATTGCCATCAGCAACAAATTTTCTCTAGTATGACTGGCCTAAGTCCCACTGTATGTACTAATGTTTGCCCCTTTTACTTGGATTTCTCCAAAAGGAAGTTAGAATAAATTGTTTTTTAAAATCTCCTGCTGTGATGCAAGATTCTCTGACAATCTTCTTCTTCTCCTTTCTTTTTTTTTTTTCACACACACACACTGTATTTTATTTTTACAAGAGATAAATAGACTGACACCAAGCATTGTACATGGATGACCACAACAAAAGCAACAATGATTGCAATTACCAAACATGAAACACACTCATACTATGTCATAATATTGACATTTAGTCCAGTAATCCTCCACTGTAACAGCTCCTTTACTTTGCAATGAAAATTGATTTGTATATTCTTTGCCTCTGAGTCCTTGAGGGATTTTTTTTTTTTTTAATTCAGACAGAAAGTCACAAAAATTATACTCATCCTCATCAGTTCACTCAGTCCCATATAATTAATTTTTTTTTTCATCTTGATCTTTTGTTAGCACTTTTATGAGTTCATCAGTTTTTCATTAGAGTTCTGAAAATGCTTATTCATTCAGTTCAGCAGTACAGTCAGTTACCAGAAACCTGTACTTGTCAGAGTCTTTTCCATGAATTTCTTGAAGATGAAACCCTTTTATAGGAACATATTTGCAAAATCATCAGAGTACACCCAGAACTGTCTGTAAATGACAAAAGACTTAAAAATGACCACGGTTAAAGATTTGATGTAAGTTCATAGTAATGCAGTTGACAAGAAAATTAGTTATTTCTGAGATATACATTTTAAAGTAATAACTAGGATTATTACTTATAACATTATACCAGAACATATAAGATTTTTAGAAATTTCATGTAATGTCTGAAACATTTATATTAACATATTTCCATACATATTTCCATACAAATACAAATATAAGATTTTTAGAAATTTCATGTAATGTCTGAAACATTTATATTAACATATTTCCATACATATTTCCATACAAATACAAATATAAGATTTTTAGAAATTTCATGTAATGTCTGAAACATTTATATTAACATATTTCCATATAAATAACCCAATGAAAGTTTAGTATTAGTTGTTTTGTTTGTTTTTTTATACTGCAGGTTCTTATTAGGCATCAGTTTTATACACATCAGTGTATACATGTCAATCCCAATCGCCCAATTCAGCACACCACCATCCCCACCTCACCGCAGTTTTCCCCCCTTGGTGTCCATATGTCCATTCTCTACATCTGTGTCTCAACTTCTGCCCTGCAAACTGGCTCATCTGTACCGTTTTTCTAGGTTCCGCATACATGCATTAATATACGATATTTGTTTTTCTCTTTCTGACTTACTTCACTCTGTATGACAGTCTCTAGATCCATCCACATCTCAACAAATGACTCAATTTCGTTCCTTTTTATGGCTGAGTAATATTCCATTGTATATATGTACCACAACTTCTTTATCCATTCGTCTGTTGATGGGCATTTAGGTTGCTTCCATGACCTGGCTATTGTAAATAGTGCTGCAATGAACATTCGGGTGCATGTGTCTTTTTGAATTACGGTTTTCTCTGGGTATATGCCCAGTAGTGGGATTGCTGGGTCATATGGTAATTCTATTTTTAGTTTTTTAAGGAACCTCCATATTGTTCTCCATAGTGGCTGTATCAATTTACATTCCCACCAACAGTGCAAGAGGGTTCCCTTTTCTCCACACCCTCTCCAGCATTTGTTGTTTGTAGATTTTCTGATGATGCCCATTCTAACAGGAGTGAGGTGATACCTCATTGTAGTTTTGATTTGCATTTCTCTAATAATTAGTGATGTTGAGCATCTTTTCATGTGCTTCGTGGCCGTCTGTATGTCTTCTTTGGAGAAATGTCTATTTAGGTCTTCTGCCCATTTTTGGATTGGGGTGTTTGTTTCTTTGATATTGAGCTGAATGAGCTGTTTATATATTTTGGAGATTAATCCTTTGTCCGTTGATTCATTTGCAAATATTTTCTCCCATTCTGAGGGTTGTCTTTTCGTCTTGTTTATGGTTTCCTTTGCTGTGCAAAAGCTTTGAAGTTTCATTAGGTCCCACTTGTTTATTTTTGTTTTTATTTCCATTACTCTAGGAGGTGGATCAAAAAAGATCTTGCTGTGATTTATGTCAAAGAGTGTTCTTCCTATGTTTTCCTCTAAGAGTTTTATAGTGTCCAGTCTTATATTTAGGTCTCTAATCCATTTTGAGTTTATTTTTGTGTATGGTGTTAGGGAGTATTCTAATTTCATTCTTTTACATGTAGCTGTCCAGTTTTCCCAGCACCACTTATTGAAGAGACTGTCTTTTCTCCATTGTATATCTTTGCCTCCTTTGTCATAGATTAGTTGACCATAGGTGCGTGGGTTAATCCCTGGGCTTTCTATCTTGTTCCATTGATCTATGTTTCTGTTTTTGTGCCAGTACCATATTGTCTTGATTACTGTAGCTTTGTAGTATAGTCTGAAGTCAGGGAGTCTGATTCCTCCAGCTCCATTTTTTTCCCTCAAGACTGCTTTGGCTATTCGGGGTCTTTTGTGTCTCCATACAAATTTTAAGATGATTTGTTCTAGCTCCGTAAAAAATGCCATTGGTAATTTGATAGGGATTGCATTGAATCTGTAGATTGCTTTGGGTAGTATACTCATTTTCACAATGTTGATTCTTCCAATCCAAGAACATGGTATATCACTCCATCTGTTGGTATCATCTTTAATTTCTTTCATCAGTGTCTTATAGTTTTCTGCATACAGGTCTTTTGTCTCCCTAGGTAGGTTTATTCCTAGGTATTTTATTCTTTTTGTTGCAATGGTAAATGGGAGTGTTTCCATAATTTCTCTTTCAGATTTTTCATCATTAGTGTATAGGAATGCAAGAGATTTCTGTGCATTAATTTTGTATCCTGCAACTTTACCATATTCATTAATTAGCTCTAGCAGTTTTCTGGTGGCAGTTTTAGGATTCTCTATGTATAGTATCATGTCATCCGCAAACAGTGACAGTTTTACTTCTTCTTTTCCAATTTGTATTCCTTTTATTTCTTTTTCTTCTCTGATTGCCGTGGCTAGGACTTCCAGAACTATGTTGAATAATAGTGGTGAGAGTGGACATCCTTGTCTCGTTCCTGATCTTAGAGGAAATGCTTTCAGTTTTTCACCATTGAGAATGATATTTGCTGTGGGTTTGTCATATATGGCCTTTATTATGTTGAGGTAGGTTCCCTCTATGCCCACTTTCTGGAGAGTTTTTATCAGAAATGGGTGTTGAATTTTGTCAAAAGCTTTTTCTGCATCTATTGAGATGATCATATGGTTTTTATTCTTCAATTTGTTAATATGGTGTATCACATTGATTGATTTGCGTGTATTGAAGAATCCTTGCATCCCTGGGATAAATCCCACTTGATCGTGGTGTATGATCCTTTTAATGTGTTGCTGGATTCTGTTTGCTAGTATTTTGTTGAGGATTTTTGCATCTATATTCATCAGTGATATTGGTCTGTAATTTTCTTTTTTTGTAGTGTCTTTGTCTGGTTTTGGTATCAGGGTGATGGTGGCCTCATAGAATGAGTTTGGGAGTGTTCCTTCCTCTGCAATTTTTTGGAAGAGTTTGAGAAGGATGGGTGTTATCTCTTCTCTAAATGTTTGATAGAATTCACCTGTGAAGCCATCTGGTCCTGGACTTTTGTTTGTTGGAAGATTTTTAATCACAGTTTCAATTTCATTACTTGTGATTGGTCTGTTCATATTTTCTGTTTCTTCCTGATTCAGTCTTGGAAGGTTATACCTTTCTAAGAATTTGTCCATTTCTTCCAGGTTGTCCATTTTATTGGCATAAAGTTGCTTGTAGTAGTCTCTTAGGATGCTTTGTATTTCTGCGGTGTCTGTTGTAACTTCTCCTTTTTCATTTCTGATTTTATTGATTTGAGTCCTCTCCCTCTTTTTCTTGATGAGTCTGGCTAATGGCTTATCAATTTTGTTTATCTTCTCAAAGAACCAACTTTTAGTTTTATTGATCTTTGCTATTGTTTTCTTTGTTTCTATTTCATTTATTTCTGCTCTGATCTTTATGATTTCTTTCCTTCTGCTAACTTTGGGTTTTGTTTGTTCTTCTTTCTCTAGTTGCTTTAGGTGTAAGCTTAGATTGTTTACTTGAGATTTTTCTTGTTTCTTTAGGTAGGCTTGTATAGCTATAAACTTCCCTCTTAGAACCGCTTTTGCTGCATCCCATAGGTTTTGGGTCGTCGTGTTTTCATTGTCATTTGTCTCTAGGCATTTTTTTATTTCCTCTTTGATTTCTTCAGTGATCTCTTGGTTATTTAGTAACGTATTGTTTAGCCTCCATGTGTTTGTCCTTTTTACGTTTTTTTCCCTGTAATTCATTTCTAATCTCATAGCGTTGTGGTCAGAAAAGATGCTTGATATGATTTCAATTTTCTTAAATTTACTGAGGCTTGATTTGTGACCCAAGATGTGATCTATCCTGGAGAATGTTCCGTGCGCACTTGAGAAGAACGTGTAATCTGCTGTTTTTGGATGGAATGTCCTATATATTGCAATTAAATCTATCTGGTCTATTGTGTCATTTAAAGCTTCTGTTTCCTTATTTATTTTCATTTTGGATGATCTGTCCATTGGTGTAAGTGAGGTGTTAAAGTCCCCCACTATTATTGTGTTACTGTCAATTTCCTCTTTTATAGCTGTTAGCAGTTGCCTTATGTATTGAGGTGCTCCTATGTTGGGTGCATATATATTTATAATTGTTATATCTTCTTCTTGGATTGATCCCTGGATCATTATGTAGTGTCCTTCCTTGTCTCTTGTAACATTCTTTATTTTAAAGTCTATTTTATCTGATATGAGTATAGCTACTCCAGCTTTCTTTTGATTTCCATTTGCATGGAATATCTTTTTCCATCCCCTCACTTTCAGTCTGTATGTGTCCCTAGGTCTAAAGTGGGTCTCTTGTAGACAGCATATATATGGGTCTTGTTTTTGTATCCATTCAGCCAGTCTATGTCTTTTGGTTGGGGCATTTAATCCATTCACGTTTAAGGTAATTATCGATATGTATGTTCCTATGACCATTTTCTTAATTGTTTTGGGTTTGTCTTTGTAGGTCCTTTTCTTCTCTTGTGTTTCCCACTTAGAGAAGTTCCTTTAGCATTTGTTGTAGAGCTGGTTTGGTGGTGCTGAATTCTCTTAGCTTTTGCTTGTCTGCAAAGCTTTTGATTTCTCCATCAAATCTAAATGAGATCCTTGCCGGGTAGAGTAATCTTGGTTGTAGGTTCTTCCCTTTCATCACTTTAAGTATATCATGCCACTCCCTTCTGGCTTGCAGAGTTTCTGCTGAGAAATCAGCTGTTAACCTTATGGGAGTTCCCTTGTATGTTATTTGTCGTTTTTCCCTTGCTGCTTTCAATAATTTTTCTTTGTCTTTAATTTTTGCCACTTTGATTACTGTGTGTCTCGGCGTGTTTCTCCTTGGGTTTATTCTGTATGGGACTCTCTGCGCTTCCTGGACTTGGGTGGCTATTTCCTTTCCCATGTTAGGGAAGTTTTCGACTATAATCTCTTCAAATATTTTCTCTGGTCCTTTCTCTCTCTCTTCTCCTTCTGGGACCCCTATAATGCGAATGTTGTTGCGTTTAATGTTGTCCCAGAGGTCTCTTAGGCTGTCTTCATTTCTTTTCATTCTTTTTTCTTTAGTCTGTTCCGCAGCAGTAAATTCCACCATTCTGTCTTCCAGGTCACTTATCCGTTCTTCTGCCTCAGTTATTCTGCTATTGATTCCTTCTAGTGTAGTTTTCATTTCAGTTATTGTATTGGTCATCTCTGTTTGTTTGTTCTTTAATTCTTCTAGGTCTTTGTTAATCATTTCTTGCATCTTCTCAATCTTTGCCTCCATTCTTATTCCGAGGTCCTGGATCATCTTCACTATCATTATTCTGAATTCTTTTTCTGGAAGGTTGCCTATCTCCACTTCATTTAGTTGTTTTTCTGGGGTTTTTTCTTGTTCCTTCATCTGGTACATAGCCCTCTGCCTTTTCATCTTCTCTATCTTTCTGTAACTGTGGTTTTTGGTCCACAGGCTGCAGGATTATAGTTTTTCTTGCTTCTGTTGTCTGCCCTCTGGTGGTTGAGGCTATCTAAGAGGCTTGATGGGAGGCTCTGGTGGTGGGTAGAGCTGACTGTTGCTGTGGCGGTCAGAGCTCAGTAAAACCTTAATCCACTTGACTGTTGATGGGTGGGGCTGGGTTCCCTCCCTGTTGCTGTGGCGGTCTGAGCTCAGTAAAACCTTAATCCACTTGACTGTTGATGGGTGGGGCTGGGTTCCCTCCCTGTTGGTTGTTTTGCCTGAGGCAACCCAACACTGGAGCCTACCCGTGCTCTTTGGTGGGGTTAATGGCAGACTCTGGGAGGGCTCACGCCAAGGAGAACTTCCCAGAACCTCTGCTGCCAGTGTCCTTATCCCCACGGTGAAACAGAGCCACCACTCGCCTCTGCAGGAGACCTCCCAACACCAGCAGGTAGGTCTGGTTCAGTCTCCCCCAGGGTCACTGCTCCTTCCCCTGGGTCCCGATGCACACATTACTTTGTGTGTGCCCTCCAAGAGTGGGGTCTCTGTTTCCCCCAGTCCTGTCAAAGTCCTGCAATCAATTCCCACTAGGCTTCAGTCTGATTCTCTAGGAATTCCTCCTCCCGTTGCCGGACCCCCAGGTTGGGAAGCCTGACGTGGGGCTCAGAACCTTCACTCCAGTGGGTGGACTTCTGTGGTATAAGTGTTCACCAGTCTGTGAGTCACCCACCCAGCAGTTATGGGATTTGATTTTACTCTGATTGCGCCCCTCCTACCGTCTCACTGTGGCTTCTCCTCTGTCCTTGGACGTGGGGTATCCTCCTTGGTGAAGTCCAGGGTCTTCCTGTCAATGATTGTCCAGCAGCCAGTTGTGATTCTGGTGCTCTCGCAAGAGGGAGTGAGAGCACGTCCTTCTACTCCGCCATCTTGGTTAATCTCTGTCTTCTTCTCCTTTCTTAAGGCCGTGCAGTGTGGCTTGCAGGATCTTTGCTCCCCAACCAGGGATTGAACCTGGGCCCCCTGCAGTGGAAGTGCGGAGTCCTAACCACTGGACTGCCAGGGAATTCCCAGCAATCTTCTTACTATTCTGCCAATATCTGGGTCAAGTGAGTTAAAGCAGGAAATCCTGAGGGCCGCAAGATATTAACAATGAAGTTTGGGAACCACAAAGTAGATCTGAGGAGGTAATTCTTTTTAAAAACTTAATCTGTTCTGTTTGCTTTGTGAGAAAGTAGTCCAGTTTGATTCTTTTGTGTGTAACTGTCCAGTTTTCTCAATACCATTTATTGAAGAGGCTGTCTTTCCCCCATTGTATATTCTTGCCTTTTTTGTCATGGATTAATTGATCATATAAGTGTGGGTTCATTTTTGGGTTCTCTGCTCTGTTCCATTGATCTATGTGTCTGTTTTTGTGCCAGTACCATACTGTTTTGATTACTGTAGCTTTGTAGTATAGTTTGAAACCAGGGAGCATGATACCTCCAGCTTTGTTCTTCTTTCTCAAGATTGCTTTTGCTATTCAGGGTCTTTTGCATTTCCACACAAATTTTAGAATTATTTGTTCTAGTTCTTTGAAAAATGCCTTTCATGTTTTGACAGAGATTACACTGAATCTGTAGATTGCCTTGGGTAGTATGGTCATTTTAACAATATTAATTCTTCCAATCCATGAGTATGGTATATCTTTCCATTTGTGTAGTTTTCGATTTCTTTCATCAATGTCTTATAGTTTTCTGGGTACAAGTGTTTTACTACTTTAGTTAGATTTATTCCTAGGTATTTTATTTTTTTTGATGCAATTGTAAATGGGATTGTTTTCTTAATTTCTCTTTCCAATAGTTTATTATTAGTGTATAGAAACACAACAGGTATCTGTTTATTAACTTTGTGTCCTGCAACTTTACTGAATTAACTGATTAGTTCCAACGGTTTTTGGTAGCATCTTTGGGATTTTCTATATATAGTATCATGTCATCTGCAAACAGTGACAATTTTACGTCTTCCTTTCCAATTTGGATGCCTTTTATTTCTTTTCCTTGTCTGATTGTTGTGGCTAGGACTTCCAATCTATGTTGAATAAAAGTGGTGAGAGTGGGTATCCTTGTCTTGTTCCTGATCTTAGAGGAAATGCTTTCAGCTTTTCATCATTGAGGATGATGTTGGCTATGGATTTGTCATATACGACTTTTATTATGTTGAAGTATGTTCCCTCTGTATACTCTGTTGAGACTTTTTATTATAAATCGATGTTGAATTTTGTCAAAAGCTTTTTCTGCATCTACTGAGATAATCATATGATTTTTATCCTTCATTTTGTTAATGTGGTGTAACATGTTGATTGATTTGCAGATATTGAACCATCCTTGCATCCCTAGGATAAATCCCACTTGATCATGGTGTATGATCCTTTTTATGTATTATTGAATTCTGGTTACTAATATTTCATTGAGAACTTTTGTATCTATGTTTATCAGTGATCTGGGCCTGTCATTTTCTTTCTTTGCGGTGTCTTTGTCTGGTTTTGGTATCAGGGTGATGCTGGCCACACAGAATGAGTTTGGAAGTGCTCCTTCCTCTTCAAGTTTTTGGAACAGTTTGAGAAGGATAGGCATTAACTCTTTAAATGTTTGGTAGAATTCACCTGTGAAGCTGTCTGGTCCTGGACTTTTGTTTGTTGGGAGTTTTTTTTTTAAATTACTTATTCAATTTTCAATTTCATTACTGGTAATCAATTTGTTCATATTTTCTACTTCTTCCTTATTTAGTCTTGGGAGATTGTAAGTTCCTAGGAACTTATCTGTTTCTTCAGGTTGTCCATTTTACTGGTGTACAGTTGTTTGTAGTAATCGCTTATGCTCCTTTGTATTTCTGTGGTATTTGTTGTAACTTCTCCTCTTTCATTTTTGATTTTATTTGGGCCCTCTCTTTTTCTTCATGAGTCTGGTTAAACATTTATCAATTTTGTTTGTCTTTTCAAAGAAGCAGCTCTTGGTTTCATTGATATTTTCTATTTTCTATTTTTTCTATTCATTTATTTCTGCTCTGATCTTTAAGATTTCTTTTCTTCTACTAACTTTGGGTTTTGTTTGTTCTTTTTTTTCCAATTCCTTTACGTGTAAGGTTAGATTGTTTGAGATTTTTCCTGTTTCCTGAGGTAGGCTTCTATCACTATAAACTTCTCTCTTAGACTTGCTTTTGCCACATCCCATAGACTTTGGATCATTGTGTTTCCATTTTCATTTATCACTAGATATTTTTTGATTTCCTCTTTGATTTCCTCAGTGACTCACTGGTCATTTAGTAGTGTGTTGTTTGGAGTTCACGTGTTTGTGTTTTTTGTAGTTTTTTTCCATATAGTTGATTTGTAGTCTCATACCACTGTGGTCAAAAAAAGATGCTTGATATGATTCAATCTTCTTAAATTTATTGAGAATTGTTTGTGGAATAGCATGTGCTCTATTCTAGAGAATGTTCCATGTGCACTTGAAGAAAGTGTGTGTTCTGCTGTTTTTGGATGAAACGTTCTGTACATATCTATTAATTCCATAATTGTCATTTAAGCCCAGTGTTTCTTGTTGATTTTCTGTCTGGATGATCTGTCCATTGATATGAGTGGGGTATTAAGTCCTCTACTATTATTATATTACTGTCAATTTCTCCCTTTATGTTTGTTCAAATTTGCTTTATGTATTTACGTGCTACTATGCATCCATATTTACAATTGTTACATCTTCTTGTCGGATTGATCCTTTTACTCCTTTATCATTATGTATCATTGATCCCTCTATCATCATTGATCCCTTTACCCTTCTTTGTTAGTCCTTGCTTTAAAGTCTATTTTGTATAAGTAATGCCAGCCCAGCTTTCTTTTTGTTTCCATTTGCCTGGAATACCTTTTTCTATCCCCTTACTTTCAGTCTGTGTATCTTTGATCTGAAGTGAGTCTCTTGTAGGCAGCATATATACAGGTCTCTTTTTTTTTTTCCAGTCCATTTAGCCACTCTATTTCTGCAGCTCTTTGGGACTCCCAAAAGTAATCTCCACTGGCCTTCAAAGCCAAATGCTCTGGGGACTCATCTTCCCGGTACAGGACACTCAGGCTGGGGAGCCTGAGGAGGGACTCAGACCTCTCACTCCTTTGGAAGAACTGAAGACATGTCCACACAAAAACCTGAACACTAACATTGTAAGTGTACTAAATGCCAATGAGTTATTCACTTTAATATGTCTAATTTTATTTTAAAAAAATAAAAAGAGGGAAAAAAACCCTGTATGCTATGTTCATAGCAGCATTATTCACAACAGCCAAAAAGTGGAAACAACCGAAATGTGCAACTAGTGAATGGATAAACAAAAAGGTGTATTATTTGGCAATAAGAAGGAATCAATTAAGGATACATGCTACAACATGGATGAACCCTAAAAACATCATGCTAAGTGAAAGAAGCCAGACATAGACAACCATGGATTGTATGATTCCATTTATACTAGACGTCCAGAAAAGTCAAACTTATAGACAGTAGATTAGTGGTTGCCAGGGGTTGGGGGAAGCTCATGGGGAGTGACTTCAAATGGACACAAGGTTTATTTTTAAGGTGATGGAAATGTAGTAATAGTGGTAATAATTACACAACTCTGTAAATATACCAAATATCCAGAATTACAGACACTCAACCTCATATTTTTAAGGTGATTAATGACATCATATGTAATTTTTCATGAACAAAGATAAAATATGGGAAATTTAAAACTAATTGGAAAGAAATATGAATTGGACTATATGTCACTGCTGATTGGCAGTTCTAAGTGGCGCTGAGTCTAAGCATTGAGTCTGTCTTTGCCTTTTCATGACCCTCAGCTGATAGGAAGTGAGAATTCTGGCAGTCTGAGAGAAGCTTAAGTCTATCAACAGGGAGCACGCTGCATTTAAAGGACCCTGAAAAGTGCAGCATCAGGAAAACCATGGTCCGAGTCCACATTCTTCAGCTTGCAGTCATGTCATCACCACATGCTATACACCCGAGTATTTATGGCCTGAATCACACACGGAGCCAGTCTTATCTCAGGCAACCATGTTGTCTGCAGCAACATAAGATAAAACTGTGTCAGTGACAGGAGTGTATGGTTTAAGTGTAGGTCTCCATGACAGGCTGGTGGTTGCCAGAGAGGAGGGGGTTGTGGGGAGGATGAAGTAGGTGAAGGGATCAAGAGGTACAAACGTCTGGTTATAAAATAAATAAGCCATGGGGATATAAAAAAATAAATAAATGTAGGTCTCCCTGTAGTGGATAAAGTCACAGGGGATCAAATGAAACTTCATATCATTTATCTGTTTCATGTGGTATTTATTTTATGGTGCAGGGCATAAAGACAGGCATCATCTTCATTGCATCTGATCCTAGGCAGAGGGTGATGCCAAATGTTCAAGTGTTTAAAGCAGTGATGCTTAATACGTAAGTTACTTTCCCGTCTAATTGAAGGATACTCATCTCAGAGTTTGTAGAAGTAGCAGATACTTTTTGGTCCACTTGAAATTGGAATGAGACACCTTGCCTGTTAAAATAAAATAGTCTCACTCTGCTCCCATTAAGTAAGGTCACTAGGTAAGGTCATTTTTGGTAGAGTGATTTATTAATAAGACAATTATGATTCAAATAAAGGACCTGTCACTGTGGGTTTTACTTCTGTCCATCTGATGAAAAGGCTTCTCTAGCTGTGTACTTATATACTGGGAAGAATTTGCTAGGCTCTTGAAGTTGCCCTTAATGCCATTTTTCTCTCTGAAGAGAACAGAACTGTTTTATCTTTAACAGTATCTCTTGGGGGAAGTCCAAGCCAGAGGACTATTTAGGATCTCTGCATTTCTCAATCTGGGAGCAGCAAAAGTGGTCTGAAGAGATTGTAGGGATTGTAGGTGGCAGATGAAATAGCAAGCTGTGGGCTAGGAAAATCAGGAAAACAAATTTCTTCCTTGACTTCTGTCCTTTGCCCCACAACTGCTATCTAGACTATAAATTCCTTGAGATTAGGGGCTGTATATTTTTGGTTTGTGTATCCCTAGTACCTAGTACAATGCCTCAGTAAGCACTGAATAAACAAATGAATGCATACAAGCACAAACAGATGAATTACGTGCCCTCCTCTGGGTCTCCACTCCAGCCGTGTGGATGTTGGGAGAGGGAGGCTTGATGCTTGGAGTCCTTAAAAGTTTTGAAACTACTGCGAAAAACTGGGATTATAATTTGAAGAGAGAATGGGGGAAGTAGCTTAAAGGAAGGTTATAGTTGGTTCTAGACAAAGAGTTTGAAAATCACAGCACCAGGAATATTAAAATCTTCACTAAAACAATTAAGAGAACACTGAGAGAGTAAACTGCTCTCAGCGATTTTTTTTAGACACTGAAAACCTGCAACTAATGCTACAACGTGACTCTTCTCAGGAGATGGTGGGTCATACATGGAGTACACATGTGTATGTGTATACGCTTCTTATCTAAATGATTATACATGTACCTTTCCTGGAAAGCCTAGCAATCCACTAAACTGGGAGATGACAAATGTGGCTTTCTTTCAAAGTCCTAGGGAGGAACAGGTCAGAAATTTTAGGAGATGGACCAATTTTGCAACAAACTGATTTCAGAAAGCAGGGGCCACACTGACGTAACAGTAGCTTCATACACACAGTGTTAAGGAAAGCCTGAGGGAAATGGAAAGAAAAACACCTCCAACTTCTTTAATTACCTTAAAAATGTGTGCTTTGAGGATGTGATGTCCCAGTTCAATTGTCTGCTGTCGGTTTAGTTTTCCCTCTTGGCGGGAAAACCAGAAGGCAAGTAATGTGTGACCACTCCTGCCAAAAAAAAAAAAGAGACCCATTTTAGAAAATTTAATGCTCCAATTCTCCTTTGGGTGGATGACTGTTCAGGTCTAGCCATACCTCCAATGAAACTCTGTCTCATTCAACCAGTTTCTTAGGGAAGGCACCTGCTATTGGGCAAATAACGGGTAGTGAAAGGTTCCTAGCTTTTACCAGTCCTTTACCCAAATCACATGTGTGAATATCACAGAATGTCATTTCTAGTTGGCTTACACCCATCCCACACATAGATGGCATTAAAAGATCCATTTTTATTTTCTGTCTCTGTCAACTCCTCTTATTTCACCCATGCTTTAAAAGTCAGTGTTGCTTCCTCAGGATCTCATTTCTGGTCCTAGTGTGTCCTCTGGATTTAGCTCATCCATCCTCAGAGCCTTCGCCACCACCTAAACCCTATTATCTTTTTCTCTATCTAGATGTTTCAGCTTTAGATCAATATACATCAACTGTCTACTGGATTTCTCTACCAGGAGGTCCTATAGTACCTTAAACTCAACATGTCCCAAACTGGATTAACAACCTCTTCCCCAAGGGAAGTCTTCTCTGATCAGCCTCTACCAAGCCTCTATCCTTTCTCTCTAACATTTTCTCCCAGCCGAGAACACAGCACTCTGTCTTTGGTACAATCATCATCGGTTGTATATGCCTTTAGTACAGTGTCTACCACACTATTACATGCTCTCTCCTCTACTAGACTGTAGGTTTCCTGATGGCATCATTCTCACCCCCCATCTCCTTGTCAACAGATCCCCAATCTGTTCATGAAAGAGAAAACCCTTTTCTCTGCCTCTGCATGTTGTCTCATCTGCCCAGGATGCTCAGTACTGCCACAGCCCTCCTGTAATCACGTGGTCAGCTGGCCTGAAGACAAAGCCAACAAAAAGGCTAAGCTAAGAGAACTGCTGAAAAATAGAGCCTGAGTCCTGACTGTACAGCATCAGAAGCGGTCCTAATTTTGGACTACTTGTTATATGAAGTGATAAATTTCTTTATTGTTTAATCCATTTGAGTTGATGTTTTCTATTTCTTCCAGCTCAAAGCATACTAATGATATATGCCTTTACATGTGAATGTATATATGTATATATGTATGCATGTAAGGTATGTGTATACATGCAGGATTGTGTATGTGTATTTTTATTTACATTTATGACAGAAATCCCGAATTGTTTATACTCTCCACAGTGCCAAACGTTGTGTATTGCACATAAAAATTCTCAATAAAATTTTTTGGGGGGCTTCCCTGGTGGCGCAGTGGTTAAGAATCTGCCTGCCAATGCAGGAGACACGGGTTCGAGCCCTGGTCCGGGAAGATCCCACATGCCACAGAGTAACTAAGCCAGTGTACTACTAATAGTGAGCATGTGCTCTAGAGCTCACATGCCACAAATACTGAAGCCCGCACGCCTAGAGCCTGTGCTCCACAACAAGAGAAGCCACCGCAGTGAGAAGCCTGCGCACCGCAATGAAGAGTAGCCCCTGCTCGCCGCAACTAGAGAAAGCCTGTGCACAGCAACGAAGACCCAACACAGCCAAAAATAAAACAAATAAATAGATAAATAAATTTATTAAAAAAAATTTTTTTTTTTGGAAGCAAGATCGGACATTAAAGAAAGGATACTGGGTCACCTTTGGGCTGTGCCTTCTTACCACATTTGCTGTAGTCTGTAGGAACTGTGACACTTAGAACCGTCTCTCTACTCCCCAACCAGGATAGTGTCAGCAGAGTTCTCTATGCTACTGACAACACAACTCTTTTACTCCTTTCACTTGGAGTGTCATAGAGGAGGGAAATCAAACTGTTATCTCAGTTTCAAGCCTAATGAATTAATCAAACAGAAGGAAAAACAGCAAGTGAATTTTTGTTGGTGACACTTTGCTGAGAGGAGGCCCAAATGCCTACTGGATGATTTTCTCTCATATTTAACACTGGCTACTCTGCCAGGTTTAACATTTGAAGATGTCTAATACTGAAGTCTGAAAAACAAACATATCCTTCCTTCCTTCTTCCTTTCCTTCCTCCCTTCCTCCCTCCTTTTTTTTTTAAGCTTCAGTAAAGAACTTGGAGAACAGAGAATGGAACAGTTCCCATCTTAGGTAGGAATCATCCTATAAAACATTAAAAAGAAATTCTACCATGTTCTAACCTTCGGCTTCATAGAATTTCTGAATTCTAGTGGATACCAGGTCATCTTACTTGATCAGATAAGACTAACCATAAAGGAAAGAAAGTTATTTAATTGAGAGAATGTCTCAGACAACTGTATCTTGTATGGAATCATCAGTGTCATCTGAAGATATGAGCCCAGGGTTGTTTCACACTCACAAAATCTAGAAATTGCTACTGAACTCTTATATATCCCTTGAAAGCCCAATGTAGTTGGTAGGCTATTTTAACAGAAGTTAATGAGAACCATTTGTAAAAGCTCCCTACTCAAGTTCTCAAAATCCTAACCAGTTATTAACAATGAAATTATTGTAGCCTCCCTAGTGTAAGAATTATTACATTAAGTGTCTCATCCATGGCTGTTCATAGTGACTAGAACTCCTGAATACGATCCACCACTTATGCTTCAGGCCATTAATGAGAATCCATGCTGGTGAGGAATAAGGATAAAGCTCATGTCTGACAAGGATATGAATTGTCAGTTAGACACAGAACTGACTTGCCCTAGTGCATTTACTTTACTACCGTGACTAGGATACACTGGGAAGATGCTTCCATCTCTCTAGTATGCATTTCAGCCAGCTATAGAGGACAGTGCTTGCTTTTGTTATTGTTGATCAGGCACTGAGGAGAAACAGCAAGCCATATGGGTCAAGGAAAAGATGAAGGTGACAACAATAGTATATTTATTTTTGGATACAAGCATATTACGTTATTCATAAAAGAATGATTCTGATCAGTTCACCAGACTCAAAGCTTATGGTGTTGAGGACACAAAAGGTAAAATAGCAATTTCCATTACATGCTGGCATTTCCATTTGTACCTTACTATTCTTTTTTTTTTTTAACATCTTTATTGGAATATAATTGCCTTACAATGATGTGTCAGTTTCTGTTGTATAACAAAGTGTATCAGCTATACATATACATATATCCCCATTTCTCCTCCCTCTTGTGTCTCCCTCCCCCCCGCCCAGGTGGTCACAAAGCACTGAGCTGATCTCCCTGTGCTATGCGGCTGCTTCCCACTAGCTATCTGTTTTACATTTGGTAGTGTATATATGTCCATGCCACTCTCTCACTTCGTCTCAGCTTACCCTTCCCGCTTCCTGTGTCCTCAAGTCCATTCTCTATGTCTGTGTCTTTATTCCTGTCCTGCCCTTAGGCTCAGCAGAACCTTTTTTTTTTTTTTAAGATTCCATATATATGTGTTAGCATATGGTATTTGTTTTTCTCTTTCTGACTTACTCCACTCTGTATGACAGTCTCTAGGTCCATCCACCTCACTACAAATAACTCATTTTCGTTTCTTTTCATGGCTGAGTAATATTCCATTGTATATATGTGCCACATCTTCTTTATCCATTCATCTGTTGATGGACACTTAGGTTGCTTCCATGTCCTGGCTATTGTAGATAGTGCTGCAATGAACATTGTGGTACATGACTCTTTCTGAATTATGGTTTTCTCAGGGTATATGCCCAGTACTGGGATTGCTGGGTCATATGGTAGTTCTATTTTTAGTTTTTTAAGGAACCTCCATACTGTTCTCCATAGTGGCTGTATCAATTTACACTCCCACCAACAGTGCAGGAGGGTTCCCTTTTCTCCACACCCTCTCCAGCAGTTATTGTTTGTAGATTTTTTGATGATGGCCATTCTGACAGGTGTGAGGTGATACCTCATTGTAGTTTTGATTTGCATTTCTCTAATGATTAGTGACGTTGACCAACCTTTCATGTGTTTGTTGGCAATCTGTATATCTTCTTTGGAGAAATGTCTTAGGTTTTCTGCCCATTTTTGGATTGGGTTGTTTGTTTTTTTGACATTGAGCTGCATGAGCTGCTTGTATATTTTGGGGATTAATCCTTTGTCAGTTGCTTCGTTTGCAAATATTTTCTCCCATTCTGAGGGTTGTCTTTTCATCTTGTTTATGGTTTCCTTTGCTGTGCAAAAGCTTTTAAGTTTCATTAGGTCCCATTTGTTTATTTTTATTTCCATTTCTCTAGCAGGTGGGTCAAAAAGGATCTTGCTGTGATTTATGTCACAGAAGTGTTCTGCCTATGTTTTCTCTAAGAGTTTTATAGTGTCTGGCCTTACATTTAGGTCTTTAATCCATTTTGAGTTTATTTTTGTGTATGGTGTTAGGGAGTGTTCTAATTTCATTCTTTTACATGTAGCTGTCCAGTTTTCCCAGCACCACTTATTGAAAAGGCTGTCTTTTCTCCACTGTATATTCCTGCCTCCTTTATCAAAGATAAGGTGACCATATGTGAATGGGTTTATCTCTGGGCTTTCTATCCTGTTCCATTGATCTATATTTCTGTTTCCATGCCAGTACCATACTGTCTTGATGACTGTAACTTTGTAGTATAGTCTGAAGTCAGGAAGCCTGATTCCTCCAGCTCGGTTTTTCTTCCTCAAGATTGCTTTGGCTATTCGGGATCTTTTGTGTTTCCATACAAATTGTGAACTTTTTGTTGTAGTTCTGTGAAAAATGCCAGTGGTAGTTTGATAGGGATTGCACTGAATCTGTAGATTGCTTTGGGTAGTAGAGTCATTTTCACAGTGTTGATTCTTCCAATCCAAGAACATGGTATATCTCACCATTTGTTTCTATCATCTTTAATTTATTTCATCAGTGTCTTATAGTTTTCTGCATACAGGTCTTTTGTCTCCTTAGGTAGGTTTATTCCTAGGTATTTTATTCTTTTTGTTGCAATGGTAAATGGGAGTGCTTCTTTAATATCTCTTTCAGATTTTTCATCACTAGTGTATAGGAATGAAAGAGATTTCTGTGCATTCATTTTGTATCCTGGTACTCTACCAAATTCATTGATTAGCTCTAGTAGTTTTCTGGTAGCATCTTTAGGATTCCCTATGTATAGTATCATGTTATCTGCAAACAGTGACAGTTTTACTTCTTCTTTTCCGATTTGGATTCCTTTTATTTCTTTTTCTTCTCTGATTGCTGTGGCTAAAACTTCCAAAACTATGTTGAATACCAGTGGTGAGAGTAGGCAACCTTGTCTTGTTCCTGATCTTAGTGGAAATGGTTTCAGTTTTTCACCATTGAGAACGATGCTGGCTGTGGGCTTGTCATATATGGCCTTCCTTATGTTGAGGTAAGTTCCCTATATGCCTACTTTCTGGCGGGTTTTTATCATAAATGGGTGTTGAATTTTGTCAAAAGCTTTTTCTGCATCTATTGAGATGATCACGTGGTTCTTCTCCTTCAATTTGTTAATATGGTGTATCACATTGATTGGTGTATACTGAAGAATCCTTGCATTCCTGCAATAAACCCCACTTGATCAAGGTGTATGATCCTTTTAATGTGCTGTTGGATTCTGTTTGCTAGTATTTTCTTGAGGATTTTTGCATCTATGTTCATCAGTGATATTGGCCTGTAGTTTTCTCTTTTTGTGACATCTCTGTCTGGTTTTGGTATCAGGGTGATGGTGGTCTCACAGAATGACTTTGGGAGTCTTCCTTCCTCTGCTATATTTTGGAAGAGTTTGAGAAGGATAGGTGTTAGCTCTTCCCTAAATGTTTGATAGAATTCGCCTGTGAAGCCATCTGGTCCTGGGCTTTGGTTTGTTGGAAGATTTTTAATCACAGTTTCAATTTCAGTGCTTCTGATTGGTCTGTTTATATTTTCTATTTCTTCCTGCTTCAGTCTCGGAAAGTTGTGCTTTTCTAAGAATTTGTCCATGTCTTCCAGGTTGTCCATTTTATTGGCATATAGTTGCTTGTAGTAATTTCTCATGATCCTTTGCATTTCTGCAGTGGCAGTTGTTACTTCTCCTTTTTCAGTTCTAATTCTATTTGAGTCTTTTCCCTTTTTTTCTTGATGAGTCTGGCTAATGGTTTACCAATTTTGTTTATCTTCTCAAAGAGCCAGCTTTTAGTTTTACTGATCTTGGCTATCATTTCCTTCATTTCTTTTTCATTTATTTCTGATCTCATCTTTATGATTTCTTTCCTTCTGCTAAGTTTGAGGTGTTTTTGTTCTTCTTTCTCTAATTGCTTTAGGTGTAAGGTTAGTTTATTTGAGATGTTTCTTGTTTCTTGAGGTAGGATTGTATTGCTATAAACTTCCCTCTTAAAACTGCTTTTGCTGCATCCCATAGGTTGTGGGTCGTCGTGTTTTTGTTGTCATTTGTCTCTAGGTATTTTTTGATTTCCTCTTTGCTTTCTTCAGTGATCTATTGGTTATTTACTAACGCATTGTTTAGCCTCCATGTGTTTGTATTTTTTACAGGTTTTTTCCCCTGTAATTGATATCTAGTCCTATAGTGTTGTGGTCAGAAAAGATACTTGATACAATTTCAAATTTCTTAAATTTACCAAGGCTTGATTTGTGACCCAAGATATGATCCTGGAGAATGGTCCATGAGCACTTGAGAAGTGTATTCTGTTGTTTTTGGATGGAATGTCCTCTAAATATCAATTACGTCCATCTTGTTGAATGTGTCATTTAAAGGTTGTGTTTCCTTATTTATTTTCATTTTGGATGATCTGTCCAGTGGTGAAAGTGGGGTGTTAAAGTCCCCTATTATGCCTGTGCTACTGTCAATTTCCCCTTTTATGGCTGTTAGCATTTGCCTTATGTATTGAGGTGCTCCTATGTTGGGTGTATAAATTTACGATTGTTATATCTTCTTCTTGGATTGATCCCTTGATCATTATGTAGTGTCCTTCTTTGTCTCTTGTAATAGTCTTTATTTTAAAGTTTATATTGTCTGATATGAGAACTGCTGCTCCAGCTTTCTTTTGATGTCCATTTGCATGGAATATCTTTTTTCATCCCCTCACTTTCAGTCTGTATGTGCCCCCAGGTCTGAAGCGGGTCTCTTGTAGACAGCATATATACGGGTCTTGTTTTTGTATCCATTCAGCCAGTCTATATCTTTTGGTTGGAGCATTTAATCCATTTACATTTAAGGTAATTATTGATATGTATGTTCCTATTACCATTTTCTTAATTGTTTGGGGTTTGTTATTGTAGGTCTCTTCCTTCTCTTGTGTTTCCTGCCTAGAGAAGTTCCTTTAGCATTTGTTGTAAAGCTGGTTTGGTGGTGGTGAATTCTCTTAGCTTTTACTTGTTTGTAAAGGTTTTAATTTCTCCGTCGAATCTGAATATGATCCTTGCTGGGTAGAGTAATCTTGGTTGTAGGTTTTTCCCTTTCATCACTATGTCCTGCCACTCCCTTCTGGCTTGCAGAGTTTCTGCTGAAAGTTCAGCTGTTAATCGTATGGGGATTCTCTTGTATGTTATTTGTTGCTTTTCCCTTGCTGCTTTTAATATTTTTTTCTTTGTATTTAATTTTTGATAGTTTGATTACTATGTGTCTTGGCGTGTTTCTCCTTGCATTTATCCTGTATGGGACTCTCTGCACTTCCTGGACTTGATTGACTATTTCCTTTCCCATATTAGGGAAGTTTTCAACTATAATCTCTTCAAATATTTTCTCAGGCCCTTTTTCTCTTCTTCTTCTGGGACCCCTATAATGCAAATATTGGTTCATTTAATGTTGTCTCAGAGGTCTCTGAGACTGTCCTCAATTCTTTTCATCCTTTTTTCTTTATTCTGCTCTTTCGTAGTTATTTCCACTATTTTATCTTCCAGGTCACTTATCCATTCTTCTGCCTCAGTTATTCTGCTATTGATTCCTTCTAGAGAATTTTTAATTTCATTTATTGTGTTGTTCATCATTGTTTGTTTGCTCTTTAGTTCTTCTAGGTCCTTGTTAAATGTTTCTTGTATTTTTCTCCATTCTATTTCCGAGATTTTGGATCATCTTCACTATCATTACTCTGAATTCTTTTTCAGGTAGACTGCCTATTTCCTCTTCATTTGTTTGGTCTGGTGGGTTTTTACTTTGCTCCTTCATCTGCCGCATATTTCTCTGTCTTCTCACTTTGCTTAACTTAGTGTGTTTGGGGTCTCCTTTTCACAGGCTGCAGGTTCGTAGTTCCCATTGTTTTTGGTGTCTGCCTCCTGTGGGTAAGGTTGGTTCAGTGGGTTGCGTAGGCTTCCTGGTGGAGTGGACTAGCGCCTGTGTTCTGGTGGATGAGGCTGGATCTTGTCTTTCTGGTGGGCAGGTCCACGTCTGGTGGTGTGTTTTGGGGTATCTGTGAACTTACTATGATTTTAGGCAGCCTCTCTGCTAATGGGTGGGGTTGTGTTCCTGTCTTGCTAATTGTTTGGCATAGGGTGTCCAGTACTGTAGCTTGCTGGTCGTTGTGTGGAGCTGGGTCTTAGCGTTGAGATCGAGATCTCTGGGAGAGCTCTCGCCAATTGATATTACAAGGGGCCAGGAGGCTTCTGGTGGACCAATGTCCTGAACTCAGCTCTCCCACCTCAGAGGCTCAGGCCTGACACCTGGGCAGAGAACCAAGACCCTGTCAGCCACTCGGCTCAGAAGAAAAAAAAAGGAAAATAAATAAAATAAAGTTATTAAAATAAAAAAATATTAAAAATAAAGTAATAAAAAAGAAAAGAAGATAGCAACGAAACCAAAAAACAAATCCACCAATGATAACAAGTGCTAAAAACTATACTTACAAAAACAAACAAACAAAAAAACACAGACAGAACCCTAGCACAAATGGTAGAAGAAAGCTATACAGACAAAATCACACAAAGAAGCATACACATACACACTCACAAAAAGAGAAAAAGGAAAAAAATATATATATAAAAAAAAAGGAAGAAAGCAACCAAATCAATAAACAAATCTGCCAATGATAATCAGCTGTAAATACTAAAGTAAGATAAACATAAAACTAGAAAACAAATTAGATGCAGAAAGCAAACGCCAAGTCTACAGTTGCTCCCAAAGTCCACTGCCTCAATTTTGGGATGATTCGTTGTCTATTCAGGTATTCCACAGATGCAGGGTACATCAAGTTGATTGTGGAGATTTAATCTGCTGCTCCTGAGGCTGCATGGAGAGATTTCCTTTTCTCTTCTTTGTTCACATAGCTCCTGGGGTTCAGCTTTGGATTTGGCCCCACCTCTGCGTGTAGGTCGCCTGAGGGCGTCTTTTGGGAAGTCTGAGGTCTTCTGCCAGCGTTCAGTAGGTGTTCTTTAGGAGTTGTTCCACATGTAGATGTATTTTTGATGTATTTGTGGGGAGGAAGGTGATCTCCATATTTTACTCGTCTGCCATCTTGAAGGTCCCTCCCCTGTACCTTACTGTTCTGACAAAATATGATGTCACTGGCTAATCCATAGTCTGAATGTGCCTATATGTGGAGTTGTCTACATTTATTTCTATTTTTCTTATTATTTGCTCACTCCCAAACCTTATTTATTTTTTTTTAAGAATAAAACATTTGAACATTTATTTAACTTTCTTTTATACTTATTTAGGGTTATAAATTTCAAATATAACACTTTTAATTTTTTGTTTACATCCCTCTCATTGAAGATGGCAAGTGTTAACCGAAACAAGTCCCTGCAAAGTCACATGACCAAGGGCTTGGCTACAAGAAAGAACAAATAATTAAAGTCCATGATGCAATTTACCAGACAATGATACAAAGATGAGTTTGCAAGGAGCTAGCATTCTGGCTGGAGTAGTGGATGGAGGAGAGTGGGCACTGATTGTGGTATGTGCTACAAAGAAACAAATATAAAATACATTACTATGAGTCCATTTCTGAAAATAAACATGGACCAGGCAATATGCTGTTTCATATACATCATTTCATTTACTCCCCACAACAACACAAAGAAGTAAATATCATTATCCCCATTTTACAGATATTAAATATAAAAATCAGAGAGGGGAAGTGACTCCACCAAGACAGCACAGTAAGTGACAGAACCCAGATTCCATCTCAGGTCTATCTGATTACCAAGCTTGTGCTCTGAACCTCTTGACTGCTACTGAGTTCCTGAAATTAAATTCAGAGGAGAGAGGGGGAATTGAAAGTCTTCCTGGAAGAGAAATCCTTTGTCTCTGGGTCCTGGAAGTTTGAGTGTGATGCTGATAGGTAGGAAAATAAGAAAGTGGGGAAAGGCGTAGAAGATGGAGGGAACAGAATGAATGAACATATAAAGGCAAATTTTTACAATCCCAGAGGATGTATGGGGAGAAACAAGTCAACTGCTTTGGCTTCCCAGGAAAGTTAAGATTCTGGGCTGAGGAGTCAGTATTCAACACCACAGGCAACAGGGAGGCACTGAAGCCAAACCTTATTCCTTTTGACTCCTAGCCTCACCATTCTCTAAGATCACCAGGAGCCTCTTAATTGGTTTTCTTTTAGCCTTTGATCTTTTTCTTTTTATTTTCTCCCTCCAGCTTTAGGTCTTATGGACTATTTTCCTTGAAACTGTCTCTTTTCTTGACATCTGTGACATACCTTGGCACTTTTCCTTTCCTTCGGTTACGTTAACTTCTTTGCTCTATTCCCCATTCACTCTTCTTTCATAGGCAGCCCTCCCCTCGACTCCTGGCTTCAGCTCTCACTGCAACAGCATCTCTAGCACTGAGATTTCCTTTGCTTCTCTAGCTGCCCGCTGATCCCTCTTCCTCCAAATGACCTGCCAAACGATGCTGTTTGAAGCTGAAGTCTTCCCTTAAAACCAAATCCCCTTAAGAGTTCTTTATTTTTAAAAAATACTTCCAGTCACTCAGGCATAACATCAGCTGCTGTTTTTCTCCCCCCTTTGCATCGTCTCTCTTGGATAATTGCAATCCACTCATTCTCTCCACTGCCTCCTTCCTGGCCCACACAGAAACCTGATCAAAATTCACCTCAAAATTCTTCAGTGGCTTTATATTTCCTCCTGTACATAATCTAAACTCCTTAGCATGGTATTCAAAGGCTCTCCATAATTTGTCCCTTATCTATCTGTCTGTGTCTTTACCTCCTTACCTGGTACTTCTAATTCCAGACAGAGTAACTTATTCTAGAGTTTCAAACATGCTTTCCCTCTGCCTGGAATTCTCTTCTGCGTTTAGTTCATCAGGCAAACTACTTCTCATTCTTCAAGTCTCAGTCCACACCATCTCCTCTGTGAAGCCTTCCCTGGTGCCCCTAGATGGACTCAGGGATTCTTTCCTTTAGGCTCTGTTGTACCTGGTACACGTCCCCATCACTGCACCAACTGCAGCACTCTCTGTCTGCACGTCGGTCTTCCCACTAGACTGTACTGAGGACGGAAGCTACGTTTTTTCACATATGTACAACCTGCTAATAGGAGTAAATAGCTGCAGAATGAATGAATAATAACCCCTTACATTTGTAAACTACCTTATGGTTTTCGAAATACTACAACACTTATATTCTCCCGTACACCTATACTACAGGCACAGGAAGGAGTGAATATTACTCCTAATACGGTAGAAAATTGACTGAAACTCAGGAAGATTGAAGGACAGATCCTAGCTCACGTTGCTCAGATATAAAAGAGATGAGATGAGAACCCAAGGTCTTCTGAAACCTCGTTCCACTGCCACACTGACAAGATTAGGAACTGGTTTTTATTTCTGGGCAAATTTGTATGAAAAAGTTGACCAATGTAAAGAACAGTATGTTCATTTTTACAGTGTACAATCTGGATTCTTACAATTAAAATCAGCAACTGTTAATTTTGACATTTTTCGATTAGCATTTTGGGAGAGAGTAGTTAAGAAATAGAGACAGCCCTAGTCACTGTGACATTTTACGCATGACTGAACACAACTATGTTTTTCCCTATAATTAAGGATGATGGTGATCAAAATCAACACTAATGTGGGTTCATATGTGGTCATAAAGACCAATGGGGGGGGGTGGCAGCGGTGAGGGCAGAAGAAGTATTTCCACATAGCTTATATAATGAGGTCACCTTGTGATTCAGTCACCCTGCGGACTCCATCCCTGAAAGAAAGTCAAATCCCAGTTCTGTCACTTACAAGCTTTATAGCCTTGAATAAGCTTTCTAACTTCTCTGTAAGACAGGGATAGTAACACCTATCTCTCAGGACTGTGGTGAGAATTAAGTGAGAGATATTAAGTAAAATGTATTTTATATTTCTTTTATATCCTCCATAGTAGCTACTGCACACTGCAGTAGCACACTGCTGGACTAAAGGAATGAACGTTAACCATAAAAGACTTTAAACATATTAGAAGATGACTGTGTGCTCAAACAGAACTTTAATCTTTAACGTATGCAGCAGGGTGAAAAGCAGTACCCTATCCTTAACTCCAATCTTTGCCCCTCCACACCTAACCCCACTACTTTTACAGCCAGAAAGGAAATCCATGGATCAGGGAAAAATGACTGGGGATGGATGTCATTCACTGTTAGTCACTGCAGGAAAACTTGGTAGTGTAACTTCAGGCAGAGAGTGGGGATAAGGACAGAGCTAACCAGTCCCTAAGAAATAAGGTAAAAGTTAAGCTAACAGGAGGAATATGAACCTTTCATGTAGATCAGAGGTTTTCAGGAGGATATAAACCTTACATTCAAGATATATTTGCTTTGCGATATTTTAGGAGAGAATCAATCACATGTCAGAGTTAAAGATTCTTCCCCCCAGAACTGTCCTCTCTCCCCTCTCCTGACAAAAGGCAGGGAAGGGTGTATCCAGAATAACAGAGGGTAGATCCAACCTCCATTCCATCTGTAGGCATCAGCAGCCCCTCGATAAGGATTACTGGAGACAAGCGATACTCACCCTTGGACAACTGTAGGTTATAAGACAGTGAGGAGCTGCCCTTACCTGATGCCCCTGTACCTCAAGAGTTCAGAACTATGGAATCTTTCAGACAAAATCTCTTTCGAAGGCAAGACTACCCTCTAGGGCATCCCTACCCTCAGCCCATTTACCGGTTTGGAAGTTGCATAACAGTTGTTATACACAAAATATACGATGGTACTATGTTTTTCTTTTTTTTTTTTTTTTTTTTTTTAAATTTATTTATTTATTTTTGGCTGTGTTGGGTCTTCGTTTCTGTGCGAGGGCTTTCTCTAGTTGCGGCAAGTGGGGGCCACTCTTCATCGCAGTGCGCGGGCCTCTCACTGTCGCGGCCTCTCTTGTTGAGGAGCACAAGCTCCAGACACGCAGGCTCAGTAATTGTGGCTCACGGGCCCAGTTGCTCCGCGGCATGTGGGATCCTCCCAGACCAGGGCTCGAACCCGTGTCCCCTGCATCGGCAGGCGGACTCTCAACCACTGCGCCACCAGGGAAGCCCTGTTTTTCTAATAGATTTTCACTTAGCACCCAAGGGAGATAGTTAATCTTAAAGTTTCTATTTGTAGTACTGAAACACGCTAACATGTGGACTCAAATATTTCCAGCATGGATGTTTTCTCCATTGTTCTAGCCAGAGTCACTAATGTGTAGTCACATAGATTTCATCAGCTCTGGTGATGACAAACTTGATATACAACACTTCAGTGTTTCAGAGAAATAACACTTAAGTGTTCTGATATTCTTCTATGTGGTGCTCAGATGTGATAAAGTGGTACAGGGACAGCCAGCTGGTGAGGAACTGCTTACAACCTAAAGCTTATCTTAGCTATCTTATAATGTGGGCTGAAATAACATGTGCTGCTGTGGAATGTCTTTATATTATAGAGGTACTTGTGGGGAATTATTTAGGGAGACCTAGTGAGATTAGAATTATGGGGCAGAGAAGGATATCTGTCTGCAAAAGGTCTGTGCTCCCATCCACAGTCGAGAGTTGTTGGGAAGCAGTTACTTTGCCAGGGACCTTGCATTCACATTCAAGTGGGGTCACTTGACAGTTCTGGCTAATGGAATACAGGCAGAAATTATATTCATTACTTCAGACCTAACCCGGAAAAATCTTCTCCTTTGATTTCCATGACCTTACTTTCTCTTGTTTCTCTAGTATTACTCTTGTAAATTATTATTTGGCTCACCATTTTCTTCTAGCATTTAAATACACCTACTCTGATATGAACCTGTTTACAAAACAGAAATAGACTCACAGACATAGAGAACAGACTTGTGGTTGCCAAGGGGGAGAGGGTTGAGGGAGGGATGGAGTGGGAGGCTGGGGTTAGCAGATGTAAACTATTATGTATAGAATGGATGAACAACAAGGTATTACTGTTATAGCACAGGGAAATATATTCAATATCCTATGATAAACCATAATGGAAAAGAATACAAAAAAAAAAGAATGTGTGTGAGAGTGTGTGTGTGTGTGTGTGTGTGTGTGTATATATGTGTGTATATGTATATATATATATAAATCACTTTGCGCTACAGCAGAAACTAACACATCATTGTAAAACAAATATATGTCAATAAAAAAATATACCTGTTCTGTTTTCATGCTTCCAAACTTCCTGCTTTATACTCTTAACCTGGGTGATCTTGTTAAGTTCTATGGCTTCTACTGTCAGTTATTTGCTGATAACTCTGCAGTCCATAACCTCATGCCTTCAACTTTCTCTTTTCCTGTTTTCCAAGGTCACATTTCTACATGTATTTGTTCATCTTCCCTTGGAGGCAATTCATTATAAACATGCCAAAAATAGGATTTCAACTCTCCCCATAAGCCTGTTCTTCCTCCTGCCTTTGTTCATGCTAGAACCCTTCCTCCTTTCAGAATGTTCTATGCTGGTCAGTAGCTTCACTATTTTCCATCATTCAAGATAAGTTCTGAAGTCATTTTTAATCCCTCCACCCTTACCTCCCATACACACAAAAAAAGACCAAGTGCTTCTGAGTATCTCCAAAATGTCTACCTTGCTCTCTGTTCTCACATTACAGGCCTTAGTGCTTCTCACCTAGACTACTGCTCTAAACCTCATAACTAGTATCCTGACCTGCAGTCTCTCCTCTTCTTCAACCCATCTTCCATATGCTACTTGTCAGAGCTATTTTGCACATTATCAGTTACCTGATCATTGTCTCTGCCTTCTCACAAAATTATAGACTCCCTGTTACCTACAGAATAAACTGTAAAGCCTTACACCTGGCATTCAAGACTTTTTGCCTAGTGACACTTCCTATCATTCTCTCTGACCATAAGTCTTATTTTCTAATTATGGCTTCTCACAATTCCCCAAGGGCACTTCATGTCTTCACAGTTGTTTTTGTCCCTGCCATTATGTTCTCTAGCCTGCTTCCAGCGCTCTCCTGTGCCAATGCTGCTAAACGGAATCAACTCATCCTTCAAGGCTGAACTCGACTGTCACTTACTCTGTGAAGTATTTTCTCTTTGTCTAGGTCCCTATGGTACTCAGTACTATGGCACTGTCATTGGTTGCTATGTGTCTGGCGTTCCTCTAGAAGGTCATGGCTCTAGTGCTGGGGGTGTCTTAGTCACCTAAGTTTCTCTAGTACCTAGCAGAGTCCTTGGTGTAGAGTAAAAGTTCAATAAATGTTTCATGCATGAATAAATGCCATGCAGATGCGTGCGTGGAAGAGCAACACAAGGACTTCCAGATCCACTGTCTAATGCACTACCCAATTCAACCCTGAATTGGCAGGCATCTCTGTTGCCACGGATCAACTGTGAAATGAGTGTGACCATGACTCAAATACTGACCATACACTGACAATCCTGATCTTTTTCATCTCTCATCTTAAAAACCCTGCCTGCAGTTAGACTTTGGTGGTTGCTGCCTTATAGTCTGCTTGTTGCAAATGACACCCACATCTTTACAAAAATGCTCACCTCTATCTTCAGCTTTTCAGTTAGTAACTGCTTTGGCATGTTCTTTTCGTGGCTTTCTCATGGAACCGGAATACAAAATACATTTTTAGTCAGTTTGTCTTACTGTTTCATATTCAACGCGGAGATGGAAGCGCTAACGATAAGGAGGAGACTATAAGTAAAGCGTGCCCAAGATGTACCTTTGTAGAAATGGGTGGAACAGCATAATTTCTTTTTAAACATAGAACTTGGATAGAAATTTGCTGCTTTCTCCCGCTATGCCTCACAGTTTCCTCCTGCGCTTCTGTTCTGTTAATGCATCACTGGCCCTAGGAGAACGGACGCTGTCTGCCTCTGCTGTGCCAGTGAAGCCTTTAGGCAGTTGGCAGGGCTTCACGAGGCAGCAGAGCTGTGACGCCACTGAACTGCCACCGTTTGAAACGCCAACAACAGGCACAGGAAGATGGATCACTTCTTCCTCCTCCACGTTCCTCAGCTCTTTCTTTGTACCTCCAGCACAGCACTCGGCCTTAAATTATAGCTGGTTATAAATATGTCTGTTAAAACCGCTATCCTGTAAGTCATGGTAGACAGATCTATCTTACTTGTATTTGTATCTGCTGCAGTGCTTAACACAGAGCCTTGAATATGTCACCTAACAAATGTTCACTGGGTGTGTGCTGAAATGCATGCCTTCACTTTCCACTGACGTGCAGGAGCAGAACAAACGAAACTACTTAACTGTGGGAAGAGTTTCTCAAATACTTCCAGTTGCAAGCTTCAAGTTAGTACCACTGACCACTTCTTTGTTCACTCATTAATTCATTATTTAACAAAATATTTGCTGAGTGCTGACTGTGTGCCAGCCACTCTATTAATCATTAGGAAGACCAAGGTGAGCGTGATAGGAAGGTTCCTGTCCTCATGGAGCTCACTCACATTCTAAACGGGAAAGTGGATAATAAACGAGTATTCACAGACAATAAATTAATAAAAGACTAGAAAGTCAGAAGGTTGCTATGTTAAAGCCAGGAAGGACTTTCTTAGATAAGGTGACACGTGGAAGAATTAGGAGGTGGCCATTAGGCTGAGACCTGAAGGAGTGAGAGATCTTGCCATGTGATGAGGGAAAGTGAGCTCCGGATAGAGCAAACTATTAAGTGCAGAGAGCCAGGGGTGGAAAAGAGCTTAGCAAGTTCTAGGAACTGGTAGATGACCATTTATGACCAGAAAATTGTGAATAAGAGGGAGAACAAATGAACTTAATTAGAGAGGGTAGGCAGAAGCTATCTTTGTAATACAGGGCTTTGAAGGATCTGGCTTTGATTTTATTCTAATCACAACAAGAAGCCATTGCAGGATTTTCAGGAGGAGGTTACACAGGGTGTGGTCAGTAGAGGTGGAAATAAGTGGATACTTACAAGTAAAATTTGGGTGGTAGAACCAAGTGGGTATGCTGATGGCTATAGTGAACACATGTCTCACAGCTGTGGGTTCTTACGGTTGAGTGAATAGAAGGCTATTAGTGTTGATTTTACCAAATGTGGAGATTCAGCTGCTTTTGAAAGTCTAGAGACAGCCGAGTAAGTTGCTCCGCTCACAAAAAAAGAAAATGTGCTGTCATATCCCACTAAGCTGGCAGTAACTCCTTCTGATTGCTGTGCCATGAATCTTGGTTTGACAATCTAGGAAAGCCTGTGGGATTCCCATCTTTTCATTCAGCCAGTGTTGCTTCAGAGACTCATTAACAGGACAAATTAGCCTCTATTTCCTACGCTACTCTCAGTACCAAAAATTTCCCTTAAAATTTCCCTGCTCTACTTCTTATGGGAAGTTGCTTTAACCCGTATTTGCTACACCTTAAAAAAGCAATATATATATATATAATTTAAAGAAATAAAGCAGTATTATGTTTGTAGCAAAATCAAATACAGGAGAGGACGAGCCCCTTCTGTGTTTTCATTGGTTGACTCTTCTGCATGCCTGCCAAGTCATAAAATGATGCTCTCTCTCCATCTTATAAGCAGAACTACTTCTCTGTATATTTATTAACTTAGCAAACTTCACATGAGTTTTTATGACAGTAAAAATAAGTAGTTCTCAGTTTTAAATAGGTGTGGAGAAGAATTCTGATTACCAGCTTTCTGCAAACTTAATTTTGGACTTGGAAAAGGAAAAAAATATGTTATAGCTGTCCATCTTTGAAGGCATGAGAGTTTTAACAATGGGGACAATTTACCTATTTGACTGATAGATGTGGGTTCCATGATTTATGCTGAGAGAAACAAATTTGTAAAGTTTAAGGACATCATGCCTGGGGAAACTGGACATATTCCCAGATATATATTAGATTTCATGTAATATCTCCCTTGCATTATATTACAAAACCATGACCCTGGGTCACTAGAATAATAGATATTCCATTATTATTTTGAGTCTCAAATTTATTCTTGATGCCAATAGGGAGTTAGAAAATGGTTTAGATAATAAGGACAAAATATTTATGGCAAATTAGACAAATCCCCCCAATTATTATAGATTAGTAAAATCTCTCCATGAAAATCACATATCGAAATCATGACACCAGAAGACTGACTTCCCCTTAGTGGTAGAAAAGAATTAGAAGTGAAGCAGATCTGGACCCAGAACAGAGATTAGAGAGCTAATATTTCTAGGCAGGTAAGGTCATCTACTAAGGGACATGTGCTAGCAAAAGGTGTTTGGTACACCTCTCTTCTCTCTGCATTAACTCTTCCAAACCTCCTAAAGTCTGACTTAGTTCCAGAAGCCTTTTTTTTTTTTCTTCGCATGATCTATCACTTTGCTGAATTCCTTCCTAATGCTTTTAGAAAGCAGAATCCATCTGCCAGTTCAAGGGGTTGTTGGTGGGAGCCCGCAATGGCTGAGGAGCAGTAACCTCAAGTTCGTGCTTCCGTGAGGGTAAGGTTAAGTGTTGTCCTGCCTGGAGGCTCCTGTTTGGATTAAAAAAACAAATAAAACCACCACAACCCTGCAACTCACCATTTTGTGGTCATTTCAGACTTATGTATTCTTTAAGAAGCCAGGCTGTACAAGTTCCTGACACAGAATTAGTTTTCCTTTATAGGGAGAATGCCCTCTTTTTTTTTTTTTTTCCTCCCTTTGACAAACTGCTTCTTCTCTGACACACTGCTTTGTGACATGGATTTTGGAGCACCCAGTCTCCACTGTGTAATTTGCTAACATGGCCAAAATAATTAAGAAAAATCTTAAAGAACATTTATTGTAAGATATCAACTCTGGTCACAAGGAATCGAGTAAGTACTCAACTGTCCCCACAGGTACAGTTAGGACTTGCGTAGCCTTTTCCCTTTTCCACCCACTATAAATTTGCTTCTCTTAGTTTGAGGAAATCAGGCCAGCTCAAATTAGGCTTCCAAATCAAACCTCATTAGGTTCTACAGCTTAAGACTCGTTAAAGTTTACAACAGGCTTCCTGCGTTTTATTCAAACAGTTAAAAATAAGGCAGCTGAGTCCTTGAATCTCTATGTCAAAATCTTACATGTATATACACATCAAAATGTTGATCTGAGAGCTGTTCTTAGGGAAGGGGAGGCTAATACCATGAAAACAGAGATAACAGGAAAGAAACAGGAAAAAAAAGAGTGGGGATTCATTCAGGGCTAGCCTAAAGCTATGTAGAAATATTAGGCAGTAATTGGACAGCACCACAAGGCTGGTGGCCCCAACTGTCTACTCTATCAGCCTCACATTTCAACTATCAAAGTCATTAATAGGTTGGATTATAAAGGCTGGTGACTTCTCTTAAATGCTTTACTTAAAATACGCAAGTTGCATTTAATGTTTTCTACTTCCCTGTTAAGAGCATAACAACAGAGATTAGTTTATTAGATTAGTGAGTTAATCTGATAGCTCAGTGGCCGAGCGAATAACATATAGGACAGATTAATTTCAGAGTATGACAGAATATGGCAGTGATGAATAGTGGGAAATACAAGGCAGAATAAGGTGGTGAAGTCTAAGGCTTATGAATGCTTCAAGGGGCAAACTTTTATCTAGAATGTAAATCTAACATCTTAGAAGTTTTGATGTAATAAAAGATTTTGCAGTGATACTTTACTTACAGTTTGATAAACACCAACATGCATATATATACAGATACTCTACCCTGTTACCAAGCCAAGAAAAGGTACCTATAACTCATTTCTTTCTGTGACAGACGTGTATGCAACCTTAGGTCACTCTTTCTGGGATGTCAATTGTCTGCCCTGATTCTGGGACAACAAGAAGTCTGATATTTAAAATAAGGAAAACTCTATCTCAGCTGCTGCACTGACCTCCAGCTCTGCTTTTTCCTCTTTCTAGCGCCATCCTCAGATTACTGACTCTCTTCACTTAGCAGAAGTACCTCCCTGGGTGGCCTATTTCTGAGGAAGGTCAACTACTTTTTGGCTTCAGTAGAATATTCTCACCTGTGTCTAATTCCCTAATAAGGTCAATAAGTTCAGGGTGAAGATGTGAGTGTTGAAAGCCCAGGAAGACGGACTAGAAGAGATGTTCTGTAGCTTCTGAAAGTTCTCCTTACACAGAGATATGCATGTCAGGCACTGGCCTACATAATGTGACTTCAGAGGCACTAAGTTAGTCTTCCCTGGTCTACTGAACCACATTAGATGTTCTAGAGAGAAGCTGGAGATAAAGTGGAGGACAGAGTGGGGAACAATGTACAGGAAGTAGAGGCTGAAGCCACAAAGGCAAACCCTGCCTGGAGAGAGTCCTGCTAATCAGACTCGCCTACAATGGAAAGCAATTACAGCCAGTTTCTTTGAAAGGCCAGCCTGGGCTTTGCCAGTGACATTAAATTCTTAGTGCCTTTCCATCTCATTGACCCAGGGGGCCTCAAGCTCTGAGATCAATACCTTAGTAACAAAGCTGGTGCCAGACAGTGTTGGGAAGAAGGCTGAATTCCAACTGAGATGAAACATGTAAGAAAGCTTTTTTGACAATGCCTGGTCCTGTTTACTCTCTGCCATTAAGTGACATATGATGATCCCTCAGCAGCCCTGAGTGTTATTCAATCACCAGGCAACAGACTACACAGCATTTGAAGTTAGAAGCGTTTGCTCTCTTTGTCCCAGTGCATCAGCCTCTTGCCAAAATGATTCTAGTTAATAAACAATGTTGAGAAGGTAAGCCTGTAAAGCCACGATATGGCTGCATAAATACCATCTTTTCCCCTTTGAGAGCCTGAGGGTTTTATCTGTTGTAAGGATACTGTTAATTCAGCGCTAGTCTGGCTCCCCTGGACCTCAGTTCTCAATCCTCTGAGACGTTCCAGGATAAGAGAGCAGATCAGCCAGCAAAGTTCCTCTGGAAACTGATTTCCGCGTTTATTAGGCGATTCTAGATGGGTCTCTTTTTCTTAACTCTGTCGTTGCCAACTCTGTGTACTAACAGCAGCAGCAGTACTAGTGGTATTTACAATAAAATCCTCTTGGGAATGGCATACAATTCACAGAAGAGACTCAGACCCAGGGTTTTTTAAAAAAATCTTGTGCCCCCAAATGCTGACAGCAGAAGACTCCTTAAGGTACACCTGAAAGGTCTATTACTGCAAAGAGAGGGGAAGACACAGAACATCCCCTGACCACTTTCTCTGTACTCTGTGCTAGTCTAGGCATTACACGACATGACCTCAATTCTCAGCAGCTCTAGGAATTATTACTCCTTTTATGTAGATGAGAAAACTGTCTCAGAAACATTATGTAATTTCCCAAAGGCCACAGTTCCTAGAAGAGGTAGGATTTATTAAGCAGGTCATCTGACTCTAACGTTTATGTTCTTTCCACTACAGCATGTTTCTTTAAAAAGTTTCCCTCTTAGGGAAGACAGCACAAAATCTACTGCCTGGCTTAATATCGTCATCAGGATCTGGAACTGATCTTCTAATGAGTCGGCATGAAGTAGGCCAAGCAGCATGCCCACACAAGCACAGGTGTCCCTAACAGGACCTGGTGAAGAACATGCCTCGCGAGGAATAATAAAATCCCAGCACGGTCAGAGACGGTCAGCCTCTCTGATGACTCACAGCGGAAGGCCCAGGCAAACCTGGCCTATCTTCTTTCTGAGCCAGAATAAGCTCTGCGTTTGTCAGCTATGTTGTTGGTGTCTTCTTTGTTTCCAGGAAATCAGGACTATACCTGCTTTTGAGAACATCAACTTTATTAAAGGAATAATTCTTTCAAAAAGGAGTGTGGAGGAGTAGAAAGCACACCTCACTAGGATGCTAGATATCTTAGGTTCTATCCAAGAGAGTGGGAAATAGTTTCATATCGAGTCTGGTTTGTTGAGCATAGTTTCATATCGAGTCTGGTTTGTTGAGCTGAGAAAGATTAAGTCAGGGTCAAGCTCATCAGGAAAGAGTGCTGGGGTGAATCAGTGACGTCTGCCACGGGTGCAGGATAGGGGAGCGGTGGTACGCACAGCACATTTGCCATTCCTCTTTTAACTCCTCTTCCTTTCTCCCACCTGTTAACCTTATGGCTTTTCACAAGTGATTCAGCATTTTAAGGCCTTTATAGTAAAATAGGGATAATGACACTTTATTTATCTAAAGGTAAGAGTGGCTAAATCAGCTGATCTCCTCAAGTCTTTTTCAGCTATAAGGTGTAAGATTCCATTTTCCACTGTAAATCTTAGCATCAGCTGGGCTCTAATGGGGTCAGTCATTGGTGACTTTAACAATGGCATGGCTTTTAAAAGGGCACTCACAATTTTAAAACAATTCTGCTCTAAGTCAAAGAGGTGAACAATGTATCAATTCTTTCTGAAGAATACTGAGGAAGTCTGTCAAATGGTTAAATTAATTACAGCCTGGGGACTTCCCTGGTGGCGCAGTGGTTAAGAATCCGCCTGCCAATGCAGGGGACACGGGTTCAAGCCCTGGTCCGGGAAGATACCACATGCTGCAGACCAACTAAGCCTGTGCACCACAACTAATGAGCCTGTACTCTAGAGCCTGCAAGCCACAACTACTGAGCCCATGCTCCGCAACAAGAGAAGCCACCGCGATGAGAAGCCCGCACACCGCAACGAAGAGTAGCCCCTACTCGCCGCAACTAGAGAAAGCCCGCATGCAGCAACGAAGACCCAACGCAGCCAAAAATAAATAAATTAATTAATTAAAAAAAATTAATTATAGCCTGTGAACCCTAGTGGAATCAGAGAAAATTGTTTAGAAAAATACAGGAATGTAGGGAGCATTCTAAACATCTATGCAGATTTTGAGTCTTAAGGAAATAATATTGTGAGAAAATAAACTTCATTATAGCCTTGTCTTAAGAAGAAACAGAGATGATGTTTCCTTTATGTGAAATGTTCAATGAAGAACACTTCTCACTGTTTTCAATACCCATGCTCCATGCAATAAATACAAAATAGGCTCACAAATTGCTTATTACAGGTCTATGGCTTACCTGGGATCACAGAGAAATTTGGTTTTCTCTCCTTCTTCTCTCCAGATAAGCCATTCTCGAAAAGAAGGATGCACAAACATACGAGTCATGTCTCTGCGCTTGATTAGGAACATGGAGAGGTTCTCCATTCTCTGCTGAAAATCCTCCCATTCTAGCGTGCCTTCAATGCTGCCAGCATTGATGGCTTGGAAGATGTGTTCATCAGTCAGTGGGTGGAGAGAGGCCACTGCCACATTCAGGAGAGGCATCACCCGGTCAAAGGAAGACTGGGTTGGGAACTTCATATTGCACTGGAGTAAGTAAACCTCAGAGAGCGAAACAGGAACTACTTTGTAGCTAGAGCTCTTTAACACTAGATAGCCTTTCTCTATGAGGTCAAATGTGAGTTTCAGGTATAGATAGGACCCTTGACTGAGTGTCTTGAGATGAGAACTGAGTTTGCCAAATGTAGTATTGTCCATTTTGCCATTAAGTGAAATGTTATTCTGGATCTCTGAGCTGCTGTGTATCCGGTGCAGGATGTAAGCCTGCAGGTCCTGGTCTATGGCTTCATTCTCTTCTAGTCGATCCAAAAAAATCCTATGGAAAGGCAGCAGCTTGGTAATTTCCTAAAACAGATGGAGAGAGAGAGAGAGAGAGAGAGAGAGAAAGACCTTCAGTTTCCCCTAACTCTTGTGATAAACTACGAGGTCCACAAATTTATTCTGAACTTCTGAGTGGTCAAAGAAAAGAGGGAAATACGATCGAGTATTAGTGTCCATAGATTAAGACATATTAGTTGCACAGGAGGGACACTTTTCCTAATATTGAGACTTAAAATAACTTTTATGGGTCTTCATAAAGGGCACTTTAGGAGTGATTTAATGGTCAATATCCTAAATAACACTCACTCCTAAAATAGAAAAGAGAATGCCATATAACTTTTGTTGTAATTTTTCTCAGTGTAAACCATAGCATAATGTCAAAGTACAACTCACTAAGATAAATGTAAAAGGACTTAAAGAATGTCATATAAAAATGTGACCTTCTATCCTGCCTGATAAAATGACTTTATTTTAATGTAGGTTCTTTGGAGATGCCTTAGCCCAAAGGAACACTTCTAATAGTGGGAAGCTTGGTACCTTGGTGATCTGCTTGGAAATTACATTGGGGGAAGGTGACAGGGCTTTGTGGTGACTCTCATGCTCTGGAATCCATCTTTTCTTATCTGCTTATAGACTTTGCTCCTGTAAGTATCCATTCCCTCTCCTGCATTAATTTCCTCTTCTCTTCTCTTTCTGTCTTGTCTCCACAGAGACATGTGACTCCGTATTCCTCCCTCCAACTACTATATCTCTGTTCCCATGTTTAGCAAAACCTAACAGAAAAGTTTTCTCTACTTACTGTATTTCATTCCTCCCTTCCCATTCTCTCCTCCATTTGTTGCAATCGGGCTTCAATCCCGTCACTTCACTGAAATGGTCCTTGTCAAGATGATCAGCAATCTTCATCTTGCCAAATCCAATAACCAAGTTTCATTTCTCATCCTCCTCAACCTCTCAGCAGTATCTGACACAGGTGAACACATCTTTCTTCTCGAGTCCCCTCCTGCAGCTTTTGCTTCCACAGCATGCTCCCCTCATTTTCCTCTTAGCACACTGGCTACTCCTACCCAGCCTTTTTGGCTGGCTCCTCTCTCATTTCTCAGTCCAGCCAGGGCTCACGTCTCCATTCTTTCCTCTTATCTGGCCACCCTCACTCCCTAGAATAGTTGGGTCCCATGGTTCTAAATATCATCTATACGTGGATGATGTCTAATTTCATATTTCCAGCTTAGTCATTTCTTCTGAGCTCTCATCTTATATCTCCATCTACTCAACAACGACACTTGGATGTTTCATAGACAAACTTAATGTGATCAAATCAGAACTACTAAAATTTCCCCCCACCACAAAACCTCCGCATGTCAATAAATGGTATTACCACTGACGCTACCACCAAATCGTAGGAACTATCTATGATCCTTCTCTTTTCCTCAAACCAGCATCTACCCAGTTGCTCACCAAAACCCCACAATTCATCCTTGAATCTTCTCTCTTGCTCATTCCCACATCCAGCCCATCATCAAGTCCTTTTGATTCTTCTTCAAAATATACTCCAAATATGACCACTTCAGAGGGTCTCCACTGTTCCCACTCTAGTCTAAGCCACCATCACCTTTCACCTGTACTTCTGCCTCCATTCTTGATCCCCTACATATTATTATCTACACAGCCAGCAGCCAAAGAAGGTAAATCAGATGTTATCACTTTACAAGGCTCCTTGGAGAGGCCTTTCCTATCTGCCCTATCTAAAATATCTGTCATCCTCATTTATCCCTTTACTCTGTTATATTTGTCTTCATAGCACTAACACTACCTAAATTTTTAATATATGTTCATTTTTTACTTTATTATTTGTGTTCCTCACTAGGATACAAGCTTTATGAGGGCAGGGGTATTGTCTGTCTTGTTCACCATTGTATCCTCAGCTCTTAGAAAGAGCCTTTTATACTTGAAGTACGTAAAAAATGTTTGTGGAAATAATGAATGATCAATTACGAGGGTTCATTTTTAAAGACCTAGGAATTGTTTCATTGTCAGCTAAATAATTTTAAAAAGTTATTGGTTGAAGTGAATGAAGTATCTGGGAAGTTATTGCAGGTCTTGATCTATGAAGACATTGACATTTGGACTTTGTGTGTATAATACTTTTCCTGTTCTTTGGCACAGCTGAAAAATTAAAGTCACATGGTCTACCAAGTCATACTTAAAACATCTTTTGAGATTGCACACGGCATTATATAAAAATATAAATGAAGGAAAAAAACCAAAACAAACAAAAATTATATAAACGAAGGTATCTCCTAAGTACGTACTTAGTAAAACTAGTCAGAGATTGTGTTCCTGGAAGTTTCTTTTATTCATCTTTCATCTTTAACAAGCTACTGACCAATAATGGCGGATTACATCATTTTTAGTTGTAAAGATGCATTTATGTTGATTCATTCAAATTACTTTGAGATTTTAATAACAAACATCTGCAAGTTGGTGGTCAGGATCAGAAGTACAGTCTCTGATCAAAGAAGGCAGATTGACCTATATTGGTCAATCTACAGGAAAAATACTAAATGCCTGGGAGAGGGGAAAAGGAGGGCACCGAGACTCTTTTCTGTATATTAACAACTGTTTTAAGGGAGTTGCATCAAAATAGTGGGATGGGTGTATAATATGCAAAATTTTAATGTTCTTTAAAAGAGGCTATGGTTAGGGGGAAAAAAGTTGAGAAACCCTGTTTCAAACCAAGTGTGAATATGTAAAGAATGGAAAATACCAACTCAGCTATACTGTGAATGGCAGAGAAGGGGGAGTCATTTATCCTTAGCTCGTATGTCTTTACAGGCGCAGTTCCAACATTCCTAGTCATTCTTCTAGGCCATAAACTGAGTGATCAGTGAGTGAGCAGGGAAGGTAATTAAAAAAAACTCTTATCTCCCAGTTGCAGTAAATTTAATATAAAGCCTTAATATTGCCAATATTTCTTAGAAAACTAAATATATAGAAGAAAGTCCATCTTCATGCTATAGAAAGTTGAGAAACAGAGGGAAGAACTAGAAAATCTGACTCTACACTGTACACTGAACTGGATTTTGCCTGGCATTAAATGATAAAAAACATAAAACAAAAGTCAAACAGTGAATTAGAGTGTTACAGGATCTATTTGCTTTGCTATACTCATGACAAAGTCTAGAAAAGTGGACTTTCTTTTCATGCTTTTTTGAGGGACACTTTATCAAAACTTACTCAGAGCAATGGAAATGGGAATTTGAGCTAAGAGAGTAGTATACAGAGAATGCTCTCTCTAGATTGTATCTCTTACTCTCAAAATCTGCTCGTTGGGAATTACTCTTGCTAGCGCTCTAGGACATGGTAGAGATTTAGAAAAGCTCATCACTAAGGGTACAAGGACCTAGAACTTTTTCACTTTAAGCACTCTCCAAAGGAAATAATTTATGGTCCAAAAGCAAACAAACACATACCTGTAAACTGGTCCTAACTGTTACAATTAGTTTGAGCCAGGAAGGAAATTTTCCAATCATTTTACTCAGAAATGATACAATTGTATCCCCATAATCCGGTTTGTGAAATTCTGCTTCATTTAATCCATCAATTAAGATGATGAAATCTTCATCTGGGATTTTTCTCTCTGAGATAGAAAGAAACAAATTACTTAATAATTACCAAGTGGATAAGTGAGTTCTTTCTGGGTCTTTGATCACATATCTCTTTGGAAGAAAAAATTAGAAAAGGTCTGCTGTGTGTTTAGTGAATGCTCAGGGTACATAATTTATTATGAAGACATGGAATAATTCATTTAGTGAGTTCATTTTGTTTTTCACCAGGTATGAATGTGTTTGTCACATAAATAATATATAAGCATATGTATCATCATCATCATTTCCCCCATGTTATCAGTTGTGAGACAGCCTGAGCATTGCATTTATCAGAATTTTCACATGTAAATTTATTTTTCTCTCATACCTGAAAAAGCTGGAAAGAATGTTTTTCCCCCCCCCCCCCCCCCCCCCCCCCGAATCTGACAGCATTAAAGAGAACAGTATCACATGTTCTTTTGGGAATCTCAAAAAAAAAAAAAAAAAAAGGTTTAATTTGGAGTCCACAGCAGTATATAAGACTATATGTGAATACGTAGTAGGAAGGAAGGGATGGAGGAACAGAGAAAAGGAATCCCAACCAACAGACAGATCTACACTAGGCAGGCTGGATTCCAAGATCTTACAGAACCAGCAGCTTCCAAGATTATACCTAAAGCAGCTTCAAGGAGACCAGACCCTTACGTGATCTTCCCAGGGGAGCAGGCAGGAGTCATGTAGGAAAGACAAATATCTTTTGTTTCCCTTTCCTGCCTGGAGTCTATACTACCCTAAATTGACAAAATCAGTTTATCGTTAGGGCTAGGCTGTAGAAGACTTGGTAAGATTTCAGGTTTCCACTCCCATTAAATGCTTACTGATTCTTAAACAATATTGAACAATTAGAGATTAAAAAAATCCCCTGGCTGAATGAACATTTCAGTATAAATGAATTGCAAATAACAAGTAAAAGTTCCTAGTTGGTAGGACCTTACAGGGTCTGAAGAAAGGAAAGCAGGGGAAGAGAGAAAGAAGTCACTGGATGCCTGAAACAGGAAATAGGTTATATCTGAGGAGGAAAAAGAAAGTGAAGCTGGGGACAGAAGGAAAACTCTGAGCAACTCTGTACCACATTGGCTCTTTTAGCTTTTGAAAGAGTCAAGACTAATTGAAACTCTACATATTTTTGTTTCACATTTGAAAATATGCAGATTTTTTGCATGATTAATAAAACTTTATATTTCCCCTCTAAAGTACAAGCTTTACATAAAGGAGTTTAATTTCAATAGCCTAAGTGCTATAAATTAGTTCTCAAATTATAAAGAGTTTCAACTATTACTTTCATCTGGTGACTTTAGGAAGAGAAATGAACTATGGATTTCAGCTCTCTAACTGTTAACAATGATTATTAATGAAATGGCATTCTAGATGATATAGGGCTAAGAAAACACATTACTCCTTTAGGGAGTCCAAAGAATTCCGGAAGAGAGAGGAGTTGCTTGGAACTAACTGGGATTTACCCACACAAATGGGGGCTCTTAAGTTCTTGATTTTGAGGACCTTGGCTCCCTTTAGCATACTTGTGTCTTTAATTCCCATAGAGGAATTTTCTAATTGCATTCTGCTTGGCGATATACTAGAGCTATCCTTTGTTACTGAGTAGAACCTTAAAGTATCGTGAAAAACGTTGACTCTCATTTTTTAAAGAAAAATATATAATTTGAAATCTAGCTCCTGAATCTAAATTGAAAGTGTTTTCAACTGAACTTTCCTGGAAAGAAAACTCCAGCTACCTTTAAAAAATTCCCTATTTTAAAAACTACTGTGATAAAATTTATATATACAATTAATTGTGAAGATCTTAACTGTACACTTTGGTGAGTTTTGACAAACA
Organism: Balaenoptera musculus; assembly: GCF_009873245.2. Taxonomy (NCBI): domain Eukaryota; kingdom Metazoa; phylum Chordata; class Mammalia; order Artiodactyla; family Balaenopteridae; genus Balaenoptera; species Balaenoptera musculus. The sequence continues at coordinate 15,312,198 of NC_045804.1, forward strand.
TGTATACTCATGTAACTAACATCCTGATCAAAGTAGAGAACATCTCCATCATTCCAGAGAGGTTCATTCCCAGTTCTCAATAGGCAACCACTGTTCTGATTCATATCACCATAGACTATACTTGCTTCTTATGCTTGATATAATGTTTCTGAGATTCATTTATGTTGTTGAGGGTATTATTAGTTTGTTCCTTTCTACTACTAAGAAGAATACTAAGAATTTAATACTAAGATTTCATTTAATATCCATCGAATGAATATACAATTTGTTTATGTATTCTTTTGTTGAAGGACCTTCGGTTGTTTCCAGTTTTTAACTACTATGAATAAAGTCAATACAAACATTTTTGTATGAGTCTTTTTGTAGACATATGTTTTCATTTCTTTTGGGTAAATACATAGGAATAGAATTGCTTGGTCATAAGGCAGATTTATCTTTAACTTTATAAGGAACTGCCAAATAGTTTTCCAAAGTAGTTGTACCATTTTAAACTCCCACCAGTAAAGTGTGAGGGTTCCAGCTGCTTACCATCCTCACCAACATCTGATGTTCAACTTTAAAAATTTTAACCACTGTAGTGGGAGTAAAGTGGTGTCTCATTGTGATTTTAATTTGCATTTCCCTGATAACTAACGATGGCAAACACCTTTCTATGTTCTGGCAGCCTATTTGAATATCTTCTTTTGTGAAGCATCTAAATCTTTTGTCCATTTAAGAATTGGATTATTTATCTTTTCATCAATGATGTATAGAAATTCTTTAGATACTATGGATACAAGTGCTTTGTCACACACGTACACAGAGTGAATTATTTTCTCCCCTTTTGTGATTTGCTTTTCCTTTTTCTTAGTGTATCTTATGTTGAGCAGCATTTAACATTTTGATGAAGTCCAATTTATTAATTTTTTCCTACATGGTTAATGATTTTTAGGACCTAAGAAATCTTTACCTACCCCAAGGTTGTGAAGATATTCTAAGTTTTTTCTATTAGTTTTAGAGATTTAGCTTTTATATTTTGGACCATCATCTATCTTGAATTTATTTTTGTGCACCTATGGCGTGAGGTAAGGATTGAGATTCATTTTTTCTCCACACATGTATCCAGTTGTTGTAGCATCATTTGATGACAAAAATTCTCTTTTCCAAATTGTCTTGGCATCTTTGAGGAAGGTCAACTGACTCCATATGTGTGGATTTCCTTTTAGATTTTCCATTCTGTTCCACTGATCTATTTATCTATCCTTGTGGGAATACCACCCTGTCAGTGGAGTGCTAGAGCCAGCTCAAGCTGGTTCAAGGGAGCTGATTGCTAAATTTCTTATGGTCAAATCAGGCCCCCACCCCTGGACTGACTGTTAAACATTTACTAACATATTAGTGCCTGTCATGATTTCTGTAGCTTTATATTAAATCTTGAACCCAGGTACTGTTGGTCTTCCAGTACTGTTGGTCTTCCAATTTTTTTTCTTTTTAAAGATTGTTTTGGCTATTCACAGTCCTTTGAATTTCTGAAAGTTGTCAATTAAAAAAAAAAAATCCTGCTGGGATTTTGATTGTTATGTTGAATCTACAGACCAGTTTGGGGAAAAACTCCAATCTACAAACATGGCGTATCTCTTCCATTTACTAAGTTCTTTAATTTCACTCTGCATGTTTTGTAGCTCTCACTGTGGAAGTCTTACACATCTTTTGTTAAATTTATTCTTAAGCATTTTGATTCCATAGAAAACGGTATTTGCTCCAGTTATCTACTGCTGCATCAAACAGAGTTACTCAAATGGCTGGGAAACGGAATCACCTGCAACAAAAACTCACATGTTTGGTGTCAGGGCCAGAATGACTTGATGACTAGAACAGTCAACTGGAACACTTAATATACGGCTGCTCCATGTGGTTTGTACTTCCTCACAGCAGGGTAAACTCAGAGTAGTCAGTTTTTTGACATGGCAATGCGTATCCCCAAAAGCAAGTGTTTCAGTGAACAAGATAGAAGCAGCATGACCATTTATGACCTAGCCACAGATATCACATAGCATCATTTTGTAGTATTTTATTGGTTGAAGCAGCCACAAGTCTGCTAAGATGCAAGGGAAGGAGACACAGACCCTACCTCTGGATGGGAGGAATGTCAAAGATTTTGCAGCCACGTTTTAAAACTGCCACACTACTTTTTTTTTTTTTTTAAATGGCTGTGTTGGGTCTTCGTTTCTGTGTGAGGGCTTTCTCTAGTTGTGGCAAGCGGGGGCCACTCTTCATCGTGGTGCGCGGGCCTCTCACTATTGCGGCCTCTCTTGTTGCGGAGCACAGGCTCCAGACGCGCAGGCTCAGTAATTGTGGTTCACAGGCTTAGTTGCTCTGCGGCATGTGGGATCTTCCCAGACCAGGGCTCGAACCCGTGTCCCCTGCATTGGCAGGCAGACTCTCAACCACTGTGCCACCAGGGAAGCCCCTGCCACACTACTTTTTAAATTTCAGTTTTCAGTTGTTTGCTGCTAGTATAGAAATACAACAGATACTGCATATTAACCATATAGACTGTAGCTCCACCTATGTTAATTCTCGTAGGCTTTTTTTTTCTTTTGTAGATTCCTTGGAGTGTTCTAGGTAAACAATCACATCTGCAAATAAAGACAGTTTTACTTCTTCCTTTCCAATCTTTACACTATTTGCTTGTTTGTTTTCTTATTGTGCTAGCGTGGACCACACATGGAATGTCGAATGTAAGTCGCCTTGCTCCTGACAATAGGGGAAATGTATTTAATATTTCATTGTTACCTGCATGTGTTTTGGAATTGTCCTTTATGAGACTAAGTTTTCTTCTATTCTTAGTTTGCAGAAAGTTTTTATTGTTAATTGTAATGTTTTCTGTTAAATGTTTTTCTGCATTTGTTGAGATTATAGATATATATTTATATAAAGACATATAGATTTTCTCATTTATTCTGTTAATATTATGAACTACAGTGATTAACTTTCAAATGTAAACTAACATTGCATTCCTGGTCAAGTAAAACTAATTTTGCTATTAGTGTGTTTCAGGATTTTGCTATTATGGTTATGAGGAAAACATGTCTGTAATTTTCTTTTCTTATAAAGTCCTTATCATATTTTGCTTTCAGCATTAATGCTTGTCTAATAAAACAAATTGAGAAATGTTCTCTTTTCCTTTATTTTCTGAAAACATTTGTGTAAGATTCATATTATTTCTTCTTTAAATGTTGGATACAATTCATTAGTAAAACCATCTGAGCCTGGAGGTTTTTTTTGGAGGTTTTTTTTTTTTCCTTTTAACTTACAAATTAAATAGATAAGAGCTAGTCAGATTTTCTCTTTCCTCTTGAGTCACTTTTGGTAAGTTGTGTTTTTTATAGAATTTGCCCAATTTAAGTTGTTGAATTTATTGTTATATAGTTGTTCATAATAATCCCTTATTTTTCTTTTAATGTCTGTAGGAACTGTAGTGCTAGCTCCTCTTTCATGCCTGATGTGTTTTCCTCTCATTTTCTTGATCAATCTTCCTAGGGGTTTATTCATTTTAACTATTAATCTTTTTCTATTTCACTGACGGCTGCTCTTGCTTTTCATTATTTCCTTCTTTCTGCTTACTCTGGGTTTATTTTCCTCATTTTTTTCTAGTTTATTAAGTCATAAACTTAACCACTGATTTAACATATTACTCAGTTTGAAATATTCTATAATTCCCTTTGTGATTTCTTCTTTCTCTTATGGGTTGTTTAGAAGTGCACTGCTAAATTCCTACATATTTAGGGATTTTATGTGTATTGATTTCTAATTTAATTCCATTATCTCAGAGAACATTTTCTGTAAGATTTTAATTTTTTGAAAATTTCAGACTTATTTTATGGCCCAGAATAAGGTCCATATGCACTTGAAAAGAATGTATATTGTGCAGTTATTGGGTAGTGTTCTATAAATGTCAGTTGGATCAAATTGGTTGACAGTGTTGTTAAAATCTTCTATATATTTACTAATTTTTGTCTACTTGTTCTAACAGTTACTGAGAGAGACGTGTTAAAATTTCCAACTATGATTGAGTATTTGTCTATTTAGCTCTTAGGTTCTATTAGTTTTTGATTCATGTATTTTGAACCTCCATTATTAGGTTCATACACATTTAGGATTACTTTATCTTCTGATAAATTAGTCTTCTTATGTTTATCAAATGCCCCTCTGATAATACTCCTAGTCTTGAAGTCTACTCTGCCTCACATTAATAGACCCACTCCAGCCTTCTTATGCTCCATGTTTATAGAGTATATTATTTTTCTATCCTTTCATTTTCAATCTGTGTCTTTAAATAACCTCTCCTACAGACAGCATATGGTTGGGTCTTGTTTTTTATCCAGTCTGACAGTTTCTGCCTTTTGATAGAAGTATTTGGTCAATTTAAATTTAATATAATTATTGATATGGTTGATTTTAATCTCTCATCTTGTTGTTACATACTAAAAAAATTATTCTGTTCTTTCTTTCCAGGCTTCTTTTGGATTAATCAAATAATTTTTAGTATTTCATTAATTTTATAAATTGTGTTTCCAGTTATTGCTCATGATGGTGATTTTGTTTTAAGGGTAAGAACATGGGAATTTTATAGAATAATTAAATTCACTCAGAACAACATTTACCCATGGGGATATCTAAAGCTGGTTATGGAGACCTAAATGAGAAGCAAATATATCTAGTAGCAAAATTAAAAAACACATGAATTATGGTTGCAAATCCAGAGCTGAGTCTACATGCATTTGGATATTCTCCTTGAATTAGCCTTAAGATGTAGATCCTTGTATCACTGACTTTCCTTCAAGGTACCCCTACATGTGAGCAATTTCTATGTTCACTTATTTGTTCAAAATTTATTTCCTGAAATGCCTACTATGTCCAAGGTGAGGTAATCAATATGAAGGATAAAAGTTGAATAAGAAAAGGTTCCTAACTTCAAAAGCGTACAATTTAGTCAAAGGAATAAGTACAGAAATAACTAATCCTTATAAAGCACAAAGTATAATATCTGACATATAATAGATGTTCAATAAATGTTAGTAATAAAAATTTAAGTTCTTATTATACATACAGTAATGTATGAAGTACCATAAGTGAGATATAAAAAAGAAAAACCTATTGTCAATTTGGAAGGATACTGTAACTTACTGGAGAGGGCAGGTGGATCAGCAGGTATTTCATGAATGAGGTGGGATTTAAGGTGGTCCTTGAAAGATGGGTAAGATTCTGACAGGCAGAGATGTGAGGAGAAGGTATATCAAGAAAAGGAAACAATGAACAAATGTATGGAGACAGGGAAATGGAGGGGAGTATTTAAGGATTAGTGGATACTTTGGTTTACATGTAAACACAGGGTTCATAAGGGTAAAAGTAGATAATAAGGCTGGAAAGTAGGTTGGATCCAGGCCATTAAGGACCTTAAATGATAGGTTAAGGAGCTGGAAGTTAATTCAGTGAGGTAATAGGGAAGCACTGGAGGTTTCTGAACAGGGAAATTCAGTGATCAGAGCAATGCTTTACGAAGCTTTATCTGGGAGCAGTACATAAGTCTAGAAGACTGGAGAGACTGGGCAGAGACTACCCACCAGGTATGCCATTAATGGGTTAGAGGTGAGCCTAAAAATGAATTCCTTCAGCCCTCAGGGCTTCGGGGGATTTGTGCAGCTGTAGCCTCAGGGCCGGCCATGTCTAGCCATGAAGAGGCATGATTTTTTATCCCAATGTGCTATACAAATTTTAATAATTTTCCAAGTATGTTATGATGTGAAAGAAGCACTAGACCAGAAAACCAGAGAAGACCAGGAAGGGTAGCAACACAGATGTGATATCATGGGCAGCTGAACAGCCTTCAGGGTAACAGTGGTAGGAATGACTTTGAGATTAATGGATGTGAGAAACATCAGGAGGGCAGAATTAACAGGATTTAAAGATCGACTGAATGTACAGAGATTTCTCTTTAATTTTGCTCAAAATACTTGCAGAGAAATTCCAATGTTTAAAAAAGTCTAGGGTATGGTAAAGCTAATAGGTAGGTAGTAGAAGTACAGACAGAGGTCATCAGCATTGAGAAGAGAAACTCTGATATCCAAGTAACTGGCATGGAAGTTCACATAACTGAAGGTAGAGGCCGGAAGAATGTAAATTCTTATAAGTATCTCCGAAATGCTTGAGAAAAGTATATAAGTCTCTCAGGAATAAACAGGATTGCTCAGCAATCTCATGCTTACTCAGGTCCTTTTCTTCGGCTTCCAGCACTGACAGACCATCAGGAAGGGGATGAGGCAGAGAGACCGGTGAAGGAGGAGATGGTTACATTTAGGTCACAGCCAACACTTGAGTTGCAGAGTTAAAACGGAGGAAAGGCATGAGGCATGAGAGGGAGATGGATCCCATTTCATTTCCCCCCACTTCTTAAAAATATCTTAATACCTTTTAGTGGACAATTAAGTAATTTTTAGCATACACACAGTTATGCAACTCTACATGCCATTTCATTTTACCTGACTGTGGAGTAATAAAAAAAAATAGCAAATATAAAAACTGAGGATGTTCCTAACCATAGAAACTCCACGGCACTGGGTTGGAGTCATGGCTTTACTGATTTATTTGAACTCCACGGAGGACTGGTAGCTCTACTACCTTTAGTTTAAGAGAAATGCATTATATTTGGAAATAAGAATGAGAATTTTTACAAAGAAAGGAGGAAGTAGCAATTCCTGGAGGAATTTTTATTTTTTCAGGTAAAACCTTTTAGTTGTTAACTGCATCCTGTAGGAACATTTAGTTCTCGCAGTGTGATAAAAATAATCATTTCTATAGCATGACCCCAGGTGAACTTGGGCTCCAGAGCCTCCACCTTCCACCTGCTTTGCATCTCATCTGTACCTTTGTGGAGATTCTCCAGGGGCTCCAGCACTCCCCTCCGGAAGGAGGCCATGGGATCTTGAACACAGGACCGAAGGCTCAGCATGCTCTGTAGGTGAGGCTCCCGGAGAAGCTGCTCCCGATAGGCCGCCAGCTGCGGTGAGCGGCAGAGCAGGGCAGCAACATTGTGGACGAATTCCGGCACCAGGCAGGTGTAGGCGTTATCTGCTTGGCAATAGTGATAGGCAACCACCTAAAAAAGGAAGATGAGAACACAGGTTTATCAGTAGCAAGAGCAATGGTCATGGTTATTGTACAGTCATTCTCTAACACTGTCTTCTGTCTTCCCACTCCTCAACTTCTTCAAGTAAGAATAAAAGCTGCTAACTTCGAAACTGCCTGATTTATCTAAGATCAGAAATTTGACCCAATATTTCTCTTGTACATGTATGGTATCATAATTCGTAATTAAAATTTATAACTACAAATTGAGTTTTCCCTCTGGATTATAAGAAATAGGAAGCAGGCCTGAGAATAAAGATTTATATTAATCTCTCTAATATTTATTCAGCATAGAGTAGTAGAGGAAAGAGTCTGATATTGTAACAAAGCATTTAGGGATAAAATAACCAGAGAAATACCATATGTTAGACTCAACAAACATATGTTCCTAAGGCATATTTTTAAAATTATTAAAAAATTATAATTTCATTATAAACAGTCTTATAAAAAATAAAATGACTCAGACTTAAGAATTATCACTAAGTATTTCCTGAGCACCCAGAGATAGAATGAGAATTAGATAACAGGAAGCAGAAAAGGAGTGAGATTTTTGTCAGATGCAGGTGTTAAATTCAAAGACCTTAGAAAATGTATGCATCTTAATACCATTCCTACAGTCTGGTCTGTCAGGCTGGAACCTGCAATTTTAAGCTCTGTTTTTTTTTGTTTGTTTGTTTGAATTTGCACAGGGTTCGCTCTATACCTTCTGGTTGTTCCCTTTGCCTCAAGGGCAAGTGCAGAGGGTGATTTTAATCTAGACCACTATGTTGGCTCAGTACTACCTACAAAAGTGATGGAATTGTGTAGATAACAGAAACTGCAGGGGAGATTCAGCCTGAATGTATGGAAAGCATTGACATGGTGCTCAGAACATATAAGCGCACAGTAATGTTAGCCGATGCCGCCACCACCATCATCATTGCCTTCCTTCTTTTCCTCTTCCATCACATCATCTCCATCAACATCACGGTCATCTGAATGTCAATATTATGACATAGTATGAGTGTGTTTCATGTTTGGTAATTGCAATCATTGTTGCTTTTGTTGTGGTCATCCATGTACAATGCTTGGTGTCAGTCTATTTATCTCTTGTAAAAATGAAATACAGTGTGTGTGTGTGAAAAAAAAAGAAACATCACGGTCATCATCAAGGTTCTGTATACCCTCTCCTTCTCAGCTACTGGCTTTGTGCCTACAGGCATTTGAAATTTTCCCTAGGAGCATGCATAGATATACCACTGGGACCCCAGCTCCTCAATCATCTCTCAGAGAACAGTCATCCACAAAAGTATTCTGCTTTGAAATGACTCTTAATCTAGCTCTTTAACAAATGCTGGGGTTTCTCTGGTGGCGCAGTGGTTAGGAGTCCGCCTGCCAATGCAGGGGACACTGGTTCCAGCCCTGGTCTGCGAAGATCCCACATGCTGCGGAGCAACTAAGCTCGCGCACCACAACTACTGAACCTGTGCTCTAGAGCCCACGAGCTGCAACTACTGAGCCCGTGTGCCACAACTACTGAAGCCCATGCGCCTAGAGCCCGTTCTCCGCAACAAGAGAAGCCACCACAGGGAGAAGCCCGCACACCGCAACGAAGAATAGCCCCAGCTCGCCGCAACTAGAGAAAGCCTACGCGCAGCAACAAAGACCCAACGCAGCCAAAAATAAATAAATAAGTAAATAAATAAATTAAAACAAAACAAAATCCCAAATGCTGGAAATGTCACTTTTTAAAAAACGCCTGAAATTGTTCTCATTAAGCATTAAGAAAACTGAGCAATACAAGAAATGTTACTACACATGTAAAGCTGAGGATAGGAATTGCTTGTGAGTGAAGCAATGATGTCTGAGCACAGTGTGGAACTGGCAATGAGGAGGTGTACTTAGAAATCTCCACTCCTTTCTGTAGACAGATTGATTACAGCTTTATTACCGACCTTAAGCACAACGTAAGGAACCCAAAGAGAAAACCTGGCAGCAATCCATCTGTGCTCTCCATGAACAGTGAATGTCAATGGTTATGCCCACAAGGACACAAATCTCCACTTTATAAAAAGCAAACAGCAAACCTCTGAATCAATATGAACTTTCATCATATTTTACCTCAATTGATTTCACATTTCGAGGCAAAGCACAGCTGAGCAAATCAGCTGTAACTTACCCTTTACCTAAAGTAACGGGATAGGAGTTTGAAGATAAAAATTCTGAAATTTAGGAAGAGGGTTCTTTTACTGATTTCATTAAAAATCATCTGTGCTCTTGGCTGTATGAGGTTTTATCTAACAAAGATCATTGCTAAAGTTGCCCCTTCTGTGGCTGCCTTTCTTTAATTTAAAAAAATTTTAGGCATTCGAAATATAAAATCTCGAGTCCTCTGAAGAATTCAGGCAGAAAGACCTTTCAACATCTTCATGAAATCTGTAGTTTGACTCAGAACTGACCATCTATTAGACATTTCAAAGCAGCTACATAGTATGTAAATGTACACACAATCTGTCAAAAACACTTTGTACTTCCCTAAATTGTCTACTGACGCTATCTACAACTTTTCCTACATATACAAATAGGAAACAAGTCTGGGAATGCAGTTTTTTCCTGCATTCTCTCATTGTACTAGTGTTCAGTGATGGATAATAGATCACTCCCTACAGCTCTGAGGAAGTCATCACAGCCACCCATACTCAGTCACTACTATTCCAACTTCTTGGAAATGGTTCAGAATTAGTCCACCCTCAATAAATCAGTAGGTAAAACCTTTCTCCTTGGTGAACTCTTGTCTCTAACAATGACTTGTTGAAATTTCATTTTCAGTTATGTTTTTCTCGTGTTATTTTTTTCCATCTCACATTTTCCTTATGTTAAATCTTTATACTTTTGATTAAAACAATTCTATCCAAAATATATCTTATATGACCAAAACTGTAGTAATTCTTTGAAGACGACGGCGAGTAACTTTTAGATTACTGCTGTGAGGGAAGAAAAAAAAGGCCAGGTTTGTAGACTATACAGACCAAAAAAAAAAAAAAACAAAAAAAACAAAAGAAGACTGGAGGTCAGTATCGCCTTGGGTATAAAGAGGTTTTGATTTAAAGCTATACACAAGAAATGATACAACTAAGCAAAATCCTCATCAAAGGCCTTAATCAAATGATTGAATGGCAGCAAACCTGTCAGGCTTGTGTTAAAAGTCCCAGGCCTTCACTCTTTAAAGATTCTTTTCTACTTCAAATGAATAATCTGTGACAGGATTAAGCTAATCTCACATAAAGAAAAGGCAGCTTTGAATATCTGGAACTCATTTGGACATAAAAATTTAATTTACATCATGACTGGCATTTGCATTACTTAAATTCTAATGTTACCACTGACCTTCCTTCAGGTCTGCTCTCATATTCTTATTCCCTGTCTCCTTCTCATCACCTCTTGAACGCCCTCACCACCACCTGACTGATTTCTGACTCAGCGCATCCCTTCCAACACTTCGGTTACTTTGGCTTTTTGTGTTTCTAGGGACCTGGAGGCTCAGTGTCAAAAACTACTTTCTCTGCTTTTTCTCCTGTCCCTCAACTCTGACTCTAATCCCCATCCTGGGGCTGGAAGCTAAGAATAGCTCCAGACTTGGGTTCGGCCTCAGTAATTTTCCAGCTTGGAGCTCTAACTTTTTTTTTGTCAGTAGGACTGTTATTTATCTTTAAAAACTTTTCATTTTGAGCTAATTTTAGACTTAAATGTTGCAAAAAGATGTGAGTTTCTGTATATCCCTTACCCAGCTTCCCTTAACATTTTATATAACCGTAGCATAATTATCAAAACCAGGAAATAACACTGGCACAACACTATTAACTAAAGGCAGTATTTGAATTTTGTCAGTTTTCCACTAATGACCTTTTTCTGTTCCAGCATTCTATCCAGGACCCCATGTTGCATTTAGTTGTCATTTCTCCTTAGACTCCTGTAGTCTGTAAGAGCTCCTCAGTCTTTGTCTTTCATGACCTTGACACTTTTGAAGAGTCCTGATCTGTTATTTTGTTGAACATCAGTCAACGTGGGTTTGTCTAATGTTTTCCTCATATTCCAACTGAGACTTTTTGGCAAGAATACCGCAAAAACAATGTTGTGTCATTCTCAGTGCATCATGTCATGGGGTTCATGATGTTGACATGTCCTGTTACTGGTGATGCTGACCTTGATCGCTTGGCTAAGATAAAGGTTTCTTCTACGTTTCTCTACTGTAAAGTTACTATCTTACCCTTTGTAGCTAATAAATATCTTGGGGGAGATACTTTGAGAGAATGCAAATCCTATTTCTCCACAAATTTTTGCCCACTACTTTTAGTATCCATCAGTGGATGTTGTCTGCAACATTATTATTATTGTGATGTTGTACAACACGGTGACTATAGTTAACAATACTATGCTGTATAGTTGAAAGTGGCTAAGAGAGTAGATCTTAAAAGTTCTCATCACAAGAAAAAATTCTGTAACTACGGGAGCTGATGGGTATTAACTAAACTTAGTGTGGTAATCGTTTCACAATATAGACACATATCAAATCATTATGCTGTACATCTTTAACTAATACAATGCTATATGTCAATTCTATCTCAATAAAACTGGGGGAAAAGCACTATGAGAGAGGAAATATAAGATATTGGTACAACATATCTAAGTAACTTAGAAGAGCCAGAGAAGGCTTCTTGAAAGTAAAACTTAAGCTGAGATCTAAAGGATGAGGTGGAGTGAACGGGCGCAGGAGTGTCCCAGGCAGAGGAAAGCAATACGTGCAAAGGCCCTCAGGCAAGACACAGCTTGACACTTTCAGGAAATCAGTTTTAGTGTGGCTACAGCGGAAGTGAGCTGGGAGTAGTAGGAGATAAGACAGAGCAGAGGTTTTCATCTGGGGTGGCTCTGCTCCCCACGGGACACTTGGCAACGTCTGGAGACAGCTTTGGTCATCACAACCGGGGGTGGGAAGATGCTACTGGATAGTGGGTAAAGGCCAAGGACACTCCTACACATACTACAATAAACAGGACGGCCCCAAACAAAGAATCCTCTGGCCCAAAATGTCAATGGTGCTGAGGCTGAGAAAACCTGAGCTAGATATAAAAGGTAAAAGCCCTTTATGCTAATACATGTGATGTTTCAAGAAAGGAGTGTGGATTCCATTTAAGGGCAAGGAGGAGCCATTGACAGGTTTTATGTACCAAGAACAAAAATACGTTTTAGAAACATTACTCAGGCTTCAGTATAGAGAACAGACTACAATTTAGTCACTCATTTAACACATATTTCTGTGCAAGGCATTGTGCTAGGAGCTGGGGATAGAGTGGTGAACAATAATTTAAATACTGACCCATTCTGGTGGAGGAGACAGATAAAAAACACAAGATTGACAAAGGAATAAATAAGGTTGTTTCCCATATTCAGTATCCTGAATGTAGATGCAATCTGGGTCTCACTATAAAATTTCAGTGTTAATTTTTAGAGGAAAAAAGCCCTAGACACATTTTATAAAACATCATTTATAGGTTACTTGTTTAGTTCTGATCACATTTCTCCTAAAATGTAAATCTTTTAAAAAATACCCAACTGGAACACAAACCAAATCTTATACTTCACTGTTGTCATTTTTTGTTTTTCTCTCTCCATGTGTATATGTGTGGCTTAAGTCTCTGTATTATGCTCAACACACATGTGTGAACTGCTGAAACGATCACTTCTTTGGCTGATAGCTTTAACAGTAGCAGCAACAATCTCAGGAACCATATCACTTGACATCCTCCTGATTTAGTACAGAACTAGTCTCTTGGCAAGGATGACATTTCAGTTTTTTTTCTTTCATAGATTTCCTTCGGGGGAAAAAAACCTTTACTTTTTGTGTCTCTGTGACACTTCTTAAAATTAGCTGGTTTCTCTAATTAGCTTATTTCAGATGTATTAGCTTCTTAATCTAAGGACTAAGCTAGGGACAATTTACCTAATGTGACAAGAGCTTCTAGTTGCATAAAAACTTTTTTTAAAGACTTTTTTTTGGATGTGGACTGTTTTTAAAGTCTTTATTGAATCTGTTACAATATTGCTTCTGTTTCATATTTTGGTTTTTTGGCCGCAAGGTGTGTGGGATCTTAGCTCCTCAACCAGGGAAGCTAAGCTAAGCAAACCCGTACCCCCTGCATTGGAAGGTGAAGTCTTGACCACTGGACCACCAGGGAAGTCCTGCATAAAAACTTTCTGAAGAAGAATTTTAGGTCAGCAAAATTTCTGAAAGGTGCCCCTTCATTATGACTTCCTTACTTTAAAGCCGCATTCAATTATAGATAGATTTTCCAAAAGAACATTAAACAAAAATCCTTCCTGTCACACTACAGAGGCAGCACAGTGGTTAAAAGCATGGACTCTGGAGCCTGCCTGCCTCAGTTTAAATCTGGTTTCAAGTCACGTACTAGTTATCTCAGCAAGTTGTGTAACCTCAGAGCCTCTGTTTATCTGTAAAATGGGGAGAAGAAGAAGACTCACTTCATTGGGGTGAATACTGGCTCTGTATCCTAGCTCTGCCATTTACTAATAGTAAGACCTTGGGAAAATTAACTATCACTGAAGCACAGTTTCCTCATCTGTAAAATGGGGATGATAATGACCACCTCACAGGCTTAAGAATGAAGAAGTGAAATAACAAATATAATGTAAAAAGTACTAAGCTCAACACACATTAAGCCCTCAGTAAATGGAAGTCAGCCTCTCCTTGTCTGGAGAATTCTGCATGTATGATCACTTGGTGGCAACGGACCGAAGGCCTGGAAAATCTATGGTTGTTATAAAGTCACACACCCAGGAAAGGCCCCGAATGAGATCTTTGCACCGCTTTACTGTGATTATACTTCAGAACATGTAAGATTAACTGGAAATACATTTAAGAGATGTACATCTAGCAAAACCTGTTACTTCAAGTGGGAAGTGTTTCTTCAATAAATAAAATTGCTCTAAAGTTGTGACAAGAACTCTTCAATGTTCTCAATTATGAAGAAGCATAAGAAGCAGCAAGCATACTACGAAATACCAATGATAATTAATGATATACAAGAACCAACACTAAGAACTCTGGCTAGCAAATCAAGAAGTTTTTCAAGGATACTTTTAATTCTCATACATTAGCTTACTTTATCAAAATACTAACTGGTTTGAAAAGATAATTTCTGCTTACCAGTTTGTTACAGATGAGAAGCAAGATTGTTGGCTTCTGCTCTACGCTTCTACAGCACACACTTGCACTTGAACTGCGACCTGTGGCACAATTACTGGGATAATATTCAATTTTAATCTAAGGGGCCATTTGTTTTAGATTTTTTTTGTTCAGTGTAAACTTCACAATATCCCATCTCTAGGTGTGAACAGATGTATTTATATTTTGCTTAAGTTAGAAATAAGTGTGAAATTTTAAATATGTTCCTTAAGTGTAAATAATCACTAATTCTCACTTATAATATTTAACATTTTCCAAATATTGAACTAAACATCAATTTTAATCTAAAGGGCCATTTCTTATATAATATTTAATATAAATTTAAAAATATCCCATTTCTAGGTACAAAAGACATTTATTTATATTTTGCTTAAGGAAGGTATAACCATGGAATTGAAAATGTGATCACTTTTCAAGTAAGTATAGTCACTAATTACCTACTAAAAATAAATAACATTTTCCAAATATTGAACATAAACATCTTGGGACTTTTTCTCTTGATGAGAGAGAGGCTAAGAAGTGACAACATGGGGAGACTTTCTTTTTAGCACTCATCACCATCTGACATATTACATATTTGTTTGTTAATTGGCCTTTTCCCACCACAAAAATGTGGGCTACATAACAGCAGGGATTGTGCCTGTCTTGTTCACTGCTTTAACTTCAATCTTGTGTTATAGGCATTCCAAGCATATATTCTAAATGAATAAATAAATGACTGTGATGATGAAAGCTCTTCAGCATTTGTGTATCTCTAAGATGACAGTTATTCTGATTGTTCTAAAGAAGAGGCAGGAGTCAGCTTACATGGAATATTTGGAAAAGTAAAACAAAGATGTCTTTTTTCTTTTTTTTTGGCTCCACTGGGTCTTCATTGCTGTGCACGGGCTTTCTTTAGTTGCAGCGAGTGGGGGCTACTCTTCGTTGCGGTGTGCGGGCTTCTCCTGTTGCAGAGCATGGGCTCTAGGTGTGTGGGCTTCAGTAGTTGTGGCACGCGGGCCCTAGAGCGTGCAGGTTTCAGTAGTTGCGGTGTGTGGGCTCAGTAGTTGTGGTGCGCAGGCTCAGTAGTTGTGGCTCGCAGGCTCTAGAGCAGAGGCTCAGTAGTTGTGGCGCACGGGCTTAGTTGCTCTGCGGCATGTGGGATCTTCCTGGACCAGGGATCGAACCCGTGTCCCCTGCATTGGCAGGTGGATTCTTAACCACTGCGCCACCAGGGAAGTCCCCCAAAGATGTCTTTTAAAGTTGCACTGAGTTAGCAATGAGTATAAGGGAAATCTCAGACTGTTTTCAGAAGCCCATTTATAAATGGATGTGTACCAATAAGTGGGGACAATTGAAAACGTATTTGGGGGAAACATGCTGTTTCTGGCTGTAAGCTGGACAGGATTTCTATAAGGAAATTAGAACCTTATGACACTGAAGGTGGCTCCCTGTTCCTCATTACTAATTAACCATGACAAGAGATTTCTTTAGATACTGGAGACAGGCATTCTGCACTCTATACTTCTCCTTAAAATCCTCAAAAATAAGGAGAATAAGAAAGAGAAATGCAAACTCCATTGATTAGGAATATCTATCTCTAATCTTAGATTATAATATATAAAGATGGAAAGTGGATGTAGGATTAAATAACCTAACAGACAGAAGAAGGTGAAACAAATGCCTGCTGGGGTTAACAACAGGAATGAGCCAAATCATCTGTCAAACCTCAGAAAAGCATAGGTGTTAGAAGCACCAGGTACTATGGAAGATGGGGGTGAGGAAGGAAGTTGCAAACACAGAAACTATTTGAAGTTTATATAAAGAGCAGTTAGATTCCCAGATATCCATCCCTATCCTGCCCAGCCAGGTGACTACCTTCCCCAAAACCCACAGGAAAGAGAAATTAAAATCACTAGAGAAACTAAACCAGAGAATCTAGGCTTAGGAACACCAGACACAGAGTAGGTGAGGATCAGGTGCAGGACTGAAAACAAGGGGCTTAGGTAAAAGGCTGCAACCTAAACAATGAAGCTCCGCCACCTTCTCCTATCAGCTCCAGAATGCTGGCGACCAGGTTATACACCCTCCAGGAAATTGGTGGATTCTTTGCTAGAAAAGATGAACAGTGCAAGGAAAAAACTTATGGACACTGACTTTTGGGTTTTCCCATAAAGGCTGGTGGGTCATCTTAATGCTCTATAGTTAAGCTCTCCATACATACAAGCTTCCATCAGTTTTTCGGTGCCTAACTATTAAGGAAGAGATAAGAGAACATACTGCATCTATAAAAAACACTATGCTATAAAAAAGAGGGGAACAGGGACTTCCCTGGTGGTCCAGTGGTTAAGACTCTGTGCTTCCAATGCAGGGGGCTTGGGTTCAATCCCTGGTCAGGGAACTAAGATCCCACATGCCATGCAGTGTTGCCAAAAACTAAAATTAAAAAAAAAAAAATCTCAGCTTCCCTGGTGGCACAGTGGTTAAGAATCCACCTGCCAATGCAGGGGACACGGGTTCGATCCCTGGTCTGGGAAGATCCCACATGCCATGGAGCAACTAAGCCCGTGCACCACAACTACTGAGCCTGTGCTCCAGAGCCCGTGAGCCACAACTACTGAGTCTGCACGCCACAACTACTGAAACCCGCGCACCTAGAGCCCATGCTCCGCAACGAGAAGCCACCGCAATGAGGAGCCCATGAACCACAACGAAGAGTAGCTCCCGTTCGCTGCAACTAGAGAAAGCCCGTGCACAGCAATGAAGACCCAACGCAGCCAAGAAAAAAAAAAGTCTCAATTAAAAAAAAAAGAAGGTAACAACTGGGGGAAAAAAAGACCTATTGGAAATTAAAACTATGATAGCCAAAAAATTTTTTTGTGAAAGGATTGAAAGGTAATGTTGAGGAAATCTCTTAAAAGTGGATAAAACAAATAGGAAAACAGAAATATAGGAAACAGAAAAGTTAAGAAGAGTAACAATATAGGAAATCTAATTTTTGACTAAAAGGAGTTGTAGAAGGAGAGAACAGAGGAAGTGGTGGTGAGAAAATTTTCAATAAATACTACAAAAGCATTTCCCTGAATCAAAAAATATCTCCAGGGCTCACTAGGTACTGACAGAATATGAAAAAAAGACCCAAGAACAGTGGTGATAAAAAGAAGATTCTAAAAGCTTCTGGAGAGAAAAAAGGTATATATAAAGAATTAGGAAAAAGAATAGTACCATATTATTTAATAGTAATACTGGAAGTTCAAGATGGATGCCTTCAAAATTCTGAGGGAAAATAATTTTTAACCTAGAATTATATTATGTCAAACAAAGAGTAATGTATGAGAATGGAATAAAGATGCTTTTAGGAACATTAAGTCTCAAAAAACTTACCTCCTACGCATTCTTTCTTAGGAAGCTACCAGAGGACGTGCTCCGTCAAAATAAGGCATACAATCAAGAAAGACCATGACATGGGATCAAACACAAAAGGGAAGTAACAGGAATTTCCAGGATAACAAGTAGGTGGTAAGACTTCAGAGCATCCTAGGTCCAGATTAGCTCGATGGAGAGCTCTAGGATTTCCAGGAGGGGAAAAATGTAACTGATGTGGAAAACTGTATTGAGAGGCATTTTACAAAGCATTAAGGCTTATGGAATGACAGCTACAGTTTTCAAGAAAAATAAGCAAATTTTACAATGAGGCATTTCACAACCCAGGAAAAACAAAACTGCTCAAGAAGAAAATGTTATCCTTGGTTCCACAGTGAACCATATTTGTGTAGTATTAATACTGAAAATACTATAACATGGATTCAGACTAAACTCATGATATAACTGTACTGAGATGGTAGAGGGAGGAAGGAAAGTGAAAGAGCTAACATTTTCATCATCCATAATAAGAAGCAATAGATAATGTACAAAACTGATCAAAAAAGTTATAGCAGTATATGAAACATGGAGGTAAAGATCAGAGAAACATCTCCAAATGTTGAAAGTAGCTGCCTTTGGGGAGAGGGTGGGCTCAGGAGGGGAAAAGAATTTCTGGTTTTTATTATAAGTCTTTGAACATTATTTGATTTCCTAAACTGTGTATATATGTTACTTTGATAAAAATAGAAAATTAAAATGCAAACATATAAAGAAGTTATGGATAGTGTGGTAGAGCAGGAAGAGTTTTGAGCTAGGAATGAAAATACAAAGCTATTGATTACTTCTACTGTGATCTTGGGTAAATCATACAACTTCTTTGAGTCTCCATTTCCTTATCTATTCATTGTGGGACTTTGGTTATTTCTAAGGGCCGTTCCAACAATAAGGTTCTGATTCCATAATAACGAAGTATTTTTCTAGGAACAGCAAAGACAGAGAAACTTTTCTCCATGTTCTCATGGTCCACCTGTACATACTTTTGTTCACTTCGCCAGGGGTCTCCCTACCATTGCCCCCTTGATGTTAAAATGGAACTAGCATGCCCGCAACCTGAGAATCCTATTGTACCTGCGAGGCTAGTCTCCGCATGGCCTCCTCCTGCCGCCTCCGCATTTCTGGAGTTCCTGGGCAGCTTCCACTGGCGATGGATGAGTGGGCTGAAGGTGGCTGTGTGAGTGGCAGCTCTCTGTTGGCATCCACATCTGTATTAAAAAGATGAGATGTTTGCATCAGATAATCATAAAACTCTGAACTAAAGAAAGACTGGTTAAATCCCGTTTGTTCTTTGATCCAGCAATTCTTCTCCTAGGGGTATGTACCCAAGAGAATTAAAAACATATGTCCACGTAAAAACTTGTACACAAATGTTCAAAGAAGCAAGATTCATAATAGCCCCAAAGCGGAAACAACTCAAATGTCCATCAACTGATGAATGGATAAAAGGTGGTACAGCCTCACAATGGAACATTACTCAACAATAAAAAGAAATGAAATACCAATATATGTTACAACATGGATAACCCTTGAAATGTTACACTCACTCAAAGAAGCCAGTTACAAAAGACCATATAGTATATGATTCTATTTATTTGAAATGCCCAGAAGACGGAAATCCATAGGGACAAAAAGCAGATTAGTGGTTACCTAGGGGTAGAGATAAGGACTTAGGGGGGAAATGAAGACTGACTGCTAATGGGCATGGGATTTCTTTTAGGAGGGGAATGAAAAAGTTCTAAGATTATGGTGATTGCTGCACAACTCAGTGAATACACTAAAAAGCAGTGAATTGAACCATTTAAATGGGTGAATTATACAGTATGTGAATTGTAGCTTAATAAAGCTGTTTCTTAAAAATTCCATTCGTTCATGTTATTTAGGTAACATCTTAACTACTACTAGAAATTATAGACTCTATTTATAAATACAGACCATATTTTAAAAATGGGTACAAAATAAGTAGACTGTTATTTGAGGGTCAATAGCTACTGAAAAGGAGAAGAAATAGGGGAAAATAGTTCTCATTTAACTCTCTACCAGTAGGACTTAATTGAGACTTCTTCCATCCAACTGGCAAAGTAAATGCCCTGGCCACTGCATAGAGTTCTGAATAAACTGTAGGAGGGGAGGTGTGGGAGACGGCAGTGAAAAAGACTGAAGAAATGTGCGCAGTAAAGTTCAGTGACTGTCACTGTATCATGCCCGTTGTTCACTCCCTCTGTCCACCCCACTCCCCCTTATCTGGTTTTGTGGCGAATTACTGTCTGAGTACCTTCTGTCTTCTAGCTGTTCCCTTTTGGAGAGGCCCTCCTTTTTGTCTGGGTGTCTTTACTTTCTGCTTGGCATTCAGAGGACAGTAGAAATAAAAGTTAATAGGGAGGAGCAGTCAGTATGCACAGCAAACTGGCAACACAGACTTCTGGAAGGAGCAGAGTGGGGAGGGTAGGGGTTACTCACTGAACAGCTATTTGGGGGCATGGCAGCTGTTGGCAAATGTCAAATCCAAACAGCAACTACACTGAGACTTTCAGTGAAAGGAAAATACAGTCTTGTATTAGACCGAACTTCCCTAACTACTGTACTGAGTATACTCGTAGTTAATGTAATAATGCCTGGATTACACAACAGGTCCATTTTCACAAAATGTTTCTGTTCTTTGTACGTATGTGTTGGGGGGTGGGTGGTGACGGTGGTGGTAGAGATTGATGGGGGAGTCAGGTTTGGGAAGGGGTGTAGGTGGACAGCAGGATGACAGGCTAGTGCCTGCCTTGACAGCTTCTCTGTGCCTTCCCAGGGAAATGACAAGGAGGGGGTGGCTGGGGGCTGGGTGTCTGTGGGGGAAGGACAGAGCCAGGCAATGCAGTGCTGCAGGCTAGACTGCTCACGTCTTCCACAGCAGCGCTGCTCAGCGTGGAGGAGTCAGGGACAGAAGAAAGAATGACACAGGATGCAGAAACGGAAGTGGGGAGCTCCAATAATCTTCCACCTATTTTCATTACTACTACAACTGCATCACTGACTTAGGGTTGGGAAGGCCAGTGGGATCCCAAATACACCTATCAAAGCTGAATGTAAATTAAACTGTAAAAAATTAAGCCAACTCTCTCTCGATAGACATCATTCTTATTCACTAATGAAAAAAATTCTGCTACTGCCAGTAACATTTCCAGGGCTGGCTCATACAGTAACAGATCAATGCCGAAAAACAGCTTGTTCTTTATCAACCACTTATTCTTTTTTTTTTTTTTCTCAAAGAAATATCTTTAAATTGGTTAAGATATATTCAGTTCATATTTGTTTACAGAAATAATAGAAATATAAAATAGAAACATACAGATCATTGATTTTTTTTAAAAAGTAACATTTTTGAGTCCTAATACCTGAAAAGCTTTAACCAAAACCTCGTGAGCATAATACAAGAAAGACAAAACATTTGTCCTCAAAACTAGAAAATTTAATGAGAGCCAGTTCTAAAACAAACTGAAGATAGATTTTATTATTAATCATTTGCATAACAGAAAATGAAAATTTTACAGATGTGTGTAGCTATTGGGGTAATTTCAAGAGTTGATTTTGTTTTTCAGAGTTAATATTTAAATACCAGTAAATGACATCAACCACTTATTCTTGACCATTCTTAAGTGGTTCGGTTAAGATGGCAGAGGTGGAATGTAGTTTGGACATCAAAGCTGACAACAAAAATTATTACATCAAATTACGACAAGGCAATGCTGGTTCTGTGTAATTCTGATAAATACCTGGCCACATACTCGATCTCCTTTAACACCTTTTCAAGTTTTCTAAGTTAACTATCAGGCCAAATCTATAGTCTTGACCTGTGGA
Source organism: Balaenoptera musculus (assembly GCF_009873245.2). Classification (NCBI taxonomy): domain Eukaryota; kingdom Metazoa; phylum Chordata; class Mammalia; order Artiodactyla; family Balaenopteridae; genus Balaenoptera; species Balaenoptera musculus. Next base: position 15,333,847 of record NC_045804.1, read on the forward strand.
CATTTATCACATGAATGGGGTATTTTTAGAGTTTCTCTGGAGGTAAAAGGCAATGGATGTTAGAGAATCACTTAATGAACTATCTTTAAAGGACCTCTGCTTTGGGGAGCACATGGGCTGTTTTCTATTAACTCCTGCTCTCCCAGGCTTAGAGGGGGCACTTCCAGGCACCTGTGCTTTCAGAGAAAGCAGCTCTTCTTGCCCTTGAGCCATGATTCTACCATCTGTTATCTGCAACAGTGACTGATATATAGAGGAGTCAGAGAGACTATTACCTAGCTGGTTTTCTTTCTGACACACTCAAATAGTTAACCTCTTGGATTACTCAGATAAGAAGTAGTCTGGTGTGATACTTAAGCACTCTAACGAAAATAGTGGAATAGGTATGGAAACTTACTTTCAACCATGCAGACATCTTAGAATCACAGAATTTTAGCATAGGAATGAATCTTAAAGATCACCTAATCCCACTGACTTATTTTACAGATGACAAAAACCGAGGTCTAAAGAATTAAAGTAAAATTCTCAAGGTTACAAAGTATAGTCAGTTTGAGCGCTGGGGCCAAACTGTGGGCTCTTGATTCCCATGACATTATGCCAACCTACCTCAGAAAAACTTCATCCAGAAACTAAGCATGATACTGCTCTTAAGACATGAATTCTTCCATACCAATTCTTACCATACCCTGGCAAACGGGACTCTTGATCCAACCAGTTTTCCTTCTAGACACTAGTTCTTCTACATGTCAGATATCCATAAGCTTACCAGAGGCAATCTGCCTACTTAATGACATGAAACAGGAATTAATTTCAACAGGAAGCCAGGATGTTTGGAGGGTGTTCAGTGAGTTCCTGTTGAGTTCCCACAGCACCGTGCTAGACTCTGTAACTAAAATACTGTGATCCCAAACAAACCATTTCTAGTGGTTGTTGTCTGGAAATCTGTGGTGAGCTAGATTATTGGTTTGGACTAGCAGGGCAATAGTTTCTTTTTGTTCTCTTATAACTAGCAGAAGCCAGGTAGACTGGTTCGATACATATAATGTGTATAGGAAGAACCCCTATACATTTCTTTTTATCTCCTTTACTCAAGTGAGTTCCATCAATAAGGAGAGGGAGCACGGCAAAATGGATGACACTGGCCTCTGAAACCAGACTGCTTAGGCTCAAATTCTAGTTTCACTATTTACTGGCTATGAAACCTGGGAGGCTTACTTAACCTCTCTGAGCCTTAAACCACTTATCTGTGAAAGGAAGATAACAGGAACTACCTCACTGAAAGAGATAAGATAAGAGGGTTGGATGAATTAATATTTGTTAAGCTCTTAGAGAGTGCCTGGTACTAAGGACCATATAAGTATTTTAAAAACAAATAAACAGGATCCTGATGTCGATCATTAAGCTGCACCCTGTCTGTGATGAAAGAAGCATAAATATATATGAGATCTCAGCATCTTTTCACAAGGAAGCAGGAGAAACCCTTCAAGGACACAAAGAAGTTCAAGCCCAAGCAGTGCAACACTGACATCGATTGCAAGGAAATGAAGGCCGCAAACAGACTGTGCCGGCGTGAACAGGAAGCCTGCACACAGGCTGAGCAAAAGCTGACAGTGATGGATGCAAACAAGCTCTTATAGGCAATTGCTGTAGTCATTATCCAAAGGACAGACCAGCCAGGCAGTCCGGAGGGAAGAGGCATACATTCATTCTGAGAGAAAGGTTTTTTCGGTCACACTCAGGTGACTGTTGGATATGTGGGTTAAATGTCAACAGAGTATTACATTCTTTCCCTCAACTCTGAGTTAATGGTCCTCACATGCCAGTCAGGTTCTGCAGATCAGAAAATGAAAGGATATAAGACTTAATACAAAGATGCCAGAAAAAATTTCAGAGCAATGAAGCATGGAGTTCTTTATTTTTAAAAAAAATTTTTTAGTGGTTTTTTTAAAAAAATATCTTTATTGGAGTATAATTGCTTTACAATGGTGTGTTAGTTTCTGCTTTATAACACAGTGAATCAGCTATACATTTACATATATCCCCATATCTCCTCCCTCTTGGGTCTCCCTCCCACCCTCCCTATCCCACCGCATGGAGTTCTTTAAAAAGGGATACATACGTTTGGGGGAGGCGTGTGGGCTGTCTGAGGCGATCTGTCTCATCCGTGTTCCATGGCAGCTGAGGGCCACCAGTCTGGAGATGATGGCGGTTTTGCCGAACCCAATGTTTCCCACGATCACTACTCCTTGGTTCACGCTGGCATTTGAACTTTGAAGTTGAGCATCTATTTCGTGGAAAACCCAATCCCGGCCAACAAACACTGACTCTGTAGTGATGCTGGGCACTTCAAAGAGCAGCGGCTTCAGGGAGATATCTGGAGGCCTATAAGGTGCAAAGCGAACTGGAAGGAACAATAAGAGAACACAGAACTTAGGCCAAACCATCAACACTGAGAGAAATAAACAAAAAAACCAGTATGGTTTAGGAGACCACTGGGAGTTAGAGTATGATGGTATTCTGAGTTATTCAGAAAATAATAAAACTCTGAATTTTGGTTCTACACAGATAAGCAATGGCACGTGAGCTAGAGCTATTTGATACTGTAGCTGGCAGAACACAAACATAGTTAAAATAGTAATAATTTACGTTATAGGCAGAAAGTCAGGGTGATATTCAAAATTATTAAGCAATGGAGATGGCCCAGGCACCAGCCATCAGGATGGATGCAAAAGTAACAAAATGCAGGGTCCTTCAGGCCTCCTTCTATGCCTGGGGATAACCTTCAAAATGTTGGATTGTGGGGAGATGTAGGGTTGGAGTTTCTGGGGGAGAGGTCGGGGTGTGGCGGAGAATCCGGATGGCTTACAGCATCAGTCCTGTAGAAAGCAATGTAAAGAGAACTTGTTTCTTTAAAAATACCAATAAAAACAGTAATTCCTTTAAGTTCACAATGGTAGTTTTTAAAAATCTAGTAAGTATATTAAGGGAAGCAAACCCCTAAAAGCTGTGATGGTTTAAAAGGTTTTCAATATGTTAAGCAGTCAAGGAAGCAGAAACCAAATTTTCATTTAACGTCTCTGCACCTGTAAAACTTGTATTCATGCCAACTGGAAAAAAAAAAAAAAAGATTTCTGGTTTACACACACATGTCTTGGGGACAAATCCCTACTGCTTTTCTCGAGATGTTTTTCTGTGCTTATGTAGTTGTGAGATGTGCTAAGGGCCAACCAAGCATGAGCTCTACTTGCTCTCTAAAAACGTATAACAGATATAACCTGGTTTCAATGATCAACCTTCTAATTACATTGATGGTAAAAACAAGTCCTGCCTGACCTCCCTTATCTGAGTTAAATGCCTTCTTAACTCTTTCTTTTTTTTTTTGGCCACGCTGTGGGGCCTGTGGGATCTTAGTTCCCTGACCAGGGATCAAACCCAGGCCCCCAGCAGTGAAAGCCCGGAATCCTAACCACTGGACCGCCAGGGAATTCCCTTCTTAACTGTTTCAAGAGTAGTTCTAGATGTATCATTTTTTTTTTCATTTTATTATTTATTTTTTAGAAGTTCATTTTTTTCTGTATCATTAACCTTAGCACAGTACCTTGACACATAGTAGATGCTAAATAATGCTTACTGAAAGAATTAATTAAAAACAAAGTATTACACTCTCATCCCATTTTATATTTTGAAGAATAAAGTCCAGGGGTGGGAAGGGAACAAGGACAGGAGAAAGGGAAATCATAAAGGGGGGAATTAGATCTATTAATACTGCTTATATTACTCTGGAACATACTTAAACCACTTATACATCATAAATTGGGATCTGGAGACGACAGCTTACTTGAGAAAACACACACAAGCACACTTCATGTAAACACTCATTTAAAACTGTCTGAAAGCCATTAGAATGATAGCTGACCATTTTCAAAAAGGTAACTATTCCAAAAGTAGCACAAAAATTAAAAATATAAAGCCAAACTCTAATAATAGAAGCAAATTGTTTCCTATGTAAGTTTTAAAATGTCCCAAATTTTCACTAAAAAAAAAAAAAAAAAAAAAGGCTGTGGACATACACCTACATGGTTACTTATAATTTCCTGATTCACATCTTTTTATCAAAACGTACTCTTTTAAAATACATATATAATTACAGAATTAAGTGAAAAATTAGACTTTAACTTGTTAAAAATCTTAATTCTAGTGTCTTAGCTAAATAGATTCTATTTTATTTTTCTTAAACATTATTTTATTGAACTATAACTCACATGCCATAAAATTCACCCTTTTAAAGCATACAATTTGGTGATTTTTAGTATATTCAGAAAGTTGCAAACATCACTATTTAATTTCTGAACATTTTCATCACTGCCCCCCAAAAAACCACATACCCATTAGCTGTCACTCTCTAGTCCCCATTTCGCCCAGCCCCTGGCAACAAGAGAATTTCTGTCTTTACAGATTTGCCTATTTGAGACAGTTCACATATATATTATCATATGATATGTGGCCTTTTGTGTCTGGCTTCTTTCACTTAGCATGTTTTTGAGGTTCATCCATGTTGTAGCATGTATCAGTACTTCATCCTTTTTATTGCTGAACAATATTCCATTATACTGATATATCACATTTTGTTTATCCCATGTATCAGCTGACAAAAATTTGGGTTGTTTCCACTTTCTGTCTATTATGAATCATGCTACTATGAACATTCATGTACAAGTTTCTTTTCTTCTTTTTCTTTTTTAAAATTAATTACTAATTTTTAAAAACATCTTTACTGGAGTATAAGTGCTTTACAATGGTGTGTTAGTTTCTGCTGTATAACAAAGTGAATCAGCTATACACATACATATATCCCCATATCCCCTCCCTCTTGCATCTCCCTCCCACCCTCCTTATCCCACCCCTTTAGGTGTTCACAAAGCACCGAGCTGATCTCCCTGTGCTATGCGGCTGCTTCCCACTAGCTATCTATTTTACATTTGGAAGTGTATATATGTCCATGCCACTCTCTCACTTCGTCCCAGCTTACCCTTCCCCCTCCCCATGTCTTCAAGTCCATTCTCTACGTCTGCGTCTTTATTCCTGTCCTGCCCCTAGGTTCTTCAGAACCATTTTTTTTTTTTAGATTCCATATATATGTGTTAGCATATGGTATTTGTTTTTCTCTTTTTGACTTACTTCACTCTGTATGACAGACTCTAGGTCCTTCCACCTCACTACAAATAACTCAATTTCATTTCTTTTTATGGCTGAGTAATATTCCATTGTATATATGTGCCACACCTTCTTTATCCATTCATCTGTCGATGGACACTTAGGTTGCTTCCATGTCCTGGCTATTGTAAATAGTGCTGCAATGAGCATCGTGGTACATGACTCTTTTTGAATTATGGTTTTCTCAGGGTATATGCCCAATAGTGGGATTGCTGGGTTGTATGGTAGTTCTATTTTTAGTTTTATAAGGAAGCTCCATACTGCTCTCCATAGTAGCTGTTATCAATTTACATTCCCACCAACAGTGCAAGAGGGTTTCCTTTTCTCCACACCCTCTCCAGCATTTATTGTTTGTAGATTTTTTGATGATGGCTATTCTGACAACTGTGAGGTGATACCTCATTGTAGTTTTGATTTGCATTTCTCTAATGTTTAGCGATACTGAGCAACCTTTCATGTGTTTGTTGGCAATTTGTATATCTTCTTTGGAGAGATGTCTAATTAGGTCTTCTGCCCATTTTTGGATTGGGTTCTTTGTTTTTTGGATATTGAGCTGCATGAGCTGCTTGTATATTTTGGAGATTAATCCTTTGTCAGCTGCTTCATTTGCAAACACTTTCTCCCATTCTGAGGGTTGTCTTTTGGTTTTGTTTATGGTTTCCTTTGCTGTGCAAAAGCTTTTAAGTTTCATTAGGTCCCATTTGTTTATTTTTGTTTTTATTTCCATTTCTCTAGCAGGTGGGTCAAAAAGGATCTTGCTGTGATTTATGTCATAGAGTGTTCTGCCTATGTTTTCCACTAAGAGTTTGATAGTGTCTGACTTTACATTTAGGTCTTTAGTCCATTCTGAGTTTATTGTTGTATACAGTGTTAGGGAGTGTTCTAATTTCATTCTTTTACATGGAGCTGTCCAGTTTTCCGAGCATCACTTATTGAAGAGGCTGTCTTTTCTCCATTGTATATTCTTGCCTCCTTTATCAAAGATAAGGTGACCATATGTGTGTGGGTTTATCTCTGGGCTTTCTATCCTGTTCCATTGATCTGTATTTCTGTTTTTGTGCCAGTACCATACTGTCTTGCTGACTGTAGCTTTGTAGTATAGTCTGAAGTCAGGGAGCCTGATTCCTCCAGATCCATTTTTCTTTCTCAAGATTGCTTTGGCTATTTGGGGTCTTTTGTGTTTCCATACAAATTGTGAATTTTTTTGTTGTAGTTCTGTGAAAAATGTCATTGGTAGTTTGATTGGGATTGTACTGAATCTGTAGATTGCTTTGGGTAGTACAGTCATTTTCACAGCGTTGATTCTTCCAGTCCAAGAACGTGGTATATCTCTCCATCTGTTTGTATCGTCTTTAATTTCTTTCATCAGTGTCCTATAGTTTTCTGCATACAGGTCTTTTGTCTCCTTAGGTAGGATTATTCCTAGGTATTTTATTATTGTTGTTGCAATAGTAAATGGGAGTGTTTCCTTAATATCTCTTTCAGATTTTTCATCATTAGTGTATAGGAATGCAAGAGATTTCTGTGCATTCATTTTGTATCCTGGTACTCTACCAAATTCATTGATTAGCTCTAGTAGTTTTCTGGTAGCATCTTTAGGATTCCCTATGTATAGTATCATGTTATCTGCAAACAGTGACAATTTTACTTCTTCTTTTCCTATTTGGATTCCTTTTATTTCTTTTTCTTCTCTGATTGCTCTGGCTAAAACTTCCAAAACTATCATGAATAGTAGTGGTGAGAGTGGGCAACCTTGTCTTGTTCCTGATCTTAGTGGAAATGGTTTCAGTTTTTCACCATTGAGGACGGCGTTGGCTGTGGGTCTGTCATATATGACCTTTATTATGTTGAGGTAAGTTCCCTCTAGGCCTACTTTCTGGAGGGTTTTTATCATAAATGGGTGTTGAATTTTGTCGAACGCTTTTTCCGCATCTATTCAGATGATCATATGGTTTTCATCCTTCAATTTGTTAATATGGTGTATCACATTGATTGATTTGCGTATATTGAAGAATCCTTGCATTCCTGGGATAAACCCCATTTGATCATGGTGTATGATCCTTTTAATGTGCTGTTGGATTCTGTTTGCTAGTATTTTGTTGAGGATTTTTGCATCTATGTTCATCAGTGATACTGCAGTGTAGTTTTTTTTGTGACATCTTTGTCTGGTTTTGGTCTCATGGTGATGGTGGCCTCGTAAAATGAGTTTGGGAGTGTTCCTCCCTCTGCCATATTTTGGAAGAGTTTGAGAAGGATAGGTGTTAGCTCTTCTCTAAATGTTTGACAGAATTCCCCTGTGAAGCCATCTGGTCCTGGGCTTTGGTTTGTTGGAAGATTTTTTTTTTTAAATAAATTTATTTATTTATTTATATTTATTTTTGGCTGTGTTGGGTCTTCGTCTCCGTGCGAGGGCTTTCTCCATTTGCGGAGAGCGGGGGCCACTCCTCATCGTGGTGCATGGGCCCCCCACCTTCGCGGCCTCTCTTGTTGTGGAGCACAGGCTCCAGACGCGCAGGCTCAGTAGTTGTGGCTCACGGGCCCAGTCGCTCCGCGGCATGTGGGATCCTCCCAGACCAGGGCTCAAACCCGTGTCCCCTGCATTGGCAGGCAGACTCTCAACCACTGCGCCACCAGGGAAGCCCTGTTGGAAGATTTTTAATCACAGTTTCAATTTCACTGCTTGTGATTGGTCTGTTTATATTTTCTATTTCTTCCTGGTTCAGTCTCAGAAGGTTGTGCTTTTCTAAGAATTTGTCCATGTCTTCCAGGTTGTCCATTTTATTGGCATATAGTTTCTTGTAGTAATTTCTCATGATCCTTTGTATTTCTGCAGTTTCAGTTACTTCTCCTTTTTCAGTTCTAATTCTATTGATCTGAGTCTTTTCCCTTTTTTTCTTGATGAGTCTGGCTAATGGTTTATCAATTTTGTTTATCTTCTCAAAGAACCAGCTTTTAGTTTATTGATCTTGGCTATCATTTCCTTCATTTCTTTTTCATTTATTTCTGATTCGATCTTTATGATTTCTTTCCTCCTGCTAACTTCGGGGTTTTTTTTGTTCTTCGTTCTCTAATTGCTTTAGGTGTAAGGTTAGGTTGTTTATTTGAGATATTTCTTGAGGTAGGATTGTATTGCTATAAACTTCCTTCCTAGAACTGCTTTTGCTGCATCCCACAGGTTTTGGATCGTCGTGTTTTTGTTGTCATGTTTTTCCTAGGTATTTTTTGATTTCCTCTTTGATTTCTTCAGTGATCTCTTGGTTATTTAGTAGTGTATTGTTTAGCCTCCATGTGTTTGTATTTTTTACAGTTTTTTTCCTGTAATTGATATCCAGTCTTATAGTGTTGTGGTCAGAAAAGATACTTGATACAATTTCAATTTTCTTAAATTTACCAAGGCTTGATTTGGGACCCAAGATATGATCTATCCTGGAGAATGGTCCATGAGCACTTGAGAGGAAAGTGTATTCTGTTTTTTTGGATGGAATGTCCTCTCAATATCAATTAAGTCCATCTTGTTGAATGTGTCATTTAAAGGTTGTGTTTCCTTATTTATTTTCATTTTGGATGATCTGTCCAGTGGTGAAAGTGGGGTGTTAAAGTCCCCTACTATTACTGTGTTACTGTCAATTTCCCCTTTTATGGCTTTTAGCATTTGGCTTGGGTACTGAGGTGCTCCTATGTTGGGTGCATAAATATTTACAATTGTTATATGTTCTTCTTGGATTGATCCCTTGATCATAATGTAGTGTCCTTCTTTGTCTCTTGTAATAGTCTTTATTTTAAAGCCTATTTTGTCTGATATGAGAATTGCCACTCAAGCTTTCTTTTGATTTCCATTTGTATGGAATATCTTTTTCCATCCCCTCACTTTCAGTCTGTATGTGTCCCTAGGTCTGAATTGGGTCTCCTGTAGACAACATATATATGGGTCTTGCTTTTGTATCCATTCAGCCAGTCTATGTCTTTTGGTTGAAGCATTTAATCCATTTACATTTAAAGTAATTATTGATATGTTTGTTCCTATTACCATTTTTTAAATTGTTTTTGGTTTGTTATTGTAGGTCTTTTCCTCCTCTTGTGTTTCCTGCCTAGAGAAGTTCCTTTAGCATTTGTTGTAAAGCTGGTTTGGTGGTGCAGAATTCTCTTAGCTTTTGCTTGTCTGTAAAGGTTTTAATTTCTCCATCGAATCTGAATGAGATCCTTGTTTGGTAGAGTAATCTTGGTTGTAGGTTTTTCCCTTTCATCACTTTAAATATGTCCTGCCACTCCCTTCTGGCTTGCAGAGTTTCTGCTGAAAAATCAGCTGTTAACCTTACGGGGATTCCCTTGTATGTTATTTGTTGCTTTTTCCTTGCTGCTTTTAATATTTTTTCTTTGTATTTAATTTTTGATAGTTTGATTAGTATGTGTCTTGGCATGTTTCTCCTTGGATTTATCCTGTATGGGACTCTCTGCACTTCTGGACTTGATTGTCTACTTCCTTTCCCATATTAGGGAAGTTTTCAACTATAATCTCTTCAAATATTTTCTCATTCCCTCTGGGACCCTACAATTTGAATGTTGGTGCATTTAATGTTGCCCCAGAGGTCTCTGAGACTGTCCTCAATTCTTTTCATTCTTTTTTCTTTATTTTGCTCTGTAGTAGTTATTTCCACTATTTTATCTTCCAGGTCACTTATCTGTTCTTTTGCCTCAGTTATTCTGCTATTGATTCCTTCTAGAGAATTTTTAATTTCATTTATTGTGTTGTTCATCATTGTTTGTTTGCTCTTTAGTTCTTCTAGGTCCTTGTTAAATGTTTCTTGTATTTTCTCCATTCTATTTCCAAGAATTTGGATCATCTTTACTATAATTAATCTGAATTCTTTTTCAGGTAGACTGCCTATTTCCTTTGTTTGATCTGGTGGGTTTTTACCTTTCTCCTTCATCTGCTGCGTATTTCTCTGCCTTCTCATTTTGCTTAACTTAGTGTGTTTGGGGTCTCCTTTTCACAGGCTGCAGGTTCGTAGTTCCCGTTGTTTTTGGGGTCTGCCCCCAGTGGGTAAGGTTGGTTCAGTGGGTTGTGTAGGCTTCCTGTTTGAGGGGACTAGTGCCTGTGTTCTGGTGGATGAGGCTGGATCTTGTCTTTCTGGTAGGCAGGACCACGTCTGGTGGTGTGTTTTGGGGTATCTGTGAACTTATGATTTTAGGCAGCCTCTCTGCTAATAGGTGGGGTTGTGTTCCTGTCTTGCTAGTTGTTTGGTATAGGGTGTCCAGTACTGTAGCTTGCTGGTCGTTGTGTGGAGCTGGGTCTTAGCGTTGAGATCGAGATCTCTGGGAGAGCTCTCGCCGATTGATATTACGAGGGGCCAGGAGGCTTCTGGTGGACCAATGTCCTGAACTCGGCTTTCCAACCTCAGAGGCTCAGGACCAACACCTGGCTGGAGTACCAAGACCCGCTCAGCCACACGGCTTTTGGGAAGTCTGAGGTCTTCTGCCAGTGTTCAGCAGGTGTTCTGTAAGAGTTGTTCCACATGTAGATGTATTTTTGATGTATCTGTGGGGAGGAAGGTGATCTCCATGTCTTACTCTTCTGCCATCTTGAAGGTCCTCCTATGTACAAATGTTTTCAGTTCTCTTGGGTATATGTCTAGGAGTGGTATTGCTGGGTCATATGGAAACTCTATGTTTCAGCTTTTTGAGAAACCGCCAAACTGTTCTATTTTACTTTTGCTATTTTTTTTTTACATGGAAGTAATACATACTACAGAAAATTTAGGAATAGCAGATAAACAAAATAATAATTTTACTCCCACTGGCTAGAGAGAAACACAATTCACTTAAAAAAATTAATTTATTTAATTAAAATAAATTATTTTAATTAATTAATTTTATTTTATTTATTTTATTTTTGGCTGCGGTGGGTCTTCGTTGCTGCATGCGGCCTTTCTCTGGTTGTGGCGAGCGGGGGCTACTCTTCGTTGTGGTGCACAGGCTTCTCATTGTGGTGGCTTCTCTTGTTAGGAGCACGAGCTCTATGCATGCTTGTCTTTCTGGTGGGCTTCAGTAATCGTGGCACATGGGCTCAGCAGTTGTGGCACGTGGGCTCAGTAGTTGTGGCTCGTGGGCTCTAGAGCGCAGGCTCAGTAGTTGTGAAGCACAGGCTTAGTTGCTCCGCGGCATGTAGGATCTTCCCGGACCAGGGCTCAAACCCGTGTCTCCTGAATTGGCAGGAGGATTCTTAACTACTGCGCCACCATGGAAGCCCCGCACAATTCATTTTTTTTTCCCGAGTTTTGTCTGTATTATATATACTTATTTTTAAGACAAAAATCATACATACTATAGATACTGTTTCATAATCTGCTTTTCTTGCTTTGCTTAGCAATTCTAGAGTTCTGAAAAACTCTAGAGTTCTGTCAGACTTGCTTCAGTGGAGGGACTGCTTCTTGGAGCTCCTTACTCCATTTTCCATAATGTCACTTGATAGTAGGGGGCTGCTAACCATGCAGGGGGGTTCCCGGGTATCTGAGTGCCCTTCGTGGGCAGACACTCAGACAAACATGCTGAGCTCTGGTTGAGCAGTCACAGGACTCACAGCGAGGAAGGAGAAAATAGATCAGTTGGTTTGAGGTAAGTGTAATTAGGCCCAGAGAGATCTAAGGTCACACAGCTGGTTGCAGAACTAGAATCAAAACCTAATTTTGACTCCAAAATTCAGGTTTTTTTCTATTATTTTATGTTGCTGCTCTATAGGATGTCACTATTAAGTCTGAAATCTGGTCATGAGTTATACCACTGATGACCAGAATTGAGTAGACTTAGCTGACTGGCTAGGCTAGCTTCTTTCTCCTTCACCTCTCCTGTGTTTCCCTTTAGGAACTGCATGCTTGACCTTTCCACAGAGGGAAGAGCTTCTGAGACACTCAGTTGCTTTCTAAACTAACAGACCTATCTCTTCAGGTCCAAGATTACTTAACATTTTCCATCAAAAGGGGGTTTCATGAATATGACCGGTGCCAATTTATAATATGGGATAAGGAAAGATTCAACTTAAATGCTGAAGTTTTTGAGAAAAACTTTATTAAGATAACTTGTTCTCATGTTGATGTAATCTCTCATCATATTTTATTCTACTGAGAAAGCTTTGACATTTTAAAAAGTTATTTTAAAATTTTTCTAAAAATGTAATCAATTTACAAAAGCCTCAAGGGAAGAACAGACAAAATTAGCCCAGCACCATATGGTAAAACAACTGTAGACGCCAAGAACAGCCTAGAAACAATTTCTGTACCTCAGAATCTAAGGCTTTTGTCAGATCAATATGATAAAAGAAAGCCATACTTCCTATGTACCAACAATAAATTTAGGGCATACGAACAAGAAGGCACTTTGGCCTGCACTGTGAAACATGGAGGTAATGAATACCCCCTGTAGAGTTCATATTCCTAAATAAATGTTTCTTTGTTTAGGATATCCACTGGCTTCCAAGAGATTTTCTAAGGCAGAAACCACCGAAATAATCCAGTGAGAAATGACCACTGCAACTATAGCTGAGCCAAGGGAAAAAGATGAGCTAATCCATACATTTAGTAACAGATGTGGTCTCCTTACCCCTGGCACCCAAGAAGTGGCAGTCCCAGGGTGGCAAGAGAGCAGGAACACCATCCCATCCTTCTCAAAATATTCCAAAGTATACTGACATCTGGAATTTACTTTGAAATTTGTAAAAAATGATGCGTGGTTAAAGAGATGGGCAGATAGATATGTGATAAAAATAATAAAATATTAATGATATAATCAAGGCAAGTAAACGAGGGTTTACTGTAAAATTGTCCTTTTTTGGGGTATATCCGAAAATTTTCCTAATAAAATGTTGAAGGAAAATACACAAAGAGGAAAAACATTCCAACAGGGTATACAAATAAGACAAGCTTTGGAAGGCAGTTTTTTAAAGAAATTTAATAACCACTCAAGACTCAGATCCGTGTGTGCATCTCTTCAATGCAAATTAGGCTTGTGACAGACAAATGAATGCTCTCTAGGAAACAGTCTCTGTGAGACCATCAATACAAATAATTATATATCTGGGCTTACAGAGAAAACTGACCTTTCTTTAACTATGGCAAAGAGCAAACATTTAAAAAACAAACAAAAGTGCATTAAGGCTAACAGACCAGCTCATCCAAATGCAAATATAAACAGCTGCAGCAAGAGGAAAAGGGGAAGGGGAAGTGGGGGCAAAAGAGCTCTAACTGGATTTAGACTAAAGCATATTTACTCATGAATCATCTTAAAAGAAGTCAGTCACAGGACTGGCCGAAGAAAGGGTGTGTGTAATACAGACAAAGGTCTGGTGCAAACAGGAGCAGAGTTGTATTTCCTCACATTCTTCCATTATGGCTGGACAGTCTAGCCTGGAAGCACCTCTGTTCCTCAGAACAAAAGATAATTTCAGGCTTATTCTTAGGGTTCAGGCCATGCATGCTATTCCCGACACAGAGCAGAGGAAAAAAACATGTACTTCAGACAAAACCTGATATCACTTTAGTGCCAAACATAAGTCAAAAAACATGCTTATTTTTTTCTCAAGTATATTTATTAACCCAAGGCAGGGCTCATTTGTCTACTGAGTTTCTAGAAGACTCATTCTTCCATTTACAAGAGTCAAATCTCTTTAGGATCTGTTCCTTATTTACGGCACTCAGGAATAGGACTACAGTCGGCAGGTACTCCTACCCCAGGAAATGAGTTTTGGAAGAATGTAAAGCAATTTGAAGCAGGTCCTAAAAAACAATCTAAAGATAATAGCTTGAGAAATGTTCATTCCAGATAACTTCTGTTTAAAAAAAAAAAAGATTAAATAAAGCAGAGTCACTTTTTGGGTGAGCAGGGAAACAGAGCAGGGTGGGTAAAACTGTGGACTCAGAGCCAGGATGCTTCAGCTTGTATCCAGTCTCTGTTACTTACGAGCTGTGCGACCTTAGGATAGTTACTTATGTTCTTGGTATCTCAGTTTTCCTTATCTTTAAAACAGGGATAACCATGACACGTGAGGATTAAAATGAGTTAATACATGTAGTGTGCCTAGGACAGAGTCTGCTGGTTAACTCTGGTAGCTGCTACTACTATCCACACGATCAAGCCAAAAAAGAAGCCAGTGTAACCTAATCACCTCCCTCCCACACACATTTATTTAAAACAAACATAATGAAAAGGATATTGAGAACATACTGGCTCTCTTGGAGCCCTCATCCCTTTGAGTTTCTGACTTATGTCCCTTCTCCCTTTCACCCCCAACCCCTGCAACATTTTGAAAGGGCCATGCTTGCTATCTTCACTTCCACAGCAGTAACTCATCCTAGCCTGGCTTCCTCCCATGTTACTCTGTTGAAATTGTTTTAGGTAATGACACTAAAGACTTTCTAACTTTTAAGTCCAATGAATTATTTTCAGTCTTTATACTTAACCATGCTTTAGTATTTAACACTTCTAATCAATCCCCACTTTTTGAAATACATTCCCTTCTTGGGCTTTACATAATAACACTTTCTTCTAGTTCTTTTTTTGGTCCTCTCTTCCTGATATATCTTTAATGATTCCTCCTCTTCTGCCCATCCCTAAAATATTGCCAATCTTAGGTTCTATATTTTATTATTTTTTTCTTCTTCATGATCTCCCTGGGTAATCTCAAAGGAACAGACTAATGGCTTTTATAACCATCTAAGTGGTGATGGTTTACATTTCTGTTCCAGATCCCATTCCTAAACTCCTGTATAGCTTTTCCAGCAATTTACAAGAGCTATCTATGTGGATTTCCAATAGATATCTAAACTTAAAATGTTTAGAACTAAAGTTATTTTCTCACTCACCTTAACCTATTCTTTATTTTCCATTCATTATCTCAGTTAATGAAATATCATCATCTGCCTGGTCTCCCAAGATAGAAACTTGGGACTCACCAGGATTTCTTCTTTCTTGACCTTTACATCTAATTTGTCACAGGTCCTATCAATTATTCTTGAGGAATATCTCCCAGATATAATTCCTGTTTTCTTTTCCCATTCCACTGTCACTTATAATGATATAACCTTGGAGGTGTTGCCAGATTACTCTAAGCCTCAGTTCTGTTATCTGTAAAATGAGGATAATAAGAACATCTATCTCATAAGGCTAAACAAGAAAATGTACATTAAGTTCTTAGTTCAGAACCTAGTTAATCCTCAATGAATGACAGTCATATAGTTCAGATTCTCAACATCTCTTGCTTTTTACCATGTACTTAAACAAGCTTTTAATGAATAACTTTGCATTCCACACATCCCTCCTGTATACAGTCATCAATGATATGTATATGATATAATCATGTCAGCCCCTACACTTCTACCCTCATATCTCATCAACTTACCCTACCACAATCACCCAACCTAGTAAGTCCTTATTAACTAGGACAGTTCTTGTCACAGAGTATGTACATTTAATAACGTTTAATAAATGAATTAGTGAATGAAAACAGTGAATATGAATTTTCCATTCTTAACTGCAGGGAAATGTTTATAGACTTGGCTTTGGTAGGACAGCAGGGCTACAGGAAGACAGTTATAGGATGCAAACCAAGGTCTTTGAAAATCACTTGAACCATACTATGATAATAAAAAGAAATGAATCATTTGTTTGACACCTTTCAGGGATAAATTCCTATTTAAAGGCTACCGTCATAAACAAGAGGACCATTAAGTAACAAGACATTCAGGGAAGAAAAACTGTTATTTTCGAAGCTCTGTACACATCACAGGCAAGGCCTGGAGGCTGGCCAAGACACAAACAATCATATTCCTACAGGAAGCTGGGGGAAGGGAGAAAATGTGCCTTAGAGCTAGTGTCCAGAGAGGACAGGATATATTTTTTTAAAGGCTAGTTCCTTTCTTTTAGAAAAGTTACTGAGAAGGCTGAAGTCACACACATCCACTTAGTAACTAAAGTCTTGCTAATGTGACGTGGGATTTATTCTGTGCAAATAATAACCATATTTTTCTTCATTATTATAGGTAAATATGTATTTTAGCTTACAGAAAACCCAATTCTAACTCTCAAGCCAGTCATTTTCTAAGGAGAGATGGGTTGATGCTCTGGTTCATTTCATCTATAATTTTCTTTTTAAAAATCTGACATGAATTTCCACTTCTGGCGAAGGAGAAACAAGGACTAGATTTGCCCTCCCACCTAAAACACCTCCAAAACAAACATATAAAGCTCTAGACAAGGTATATGAAATGATGGTTTTCAAGACACTAGACACAGGCAATGAAAAATAGTAATCCCTGAGAGATGAAAAACAAATGAGGTTAAACCCTATGCCCACTCACAACATTGAGAAAATTTTCAAACCACCATGTAGGGAGGGAGAGCCCAGTCAGATTCTGGCAGACTCCCTTAGTTGAGGAGACCAAGCTGAGAATCCAGGGAGACCAAGGCAGCCACTGTTCAAAGAACAGAGTACTAGAAAGGAGAGAGCTGTACAGAAATAATTCTGGAGACCTGTGGAGAGTAACCCTTGAGTAATCAGCAGGGTAGTGATTAGCACAAGTATGAGGATTGGAGACAAGAGTATCTGCAGCTTACATAGGGCCAGGAATAGTGCCTGTTCCTACCAGCCAGAATGGAAAACCTCACAATGCACAGGACATTGGATAAATCCAGGAAGACCCTGACACAGTAGTATAGAATAATGAGACCTGTAAATATTGTTCTGGTTCTACTCAACAAATTTTAAAGGCAAGACCCAAAATTGATCATACTGTTTCCAAATAACTAAGTCACATTCCAGAAAAAAGCTGAAGAATATTTATAGGAATACAAAAATATCCAACACCCAATAAGGTAAAATTCACAATGTCTGGCATCCAAATGAAGATTATCAGGCATGCAAAAAGAAGCAGGAAAATATGAGCCATAATTAGGAGAAAAACCAATCAACTGAAACTGACCCAGAACTGACACAGATGTTAGAATTAGCAGAGAAAAGTATTAAAACCATGACTATATTCTATCTGTTCAAAAGGGACATGGAAGATACAAAAGACCCAAATTGCACTTCTACAGAAAAAAACATCAGAAATGAAAAATACACGACATGGGATTTGTGACAAATTTGACATTACAAAAGAAAAGATGAGTAACCTTGAAGACACAGTAATAAAAACTATGCAAAATTAAAGACACAGAGAAAAAAGAGATAAAAATTTAAAAATTATTAAAAAAAATAAAAAGAGCATCTGCGAACTGTGGGACAACTCCAAGTGGTTAAATATAGGTGTAACTGGAGTCCTTGAAGGTGGAGGACAAAAAAAGTATTTAAATAAATAATGGCTATGAAATTTCCAAATATGTCAAAAGCTATAAACTTACTGATCCAGGAAACTCAATGAGCCCCAAGTGCAAGAAACATGAAGAAAATGACACCAAGGCACATCACAGTCAAATTGCTCAAAACCAGTGATAAAGAGAAAAAAAAAAGCAGCCACAGAATAAAAAGACACATCAAATACAGAGGAACAAAGATAAGGATGACAGCAGATTTCTTGTCAAAAACAATGCAAATGAGAAGGTAGTAGACCTAAAGCTTTAAATTATGAGAAGAAAAAACATGTCAATCTGGAATCCTATACCCACCGAAAATATCTTTCAAAAATAACGATGAGGGGCTTCCCTGGTGGCACAGTGGTTGAGAATCTGCCCGCCCATGCAGGGGACACGGGTTCGAACCCTGGTCTGGGAAGATCCCACATGCCGCGGAGCAACTAGGCCCGTGAGCCACAATTACTGAGCCTGCGTGTCTGGAGCCTGTGCTCCGCAATAAGAGAGGCCGTGATAATGAGAGGCCCGTGCACCGTGATGAAGAGTGGCCCCCAGTTGCCACAACTAGAGAAAGCCCTCGCACAGAAACAAAGACCCAACACAGCCCTAAATAAATAAATAAATAAATAAATAAATAAAACTATTGAAAAAAAGATGAAATAAAGATTTTCAGACATATAAAAGCTGAAAAAAATTATTAGTTACCAGCAGACCCACAATATAAGAAACGTTAAAAGAAGTCCTTCAGGCAGAAGAAAAATGACACCCGATAGAAAAATATGACAAAAGAAATGAAGAGCACCAGAACTGGGAACTATGTGGATTAATATATAAAATTTTTTTCACAACTCTTTAAAAGATAACTGACTTTTATATGGTGGGGTTTATAACATTTAGATAAATAAACTGTCTCACAACAATAACATAAAGGCTCAGAGGAGAGAAACAGAAATATAATCCTGTGCAGAAAAGAGTTAACATAACAGGCCTAAGACTACTAACCCTCAGAAAGCCTGCTTACAAGATTGGCCCTTACTGAAGTTTGGGAACGTAGATTTCAAGAGGATTCACACCACTCCAAGAACTAAGAAGTATGGCTCACTGTGCCTAATTGGTTTGTACAAACAATATTGTTTATGCTGAATACTTGCTTTTCTTCTGGAAGTCTGGAATTTTGGTATTTTTTTTTAGCCAAGGAGGTCTATGTGACCAGACCCCCATAAAAATCTTGGGCACTGAATCTCTAATGAGCTCTCCTGGTAAACGTTTCACACAGGTCACAACTTATTGCTGGAGGAATTAAGTGCATGTTGTGTGACTTCACTGAGAGAGAATACTTGGAAGCTTGTGTCCGCTTTCCTCTGGACTTTCACCCGTGTACCTTTCCCTTTGTTGATTTTGTTTTGTATCATTCTACTGTAATAAAGCATAGCTATGGGAATGACTATATACTGAGTACTGTGAGTCCTCCTAGTGAATCAGTGAACCTGAGGGACACCCCAGACACAAGTATTATAAAGGCCTTGAAAAATTTACCAAGATAGACCATATTTTGGCTCATGAAAAATTCTGGATAAATTTAAATGAATTCATGCTGTTCAAAGTGTGTTCTTTGACCATAACAGAACTAAGTTAGGAATCAACAGTAGAAATATATCTGGAAATTCCCCAGAAATATCCATGAGATGAAGAAGAAATCAAAAAGCAAATTCGTATTTTGAACTGGATGAAAGTGAAAATACAAAATCTGTGAAATACAGCTAAAGCAGTACTTAACAGGGAAATTTATAGCATTAAAATGCCTATATTAGAATAGAAGAAAGGTCTATGTCAATGACCTCACCGCTTACCTTAGCAAATTAGCAAATAAAGAAAAAAAATCCCAAAGCAAGCAGAAGAAAGGAAATAATAAAAATCAGAGTGGAAATAAAACAGTAAACAGAAAAACAATAGAAAAATTAATGAAAATAAAAGATTTAATAAGCTCAATAAAATTGATAAATCTCTAAGCAGACTAATAAGGAAAGAAAGAGAAGACATATCAATAAGGATAGAATTAAGAATGAGGGGTAACATGACTACAGATTAAAAGGGTAAGGGATACTATGAACAATTTTACACCAATAAATTCAACAGGTTATATAAAACGGACAAATTTCTTGAAAGACACAAACTAATGAAGCCCACTAAAAAACCCCACACATGACCTGAATAGCCTATATCTACTAAAGTAATTGAATTGATAGTTAAAACCTTCCCATAATTAAAACTGCAGACCCTGATGGCTTCATGAGCAAATTCTACCAATCATTTAAGGAAGAAATAATATCTGTTTTACACAAACTCTTTATAAAACTAAAGAGGAGAGAATACTTTCTCATTACTGTGGTATTAAAACCAGACAAAGACATTGCAAGAAAACTACAACCCAATATATCTCATGAACACAGATGTAAAAAAATATACAAAATTATAGTAAGTTGAAGCCAATATAAAAAAATACATCATGATCAAGTGGATTTTATACTAGGAATTCAAAGTTGGCTTAACATTTGAAAAATCAATGGAATTCATCATATTAACAAAGCAAAAAAGAAAACCATATGATTATTTCCACAGATATAGAAAAACCACTTGACAAAATCCAACATAAACTCCTGATTAAAAAAAAAAATCAAACAACTCTTACAAACTAACAATAGTAGGGGAACAACCTCAACCTGATAAAGTGCATCTACTGAAAACCTATCACTAACGTATCTCATGGTGAAAGACTGAACGCTTTCTCTCAAAGATCAGAATAAGGTTAAGGATTTCTGCTCTCTTCGCTTCTATTCAACAATGTACTAGTTCTAGTCAGAGTCACAAGATAAGAAAAAGAAAAAGGAAGAAGTAAAACTATATTTGCAGACTATATGATTATCTTAATGTAGAAAATCCTATGGAATCTATAAAAAAGTCATTAGAAATAATAAATGAGTTTAGCAAGGTTTCAGGATACAGGAGCAATATACAAAAATCAACAGTACTTCTATGTAATTGTTCACTAGCAATGAACAATTAGAAATTGAAACAAAAAGCAATACTATTTATAATAGCATAAGAAATATGAAATACTGAAGGATAAATATGACAAAATATTTTCAACCTCTGTACATCTACAAAACATTGCTGAGAGAAGTTAAGGAAGACCTAAATGAATGGAGAGATATATTATGTTCATGGATTGGAAGATTCAACATTGATAAGAAGTCAATTTTCCTCAAATTGATCTACAGATCCAATGCAATCCCCATCAAAATTCCCACAGGCTTTATGGGTAGAAATTTACAAGGTTTCATATGGAAATACAAAGAACCTAGAATAGCCAAAACAATTCTGAAAATGAACAACAACATTGGAGGGTTAACAATACCTGATTTTAAGCTTTATTATAAAGCTACAGTAATCAAGAAGGTGTGGTATTAGCATCAAGGTAAGATGAACAGATGAATGGAACAGAAGCAGTCCAGAAACAGATCCATAAATATATGGATGACTGATTTTTGACAGTGCAAAGGTGCAAAAGGAATTCCGTAGAGGAAGAACAGTCTTTGCAACAAATGATGTTAGAACAGCTGTATATCTACATGCCAAAAACAAAAACCCAAAAAACTTTGATACATATCATGCACCACACCACATACAAAAATTAACTCAAAATCAACCACAGACCTAAACGTAAAACCTAAAACTGTAAAACGTCTAGAAGAAAATACAGGAGAAAATATTTGTAACTTTGGGTTTGTCAAAGAAATCTTAGATACAACACCAGAAGAATGATCCATCAAAGCAAAAATTCATAAACTGGACTTCTAAAAACTTCTGTTCTTTAAAAGATACTGTTAAGAGAATGAAAAGACAAGCCAAAAACTGGGAAAACATATTTGCAAAGTACCCATCTGATAAAGGACTTGTATCCAAATTATATAACAAACTCTTGAAACTCATTAATAAAAAAAGAAACCATCCAATAAAAGGGGACAAAATATTTGAATAGACACTTCACTAAAAAAGATATTTGATGGCAAATAATCATATGAGATGATTAACAATAAGCACAATGTTGTACAGCAGATCCCTAGAACTTTTTCATCTTGCATGACTCAAACTTTATATGCCCAATCAACAGCAACTCCCCATTTTCCACTCCCTGCAGGTCCTAGCAACCACCATCTGGCAATTAGTGTTTATATGCAACTGCTTCCCATCCCTAACACCCCAGTGTACTGAACTATGTACAATAAGCCATCGTATTGCTATTATTATATTACTTAAAGCTTTTTATATTATATTGTCTATGACATAGGATAGCATGGTGGTTAAGAGCACAGGCTCCAGGGTCTTCCACATATGAAATGAATCCTCGCACTGCCAATTACTAGACCTGTAACTCTAAGCAAGTTATTTCATCTCTCTAAGTCCCAGTTTCCTTACTACCACCACTTGCATCAAAGAGTTGTGAGGATTAAATAACATGTTTAAAGCTCTTAGCACTGGGTCTATAAAGAATAAGAACTCCAATAAATGTAAGCTATCATTTTTATCTGTTTAAAAGTGCCCCATTCTCAGCATTTGTCTTAGTGTTTTAAGAAGTCTACTGTATTCTATCAATGTGGGGATAAAAAAGGGAAAAGGCTTGACTCTGGAAAATAATACTTTGAGTCCTTGAAAAACTTGTATATTAAATTTCAGCTTTCTGACATTGGTCTTATAGAAAAACATTTGTTGAGAAAAACCTGGAGTCATTGCTGAGTGGAATTTTCAGGAAGGGAACAATGATCCTTCAAAAACAGTGGAAGAAATAGGGAAAATCCAACTCTCCCAAATGATGCTACTTTTTATATGTTTCCTCACATTTAATACCTCAAAATGTGGGGAAAGTATAGAAATGGTAAAGCTTTTAAAATGTGAAACATCTGATAAAAGAATTATATAACTATGTCAACATAGTTTTGTGCTATTAGATTGTTGGTCTTGAAGATGAGATTTTTTATTGGAGAATCAGAACTGGCTAATTACTTGAAATTTAAGATTAAACTTTAAAAATAATTAATTAATTAATTAATTGGCTGCGTTGGGTCTTTGTTGCTGCTCGCAGGCTTTCTCTAGCTGTGGTGAGCGGGGTCTACTCTTTGTTGCGGTGTGCAGGCTTCTCATTGTGGTGGTTTCTCTTGTTGCGGAGCACGGGCTCTATGCGTGCGGGCTTCAGTAGTTGTGGCACACGGGCTCAGCAGTTGTGGCTCGCAGGCTCTAGAGCGCAGGCTCAGTAGTTGTGGAGCATGGGCTTAGTTGCTCCGCGGCATGTGGGATCTTCCTGGACCAGGGATCGAACCCGTATTCCCTGCATTTGCAGGCGGATTCTTAACCACTGAGCCACCAGGGAAACCCAGATTAAACATTTTTAAAGTGAACACTCAGTGATGAAATAGCTATGGCCCTACAAAGGAAATTCTCCCGTGCTATATTTTATTAGTATCTGGGGAAGTTATTACATAAAAAATCTTTTATTACATACTGCAAGATTGGAACGCTTAGATCATTTTACTGAATCAAAAAAGTTTTACAAAGTGTTACCTAAATAAATTTACTGGCATTATGGTTAGTTTAATAAGATTTAGTCACTTTTAGAGAAAATAATGATAGAAAGATTAACTGGGAAGCTATTCTTTAAATCTAATTTAGATCAAAACATAAAAATGGCTTAACGGTTATTTTTCTTTATTGCACTTAAGGCATTTAAAAATATTTTCAGTGATTTATTCCTGCAGAACTAGATATCATGATTAGAATTTCTTTCATGTTACTCCACAGCCTTTCTCTAAGTAGTGTGTTATTTAATGCAAGAGGTCAATACGTGCCCTGTTAGAAGATTAAATGGTTTATAGACTCTTCTCTTTCCCAAAGGCTAATTTTCCCTTTCAGGTCTTGTGGGGGAACTTTGTTGTATATTAGCCACTGTTTGGGCTTTCAAATTTTAAGACAGAATTTACCAACTAAAGCTGGTTTATATAAAAACCAGATCTGTGTACTGATCTGGAGCTACTTTAACAAGTAGTGATCTGCTTTAAAAAACTACAGCTAGACTACTCCAAAAAGTATAAATCAGTTTCTAGCAGACAAAGACATCCAGTTTGAGTACTGCATTTTCAAATTTCAGGGTACTTTGCAAAAGAGCTGGTTGGGGGTGAGAGGATCATCTCATACAACTAAAGCTTACAATCTACCCTAATATTTATATATAGGCAGTTATGTGCATGCAACTTTATTTCTGGATTTTCCATTTACCTAAAAAGAAAGAAATTTAATCTTGTAAAAATAAAACAATGAACAATGAGATAGAAAAGACTGATGGAAATATTCCCTTGTAAATGTGAGAGCTAGCCAGGCAATGATCAAGATGACTAAGCAACCTCAGGGATGTGTGACTCAGTAGGCTAATGCAAGATTATTAGCTTCATGACATACATCTTAGCCATCTTCAGAAAGGATTCATTGTTTTGGAAAAGTAGGGGACTCACAAATGGCATGAAACACTGATTTTATTTGATAAAAATTCAATTTTTTTCTTTGACAAAGCCAAGTTAACTGTGTCAGGGTCAATTTCACATCAGTTCTGCCAATGAGTCAGACCATCATTTGCACATATGCCCCCAACCTAGTATCTATTAAAGCAGCTATTAACTAAATCCAATGCCTGTGAATGGCCATCTATGTAATGGGATTTAGTAAAAGTCCTAAGGAAACCAACACGTAATGAGAAATGAAGTTTTAATTAGGAATGTATAATCTCTTTAAGCAGAATAGTGTGATTATGATTTCATATCAGGCAGGTTCCAGAGTCTTATCAATAATAATCTGTTGTTAATTTACCCCAAGTAGCTACTATTCAAAGTCATTATGCTATGATTTGCTTTGTGTATTTTAACTTCCCCTGGTTCCATTTATATGTTCTTTCTTCAGATTTATTATATTTATCCATAAAAACCAACATCCTCTTCTTCCCTTTTACTGGACAGTAAACAGTTTCTGTCTTTATCTGGGTAAAAAGAGATTCCATTAAGGTGGTCAGAGAGTGAGAGGTTTCAGGTATAGCATGACTCCACATTTACACAAGGTGATTAAATTAAAAATGGACCCTGAAAATAATTTTAAAAACTTGAGTTAAAAACTTTAAGATTTCAAATTAATATCTGTCAAGGACATTAGGCTTTGGGACTTAAAAGGCACATGTAGTAGGTTAGCTAGTTGTATACTCTGCATTAGGACACAATCTACTGTAACTATTTTGTCATTAGAGCTCAAGCTCTTGGATGGTTGACAGCTAGCAATCTACTGACTTGCTGCACTAAGATCCTGGACAGTGCACTTATGTGACCTCCTCCCCGCTGTTGGGCTGGGTATCTGGAAACATCAATTTCGGGAGAACAGTTGTTCAAAACAGCTGTCTTGAGAAGTAAAAAAAAAAAAAAAAAAAAAAGACTTTTTACTAATGAAGCAAATGTTAATGTTAATACTCAACTTGAAGATCCAAACTGTAGCTCATGGGTTACCTCAGCAACTTCTGCTTCAGCAGTCAAAAGACTATTATTATGATCAAACAATTGCAGTTATTATTAAGATAACTGTTAAATGAACTATGCCTGTACTATTAAACCATGTTCATGAATAACTTCTAACCAACTCTCAAACTACACTTTTCCACATTTCTGTAAACAGGCTGTGTGATCCTTAAAGGCATAAAACTTATCTTCAGTTACAATGGTATCCTCTAAACCAGTCTTTCTTACTGTGATCTTGGGACCCCTGGGGCTTCTCAAGACACTTTCGCGGGTCCACAAAGGCAAAACTATTTTCATAATATTAAGAGATTATTTGTCTTTTGCTACTCTCATTCTCTCACAAGGGTAGGGTGGAATTTTCCAGAGCTTACATTAACACATAATGGGTCTACTATTAAAAAAAAAAAAAGAACAGGTATTTTAACAATTTATCAGTTCTAATTTAATATGGTAAATATCAATCAATACAACTCATATAACACAAGCTTTTTAGGGTCCTCAATAATTTTTTAAGGTGGAAAGAGTTCCTGGGACCAAAAGTTTGAGAACCACTGCTCTGAACAAAATAGTGCAGGACTGCCTGTATGAAGCGCCCAATAAATGCTTGTCATCTCTTCATATATTAAAGTGATTTTACTTCAGATAATCTCTGTACTTGAAATCAGTCAGTTAATTTAGTACCCACTGGATATACTACAGTGTACATGACCATAAACTACCTTCTTCTGAAGATCCAGGGTCATTTAAAACCAGAATTGTGATTTAAAAACTATTTCATAGGACTTGTTTGAGTTATACTTTAAAATACAGAAAGATATATCTCTAATGTAGAAAGAGATACCTTAATGTACACTAAAAAAGGTTTTCAATCACTTTATTACTTTTTTGGGGTAAAGTTGTTTTACTTCAATCATAACCAGAGTTAGCGGAAGATATAAAACTGAAATACGACTGCAATTTGTATGTTCCTTAAAATAAAAGTAGAAAACATGATGTGGCATGATTTTTTAAAATTATACCAGGAAAACAATATGATTCTGTTTCCATAGTAAAGTGTACTGTTTTGGATATAATAACCACAAATTATAAAGGCTTGCCAAACAGGTCTACAGAAACACAAGGAAAATCTGTCCAAGTTTGCTTTCCTTTCTTGTTAATGTTCAAGCTACAGAGTTCATTTGTAAATAGTAATCAAGATAACATGTTTTTGAGCGAAGGTTATTGTCTAGGGCCTCAAAGTTCTAAATTAAAGTATGCTAATTTTAGAAGATAAAATACCGCTTAGTAAACACCCTGTCTCTTATGGATTAATACACTCAACTGGATGGCATGTTCCAACCCTTTGGACTGCTAAAAGAAAACTTCTTGAAAGAAAAGACAACTTTAAGGAACTGAAACACTAATACCATAGCACACTCATCAACGGACAGACTCCATCTTCAAGTATTAATGTAAGCAATAAGTTGAAACCCTATCTGCAAGGGATATGAAATTAGTTTTGTTAGGAATGCATTATTCAGGTGGAGAGCATCCTAAAGATTTAGGTATGCTTTGGAAAAATCTTTGGATACACTTCGGTTTTACTGAATGTTTAGGCTGAAGCTCAGTGAAATGGAAAAGATTTTCGTTGTGTTCTATACACAGCTGATATCTATGTGTAAACATCAAGCTCACCAGAATGTATCTGTTGAAGACCTTACTAAATCTTTAGATACTGGAAGTAGACATGTGTCATCAAGTATCAATAAAACCCAACACGAAGAGTTCTCAAAAATACACAGCTGAGGGCTTCCCTGGTGGCGCAGTGGTTGAGAATCTGCCTGCCAATGCAGGGGACACGGGTTCGAGCCCTGGTCTGGGAAGATCCCACATGCCGTGGAGTGACTGGGCCCATGAGCCACAACTGCTGAGCCTGCGCGTCTGGAGCCTGTGCTCCGCAACAGGAGAGGCCGTGATAGTGAGAGGCCCGCGCACCGCGATGAAGAGTGGCCCCCGCTTGCCGCAAATAGAGAAAGCCCTCGTATAGAAACGAAGACCCAACACAGCCAAAAAAAAAAAAAAAAAAAAAAAATACACAGCTGAAATCTGTCATTAATTTTGTTTTTGATGTAGTATAAAATCCATTATTCAATGACTAGCAAAGCAGAAAATAAAATCAACAATGTCAGTATGTTTTTCAGTAATGCAATGCAAGGTGATGCCAATGTGGCGGATTTTCAATCAAATCTGAAGGTCTATATAGATCAACAGTTGTATTCAATCTTCTTTATTATGGTTATGCCTTCTGGTCATGGCAGAAATAATTTAGTTGGTCTTTGAATAAATTTATTCAGGCTTTGAACATAATCAGTATAGCAGCACTAAAGTAGTACTTGACATAATTCCACTTTCTGGGATAAGCAACTAAGATGTGGCTAACTGAAGAAACGGCAAGCAGGATGGATAGGATTGGGAACTAAAACCATGACTGAGGCCATCAACTCACCACTGTTGATGGGAGGTATGGTAATTGTAGCAATACAACTAATTATTTTATGCTCCTAGTTGCCGAGCCATCAGTGAAAAACGGTCAGCATAATGACTTCCAGAATGGACAGCAGGCATGTTTGAGTCCCTTCCTGTGTGAGTTATGCATGTGGCACTACACAGATTAGAGTAGGGCACAGGACAAGGGGTGAGGAGGAGAGCAAAGCAAAGATGCAAATAATCTATAAGATAAAATAAATAATGCACCTGATGTAGTAGAGCTATGGATTACTAGATACTAGAGAAAGCAGACCATCTGTTAAGACTATCACAGACAGTTTGGTTCACTTGAACAAACAAGAGACACAAGCACAGATACCAATAATAGGCCTCTCAACTAGACTGTGGTTATACCAAAATGAAAAGTCTTCAAAAACATCAGGTTCCTGACTGCAGAAGCATGTAGCATGCACAAAGGGTGTAAAGAAACAGGTGTCTGAATGGGAAAAGGATAAGTTGTTTAGATGTTGCCAGGACAGGACTAGAAGCACTAAAATTCTAAGAAAATAAAAGTACTGTATGTCACTAGAAATGGCACTAGAATGTAAATGAAATGCATTCTCTAGTGAAACAAATTAGCAGCATCAAGTTCACCTGCAACAGGGCTAGGGCTGAAATTGGTCAACAATTACTTCTAAAATCCAGGACCTTAAAAAGGTTATTTCCCCCATCAACCCCAGCCCTTTCCACTTGTTTTCTTTCAGAATTTCAAGGAATCAATGCTTCCAACTGTTGGTAATTACACTGCCTTTCTATGACGAGTACAACGTATTTGTGTTCATCTTTCTCTCTAGATTCAGCAGAAATGAACTGGTTACATGCTCACTTAAGGGAGGCTTAAATAGGTGTGGAAATTGGAAACAAAGGAACTTTTTGCCTACTGCCCATTTCCATTTTCCCCTGGGCATCCCCATGCAAAGCCCTCTTGTGGTTCTAACCTCTTAAATCCTGTTGTGTGCGAGCACCGGCCATGCTCTGTCTTGGCATTCGAAGAGAAGTTCTCAAGGGTGTATGTCTCTGCTCATCCAGGTAAGCGAGGTCCTCCAAGTGGGTGGAGCTTGTAGCTGATAAGACAGAAGAGTTTAGTCAGAATACCTAAGTTTAGAAAACTGTCAGTTAGTCTGTATCTCCAGACTTCAGAATCAGAGCAGATACATTTACTGAGAATCTGCTCAACTCAAAGTCCTCATCAGTGTCTCGAACATGTGCCAGGAAAACATGTCCAGAGTTGTCTGTGGCTCCTTCACTACTATCAAATGCCTGAGCTTATAGACAATACTAGCAACAAGTTGGCAAACACATTAGTACCTGACAACAAAGATTATTAGTTTTTGCTTCTTTTGGGTCACAAATCCCATTTATACAAACAACATCAGTGGAGAAATCTGTTCCAAATTATATTAAGCTATAAAAGAACCATGAAGCTCTATTTTCAACATTTCCCATTCACGGTAAAGAGTGAAATATGAAAACATTCTAAAAACAATTTTCACATGTGTGTATATATATGTATATAATGGAAAGGCGGGCACCTGGGGCAATGGACGGAGAATTGCCAAATAGCATTTAGGGAACTGCCAATGTCCATGAATTCCAAAGAACATGTTGTTGCTCTCTGAAGACGAAAGTCAAGTAACAGTGGCTTCCCACTGCATCTATAAATCCTTTAACCCCTAACCTAGCCACGAAAGAGAAAGAGAAAATGGCAGAAGATGGGGGTAAAATGGCACTGCTACATACTGAGAGCTATTGAGTCCACTTACAATGAATCAAAAAGTGAAGAAATCAAGAATCAGGGAGTGCTGAAGACAAAAAGCTTTTAACAAAAAAGAAAAAAAAACCCAAACTTCCGTCAGGAAATGTTTATTTAGAGCTTATACGTGATTAATTAAACCGTTAATTCAAACTGCTGCCAACTATGTAAGATACTGTGCTGGGGGTTAGTTCAGTAATTCCATGACAATTATTTACTGAGAGACTCCTGTGTGCCAGGCTCTGTTCTTGGTGCCCTCGCTGGCTTCATTGCTAGTCTACCTCTGTGACAATTTGGAGTGGGTGAAGGGAGGCAAAATGAGATCCCTCTTGGCTGCGGAGCTCCAATGAAGCATTGCCCACATCCTCAGTCAAGGTAAGACACAACAATAACATAAAGAGGGCTATGACAACCGGCACAAAGACAGTTACAAAGTGCTCCATGAGCTGAAAAAGAGAGAGAAAAGATGGAGAAAATCGAAGAGAGGGAGAGGAAGAGAGAAAATAAGAACAAGTGCAAGAGACGTATATTCCCTTCACCCTTCAATTACTGCAATTGTCTTATTTACCTGGATCTACTGGAAACCCACACAAAAGGAATTTATCCAAATTATACATATAGTTTCTATAAGGAAATAAAAGTCTTTGAAAGCTAGTCCAGGGAACTTAAACCAAGAAAGGGAAGCCAAATGACACATGACACACCAGAGAGAGGAAGAGAATAAATATCAGAAGAATAAAAGATAATCTCGATTTCTGCATTCTGAAATTAAAACTATCCAGAATAGATAACTTTCTAATCTCTTATTTAAAAACACTGGGGACAATTACACCAACCCCACTGGTTCTAATTTGGTTCTGTGAATTAGTTCTTTCTTATGTTTCATACAATTCCTCCTGTTTTAACCAAAGTCTATTTTCTTTTGCTAGGTTCTTTATCCATATGTGTGTAGCTACCAAAAAAAAAAAAGGCGGGGGGTGGGTAGCCCCCAGAAGTCCTGTCCCCACAGAGCCCTCCTTGGAGCGCAGAAATATTAGCATCAGCTGAGCATGGCCCCTTCACAGAGATGTTTGTTTCAGCTTTGTGGGGCCTCTCCTCCAAGCTTCTTTGGTTGAATCATCCCAACCTCTTCTCGTTTACAGGCTCAGAAGTGGTAGCTGCTTCCTGAAGTTGCTAAATCCATGAAATCTCAGTGTTCTCTTTTACCTTTTCAGTTCTTTAAAACCTAGTTAACAATTCTTTATATATAACATCTTCTGTTAAAATATCTGTGTGGTTTCTGTCTCCTGGCTAGCCCCTGGCTGAGATAGCATAGAAAATAACTGAACAGCAATTCTTTTACTATGTGATGTTGATAATAAAGCAATAACACAGAACGCAGATGTAAAAGGAGTTTTAAAGGCCATCTAGACTAGAGGTCAGCAAACTATGGCCTGTGGATGAAATCTGGCCTGTCGCATAAAGTTTTACTGGAACACAGCCTTGCCTCTTTGTTTAAATAGCTGTTTACCATAGAGTTGAATAGTTTCGACACAGACCATATGGCCTGCAAAGCCTAAAATACTAGCTGACCCCAATCTAGTCAGATCCCCTCCTTTTACAGTTTAGGAGACAGTGAAGTCATTTATCTACAGTGACTCACTTATTCACTGGAGAGCCAGGCCTGGAAACCAGCTATCTTAACTCTCAATCCAGTGAGCACTATTTGCATTGTACCCTCCTCTCCTTTTAAACCTAAACAAATCTAATTCTTTCTTAAAAGGCTTATTTTTCATTCCTTCTTCATCTTTGTCACTTTCCCTCAATTCTCTGTTTTTTATGGCTTCAAAGAGCAGTGATCAAACTTGGGCAATAAAGGCCTTGCCAATGCATAGTTAGGTGCCCTGCATGTCACAGACTAATAAATCTCACTTCAAAATTTTCTGCAGTAAGAAACAAAAGAACAAACAAAAGTCCAAATTTGTTATTTTTTTAATAAGAAAAATACTTATAAGGTACTTTTTAAGCTGATAAACTGAAGAGTAATATGAAAAGACCAATGACAATGAGAATTTTTTATTTTCTTTTATTCACATTAAAACAAAATTCAAATAAAAACTAACAGCTGGATGAGTGATAGAAATTTCTGGTTATCATTATGGCAATATTAATGGTACATTATATGATTTTAAAGCAAGGTTCTAGCAGGGTACTTTTACTAAAATGGTTCTATATGCTAACACAATAAGATGGTTTGATATGTTTTAATAAAAAGAGAATATATATTTCATTAACAGTAGGCAGAATGATATAGAAATACACAACATGAAGTGGAGCAAAAAGTTTTGTTAAAAAAAGAAGCCTAAAGTCTTTTCTTTTTATACGTTATATCCATCTATGAATCTTTTAAAGATTAAACTATGGGAGATCTATACTTGGAGTACAGATTTAAATTAAATAAGTTACATAATCCATTTTAATTTCTTTGTATTAAAAAAATCTTCTGGCACAGCCTTCGTTTCACATGTTCAGCTTCTTATATTCAATGAAGAGCTACTGACAGCTTTCATAAAATGTAAATGTCTACTGTGAACTTAACAAGTTTTACTAAACTAAGCCTTACCATAGTTATTCCTAGAAAAATGAACATCAGTTGTTCTATTGCTTTTTTTCACAAAACCAAGAAATGTAGTAAAATATATTTTGGAATCAGCACATTTCTCAATTCAGACAAATGACATTAGAAGAAAAAGAGAAAATATTGTAATAACCGAACTGAAAAACAGTTCATTCCTTTACAAGTCCAAATACTCACAGGCAAATTGAACTAAGGAAAAGCAGAGATATTCAATATCAAGCACTATAGCTCTGAACCAGCCAATGGGGAACTACTGCTTTATTTTGGACTGCAATTGAGTTATGGTTAGTGTTACCTAAGTCTCTTAAAGCATTCATTCTTTTTCTTATTTTGGCAATAATATCTTTTTCTCTGATCTCTGAATCTATCACTATTTTATCAAATAATCCAAAATAATTTCTTTACTGCCTCTTTTCCTTATTAAATTGTTTTCCTTAGTCTTATTTTCAGTTTCTTTCTGCTTCATCATTTTCAAAATTCTTGTCCCTTCAAATACAGTATTTAAAGACTTAGCAGACAAATATTGGAAAGATCAGCCAGGAGACCTGAAATTCTATGCGCTGTGGCCTTTGTTTCACTAATTGTACGTAGTTGTACTCTCCAGCGAAGTCCCATGAATCTTTTCCATTTGC
The DNA here is from genome assembly GCF_009873245.2 of Balaenoptera musculus. NCBI lineage: Eukaryota > Metazoa > Chordata > Mammalia > Artiodactyla > Balaenopteridae > Balaenoptera > Balaenoptera musculus. Next base: position 15,366,526 of record NC_045804.1, read on the forward strand.
AAGCCAATTTCTGAGAAAAAGTCTTTGTCATACTTTGTCAAACATCTCACTCATCGTCAAAATTTGCTCAGGCTACACTTTTTCTGCTTCCCTGATAGATCCCCCAGTCAGAATTAATTGCTTCTCCCTTTCAGCAACCACATACATATATGGCTAATTAGAACTTGTGTTATTCAGCTAATTGTTTACATTGTCTGTCTTCCCTTACTAGATTATGGTAGGTTCTTGAGGGCAACTAGGCAATGTCTGATTCATCTTTGATAACTACATTCCTTCAGAGTCAATCAGAGTGCCCTGCACGTAATGCTCAATACAGAACTAAATTCCAGGCTAGTCCTACTTAGATTTAGAAATCTGTCTGGCTTTATCCTCACCTTCCTCATTGCTCTGCTTAATGTTTAACAGACATCGCTATGGTAATATGCTTGGCTCCAATGATGTTCATAAAATCTTTCTTCAGGTACTGCTAATCCTTTACGTTTTTCTATAACACATATCACTTTCTATTGTATTGAATACTATATAAATTACTTATTTATTCTCTTTATTTTACTTTCCCTGGTGAGAATGTAAGTTCCACGAGGGTGAGAATCTTTGTTTTGTTTATTGATGATTCTCAAGTGCTTAGAAGAGTGCCTGGCATATATAGCATATGCTCAATAAGTGCTATTTAATGACTAAATAATTGTATTTAACATACACGTTGTGTTTTGCCTATATTTAAACAATCAATGAATAACAAATTAGGTTTTGTCTCACTGGGTTATCTGAAAGCTAAGGATGAAGGAGGTGGCTATAACAACAATGCCTTGTACATCATCATCCCATACAAACACCGGTGGCAGATCTATAGGGACACATATATTCCCACCTTGTAGTGCTACTCTTACTGTGAAATTGTCCTGGCAATTTTTTTGAGATAATTCTGTCAAATTAAATTAATACTATAATAGTTAATGAACACTTTCTAGATACAAATATAAGAATGAATCAGGTAAGTTGAAGTGAACTGATGAAACAGGAAAAACAAATCAACAATAAAAAGTTTTATGTAAAAAGAAAATGCTTTTAAAAAAGTAAGCCCATAAAATCTATGTCATTAAAAATCCTTGTTTTCAGAGAAGGAAGAGGGAAGTGGAAAAGGGGGAAGGGAGCATATATTTTTCTGAGATTTCATCAGATTGGAACAGCTGACTCATTTACAGAACATTTAACTGACATACTTTTTGAATTTAATACACAAGTGGGCAGGAAGAAATCCAGCAGATGACATTTGGTACAAAACATTCCAGAGGCAACTCTGTATTATAGAGTTTGGAATCAGTTTAAATTGTTTCTTCTTATATCAGTTGCCACTAATGCAAACAGATTTTAGTAGCACAACTGCCATTCTGGCTGACCTGAGCAGGGAGCCTGGAATGATACTTTATGTTTGCTACAGCCTGGGCAAGAAGCCACTCTGCTGTTCTTACACCCCTGATTCATAAAGCCAACATTCTGACTGCAGAAAAGCCCATTTCTGATTTCATTTTTTTTGGTAAAATCTTTATTACAGTTTCCGATTGGATTCATTTAAATCCCCCAGGATTCCCATTTTGCATTTACCTGATTCTTAAGATCCTTCTCTTAGGAAATTGTGCAGCTCCAAACATTAAGAAGCAGATGGTGAAAGTTTATATTTTAACTGACTTCTGTTGTTTGCATGTTTCCCTGATAGACTCTTCATTTTCACACAAAGCACTGAGGACAGCTGTTGTAAGCGAACATTTCCTGCTTCCCATATCCCTCCAATTCATTGCCAATCTCATCTTAAGACATCAAGGATGACCACAGACAGCCTACTCTGATAATTTCTGCTATGCAACCACAAGTCCACAAGGGTTCTCTGCTTCCTTCCAACACAACAGGCTTAAAAATATGCAATAGTGATTTACATTTTGAAAACAATAAAAGACAGTTTTTATTTTTTCATATTTTACAATTTTAATTTAAAGGTGCATAAACTTCTAAATTTATATTCAGAAAACCGAGCTGCTCCAGGAAAAACCCAACCTTTAATGCTAGACTGCCAAAACTCACCTTTAATCACTTCATCATTCAAGATAAAAGTTTTTATGTTTTCAGTAAATAGCACTATTTTCATTTGTGGTATACGGAGCTTTTAATTGGTACATTAACTTTAGACTTCACTTGTTTAAGAATCTTTATGTTGCTAAAGGTATATAGCTAAATCTAATTGACCAATATATTTATTCAATCAGACTTATTTTAGTAATCAATAAAAAGTACATGATTGTTTAAAAAATTTCATTACATATGTTACTTCAATACATTGTAGTGAGTTAAAATCTCAGAAAATATTTAAAAAAATAAATCACCATAAACATTTTATATGTGCTGACTCCATTCCCTGAAAGTAAAAGTGTTTTAAAAGCCACACATCCTTTCCAATTCTCTTTAAAATCAAGAATTATGGAACAACATAGACAGTTTTACTCTTCAGAGTTCAATCCAGCATCAGCCTCATATAATTCCTTGATAATTTCCTGGTCGTGACAAACGTGGTCCTGTAAAGATGCCACAAAGCTCAAGCTAAAGAGGATGCTTCTCTTCCCCAGGTGGGGAGAAGTCTATAACACAGCAAGGACCAATTAAACAAGTAATGCCCTAGGTTTTTAAAAATGTGATGAAAATGGTATTTTCATATCATCATTCAACATTAATTGGTCTCTAAAATAAATAATTATATCACTCATACTGAGATAAAGTTTAAAAAAGAAGGAAATTTAAAAGCTGAGTTTGAACAAAGCCTTTTATTATTGGCATTCATCACCCCCTAACCTCATTCATATGCTTAGAACAATTTAATAAGTAAAATATACTGACTTTTTTCCCTATTTCAAACTCATCTCATATTTGAAATCCTCAATCATTCCTGTTCACCAAGGAGATTTGAGTATTTGATCTTCCCCCAGCTTGGGGGACCACTTCTACGTACATTAGAAAGTAAAGGAAAACATATATATCTAGAGTTAAAATGAGAAGAGAGGACCCTCCTGAGCTAATACAATTTACTTTAAAAACTGATTTAGATATCTAATCACTTAAGCTACTAGAGACTGTGGTCTTATCAAATATTTACACACATTATACAGTTAGCAGGTGAAAGTAATTTTGTCTTTCTACATTCTGGAAACACTTTCAACCTATAATCTATGAAATTTTGAAAATAATTGAGTCATTTGGTTTACTTTCCTGCCTCTGTGTGAGGATCTGAACCCATGGTTTCCAGATACAGAACATGGTTACAGATACAGATACATGGTTTCCCATACAAACTACTCCTTGACCTATGACTTGCCCTGTAGGCAATAGCAGGTCTGTTTGTATTACATTCAACATTGACAAGAAATAATTCTCTGATGAAGTATTTTGTTCAACATAGTCAGTAAGTGCTCCTCCAACAGTATAAAATCCTATTCTCCAGGACAGATCTATTGAAGAAGCATGATCAGTACTGCTTAAGAATCTGAAAAATCTCTGCTAGCCAGAAAGGCCAGTGTTATGAGATGACCACTGTGATAGATGAAAAACTAATCAATAATTAAGGTTTATCGGAATAACAATTCAGACTAATATTATCCCTCTTATTTATGTTTTAACATGAGGGAGGGTAGAAGGAAAAGAAGAAGGAAGAAAGGATTTAAGTATGTAAGGAAGTACTTTTCAGTACTTGAATTAAACTCCAATAACAAAGAAAAATCAGTGTTTTATAATACTTGATATAAACAGTTTACTTTCTGTTAAAATGATAAAAAAAAATGGCACCAAAAGCATGGTCCACAGAAGAAAAATCTGATAAATTGATGTCATCAAATTTTTTGTGTTTCAGATGAATGGATAAAGAAGATGTGGTATATATATATATATATACAATGGAATATTACTTAGCCATAAAAAGGAAGGAAATAGTGCCATTTGCAGCAACATGGAAGGACCTAGAGATTATCATACTAAGTGAAGTAAGTCAGACAGAGAGACAAATATCAGATGATACCACTTGTATGTGGAATCTAAAAAACGATACAAATGAACTCATTTACAAAACAGAAACAGACTTACAGACATAGAAAACAAACTTATGGTTACCAACAGGGAAAGGGGGGGGGAGGGAAAAATTTGGAATTTGGGATAAACAGATACACGCTACTATATATAAAATAGATAACCAACAAGGACCTACTGTATAGCACAGGGTACTGTATTCAATACCTTGTAATAACCTATAATGGAAAATAATCTGAAAGAGAATACATACAAATATATATGTATAACTGAAACACCTTGCTGTACACCTGAAACATTGTAAATCAAGTATACTTCAATAAAGGAATAAAAATTAAAAAAATTTTGTGTTTCAAAATACATCAATAAGAAAACAAAAAGATAAACAACAGACTGGGAGAAAATATTTTACAAACACATCTCTAATAAGGATTTGTATACAGAATATACAACAAATTCTTACAACTCAATAATAGGAAGACAGACAGCCCATAAAAAATAGGTATTTCACCAAAGAAGATATATGATTAGCTAATAAACACACAAAATAAGCTCAACATCATTAGTCACTAGGAAAATGCAAATTAAAACCACAAGACAGCATTTCATATCTGCTAGAATAACCATAATAAGAGGTAAGACAATAACAAATGGCAGACGGGAGGTGGAGAAACAGAAGTCTCCAGACACTGTGGGTGGTGCAGTCACTTTGGAAAACAGTTTCGCAGTTTCTTAAAAAGTTAAACATAAATTTACCCTATGATCCAGCAATTCCAATCCTAGGTATCTATTCAAGAGAAATGAAAATATATATCCATTCAAAGACTGGTACAAGAATGTTCATAGCAGCAGTATTCACAATAGCTAAAAAATGGAAAAAACCTCAATGTCCATCAACTTGGTGAATGGACAGATAAAATGAGGTATAGACGTACAATGGAATACTATTTGCAAGAAAAAGGAACAAACTTCTGTGACACCTTCAGTAAATCATCCAGTTCTTGAAGTTATTTGGATATTTTTAATCAACACTAAAAATAGGTATTTCTTCAAAGATCTAGTGATGTCACCTAGGACTGCTATTTCTAAACCAAAGACAAAGGGAAACCCTTTTAGAAAGACAAGAGCTTAAATATATACTTTATATGTATTTTAAGTTGAGGTATAATAGATATACATAGTGTACATAAATCTTAAGTATTTAGCTCAATAAATTTTTATCTATGTATACACCCATGCAACCACCATTCAGATCAAGATATAGAAGGCTCCCTTAATTGATATTCCCACCAAAGGTAACCACTACTTCAGTTCTTCACCACAGAAGTGCCATAGTTTTTTCTGTTTTTCTGAACTTCATATAAATATACATACTTCATATAGTATGCACTCTCCATGATGTTGTCTATAGCAGTAGTACGTTCTTTTTCATTGTTGTACACAATTCATCAAGACTGTTGATGGACATGTGGATTAATTTCAGCTTTTGGGTATTATAACTAAAACTGATATGAACATTCTTTTTTTTTTTTTTTTTTGTTTAATTTTTATTTATTTATTTATTTATGGCTGTGTTGGGTCTTCGTTTCTGTGCGAGGGCTTTCTCTAGTTGTGGCAAGTGGGGGCCACTCTTCATCGCGGTGCGCAGGCCTCTCATTATCGCGGCCTCTCTTGTTGCGGAGCACAGGCTCCAGACGCGCAGGCTCAGTAATTGTGGCTCACGGGCCTAGTTGCTCCGTGGCATGTGGGATCTTCCCAGACAAGGGCTCGAACCCGTGTCCCCTGCATTGGCAGGCAGATTCTCAACCACTGCGCCACCAGGGAAGCCCTGAACATTCTTATATTTGTCTTTTGGTGAATATAAGGACTTACTTTTGATGGCTAGTCTATGCAGGAGTGGAATCGCTGGGTTTTAGGTAACGTGCACATATAGCTTTATACACCTTTAACAGATCTTGCCAAGCAGCTTTACAAAGTGGTAATGCCAATTTATTAATATATCCCCATCAGCAATGTATGACAATTCCAATTGCATCACATCCTCACGAACACTTGGCATTGCCATTCCTTTTAATTTTTTTAGGTATGGGTATAATGGTATTTCATTGTCAAGAGCCATGAAGGATCTGATATTTTATCCTACTTGTAAGCTAACAAGCCTGGATGCTTGAGGAAGAAGACATGAGACATCTAGGTCATAGATGAAAGACAGTTTATTACTCAGAGGAGTAACAGTAGCCAGAGTATCAACATTGTGTCAGTTACGAGCCCCAATTCCCACAGGGTAATACAAAGAGGGCTCTGTGAAACTTGCACGTGCAGATGGTTGTACTGCAAGAGAGACCCTCTGTGCCTATAGATTAGTTTGCATTTTCTAGGATTTTATATAAATGTAATCATATAGTATGTACTTTAAAAAAATCTGGCTTCTTTCACTCAGCATTAACTATTTTGAGATTCATACGTGTTGTTGCAGTATCAGTTCATTCTTTTTACTGCTGGGTAGTATTCACTGTAAAGATATGCTTAATTAGTTTATCCATTCACCTGTTGATGGGCATTTGGGATACTGACAATTTGTGGCCATTACAAATAAAGCTGCTATGATTTGTGTAAATCTGGGTAAGAACATATGCTTTCATTTCTCTTGTATAAATCTTATTGATTTTTGACCTCACATGTCTCTTACATATATTATAATCACATGTAGCTATATAATATATATTATATTATGTATATATCATATGTATAATATATATTTTTTAAAGAATCATAATATTAACGTTTTACTAAGAAGAGAGGGGAGAGTGGCTTTTCCTTCTGTGTTTTTTGTTTGAATTTGAATTTTTATTTTATATATATTATGTAATATATATGAATCTTTAATTTCTAGAATATGTCAGCAGGAACCACTGGGCAAGGAGATTACAGCTCACTTTTTGTTTTGTTTTCTTCTTTATATCTCTCTGTATTAAAAAATCTAATAAATGTTATTTTTTAAGGTAAAAAAGAAGAAGATCTCTCAAGCCACTCTCTCAACTCTATTGATATAACCTGGCAATTCAATTCACTATAATTTTGCACAATACCAGAAGCTTTTAACTATTTTCTCTAACTCCAGGCTTTTGCCCTTCAGTCTATCTTATAAGGGATGGATACATACAGTCATTCTTTTGAACTGCAAATGTGATAATATGGCTCCTGTTTAAACTCACTATCAACAAAGTAAACCCAACATAACATCAGAGTGCATAAGGTCCTTGGCATCCCTTTCAACATCATTTTCTACCATTCCTTCTATATACCCCAGGTCCTAGTCATGCAGAAATACCAATTATATGCCAAGTTCTTTAACTTCTTGGTGCCTCCTTCCTCTTTCTTCTCTTAATCCTTCTAGTGAATTCTTATTTGTCCTTCTCTGTGATGTTTTCTGTTCTTCTCTACCCTGCTCTCCCCTTTGCACTTAGATGCTTCCTTCTCTGTGTTCCTATGGTACTTTATAAATTACTGTATTATAGCATTTGTCACACTGTAGCCGAGTAGGTTACCAAAACAACAATGGATGTCAATTAGAATTCCCTCCTGTAATTCTCCAAAAAAATCTTAATATTTGCTTCAGTCACTGTTCCAATGGATATGCAAAAAGTTACTGAAGTACAATTGTAGCCACAAGTATGTTGACGACTACAAACAGTAAAGTTGCTAAATGGCAGTTTGCAAAAAATATACCATGAGAGGTAGTTAAGAAGTCTGAAAAATTCACAAATTGAATGACAATTCCCTAAAAGTTGACCACAATTTAAAAGATTTTATTAAGTAACTAGAATAACAGCACTTACAAGATAAAATTCTAAATAGACAAAAATCTTACAATCCATATAATGGAAGAATGTACTCTTCACCTGATAAAATACTGCTTGCTTTTTAAAGTTTTTTAAAAAACATATTTCAAATTATATTTTTACCCGGTGATGAAAATACCTGGTATAGAAACCTGGGTTCTATACAGTCAATTTCTTCAATACCTATTAGTTAGAGAAATGTCTGATAACTTATTGATGCTTCTGACAGCTGCCTTATGCCAATTTCTGGAAAGCAACAGCGTTAGAAACCTCTAGAGACAGTGAGGGATGAATCATATCTAATTAGCCCTGTACAACTTTTTGTAAAACCTGAAGTTAGTTTTTGCATAGGGTAAAATAATGCATCTTTACAGACACTTATGCTCAACAAGGGAAAAGCGTTTTATAATCTCTTCAGTAAACTAAAAAGAGAACAGAAGAAGCTTATACCTCGGTTTCCTACTAAGTGCTCAGTGTTCTTCTCAAGTAACAGAGCCAGAACTCTCTTAGAAATCATTGCAGCTTAGTTAAGAAGTAAACTGGGATGTACCATTAAGGTTGGTAGCTATATTTTCCATTTTTATGTAAGCAAGGATTTAAATGCTTCTCTTTTGGATAGACTGAATTTGCCTAGCAATTTCTCATAAGTTATAGCATTCTAGGATTCTAAAAATGATGTCATGGTTGGGGATCATCATATTCAAAAGAACCCAGGAGAGAAAATTTTCTGTCATTATATAAAAGTGAATAATCTTGAAAAATTAATATTAAAATCTTCTGCAGTTACTGATCTTCCAGATGAGCCATGCTCCTCGTAATCACATCTGATGACAGATGCTGATGGTCCCCAGAGGACGGAACAAAGAGTAATGGTTTAGAAAAGGTACAGAAGGGAGATGGGAAAGGCAAGAAGCATCACACCATCATCTGCGTAACATAAATAATTACATCTGGAAAGAGCTCTTGACTACAATAAGTATTTTACTATCTTGTGTCAGTGAGATAAACCCATCCTGACACTCATCAGGCAAGTAAGAAAGACAAACATAACTTTGATTTTGTAGCATGGACAAAGTCCAGATGATGATGCATTTTGAAAATGTCAGAATGCCCAACTATTCTGCAAAAGTCCTGGTCTGAATTATTAAATAGCAACTTAGCTGTATTAAAAATATCCCTTGATGTAGTTCTGAACAGCTGCTAAAGAATAATGGCTCCATACTCCAGCCACTTATTATCTGTATCATCCCCTTATGACTGAGACTGCTAGTGGTGTTTGAGTTATTCTCTAGCAATGTAGGTACCTGATGATTCTACTACGGTAAGATAGCCAGTGTATTGTGAAAATATTGAGCTCTTTGAATGGGGAAGGTGAATTCTTGCCTGCCTGTCACTCTCTCAAACTATAGGTGATGTTTCTGGTAATATAAATTTTACTGAAATATACTTCAACTTAATAATGTTTTTTATTTTTTATTTTGGCTGCACAGCGCAGCTTGTGGGATCTTAGTTCCCTGACCAGGGATCGAACCCAGGCCCTTGGCAGTGAAAGCTCAGAATCCTAACCACTGGCCTGCCAGGGAATTCCCAAATAATGTTTTTTATAACTAAAGTTTTTAAAATCTAAAATCTCAAATTGAAATCCTGTGAAAGACTAATGATGTGAGAAAAGATTTTTAACAGTTTGACAATATACTTTATAGGTTCTCTTTTTGATTTTATGTGTTTTTATTTTATATTTATGTTTTGGTTTTCTTTTAAGATTTTTTTTGATGTGGACCTTTTTTTTTTTCTTTTTTTAAGTCTTTATTGAATTTGTTACAACATTGCTTCTGTTCTATGTTTTGGTTTTTTGGCCGGAGGCATGTGGGATCTTAGCTCCCTGAGCAGGGATCAAACCCGCAGCCCCTGCTTTGGTAGGTGAAGTCTTAACCACTGGACTGCAAGGGAAGTCCCTATTTTATATTTATATTTTGGAAGCAGAACTAAACAATCACTTAAGGAACACGAACCTTCCCCCGGGTTCAAAAAGATATACACATGTATATTACCCAAACATAAAAGAATAGCTTAGTTGAAGAAGATGAATGGAAAATTTAAATACTGTGAGAGCAGAATTTATCTTCATTTCAATATATATGCCAGTAAAATGGTGATTTAAAAAAAATAAAACTTACCTGCTACTGAATTTGGCCGTGGCATAAGATAAAGAGGAATAGACTGTACTGACTGTGATAAAACTGTTTCCAAATTCCTCTCTGGGATCTTATTCAGACTATAGGTGGAAGCCGTCATGTTTTCATCTACTCGATATAAACAGGAATCCATGCTGGATTTTTGAGACTGCCAAGGCTTTAGGTTTCCTCCAGATCCTAATTCTTTACTGCTTTCCCCAACGTATTTTGCGCGTTCCATGTTTTCAGAATAGCTTGTCAAGGTAGCTGAAAAAAAGAGTAAAGTGAATTAAAAAAGAAAACCAAACCTAGAGGTTAATCTGTTTACTACTCTCCAAATACATGACTAGATAATGACAATATTAGAAACATTATTTTTAAAAAGTTACTGATGATTTCATCTCCATCATGAAGTTTAAACAATTGAAACCAAAATATAACTCTCTCACACAGGTTCTCTCTCAAAGATTTACTTTTAACAACTCTATTTGAATGAATTAAACAAATTCAGTGCTAAAGGGCCTACAAATAAGGCCTATCAATGGTAAAAACTGTAGAATTTCATCAAAAGGGAATTTACATACTTTTCATGGACTGCTGGAGAGCCCTAGAGGTGTCAAAAAGATCTTTATACTCTTTTTATCCTATATTTTTCCTTCCTGGCCCTTTATATGAAACAAAGAATTAGAAAATATAGAAACATTCCCTAAGTAGACGCTAATATAGGAGAAAGAATCTGTCTAAATAAGGAAACACTACAAGGCCTCTGTTTTTAATTAAAAATTCATTTCATGTATTTATCTTTCAGTCATAAATAGCCCAACGGATCCTAACCTTTTTGCCACCAAACACAATGTCACACCTTCCCCAATGAGATTTTATGGATTCTACAGCATACTGTATAACCTCTAAATATGTTCAGTGATAATATATAGGTGCAAATTTATATTATGTGTGTACGTGTCTGCATGCGTTCTTTTTCAACAGAGGCATGCTTCTTATCCTAATTTCTGGAAATTGTCTTATTACTTTAAAATATATTTAAACATTTTTCTTTCTGTAAAATTTGACTGAAGTATAATTTCATTTGGTGTAAAGATGTGGTGATTCAGCTGGCTTTTAATTCTTAGCTAGAAGCTTGGAGTTCACACAGCTGCTAGGCTCAGTATAATGAAAGCTGGAGAATGTAAAACTTCTGTTTCCCGGAGGACTTGTCTACATGTAAAGCGTCTGTTAGTTAACCCTTTGCCTTTCATGTTTTTTTTGGTGGTGTGTCCCAGCAGAAGTTTTTATCCTTAGGTCCCAAATCAGAGCTGGCTAAGATTCACTTGTATCTGTGTGGTCTTACCCTGGTATATATTCCAGAAATATACCCCTTTTCTCCAGATAAACCCTGAGCACATTCAATAGGCTCCAAACACTGGAGCACGACACCTTTAAAGGTCTGAGAAGGTAGTAATGGGTTTCACTATTTTCAATATTTCAAATAATTTGTAAGTAATAATATGTTTTCAAATAATTTATGAGTAATAATATGTCGACTAGTTACCTAAAACATCAAGTTTCTATAAACTTAGCTACAATTATATCAAGGGTGATAACATTAGTTATCTCATGTTGAACAGAAATTTTGGCAGATATATATATATGTATACATATCATACGTATATAGATATATATATGTATACATTTGATAAATAAAAAATGAGATAGAAACTATTGGATAATGAATAGTGATGCTGAAAATTTTTTCAAAAATACGGGGTCTATCAATAAAAATTATGAAAGTCCTCATTGGTGGTGAAAAGATTTGAGAAACTTTGAATTAATTCATGGTACAAAGACAGAATTACTCAGTGGCCTATGGACCCTATTTTATCATTTAAATGATAAAGTTTATAATAAGGAAGGGCTTCTATGGTCATGGTATTTAAAAGTAAAGACAAGGAAGACATCCAGTTTCCCAACGTGAGAAGAGCAGTGATGTCATTTTGCACTACAATTGTACTATCTGCATGAACCAAACCTGTTATTACATAGTTCACTTGTTTTTCAAACCCAAAGTATCCCTTGCCCTTTTTCACTAGAGAGAAATGTATCTAGTCCCTGGCACACAGTATATGATCAACAAATATTTGTTGAGAGGATGAATAAATTAGTTTTATTGGCTGCTCAATGGTCCAGAACCATTAGGGCACAGAAAGAGTGAAAACAGACAACTCACATAAAATACTAGAAGTAAAATCCTCTGGTTAACCATTCCCATTTAGGAATTTTGTACATTTTTGCTTCACTGATGCTTTTCACAGAATATGGTGACTTTTAGTTAATTTCATTCACTTATCTAGCCAATAAAATTTTATTGAGCAACTAGTATGTGTCAGACTACAGTGGTGAACAAGATAGGTCCTAAATCCTTAATCCCAGAAAAAGGACAATCCTGTGGCAAAAGAGGTCACACACAGAAAAAATGAAGAATCACAAAATGAAATGCTATTTTTAATAACAACATACTAATGTTTGCATATTAGTCAATTTTATGGATGCTCCTATTTTACTCAACCATTCCTCTATAGTGAGAACTTATCATATAACTTAAAGTCACCAAGGTGAATGAACCACCAGAGAATGCAATGATATTTTGATTCATGTGGCTACTAAAAGTTTCAAAAGTCTAAAGCCCAAGCAGTTTATATGTCAGATATTGGCCTATATAAATTAAGCACCCCTATGTGCAAAGTTTCTATGAGTGGAGTTGAAGAGGAAGACATGGCCTCTCATTGAAAAATATACATATTTGTTTTCCACGAGACCTATTCTATCTCCATTTTAATTCTCTAGACCTAGTCATTCCCAGGTGGAACAATAGTGGGAAATATTGAGTTGTAAGTAACTAAAGAGATTTTTCTGAGAATTCCTCCATTTTCCTTCCTTGATATAGAAAAAAAAATTGCTACCTCAGTATAAAGAACTGCTTACACGGCATTTCTGTTTATATTGCCATATAGGCCAGGAAGATAGTGTGAGGAAGTAGGAATTACAGACTTATAAACAGGCTCATTGTGAATAAAATTAGCTCCATATATTTAAAAGTTTTATTGAGGTACAATTTACATACCATAAGATGCACCCATTGTAAGTGTACATGGGTACAAGCACATTTGCTTGTCATCTATAATAATTAAAAACTGATAGTAGGGACTTCCCTGGTGGCACTGTCATTAAGATTCCACACTCCCAATGTAGGGGGCCTGGGTTTGATCCCTGGTCCAGGAACTAGATCCCACAGGCATGCCACAACTAAGGAGCCCGCCTGCCGCAACTAAGGAGCCCACGTGCAGCAACTAAGGAGCCCTCGAGCCACAACTAAGGAGCCCGTGAGCCACAACTAAGGAGCCTGCCTGCTGCAACCAAGACCTGACACAACCAAATAAATAAACAAATACATATAAAAAAAAACTGATAGAAATAATTTTTATCTTGATTCACTACTTTGCTTTTGTTGCTAAAGACTAAATTTTTAATGCTGGATAATAGTCTTAGGTCCTCTGTTCTGAGAGAGAATTATTTTAGAACCATGCACTGTTTTGTAATAATTAGGACCATGGGTTTTGAAGTTATACAGACCTGAACTTGACTCTTAGCTTTGCCTCTTAATATCTATGTGATCTGGGACCAATTATTTTTGAATCTCAGTTTTCCAAGTTTAAGAAAGATTGTTATACTATTATGTAAGACAGAGTTAATTTACAGCTAGACTGGGCTAGCCCTACGCTTATCTCTGGGGATGCCTGGAACTCTTTGCCAAGATAAGGTCAACTGGGATAACTAATGATTTATAATTTGCTGTTTAAAGTTTGAAACTCCCCTGGTAGCAACCAGGTCTAGTTGTTTATTGACAGCTTACACCTGGACTACTTGGACAGCCTAGCTTAGCTATGTGACCAGAGGGGCATAAAAAGCTTCACTGTAAACTTCTGGGGGGCTCTCCTGAAACCAAGATTCCTTATACAAATCTCGGTGATTTATACTCTGGGGACAGGCACATCCTATTTGATTACGAAAGAACCTGGATATATATGGAATCTAAAAAAACAAAAATGGTCCTGAAGAACCTAGGGGCAGGACAGGAATAAAGACGCAGATGTAGAGAATGGACTTGAGGACACGGGGAGGGGGAAGGGTAAGCTGGGACAAAGTGAGAGAGTGGCATGGACATATATACACTACCAAATGGAAAATAGATAGCTAGTGGGAAGCAGCTGCATAGCACAGGGAGATCAGCTTGGTGCTTTGTGTCCACCTAGAAGGGTGGGATAGGGAAGGTGGGAGGGAGACACAAAAGGGAGGGGATATGGGGATGTATGTATATGTATAGCGGATTCACTTTGTTATACAGCAGCAACTAACAACAATGTAAAGCAATTATACTCCAAAGTATTTATTAACTTTTTAATAAAGATGTTAAAAAGAAAAAAAGAACCTGGAGAGCTGCACTTGGGAATGGATCCTCGGTGCTCGCCTGCACTCTCTTTCGCCTGCTGTACTGTATCTTTACTAAAAGCTTTTCGTAACCATTTTTCTGCGGAGTCTTACGTACCCTTTCAATTACCTGATCCTGTGAAACCTTTACAACTATTTTCTTATAAGATGATTGTAAGGATTAAGTAATGGTACCCGCCTCATACTTCGTACTCAATCAATGGTTGTTGTTACTATTATTATTATTATTATTATTATTATATTAGTTAGGTCAGTTATGCAAGAGAAATGCTCTGTTTGGTCTCCTTGATCAATTTAATAGGCAGTATCTAGACTTCTTAAACATATATGCCATGCCATATAAATATAACGCTATAGCTACCAAAAATTTATTAGTGCTAAGTAAGCAGAAGGTGGGAAGGATGACAGAGTCACTAGCACAATAACTGGAGAAACTTAGCAGTGAAGATACAATTGCACATTTCTGAAAACAGGTTGGAGAAAATATAAAAAAATAACTCAAATTATCTAATGTTCAAGTTTATGACTCAGGGAGGTGATTTTTTAAACGTGAAAATTTGGATCAAAAAAAGAACATATAACATCCTACTGGAATATATGTTACGAAAGGAACAAAGGTCTTTGATTAGGAGTTTCTGATTTTGCTTTTTAGTTACTAATGTGAAATATTAGGAAAACATAATCACTCAACAATGAGCAAAGCTGTAGATACTTCATCTTCCTAGGTGTTAAGTGATATAAGGCTAAAGGATATAAGACCAAATTTGGCAGTAAATCAGAACCTAAAGAAAAAAAAATCCTGAGATTTGATTAAAAGAGGGAATTCAAGAATTATACCTTTCTGGGACTTCCCTGGAGGCACAGCGGTTAAGAATCTGCCTGTCAATGCAGGAGACACAGGTTTGATCCCTGGTCCGGGAAGATCCCACATGCCGTGGAGCAACTAAGCTCGTGCACCACAACTACTGAGCCTGTGCTCTAGAGCCCGCGAGCCACAACTACTGAGCCCGAGTGCCGCAACTACTGAAGCCCGCGCACCTAGAGCCCATTCTCCGCAACAAGAGAAGCCACAGCAATATGAAGCCCACGCGCTGCAATGAAGAGTAGCCCCCGCTCACCGCAACTAGAGAAAGCCCGCATACAGCAACGAAGACCCAGCGCAGCCAAAAATAAAAAATAAACAAATAAATAAATAAAAAAAAAGAAATTTAAAAAGAATTATACCCTTCTGGAAGGAACTGTGATCTCCAGATAAACAAAAGGCAAGAAACATGCCTAAATGGATCCATGCTTAAATTCATTTTGCTATGTAACACCATACCAAATCAGCCCATTATTAAAACTTAACATGAAAAAGGAATAGGATATAAAAATGATGTATATCTCACAGAGTTTACGATTATCAAGATTTTTGCTTGAAGCTATATAGGAGCTTATATATAAGCTGATAGGAGATTATATGTAGTTATATGTAGTATCTAACTAGGCACATATATAAGGCCATTATACCATTAAAGTTATACCAATAAAATAAGAGTAACAAATATGAAATTACACTGTAAATACCTGACAATCATGTCAGTGATATTTTACCACATGTTTAAGAAAGGTTGTGAGTTTGAGGAAAGGGAAGCTATGATTGGAACAGAGAATGCTTTCTGTGGTAGAAATTAAATTACATCTGGGGTGAATCTAGACCACATAGAATCTAAGAAGTTACAGTTGTTTACAACCTTTTACAATCTGAGAGAGGAACTTTTTACATTAACAATACTTAAAAATTCAGGAACTCTGCATTTCTAATTTTATGATTCTTATAACTAGAATTCTACATATTTTGGCATGCTATAAGAGTGATACAGCAGGCATCACTAATATTCTGATTGCTATAATTATAAAATGTAATCATAAGGAATTCACACTGAACTGACTGATACATAAAGAAATTAAAAATAGATAATTTAAATTAATACATTTAATAACTTTTGTGCTTTTTGCTGATGGGGCAAGATTTAAATATGGAACACTAATAAACAACAGACCATCTTGGAAGTTTCTGTTTGAAATAATATAAGCAATAGTTAATTTGGAAAAGCAGATGTTTCTATAATCAGTGGGGAAAATACTTGAAACATATTTAACAGTTAAGGTAGGCCAGCCTTGAGATTTCCAAGGTAATAACAATATCTTTGACTATTATCACTTATGACATATACAATTTTCTTCCAAATCAGACTGCAGTGAAAAAAAACTAAAGGGAAACAAGTCATTTCTCAAGATAAGCTGCTCACATATAATTTGATAACTACTCTATAGTCTTATGTAATTTTAGGAACAGACATTATTCTCTTTCTTCTCTCATTATTTTGCAAGTAAATCTGTTTCAGTATTTATACACATTAAAGAATGGAAGTTCATTATTCTTCAAATTAGCTCTCTTATCCACAAAGGCACTTATATTTACAAGGAACACAATTCTGGAAATTTATCAGAAAAAAAAAAATGAGGAACACTGTCTGCTATAAGTCAAAGCAGGATCTCATTTTTAATTTTCAGAACATTATGAACATTTATTCTGAACACTCACTGACATGTTAAGCTTCCACTTTGAAAGGTAACTACTTGTAAACGGACTTTATCCAAACTGTCAGCACCATGCCTTCTGCTTGGATGAACATATTTCTAAAGCTATTTTTTTATGTATGGCAGAATAGATGATATGCAGTTACAGACACTCTAATAAGATCGACAGAAGAACCCAGGAAGAGGTTTGGCTGGGATTATAAAAGTCACTGGGCCAAAATGAATCATAAAGAGAACTTAAGAGAATAAGATTAGTCGATAGAGAATTCTAATCTCTATTATTTATTAAAAATTTAATAAAGTTCCATCTTGTACCCAATGGTCACTCTAAACACTCTAAACACCTGTCAAAAAAGTAAAGTGCCAGGTCAGTCCTTTATCCCCTATCCTTCCACACTTAAGCTTTCTTTCCTTTGAGCACCTACTATGCTACCACATGTCAGTCACTGGACTAGGTGCTACAGATACGGATGAATAAGACACAATTTTGGCTAACAAGAAACAGTCTAATGGTGAAAAGCAGGCTCCAAAAGTAATTATAATACCATGTGTTAAATGTAATGATACAGATATGTACAGGTATTACTGGGAACACAGAATAATAATATGTATTGGATAGGAGGTGGAGTGGAGAAGTGAAGAGAGGTGGTGGTAGTAGTGGTGACAGAATACTCAAGGTGAATCTTAAAAAATATGTAGGAGTTAGTCAAATTTAAGAGAGAGAGAGGAGATTACAAGGCAGAATGATCAATATGAGCAAAAGCACAGAGATGAAAAAACAAATGTGTCAGGTAACAACAAAATCTAAAGTTGCCAGAATAATATATACAAGGCCGAAAGTAGTGGGCTTGAAGGCTGGAGAAATTGGCTGCGGTCAGATCAGGAGAGCCTGGCCTTTATCTGCTAGGTAAATGGGAGCCAAAGGAGTGATCTGATCAGATTTGATTTTCAGGTAGTTCACCTCATCTTATAGATAACAGAATCAAAATAGTAATTGTTTTTCAGCTAATTCGCTTTGGTGGCTGTGTGAAAAACAGACTTAGGACAAGACAAAAAACGCAGAGAGAACACAGTTAGATTTGTATTAATCTAGGTCTAAGATAATGCAGACTATCAAGGCAATGCTAGGAAAGATGAAAAAACAATACAGGGGTGAGAAATACAGGGGGAAGGAAGGTGGGAAGGACTCTCCTCTTGGCTTTCTAGCTTGGGTTCCTGGGTAGGTAGTGATGTCATTATAAGAGAATATTTTGGACAACTTTTTGCAAATAAATTTGAAAAAAGATAAAAACCATTACTAAGGAAAACAGATTCAGGAAGAAAAAGAAAAATTTTTAAGTCCTATAGTATTAAATACACTGAAACAGTAGTTTAAAAAATCGACATAAAGAAAATAACAGGTCCGAAATATTTTAATGGCAGGTCCTACTAAATAGTCAAGAAACAGGTAATTCCAATTTTCTATAAACTATTTCAGAGGTTAGGAAAAGAGGTCAATTTTCATCATATTTTATCTATCTATGTATTTTATTTAGTTAAAATATTTAGCTATTTAATGATAATATCTTCATAATGACTTCTCATATAAAGTAATCACAAATTAGAAATGATTATGTTAGATACTAAGGGTATATAAAATTATTAGACATGAATACTGCCTTTTAGGAGCTTTGTAATAAGTTTTAAAATCAGGAAATGTGAGTCCTCCAACTTTGTTCTCCTTTTTCAAAATTGTTTTGATTATTTGGGGTCCTTTGAGATTTCACATGAATTTTACAATGGGTGTTTCTATTTCTGCAAAGAACATTGTTGGGATTATTATAAGGATGTCAATGATTCTGCAGATTGCTTTGAGAAATATTATCATTTTAACAATATCAGTCTTCCAATCCATGAACACAGGATATATTTCCAATTATTTAAGTCTTTTAAAATTTCTTTAGCAATGTTTTGTAGTGTTTAGTGTACATGCCTTTTGCCTCCTTGGTTAAATTTATTCCTAAGTATTTTATTCTTTTTGATGCTACTGTAATGGAATTGCTTTCTTAATTTTATTTTTTTTGGTTATCCATTGTTAGGGTATAGAAATGCAACTGGTTTTTGTATGTTGATTTTGTATCCTGTAACTTTGCTGTAAAAATATTCTTTTTATCAACTCATTATTTATTTAAAGTGAATAAATTCACATGTTGATGTATATTCATTTAAGTACTAGAGATATGCTTAGTTGACATGGCATTAAAATATCTGCAATAACATCTAAACAAATAAATATTTTGATTTGATAACCTTTAGAAGGAAGCCAAATGAGGAAAAAATATTTCATTGTCTTTATTCCTTTATCGTTTCCATTTTCCTAGCCTCTTCAGCTTCTGTCATTTGTTGACCAGCCTCTCCTCACCCCTTCCTTGAAACTTTTATCTTCCTTGGCACTGGTAACATTATACTGCCCCACTTTTTCTCCTATCTGTCTGACTACCCTTTTTCTGTATCTACTGGCTCATTCTCACACCTCTCACCCCCTGCTCAATTTGAACGTGCCCTAAGATTCTGTGCTCAGTCTTCTTTTCTTCTCTTTGCATTTCTTTGTCTTCAGATTCTTCTTTTCCCAAAACTTTGCTCATTTCCATGTGACTGACTCCCCTTAACAAGTATACAACAGGCAATAATACGAAGAACTGAGAACCACCAAGAAACTCTACTAGTTCAGTGAGGAATAAACTTTTTCTGAACCACTTCTGTTGGTAGACAGATGATGCATGTGAATTGACAAGAAGAAGTAGAAAGAAATTTTTCTATTCATCCCTTCTTTTATCAGATAATATCCTTAAAGGACTGGTTAAGCAGGGAGGGATACCTCTCATTTTGTTTACCCTTTATGTCTCTCTCCTGTATCATTAAAAAGAAAAGGACACATTTTATATATACATCTCAGTAACTCAAAAGCAGAATTTTTGAAAACCTTGAGCTTGTGTAATTATTTTAAAAAGAAAAAAAGACACAAAATGATTTCTTTTTTAATGATTAATATAAAAACCAACTTACCAATGATACCACTATCTCTGCTTTCAAGGGTGGAGGTTGGACTAGTGACAGCCCCATAGCTGCCATCCTTGGCAGTTGCATTTGTACTGACTTGCGGGAGAGTGGAGCAGGGGCTACTGGCTGGTGGAGAGGCAGTGCTGCTAGTCAAGGTGGAACAGGGACTTATCCTCTGGGTGATTGCTGAGGTCTGAGAAATTGAAATGAAAAATAAGATAAACTGATCAGCTGTTAAAGTAAAATATATCTTATGGTAAAACACATGTTTTGATAAGAAAAGGAAAAAAATCTACATGCACAACTTTTACATCTATTAAGTTCTGTTTGTTTTTGCCTTCCAGGATAAAGCATTCTGTGTTCTATAATTAAGGTGAAACTTGATAAATTTAACATGAGCAGAGACTGGCCTGTTTTTCTGCCTAGGAAACTCACAGTGACAAGTAGTCTTTATCATTGCTATGAACTAATAGAGGAATTTACTTATTAATCACAAATTTTTCTTGCTATTTTCAATCGAAATTTTTCTGAAGGCTTGGAACTTTTTCTTGCTAATAATTTTCTTTGGATAGAAAAAAAAAATCTCTGCAGCCAAGGAGAAATAAAAATAAAGTTCTTAATGCAAATAAATGGGTTGTTTTTTGATACATAGGGGGCTGCTCAGAGACAATAAACGAATGCAGGGAAAATGCTTTATCTAAAAGTTTGTCAAATAAAATAGATCAAACAATATTAATTAAATACAAAATGAAATAATTTCTCTGTAGAAACTGATTACAGACTGAGATCACTGAGTGATTCTTACACCTAAAGTTACCTCCTTTTCACATTTTTGATGGGAAGTAATGAATAATCACCAAAAAGACTGACGGTAATATATTCTAGTTTACCTAATTTAATGACAATTCGCTTTTCTTTAGCTCTTTCTACCCAAATAAATTAATGAAATAATGAATGAAAGTCTATGTTTTTTCAAACACTCAAGAAATGTTATCCTACCCTGATACCAAAACCAGACAAAGATGTCACAAAGAAAGAAAACTACAGGCCAATATCACTGATGAACATAGATGCAAAAACCCTCAACAAAATACTAGGAAACAGAATCCAACAGCACATTAAAAGGATCATACACCATGATCAAGTGGGGTTTATCCCAGGAATGCAAGGATTCTTCAATATACGCAAATCAATCAATGTGATACACCATATTAACAAATTGAAGGAGAGAAACCATATGATCATCTCAATAGATCCAGAAAAAGCTTTTGACAAAATTCAACACCCATTTATGATAAAAACCCGCCAGAAAGTAGGCATACAGGGAACTTACCTCAACATAATAAAGGCCATATATGACAAACCCACAGCCAACATCATTCTCAATGGTGAAAAACTGAAACTATTTCCTCTAAGACCAGGAACAAGACAAGGTTGCCCACTCTCACCACTATTATTCAACATAGTTTTGGAAGTTTTAGCCACAGCAATCAGAGAAGAAAAAGAAATAAAAGGAATCCAAATCAGAAAAGAAGAAGTAAAGCTGTCACTGTTTGCAGATGACATGATACTATACATAGAGAATCCTAAAGATGTTACCAGAAAACTACTAGAGCTAATCAATGAATTTGGTAGAGTAGCAGGATACAAAATTAATGCACAGAAATCTCTTGCATTCCTATACACTAATGATGAAAAATCTGAAAGAGATATTAAAGAAACACTCCCATTTACCACTGCAACAAAAAGAATAAAATACCTAGGAATAAACCTACCTAAGGAGACAAAAGACCTGTATGCAGAAAGCTATAAGACACTGATGAAAGAAATTAAAGATGATACAAACAGATGGAGAGATATACCATGTTCTTGGATTGGAAGAATCAACACTGTGAAAATGACTATACTACCCAAAGCAATCTACAGATTCAGTGCAATCCCTATCAAACTACCAATGGCATTTTTCACAGAACTACAACAAAAAATTTCACAATTTGTATGGAAACACAAAAGACCCCGAACAGCCAAAGCAATCTTGAGAAAGAAAAATGGAGCTGGGGGAATCAGGCTCCCGGACTTCAGACTATACTACAAAGCTACAGTCATCAAGACAGTATGGTACTGGCACAAAAACAGAAATATAGATCAATGGAACAGGGTAGAAAGCCCAGAGATAAACCCACGCACATATGGTCACCTTATCTTTGATAAAGGAGGCAAGAATATACAATGGACAAAAGACAGCCTCTTCAATAAGTGGTACTGGGAAAACTGGACAACTACATGTGAAAGAATGAAATTAGAACACTCCCTAACACCATACACAAAAATAAACTCAAAATGGATTAAAGACCTAAATGTAAGGCCAGACACTATCAAACTCTTAAAGGAAAACATAGGCAGAACACTCTATGACATAAATCACAGCAAGATCCTTTTTGATCCACCTCCTAGAGAAATGGAAATAAAAACAAAAATAAACAAATGGGACCTAATGAAACTTAAAAGCTTTTGCACAGCAAAGGAAACCATAAACAAGACGAAAAGACAACCCTCAGAATGGGAGAAAATATTTGCAAATGAAGCAACTGACAAAGGATTAGTCTCCAAAATTTACAAGCAGCCCATGCAGCTCAACATCCAAAAAACAAACAACCCAATTCAAAAATGGGTAGAAGACCTAAATAGACATCTCTCCAAAGAAGATATACAGATTGCCAACAAACACATGAAAGGATGCTCAATATCACTAATCATTAGAGAAATGCAAATCAAAACTACAATGAGGTTATCACCTCACACCAGTCAGAATGGCCATCATCAAAAAATCTACAAACAATAAATGTTGGAGAAGGTGTGGAGAAAAGGGAACCCTCTTGCACTGTTGGTGGGAATGTAAATTGATACAGCCACTATGGAAAACAGTATGGAGGTTCCTTCAAAAACTAAAAATAGAACTACTATATGACCCAGCAATCCCACTACTGGGCATATACCTTGAGGAAACCATAATTCAGAAAGAGTCACGTACCACAATGTTCACTGCAGCTCTATTTACAATAGCCAGGACATGGAAGCAACCTAAGTGTCCATCAACAGATGAATGGATAAGGAAGATGTGGCACATATATAAAATGGAATATTACTCAGCCATAAAAAGAAATGAAACTGAGTTATTTGTAGTGAGGTGGATGGACCTAGAGTCTGTCATACAGAGTGAAGTAAGTCAGAAAGAGAAAAACAAATACCATATGCTAACACACATATATGGAATCTAAAAAACAAAAAAAAAGGTTCTGAAAAACCTAGGGGCAGGACAGGAATAAAGACGCAGACGTAGAGAATGGACTTGAGGACACAGGGAGGGGGAAGGGTAAACTGGGATGAAGTGAGAGAGTGGCATGGACATATATACACTACCAAATGGAAAACAGATAGCTAGTGGGAAGCAGCTGCACAGCACAGGGAGATCAGCTTGGTGCTTTGTGACTCCCTAAAGGCGTGGGATAGGGAGGGTGGGAGGGAGACGCAAGAGGGAGGGGATATACGTATGCATACAGCTGATTCACTTTGTTACACAGCAGAAACTAACACACCACTGTAAAGCAATTATACTCCAATAATGATGTTAAAAAAAAAATGTTATCCTTTTCACAACAGTAACTGATCAGTTGCAAAATTACTTGAAGGAGTACTAATGATAAATTTGACATCTTTAAATGTTAAATTAAAAAAAAAGCATTTCAACTTCTTTACATACAGAGTCTATTCATAACCTCTCTGCTAAAGTTGAAGATTTACATTTTATAACTTGACTGGAAAATATGTTGATCACTGAATATGAGAATATTAAGGCTCTTTGACTCGTCCCCAAATGATTTCCAGATGCAATCTCTTATATTTAATTATCTGTGTTGAATCCAGGTTTTGATTTTAATTTAAATGCTATAACCAGGTCATAAAAGATACATTCAACTCAACCAAGCATAACTGACATTCTCAGAACCCTGCAACCAAGTAAATCTTTTCAATCATATGAATAATATTAGAAACTGATTTTTCTTAATAACACAATAAGCCCTCAAATCTATGCCATTTCTCTTCTACAGAATTTTTCTCCAGAGGAGGGAGGAGTTTCAATTTCTTTGTAATTTCCTCTATTTCTATAAAATGATGTTGGTCTACCAGAGCAATGATTTTTTTTTAAAACTGGGCTTGCAGTAGAATTACCTGTGGAATGTAAAAAACAAGTTCCCCTACAAAACTGACAGATACTGAACCCACCCCACCCCAGTCTTACTGAATTAGAATCCTCCCTAGTTAGAATTTGGCATGGCAATTTTTAACTGCCTCATTCTCAGTTTAAGAAATATGTGGGTACTGTAATAGAACTGTATTAGAGTCTTTTACATTAGATATATCTATACTCCAGTCATTCCATGTTGAAAAAGTTTCATTTGGGTGTAAATCTATTACCTCTATAGCAACTAATTTCCATTTTTAGACAAGATTCTCAGTCTGTTCTGTGAGAAAGGAAACTGTATTATATGCATAATATAGCCAATGTGGAGGTTAAGCTCAAATGATGCATACTTTTTACTACAAGTTATTTTCTGGAAAATAAAGCATTTATCACAGACTGTATGCTTTAAAAGCTTTAACTGTAAAAGCAAAGCTTAAAGATCAAGCCATTCAGAAAGCAGAAAATTGTCCATGGCTTGTGAATTAAAAGGCAAGCCTTATATTTATTTAAGGAGGCTAGTTAATGAGACATAGAAATCTCTTCTAGGCACAGAAAGACAACATTATCTACTCTCCATACTGCAGGCTAAAATGGACATCTAATTAAGCTGCTCCACTTCTAAAACCTTTCAGTGGTTTTCCCATTGATCTTTTAGTGGTCTCCAGAAGGATCCCAAACTCCCAATCGGATCTCTTAAAGGTTCTACAAATACACAAGGGAAGAATCTAATGATGGAATTTATAAGGTACATCCTAATAGCCCAGAAACTACTGAGAGAAGGAAATATAGTGATCAGTTGAATATCACTTTCAATACGTTGTCCTTTGCAAAAAAATGATATATGCTGACTTGCCTGTGCTGGATTCTGTCATTACTAGCACTATTCTGAGGACACCATTACTATAGGGTCTTCCTAAACAAAGCGATCTGTCTTTGTCAGTATGCTGTTTACTACAGAAGAAAGTCACTAAGTGAACATGACCTCCTAGTTCTTAATAATTTTCCTAAGACTAGAAATTCCAATGATCAATTCAGCCACTTTCTTCTGTGGTTCCAAGATAGTTTCATGGTACATTATATTCCAAGAGGGCTATCATGTAGCTTCATTATTAATATTTTACATTTGTTCAATGTTTCGTAGTTAAAATTTTTTAAATGTTGTAATTGATACTTCATTATCTCCTTATCAACCAAGTATGAGGCATAATAAATATTATTTCCCCATTTAAGAAATGTGAAAATGAAACTACCCTAAGTATGCAAGCTATGAAGCAATTTCCCCCAAATCATACAGGTCCTGCATACATTTACATACTAATTATATTGCATATATATCTTTTGTTTATATGACATTTTACAGCTTACAAAGTGATTTCACATTCATGATTTAACTTGATCTTCACAACAATCCTGTCATTATTTCATACTATACTGGACCAGCATGGTGTAGCTATTAAGAACATAAGTTGTATAAGCAGACTGCCTGGATTTGAATACTATTCCATCACTTTCTGGCAGTGTGTTTCCATTTTTTTTTACCTGAAAATTGAAATATAAATGAACCCTACAAATCTTCTACCTCCTGGTTCAGTGACTTTTCTATTATACTATATCACTTTAATTACATTAAATCAATGATACTACTCATTTACTTATTTTATGACGAATTTATTCAGTAAATGCACAAGGCACGCTCTAATCTGAAATCTTTACCATGACCAGGAAGGGGCTACCTGATTTCTAAATGAAGTCACAAGACATGTGACTTTATTTAGAAATCACTGCAACAGGCTGTGACATGAAGCATCTTAAAAGCAACCAAATATAAATTTTAGCACCTCAAGAAATGTAGCTTTTTAGAAACAACAGGGTCCTTGGCAAATTCTCAGATTGTAATGTCATGTTTCTTGGTCATTATTAGAGCAGTCATATTTTAACCTGCTGTGAATATAAAGAGATAAAAAGTAAAATAGATGTTTTATTTATACCAATTTAAATGAAGCCCTCAACATATATCATTTCCATTTTTTATTCACAGATCACAGCATACTGACACAGTTATAATGTAAATTAGTTTAAAAAAAATTAATCCCTATCACCATGAAGCTTACATTCTTGTATGATATACAGAGAACCCCCCCACAACTAAATATATAATGTAATAAATTAATGATAAGAGCTATAAAAAAAATAAAGTACCAGGATAAGGGGATACAGTGATGGGCAGGTGCTATTAGATAAATTAAGGAAGAGGCCTCTTGGAGGAGGTAACATTTGAGCAGAGCACTGGATAAAGTGAGGAAGTGAGTTATGTGGGAAGAACATTCCAGTATAAATGAATGTTTTATGTGTTCGAGGAATGACAGGGAGGTCAGTGTTGCTGGCGAGCTGCAGGTGAAAGGGAGAGGGGCAGGAAATGATGTAGGAGAGGCAGCGAGGGGTCAGATCAGGTAGCCCCTTGCTGGTCATGGTAGAGATTTCAGATTTAATGTTAAATGTGGGGGAATACAGTGGGAGATTGAGAGAAGAGAAGTCAAAGGACCAGGTTCACATTTTACAAGGATCACGCTGGCTTCTGTGTAAACAGACTACAGGGGGCAAGAGTGGAAGCAGAGCCCTATCAGGAGGCCATTTATTCAGACAGCAAATATTTATTGAGCACCTACTAATAGTAGACATTGTTCTAGGTGCAGAGGATACAGCCGTAAATAGAACAGGCAAAAGTTCCAGCCTTCTAACCTTACATTCTAGGAGCTATTGCACTAGCCCAGGCAAGAGATGACAGTGACCTGGATTTAGGTGTACCAGTGGAAGTAATGAAAAGGGATCAGATTTAGCACACATTCTGAAGACAAAGCCTACATAATTTGCTGAAAGAGTGAATGTAGAGTGTGACAGAGTAAAGCCAAGAATGACTCCAGTGCTTTTGTCTTATGCCTGTAGGTGATGCCACCTATTCAGACAGGAAACTCAGTAGAAGGAGCAGGTTCTGGGGAAAAATGCAAGAGTTCAGTTTTTTGACATGTTAAATTTGAGATGTATCTTGGACACATAGGTAGAAAAGGCAGTGTAGGCAGCTAGAAATACAGATCTAGAGTTAAGGGGAAAGGCAGGGCTAGAGATAGTTTAGGAGTTAAGACAGTATTTAAAGACATAAGAATGGAAGAGTTTCAATCTGATTAGAATCTCCAGGTACTTGAATTTTACAGAAACTGCCCACGTGATCAGAATGTGCAGCCAGCAAAACCAATGACCTTAGGAGTGAGAATATAAAGAAAGGAAAAGTCTGAGGAGAGAGCTCTGGAACATCTGAGCATTAACCACATGATCTACAAATATATTCAAATAATCCTTGTACACTTTATGGTGAAGCTAACATATGACATAGAATCTTCACCAACATTACTGAGGATACGCAATTTGAATTTAATTTGTCATCTTCTGAGTAAAATGGTTCACTACCGGACATTCATTTTAAAGATTAAGACCACATAAATGAATCTGAGTCTAATACTTCTTTTGCTACATTTTAACTGAAAAGAATGGAACAGCCAAAAGAAAAAAGTCTATGAAATAATAATTTTTTCAAACTGCTGATATTTTTAACTTTCTGAGATAAATATCTAGATCATTAATTTTTCAGATTTTCTGCTTTTCTAATATATGTATCCAAAACTAAAGTTTTTTAAAGCATATTTTATATACTACAAGTTTTATTATATTTTGTTTTTTATTATTTCCATTTAAAATATTTTCCAATTTCTTGTGATTTTCTGACTTAAAGGCTACTTAGGAGTATATTAATATCCCAACACTTGGGGATTTTGATTTTCTAAGTTATCTTTTAGCTATCATTTTCTATGTTATTTTACAATTGATTAATTCTACTATGGTCACAGTAATTGAAATCTTTTGACATTTGTTGAGATCTGTTCTATGGATCAGCGTATCGTCAATTTGGCAAATAATCCATGTGTACCTGAAAACAATATGTATTCTGCAATTTGGGGGTGCGGTGCTCATATATATGTCTATTTTGTTTGTTGGCTTATTTACTTATTTATTTCCTCATTCATTCAATAAATAAGTCAAAACCTTAAAGTGGCTTTTTAAACTTAAGAAGGAAACTAAAAGATGTTCCATAAACTGAAAAAATACAGTGATTATGGAAAATTAAGTTATATCTCCAGGCCTCAAAAGGCATTCTATACTTGGGATTATTCTTCTCAGAACACCGACACCCTGCAACATTTTTCCTTTTCTGGTTATAATAGGCTGTTTCATCCCATGTTTCACTAAGTTGATAGGAAGCAGTTTACCTGATTTTCATCCTGTACTTCCATGTTGTATTGGTCACCTGGCTGAACTTCCGTGACTTTCTCTCCAAGGAGGAAACCCAGACGAGTCATGAGTGTGTTTGCTGCCTCATCTACAGATGGAGGGGGACCAAGTTCTTGTTCAGCATCACCTATAACAGGAAGACATTGAAACACCTGAAACTATCAAAATAAAATGGCCAGTTTTGCAACTATTTTTACATTCAGTTTGGTCATTTCCTTTGTTTTCACATTCTAAATGCAAAATTACTAAGTCCCTGACTAGAAGCTGATTTTTCCACTGTTACATATTATAATTGATAGTCTACTCAGAATCCTCAATATATTTACTTGAAACCCTTGAATTTGAGAAAATGTTTTTGTAACTCACTGAATAGAAGTTTCCCATTTCTTTGGCAGTTGGCCTTCCAATACAAGTCCTCGTGTTGGGATCTAGTCCTGGCCATAATCACCACCTTCATTCATGTTCTTTTATCTTTTTTTTTTTTCTTACAGTTCGTGTAAATATCCTTTTTTATTTTAAAATCAGTTCAAACTTACAAAAAAGTTTCAAGAATAGTAAAAAGGACATTTTTTTCCTTAACCACTTGAAAATATAGACATGATATCTCATCATGCCCAGACAGTATGCATTTCCTATAAACAAGCAATTCTCTTACATAACCACAGTACTAGCAGAGAAATCAGGAACCTAACATTTTACATTATTATGATCTCATCCACAGACCCCATTTAAGTTTTGATATTTATCCAGTAATGTCATTTCTAGCAAAAAGATCCAATTCAGGATTAAGCAATGCACTTAGTTCTTAGTTCTCTTTGACTCCCTTCATCTCGAACAGTTCCTCAGTCTCTTCTAAACTTTCATGATCTTGACACTTTTGAAGATTACAGGCCAGCTATTTTGCACAGTGTCCCTCAATTTGAAGTTATCTCATGATTTAATTCAGGTTATGCATTTTTGGCAGGACTATTGCAAAAGCAATGCTGTGTTAACTTTGATCACTTGGTTATGGTAGTGTTTGCCAGATATTTCCACTCTAAAATTATACTCTTTCTCTTTGTAATTAATAAGTATGTAATGTGGGGATACTTTGAAAGTATGTAAGTATACCATTCTTCAACAAACTTTTAAATTAAAAAAAATTTTTGTGATAAAAATACACGTAACAAAATTTGCCATTTTAACCATTTTTAAGTGTACGATTCAGTGGCATTAAGTACGTTCACAATGTTGTGCAACCATCTCCATTTTCAGAACTTTTTAATCATCCCCCAGAGAAACTCTGTATCCACTAAATAAAACTCCCCAATCTCCCCTCTTACTAGCCCCTAGTAACCTCTATTCTACTTTCTGTCTTTATGAATTTGCTTATTCTAGGTACCCCATATAAGTGGAATCACACAGTATTTGTCCTTTTATGTCTAACTTATCTCACTTTGCAAATTTTCAAGGTTCATCCCATGTTAGATCATGTATCAGAATTTCACTCCTTTTTATGACTGACTCCATTTTATGTACATACCACATTTAGTTTATCTATTCATCTGTCCATCAAGTTGGACACTTGAGCTGTTTCCATCTATTAGGTATTATGAATAATGATAGTATGGACACTGGTGTACAAGTAGCAGTCTGAATCTCTTCTCAATAAACTTTTGCCCACTATTTTTAGCATCCATTAATGTTTCTTGGTAGAATTACTATCATGCTTGCCAAATAGTGATATTTTCTAAATCCATCACTCTTCTATAGTTTAGTTTCTTTTCCTTTATCTATCTACCTACCTATCTGAACTCAAAGACTCCTATCGTACTCAATGAGTTATAACCTGTTACTATTATTATTTATTTTGATGCTCAAATTGTCCCAAAGTTGGCCATGTAAGCCCTTTCGATTTGGCTCTTGTAACCTTCTGATATATCCCTGTCATTTTCTGAGCACTTCTTTGCTTTCTGGCACCAGATGTTCCAGGCTCATCTTGTACTTTCCCTGCCCTAGCCCTAGAATCAGTCCTCTTCCCAAGAAGGGTTGATTTTTTTTTTTTTTTTTAGTGGGGAAAGGTATTTAGAATATCAGGTATGCTCATTGCGATCAGGATGTCACTGCCCCCCAGGTCCACTCCGTCAACAGAGTTAGGCAGTATGCTCATACACTTATATACATACACACAACTCTATATTCGCTTTTATTTGTAAATCCAAATACAAACATACACTCTAAATGTTCACAAAGATGCTCCAATTCCAATTCAATACCATAGGGTTAATTCTAGATTTCTTCCTTTCCAAAGTTACAACTCTGTTCTCCAATAGTGAAAAATCTGGTTCTTGTTTTCCTTATTTAATACTATACTTATTTAATCTATCCCCCTACATGTAACAAATCTCACCGCTGCTCATTGCCACCCTGCACACAGGTGCTCTACTCACCCTAGTTGGGTTCCTATCCTATGCCAGATAGCCCTGAGCTATCATTTCCCCCATAGTCAGGGTCATTTTTTCAAAATAATTCATATACCATAAACTCTATCCTCTTAAAGTATACAGCTCAATGGCTTTAGTCTCTTCATAAGTTTATGGAACCATCACCCCTTTCTAATTCCAGAATACTTTCATCACTCCAAAAAGAAACCCCATTCAGGTTCATTTTTTTGCCCTGGAATTTAGACCCCTAAAATTCCTGATCTCTGGCATTCATTTTAATCCTGTGCTTCCAGACTGCTACACTCTTTCCATACAATCAGCTTTTAACACAATTTTTTTTTCTTTTTTCTTTTTTAAGAGCTCAGCTTTTTATTGAACGTGTTACTAAAGAGGTTTGGTCAAAAAGACCAAAGCCCATGTCATCATCAGACTCTTCAGATTCTTCTTTCTTTGCTTCCACTTTCTTCTCCTCAGCTGGGGCAGCAGTGGTGGAGGGGGCAGGACCTCCTGCCGGTGCAGCCCCAGATGCTGGGGCAGGTCCACCTGCCCCCACACTGCAGATGAGGCTCCCGATGTTGACACTGGCCAAAGCCTTTGCAAACAAGCCTGGCCAGAAAAGTTCAACATTTACACTGGCTGCTTTAATGAGGGCATAGATCTTATCCTCGGTGACTGTCACCTCATTGTCGGGCAGGATGAGGGCCGAGTAGATGCAGGTGAGCTCCGAGTCGGAGGCCATGGTGCAGGTGAGCGCTAGGCAGGGGCTGCCGGGCATGGTGCAGTCGCCAGATGAAGTGAGGGCCTACACCCCAACGCAGCCTTGGCTTCCTCAGAAGGACCGAGCACCTTAGCGGCAGCTGAGGGAAGCGTAATTTTCTTTCTATTTAGGCTATTTTTCAGTGGTTACCAACTACAGGAATTATTCTTTTTCAAACCTTTTCACTGAGGG
The DNA here is from genome assembly GCF_009873245.2 of Balaenoptera musculus. Taxonomy (NCBI): domain Eukaryota; kingdom Metazoa; phylum Chordata; class Mammalia; order Artiodactyla; family Balaenopteridae; genus Balaenoptera; species Balaenoptera musculus. The sequence goes on from NC_045804.1 coordinate 15,398,688, forward strand.
ATGCTGAACAATGTCAGTATGAGGTTTTTTCCTTGGACTCAATTTATTTCCAAATAGAGAATTTATAGGAATTTATAGACATAAAAAATAACCAGGGAACTCAAGATGATCTATTTTAAATGTGATGCAGAACTAAGTTACCTAAACTGAATATCTCTTTACATTAACTTGATTCATTGTCAACATTTTTTTCAGATTTTGTTTTATGTTCAGATGCATTCAGTCTAACCTGTTAACAATCCACAGTAGCACATATCCTATATAGGATATTACAAAAATCTTTTTTTTTTTTTGGAGTCAGATATGTCCTTTCACCATAGCAAGCATTAACTAGAGTATCGTATGGTTTGATGCTAAAATATAATAGCTTAATTTTTTAGTATATTCAGTGTTACACATTAAATCACTCCTAATGGCAAGAAAGTGAGGTTTATGTTCTTTTTATTCAATTTAACATTTATCTTAACTTCTCTACTAAAGTCACAAGCTGCAGGTCAGAGGAAGGGACTACAGGTGTATCCTTGTATAGTATTACTGAACTCAAGTGCTCCATCTGTGGAAAATCTATATAGAATTCTCACTGAGGACTTCCCTGGTGGCACAGTGGTTAAGAATCCGCCTGCCACTGCAGGGGATACGGGTTCAAGCCCTGGTCTGGGAAGATCCCACATGCCGCGGAGTAACTAAGCCCGCGCACCACAACTACTGAGCCTGCGCTCTAGAACCTGTGAGCCACAACTACTGAGCCTGCAAGCCACAATTACTGAGCCCGCATGCCACAACTACTGAAGCCCTCGTGCCGAGAGCCTGTGCTCCGCAACAAGAGAAGCCACCACAATGAGAAGCCTGCGCACCGCAATGAAGAGTAGCCCCTGCTCGCCACAACTAGAGAAAGCCCATGCATAGCAACAAAGGCCCAACACAAACAAAATAAATAAATAAATAAATAAATAATTAATATTAAAAAAAAAAAAAAAAGAAAGTGCCTAGACTGGCATTCAAACCTAATTCTACCAGCGTTAAAGTCCTATTAAAAAAAAAAAAAAGAATTCTCATTGAAATTATGTCAGAGTAGAAAAACAGGATCTATATTCCCTTCCCTACTTCTCTGCAAGAGGCAACAAAAATGGATTTCTCTGCCACAGACCAGAAAGATATCCCAGGGGCTTTATTACCTCTATAATGTCCAACATTACAGACAGTTCCTTATCTCTCTACCTCTGCCCAATTATGATACTCTAACATAAAATCTCAGGAAAAAGCTGTGTTACAAATGCATGCAAATGCATCTTCAAAACAAGTACCCTAACTCTAAAAAATAATACAAATGAATGTATATACAAAACAGAAACAGAGTTACAGAGATAGAAAACAAACCTGTGGTTACCAAAGGGGAGAGGGAAGGGAGGAGGGACAAATTAGGGGTATGAGATTAACAGATACAAACTACTATATATAAGTAGATGAGCAACAAGGGTATACTATATAGCACAGGGAATTATACCCATTATCTTGTAATAATCTATAATGGAATATAATCTGCAAAAATACTGAATCATTATGCTGTACACCTGAAGCTAACACAATATTGTAAATCAACTAAACTTCAATTAAAAACAAACAAATCCCCTATCCGTCATTCAAGCAAATTTCCACCTTTAAACCCTTGCTATGAAGAATTTTTCATTTCATTACCACAGTGTGTAGAATTTCTAAACTACTGAGTCAACTATTTAATATTATTAAAATTTATCAAAGTCTACTATGATAACAAGAATATTTATAGCATATGAAATTTGAAGTAAACAGTTTCAGGTTAAAATGCTAAATGTAATTCTGAAGACATCTATAATGAAATGTAAAAGTCCCTGACCTCTTTAAATTTCACAACACTATATACAAATGGCAGGCAAGAGGCTATTATTATATTATCATTTCATGCATTATTTGCAAAAGTCCAAATGTTACTCACTTAAGAAAGAGGCTAGGGGAAAAGAAACCAAACTCTTCCTTTTTCTTCTAGGCTCTTATACTCATGTTACTCTTAGTCTTACTATATCACTCTATTTCTCTTAAGTGCTTTTTTCCCTAAATATTAGTTTCTTAAAAAGATACTAATATATATTATTTTTAAGAAGTCCACAAGCTCATATACTTTATATACATTAAAGTATTTATGGGAGAAATGATATAATGACCAGGTTTTGCTGAAATTACTACAGAAAAATTGGAGACGATATAGATAAAACAAAGTTGTCAAAATTATTGAAGCTAGGAAATGACTACATAGTAGTGCATTATTCTATTCTCTGTTTGTGAATGTTTGGAACTTGAGGAAAAAACTCTATGCAGGGAAGTTTCTTTTAAATAACTTAGCAGTTCTCAACTGGTGACAATTTTGCCCCCCAGGGAACGTTTGGCAATGAGTGGGGATATTTCTGGTTGTCACACTGCAGGGAGCGGTGTTGCTACTGGCATCTAGTAGGTAGAGGCCAGGGACTCTGCCAAACATCCTACAATACACAAGACAGCTCCCCACAATAAAGGATTATCTAGCCCCGAAAGTCATTACATAGTATTGAGGTTGAGAATCCCTGCAACAACTAGAATCACCTTATCCTTTAAAATCTGTCAAATTGGATGAACTCTTAATACACAGTCAGTAGGAAAACCAGTGTCCAACCTGTTACTTCCATGGATTCTTAAAATTACTTCAATTTCTAACTTACAATGAATTTTTAGTCTTTGGGCTATTTCTTTCCTGAGTGTAGGGTCTGTTTTCTGTACTCCTAGATTCTGCTGTAATCTTTTCAGTCTTCAATGAACCTTAGTCTTATGGTGGTGTGTGGACAGGACTTTACTGGGGTTACAGTGTGTTTGGTAAGGGTGGGGGATTATATCATGGCACAGAACAATTAAATGAAACTAAAAAATATGATATATCTCATATTTTCAGATTATCGTTTATTAATTATAATAACAGCTAGCACATATGGGGATTAATTATATGCCAGGTACTGTTTCTAAGTATTTTATATACATTAACTCTTTTAATGATCATAACCACCCTATGAGGTAGGCACATATCCCCTTTTTATGAATAAAGAAAGTGAAGCACAGAGGGATGAGTAACTTACCCAAATTCATAAGCTAATAAGTAGCTGATCCAGGAAATCTGGATCTAGAACTCAGGCTCTTAACCCCTAAGCTCTACTGTCATCCTTGATTCCAGTCTCTCACCATTTTGCTGGGCATCACTTCCTACCTCCCCTCTGCCCAGGGTATTTGTTCAAAACTCTCAAAATTCCTCTTAAATCCTCATACCAAATATTTTACCTATCTTTCTGTCTCATCCATGACCATCCAGGTGATGTGAAGAAGGTGTCATCTTCATAACCAAACACGCCCAATTAAGGTATGTCCCTAAACAAAGACAGTACTTTTCTTGAGTGGAATTCTACTGTGACTTCTTTAATAATGATGAATTTGGAGTATGATACACAAAACAAGATGGCTGGTAGGTTGTTGGAAAATAATCACTGTGACACTATTATACAGAAAATAAATATCATTCATACATTATGTTGATTAAAACTCTTGAAATATATCTTGGCTATCTGGGAGCACTGTGTTTATGCAATAGGCTTTGCTCCCAGAATACTGAATGAGGAATACAGCACCATAAAACTAAAGGATTCTTATGTTTGGATTTTTTTTCCACAGCAGAAGTGGTTATTGAAGGTTTATCAAATGCCTTTTTTAGCCTCTATGAAGAAAACTAGTTGTTTTTATTTCTCTTACAGCTATTAGTATGATGAACTATTTTAATGGTTTTGTAATTTTGAAAAGCTTTCTTTAAAGTTAATAGGAATTATTATTAAACATTAAAAAAAAAGGATCTAAAATTCACATGGAAACGGAAAGGTCTAGGAATAGTAAAGAAAATGTGAAGAAGAATGACTGCTATTACTTAATATCAAGGTTTAATCTAATGCTAAAGTAATTAAGACAGAGTATGATTGGTACAAGCACAGATAAAATGACCAGGAGAACAGAATAAAGAATCCAGAAACATATCTATACATGTATAATCACCTTATTTGGACAGAGATGCCATTGCAATATTTTAGTAACCAAATGGCGTTTTCAATCATTGGTGACAGATCAATATGTATGAATAAAAATGAAACCTGTCCCTACCTCATCCCATACACAAAAATCAATTCCAGGTGGATAAAAGACCCAAATATGAAAGATAATACATTTTCTGGAAGACAGCCTAATAGAATATCTTCATGAACTAGGACTAGGCAAAGATTTCTTAAACAGAACACAAAAAAGAAAAGATGGGTAAGTTTATTAATGAGAAAAACTTCTGTTCACCAAAGACTCCATTAAAACAGTAAAAAGGCAAGCCATAGAGTGGGAAGAATATCTTTAATTCATACATCCAACAAAGGACTTGTATTTAGAATATACAAAGAATTCGTACAAATCAATAAGAAAAATAAAGACAATACGATTAAAAGATGAACAAAAGAAATTCCACATGGGAATTTACAAAACTCCTGTTTTATACAAAATGTTCAACATTGTACGGAAATGAAAATCAAAACCACAATGAGATACCACTACGTATGTGTAGTGCAGGATAGCACACAAAAGAAACAAACCAAAAACACCTGATAATATGGGGTAAAAGGACAGTTAAATCCTGTTGTACTGGTGTATGTACAATGTAAATGTGTACAATGTATGTGAATGTAAACTGGTAGCATCAAATTTGGAAAAAAATTTAGACTGGGGACTGAGACCCCATGACCCAGCAAGTCTACTACTAGGTATATACCGAAAGGAAAAGTATACATAGGGGCATCAAAATAGATGTAACAAACATTCATAGAATTGTTCATAATAGCCAAAGTTGAAAATGCCCATGAACAGTAGACAGACAATGAAATACGACAGCAATGAAAGAGAATCTCACAAACATACTACTAAACAAAAGAAGACAGACTCAAAGGAGTACATACTAAATGACTTCATTTATATAAAGTTTGAAAACTGGTAAAAGAAATCATTGATAATGCAGTCAGAACAGTGGTCAAGCTTATAAGGAGTGGATTATGATACAGAGGAAACATGAGGAAAGGTTCTGAGGTGCTGGTAATGTGCTGTGTCTTGATTTAGGTAGTGGTTATACAAGTGTGTTCACTTCTGAAAATTTCATAGAGCTGCATAATTATTATTTGTATACGTTTCTGTAATTATGTTATATATTAATTTTCAAAAAATACAGAAAATGTATTAAGGACATAGGACACTGGGTTTGAGAATGAAACAATACTCACAATACTTTTTTTTCCTCCAAGAAAGAAGTCTACAGCTATGAAAAACTAACTAATGCTATATATAATTAAAAATTGAGTGTAAAATAAAAAATTATCGGACCACTCCCCTCTTACATCGGTTAACTTAAAGTGGAGCAATGACCTAAGGATAGAGAGAAGCCAGTATATACAAGAAGTATTTTGTAAATTAAAGGAAGTAGTAGAGAGCACAGAGAAAGAAACAATTAAACTTGTTCTGGAAAGATGGAGGAAGAAAAGGAGGAAAGAAGGTTTTTTGCAGGAGGCCATACTTGTTTGATTTTTTAACAGTAGAGTTAAGGAAAAAGAGGAGAGGGAGCAGTTTTCAGATTCAAATTCTGTATGACTTACCAGTTCAACACAAATACAGAATTCTAAGATCAAAACTGAGTAATATAGCATATTTAGCATTGTTTTAAAAGAGTGTTTTAAGTTTATTTCTGGAATAATAATATTGATAGTTGTACTAGTAGTAATAATAACAATAACTTATTGAGGCATTACCGTCTGGTACTTTTCTAAGTGCTTTACATGTATTAAATCATTTAATCTTCACAACACCTTCCTTACCTTACAGATAGTAAAAGTGAGGCACACATAGCTCAAGCTTTTGCTTGCCCACGGTTACACAGTTAGGCAAGGGAGAGAGTCAATTTTGAAGTCCAGGCTGCCTGGCTGCTGGACTCATTATTTTGCCAGGAAATATGTGATTATTAAGTACAAATTGTTTAAATGGTTATTTTATTTATTAATGGGATCCAGCAGAATAACCTCCATGGACAATACAAGAAAGCATGAATTAATTCAATAAATATTTACTAAGTACTTTCTGTGTGTCCAGCACTGTGTGAGGTATTAGATCACATTTATGAACAATGGGTACAGTCCCTATCCTTAAGGAGCTTATAGTCTTGTGAGGAAAAACGGAAAATAAATAATTTGGTTGAATCATAGTAAATTAAACTCTGAGAAATATAATGCAGGCAAAAAATAGGATGCTGTAAAAAAGCAAATGCTGAATATTTCAGAATATTTTTGTGTTTTGATGACATCAATTTTCTTTTCAGAGATGGTTTATACTTTAAAACATTTGCAAAAAGTATTTTTTACTCTAAGTAGCCAAACTGCAGAGGGATTAAACAATGATTAAAACTGTGCCAAGAAATGAATTCATTTCTTGGATAGGCTTAGCTAATGTATCCAAATCCCTAATCTGTATTCCTAACATGGCAGGCTACACAACCGTTCCACAGACTCTCTTAATTCTCAGCATTCTCTTAGTATTTTCTCATCGGGCTGTTTACATTTTCCTTTATGATCTGTTAATTATAAACTGCTTGTTCTCATCTATTTCAAGACTCAGAAATTTGTACTACATTTAATCAAATAAAGAAACCCATGCTTTCTCTCCAACAGAGTTACAAAACCTATGATTAGCTTGGCCCGACTGCCAAAGCAAACCTGGTTATATTTTCATTTCTTAGTTCTTAAATGGCAACCTAAATTTTTCCTCTTCTGATGAACATTGGAAATGGGTGACCGACAAAAGCAGTGGCTGCAATTTGCCACAGTAAGTGCTAAAGCCGGCATGGAGCTCTTCCACATCCTCCCTACACTGAGCTCCTGACTGTGAGAGTCACTGCCAGTGATCAAGTGATCAGGAATCAAAGCAACACCACTAGCCCATCTCCACTCATAGAGGCTGACCTGAAAGCATATCCCTACACTTCTTAGTTCCCTTGGGCATAAATGAAGAAGAGGGGGAGAAAATACATTAACTGATTGTTGATACTGTGGGGTGGGTATATGGGAGGTTCTTTGGGTAGGTTTAAAAGTTTACACAATAAAAGATGTTTTCGGCTTGGCCATGTGACTTTATTTGGACCTTGGAATGTTATGAGCAGAGGCGTGAAATGTGCCTGAGCAGTTGGGCTTGTGTTCTTGTGCTCTGGTGATCCACCAGGAGAAAGAGCTTCTCTCCAGCGAATGCCCCTTCATCCTGGGCCCCAGAATGAACACCCACAGGCCTGAGCCCAACTTGAACCTCAGAGCTGCTCAGCCAACCTGCAGCCTGAGACAGAGCCATCCCAACCCACACTTGCAAATCCATGACTAAAAAAAATTGCTTATTTTTTGGTTGCTCTAAATTTTAGGGTGGTTTGTTACACAGCATTATTATGAGCATTTAATTTTTAGGTACTTAATTTGATTCAAATGCAACCATAACTTATTAGTAGACCAAAATGAAGCCCTGGTGATTTCTCTTGCCATGTATTTTCTGTTCAATATAACCATTCTCTTACTCACCTTCATACCCACTCACTTCTAGCTGTCATCTTATTCCAGGATTCTATTCTGTTTCTTACTCACCTATTGATCTTGTCTTTTTAAAGATGTAATTTACATACAATAAATTATATTCCAATAAAGTATGCAATTCAATGAATTTTGACAGATATATACATCTGTGAAACTACCACCAAAATCGAGATATAGAACATTTCTATCATCCCCAGAAGTTTCCCTAGGTCCCTTTGAAGTCAAACCCTCTCTCAAACCCTAGCCACAGGCAACCACTTTTTCTGTTATCAGAAATAGAAACCACTGCTTTCTGTTATCTTAGTGTATATCTTCTATAATTTTATATAACTGGAATTAAACAGTATATTTTCTCTTTTGTCTGGCTTCTTTCGTTCGGTTTTTGAAATCTATCCATGTTTCAACAGTTTGTTTCTTTTTATAGCTGAGTTAGTATTCCTTCGTATGGCTATATCACCTTTTTTTTCTTCCTGCTGATGAACACTGGGTTGTTTCATATACAATAGTTTTTTGGCTTTTATATATGAAGAAACTATGAACATTCTTATAAAAGTCTTTGTGTGGATATATATTTTAACTTCTCTTGGACAAATACAAAGTTGTGTAATGGCTGGGTTATAAAGTTTGAACATTTAACTTTGTAAGACATTGCCGGTTTCCAAAGAGATTGTTCAGTTTACACTCTCAAGTAGTGTGTAAGAGTTCTAGTTGCTCCATATCCTCGCCAACGCTTGGTATTGTGAGCCATTTTGATTTTAGCCATACCAATGGGTGCACAGAGGTATCTCATGGTTTCACTTTGCATTTCTCTGATGACTAAAGGTATTGAACACCTTTTCATGTATTTACTGGCCATTCTTATATCTTCTTTTGTGAATGTTTCTTCAAATCTTCTGTACTTTAAAAAATTAGGTTCTCTTCTTATTATTTGTAGGAGTTCTTTATATTGGATACAAATCTGTCAGACATATGTATGCTAATATTTTTCCTGTTCTATGGCTTGCCTTTTCCTTTTCTCAAAAGTCTCTTTTGAAGAACAAAAGTTTTAAATTTAGATAAAGCCCAACTTTTAAGTTTTTTTTTTTTATAGCTCACACTTCTTTTGTCCTATCCAAGAAAACTTTGCCTACCTTAAGATTGAAAAGATTTGCTCCTAGCTCTTACATTTAGGTCTATGGTACTTTAAGTTAACTTTTGTGCATGGTATGATGTAAGGATTGATGTTCACTTCCCCACTGAATTCCCCTGACACCTTTATTGAAGAATAATGGAAGTCCTTTAACTTCGCTGTTCTTTTGAAAAAGCACTGGGGCCACTCTAGGTCACCTGTATTCCTATAAAAATTTTAAAATCATGTAAATTTCTAAATTTATAACAATGTAAATCTTATAAATTTCTACAAACATTTTTTTCTTGGGATTGTAGTAAATCAAAATTGCTACTTTAGCAATACTGAATCTTCTAATCCATAAATGATATCTTCATTTATTTGGATCTTTATCTCAGCATTGTTTTATTTATAATTTTTAGTGTACATGTTTTGTTAAATTTATCCCTAAATATTTCATGATTTTGGATGTTATTGTAAATGAAATTGTTTTTAGATTTAATTTTCCAATTGTTCTTTGCTAGAATATAGAAATACTCCTGATTTTTATATACTGACCTCACTGTCCTTCTTTTATACTTACATAAATGCATTTATATAAATGTTATTGGAAACGTATCTTGCAAGTATTAGTCTGTGTTTGTGTATTGCTCTGCTAGTATATAAACATATTTATATAATATAAAGGTAGTTAGAGTTGGGGTGGGAATCTCCATGTCCACATAGAACACTGACATATCGAGGCAGCTTATCAGAGGCTTGCTTTACACCAAATTTGGGAGAAACAATGATGAGGCACTCAGGTATTAACTAGTTCTGGCATTAGGATTCTTAAACAGGAAAGGAAGATAGTCATAGACTATCTTCTAAATTCCTCAGGCATGTCCATAAATACTGACATATATGGAAACTTTTTTTTAGTGTTCCTAGGTGAAACAATTTGGGGTGGAAGATGAGATGCCACTTACAATACTTTCGAACTTAACTGCAGGAACCTGGTTCTGAGTTCTTCCAGCTGGGGATAAAGGTAATAAGGGGAATGGAGGTGGTGTAAGGTTGTAAGAAAAAGAGGCTAATAAAAGAGCTGTAAAACTAGGGGTACGGTACAGAACCGAAAGAGTAAGTTAATTCTAATTTAGAAGTCTGACAAGAGCTGTAATACTGGTATACTAAAAAAGTGCTTACCTCACACAGCATAGCTTCAGTGCCATGAGATGACTAAATCAAAATCAGTTAATGTGGAAAGTGATATACCACCAAGGCATTAATAGATTCCAAAGTCATGTCAAGATCTGCCTCTGTCACTGGGAATGATGTTATGTGAAAAAAAGGTATGGAAATAAATGAAGACCACCCAAATAAGAACAAGTAAAGGCTATTTATTCAGAGCTTGCTATAGCAAGGGAATCAGCTACTATCACTTGCACCTGGAGGAGACTTAAAGGCAGGCAGAGGAGTTGAAAAGCTTTATAGCGGGGAAAAAAAGGAGAGGCTTCAGGTATGCCCTGATCGGAGGCACCTGGCACAGAAGAGCTGAAGGTGGGCTAACTAGAAGCACCCTACATGACTGGTTACGTGTGCGTATTTAGCCTTCTCTGGTTACTCCTAAGTTGGAAGTGACGGCAAATACTAGGGAAGCTGTCAGTTAAAAATCAAGCCCTGGTCATTTAGTTCCAATAGTTACAGGGGTTATTGTTGGCTTCCTGGACTGGTTATTAGAGATAGTAGTCTTACTTCCTACAAGTCTGACTTGTAGATAGTAAGTTGGGTTCCTAGGCTATCTGCTGCAAATTGGGTGTCAGAACTCTATTTTTATACATGGTCTGGTCATTGTATATATATTCAGTTTCTCAAAGGATAGTGTTAAGTTTATTCATGTATTTATTTTCTTTTTCCTGACCTTTGAGGATAAATGTGTCACATGTGGCTGGCAGATATTTTCCTGAAATCCTCATTCTTTGCTTTATACTAATTGATTATGTTCTATAATTACATTTATTACAATTCACTCGTAGCTGATTAATCTCAGTTGGCTGCCATGGCCGAATTCTTATCCAGTGAAGCGTTATGCCCCTTCCCATATGCTAGTCACATTGGCCTTGTAGGTAGACTTCTATCAATGGAAGGAGAAAGTTTAGGAATTTAAAGCAAATGAGATACCACAAATAAAAAAACCACTGAAAGAAATACTACTTCCCCTTTCTCAACACCATAGTGAAATTACATTATAAGCACAGATTAAGAAATCAGGGTTCCAGTTGTTCATGCTTACAAGCCCCTCTGTAGTAAATTAGAAAAAGACATATTCTTAAGTAGAGAGAAAACCATGTAATTTGCACATATTTGTAACATACTAAATTTTTTTCATTTTGTCTTCCTCTGACTTTTTAGGTTCATTTCATTCATTCAACACACACTGAATGAACACCTACTATGTATTAGTCAGTCACTGCACTAGGCACTGTGGATACAGTGGTAAAGCATAAAGGAGAAAATGTGCAAATTGTCCAGATGAGTGTTTTTGGTCATTTTAGTGTTTTTTTTTTTCTTGTTTGGATATTTAAGAAGAAATGATTTAGGGATAACTGTTATTCAGAAGCTTTCATTAGAGAAATGCTGTGACGATTCACTTATAGTTTAATTCTTTCTTCTCTCTAAGGCAGAGAGCATATAATCTGGGTCATTATAAAAAATGTTACTTGATTAGGGACCAGATAAAGCATTTGTTGTACTAGAGAATTCATTGTATAGAATAAATTTTAACTAAGAAAATAAGCATCATTGCTCTGGTAAGGTACCAGAAAATAGCATCCATATTTTATGCCCTTGCCTGTAATGGAAGTTTTACTTGTATACAAATGAATTCTAACCAGAGTTCTTTCACTTTAAGACTTATAAACAGAAAAATTATTTATATGAAACAAATAATACCTTTACATTTTAAGGGTAGCCTTCTGTTCTACAGTATCAAAGATGATTTACATGGATTAATAGAAAATTGAGTCTTTAATATATGCACTAGGAATTTTGTGGTAAATACAAAAAATATATTACATGGCTTTTGATATTCAATGTTTTAATGAAATATTAACCAGCAGATAAGAACATTCCTTTTAAAACTGGTTTGCAACAGAGCCAAGCAATAGAAAGCCAGACTGTAGTAAGCTTGTGTCTCATGATCCTCTTCAAACACTAAAGAAACTCTCCAATCATTCTGCATGATGACTCCCATTCCCTATTTAAAATTTTTTTTCTGGCAGCAATATAAACATCAGCTTCAACCACTCACAATTATAATTTAACTATTATGGCTATTGTAGAAGGTAAGATGAAAGCTGAAAACATAATAATGTTTAACTTACCTCAGGAATCTATGAAATACATTTGGGATTTGTGACTGGATGAAACAGACATTTTCCTCCCCAATGTAACAGTAATAGGTCAAATAACACCAGAAAGACATCAGGCACAGAAAGGCAAGTTTTTCAACAATTCAGTATCATGGGTAATATCATAATCACACTTGGCAAAACTTGCCAAAATTTTGATGCAAAATACTAATTTCTTTGAGATTAAGTTCCAAGTCCAAACAGGAGACAACTTGCTCAAAGAGATGGACCATGAACCAACTCTAAGAGCCTGTTTCAGGGCTTCCCTGGTGGCACAGTGGTTAAGAATCCGCCTGCCAATGCAGGGGACACGGATTTGAGCCCTGGTCTGGGAAGATACCGCATGCTGCGGAGCAACTAAGCCCGTGCGCCACAACTACTGAGCCTGAGCTCTAGAGCCCGTGAGCCACAACTACTGAGCCCATGTGCCACAACTGCTGAAGCCCATGTGCCTAGAGCCCGTGCTCCGCAACAAGAGAAGCCACTGCAATGAGAAGCCCGTGCATTTCAACAAAGAGTAGCCCCTGCTCGCAGCAACTAGAGAAAGCCCATGTGCAGCAACGAAGATCCAACGCAGCCAAAAATAAATAAATTAATTAAAATAAATAAATAAATAAATAATTTTAAAAAGGCCTGTTTGAAAAGAGAAGTTCTTTATATTGATATTTAATTAACTGGCTAATACTATCAGTTCAATTTCTTAGTAGATAGCTCCCAGAATTTATGGGGACTGGTTTGTCCAAAGAGGTAGTGTTCTAAGACTGTTTTAGCATACAGTCTGTTCCCATGTAGCTTCATGAGGAGCACAGAACAGAAAAATAAAAATGTATACATACCTTCAGATGTATACACGATCTACAAATACAAATGCTAGAATTTTTTTTCCCCAAAGGAAATAATGATGGTAGGGACCTTTTAGTAATTGGAAACCTTCCAGCTGATGACAATCATTAAAAGCTGGACAAAATATATTTAAAAAATCTTTTGGAAAGCATTAAAGATCCAACAAGATGGTGGTAAGTCATCATTATAAGAACAGGGAGAAAATGGAAATCAGAAATGGAGATCTTGCCCAGCATGGAGGGCCACTTTAGCACTGGGGGCATTTCTTAACAGGGAAGAAATGACTGAGCAGCTGAGCTGTCTGTTTAGCTGTCTCACAAGGTCAGGGGAACAAAAATGGAGTCTAGGATCTGCCAGGAGTGGGAAATCTAGTAAAACACCCCATACTTTAGGCTGAGACCCTTAAGAGCTACACCCTAAGGGTAAAGATGAACCAGAAGTAAACTAGGTCCTGCAGTCCTGATTTGTGTCATTTCATTGGCTTGGAAAACTTCACACCCTGAACTTGGATTGAACTGGTCACAGGTGGCAGAAGCAAATGAAAACCCTCTCTGGAAAAAAAAAAAATCATCCTACTTTCAGATTATTTCTACACATATTGTCAAATATTAAATCCAGCACACAAAAATAATTAGGGGTATGAAAAGGCAAGAGAATTAGCAGAATAATAGGCAAAAGAAATAATGGTAAAGGTCATAGGGTTAGAGTAGTACAGTCAATCTTTTAAGATTATTCTTAATATAATATTGTAAAAATGTGGTAGAAAAGAGCTAGAGTCTGTGGGAAGATGAGTGGTGGAGATGGAGGAAGGAGAGAGCAGTGGAAGAGTTACAAGAATAAGAGTCATTTGATGAACACCGTGTTGGAGAAGGTGAATATTTCCCTAATACCACTAGAGGTTATTGGTTGAGGAAATTCTCCTTTAGTTCTTCTCTTTTTAAAGTAACATTACATTGCAATTGTTCAATCATGCATAATGCTTCCTCCTAGCAGAGCTAAACCATAGTAGCTAATAACAAATGATACTCTAAATAGTAGCTTATGTCAGGTAATGAATGATCTAAATCAAGAACTCTTGATATGAGATTCTCTGATACACTTTTGGAAGTCTATGAATCTCCTGAAATTGCATGTTTTAACAGGGAGAGAGTAAGGGAAATTTTCATTCTTTCATCTTCCAGTTCTTCTTTGCCACCTCCTAAAAAAAGTAACGACTTCCTATAACCCACAGCAGAGGTTGCAAACTCAAATACCTTCAGGATATGGGAAATTTTAATGTATCTGGCATGGCTAGGGGTGATGGTAGTAGGAAATGATAAAGTGTATGTTGAGCTGCAGAATATACAGCCAGGCTGAAGGCACTCTATTTCTTTTCAATGTGCTTGCTAAACAGTTTTTGAATACCTTATCTCGAAAAATGTGTCTACTGTTTTAAAATTAAATGTAAGTTGGAGGTTAAGATGGTGGTCTTGGTCTGAGATGTTTTCCATAGTTCTAAGTGAGAGCCACCTCTCAATATGGAGGATCCAGAGGGCAGAAAATAGGGAAGAATGGTCCCTGGATGTAGATGGGAAAACTAGATCCATGTCAGGGTACCAGTGACACAGGTCACACTGTCAATCCTCAACTGAGGGGAAAAAAGTGCCTTAGTTGGGGCAGGTGCAGAGAAATCTAAGGAAGCTTTAATCACAGGACCCCATCTCTTTAAAACAGAAGTGTTTGAATTTCTCCTACTTACCCTTCCTTTCCCCTACTTCCTTCCTAAATAACTGCCTTCTTTAAATTAACTCACCTAGAGCCTAAGTTAAAGAACCAACTTTTAGGGAATCTCTACAGTTGCATTATTTAGATACCTAGCTTTAGGGTATGGAATGGAAGTTAGCAATAATGTAACTTCCTTAGAAGACTCTAGTCTTTGATTCTTATTAATTTTGGTTTGCTTAGACTAGTTTTCAGATAAAACTATTACACAGGGCAAACAAACCTAAATGTTTTATTAATTTCTTCAAAACTCAGACAATATGCAAAATTTTGCACGTGGGTGCAATTTTCTGCAGAGGCTGTCCATAAATTTCACCAGTAATCCATATATATATAAAATGATAGTGTTGTACACAATGAACTTACCCAATGTTATATGTCAGTTATATCTCAATAAAGCTGAAAAAGGAAAAAGATGCTCCCTAAAAAGTAAATTTATCTCCTAATAATCCTATACTCTTTATTTTTAATTAATTAATTTATTTATGGCTGTGTTGGGTCTTCACTGTTGTGCGCGGGCTTTCTCTAGTTGCAGTAAGCAGGTGCTACACTTCGTTGCGGTGCGCGGGCTTCTCATTGCGGTGGCTTCTCTTTGTTGCAGAGCACGGGCTCTAGGTGCGTGGGCTTCAGTAGTTTGGCATGTGGGCTCAGCAGTTGTGGCTCGCGGGCTCTAGAGTGCAGGCTCAGTAGTTGTGGCGCACAGGCTTAGTTGCTCCGCGGCATGTGGGATCTTCCCAGACCAGGGCTCGAACCTGTGTCCCCTGAATTGGCAGGCGGATTCTTAACCACTGTGCCACCAGGGAAGCCCCTATACTCTTTTTATTAATAACTTAGACATACACAAATAAATGGGGGGAAAAAGTCCTACACACACACACACACACACGGTGGTTTTCCCTTGTGCTATTTAGGAATACAATTTTTATAAGATTAGGGACTCTTTGCATTTTAAAAAATTCATTAGTTTAGCACTTAGCTAAGAGAACAGGCTTTTAAATGCTTATAATCTTCCATTACAACATCCCACTATTCTGATTCTCTCCCACTGGAAGTGGGAATCACTATAGAGGCAGGACACCTAGAGATAGAAAGTACTCATTGTTTGGCAAAACTTACACTAGTTTCCTTGCCTACATAATTCCCCCAATGTACAAGAAGTACTATGTGCACATCAATGTATGATGAGGACTATCTGGCTGAAATGAAAAGCAATATTTGACAAGCTCAAGAACCTTAAATGCTTCACTGAAATCTGTAAGACTGACGTTTATCACTGAATGTTCCTTTGGGTTTTAAACTGAGGTTTCTAACAACTGCTTTGAACAGACATATGTTTGAGATACAAAATATGGTAAAAATGTGTTACTTGTGTAATATAGTATTTCCATATTATTCCCCTACTGACCTGGATTTCCTTACCCATCGTACAATGTATTCTAATGTGGAAAGCAAGGCATTTATAGATTGCTCACAGTAAGAAAAGTATTATCCTCAAAAGTCACCTTTGTCTAAATGGCAAATGTATTCTCTGTTAGCTTCCAAATCTGGAATTTATTCTAGAACCTGCATGTTAAAATAACATGATGTAGTTACCCAGACTTAAAGAGAAAAACACCATTCTAGGAACAAGTATTTCACTGGACCATAATAGTATAGGTTAGGCAAGAAGAAAGAACTACAGACAGTTATTAGAAGAGCAGCAGGGGAATTTTGAATATAAAAGGGTAGGGTACCAGGAATACTATGGAACTCTTCTATTGGAAGACAAGGATGAGAAGGATTCATGCTTCCAGAACACAGAAAGGTAATATCAAATATGTAGAAAAAGCAAGGAAAATTCGTTTAAAAAATTCGCTTCATTTAAACAACTTTCTTTAAAATTTCAATTTACTCCTTTGAGTGTGGGTTGGACCTGGTGACTTGCTTCTCATGAAAAGAATACAACAAAAAGTGACAGGATGTCACTTTTGAGACTAAGTTATAAAAAACTGTCACTCTCATATAGCTCGCACTCTCTCTGCCTCTTGCTTGCTTGCTCTCATGAAGCAAGTTGCCATGCGTGAGGTGCCCTGTGGGGAAGCCCACAAGGTGAGGAACTGAGGCTGGCCTCTGGTAAAGGCCAGCAAGGAACTGAGGCCCTCAGTTCAACAGCCCATAGGAACTGAATCCTTCCAACAACTATGTGCATAAACCTGAAAGGGGAGCCTTTTCCAGTTGAGCCCTGAGATGACTACAGCCCAGGCTGTCATTTTTTTTTTTTTTTTTTTTTGCTGCTCCTTGCAGCTTGCAGGATCTTAGTTCCCTGACCAGGGATTGAACCTGGGTCCTTGGCAGTGAAAGTGCAGAGTCCTAACCACTGGACCGCCAGGGAACTCCCCAGGCTGCATCTTGATTGCAGCCTGTGAGAGACCCTGACCCACAGAATGCAGCTAAGTAGCATCTAGATTCCTGACCCACAGAAACTGTGAGATAGTAAATGTTGCTGTTTTAAGCTACTAAGTTTTATGGTAATTGGTTATATAGCAATAGATAACCAATACAAGGACCTATTCACAAGGGTACTCAATAATGATAAACAGAATATAACCAACACTCCCCATGTCTTATATATATATATATATATATATATATATTTTTTTTTTTTTTTTTTGGTGGTCACGAGGCTTGTGGGATCTTAGTTCCCCAACCAGGGATCGAACCCAGGCCCTTGGCAGTGAAAGGGCAGAGTTCTAACCACCGCACTGCCAGGGAATTCCCTAACTTTAAATGTTATAATGAATAACTTCCATATAAGGAAAAACAAAATGACAAAGAGGATTTTAAGTGACTTAGAGATGAAGGATGGCAGTGGTGATATCAGATACAGAATTCATAAATCTCTAGTTTCTTAGGTATCAAAACACAAGTCAAGAATAGCTTTCTGTCTCTTCCTTGTTCCCACTGAATTTTTCATGAACATTGGGCTGCAGGAATGTATATACTGTTTAGGGAAAGAAAAACACAAAACATTTTTTTTTCAGAAATAAATGTATAATAATATATAAATGTGAGAGATGTTGTTAGTCATAATAACTGATGTTCCAGACATTGTGCTAAGCACATTATGTGTATTATCTTATTTAATCATCACACCCTATGGAGTAGGGTTATTTTACAGATGAGGAACCAGAAGATTAGAAAGATTAAGTAATAAAAGTTATACAGCTAGTAAGTGGCATAATTAGAACTTAACCAAACTCATCTGATCCCAGGGCTATTTACCATTACGAAAAGCTGCCTCCACTAAAAAAACAACCAAAACCCACAAAACTTAGTATCTATACATGGACTGCTTATGAAAACAGGCCAGTGACAACAGGTTATAGGCGTAATTTTATCCTCTTTGCAAAGCGCTCATAAAAAGGATATAACCTTACCCATAACATTCTTAGATAAAGGGTAGTAAAGGCTCTGAAACACTTTAAAAACTGTAGCTAAGAGTTATCTAGCACTAACTATGGACCACATAATTGTCCTTATTATTTTACATATTTTATTACATCTTCATAGCATTCCTACATACAGGTAATATTATAATCCCTATTTTACAGATAAGGAAAGTAATCATTCTTATGGTTAAGTAATTTGCCCAAGGTCACACAAGCACTAAGTGGTAGAGTTAGTATTTGAACACAGGCAGTCTGGCTCCAGGGTCTGTTGTCTAAACTAGCGCACTTTACTGCCTCAAAAAACCAAAAGTTAAAATTAGTTTTCAGAGTTAATGAAAAAACTGTCCATTTGGATATCTAACTAAATTACAGATCTAAGCACCATACTCACAGTCCAAGTCTTTACAATTGGTGAGGCAAAGCACCTTGAGAAAAGTTAATCTGAAAGTTAGTTAAAAGATGGTTAACCTTTCAAATAATGATAAAATATGAACCAAGAAAACAACTGAAAATGTTCAAAGTGAAAAGTTCTATTCAACAAAGCATCTGTCCACTGAAAGAACTTTCTAACATGTTAAGAACTTACTACTGGATAAGGGAGTGTGCAGATGAAAAGCTGTTTATTTTCATATTCTAGCTCTTTGGTGTGTTTATGTTCATAATCAGTTTTCAGGCAGTATCTCTCATACTTAACATATACTGAAATTATTCCTGTTTATCTCTCTGCTTCCTATCTCTAGTTGCTATACTGACTTTCATATCCCGATTAGGGCAGCACTGAAGTTCATTTATACCCTTCATTTGATTTACAAGTCTGTCCACTATCCAACCTTTAGGTGCTTTTTGTTGTTGTTGTTCTAACAGTTGTACCATTAACAACCTTCATTTCATGTCAACCTTTATAACAGCATTTCTTTTTTCCTTTTTCTTGGGGGTGGGGGAAGTATGTGTTACAGACCATTTTGAGAACCAGTTATAGAAAGAAGTACATATATGCATATAGAATAGTGTTTGTATGTAATTTTAAGGAGTTTAGAACCCGCCTCCCTAAAGCTCACCTGTTTAATTCAGGTTAAAAATCTTGCTGTATACTTATTGTGTTTACAACATAGTAGACTTAAGGAATACAAATACAACATAACAGAAGACGTGAATTACAAGAAAAAGGCTTCTGGTATCCATATACCAATAAAAAATCAGAGGGTTTTATGTCTAAAGTATAAAATTCATAGCCAAAAAAAAAAAAGAAGCATGCCTAACTATTTAGGATAAAGATAACATTTGATAATGTTTTCAGGAAAAACATGGAAGGAAGAAAATGAGAAAACAAATCATCCTTTTCTTCTAAGTGGAATGACCATGACTATACAGGAGTTGGAAAAAGAGGATTCAAGGAACTACTCACTTTATGTAAAATATTTCATCTATCAACAGTGGTTTGTACTTGTGCTATAGAGTACCATGCTGATAAGAAATCCAAATGAAAAATCCTTTACAAATTCAAAACCTATATAAAGAGTATGTACTCTCAAATAAGTATCATAAAACTCTCTTCCATTCTTGAGTTTCAAATACATCCTAATTTTGTTGTCACCTTAAATAACACTGTCCTTTGAAGGACAGTGCCATTTTTAAAGAGATTTAAAAGAATCTATTATAAAAAGATTAATCTCAAATTCCTCTGAAAGTATCTGTTGTGGATAAAAGCCTGTCTATTTTCAGAACACCGGTCTGGACTTTGGCCCTTAACCTTGCACATGTAGTCAAAAGTCCTATAAAACTGTCAACATGGCCTGCCATCTGTATCAAGGCTCATTTCTACACTTGAAATTATGTGTTATAACGTGCAAAATAAAAACTTAAAAAACTAAGACATAGGAATGTTGTTATCCTTTAGCAGAACCTGATTACTGAAAAATTTCAATACAAATTCATCGCAGAAATTTTAGAAAATGAAGAAAAGTATGATGATGATGATGAACAATAACAGGAAGGGTGCTACATATCTCTTCTTGTTCGTTATGCCTGAGCTAATCATTTGTCATATACATTATTTTACTTAACGTTAACAACTCTATGAGATAGATTTATTGTAAAAAAAAAAAAAAAGACCTATTTTTATCACAATCTTATAGACAAGGAATTTAAGACTATGAATGTTACATGTATTCACACAGCTAGTAGGCGACAGAGTCAGGAATTAAATTCAGATCTAATTTCAGAACCAGAGCTCTCATGCACTAACATATATTGCCCAATAAAGAAAAGTAAAATCATCTGTAATCCCACCAGCCAGATACAACCACTGCTAACATGATCATTATCTCACCAGTGCTACTTTCTCCTCTGACATCCAAACAATCCCAATTCTCTCCCTCTTTAGGCAACCAATGTTAGTTTGGTGTATTCTTCTGGACATTTTCCCCTTTGAATGTGTACTCATGTATCTATACAAATATATATTTAATTTGTTAAATTATATAAGTAACATCATGTTACATGTAACGTTGCTGTGATAGGAAATTGAGGCACAGAGACATGACATGACATGCTTAAGATCACATAACTAGTTAGGGGAAAATCATAATTGAAACACAGTAAGACACGTTTAACTAAAAATGACCCTAAACCTTTACATCTTGTTTTTCCTGACTGTTTAGAAAAACTTTAAGATCTTGTGTTATACACCTCAGGATCATCACTATAATTATAACAAAATTAGCTAACATTTATAAGCATCTACTGTAAAACAAGCATTGTGCTAAGTGCTCTATATTTATTAATCTAAGATTACCATTTCCATTTTTACAACTGAGGAAACTGAGGCTTAGACAGGTTAAGTGACTTGCCTAAAATCACACAGCTAATACCTAACGCTGTAGGTAGAAAAGTCAGAGTGTAGGGTGAACATGTTCTTTTATTTTGGGAATTGTTTTATTGAAATCACTGATATCAGCTGGTTACCCTAAAAAGAGAATACAGCCCTGTCTCATATGTAAAAACTGAATTTTCTACTTTTTAATTTAAGGGTCAGTCAAGGGGTGCTTATAGAATTTACACAGTAATAGAATTAGGGACAATGTATTTCTGGACTATACTGTGTCCACTTCAAGAGTTCAACAATAAATCCTGCTTGTGACCTTACACAAATCACTTAAATTCTCTAGGTCTTAATTTCCCCACTGTAAGGCGATTATCAAACACAATTCACTTGACCTCGCCTACTTGGGTAGTTCAGTTATGTAACATCATCAATCATCTCCATGGTTAAGCTGCAGAACCAAAACATACTGTAACTTGTAACTTTCCTCAGGTTTCTGCATACAACAATCTGATTTGAGGAAGAGTAAAACAAATTAAGTATTCTAGAATCTAATGCTATGTAAACTGAATCCTTCAGTTTTTTAGACAAATATTCTGGATCAACAGCTCTATCCCATTGCAGCTTTCCCTAAACTTTGCAGACCAAATATCAACAACTTGCTCTGGTTTGATCCACAGTTCCTTTTTCTTGTAGGACACAACTGAAAACTAGTCATGGGTACACAGATACCATGTACAAAAAGACAGATCAAGAAAAATATATGTCAATTTCTCAGACACAAAAGCTTTATTCTTCCCACCTAAAATACAGGCACCAACAGGTTTAAGTTAAGATAATAAGGAAACAACATCCCCAATTACTCCTCAGAAGTCAACAGCAGAATGAACCCTACAGGTTTGCAAGCAGCCTCCAGCAGCCCTGTAACCCAGTTGGTTCTCCCAAGTGTGGCACCTCAACCAGCAGCTTCACCATTAACTGAGAATAGTGAATTCTCAACCCACCCAGGCTTACTGAATCAGAAATTCTGGGGGTGGGTCTTGCAATCTGTATTTGAACAAGTCCTCCAGGTAATTCTTGAAGCATGCTAAAATTTGAGAACCATTGCTCGTTTAACCTTTAGCTTAGGACTGTTGCCTCTGTCAGATATACTATTTTCCTAAATTTGCATGTGATAATGAATAAAGCAGGTGGACCGGAAGATATCAGATCACTAGCTTTAACTGCACTATTATGTATGAGTATACAATAAAATATGATCATTATTCGGTTAATATAGCCTATGTAGAGAAATTCAAAAAGGATGGATTATTTGTTTCCTTTATGAGTCTACTAAATTCATTTGTTTATTGTTAATTTTGGTACTATGTAGAAGATAATAGGTTCAACCCTCAGGGTCACTAATCTTATCTCAGTAGAACCTATTTCCACAGAGTTAATAACTTTACTATAAAGAGACAAATCATTAAAAAGCTTCTGTGCCTTAAATCTATTCAGATAAGAAAAGGAGAGACTGCAGCGTATGGCAATTAACATTTTGCAACATGTTTTAGTTCTTCTTCGGTTTTCAGAAAATCTACAGGTTAGTTTGGTTCAATTCCAATTCAGCAAGATTCCTGCTTGTGGAAAATATACATAAGTAATAACACGGACAAGATTTTTCACAGTGATTCAGCACGGCATTCTAACCAACAGCAGCTACCTGCTCTTGCTTCTTGACATAACAAAGCTAGATTAGATTAAGGATGTCAGATGGGCAATCAGGAAGTGAAAGGTTAGTCTCCCCACAATCATTCTGATTTGCAATCTGGAAAAGAAAAGGCCTCTGATAGGGTTTCTCTTCCAAAACTCAATGCAGGAATAGAGAATTAGTGCATTTATTTATTTACTTTAATTACACTAAAATTTGCATGAAGAAATGCAGAGCATAATATTCCATTACCCAAGAAATGTGACAGTACCTCAGAACGTAAAAAAATTTGTTCCTTTAGAAATAGAAAAAGCTATTCCTAACACATATCTGCGATTGATTTAAATTGAATAGTCATTTACAACAGTGGATGAAGCCCAAGTTTCTGCAACCTGCAAGCGAAATCCCCGAGGTCTTTCAATATTCAAAACTGATTCACAGAATCAAATGTCTCTGATTAGGTTTGGCTCAAGTTTTTGCCTACTGTCTTCTTTTAAAACATGTCTTATCTGGCTTCAGAGGTATAGTATCCTGCTATTTCAGATTACAGCTACTGATAACTTCCTTAGAACTAGAAATCACCTTATTCTGCTGATCTGTAATGCTGTAAATATGTAGTAGTTGCAGCCACTGTGCAATTTTAATGAGCAGGAATAAACAAAAGACCTAAAACCAAGTCTTGTAAAGTTCTTTACTGAAGCTCTGATCTGTATATTCAACTAGAGCTGTGAACATTTCTGACACAGCTCTATAGACTCACTGTAGAGTGAGTGTAAAGGATGTTGCCAGGCAACTCATCTAAGTTTGGAAGAATCTAAGCATTGATAATGAGTCTGTCTCAGGTTTGCTCCCACACAAGAAGGGTTTTAGTGAACTCCCACATGTGCTTACAGGCCATTCATGAGAAGAGGTATTTCTAACAGTGAGTGTCCAGGCGCCCAAATCAGGAACCTATAATGTTTCTTTTTTAATTCAAGTATAATGTTTCCAACATCACAACTATTTCCTATAACTGTCCAGAAAACCAACAGGGATTAGGCAAAAAAGGTCATATGCAAAGGGCTAGTGTTGAATGAACATTTTTATTCACACTTGAACGTTCCTGATTGCACATGGCCAAAGCAAAATTTCAAGTATCTCAGATCACAAAAATCACCCTGAAAACGTATCTACTGAATTATTTTAATTTCCTTTGAAAATTATCTTTGAAGCTGTTTTCAATACTTACATAATTATATCAATAATCAAAAAGGATGTTCAGTAAAAACAGTGCTCTAGTAAGGAAAATATGCAATCACAGTTGCAAAAGAGGTAACGGCTATGTTTTTATGAATAATATACATGCAAAACACTGCTCTGCTTGATGGGCCTGATCCAAACCTCCCTCTTTCAAAGCAGAAACTTTGCATGCACGCTTACCAGGGCAGTATGCATCCACGTCCAGTTTCTGAGCTGAAGTGAGGGTTGGTGAGCCAAGCTCGGATTCTGGAATTCGTGGGCTCTCAACAAACTTTGCCTTCCTCAGAGGGGCTAAGGACAAAAAAGAGAGACAGAGAGAGAGGGAGAGAAAAAAAAAAAAGAGAGAGGAAAATAGAAAGGAAGGAAGAAAGAAAAAGGAAAGAGAAACAGAGGGAAAGAGAAAGGAAAGAGAAACATAGAGGGGTCATGAGTAAGGGGAACAGCAGGCAACAGATGGAAGCACTTAAATGAACGACACACTCTGTCAGACTCAGATCAGGTTACCCTATTTTTTTGTGCCAGAAAAAAAATTAACTGCATTCTTCATAGAGGAGATGGGTCTTGTTAAAAAGTCACTGCAAACTGGAAAAGCTAAAATCTCATAATCAAAACTACGAGCATAAGTTGTTAACTGTCTAGTCTATCACCTTTAGCTATTTTCTCTATCCTTATAAAGCAAGAGCTTTCTTATTTTGTCTTCCTTTGCCGTTAAATACAGGTATTGACTGAGTAAAGTATAGGACTAAGTTTTAAGATTTTGTTTATAATAATTGTAATCAAAAGTCTTCTTTATCCAGAAATAACTATTATATAATACTGGGTTGTGATAAATACCTTAAGTAAGATTAATCTATTGATATTTAGCTTAACAAGGAAATCAATTACCTAACTGCTCAGCTGTTAGGTAAGAAGTCAAAACTGCTAGTGGACTAAAATATTAACTAGGCCATGCCAGTTTACAACTGGATGCTAAAGATAAAGAGATGTGATTTACTTACAAATATAATCATGAGGTCTATGGAACAGTAATATTGCATGCCATGGAAAACATTCATTCTTGTAAGAAATGAATGAACGAAAAAAGTATAATTCATGAATTGAAAGTTTTCATATTAAAAGCTCATATAAATTTTATTTAATGGTTTTAGGGGGAAAAGTTAAGGAACATTATTGATATACATTTAAATAATCAGTTAAATATATTAAAAGTTATAATTATGAAGATTGCTTTGGTACTTTTAAACTGAGTTCTATTAAATAAACTGTAATAGGGTGAAAGTCCTTAGCATAATACTGGTGCAAAAGTAACAGTTGAATCTGAAATTGACTTGTATGCATTACACATTATATCATAACTATAGGTGTCCCAGACATGTGAGTGCTTAAGATCACATTACTTTTTTCAAAAGTTTCTGCATGTTCTTCAAAATCCTCATCCATTACTGATTCACAGGGGGATTTTAAGTTATTCCTAAAAGACCCTGTAAAAAGTAATATAAAACTTTGTCATTACAATGACCAGAATTCTCCTCTATTTTCTTTGGAGGACAAAATATAAAGTTTTTAAAAAATAGAAGATATTTTTGATATGTGCCAATACTCAAAACCTGCAGTCAACTAAACCACACTTTAAATCTTAAGGTATGTATGTATATTTTAAGTGTATGTTAAAAAAAACAAAATAAAGCCTTACTGTCTCCATGGCAACAAAGGCTAAAGGTGCTAACAATATGGTTCTCTGCCAAAAGTAAGCTCTGGAATAGCAGAACTCTCACCTCTGATGAGAGGTAAAACTTGAGCCTATTTTTAAAAATCACTATCACAAACGAAGATCTCAAATGATTTATACACAAATCTGCAGGCTACTCATAGCCGATATTAGAATCTCTTTCACTCTAATCTCACCAATTCGAAAATAATGAAACATTTTATTTATCCAATATTGTTTTGTATAGGAGAAATTATTATTATTTAATTCTTATATCTCTTAAGTCCTTTACTAGAATTTTATTATTTTATTTTATCATGGCAGTAGAATAATTATTTTACCTGCTGAGTTCTGACAAAGACAGCCCTGGTCCCTGTTCAAGGGACTCTATACATCTAAAAATCCTAATAACAATTTTTATAATGAAATTTGGGGCTAGTAGACAGACAGAAATCAGCAACTTAGGGTAGATATGTAAGAAAGAAATTGAAAGATGGCAGGAGAAATTGAGGGAGGTATGAAGAATGTATTAAGAATTATGAGATGGAGTCAAGGGGGAAAATCAGGATCCTAGAGATCTGTGAAACTCAACACCATGCAGACTTCTCTCTTTTCCCTTCTCAGGGAATCCCAACTGTTACCTTTATAGCTCATAGTGGACATTTAATTCTGTTTTTCTACCTTCATCTCTAACTGTGATCCATGGGACACTGTACATGTCTAATAATGAATTTTCATTATCCTATAAGGTAGATTATAATGTTAACTCTCAGCCAAATTACAGAAAACTAGTGTTACCTGTAAGTCAATCACACAGAGGAGGTACAATCACAGGCATGACAGACTGTCAAATAGTCTTAACACTACTTGGTGGAGAACATAACAGGTCAACATGGAAGATGGGACACAGTATTTCGTTTGGAAGCCTAGAATTCCAATATACTTTATTGTAAAATAAATGGTATATGAGATTAATCAGATGGGTAAAAGAAATCTTTGTCAAAAGGGTTCACCAGATAGTTTTAAAAAAAAGTGGTTGAAATGAGATGGGTAGGGGACTCTAAAACCAAACCAGGTATTTTATTATGATATGAGAGATAACAGGAAACCACTGATCTGAAAAGAGATCTCAACCAACACTGGGAATATGAGTCTTATGCTGTAAGAGACTTGAGTGTGGGAATCTGGCAGAGTTGAGAGGAGGATGCATACTGGTTAAGAATATGGGTTTAGTCATTTCAAAGATTGAGGTTGTGGCTCTAGTATTTGTAAGTAATAAACTGGGCAAGTTAGTTAACGTTACTAAGGCTCAGTTTTCTCAAAAAGTCACAGGATTATTATGAGGCTTAAATAATTCCAAGCATGTAAAGTACTTAGCATAGTGCTTGGATATGATGATATAGTTCATCTAGGAGTTTATTAAGACATGGAGCAGGGAGGGCAATGGCTATGGAAAACAAAGTAAGCGTGTGGTTCCAAGACATAGCATGGAGAGGCAGTATAACACGGTAATATAGTAATGAGGGGTTGGATAAGAGAGGAATGAAGGGTCTGAGCCCTGAAACCAGAAAGCCTAAGTTAGATCCCATCTCTTCCACTTTTTGCTAGCTGTGAGAGTTCTTCTGTGCCTAAGTTTCCTCATCAGTTACTTGGAGTTAGTAACAGTAGCTACACCATGGGGGAGTTGTTAAGGATTACACTAATTAATTCAAATAAAATGCTCAGAACAGCGCCTAGAACAGAATAAATCCTCTATAAATGTTAGCTGTTTTTATCATTGTTTCTGCTGTTGTTGTCATCATCATCACCGTCACAGATGCAGCATTATTTGGAAAGTCTGAATTGTGTGTGTGAGAGGGGTAAAACAAAGACATTTAAGATGCCATAGGGGAATGACAGAAATGGTGATATTACCAATTTTGTTTTTAAAATTGAGAAGGGAATAACGTTGAAGAAAACATGTTATACCTTAGAAGGTGGTAGAATACCCAAATCAAAGTGGTCTAGGTTAGACAATGAGAAATATGTGGGTATATAAAGAAAGTTAAACACTATGATTTAGACCACTGGTTCTCAAACTGTGGTGCCTGGACCAGCAGCATAGCATCATCTGGGAGTTTGTTAAAAATGCAGATGATCAGACCCCATGTCAAATCAGCTGATGATCAGAAACTCAAGAGGGTACAGTCCCAGCAATCTGTGCTTAGCAAGCCCTCCAAGTGATTCTGAAGCACACTAAAGTTTGTAGACACTGAATTAGAGAGATCTATAAATACCTCATGAAAACAGATCATTAAAAGGCCTTTTCTAAGAAAAAAGTTGAAATAAAACAGAAAGGAATCAAGGCCTCATCTCTGAAAGAATTAACGTCTATCGTGAAAGTTAGGATTTCTTCTCAGTCACTCTTTTAGCAATATAACTCTTGTGTTATGTTTTTTTGTTTTGTTTTGTTTTTAAACAGTTCCAAGTAATAAAGTATCCATCATTTGGGGCCTATTTTGAAGAGAGACCAATATGTCTGTACTCACTAATTCTTACCAAGGTCATTGAGGGGTGGAGGACGGGGGAATAAGAGCACTCAGATATATCACAAAGAAATGTTAATGGTGAAAGAGAAAATCCACCTATGGAGATCCTCTGTAAACTGAGATGCTGTAGATGATGTTGAAGCACACCTAATTCAAGCAATTATAAAGGCATTAAAATATAAATTTTAATAACTATTGAAATATCTGTCTTTGATAAAAGTTTCATAGCAAAGGGGAATTTTTAGGGATAAACTGTCACAAGACTCAGATACTCATGGAAGAATGGTATGGAGGCAGATAAAATAAAGCAAGGACCAGGAAAATGAGAACTGAAGGATAAATATAAAGATGAGCAGAACATAAAGTACCAAGAAAGTACTTTCACAAAGTTGGTTTTGAGATTAAAAGCATATTCAGTAAGCTTAATCTAAAAACAAATTCACTGTCAAATGAATATGGTTTCTACTAAATGTGAAAGGAGGATAAAACGATTTTAGCTATAGGCAAGAAAAAGAAATGCAAGGCACCCAAATTAGAAAGGAAGAAGTAAGATTATCTTTGTTTGCAGATGACACAATCTTAAATGTAGAAAATCCTAAAGATTCCACTAATAAATGAACTCAGCAAAGTTGTAGGATACAAAATCAATACACAAAAATACACTAACAATGAACAATCTGAAAAAGAAATTAAGAAAACAATTCAATTTAAAATAACAACAAAAAGAATACTTAGGAATAAATTTAATCAAGGAAGCTAAAGACTTGGAACACTGAAACTACAAAATGTTGCTGAAAGTAATTAAAGACACAAATAAATGGAAGGATAACCCTTGTTCACGAATTCGAAGACTTAATATTGTTAAGATGGCAATACTACCCAAAGTGATCCATAGATTCAATGCAATCCCTATCAAAAAAATCCTATCAAAAAAAAGTTGGAGATCTTAAACTTCATGATTTCAAAACTTACTATAAAGCTACAGAATTAAAACAGTGTGGTACTGGCATAAGGACAGACATATAGACAGTGGAACAGAATAGAGATTCCAGAAATAAAACCCATGGTCAAATGATTTGACAAATGTACCAAGACCGTTTAGTGAGGAAAGGATAGTCTTTTCAATAAATGTCGTTGGGAAACTTGGATACGTGCATGCAAAAGAATGAAGTTGGACCCTTATCTTATACCATATACAAAAATTAACTCAAAATGGGTCAAAAACCTGAATGTAAATTAAAGTTATAAAATTCTTAGAAGAAAACATAGGAGAAAAAGATCTGAACTATAGAATTGTTAACAAAGTAGAGAGAAACAGTGGAAAATTTATCTGGAAAGAGAAAACTGTATTTTTAAAAGTTTTCAACAGAGCTTTCACAGGCAGAATCTTAGGACATTCATAAAATTTTAGTTCCTAAACGTTTATTAGAAAATAAACCTTTCAGTAACAATGGATTTCCTGGAGTGGGCGTGGGAAAAAAGGGTAAAAGGAGAGAGATTATTTGAGAAACTCTTTATTTCCTCCTTCTTAACCCCCAATCTATGGTGGGTTTAAAATCGGGAAATAGGTGGTAACAGCATCCTTCCAATTTATCTGATATCCTGATTGCTTGTCATAATTGTGCTTAAATGGTGACATAAACCACACCTTGAAGAAAGAAAGAATGCCAAGGAGCTTTTCTTTTTTAGTTATGCACCAATAAGCAAATGAATCCCCCAAAACAGAGGGAACAAAAACTAAAAAAAAACTGAGAAAGAAAAACCAATAGAATTTGACAATTTGACACATGCTAGATGTAAGTGAAACACAAATAAAGAGAAAACTATAATTCATATAGTTCCCCATTTTTTGCAAGGAGAAAGTATCCATCTCTAGAAAAGAAAAAACATATAAAACAAATAAACACCCTCAGATGCAACCCAGAAGGAGGAAATTAAAACGTGACATGACAGTCTTTATCAAATAATGGCTAGTCTACTACAGAACGTTTCTGACTCATTATAATGAAAAATAAAACTCTGCTGCTCTAACCAATGACAAAATTAACATAAAGCTGGCAAAGTATTTTTCTGGTTCTCTTTTCTTCTATAAAAGTATTAAAAAATGAAGTATATGTTTTACACATTTCTCTTTATCCTGCTTTTTCCCCAAATACCATGTGTTATCTTCTTTAGTCTCCCCACTTTCCAGACTCTAAGCTACAAATGAAAATTGTTGCATGTTGTTTTACACCCATACTATGCAGTGAAGTATCAAATAATTAGAATGCATTTATTTTAAATCTAAATATATATTAGTATAGCTAGAAATACAATATGCATATTTATTCTTGACAACAGACTATTAGAGATCTGATTTCTTTGAAACCTATACAAATATAAGTGAAATATGAAATGTGTGCAGTGTGGCAAAGTCAACTATGTTTACCAATACAAATATCAGTTAGTCTGTGGTCACTAGTTATCCCTGGATAACTAGCGGGTGGGCTCACCTGTGAACATTTCCTATCTGCACTGATCGTAGTGAACAGCTTTATAAAGGAGGAATCCAGAATTCATTTTATTTGAGCAAAAAAGCAACATTGCATAGTTTTACCATTTCCAAAACTAACAGCAACTACATCTTTTTTGTTTTTTTAACTGAAAGGTAGCTGATCAGCATCAACTTACAGCATTATGGTCCCACTGAAAGTAAGGACTGAAAAGAAGGTCCCACTTGAACATAACACAAAGAATACAGAAGCTATCCAAGTACAGAGAAATTTAGCAATTTGAATATCAAAATAAGTTCTTTTAAAGTACCTATCACCTAAAAACTTTAATACTAACTTCCTAATAATGAAAACAAAACAAAAAACTCTGAAGAAACAAAACCCAAATAACTGAAATGACATTAATAATTTTAAATTTATAAAGAATTCAATAAAGTATGGAACAACTATTCACTAACAGTGACACAGCAAACTGCTACAGATAAATAACAATAAATGGAACTTGAGATAGTACATTGGTATATTTATTTATTTACAAGTAACAACTTCAAAGCAATAGGATGCCTCAAATACATTCATAAGGCTGTCTATCGACCAAAATATAGAGGTTGTGAGATCAGTGCTAAATTTTTTTTTAGTACTTTCTTCTTCAGAAGTTATAGCTGTGAGGTATAAATTTACATATAAACACATATAGCTGAAAACTCTAATACGAATCTAATTTCTTCCTATTTAATTTTTTCATCTTTAAGGTACCCCTTACTTAAATAATCTTGTAAAAAAATACAACATAACAAAGGCACCTCCTCTACTAGAGATGCTAATAGGTAATAAAAAAGGAGGCATCAGAATACATTTTAGGGATTATCATAATCATTTGACAGGATTAGGATACTTCACTAACATGAAAATTCATATTTACTCAAAATGTAAATTTAATCCTGATACTTTTAAAGTGAGAATTCTTTTTGTTAGAAAACTGCATACAACCATTTGTAAGCCAATTCCATAAGAGCTCTTCCATTCAATTCAGTAAATGCTATTGTGTTCCTACCATGTGCAAAGCACAGTGCTAGACACTTCAGGGGATTCAAACATGATTAAGGCAGTCTCTGACCTGAAGGAATGCAACAATGGGATAAGACAGAACAAGAACAGCTATGATAAGAAGCAGAGAAAGTGCCATGAAAAAAGTACAAAACAGAAGCTATAGGGTTTAAAGAAGAGAAAAATGTACATATCTTCCTCAACTTATGATGGGGTTACATCTTGATAAACTCACTGTAAGTTGAAAATATCCAAAGTTGAAATGCAATTTAATACACCTAACCTAACCAAACATCATAACTTAGCCTAGCCTACCTTGAATTTGCTCAGAACACTTACATTAGCATACGTTGGGCAAAAATCATCTAACACAAAGCCTATTTTATAATACAGTGTTGAGTACCTCATGTGTTTATTGAATACCATACTAAGTGAAAAGCAGAATGGATGTATGAGTAGAGAATGGTTCTAAGTGCACCGCTGGTTTACCCTCATGATTGCCTGGCTACTGGGAGCTTTGGCTGCTGCTGCCCAGCATGACAGAAGCATCTCATACTACATATTGCTAGTCCAAGAAAATATCAAAATTCAAAGTTCGAGGTATGGTTTCTATTAAATGTATATTGCTTTTGCATCATTGTAAAGCTGAAAAATCTTAAATCAAACCATCATAAATCAGGGGAGCATCTCTACTTCAGAATGCCTCCCAATTCAGTATGAAGTTTAATAAATATAATTAATTTTCTATTAAAATCAAAATTACAAGGTTAATTTAAGAAGCTAATTTTGAGAGAATTACTAATCTTGCTAATTCACCTTTTTTAAAGTTTCAATGAAGAATTTTATGGTTACAATGGTTGAAAAGGTACTAGGGGAAAAAATGCTCAGCATATGTCTTTAAAAAGTTGAAAAAGAACAAACTAAACCTAAAATCAAGCAGAAAAAGGAAATAATAAAGATTAGAGCAGAGGCATTAAATAGTAAATAAAAAATTGAGGATTGAGGACAGTAATGAAATCAGAATTTAATTCTTTGAAAAGATGAACAAAATGAAAAAAATCTTTAAAAATGGGCAGAAGAACTGAATAGACATTTTTCCAAAGAGGAAATGCAGATGGCCAACAGACACATGAAAAAGATGCTCAACACTGCTAATCATCAGGGAAATGCAAATCAGAACCATAAGAGCTATCACCTCGGCACCGTCAGAATGCTATCAACAAAAAAGAACACAAATAACAAATGTTGGTGAGGATGTGGAGAAAAGGGAACCTTTGTACACTGTTGGTAGGAATGTAAATTGGTGCAGCCACTGTCAAAAACAGTATGGAGATTTCTCAAAAAACTAAAAATAGAACTACCATATGCCCCAGCGACTTACTCCTAGTATATATCAAAAAAAAACCTCGAAAAAACTAATTTGAAAAGATACATGCACCCCAATGGTCCTAGCAGCATTATTTACAATTGCCAAGATACGGAAGCAAACTAAATATCCATCAACAGATGAATGGATAAAGATGTGGCACGCGCGCGCACACACACACACACACACACATATACACACACCAGAATACTACTCAGCTGTAAAAAAGAATGAAATTTTGCCACTAGCAGCAACATGGATAGACTTGGAGGGCAAAATGCTAAGTGATATAAGTCAGAGAGAGAAAGAAAAATACTGCATGATATCACTTATATGTGGAATCTAAAAAATACAACAAACTAGTGAATATAATGAAAAAGAAGCAGACTCACAAATACAGAGAACTAGTGGTTACCAGTGGGGAGGGGGAAGGAGGGAGGGACAAAAAAGGGGTAGGGGACTAAGAAGTACAAACTATTAGGTATAAAATAAGCTACAAGGGTATATTATACAACACAGGGAATACAGCCATTATTTTATAATAACTATAAATGGAGTATAACCTTTAAAAATTGTGAATTACTCTATTATATACCTGTAACTTCTATAATATTGTACAGCAACTATACTTCAATAAACAAACAAAAAACAAACAAAAAAGATGCACTGTATTTTAAAGTTACATACAATTTTCAGATTTTACAAAATAAAAGGATTTATACCTAAAAAAAAAAATTTTTTTTAATATTAAACCAGATTGACCAAGAAAAACAGCAAAGACACAAATTACCAAAACTTACGAATGAAAGAGAGGACATTGCTATCGACTCCACAGAAATGAAACATATTATAAGAGAATGTTATAAACAACTTTATGCCAACAAATTAGACGGTTTAGATGAAGTGGAACAAATTCCTGACACAATGATCAAAATTAAATGCATTAAAAAATGGAAAATCTGAATAGACTATTACATGTAAGGAAACTGAATTAGTAATTAAACATCTTCCCATAAAGAAAAACCCAATCCTAGTTGGCCTCACTGGTGAATTCTACCAAATATTTAAAGAAGAAATAATAGCATGCTTTTACAAACTCTATCAGAAAATTAGGAAAGAAGTTGGGACAGGAGCAAGAGACCTAGAAAAACAGGTTAGTTTAGGTACATGTGGCTAGATTTTGTATCCACAGTCTACAAGAAATCTGTAGTGATATTTATTTAATTTATGAATTTAGTTTATTCATACTTAGCTTAAGCACTTAAATAAATATCATCACATTTTTGCTTTGTTTTAAAAATTAGTTAATATGACACCATTTTAAGTTTTATCAAATAAAAAAGTTTAAAAACTAAGCTTTTTCCAATATTACATCTATTGATAAGTTTTCTTATAAAGCTTTATAAAAAATTATAATTTTGCTCTGATCTTATTTGGTAGTTCAAAGCAAAATTAAGTATAAAAAAATCTTGTAGAAAGAGCATTCCAATGGTAGAAAAATATGCTTAAACTTTGTTTTAGAAAGATCAGTGGGAAGGGTAATTCTGTTTGAGACTTGTATAGCCTCTTTTGTTAGTGAAACTAACTTCTTGCTGGAGCCTAATTCTAATGCTAGGTACATAGCTCTAAAAACAAAATATCTCACTTTCAAAAAGTTATGCAACAACCAATAGAACAACAGTTAACATCTGTATAACAGTTTACCTAACTCATTCAACGTTCATAATTTTCCATGATGAACACATTAACCTTGTTTTGCAGATGGGAAAATAGAATCAAAAGATCTCTTGCCCAAGATCACAGTATTCAAGTGGTAGATTAAAGACTTTTGATTCAGAATATTATATTATTTCATTCACAATATAGTTCTTCAAAAGGTGGCACTCATTTAAGGAAGAGATGATTTTACACAATCTATAGAAGTGGCAGTACATTGAATTACACAGTATGGTAGACTTTACTAGTGCCTACCAGCATCCTGCAGCCTCCATTCCTTTCTGGGCACAGGGATGACTACAATTGCCAGCTCCTGTGAGGTTTAGGAAGGACTATGTGCCTAGTTCTGGCTTATGAAACAAGAGCAGAGGTGACACAGTCCCTGAATGATTTTACAGTCTGTTTCTTCCTCTGGCACAAAAATCACAGACAGGTATCATGTTGAGATGGTGGAGACACAAGACTGAAGCAGCCTGGGTTGCTGTGTTATTGCATAAAGGACAGCTGTCCTGGAAAGTTGCCCGGGCTTGCTGGATAAACTAGAAATAGACCTTTGTTGTATTAAGCCACTGAGATTTTTAAGGTTCTTTGCTATGACAGTATAGTCTAGCCTATTCTGACTACTGAAATAGCTACAATGTTATTCCCTTTTCAATTATCTTTCAATCCTTCTGAATATGTCAAGAAGAAAAATGTAATGTAGTGTTAATACTAGCTAATCCTCCTTTTTAACAAAGAGGGAGAAGAGTTTAGTTCAGAGCCATGTGAAAGTTATTTAGCTAGAATTAATGTTCTAGTTAATCTTATAGTTACAGCATGTGATACTGATTTTCCAGTTTGACTAGTAATATAAAGTTTCTTTTAAAGTAAATTTATTTAAATAAAAACATGAAATTCAAAGAAAATATTAGATTAAAAAAGGTTAAGAGGACATGTGGCAAGAACATGAAGATGCTCTGCCAGTGAATGAAACTTCGGACGGTGCACTGTACCAAACTGCATCTCAGTAGGGTAGCTCTTGATCTGTTTTCAATTCATTATACGTTGAGTTGTTAGCAAACTATTTAGGCAGCTACATTTAAATTGGTATCCAGCATGAAGGGATGGATAGAACTGATAAAATATTTTTTGGTAATAACGAACAATCTGTAACAGTCATGACTGGGATATTGGTTAGGCATTAAAGATAAAAGAATCAGGAGACAACAGTTGTAAATGGTAAGAGTAAATTAATAACTTTAAAAAAGACTTATATGAATAGATTTATGGTCATTTGAGCAATCTAGTCATATGATTAAATAATCAGAGAAGTTGCCTCTTTAAATTTTTTGCCATCTTTTCAGGAGGGCCAATCCAATTCCACATACTTGTAATAGCCACTGATGGCACCATCAGAGGTCAAAAGTGGGGAGAGAGGAAGCACAGAGTGAATCAGCTGTACATACAATACACAGACTCTGAAGAACCTACATACAGGGTTATATGGTGGCATCCTCAGACAAGTGTGGTCTGTCAATATAGAAAAAGCTTTAGTGACTTTATTAAACTGAGAATAAACCATCAGGTTGTTCTTAGAGGTAAACAGGTGATTAGAGGGTTCTAACACTATAGTTTCAAAACTGTGCTACCACACTCCATAATATGTAAAGGGTCTCATATGCTCACTCACCATACTTGCCACAGAAAGAAAAACCCTTGAAAAATTTGCTTCTTGTCATGAAGAAAGAGAAAAGGAAATATAGAGAAGATGAAGAAGAGAAAAGTATTTTATTTCAGGGAGATAGAAGGAAGGATACAGATTGACAGGGATAATGGGACAGGATACGGGAAGTACACAGATTAAAGCAGCCCTCCCCATAGTTCAAGCAGACTAAGAGCCAGCACCAGAGCCCAAAGGAAGGGAGGTGTTTTCATCTTAATCAACTGGTGTACATGCAAACTGGCTGGTAAAGACTTAAGTCTCTTAAGCCCACTTTTAGACTTATGTATTCATAAAAATTATGGTCCTCTCCCATAGACATATAACCATAGTTATAGGACAATCATGGTTCTTCTTTGTATTAGGGTAAACCAAGAGCTAAAACAAACAACCCTAAAATCTCAGTGGCTTAAGACAACAGAATAGAGTTCTCATTCAATATGGATGCTCAGTAAGAAGCTTCTTATCTTAGAGTCTCAGAGTTCTCTGGTGGATTCTATTCATCAAGCTAAAGACCAGGGGAAAAAGGGAAGAACTGCATATGTGAAGTTTTTATAGCCCAGTCTGGAATTGGTATATATTATTTCCACTCATATTATTCAAAATTCAGTCACATGACACATTTATCTGCAAAGAAGGCTGGGATGTATAGTTTACCTGTGTGCGCAGGAGGAAAGGAGAATAGGTTTTGGAGAACGCATAGTATTCTTTGCCACATTCTACAAAACAGCTTTGAAATTCATATAAGTTAGATGTGGAACTAATGAACAAAGCAGCAAATTCTATATAAACTTAGCCCCCTTTTTTTAAAATTAATTTTTATTGGAGTATATAGCTTTACAATGTTGTGTTTCTACTTTACAGAATCAGCTATAGTGAATCAGTTCTACGTATACATATATCCCCTCTTTTTGGGATTTCCTTCCCATTTAGGTCACCACAGGGCATTGAGTACAGTTCCCTGTGCTATACAGTAGGTTCTCATTAGTTATCTATTTTATACATAGCATCAATAGTGTATATATGTCAATCCCAATCTCCCAATTCACCCCACCCCCCTGCCTTTCTTTTAAATGGGCTGAACATACATCACCAAGAATTAGGAACAGCCTAAATCTATACAATTATTTTTATTCAAGTATAATGCTTTAGACTATGGTGCCTAGAATAGTGTCCGCATATGGTACCTGGTTAATAATTATTTGCTAATGAAGAGTATAGAGTAGAAAATCAAAGCAAAGCCAGGAATTATAAATAATAGTTTTAATAAAAGAAATGTCTTAAAAAGTGAGTTTTAAAAAGCACTTGTGGAAATGTTTATTGCAGCACTATTTACAATACCCAGGACATGGAAGCAACCTAAGTGTCCATCAACAGATGAATGGATAAAGAAGATGTGGCACATATTTACAATGGAATATTACTCAGCCATAAAAAGAAACAAAACTGAGTTACTTGTAGTGAGGTGGATGGACCTAGAGTCTGTCATACAGAGTGAAGTAAGTCAGAAAGAGAAAAACAAATACCATATGTTAACACATATATATGGAATCTTAAAAAAAAAAAAAAAGGTTCTGAAGAACCTAGGGGCAGGATAGGAATAAAGACCCAGACGTAGAGAATGGACTTGAGGACACGGGGAGGGGGAAGGGTAAGCTGGGACAAAGTGAGAGAGTGCCAGGACTTATATATACTACCAAATCTAAAATAGACAGTTAGTGGGAAGCAGCTGCATAGCATAGGGAGATCAGCTCAGTGCTTTGTGACCACCTAGAGGGGTGGGATAAGGAGGGTGGGAGGGAGACGCAAGAGGGAGGAGATATGGGGATACGTGTATATGTATAGCTGATTCACTTTGTTATAAAGCAGAAACTAACACACCATTGTAAAGCAATTATACTCCAATAAAGATGTTTTTTAAAAAAAAAGTTCTGGTGAACCTAGGGGCAGGACAGGAATAAAGACGTAGATGTAGAGAATGGACTTCCGGACACGGGAAAGGGGAAGGGGAAGGGGAAGGGGAAGCTGGGATGAAGTGAGAGAGTTGCACTGACATATATACACTACCAAATGTAAAACAGATAGCTAGTGGGAAGCAGCTGCATAGCACAGGGAGATCAGCTTGGTGCTTTGTGACCACCTAGAGGGGTGGGATAGGGAGGGTGGGAGGGAGATGCAAGAGGGAGGGGATATGGGGATATATGTATACATATACCTGATTCACTTTGTTATATAGCAGAAGCTAACACAACATTGTAAAGCAATTATACTCCAATAAAGATGTAAAAATAAATAAATAAATAAAATTTTGTAAATCATGTGCATTAAAAAAAAAAGCACTCGTGGATAATATAAATGTTAATCACACTATAAATCATTTCACTGAGGGCTTCCCTGGTGGCGCAGCAGTTAAGAATCCGCCTGCCAATGCAGGCGACACAGGTTCGAGCCCTGGTCCAGGAAGATCTCACATGCCATGGAGCAACTAAGCACGTGCGCCACAACTACTGAGCCTGCACTCTAGAGCTCGCGAGCCACAACTACTGAAGCCCGCACGCCTAGAGCCCGTGCTCCGAAACAAGAGAAGCCACCGCATGAGAAGCCCGCGCACCGCAATGAAGAGTAGCCCCTGCTCACCGAAAGTAGAGAAAAGCCCGCACGCAGCAAGGAA
This sequence comes from Balaenoptera musculus, assembly GCF_009873245.2. Taxonomy (NCBI): domain Eukaryota; kingdom Metazoa; phylum Chordata; class Mammalia; order Artiodactyla; family Balaenopteridae; genus Balaenoptera; species Balaenoptera musculus. The sequence continues at coordinate 15,437,882 of NC_045804.1, forward strand.
GACCCAACACAGCCAAAAATAAATGAATGAACGAATGAATGGATGAATGAATCATCTCACTGAGAGACTTAGACTTCCAGAAAACAAACATTGTATAAATCATCATTATAATTAGACTATAGTTATTTAACATCGGCTTTATTTTCCATAAAAATTATCCAACAAAATATGCTGAGGACATAGTCGAGTTAAAAGGGAAACACTACAAAAGATACTTTGGCTGTGTCCAAGCTCTTCCACATTCAGGGATATTTGAAGGATGCATTAACAAAGGAAGCCAACATCCTCTTGATTCTTGACTTTCACCAGGAACGCTAAGCAGCTGCTTTCTGGCCCTCCAAGGCATATCAGTCACTGGCTGATCAGTCTGATCTTTTTGAGCCTTACTTTAAAAGCTTTGTTTAGGCAGGTTTGCAGTAACCTTTTACTCAAAAGACATTTAGCCCTACTACGAAAGTGTGTCCTTTCTTGGATCTCTACTGAATGCTCCAAGTTTTTAACAAGAACTCTACACTCTGACTGGTCAGAATGAAAAAAATCTCCCATTGCTGGGAGAACTCTAAGAATAGTTTGATTTATAGGTATTTATTCTTTCTTCAGCTTCATGGAGTCTCACCCCACCTATGTGCCATTCAGTATTAAGTTAAAGACTCAAAAGGGCCCCTATGCAGAATTTTGTAGCTCTGTTTCTATTTAGCTCCCCATTCTTCAGTACTCTGTAAATTCCAGTTGCCTTGGCTTTCCCAATTTCTTTTTTTTTTTTTTTAATTGAAGTATAGTTGACTTACAACGTTGTGGCAATCTCTGCTATACAGCAAAGTGACTCAGTTATACACAGAGACATTCTTTTTTTATGTTCTTTTCCATTATGGTTTATCCCAGGAGATTGGACATAGTTCCCTGTTACTAGACAGTAAGACCTTGCTGTTTATCTGTTTTAAATGTAACAGTTTGCATCTACCAACACCAATTTCTAATCTGTTTCCTCAGTTCGGCAAGACTGTCATTCTCTAAATTCTCCATCATCAGGACAATACCTTGAATACCTTTAGGCAAAAAGCCAGGATTCACCTAGTTTCCTCCCCCACACTTTCTCCCAGGGATCACATTACTATGCTGTCAACTGTCCAATGTCTGAAAAAAGTTGTCTCTAGTGGAAGGGCAAGTCCAGTACTGGTTAATCCATCATGATGGGAAGAAGTCTCTCATGGTGTTTTAATTTGCATTTTCCAGATGTTTAGTATTCATAATGTAGCTGACAAAAGGCAGAACCTTTGCCTGTCTTATATACTGCTGTAGCCTTAGTCATGCTTACCACAGTGCAGGGCACAGAGCAAGTACTATTATTTGTTAAATGGATTAACTATTTATGTTTACCTATATATTTTTGAAGGTATAAATGATCTGTTTATGTCTTTCACCCATTTAGTGATTACAGCCTAAGAAACTGGTGATTCTAAGCTGTATCCAAGGTAACTCAAGAGTAAGTCTCCCACATAAGTTCTATTTTCATGCAATTATGTTGTGCTATACAAAGGGATATGCTAGACAAATTGATATATAGATAGACTATACAAGCAATAAGTATGGAGACAACATGGTGCTCCAAAGAAACAGTTACTCCAAAAATGAGGGCAATAACTTTTAGGACATTCCCACAAGACATTACTTCAATGGAATTTTTAATAAAATTAAATAGAAATTCTCATTTCAATAAGAAATTGAGATTTAAATCTTTGTTTACCATACACATTACTACAAAGAAAAAGGCAAATTATTATAGCCTACAAACTCATTGCTGTAAATGCCATCTCTTTACAGCAGTGAGTGGCAAAACTTAGGGTGTCTGAGATAAAATAAGGCAGTATAGATTTCAATTACCCATCTTAATATCTTTGCATATACAAATCAATAATCCGAGTTCAGAAAAACTGTTTAAATATGCTTATACAATATTCAAATGCCAGTTAGTTTAATGGTATTATGTTTCATTTCCATACATCTGAAGAAGTACTGGGTTTTTGATAGTATAAAAAAAAAGAGTTCCAAAAAAAAAAAAAAAGAGTTCCAAATTTCAAAAATTTGGGTATGCTGGCTTATGTATGATTACTGATTTACTGATATAAGCAATTCTATATATTTGTCAGGCCAGCTTCTGAGTTCTAAAGTACCTATATTATATAACTACATGAAAATTTAAAATAGTACATAAACATGTTTCATCATAGGAAAACTGGAAAATATAAGAGGCAAAAATAATGCAACTAAAAATGATCAGAATCCTACTTCTGTTAAAGTTTCAGAGCATATGGCCTTTCCTATTATTTTATTTTATATAAAACATTAATGCCAACTAAAGCAGCTAAAAATGACTGAGAGGAATACTTAAGACCCTAAAAGCGGCAAGTGAATTCACTGAGCAACATTTTACATGAAGTGAGACAGTATGATGCCTGAGAAGAGCTGCATCACTAATATAAACCTGAATATTTAGCCAAAGGTTTTTCCTTGTTAAATGCCTCTTACCTTCTCAAAATATAAAATGCCTCAAACAAATTTACATATGTAACTTATAAATATATAACATTTATATATGTACTTTATATATATAATTTATGCAATAATACAGAACAGACATGTGATAGGACTGGAAGGCATGAGGCTAGATGTACTTGTAAATGTTCTAAAAATTAGTTCTAAAAATTAGCCACCATCTCTCTCCAATTAGAGGAAAAATACATCTTTTCTAGCACCTTTATGACAGAAATATTACATCTGTATAATTCATATTTTCTCATCATACACCTATGAGAAAGTAGGAAGAAAGAAACAGGATAAAGAAAAGAACACGGTGATTAAAAGAAAGAACATTAAAGTGAGACTTATGTTACATGGCCTATGTATGTGGTTCAACAAATTATTTAACTTTTCCAAGCTTGGATTCCACATCTTTAAAATGTGAGCCATAATCTCTCTCTTAGAGTTGTTATAAGGATTAAATTTAAAGAATAAAGTACAGATAAAGCTAAAAAAGAAGATATTAGTATTTATTATTCTTTGGAAATAGGCAGCTGAAGCATAATGTGCTACTCAAGGCCACAGACTGAGCTACCCCTGGAATAGAAACTAAAATGTGATCTTGGATTCATGGATCAACCATAATGCCACAATAGATGCTCTGTACATCTCTAAACTAAGTGGCCTACAAAATCATAGTAATAATATGCCACTTACCCCTCAAGGTTACTGTAAAGATTTAAACAAACTCATCTTTGTAAAGCAATTAGCATACTGCCTTGCACACACAATGCGCTCAATACTAGATGTTGTTGTTGTTATTAGTATGTGATGGTGATGGTGATGATGATGATGATGAGGAGGAGGAGGAGGAGGATGTCATAGGTAACAGAGGAACATGGAAATACATAAGTAAATTTTAAGAGGCTGATCAGAATTTGGTATCTAGAGGGGATGATTTATGACGTCAAAGTGCAAGAATTAATCTACTCATGCTTCTTGCCTCAGTTCTGTCTATCTATCTGTACCCAAAAGGATAGCTGTTATTTAATGGATGAAGTTATTCTCTTTACTGGAATATGTATTATAACAAGAGTACTAGTATAGGTCCTCTTACATATATGATGGGGAAAGGTACAGTATGTTGGAGAAGTGGTATTTAGAATATGAGAAATCTAGTGGTTAGTTCCTTTTTGAACATTTTACAAAGTATAATTTAAAAGTGTGTTAAGTTATTGGATCCAGGAATTATATATTTGAAGTACAAATTCCATCCCTCTATTATTTGTGTCTGAACTGTCAAACCCTACTAGATTATAAACTCTTTTAAGGCAGGGACTGTAGAATAATCATCTCAGAACAGTGTTTTGAGAACGATGTATAATGCCATCACACTGCTGCTTTCTACTTTTCATCAGCTATCAATAATGGCTGAAAATATGCTGACTAGGTGCAATAACATAAAATTCCTTGGAAAAAATAGTTTTACATGTACTTAAGAAATGAAGAGAAATAGACGTGGATAGTTAGTTAGCATGTAAATAATGGTCGGCCATCAATTCCTGACAACCAAATTGATTTCTCCAAAAGCACTAGGGTTAAAAAGAAAACAGAAAGTTAACAATTAAGGAAGGAAATTAAACCCTTTTTTTTCTTTTACAAAACTTCAGGAAAGTACGCTGAAGAACATCCTAGGCAGTCAAGGTGGGAGGCAGAAAACTGCTGCAATCTGCCGTAAAAGGAAACATTGCGCCAGGCTGTGCTAAAATTCTACAAGGATAGATAACAACAAATTAAATCTTTGTCTTATGGACAAAAATGACTACTGAGACATTTTCAAAGATTAAGTGTGCCTTCACCAATACCTTCTGGCTTGTTTTTGGAGTGTACAGTTGCTATTGATCTTATAATAAAGAACTTACAACAGAGAATACTTTACTATCTCCACTAACTGTGGGTAAAGAATCACATTTCTCTAATCTTAGAATATCTGTCAGCAATTCCCAGTCTTTGTAACAATACAAGTTGCTTCACATCACTCTGAAACCTTGAGATCATCTCTGACTAGGAAGGAACAGAGAGGAAAATAAGATGATTAACTCCTGAGAAGAACAGGGTATGGAAAGATGAGTTGCAGCCTCTAATGCAAATGAAACCATGAAAAAAGAGAGTTAACTGGAGGAACAGAACTATTGTTCTACCAGGCAAGGCTTTGATTTAGAAGTAGAAGCAGAGATTTTTATTCTGGCTTTCCTTAAATATACAAAGGCATGAAATACTGTTTGCTTTACTCTTCTTGGTTGTATGTTAGTAAGAAGCAGTGTTACATAATACAGTAAAGAGGAATGGAAGCCAAAAAGTAAATCTCAACTTAAAAAGTTTATAAATTTTTCTTATGATTTCTGTCATTTTAATAATGTACCTCACTGGATGTATGGAAAAGCGAAAACATGTAAGAATGTAACAATAAGTGGTAAAGAAAAGAACACTAAAAGCAGAGTCTCTATAAAATTTGGTACATGTCAGCTCCCCAATGCATAAATGTTTCTACGGTTAGAAATAAATAACTTGAGAAAGTGTCAGTGTTAATGAAAGACAAAAATCTCAAAATCCTATTTGGGGAGGTTCTGTTTCTATACAGCCAAGTAAGCTTCTCTATCTGATGGATCCTCTCACAGATAATAACCATAAACTCTGGACAAAACACAACCACCTCAAGGCTCTGAGGATTGAATACAATAAAGAGCTTCTTGGAGAAGAGCTGACAGTTGCAAGATAAGACCAGATTGGGATTTCTCTCTCTCTCTCTTTTTTTTCCCTGGCTTTTAGACTACAAGCAGACCACAGTCAGCACTGCATGGGGCCATTAAAACTCCAATAGAATACCTACAGTTTTTCTAGTCTGAAGTATCCAAAGACAGAGCTTGCAGCGACAATAGTCTCTGAAAAGTGAGGGGAGGAGGATTTCCAGAAAAGAGAGAGAGAGCTAGAGGAGGTGGCCCAGATTCTATGTATAAACTCCACTCAGATCTCTGGCTGATTCTGAACCATGCATACATGGAGCAGGCTGGCTAATGATAAAACAATTAAACTGAACTGAACTGATGCCCAAGAGACAGAATTTTCCATTGAGTCAAACCAAGTTAATTGCCTGCTAAAAGAAAGATATTAACACTCTTTGAAGGAATATGACAAAATCCAGAGTATCCACTAAATAAAATGTCCACGATACAATACATGAAAATTAATCAATACATGAAGAACCAGGAAAATGTGACCCATTATCAACAGAAAGATGGAGACCAACCCTAAAACACTCCAGATATTGTAACTAGCAGATGAGGAATTAAAAGCAGCTATTATAACTAGTTTCAGCATGGTAAAGAAATATATTCTCTTAATTTACAAAGGGAGGAAATCTTAGCAGAGAAGTAGAAACTATAAAAAAGAACCAGGAGGAGCTTCAAGATGGCAGAAGAGTAAGACACGGAGATCACCTTCCTTCCCACAAATACATCAGAAATACATCTACATGTGGAACAACTCCTACAGAACACCTACTGAACGCTGGCAGAAGACCTCAGACCTCCCAAAAGGCAAGAAACTCCCCACGTACCTGGGTAGGGCAAAAGAAAAAACAGAGACAAAAGAATAGGGACAGGACCTGCACCAGTGGGAGGGAGCTGTGATGGAGGAAGTTTCCACACACTAGGAAGCCCCTTCGTGGGCGGAGACTGCGGGTGGCGGAGGGGGGAAGCTTCGGAGCCATGGAAGAGAGCGCAGCCACAGGGGTGCGGAGGGCAAAGCAGAGAGATTCCCGCACAGAGGATCGGTGCTGACCAGCACTCACCAGCCCGAGAGGCTTGTCTGCTCACCGGCCGGGGCGGGCAGGGGTTGGGAGCTAAGGCTCTGGCTTCGGTTGGATCCCAGGGAGAGGACTGAGGTTGGCTGCGTGGACACAGCCTGAAGGGGCTAGTGCACCACGGCTAGCTGGGAGGGAGTCCGGGAAAAAGTCTGGAGCTGCCGAAGAGGCAAGAGACTTTTTCTTGCCTCTTTGTTTCCTGGTGCACGAGGAGATTAAGAGCGCTGCTTAAAGGAGCTCCAGAGACAGTCGCGAGCCGCGGCTACCAGCGCGGACCCCAGACACGGGCATGAGATGCTAAGGCTGCTGCTGCCGCCACCAGGAAGCCTGTGTGCGAGCACAGGTCACTATCCACACCTCCCCTCCTGGGAGGCTGTGCAGCCCGCCACTGCAAGGGTGCCGAGACCCAGGGACAACTTCCCCAGGAGAACTCACAGCGCACCTCAGGCTGGTGCAACGTCACGCCAGCCTCTGCCGCCATAGGCTCGCCCCACACTCCGTACCCCTCCCTCCCCCCGGCCTGAGTGAGCCAGAGCCCCCGAATCAGCTGCTCCTTTAACCCCATCCGGTCTGAGCGAAGAACAGACGCCCTCAGGCGACCTACACGCAGAGGCGGGTCCAAATCCAAAGCTGAACCCCGACAGCTGTGCGAACAAAGAAGAGAAAGGGAAATCTCTCCCAGCAACCTCAGGAGCAGAGGATTAAATCTCCACAATCAACTTGATGTACGCTGCATCTGTGCAATACCTGAATAGACAACAAATCATCCCAAATTGAGGAGGTGGACTTTGGGAGCAAAGATATATTTTTTCCCCTTTTTCTCTTTTTTTGCGTATGTATGTGTATGCTTCCGTGTGTGATTTTGTCTGTATAGCTTTGCTTTTACCATTTGTCCTAGGGTTCTGTCTGTCCGTTTTGTTTTGTTTTGTTTTGTTTTTTTTACTTAAAAAATTTTTTTTCTTAATAATTATTTTTTATTTTTTTAATAACTCTATTTTATTTTATTTTACTTTATTTTATCTTTTCTTTCTTTCTATTTTTTCTCCCTTCTATTCTGAGCCATGTGGATGAAAGGCTCTTGGTGCTCTGGCCAGGCGTCAGTGCTGTGCCTCTGAGGTGGGAGAGCCAAGTTCAGGACACTGGTCCACAAGAGACCTCCCAGCTCTACGTAATATCAAACAGCGAAAAGCTCCCAGAGATCTTCATCTCAATGCGAAGACCCAGCTCCACTCAATGACCAGCAAGCTACAGTGCTGGACACCCTATGCCAAACAACTAGCAAGATAGGAACACAACTCCATCCATTAGCACAGAGGCTGCCTAAAATCATAATAAGGCAACAGACACCCCAAAACACGCCACCAGACGTGGACCTGCCCACCAGAAAGACAAGATCCAGCCTCATCCACCAGAACACAGGCACTAGTCCTCTCCACCAGGAAGCCTACACAACCCACTGAACCAACCTTAGCCACTGGGGACAGATATCAAAAACAACGGGAACTACGAACCTGCAGCCTGCGAAAAGGAGACCCCAAACACAGTAAGTTAAGCAAAATGAGAAGACAGAGAAACACATAGCAGATGAAGGAGCAAGGCAAAAACCTACCAGACCTAACAAATGAAGAGGAAATAGGCAGTCTACCTGAAAAAGAATTCAGAATAATGATAGTAAAGATGATCCAAAATCTTGCAAATAGAATGGATAAAATACAAGAAATGTTTAAAGAGGACCTAGAAGAACTAAAGAGCAAACAAACAGTGATGAACAACACAATAAATGAAATTAAAAATGCTCTACAAGGGATCAATAGCAGAATAACTGAGGCAGAAGAACGGATAAGTGACCTGGAAGATAAAATAGTGGAAATAACTACTGCAGAGCAGAATAAAGAAAAAAGAATGAAAAGAATTGAAGACAGTCTCAGAGACCTCTGGGACAACACTAAACCCACCAACATTCGAATTATAGGGGTCCCAGAAGAAGAAGAGAAAAAGAAAGGGACTGAGAAAATATTTGAAGAGATTATAGTTGAAAATTTCCCTAATATGGGAAAGGAAATAGTTAATCAAGTCCAGGAAGCACAGAGAGTCCCATACAAGATAAATCCAAGGAGAAACACGCCAAGACGCATATTAATCAAACTATCAAAAATTAAATACAAAGAAAAAATATTAAAAGGAGCAAGGGAAAAACAACAAATAACACATAAGGGAATCCCCATAAGGTTAACATCTTATCTTTCAGCAGAAACTCTGTAAGCCAGAAGCGAGTGGCAGGACATATTTAAAGTGATGAAGGAGAAAAACCTACAACCAAGATTACTCTACCCAGCAAGGATCTCATTCAGATTTGACGGAGAAATTAAAGCCTTTACAGACAAGCAAAAGCTAAGAGAATTCAGCACCACAAAACCAGCTTTACAACAAATGCTAAAGGAACTTCTCTAGGCAGCAAACACAAGAGAAGGAAAAGACCTACAATAATAAACCCCAAACAATTAAGAAAATGGTAATAGGAACATACATATCGATAATTACCTTAAATGTAAATGGATTAAATGCTCCAACCAAAAGACAGAGATTGGCTGAATGGATACAAAAACAAGACCCGTATATATGCTGTCTACAAGAGACCACTTCAGACCTAGGGACACATACAGACTGAAAGTGAGGGGATGGAAAAAGATATTCCATACAAATGGAAATCAAAAGAAAGCTGGAGTAGCAATTCTCATATCAGACAAAATGGACTTTAAAACAAAGACTATTACAAGAGACAAAGAAGGACACTACATAATGATCAAGGGATCAATCCAAGAAGAAGATATAACAACTGTAAATATTTATGCACTCAACATAGAAGCACCCAAATACATAAGGCAAATGCTAACAGCCATAAAAGGGGAAATTGACAGTAACACAATAATAGTAGGGGACTTTAACACCCCACTTTAACCAATGGACAGATCATCGAAAGTGAAAATAAATAAGGAAACACAAGCTTTAAATGATACATTAAACAAGATGGACTTAATTGATATTTATAGGACATTCCATCCAAAAACAACAGAATACACATTCTTCTCAAGTGCTCATGGAACATTCTCCAGGATAGATCATATCTTGGGTCACAAATCAAGCCTTGGTAAATTTAAGGAAATTGAAATCGTATCAAGTATCTTTTCTGACCATAACGCTATGAGACTAGATATCAGTTACAGGAAAAAATCTGTAAGAAATACAAAGACATGGAGGCTAAACAACACACTACTTAATAACCAAGACGTCACTGAAGAAATCAAAGAGGAAATCAAAAAATACCTAGAAACAAATGACAATGAAAACGTGACGACCCAAAACCTATGGGATGCAGCAAAAGCAGTTCTAAGAGGGAAATTTATAGCAATACATTCCTACCTCAAGAAACAAGAAACATCTCAAATAAACCACCTAACCTTACACCTAAAGCAATTAGAGAAAGAAGACCAAAAAACCCCAAAGTTAGCAGAAGGTGGGAAATCATAAAGATTAGATCAGAAATAAATGAAAAAGAAATGAAGGAAACAATAGCAAAAAACTAAAAGCTGGTTCTTTGAGAAAATAAACAAAATTGATAAACCATTAGCCAGACTTATCAAGAAAAGAAGGGAGAAGACTCAAATCAACAGAATTAGAAATGAAAAAGGAGAAGTAACAACTGACACTGCAGAAATACAAAGGATCAGGAGAGATTACTACAAGCAACTGTATGCCAATAAAATGGACAACCTGGAAGACATGGACAAATTCTTAGAAATGCAAAACCTTCCAAGACTGAACCAGGAGGAAATAGAAAATATGAACAGACCAATCACAAGCACTGAAAATGAAACTGTGATTAAAAATTTTCCAACAAACCAAAGCCCAGGACCAGATGGCTTCACAGGCAAATTCTATCAAACATTTATAGCTACTTTATTTATTTATTTATTTATTTTTGGCTGTGTTGGGTCTTCGGTTCGTGCGAGGGCTTTCTCTAGTTGCGGCAAGTGGGGGCCACTCTTCATCGCGGTGCGGGGACCGCTCTTCATCGCGGTGCGCGGGCCTTTCACTATCGCGGCCCCTCCCGTTGCGGGGCACAGGCTCCAGATGCGCAGGCTCAGTAATTGTGGCTCACGGGCCCAGCCGCTCCGTGGCATGTGGGATCCTCCCAGACCAGGGCTCGAACCCGTGTCCCCTGCATTAGCAGGCAGACTCCCAACCACTGCGCCACCAGGGAAGCCCTATCAAACATTTAGAGAAGAGTTAACAGCTATCCTTCTCAAACTCTTCCAAAATATAGCAGAGGGAGGAACACTCCCACACTCATTCTACGAGGCCACCATCACTCTAATACCAAAACCAGACAAAGATGTCACAAAGAAAGAAAACTACAGGCCAATATCACTGATGAACATAGATGCAAAAATCCTCAACAAAATACTAGCAAACAGAATCCAACACAACATTAAAAGGATCATACACTATGATCAAGTGGGGTTCATCCCAGGAATGCAAGGATTCTTCAATATACACAAATCAATCAATGTGATACACCATATTAACAAATTGAAGGTGAAAAAACATATGATCATCTCATAGATGCAGAGAAAGCTTTCGACAAAATTCAACACCGGTTTATGATAAAAACCCCCCAGAAAGTAGGCATAGAGGGAACTTTCCTCAACATAATAAAGGCCATATATGACAAACCCACAGCCAACATCATCCTCAATGGTGAAAAACTGAAACCATTTCCACTAAGATCAGGAACAAGACAAGGTTGCCCACTCTCACCACTATTATTCAACATAGTTTTGGAAGTTTTAGCCACAGCAATCAGAGAAGAAAAAGAAATAAAAGGAATCCAAATTGGAAAAGAACAAGTAAGGCTGTCACTGTTTGCAGATGACATGATACTATACATAGAGAATCCTAAAGATGCTACCAGAAAACTACTAGAGCTAATCAATGAATGTGGTAAAGTAGCAGGATACAAAATTAATGCACAGAAATCTCTTGCATTCCTATACACTAATGATGAAAAATCTGAAAGAGATATTAAAGAAACACTTCCATTTACCACTGCAACAAAAAGAATAAAATACCTAGGAATAAACCTACCTAAGGAGACAAAAGACCTGTATGCAGAAAATTATAAGACACTGATGAAAGAAATTAAAGATGATACAAATAGATGGAGAGATATACCATGTTCTTGGATTGGAAGAATCAACACTGTGAAAATGACTATACTACCCAAAGCAATCTACTGATTCAATGCAATCCCTATCAAACTACCAATGGCATTTTTCACAGAACTACAACAAACAATTTCACAATTTGTATGGAAACACAAAAGACCCCAAATAGCCAAAGCAATCTTGAGAAAGAAAAACAGAGTTGGAGGAATCAGGCTCCCTGACTTCAGACTACACTACAAAGCTACAGTAATCAAGACAGTATGGTACTGGCACAGAAACAGAAATATAGATCAATGGAACAGGACAGAAAGCCCAGAGATAAACCCACGCACATATGGTCACCTTATCTTTGATAAAGGAGGCAAGAATATACAGTGGAGAAAAGACAGCCTCTTCAATAAGTGGTGCTGGGAAAACTGGACAGCTCCATGTGAAAGAATGAAATTAGAACACTCCCTAACACCATACACAAAAATAAACTCAAAATGGATTAAAGACCTAAATGTAAGGCCAGATACCATCAAACTCTTAGAGGAAAACACAGACAGAACACTCTATGACATAAATCACAGCAAGATACCTTTTGACCCACCTGCTAGAGAAATGGAAATAAAAACAAAAATAAACAAATGGGACCTAAGGAAACTTAAAAGCTTTTGCACAGCAAAGGAAACCATAAACAAGACCAAAAGATAACCCTCAGAATGGGAGAAAATATTTGCAAATGAAGCAACTGACAAAGGATTAGTCTCCAATATTTACAAGCAGCTCATGCAGCTCAATATTAAAAAAACAAAAACCCAATCCAAAAATGGGCAGAAGACCTAAATAGACACTTCTCCAAAGAAGATATACAGATTGCCAGCAGACACATGAAAGGATGCTCAACGTCATTAATCATTAGAGAAATGCAAATCAAAACTACAATGAGATATCATCTCACGGTCAGAATGGCCATCATCAAAAAATCTACAAACAATAAATGCTGGAGAGGGTGTGGAGAAAAGGGAACCCTCTTGCACTGTTGGTGGGAATGTAAATTCATACAGCCACTATGGAGAACAGTATGGAGGTTCCTTAGAAAATTAAAAACAGAACTACCATATGACCCAGCAATCCCACTACTGGGCATATACCCTGAGAAAACCGTAATTCAAAAAGAGTCATGCACCAAAATGTTCATTGCAGCTCTATTTACAATAGCCAGGACATGGAAGCAACCTAAGTGTCCATCAACAGATGAATGGATAAAGAAGATGTGGCACATATTCAATGGAATATTACTCAGCCATAAAAAGGAACGAAACTGAGTTGTTTGTAGTGAGGTGGATGGACCTAGATACTGTCATACAGAGTGACGTAACAAATACCGTATGCTAACACACATATATGGAATCGAAAAAAAAAAGGTCATGAAGAACCTAGGGGCAAGATGGGAATAAAGATGCAGACCTACTAGAGAATGGAGTTGAGGATACGGGGAGGGGGAAGGGTAAGCTGTGAAAAAGTGAGAGAGTGGCATGGACATATATACACTACCAAACGTAAAATAGATAGCTAGTGGGAAGCAGCCGCATAGCACAGGGAGATCAGCTTGGTGCTTTGTGACCACCTAGAGGGGTGGGATAGTGAGGGTGGGAGGGAGGGAGGGAGATGCAAGAGGGAAGAGATATGGGGACATATGTATAACTGATTCACTTTGTTGTAAAGCAGAAACTAACACACCATTGTAAAGCAATTATACTCCAATAAAGATGTTAAAAAAAAAAGAGAAATTAACACAACACTGTAAATCAACTATACGTCAATAAAAAAAATAAATTAAAAAAAACAAAAAGAACCAAATGGAAATTCTAGAACTGATAAACACAATAGCTGAAATGAAACATCACCAAATGGGTTTAACAGCATATTTAAATGTTTAAACATGACATTAAATTTTTTGTTATTGAGGTACCACTGGTTTATAACATTATATAAGTTTCATGTGTACATTATATTTCTATTTCTGTATACCCTACAGCGTGCTCACCACCAAAAATTTCTAAATATGACAACTTAAATGACTGTGTATATATGTACATACTATGTATCTACACACCCATACATATATAGTATATAGTAAACTGAAAATAGTTTAAAATGATAGAGTCAGTGAATTTGAAGATAAATGAATGGAAATTATCCAATCTGAAAACTACAGAGAACAAAGATTAAAAGGAAAAAAAACAACTAAAAAACCCCCTCAAGATCTGTGAGATGACATCCCAAGGTCTGATATATATGTAATTAGAGTCTCAGAAGAAGAGAAAAGGGGGCAGAAAAAAATATTTGAAGAAATGATGGCTAAATATCTCAAATCTGCAAAGGACATAAGTTTACATAATCAAGAAGCCCAGATACCCTAGGCAAAATAAATATAAACAGAACCACATTAGGCCTGTCATATTCAAACTGCTGAAAACCAATGAAAAAGAGAAAATCTTAAAAGCATCCAGAGAAAAACAATATATTACATACATGGGCCAACGATCTGAATGATGTCTAACTTCTCCTCAGAAACTATGTATCCAGGGTTGCCAATATCATCTTCTTACAAAGTGGAAATCAAGAATACTGTGTTATACTTGATAGAACAAGAAATATAGAAATTAAATGGCTATAATCAATAAAACAAAAAACAGTGACAATTACGTTGGGAAGAAAACGGAGCAGTGCAAATAAGCTTAATGTTTCATGAGATATATTTAAAACTGATCAATCAAGGAATTTCAGCAGAAGCATAATAATTTAGAGATATGAAGGCAACCACCAAAGAAACAGCAAAAAGCATTTAAGTGACTGTCCCCCCGAGGAGTGGAATTAGGAATGGAAAAGGATGAAGCTGGAGACTGTAGCTTTTCATTTCAAGCCCTTCTGTACAAATTGATTTTTTAAAAAATCATGTATATTTACACCTTCATTAAAACAAGTAGACTCACATAAAACTGCTAGGGAACCAATGTTTCTCCCACCTAAGAATTCTGAAACCAGTAAGTATTTATTGGGTAACTTCGACATGCAGGACATTATGATAGGCACCAAAATCTGCTTTTTCATCCTTAATACCTAGTCCTTGACATAATTGATACAGAGCTGTCAGTAAGACAGCTGGATTTGCTAGTAATAACAGAGTTCTGAGTTCTTGATATGAGTATATGGATGATATTTTAAAGTCATCAGAATGTATCAGATCATCTGGAAGACACAATGGGCAGAGAGAGATTTCTTCTAATCCTTCTTCTCAAGTAATGAGACTTCTCAAGTAATGAGACTTCTTTTCATGACTTATGGTTAAGGCTAGCCCCAGCTTCCTATTGGTGCATATTCTGTCCCTATCTTGTTCTGCTTTGGTAAATGGGTCATGGTGGGTTATTTTTCCAAAATATTACAAGAATAGTCCCCCATATCTCTCTCCTCCTATGCAATGAGATATTGTAGCTTAGGCTATGAAATTCTGAAGAGTCCACGATTCCAAACTCTGCTGAACTTTTCTACTTATTCATAAAACATGACCAGTTTCTCTTATTATCATGCATTTTTCCCTCTATTCTGTCACTAATAAGTTTCTTAAGGGTTTCTTATTCATGAATTGATGTAAATTTTCATATCTCTGTCTATAATACTTTCACAGTATTCAAAAGTTATCTCGAAGGGCTTCTAAAAAAAAAAAAAAGAACCCATCTTCCTGATTTCCCATTAATGTAAGGTATCATGAAATTAAACTCTACAATTTGGAATGCTTGTTAATTTATCTGAAGAGGGACTAATGTTTGTATTTTTTAAAGTATTCCGGAAAAATTATCAAATTTATAGTGTCAACAATATTATGTGGAAATACATAATTAATCTATAATATAATCATTGACTTACACCATCTCAAAATATGAAGGGTAAATATCTAAGAATCCTCTCTATATCATAAACCAAAAATTGGTAGACTATGGCTTGAGGGCCAAATCTGGCCATCTGGCTATCTTTTTATGACCTGTAAGCTAAGAATGGATTTTACTGTTTCAAATAGTTACATTCTAAATGGTTATATAAATACCTACATAACACCCTTCATTTTGCCTGTCAGCCAACAAAGCCTAAATTATTTACTCTCTGTTCCTTTAAGAAAAAGTTTACTGATCTCGATCTGTGGTTACCAGAGGCAGGGGGCGGGGAGAGGGGGGACTGGATGAGGGCAGCCAAAAGGTACAAACTTCCAGTTATAAAATAAGTAAGCACGAGAGATGTACAACACGATAAATATAATGAACACTGCTGTATGTTATCTATGAAAGCTGTTAAAAGAGTAAATCTTGAGTTCTCATCACAAGGGAAAAAAATTTTTTTTTCTATTTCTTTAATTTTGTATCTGAGATGACGGGTGTTCATGAAACTTGATGGTGATGATCATTTCATGATGAACGTAAGTCAAATCGTTATGCTGTACACCAAATGGGTAATGTACAAAAACTGGAAGAAAAAAAAGAAGAAGTCTACTGATCTCTGTCGTAAATGATCAATCTAGTTTGAGTGTAACTATTAATAATAACATTACCAGAAAGTCAATTTTATCTTATTCTCACTTATTAAAGTAGCAGACCTTTATATAGCAAGTTATAGACACGTTTTCATAGCACAATCTATATTACTAGGTATACTAAAATGGAATAAATATCCATTTAAAAGTTATATTAATCCCTGGATAACTCAAAAAATATGTAGGGCACAGAGGGAATGAAAAAGAAAAATAAACATGTCATTTTCAACCAACAGTCTTGACTTCTTTTTTTGTTTCTAATGTTCAGTTCTCTTTCTTTCTTTCACACAAGAAAGAACAGAATCAGCTACACTGATAACAGGCCATCATGAAGCATTCACCAAGAAAGAAGTGCCAAACTTTCAGCTTTAGGGTGCTTATTAGAGTCTAATAAATAGTGGTGGTAATGTCATCTAAGTCTCCACTACTCCTACGGGAATACTGGTATGTCTCTTTTTTTCTTTTCATTGTGAAGTCTGGGCAACGCAGCTATTTCCCACCAATTCTAAAGTAAAGCAGTTCAAGCAATTAAGAACTCTGCAGTTTTTCCCTACAAGGCAAGTCTATCTTACAGCCAACTTGATGGGTAACTCTAGCCAAAGACTAGTTTGTTTGCTGTCCCCAAAACTTTATATCCAGTCTGTTCAACTACAGAGAGAACAGCCAGGCAGCCTAACACACAAAGGATAGCCATTTTGTTCTAGGTATAATACAAAGGTACCTATCGCCTGGGAAGTAGACTTCCCTTTCCAGCTGACCTCAAAAGCAAGTAGTGTATAATTCTACTTGAAGCACTATGGTGAAAAATACCTTCCTTAGAGGTTGTGTTGTCTAGAAAAATGAATCTCAAACTTTAGCATGCATCAGAAGAATCACTTAGAGAGCTTGTTAAAACACAGACTGGTGGGCCCCACCCTCACAGTTTCTGATTCAGTAGTTTTGGTGTGGCGGGCCCAAGAATATGTACTTCCAAAAGGTTTCTAGGGGATGCTGATGTCCTTGTTGCTGGTCCACAGACCACACTTTAAGACTCACAAATCTAGGTGATCTCCAAAGTTCATTCAAAATCTGAACACTCTGAAACAATATCATAAAAAATGTCTTGAGGGCTTCCCTGGTGGTGCAGTGGTTAAGAATCCGCCTGCCAATGCAGGGGACATGGGTTCGTGCCCCGGTCCGGGAAGATCCCACATGCCGCGGAGCAGCTAGGCCCGTGAGCCACAACTACTGAGCCTGCGCGTCTGGAGCCTGTGCTCCGCAACGGGAGAGGCCGCGACAGTGAGAGGCCCGCGCACCGCGATGAAGAGTGGCCCCCGCTCGCCGCAACTGGAGAAAGCCCTCGCACAGAAACGAAGACCCAACACAGCCAAAAATTAATTAATTAATTAATTAAAAAAAAAAAAGTCTTGAAAGTTAAGTTGTTTACATTTGATTTGAACATCCATTAATACCGGATGGTTTTATCAGCCCTGTGATGAAAGCAAATTTTCATACAAACCCATGTAATTGGTGCAAAACAGGAAAAACTAGAGAAGTTTTGTTGAAAAAGTAATAATGATGTGACATTTGGTAAGATACGCATGTTTAATCTTCTTCCCTTTTTTTTCATGGGATGAGGAAGGGATTGTTCAGGAAGAAAAGAATCATTTGTTGATTAGCTGTATGTTTTGGTGTGGTGGGCCCAAGAATCTGTACTTCCAAAAAGTCTGAACATACAACTAATCAACAAGTGATCTTGACCTTTTCCTTTCCCCAGTCATTTTTTATATTTTTAGCCATTACAGCCACAGACTTTCTACAGGGCAAAATTTTAGTCTAGATTTCTATTATGATTTTATTTTAGTCTGCACATTGATGTAGCAGTAACTGCATTCTTCTTTTTTTTTAATTTTTAAAATTAAGAAATTTTTATTTTTCATTCCGGTAACAATGATTTATAACATTATGTAAGCTTCATGTGTACAACAGTATATTTCTATTTCTGTATATGCTACAGCATGCTCACCACCAAAAATTTAGTTTCCATTCATCACTATACAGTTGATTCCCTTTACCCATTTTCCTCTCCCTCCACCCCTTCCCCTTTGGAAACCACTACTCTGTTCTCTGTATCTATGTGTTTGTTTTGGTTTGGTTTGTTCACTTATTTTGTTTTTTTGTTTGTTTATTTGTTTTTTATATTCCACATATGAGTGAAATCATTTGGTATTCCTTCTCACTTTTAAACATTTTACTTTATGAGACTGTGCTATGAGCTTAAAAAAACAGGGTGGAGAATCAGGCCTATATTCCTACAGCTATAATACAACATATTCCACAGCAATTTGATTAGAGCTATTTTCTTTTAATTAAATTCTATTTAGTCACAATTCTAGAAAAACCTTTCCTGGGTTTCTAAATTCTAGTCAGTATTTTGGCTTTTCTGATCTGCTCCATGTTTCTCAATTTGAACTCCCTGAAGCTTACTCTTCATTGATGCTGTCTGACTCTTGTAAACTTTGCTAAATTCATTTTTCCACAGCTTTGAAGGAACAAAGAGTTAATGTATTTTGTTTTTAGATTCCTGAAAAATAAACTGATTATTAATTATCCATAGATTTTAGTGGTGTTCTTACATATCAATGTAAGCTGCAGTGAGTTATGTATATTACAACAGCTATTTCTGAATTCAGTGTTTTATATACAATTCCAACTGTACTAAATCAGAGCTTTAAATTCTTAGGGGAATCTCAAGGCAGAAATAAACTACTTTGCTCTTAATAAAGAATATGTAGAATTGTCTAGTAATAATAACCATAATAAAACATTTTACTATTGTATAGATTCAATTATAATACAAGTTAGGTTAGACCATGTCCCCTGAAACGTAAACAGACAGCAAATTAACAGATTTATAAAGTCATTGTCAATACTGACTCCTTTTAAGAAAATAATTAACAAATAGCTAACAAAAGACAGTAAATCTTTTATTGTACTACCTAAATGAGAAAAAAATTTGGTTAAGATGAGAAAAACAATTAATTTAAATACTGAAGGAAAAATAAAATAGCTTTCCCAATTTTATTTCCTATTTTATAATTGTGTAGACATATAACAGAAGATTACTACAGGGAAATAGGAGGTGGTGAGTATAATTTATTTTTCCAATTTAATTGGACTTATAACAACAGGTAGAATACTGTACATATGACACCAAGTCTCTTGCTCTTAGTTGTTGCTATGTGTTTCCGTGCATAGGTGTACTTTAGACTTAGTAGTTCTATCACATATTTCTGTACAAGCTTTCAAAATGATTTAACTGTTAGTAATAAAGACCACTTAAAGTATACTAATGGTATAAGTGCTCACTATGGGCTACGCACTGCTAGACACTCGACATACATTGTTTGCTTACCCTCAACATTCTTGCAAGGCAGTTGCTCATTATGCATATTTCGTCAGTGAGGAAATTGAAACCGATAGAGTAGGAATAACTTGTAAAAGTCACACAGCTGGTGAGTGGTAATGCTGGAACCTGAACTCTGTATGTCAGACTACAAAATCCAGGAACTTAACTACTTCTATAAACTGCCTTAAAGTATGCACTTCTACCCAAAGGAACAGAAGATTCTTTATACACAGCCCAGGTTTGCTAGAGGGCATATATGCTCAACGGATAGGGGGTGACATGCGACTAAACACAAATCTCCACTTACAGTTAAACCTGGACCTAACTCACATGATGTAAGACCAGAATTCACAGGTCTGTTCCATGCTATTCTACAGCTTGTCTCATGATTCCCCCAAACTTGGTCAGGGCTTTCAAAAAATATGATGGCGATATATATACTAGAAGTTCTCTCTTCCTACCCTGATAGGGAATAGCAGTTGATCAATTTATCAAAAATCTTGGAAGAAGTGGGAAGAGACAAAAATGATGTATGTATGAAGCTCTTTAACTTAATATGTAAGTACATTTATTCATCAAACTTTTAATGTAAAGCCAAGACCTTCTTGTTTGCATATCAGTTCCAATTTTTCTTTCTGGCATAAACTGCACTAAAATGTATTCTATTCATTTCATTTAAAATAAAACAAAAACATAGACAACCTAAGTATAGGTGGATTTTTAAAGTGCTTTTTTTTAACCAAATAAATTTGACATGTAACACTGTGTAAGTTTAAGGTGCACAGCATGTTATTTTGATATACTGATATACTGTAATATGCTGATGTAGTGTTATTTATCACATTATGTAATTATAGTATGGGATTATTGTCTATATTCGTTATACTGTGCATTAGATCTCCATGGCTTATTTACTACTCATTATAAGTTTTTACCCTTAACTACTAACAATCTTATCCCCCATGTAGTGTTTTCACCCTAATTCATTATAGCATTTTTTTTTTAGCAAATTACCTTTACTGACGTTTTAATTGATTTTTTCCAAGCTTTTAACATAGTTTTTCTAAGAACAATAAATTTATAAATGCTCTCCTACTTGCATTGGTATTTCATTAGTTAATGTATATATATTTAACTATATTATCATAATAGGACATAAAATGGGCATTAATTTAACTGCCTCTCAGTAAGCACATGCCACTACAGGGATAACAGAAGTACGTGGGTATATCAGAAGGTAGCCTACTGGCCTATAACATCCACCTTGTCCTGGCAACCGTCAGTAGTTGTCAAAAAGAGGATGGAGAGCATTAATCCTGCAAGTGGTTAGGTGAAGGTCAGTTAAGAAAGCATCTCCTGTAACTGGTAGAGCTAATCTACCCTGCCTGGGGCATGATTATATGCAGAATGCAGATGAAAACATAGGATTGGACTCAGATGCCTAACTGAACATCTTCAGATGTCACCATGCCTGCAAGGCACCAATTATCAAGATTGAGATTTGGAAATAAAACACAGAGTATAAAATTCTGCCAATCCCCTATGGTGATTAATGAGAGCCAGTGTCCATAATTAAAAGGACAGTGATGACCTAAACAGTGATGGAGTGGGAAATTAAAGCATGAATAGATTCCCACAGAGGGAGCTGTTTACACTTTGTCATATTCATTCTCTAAAACTATACTATTTTTGTGACATTCTACTAGCTATATTCTTAACAATAAACTATTTGAGAAGTAAAGGGTCAAAAGCAATACTACAAACATAAAACAAAGCCATTTCAGACAGATAAATGTTGACCAAAAATATTCCTTTTCAAAATCCAAGGCATAAATAATCTAGGAAATATTAATTAGAATTTAAATTAAATTAAAATTAAGTCTGAATTAGAAGAGGTAGTCCATGGTTCAATGTCACATTGCATAGACAAATCAAATATTGTTTAAAATAATCTAAGCTAAATAGATTAGATATTGACATGTCTAAAAAAACTGTTCATTAAAGCAATGATTTATCCTCAGAATGCGGGAGAGTAGCAAATACTAGGCATCTGGTACAATGAAGAGAATTCCAAAACACAATAGAGAAGACCTAGTGGTGAGAATAAGAAAATAACAGCAAATTTTAATTTCAGTTTTGCCAAGTTAAATCTGACCTTTTTAGGTACTTAAAAATGAGAAACTCTGTCATACCTGCAGTATGTTCCCAACCTTGGGCCTTGGTAAACTGACTTCATATGTTGGGGCAACTTTTCAGTAAGAAGTTCTTAAACCAGGTCAAAATTGGCATGAAGAAAGCTATTTCTTCCTTTTCTAGGCATTACAAGGTCAACAGAGAATCCTAAGAATGAGGGAGGAGAGGAGGAACCTCACTCATTTGTCATACCTACTTCTAGCCTCAGTTTAAAAATGTTTACCATCACAGCTGTGATCAATAAACAAAAGGGTGAGTAGAGCATTCTCAAGATTTCACTTAAAAAAAAAAACCTCAGTGAGCAAAGGCTCTTAACACTATACGAGGGTTATCTGCTTTGGTCTGCTTGGCTGAAAGTATTCAAGCTAAGAACATTACTGAAGCCCTATGTAACCTCAATGTTTTACTGATCAACAAATGTGTACTGAACATCTACTATGAATATCTACTATGTACCAGGCATTGCACTCAAGACTGAGGATATAATAATAAAGAGGATAAATACTGTTTCTGCCTTGTAAGGGGATAAGAGATAAATTACACACATACTAACTAATAACAAATTAACAAAGACTGAGCAATTATGATCCGAAACTGCTCAAAGTATTTTACTTATTTAATCCTCACAATAAACCTATGAAGTAGATACTATTATTAGCTGCTTTTTATAGATGAGGAAACTGAGGCACAGAAGAGGTTAAATTACCTGCCCAAGGACACAGAGCTAATAAGTGTCAGTCAGGATTCATATCCAATTAGTCTGGCTCCAGAGTCCACAAACTATGTTAGACAGCCTTTATACTAAACTACATTGCTAAATAATTTAAAACTTACAGTGTAATAAATGCTAAGATGGAAAAGCCCACTGTACACTGAATGTATAACTTTACCATAATTCTAAGTTTGCCATCATATCATAATAATACGACAACATATTTATTCATATTTTTTCGGAAGGGGGTTCTTTTAAATTAAACAAAGAAGGGGAAATTATACACGTCTCAGTCATTTCTCTTTGAATATAAAACCAGTTTTCACTGGAAGTAATATAAATTAATAATAAATACTCTGCACATTAATGGCTACTGGATCAACATTACAGAGAGAAGTCAACACCAGTACCCACTGCTCGTAACAGCAAGATGTTTTCTAAATTCAATTATGCTTTAAACCTTCTGCTCTTTAACTACTCTCTGCTCACTTTAAAAACTTAACCTAACAAGTAAAAGTGAAAACAGTTTCCCTTAACATCAAAGGAAAAACTGGAAAAGTAAAAAAGGTACAGAAAGAGAGAAATAGGGTCTTGAAATTGCCAATAAGTGACATCATCATCAATTACTATTATTGAGTACCTACTACCTACTAGAGGCTGGTGTAAGCATTTAACCTGTAAAAACTCACTTAATCCTTACAAACCCTATGGGAGTTGTTATATATCTATTTCACAGATGAGAAAACTGAAACACAGACAGGTTACATAACACATCCAAGATCGCAAAGCTAGTAAGTGGCAGAACCTGAACTACTACACCATGTCACAGGAGTTAATGGAAAACAGTCATCTTGCTTTAGGGATAGCTTCAGCTATGTTAAAATAAAAAATGGGATATTTATTGGGGTAATGACATTAAATGGAGAGAAACTTATTTTAGCTTCAAAAGTTTTGAAGAGTCCTATATGTGACTATATATTATAGACACCAAAAAACAACCAGAACTCTAAAAGTGTATTCGGCTGTGAGTTTCTCATTAGATGCTTCCTTCCCTCAGCTCCACTTCCACCTGTTCTGTTATGTAGCTTTTCCCCCTTTCTCCTCTTTAATGAAATAGAATACAATTGTTTACCTAATGCAGACCACTGCAGCTAAGAGTTTGGACTACAGCTCAGGAAAGCAAAAAGCAGATCACATAGAAACAATAGATTCATGGTCCCATGTGAACCTGTATTCTTGACCTCTAAGTGAATTTGAAAATAGTGACTAAATGTTCCCTAAAACCCTCTCAAACCTCAGCTTCTGTAATAGTTATACCACCGTGGTTCTCCCAACACCTTTCAGACTACTGTTTATTCATATCTGTCTTTTTAACATGGGTTTTTCTCTTTTGGTCCCTTAAGTGGGATATTTCTTAAGGTTTACGTCTTGACTCCCAAGAGTAGGAACTATAGTTAGAGAAAGACCTAAGTTGGAATCCTGATCTCTTACGCCTAAATTGCTTAATGGTTAACCTGATTAGGTCTTGTTTTCTTCATCTAAAAGATCATGGCCATGATAATTCAAACTGCTACTGAAAAGCTCAAATGACTTAAAGTGATAATGCCTGGTAAATGCTCATAAAATATTCATTTCCCACCTTTTTCTGTTTATTTGTTCTATTCTCATTAAGAGATTTTTTTTACCTATTCTTAGTGTTGTAAGTACTCTCTATGGATATAACTTCCAAATTTATATCCTAAAACCTTACTCTTGTTAAGTGTTGAAACTGCATTGCCACTCTAATATTCTGCTATCACCTTGAACTCCAAGTGTCTCATTCTCTCAGAACCAGCTGTCCTAATCTCTCTGTTCCTATTAATAAAGCCACCAATTCCCATTCTTAAAGTCTTGGACGCATCTTGGACAGATCTTCCATATTCCTGGATTCTGTAACTGGTCAGTCACCAGTTTGCTTATTCTCAAAATCTTCATCTCTTTGTACCTTTTCCACTGCTACCATCTTAGTTGACCATTGCCCCAAACCAAAGGCCTCCTCGATCCAGTCGCAGTTTTCTCTTCCACATCATCCTTTACAAGACCTCTGTCCACACAAACTGATTTACCATTTGAATGTGTCCTGTACACTCTTGTTTCAAGTTTTAATTCGTCACTTTATTTATCATTTCACTTTCTAATCCACATGATAAATACAACCTTTTCTCTCATTAAAAAAACAAAACAAAACATACTATTCTTTAAAATATTAAAGCACAACTTATCTGGGGAATTTGAGTAAAGTAACTTTCCCATAATTGTCTGGAATGCCCAGGTGATTGCTTTCATACTTTGTTCTGTACGGTTATCCATTCTTCGTTCCTTCTGAATGACATAACTTCCTTTGGTCACTTATTTCCTTAGACATACTCCTTAGAACACTTATTTGTTGCACATGAGTTTGCAGGAGTTGTGTAAGGGGGCCTGATTTAAGTTTTAGAGATGCTAGGTTAAGCAGTTAAAATAGGTTGCTTTATTTCAGGACTTCTCGCAGTTTTAAAAATGCTAAAACTGTTAGTTCCTCCATCACCGTTCTTCATTTCTGACATGAAGGTATTCCTTTCTCATCCCACTACAGCTTGACCCAGCTCCATACCACTGCTCGCTCTTTTGAACTGAGTAATAAGCCTTTCAGCTTTTACCAGATTCATTTTTCATCCCTGCCTCTTGATTCTCAATCTATTTCTCCAGAGAAACACGTGTCTTTTAATAAAGGATCTTTATTTCTTAAAAAATGATACCCAGGGACTTCCCTGGTGGCGCAGTGGTTGGGAGTCCACCTGCCAGTGAAGGGCACGTGGCTTCGAGCCCTGGTCCAGGAAGATCCCACATGCCGTGGAGCAACTAAGCCCGTGTGCCAAACTACTGAGCCTGCGCTCTAGAGCTTGCGTGCCACAACTACTGAGCCCGTGTGCCAGAACTACTGAAGCCTGTGCGCCTAGAGCCCGTGCTCCTCAACAAGAGAAGCCACTGCAATGAGAAGCCCATGCACCACAGTGAAGAGTAGCCCCCGCTCGCCACAACTAGAGAAAGCCCGTGCGCAGCAATGAAGACACAATGCAGCCAAAAATAAATAAAAATTAAATCTTAAAAAAAAAAAATGATACCCAGACCCAGAGATCTGAGTAGTATGTCTTAAACTTGGGAATTCATAAGGATAGGCAGTAGTATGTTGGTGCAAATTTATAGGAGAAAATGTGGCATATTTTCCTGAAAAGTTGACTTTTACTCAAAGATTTTTTGGGGAAACATTTTTATGATTTAAAAAAAATATAGAACGTAGACTATTTTAAAAGGGGAAATATGAGACTTCCAAGAAATTTCCAGATTTGCTTTTGGATGCCTCTTTAGGCTACATCGCATACCCTTTTGGTATGCATTCAAATTCCTAGGCCCTAAAGGTACTCCCAGGGAAAAGTCCAAGAACTTTTGGACAATGGAGAGGAAGGGTAGAGAATTATTACTTAGAAAATGTTTCCTTTGTGCTAAGTACTATACTAGATATTTCACATATATATTATCTTTCTTAATGCCTACAATGACACTACAAAAGGAATTATTTCATTAATTTTATAAAAGAGAAACTTCAGAGAGGTAAACATGTCCCAAGCTGCAGAGCTTACAAAAGTGGTTAGAATGTCTTACTATATAATGTTGGAGTGTAAAGAAGACACATTTATCATAGATATATTATGACTGATGTCCATGAGAAAACAGTAACTAGGAATCACTCTTTTAAAATAATTTATCACCAATATGAGACTTTCAATCTTAATGTAGATCCTGAGAGAAATTAGGCACCTATTTCCTAGTAAAAGCTTATTAGTGGTACTAACAATTTTCCAGATATTCAGAAGTGGTATTAGGATGACAAATTTAAGTTTTAGTTAATGGAAACTAGGGAAGAAACCTAAGCCTTTTATATTTATGAATTTTATATATTATTTCTTCACTAGCACATTTCCCCCCAAATGAAAGCAATGCCTACTTTGAACTAAGATTTTACCCAGTTATCTGTTATATGAAAAATATTGTAAAGACACTAAAGGATTTCAGAAAGTAAACCTGAAGATGTCAAACTATTTTTTTTTTTTTTAATAAATTTATTTATTTATTTATTTTTGTCTGTGTTGGGTCTTCGTTTCTGTGCGAGGGCTTTCGCTAGTTGCGGCAAGCGGGGGCCACTCTTCATCGCCATGCGTGGCCTCTCACTATCGCGGCCCCTCCCGTTGCGGAGCACAGGCTCCAGACGCGCAGGCTCAGTAGTTGTGGCTCACGGGCTTAGTTGCTCCGCGGCATGTGGGATCTTCCCAGACCAGGGCTCGAACCCGTGTCCCCTGCATTGGCAGGCAGATTCTCAACCACTGCGCTAATTGAGAGGTTAAACTTTAGTCTGAAGCATGAGGTTTAATTTCTTCACAGAATGCTGCCAGTTAAATCTGCAACTTGAATCCCTAGATACTGAAATAAACTGGATGGCTCTTTAAGAAAACCTAGGATATGATATACAGATTCACCAAATCAACTTAACGGCAGAATCTCTCAAAACAGGAAGCTTCACTAGTGGATTTTAAATTAGACAATTTGCAAACAAATATACTTATATACAACCTTTTAGGAATACATACGTTAGGCAAGGACCCAAACATTAAAAAAAAAAAAAATCACAGGATGTGCCAAGAAAGATTACTTTAAAATGAATAAATCTGATATTAAAAATACTATCCTTATTAAAAATATCCAAATCAAGGACTTCCTGGTGGTGCAGTGGTTAAGAATCCACCTGCCAATGTAGGGGATATGGGTTCGAGCCCTGGTCCGGGAAGATCCCACATGCCGCGGAGCAACTAAGCCTGCGCGCCACAACCACTAAGCCTGCGCTCTAGAGCCCGAGAGCCACAACTACTGAACCCATGTGCTGCAACTACTGAAGCCCGTGCACCTAGAGCCCATGCTCCACAACAAGAGAAGCCACCGCAATGAGAAGTCCGCGCACCACAACGAAGAGTAGCCCCTGCTCGCCACAACTGGAGAAAGCCCGTGCACAGCAGCGAAGACCCAATGCAGACAAAATAAAAATCCAAATCAGTCTTTGTTACTATTAATAAGAATTATAGTTTCAGAGATAATGGAATACAAAATCCTTTGTATACTTATGAGGATAGATTAGTCAAAAAGGAGTGTTAACTTACAATGTACACAGTTATTAAATATACATAAATTTTAAAATTCATATTTTCTTGCATGGCAATGGTTAAAACGTGAATCGATTTATTTAATCTATTAATTATAGGCTTTCAAGTAAAAGTAAAATATTACTACTAATGACAGAAATGACAGTAAGTATAAGTGATTAGTACTTTCATTATCCTTTAATATATTAATTCTCCCTATTTAAAGGTTTCTTAAACATTGCGCAAAGTCATATGTATAGCTCTATAGGGGAAAATCTCAAAAACGGAAGAAGGGATACAAATCAAAATATAGTAATGGCAAACACTAGTAATTTACAAGTAAATTTATAGTAATTTAATCTAAATTATGTCCCTGAAGTCTATCTACTCTGAACATGTATTTAAGAAGAACAATTTAAGAAGGTAAATAACTACAAGAATAAGCCCAGATGAAATGCCTTTTTCTTTTGTGAGGTGGCTGAAGATCAGTCTAAATATTCTAATTTTGAAAAATCAAGTTCCTACTTTTAGTACATTTCTAAGTTACCATGGTTAGCTGAAGAACTAAAAAGAAAGAATAATTAAAAGCCAGAAAATGGACAGAGTCTTTTGAGAAAATGTAATCTATAAATTCAATTTCTTTTAAATTGATAATTACCAAATGGTCTAAAAATACAAGTAAGAATGGTAAATCTCTAATTCACCTTTCTCACCTGGGAAAACAGACAATATAAATCAACATAACTAGCAAATAATGTTAAGTTAAAAAAAAGTCCTTAAACTATGCAAGAACATCCATCTGCAAGCACTCCAGTTAATGAAAAAAGAAATATTTGATGTATTAAGGAAATATGCTTACAAAATTCTGGTTTTCCATACTGTTATTTTTTTTAATGTATTTTACTTATAAGGATATTGCAATAGGAAGTAGAAATCTATTCTGGAATCACAATCTAACAAAAAAAGCAATCTGACCTTCACATTTCATTAAAACACTGAGTTAAACAGCATTCTTTACAATGAAATATTATTTTTAAAAGTATAACACTTTAAAAGATTCATATATACACACACACAAGTAAACAAACACAATTAAAAATTAAATAAATGTACCTAATGACATTTCTTAATGGCTTCCCTGAAAACTAAGTGTAAAATTCTCTTAGGTGGCGTTTGCTTTTCTACAAAGCTCAAAGTAGGCCTCATAGCTCAGAAATCCATGTAATATACAAATACTCTACTCATACTCACAGGCTTTAGTTTTTCTTCCTCATTAGTCAATACTATATAGTCTTGTCTCCTGAAAACCGGAAAGGCTTCTTTTTATTCACCGGTCGTGCTGTTACCAGAGCTGACACGTCAGTAACGATCCACACTTTAATCTTCCCCAGCCAGCAATTCACACTGCTCAGAACTTACTGTGTGTTACAGGTGATACTTCTTATAGCAGATGCTGGTAATGGTCCCAAAGCACAAGTGATGCTCCCAAAGGACCTTAGAACCCCTAACAACATCACCTGCTCCTTTCTGTATCCAGAGATGCAATGTGGTATTTGTTTTGAACAGCTAATGATTTCAAGAAAGATTACATAGACGAGTTCTTTTCATTAGCCTGCTTGACATGAGCTTATCCTTTCAGAATACTGCAGCAAATATAGATTGTAAGATTCCCTTAGGAAAAAAGAAATATTTATACAATTTTCCTCTGTGGCGCAGTTTAGTTTACCCTTCTGTTAGAGCAAAATGCTGGAAGAACTGGTTCTTGGGTTTCTAATGGCGCAGCGTTAACATAGTGAATGATTCACGGATGTTCTTAACATTCAGGAGTAACACGGAAGGCTAGCAATGCAGCCCAGGTCCAGAGCTGATGAATGGTGCAGTGCTGCTGTTGTCATAGCAACCGAAGGGAAAAAAGCAGCACCATATAAGGAGCTGTGACATGGATTCTGGGAACAATTTATATTAAAAAGCTGTAAGCTCCTTATGCCTTAAAGCTATAAACTCCTTTCTTACTGATTTCTCCTCAGATTTTACTCTTCTGAATTCCTAAATCAGAACTATGTGTATATTGCAAAAAAAAAAAAAAAAAAGTAACTAAATAAGACACTAACAAAAAACTGCATATTGAGGTTTCTGAAAAGATTAATAATACTTTAGCAAGCTAATATGTGCCTGTAATATCGTCACAGTTTATTGGGTTAAATGGTAAAATTAGACAGTGAGAAATAAGGAACTGTCTAAAATGTGAGACAGCAGAAAATTTATTTTTAAATAGAGATGTTAAAAACTTGATTAAATGCCTTTCATTCAGATGGATCATCAGACCAAAACTGCAGAACCATCAATTGACTAATATAATAGCAATGGTTTCAATTTCAAAGAGAGGTATACTACCTCCTATATTCCTTACAGATGCAGAAAGGTACAAAAGACACTAACTGCCCTGAAAATGCTCACAGCCTTCATGTGTGATCAAGGAAATTCTTTGTGTCAGTCGCTGGTGAGAAAGGGTTACTAGCCCACTCCATGCTTCTGATGAACTTTCCCTTCAGGGCCTGGAGAACTTTTCTCCTGTCATAGCTTCTCCTCACCTCCCTGGAATCCAGAAGAGTCCCTTCTCTTTCACTGGAAGCAGAATAGCTTCAAAAAAGAACCATGGGAGAAGGGGGAGCTAGGGAAAGTGTCAATGCATGGATTTAGCAGTGGTAACGGCACTCCCTCTGCAGTACTGTAGACATGGTTCTGAACTGACTTGAGAAAAAAATCTTTCACTAGGCTTCTGAAGCATGGTTCACTGGTACTATTCATCTATTTAGATAGGGCAATTCTATATGGAATTGTTCTATATTAATCAGTGTGGGTTTCTTTCCCATCACCACATATTTAATGAAATGTTCACAAACAAAGGAAAGCAAAACAATTAGGTAATTTTTTAATTATATTGTTCTCTTATGTGGGCAGCATTACCACTGTAATAATAATTCTGGTATAATTATATATTTGTTAGTCATAGATTTATGTTGCATTACTCTCCCTAAATGATGATAACCTCAGTAAAATGTGAATAAAAAGGACTGCAATGTAGTAGGAAGGACATGCACTTGGCTAGACTTTTGATTGTAGGTGTGATAATGGCTCAGTTGCTTACTAGACATACCCTGGGTAAGTCACTTAACTCCAACCCTCAAATTCTTCATAAGTAAAGTATGGGTAATAACATATTTTCTACTTTCTTCCTAAAGCTACTGTGGAAATAAAATAAAATAATGTAATGCAAAGGCTTGAAATTCTAAAAATCTATGTCATCTTATTTAAAAATACCTAATTAAGCAAAATAGCAAAGATGAAAAGGAAAAAGGGATTTCAATAGAACTCAATAGACATGGAAAATAGCCTAAAAGAGTAAATATTTTTTCAGGCTAGTTTTATGTTGTTGTTTTTTTTTTTTTAATTTTTATTTATTATTTATTTATTATGTTTATTTTTGGCTGTGTTGGGTCTTCGTTTCTGTGTGAGGGCTTTCTCCAGTTGCGGCGAGTGGGGGCCACTCTTCATCGCGGTGCGCGGGCCTCTCACTATCGCGGCCTCTCTTGTTGCGGAGCAGAGGCTCCAGACGCTCAGGCTCAGTAGTTGTGGCTCACGGGCCCAGTTGCTCCGTGGCATGTGGGATCTTCCCAGACCAGGGCTCGAACCCGTGTCCCCTGCATTGGCAGGCAGATTCTCAACCACTGTGCCACCAGGGAAGCCCCTAGTTTTATGTTTGACTGAATATTTGGTGTCAACATATTGCACCATTTTAGAATTATAGTAAACAGAGATTCTGTGGACTAGTGTTAAAGGAGTATTTAAGATAATCATGTAAAAGTAATTTTACTGCCCCAGCATGACTTATAAACATCTTTAGAAAATGATAACTTGGAGATACAGAAGTATAAGCAATTTCTATAGAACGGTAATACTAAAGATCATGCAAAGAAACTTGTTTCAAATGATCTTCAATTACTTTTTCTCTCACCTAACTAGAAAACTGTAAGGCAAACCTAAAAATGAGCATTTACATTAGATTTGAAAATTCTATGGACAGCACACCTCTGTTCTGTTTCCCTGATAGTCTAATCTATCTAGTTTTTTTTTTTTAATCAAATATTTTCTTGCCCCAATGGTTATTTTCAGGGAAATTCTCTTTGTGTCTTCTAGAATACCAAAAACTCAATACTTCAGGAAAAAGAGGGCAAATTCCCTTCTCCCCCAAATCAAGTTGAGCTGATCCATGCATTAGATGGATTCCAGAATAATTCTGGAAAAAATGCAAACTTGGACAACAAATCATTTTTCCACTGGCTTTCATTTTAATGTTGCTTATGCTCTGTAGGAGCTGACTGAGATGAGGACGTGGTTAAGATACTTTAAAAGACAAAGCACATAGGTTTGGTTTGGTTTTTGTTTTTTTAAAAATTGGATTTAACTTAAGGTAAGGGTAGAAAGAGATTTAAGAGACTAAGCTATTCCCCTGACTACTAATTTTTAACTCCCTTATGATTAATTTAGGTAAGTCATTCTAAACCTTACACAGAGTTTTATATTCTTTTTATTCTTTTCCCAATCTTCTCCCTTTATAAGCTTTCTCTAAGGAGTAATCATCAGTGTTAAACTCTATAGTGCTTAAAGGTAGGGTAATACTTATGAAGAGGTGAATATATGAAATCTCTATTGGCACAGAAGTAAGAAAGTATCCATCCTACTTATTATAGCAATTCAAGCTTTGGCCAAATTTCTAATTTTGGTTTCTTCCTTTCCCAGGAATGGCTACTGTTCCAGATCAGGACTTCAACTTCCAAGAGAAGAGTGATGTACTAACCGAGAAGAGAAAGAAATATATTCTTAAAAATCATATAATGTGGTCTCTACACATGAGCCAACTATTCATCTGGTGGTCAGTAAAAGAGTTTAAAAAACTGGCAGGGTTGGACATATTGAAAAGCAGTATTTCTGTTTAATGAATGCTGTGAATTATCCTCTTAAGGGATTTCAGAGGATAATTTTTATTATATACAGTTTTTACTTGATATGTTGACTTTATTACCTAAGCCCTGAATAAAACTTCCTCAAATGTGTGTGATGCTATCTCTACATTACAATCCCAATAGTTGAAAAAGATCATTAGCTGGCAGGTGGCTCTTTCAGAATGTTTTTATGGATAAGTAGAACATAAAAGGGCATATGAGTTACAAGACATACATATTGATTACCTTTCTCTCACTTTACTTAATTCACTAAATAAATCTTCAATTTATGAAACTCACTAAATGATACAGATGTACATATGACTTAAAAAAATAGTCGCTTTCAGAAGCCAGAAATATAGACTTTAACTAGAAAAGGAGGGAAAATGTGGACTAACCAACTCTAGCATGTATCAGAACACTGTTCATTATGTTGTCTAAACAAAACAGATCACTCAGATACATAGGTGATTCTCAAATGGCCATATTTCTTACTTTTTTTAAATGCAGCCAATGACATGAAAGAATGAATGATAATGGGATAATAGAAAATGTCCTTTGGAACACTCTGCCCTCTGGTGTTTAAAATGTTCATCAAAGAGGGAGTATTCTGTCATGCCGTGAATTTATTACTCTTACAAGCTGAATACATCATTTAGGGCACATAATATTCTATAATGAGAAAAAAAACATGGGTTAGCATTATAATAAGCACTGTTATAATGTGAATATATATTCTATGCTAAGCTTTATATAATCCCATACTATAATTTACTTCCTGTTTGGAGAGTCACTAAGAGGATTTTCTTTGAATCATGGATATTTACTTATTTGCCTTTATGATGCTTTGTGACTGAAGAGTATTACTGATGACCAACGTTATTTAGTACCTACATTCAATATCTGACACTTTTTGAACTGCTCATATTCCATAGCAAGTGGGTAGATAAGTAGGGAAAACAGGGATAATTAACTTTAAATAGACTTCCTAGGAACTGTGCCAGAAAATCATGGTGAGTTTTCTGGGGAAATCACAAAGGAAGGATCGACAGTGAAGAATTTTTTTTCTATAAACTTCACTGCCATCTTTAAAAGTGATATTCAACTCTTAGAAACACCACACACTAGCTCAAAAGGTTATCAGAGATTATCAACCAAGTACTTGCCAACTTTTTCACCTGTTAGGATTCCTTTTATTATTTCCTCCCATATAGACTTAAATTTTAAAAGGTTTTATCTGTCAAAAATTTTATTTATTAATTTAAACAGAGATATAATAAACAATTAAATGGAGTTTCAAATAAATATAAGTTGATCACAGAAAGGTGATATAATTTCATCCAAAACAAAATAAGCTAGCCTGTATAATTTTATGACAAGTAAATGTATATTTTCTTTTAGGCTCTTTCAAATATTGAGAATTTCATCCAGGGTGTAGTGTCGAATGTAACAGAGCTTCATGGTAGTAACTGTCAAATCATACTTAAATGTTTGACACAGTAATGCTAGGAACATAGAGAAACTCTATACAAACATTTCTGTATTCCTCTCAGCCCTAAGGCATTATTTTTCCTACTATACATATTATAGAGGAAAGAGAAGCTCAAAAAGTATTCATCTGTCCAGACATACAGCTTACAAATGAATGAGTGTGGAATTCTAACCTGGTTCTCTGTCCAACTGGAAAGGCTGGGCTCTTGACCAGTATGGCACTATTGGTTCTTTTGGGCCTAGAGTTCTGAGCCTTAACTCTGCCACATTATAGATATATCAGTATCATTCTTCCATAAAGATCTGCTGACAACAAAACATTGCTTTATGATGGGTTCTCATTGTTAAACATTTTCCTTAATATTAACCACTTGTCCCCCCTGGAACTGTGCCTGCTGTCTGTCCCAAGATTCCCTTGGATTAACAGGTTTCACCCTTTTCCTGTTCACACCACCAGTTACATACTGCTGATCACCCTAATGTTTAGGGTCTGTTTAGACCTCCTCTTAGTGATTGTTACCAGATTGTACCTTACTAAGTAGCCTTGAACAATGATGATAATAATATTATAATACAGATTAGAAAACATGCTCAGAGGACTGAAGTGTCTTGACCAAGGTCATACAGCTAATTAGTGGCAGAGTAAGGGCTTGAACCCTGCATAACAAGTATAACTGCCTCCAAAGTGTGCCGTGGTTAACAACAACCTGCCTCCAAGCAAGAGACATAGAACAATTACTCCCTTTTTTTGCTTTAATCTTCTCCATTAATTACATTTAAACTAAAAAGGGTGGAATAAACATTGTTAAGTCACTGAAGTCCAAGTTATGAGTTTAAAAACATACTTGAAATCCAGGCCCACACAATTTACACTTGAGTTCTAAAAGAACATGAAGGCAGGAACATGAAACTACTAATAGCATTCTCTGTAAACCCACGTAAGAAATTAGGAGGGCTACAGGACTAGAAAATGGGAAAATATGCATTTCAAATAGTTT
Organism: Balaenoptera musculus; assembly: GCF_009873245.2. Taxonomy (NCBI): domain Eukaryota; kingdom Metazoa; phylum Chordata; class Mammalia; order Artiodactyla; family Balaenopteridae; genus Balaenoptera; species Balaenoptera musculus. Next base: position 15,473,051 of record NC_045804.1, read on the forward strand.
ATAAAAAACCTTCACAAAAGGTAAAAAATGTTCACTAAGAGTCAATAAAGGGTCACAAAGAAAAGTAATTCCGAAATAATCTCGTGTCCATTTTGATATAGTTACTAGACTAGAAGATAAAGGAAATAACATAGACCTAGGACCATCTCGATACTGGACAGGTCTTTTTTTTTTTTTCAAAGCCATTCTTTTTATTTTATTTATTTATTTATTTTTTAACATCTTTATTGGAGTATAATTGCTTTACAATGGTGTGTTAGTTTCTGCTTTATAACAAAGTGAATCAGTTATACATACACATATGTTCCCATATCTCTTGCCTCTTGCGTCTCCCTCCCTCCCACCCTCCTTATCCCACCCCTCTAGGTGGTCACAAACCACCGAGCTGATCTCCCTGTGCTATGCGGCTGCTTCCCACTAGCTATCTATTTTACGTTTGGTAGTGTATATATGTCCATGCCACTCTCTCACTTTGCTGGACAGGTCTTAATGAAGTCTCTTAAGCTAGAGAAAGCAGATATGAAAATGGCTTTCCAGGATATAAAGGACTGCCATGTGGAAGAGGAGGTTCATTTACGTCATAAATAAACAGAACTAGAACTAGCAGGTGGGAACAATAGAGGATATTTGCATATGTGTAAATAGAAAATTGATGGTTAAAACTATTCAACAAAATAGGCTAAGTACAAAGTAGAAAGCTTGCCATCACTGAAATTTTTCACATAGAAGCCACTGACTATCCACTTAAGATTGCCATGAAAATTAAATCTGCTCACTACGTAAAGCATTTCATACCGTCTAGAACAGAGAAACAGCTCAATATACATTATCTATTATTACTATTAGTATTATTATTACCTAAAAGTTTAATAAAACTTGCCTGTAAAATCATCTGGACCTGCTGAGTCTTAGGGTTCTTTGATTTCTATGGTTACTGGGCTAGTCATATTTTTAAGTTTACTCGAGTCAATTTTACAGTTTGTTTTCTTCCATTAATCTAGTTTTTATGTTGTTCTGCTATAAGCCTGTATACTATATTCTGTTACAGCAAAGAACATTATTATCAGCAGCTATTTCATTCCTTGTTCTATGTATCGCATATGTTAACTTTCCTCTCTCCTCTTTTCCTCTTTGGTGGAAAATCATACCTGTCAAAGATTGTTCTACTCTCTTAATCTTTTCAGTGAACTTGTTTGTGGCTTCACTGATCAAGAATTTTTATTTTGTTTTTTAGTTTTACTCATTTTTGCTTTTAATTTTTTGATTACTTCTTTTATGTTTACTTCTTCTATCTCCTTGAGTTAAATTAATAGTAAATTTACTTTCGGTACTTCTTGTTTTCTAATAAAAGCACTCGAACATACATACACCATATATATATGCACACTGGAAAAAAAGAAATCAATTAGTATATGATAAACACTAAGGTGAGGATACATCTGGTTCCTCCAGGGCAACTGTGATAGAGGTAGTTGTGTTGTTCCTTTAGGATTGTAGGGTGGTGGAGTTTCTGGCTTCAGTCAGGCCTTCCTGGAGATTCTGAAAGCTATCATAACACTTCACTAAATGTCTTTCTGTTTAGACTAGCCAAGGCAACTCAGTTTTCTACAACTGAGATCCTAACCAAACAACTACTAAGATAGAAAAAGAAAGTAGGGGATCAGCTCATTTGCTTACCAGTTAAATTCTACATCAAAGAAAAGAACACCTCTCAGGAATTTTTTTTTTTAAAACACAGATGAAGGCTAAAAATAACAGTTTCACGGGAAAATTATAAAAACATCTTGTTGGGTATTACCCTCGTTTGTACTATATGCTATAGCTTTCCTAGGAAGACACTATTTTCTTCTAGAAAATATTAGTCTTCAAATAAAAAAGAATACATTGTAGGAGGTAATGACCATTTAGAGAGATACAAGGAAATGGGAAACTGAGTACAAGTTTATAAAGAACAACTTCTCATAGGTAGGTACTGATAAGAGTTCTGTTGAAAAATACTATCATGGTTTCTTACAATCTTGCATATACTTGGCTAAGTCAACTCAGACCCTAAAATGTGAGTATTTGACTCCAGAGGTTCCTGGGCACTGCTGATCCTTACCAGAGGATTCTGGCTCTTTCTCCGTTAAGGGACACTTTGGCATTTTTTTTCAACCTTTACCCAGTAGTGGTTGAATAGAGGTAGGAAGACAGAACTACTGTATTTCAGTGGAATATACACAGCAACACTACAGTTGCCTTAAATAATCCCACTATAAATACCACAATGGTATAAACAATGCTTTTACTCTGTATGAGTGACTTCCATTTAAATATGAAAAAAAATAGTAGAAGAGAAAATTATTTGCTCTATACAAACTCTTGAGTTCCTATAAAAATCTAAAAAGAGCAGATTTAATTATGTTGCAAATTCAGCGCATGCAAACATCAAATAAAGAACTCTTTATTTGATAATGTATGTTGCCATTTAGGTGTTCAAAATATACATAATGACAAAGACTCTCTCCTTAACTAAAATTTAGTCAGGCTGCTCTGAGCTCCCTATCTATCTATCTATCTATCTACCTACCTACCTACCTACCTACCTATCTACACAATTTTTAAAAGTTACACTCCACTTACAGTTATTACAAAATATTGGCTCTATTCCCCATGTTGTACAGTACATCCTTGTAGCCTATCTTACACCCAGCTTAGACCAGTTGTATCAAGAATCCTGCAAAGTCAGTTCAGCAAGAACCCCCCACACTTGATATCTAATTCCCTGGTTTGCCTTCAGCAAGAATTCCCCTACCCTTGATGTCTCCACTTAGTAATTTTCCATCCACTGCCACCCTTGCCATCTTCCTCCCTGGTTATAAATCCCTAGCTGTATTTACTCTTATCCTACAGTAGCATGAGTACACTAAGATAAATCAAACTGTGAAGACTAACATGATCTCTAGGCTCTTTACATTTCCAAACTGGCTTTTCAATAATTTTCTCAAGACTATATTTCCACTTTATCCAAGATATAAAATGAAAACTAACATTTATCATAACTAATAAGAACCTGCTGTATAAAAAATAAATTAAATTAAAAAAAAGAAAAGTAACATTTATCAATGTTTATTACATGCTAGGCTGTATGTTTAAGAAATCTTATTTAATCTTCATAGCAACCCTGTATTTTTTCTAATAAAATTTACTAAAGTACACCTTGAATTCCAGTGTTTCTAACAATTGTAAGATAATTATTCTTATGTGAAGAACATATCATAAGTACACTACAATATATCAGACTATGTAGACTATGTATAGACTCTTTTTAATGTCAAAATAGCTGTAAGCAATTTTTCCAGGATGTCTCAGAAACAAGTCAATGATTCCATTTTATTAATAACGTATTTTAAAATAATATTTTGGCCTTAGCTAGCATCTAAAATAACTAGGCTGTAGCATGATCAGACTGGTTATTGTAACTTATTTACCATCTAAATTGGATTGCCACTTGGTCATTACAATCTACTGGTAGCAAATACTTTAAAAATCAGGCCAAAAAATCTCTTCTCAGAGGATAATACTAATTAGTATTCCCAGATACTAATCCTTTTGATATCAGTATTTTAAGGTTACTCCTCAGAACAGGAGAGGGACTTACTTAAGGCTATTAAATAAATTACTTGAAGGTCATCTTCCAAAGGCTCAGAATTCATATTTGACGGCTGACAGAAAGTCACCCAAATCTATTTTAAAATTATAATAATGACCGTTGCTAACATTTATTGGACTACTTATTCTATGCCAGACGCTGTTTTATGAGCTTTTACACAAACCAACTCATCCAATTCTCTTATAGTCCTATGAGGTAAATACTATTATTATTCTTATTTTAGAAACAAGGAAACTGAAGTATAGAGACTACGCAACTTTACACAAGTTGACACAATTAGAAAAGGGCAGTCAGGGTCCATTTCGTTATATTGCCTCATGAGATACATTGTGTTTTACACATAAAAATACAAACATGATAGAAGGATAGACAACAACATTCATGTCATTCTCCTCCTGCTTTTGAGTTAGAGCTATCGTATCTCCACTCCACCACCAAATGAACGCACCTGTGATGTGTGTATGTTTGCATATCATTTTAAAACACAAGTGGATTACTATTATTGATATTTAGATTTTCATTTTTTTACTACATAAACAATATTATATATACATACACATACACACATATACATTTCAAATTTGTTCAAATTTATTTATAAAATACAATCTTAGCAATAAAATTGTTGTGTCAAAGATTATGTGCATTACAATTTTGATACATATTTCAAACTGTTCTACAAAAAGGCGTACTGGAACTTCCCTGGTAGCACAGTGGTTAAGAATCCACCTCCCAATGCAGGGGACATGGGTTCAATCCCTGGTCCGGAAAGATCCCACATGCCGTGGAGCAACTAAGCCCGTGGCCACAACTACTGAGCCTGCGCTCTAGAGCCCGCGAGCCACAACTACTGAAGCCCGCACGCCACAACTACTGAAGCCCGTGTGCCTAGAGCCCGTGCTCCACAACAAGAGAAGCCGCCGCAATGAGAAGCCTGCGCACTGCAACGAAGCGTAGCCCCCGCTTGGCACAACTGGAGAAAGCCCGCGTGCGGCAACCCAACGCAGCCATAAATAAACAAATAAATAAATAAATTTTTAAAAACTTTAATAAAAAAAGGGTGTACCTATTTACAGCTCTACTAACAGTATGAATACTCAAAATTTAACTTTTACTAAACCTACAGTGTACATAGTAGGCAGACAGTGTAAATTCATTAAGTATTGAATGAGTGAACTACTGGCACTCCCAATTATCTATATTTTAAGAAGTATGCTGAGGGGCTTTATGATATTATGAACAAAAGCATCTGGAAAAGGTCACTGAGTAAGAATCCAGAGAACGGGGGCAATCCCATGACCACGGTTACTGGGGCCAACGGTATGTCTCTGCACACTCTCTTCCACGCCTCCCCCAGTGCAGAGCAACATCCACTGAGCAAGTGAACCTTGAGGCTTGACTAACCTCTAGGTCTTCTAGTTTCCCTATATTGGCTTAAACCATTTGGCTATGTTACTTTTTTTAACAAAAAAGTCTTAAGCGATATACCAGATGCCTTGGGTGAGTTGGTTAAGTTCTCTAAACCTCAATTTTTTCATTGGTAAAATGAGACACATTTAGGGTTTAAAGGCCTAGGTATTAATCTTGGCTCTGACCGTTTCCTAGTTGTATCATTTTGAGCAAGACATTTTACCTAAGATTTAATTTATTCATGTGTAAAATTGAGATACATGTGAAGAATACGTGAGTTTACATGTGTATGTCAACACAACAGGCACTCAAATGAGAATTATTATCGTTATTACTATTACTCATTAAAAAGTATAATTTTTAAAACGTGCAAAGTTTTAAAGTTCCAAACTGGTGTCTAATGCTAAAAGAAATTTTTAAAAACTTCTCACCAAATTTAACAATTTTGTTAACAATAACAGCGAACACATTCTGAGCATTTATTATTTGCCAAACACAGTTTTAATCAAGTATTAAGCAATGTGATAACCATCAATGGGTTATAGACCTGACTATCCATGAGGTAGGAGGTATTGTTAACCCCATTTTGCAGATGAAGAAACAGAAGCAGGCAGTAGTAAAGTGACTTTCTCAGAGCTGGGATACAAACTCAAGCAGTATGACCACAGAGCCTGTTTCTCTCTTGATCACTTTTATGGTAACTTGTTTTTGTACAGGATAGAGCTATATATATTCTAAATATACATAGTTAATATATATATAATTAGTTTTCAAGCTTCAAATTACATGTCTTTATTCTTGAGCAAACCTTTCCCCATTCTCACTCCCTCGAGACTAAAGAGAAGTCAAAGTATTTGGAAATGGATCTTCACATACACCTGTGTGTATAAGACAAATACGTTGAGAGTACAAAGGTTATATAATAATAGGAAAAGGTTGCTCCATTATGTTTTACAAGATAAAACAAAAAAAAAGATCAATTGTCTTTTCAACCTCTACTAACTTGTTAGAAGTTAAAGATCTATTAAAGATCAGGAAAACACACCCAAGGTTAATGGGATACTCCAGACCCCCATACTCTATCTACTCTTAGCACATTTGCCACCAAGATCTGATTAAAAGCTAAATCAGATCATATTACATCCCATTCCAGCTCTGCTTAAAATCCCACAGAGTACGTTCCTTACCATGATTCTAAAAACTCTGGCTTCTGCCTACCTCTTCAATTATTTCATACTCCCCTCCCCTCTGACTTATTTTGCTGACAACACACCTGCCTTCTTTCTAATCCTTGAACATGCCAACGTTGCTTTCTGCTTTAGGACTTTTGTTCCCACTGTTCCCTCTGCCTGGAAAGCTCTGATCCCAGATCTTCCCATGGCTGGCTTCTTTTTGTTATTCAGACTTCAGTTCAAATATCTCCTTCTCTGACTCTCCTTGATCACTTCATAGAAAGAACCTACCTCTACCCCAGTCTTTCTAACCTTCACAGTACTCGTTACTATCTAAAATTATTTATTTATTGGTTATATGTTTATTATCAGTCTCCCTCCCAACTGGAATATAAATACCTTGAAGGCAGGAGCCTCAACTGTCTTTTCCTCTACTCTATTTACTGTATCTATAGCAGTGCCTGGCATATAGTAGGTCCTAAACAAATATTTGTTTAATGATTAAGTGAAAAGCACAGAAGAATAATGAGCAAACTACCCTGACCATAGCAGAGACAGGGGACTAAATATTAGAAAGTCAGAAAGAAAACAGAAGAAAATAACTATTCTGGCCCTACTTATTCAGTTTGGTTGTAATATGAATACAAGAAGGATAAGGTAGTTGGAAGTTTAAATGAATGGAAATGCATAAATTAGGAAGTGTAGCCCTAATGGCCATATTAAATTAATGTATTTTGTTAAGAACCATTCTCTGAAGGACATTTCCTTATAGTCAGTTAATCTTTTCCCATACAAAGTTCTTTTTACTTATTTAAAACGAAATATAATTAGGAAAGGAAAGATAACTGATGAATAATCTACTAAATAATATTTTTAATTTAAATTTCAAAGTAATTTCATTCCAGGTTAAACCAGAAAATTCTTATCATCTAATTCACTTGGCAGAAAATTGGCCACAGAAAAATTTTCATGGCATCCTCTTTCAGGAGACAGATTTCTTTCATTCAGATATTTAAAAATGCATTCTCAAACTTCAAATTCTTAGGCCTCTGACAACCTCTTCAGTAAATAAAATTATTTGAGAGGATGATTATACTTCGAGCACTGTAAAATTAAAACTGAATAGTTCATACCTGTAATTAACCAAGTGTACTTCCTATTACTGCTTCCCTGTACTATCTCTGTGACATCAGGCATGTTGTTGACTTTGTTAGTATATGTATTTATCTTTTAGGTCATCTAAAGGTTGTCTATTTAAGTTAAAGTTCAAACTGGGATAGGCTAATGGGATAGGAAAGTGCTATCTCTAAAACCTCAGGCAATTCAGCTAACTTCTATATGGAAACTGAATTTTTCTTACTATTTCTTCCAATATGTGTAGTAAAATGAAGCACATCACTACACAGCCATCAGATTTGATTATTTGTATTTTCAGTAATCAATAATACCTTAAACTGTAAGAAAAAGCAGGGATTTCTAAGCATTGAAATTTTTATTCAAGCCCAATCACATAAAACTTACCCTGTTTTCAGATAACAGAAGGAATAAGTATTTTAGTAAAATGTTATTAAGCTACTTTACTGATTTTTACCTAATGACCCAAGAATCAAAGTAGACTTTGACTCAGTCATTTGAAGATGCCTAAAAAAAACAATAAAAAATATAAGAGGCATAACTTATGCTTTGTGCAGGTTGTAAAGAAGCATAAGTTATGCTCTGTGGAACTACAGAATAAAGAAATACTATTATTTTAATGAAAATTATAAACATTGTAAAAGTTTCATTCAAAATAGATGGAAGAGTCTGAAAAATCTCATTTCCCCCTCTATCATCTTATTTTCTTTTGAATTGTCATTCGATAATCAACACTACTGTCTAACTCAATGCCAGACACATAGGAGGAAGTCAATATAGCCTTTGGGAATGACTTCATTTCTTGCCTCCATACACTCATAATCCATTCAATACCAGTCAACTTACTGATGTTGATATAAACTAATAATGTTAAAAGAAACCGGACAAAGTGATCCAGGTGTACATATTTTCGCACATAAGTATCATTTAATATATTACAATTTCTTCCCTGAAAAAGCTTTAAGGGATAAAAGTTCATTTAATCAAGACACAGTTTCATACCTAACAACTTGATCTGACTGCACAATACATACTGTGAGATCATATTAAAGTCAATCCACAACTTATGAGTTATAGTAAATATCCTAACAAGTTGGAGTACTGTACCATGCAGAGGTAAATATCTAGATCAGCTTTTAAAAATAGGTATGAAATATACAAATCAGGACTTCAAACTGATGTACCTTTGCTAAACTATGAAGCTTTTATTATTCTAAAATTACAATATCTCCATTTGGTAATCTGACATGAACAAGCTGATAAATGCAATCAAAACAACAGTATATTCTGGCAAAACTGAAAACTTCCTGAAAGCCTAGAAAAATATGTCCACAACAGATGGATCATTTAGGAAATAAATACAACAATCTGTCAAATGGAGCACTATTCTAATTCTCTAAACTAAAATCAGTAGGAGCTCCACTTTCCAAGAGTCTGTGACATTAGTAAGGCCAAAGAGGAAAAACCTAGAGATGCACATAAACATATCTGATATGACCTAGAGTGCCATACTGTTAGGTTTCCTGTTAAATATACTAAATTTAGGTAAAGTCCTTACCAGTTAACTTCTTCACAGGTTGGAGCCGAACACTGATAGACTGATGTGTGAGTAAGGGGGAGGATGGAAGAGAGCGAGACATGCCCTCCATAATCCGAATGTGCTGCATACCTTCACTCACTGCAAGTGGTGGGACAGCGTAGTCTGGCTCAAAAGCACAGTCGCTTTCTGTGGAGATGCCACCTGTTACACAGAAGAGAATGGGAGAAAAGAGCTGGTGAGAAAATATTCTTCTACTAAAATTCTTCTCTATTAAAATTTATCTTTTTGGATGACTCAGCACAGTGTACACTGATATTGATTTTTCACTGTGAAAAGAAAATAAGGAATTCCCAACACACAGATTCATTTCTACATAACTGGGTACTTAACTTCAAGTCCAGCACTAGGAAACTGAACATGAATAAGACAGGATTCCTCCTTGTAAGGGGCTCACTGTCTCATGAAAAACGTAGTCATAATAAAAAATGATTACAGTACAATGCAACAAGTGTTACGATTACAGCAATGGTCTTCAATTGTCCCTGAGAAGACAAACATGAAAGAAGATATCCCCCTGCTTGACAATCCAATCTGTGCAATTCCTAGTAGGATCACTGTTAACTCTATTTCTTATTCTCTTTCTCCAAGAATGTACATGAAAATATAAATGGGTAAGACTAACATTATATGCTGATTTTTGAACCTGCTCAAACATTTAAAAAAAGAGTAAATGATATGCTGTTTACTTCCACTTACATACTGTTGACTTCTACTTCTGGTAATGGCAGATTATATACTTCAGACCAACTTTTCCCTAAGAAAACTACAACTATATACATTTTAAAAATCTTCCTGAAGGCACTGGAGAGTCAATAGCATGATGAAGAATTACAAGGAGAAGACTGAGACCTGGTATTTGGGGCCACTTTTTACTTTGTGGCATCTGAAAGGCTAAGAAGCCATTGACAGTTTTACAGAGCTGGGAAGACAAGTACTGGAATGGCTGGAGAACCAAGTTGCGAAGGGGGAGCTGGTAAAACTCCAACACTTTTGTTTGGAACCCCAAAGGGCTACATTCCAGGAGTGAGTATAAACCAAAACTAGGGACCCTCCTGGTGGCGCAGTGGTTAAGAATCTACCTGCCAATGCAGGGAACACGGGTTCGAGCCCTGGTCCGGGAAGATCCCACATGCCACGGAGCAACTAAGCCCATGTGCCACAACTACTGAGTCTGCGCTCTAGAGCCCACGTGCCATGACTACAGAGCCTGCATGCCACAACTACTGAAGCCCACACACCCTAGAGCCTATGCTCTGCAACAAGAGAAGCCACCGCAGTGAGAAGCCTGCGCACCACAACAAAGAGTAGCCCCCGCTCTCTGAAACTAGAGAAAGCCCACATGCAGCAAGAAAGACCCAACGCAGCCAAAAATAAATTAATTAATTTATTAAAAAAAAAAAACAAAAAAAAAACTAGACTGGCCTTTACAGGACTGAAGCTCAGCTCCAAATGTCTACCACAAAATTTAATTAAGGCAATCTCGGATTGCTAGTCCCTGCCAAAAACAAACATAAATCTTCTTAGAAGAAGATAACATCATCATAGATCTCAAAATACTTCCACAATCTTTCATATACAATATCTGGTCCTTAACTAACAATAACAAAGAGAGAACATGAAAAAAGCAAATCAGAAAGACCATGCAAAATAAATAGTCTCAGAGGGAATACAGACTATGGAACAATAAGACACAGAATTTAAAGTAGTATGCTTAACACCAAAAAGATTAAAATACTTAGGAATGAATTTAACCAAGGAGGTGAAAGATCTGTACATTGAGAACTATAAGACACTGATGAAGAAACTGAAGACACAAATAAATGGAAAGATATCCTGTATTCATGGACTGTAAGAATTAATATTGTTAAAATGTCCATACTACCCAAAGTAATCTACAGATCCAATGTAATCCCTATCAAAATTCCAATGGCATTTTTTCACAGAAATAGAAAAAGCAACTCTAAAATTTGCATGGATCCACAAAAGATTCTGAATAGCTAACGTAATCAAGTAATCTTGAGCAAGAAGAACAAAATTGGAGGCATAACACACTTCCTAATTTCAAATTATATTACAAAGCAGTAGGAAAACAATTTGGTACTAGCACAAAAACAGACACATAGATCAATGGAACAGAACAGAGAACCCAGAAATAAACCCATGCATATACAGTCAACTAATCTTTGACAAGGGCACCAAGAATATACAATGGGGAAAGGATAGTCTCTTCAATAAACAGCATTGGAAAAACTGAATATCCACATGCAAAAGAATGAAACTGGATCCTTATCCTACACCATACACAAAAATCAACTGAAAATGGGTTAAAACTTAAACCTAAGACCTGAAACCATAAAGCTCTTAGAAGAAAACACAGGGGGAAAAGTCCATGAAATTCATCTTGAAAATGATTTTTTTTGGATTTGACATCAAAAGCACAAGCAACAAAAACAAAAGTAAAACAAGTGAGACTATATCAAACTAAAAAGTTTCTGCACAGCAAAGGAAACCATCAACAAAATGAAAAGGTAACCTACAGAATGGGAGAAAATGTTTGCAAACCATAATATCTGATAAGGGGTTAATACTAAGAATATGTAAAGAACTCATACTCAATAGCAAAATAAAACAAACAAACAAAAAACCTAATTAAAAAATGGGCAGGACTTCCCTGGTGGTGCAGTGGTTAAGAATCCACCTGCCAATGCAGGGGACATGGGTTTGAGCCCTGGTCCAGGAAGATCCCACATGCCGCGGAGCAGCTAAGCCCATGCACCACAACTACTGAGCCTGCACTCTAGAGCCCGCGAGCCAGAACTACTGAAGCCTGCGTGCCTAGAGCCCATGCTCCTCAACAAGAGAAGCCACTGCAATGAGAAGCCCACACCCCACAACAAAGAGTAGCCCCCACTCACCGCAACTAGAGAAAGCCCACACACAGCAACGAAGACCCAACACAGCCAAAAAAATAATTATAAATAAATAAATAATTTTTTTAAAAAATGGGCAAAGGACCTGAATAAATATTTTCCAAAGAAGACATACGAATGGCCAACAGGCACACGAAAATGTACTCAACATCAACAATCATCAATCACAAAAATCAAAATCACAATGAGATACCACCTCACACCTGTTAGGAAAGCTATTACCAAAAAGTCAAAAGATAATAAGTATTGGCAATGATGCAGAGAAAAAGGAACCCTTATACACTGTTGGTGGGAATGTAAATGGGTACAATGATTACAAAAAACAGTATGGAGATTCCTCAAAAAATTAAAAATAGAGCTACCATATGAGCCAGCAAACCTACTTCTGAGTATATATCAAAAGGAAATAAAATTACCATTTCAAAGAGATACTTGTACTCCCATGTTCACTGCAGCATTATTCAAAGTAGCCACAATATAGAAACAATTTCAGTGTCTGTCAATGGATGGATGGATGAAGAAAATGTGATTTTACACACACACACACACACACACACACACACATACATACACACTCTCTCTCTCTTTCCCTCTCTCTCCCTCTCTCTCTGAGGAATATTACTCAGCCTTAAAAAAGAAGAAACTCCTTCCACTTGCAACAATAGGATGAACCTGGAGGACATTATGCTAAGTGAAATAAGCCACCAGACACAGAAAGAAATAATCTCTACGTAATCTCACTTACATGTGGAATCTAAAAAATAAGGTCAAAATCATAGTAGTAGAGAGGAGAATGGTGGTGGCAAAAGGAGATGTTGGTCAAAGGGTAAAAACTTTCAGTTATTAGATGAATAAGTTCTGGAGACCTAATATACATCATGGCTCCTAGACACAGTCAATTACTGACTCAAAAGTGCTGAGAGTTTCTATTGAGAAATACTGACCAAATGCTGTATTAAAATTGTGTGTCATCTTATGTAAAAAGAAAAAAATTAACATGCTTAATATTTAAAGAAAGTAAAAGTTTAGAATTTCAGCAATGAATTAAAATTATGAAAATAAAAACTCAATAGATGGATTGAAAAAACAGATTAGATACAGATGAAGAGAGAATTAGCAAACTGGAAGATAAAACATTTGTGCATCAAAGGACACTATCAAGAGAGTGAAAAGACAACCCTCAGAATGGGAGAAAATATTTGCAAATCATTTATCTGATAAGAGTCTAGAATTGAGGGGACTTCCCTGGCAGTCCAGTGGTTAAGACTCCGTGCTTCCACTGAAGGGGGCACAGGTTCAATCCCTGGTCGGGGAACTAAGATCCACATGCCAGCATGGCACGGCCAAAAAAAGTTTTTAAAATAAAAAACTTAAAAAAAAAAGAGTCTAGAATGAAGAACATAAAAAGAACTCCTAGAACTCAACCACAAAAAGAGAAACAATGAAATTTAAAAGTAGGCAAAAAACTTGAGCAGACATTTCTCCAAAGAGAAATGTACAATACAAATGGACAATAAGCTCATAAAAAGATACTCATATCATCAGTCATTAAAGAAATGCAAATCAGAGCCACAATGAAATACCATTTCACACCCAGTAGGATGGCTAATAAAACAACAACAACAACAAAGAAGTGTTGGTAAGGATGTGGAGAAATTAGAACCTTCATACATTGCTGGTGGGAATATAAGATGGTACAGCTGCTGTATAAAACAGTTTGGCAGTTCCTCAAAAAGTTAGACACAGAATTACCATACAACCCAGCTATCCCTCTTCTATGTATATACCCAAAGGTAATGAAAACAGGTTTTCAAGCAAAAACCTGAGCATGAATGTTCATGTTCATGAAGCATTATTCATAATAGCCAAGAAGCAGAAACAACTCAAATGTCATTAACTGATGAATCAATAAACAAAATGTGGTATATCTATACAATGAAATATTATTTAGCAATAAAAATAATGAAGGCTTGATTCATGCTACAACACTGATAAACTTTGAAAACTTTATACTAAGTGAAAGAAGCCAGACAAAAACAATGCCACATGTTGTATGATTCCATTTATATGAAATGTTCAGAATAAGCAAATCCAGACAGAAAGTAGATTAGTGGTTGCCAGAGGTGACTACAGGAATGGGGAGTGACTGCTTAATAGGTACAGGGTTTCCTTTTGGGGTGATGGATTATATAGCGGTGATGGTTGCACAACATTGTAAATGTTCTAAAACCACTGAATTGTACACATTAAAATGGTTAAAATGGTAAATTACCTCAATTAAAAAATATTACGTATTTACCACCTACTCACATATTTATTCGAACCAGAAGACTAGTAATCATTCATTTCTTCCCATCACATCCCTTTGCAACAAATGCAATAGCTATTCTGCAGATTATCAACCTCATATAGAGTTCAAATCTACCATGTTCTCTTCATTTCTCCTATCACTACCATAGTACAGATCACTATTATCTTTCCCCCGAACTTCTGTTGGTAGAAATCTAGGATTTATTCCTTATCTTTGGATTTCAAAAATTTTACCAGAACAGGTCTTAACTTTTTATTTCTCATTAGTCACTGGGTCCTTTCTTTTACTATGTTGACCAATTCTTTTCTTCCAACGGTTCTCTTCTCTTTCTCTCTGGAACTGTGATCAGATGAACACTATATCTCCTAGACCTATTTTTCAAGTCTCTTTCTTAATAGATTTCTAATCTTTGGGCTTTCATGAATAGACATGAGACTGATTTATATGGAATTATAGTATTTTACAGGTTTACAAAGAGGCATGTCATTAGTGTAATAATTCCCTAATCAAAGAAAAATCAGCACTAGATTGTTTAAAGATGATATATCTAGAAGAATGCATTTGATTTAGTGAGGTATCTCTTTTCACTTGAAATGTTCTAATGTTAAAACTTAGCTGATAATTTTAGAATCTAATAATACTCCTTAAGGAATAATACTGCAATTAGTCCAGTATAGATGTCCTAGTTTACTTTTTTGCTTAAAAATATTTTCCTCTATCTTCTCTGCCCTATAAATACAGAGAAAAAACTAAAAATATATGTTTCAAGTAAAGAAAAGTACTGGTATGCATTAACAGAATTTGACTGCATTAGTCAGTTTTTCTTGGGTAACTAACAACCTCAAAATCTCTGTAGTCTACAACATTCACTTTTATGCTCATGAGTCTGCAGATTGACTGTGGATCAGCTGATCTTGGTTGGGTTATCAAGTTCAGAACTATTCCAATGTGTCATTCATATTGGGCCTAGTCACTGAAGGGGCAGTGAATATGTGGGGCACACTCCTGTCATGGTAGATTACAGGGCTGCAGGAGACCAAGTTAAATCAGAGGAGCATATTTAAAACCTCTGTTCACTAATATTTTACTGGCCCAAGCAAGTCCAAGAAAAACATCAACAGGGCATGGAAATACACCATGAACCACTGAAAAGCTGCATAGCAAAAGGAATGGATGTATAATTTTATAACAGGAAGGAAGTAAAAAATTTGAAATCCAATTTACCAGGACTTCCTTGGTGGTCCAGTGGCTAAGACTCCACACTCCCAATGCAGGGGGTCCGGGTTCAATCCCTGGTCAGGGAACTAGAGCCCACTTGCCACAAATAAAGAGTTCACATGCTGCATCTAAAGATTCTGCATGCCGCAACTAAAAGATCCCACATGCCGCAATTAAAGATCCCACGTGCCGCAACTAAAAGATCCTGCATGCTGCAACAAAGCTCCCGCATGCAGCAATGAAGACCCCCGTGCCGCAACTAAGACCCAGCACAGCCAAGTAAATAAATAAATGTTAAGGAAAAAAAAAGAAAAGAAATCCAATTTACCAAGCATGTAAGATGATATTTACTGGTACCCCAAATTACTCAATCTTCCTTTTCCTACCACTCACTTATCCTGCTATAATCAACTGAATAAAAGTTACTGAAATAATGTGATCGAGATATGGCAGAAAAAAATAAACTGCTAATGTGACAGAAAAAATTCAGTTTTGCTGGATACCCGGTGATTAGATATTCAAAAGTTGAATTAAGATAGCACAGGGAGGGCTTCCGTGGTGGCACAGTGGTTAAGAATCCGCCGGCCAATGCAGGGGACACGGGTTCGAGCCCTGGTCCAGTAAGATCCCACATGCCACGGAGCAACTAAGTCCGTACGCCACAACTACTAAGCCTGTACTCTAGAGCCTGAGAGCCACAACTCCTGAGCCCGCACACCTAGAGCCCATGCTCCGCAACAAGAGAATAGCCACTGAATGGCTATTGTAGAAGGTAAGATGAAAGCTGAAAACATAATAATGTTTAACTTACCTCAGTAATCTATGAAATACATTTGGGATTTGTGACTGGATGAAACAGACATTTTCCTCCCCAATCTACTAGTAATAGGTCAAATAACACCAGAAAGACATCAGGCACAGAAAGGCAAGTTTTTCAACAATTCAGTATCATGGGTAATATCATAATCACACTTGGCAAAACTTGCCAAAATTTTGATGCAAAATACTAATTTCTTTGAGATTAAGTTCCAAGTCCAAACAGGAGACAACTTGCTCAAAGAGATGGACCATGAACCAACTCTAAGAGCCTGTTTCAGGGCTTCCCTGGTGGCACAGTGGTTAAGAATCCACCTGTCAATGCAGGGGACACGTGTTCAAGCCCTGGTCCAGGAAGATCCCACCTGCTGCGGAGCAACTAAGCCTGTGCGCCACAACTACTGAGCCTGTGCTCTAGAGCCCGAGAGTCACAACTACTGAGCCCACGTGCCACAACTACTGAAGTCCGCGCATCTAGAGCCTGTGTTCCACAACAAGAGAAGCCACCACAATGAGAAGCCCGTGCACCGCAATGAAGAGTAGCCTCCCCTAGCCGCAACTAGAGAAAGCCCGCGTGCAGCAATGAAGACCCAACGCAGCCAAAAAATAAATTTAATTAATTAATTAATTAATTTTAAAAAATTTTTAAAAAAACAAAAATGAAAGCCTTCCTTAAAAAAAAAAAAAGAGTGAACCCTAATGTAAACTATGAACTGTGGGTGATAATGATGTGTCAATGTCGCTTCATCTATTGTAACAAATGTACCACTGTGGTGCTGGGATGTTAACAGTGGGGGAGGCTGTGGGTGTGTGGGTGCAAGAGTCATATATAGAAACTCTGTACTTTCCACTCAACTTTGCTGTGAACCTAAAACTACTCTAAAATAGAAAATCTATTTTTTAAAACAAATAAATCTATAACCAAAAACCAACCAAACAAAAAGAATGCATAGAGTACCTATCTGAAGACTATGAAAATAAACAGTAGCAGGCAGATTGGAAAAGAAGCACAGAATGTGAAGTTCCATTGAAGTGATGGTGAGTTTGCCATGTTTTTTCTCAGGTATTGCCTCGCCTGGACCCAAAGGCAGCCCAAAACTGAGAAGTGTACACTGGATAAGAAAAAGCTCCAAGAAAATCCCTCCCTTTCTAGTGAGGAACAGGGAAGGGGGCCCTTGTTGATCTGAGAAACTAGGGGAAATCCCTCTTTATTCCCTTCTCTTCTATCCTGGTCTCCAGCCAATTCTATGGCAGTAGCAGCAGAGAGATGGTAGTGGTGACTGGGCAGGCACCTAAAACCCTGGGAGAAGTGAACCCTTTTTTCTGACCCCAGGAATTGTAATCCCAAGAGTGTGAGGCAAATCCTCACTGCTTTTTATCTCTCTGTCCTCTTATCACTTGACTTGGAAACAGACACAGTTGTAGGAATTGAACAGCGGAACAGGAAAACTAGAGTCCCTGTTTTTTAGCCAGACTACTGGCAAGGGAAAGTCTGAGAGCTGGAAAATGTTGGTAAGATTGGGGTGTGGAGGGATATCAAGCAAACAATCGCACAGAGTTGTATATGAACTTCAGGGCTCACCTCTGAGCTCTGCGTGCATGGATGTGACCCTAAACATCCATACCATAGGCTTTAAGAACAGAGCAACAAGATATACTTACTACAACTCTGGTCCCAGAATGGACACTGGGTCACACACAGGGAAATAATCTAAAGAGAAATGCTCAGAAAACCGAACTGACGTTGGAACTAGAGCCCTGAGAATGCAGGTAGGAATCTGTTTCCTGAACGTAATCTGGTTGACTAGACACTGACATACACACACACACACACACACACACACACACACACACACACAAATCAACCTTTTCCTTAGAACTTAAATAAAACCTAGGGTCTCATATCATAATATTCAAAATGTCCAAGATATAATCCAAAATAATATGGCACATGAAGAAACAGGGAAATCTCAACATGAGAAGGAAAAGTCAACAGATGTTATTCCCAAGATTACACAGATATTAGAATTAAACACCAAAGACCTTAAAGCAACTATTACAACAATGCTTCAATAAGTAAAGGCAAACATTACTGAATGAACGGGAAGACAGAAAGTTTCAAAATCTAGTGTGTAGTTTACACATACAACACATCTCCTTTTGGACCAGTCACATTTCAGGCACTCACAGCTCCCTGTGGTCAATGACTACTGTATTGCACAGTAAAGCTTTACACCTATGTCCAGAATCAAGTTCACTTAGTTTCTAGAATATAAGGCAAAAAGTATGATCCAATCACTAAATACTGGAAAGATCCTAGGGTGATGACTCTTACCACATTCCCATTCAACTCATCTATATGGCCTAAGCAGAAGAAAGACAAATCTTGGAGAATGACAATGGATTTTTGTAACTTAGTCAGGTTGTGTATCCCACTGCTGCTGCTGCTTCAGACGTGGTTTTCTTGCTAAAGCAAATCAACATATCCCTGGTACCAGGTCTGCAGCTACAGACCTGAGAATGAGATCATCATAAGCAGTAAGCATTCAGCTGTCAGGGTTAGCTATACATTTTCACTGGCCTACCTGCTATTAATTCTCCTGGTCTTAGTAATAATCTAATCCACAGGGACCTTAACTGCCTTTCCATTCTAAGGGCACCATGCTGGTCTACTACACTAATAATTTCATGTTGATTAGACTTGGTGAACAAGAAGCAGCAACTGATCTAAATACTGTGGTAAAATATATGCACTCCAGAGGGTGGGAAATAAATTCCACAAAAATTCACAGGTCTTCCACACTGGTAAAATTTCTGTGAGCCCTATGGTCTTGAGCAATTCAAGATATCCCTTTCAAGGTGATGAAGTTGCTGCACCTACTCTCTCTTAATACTGAGAAAGAAGTGCAATGCCCAGTAGACCTCCTTGGATTTTTGAAGCAATCTGTTCCTCATTTGGGTATGCAACTATGAACCATTTACCAAGACTGCTGGATGTAAGAGAGGCCCACAGCAATTGAAGGCTCTGCAACACATATGGGCTGCTGTGAAAGCTGCTTTGCCACTTGGGTTATATAACCCACTAGATCCAATGTTGCTTGATGTATCTGTGCTAGATAGGGATCTTGAACGGTTATTGCACAACTTTAGGTGAATCTCAGGCCAGATCTCCAGCATTCTGTAAAAAAGCTATGTCATCCGGTACAAATAACTATTACCCTTTTTTGAAAAACAGCTTTTGGCTTACCACAGGGCCTTAGAATGAATGCTTGCTTGATCATGGGCCACCATGTTACCATGTGACCTGGGCAGTCCATCATGAACTAAGTTTTGTTGGACCAACAAAGCACTATGGTTGGGTGTATACTGAAGCACTTCATCATCAGAAGGAAGGGATGGACATGAGATCAGGCTTGAGCAGGTCCTGAAGGCATAAATAATTTGCATAAGCAAGTGGCCCATATGCCCAAGGTTCCTATTCCTGCTATATTGCTTCTTTCCTCTCAATCTGGATATATTTTATCTCATGGAGAATTCTCTATGACCATCTCACTGAGGGGGAAAAAAAAAATCAAGCTTGTTTACTGATATCTCTGCATGATAACATGCAGATGACAACAATACTAGAGCCCCATTCTGGGGTCCTGAAGGACAGTGGTGAAGGGAAACCCTTCCAGGGCCAGAAGTTTGAACAGGGTACCTAGTTGTTCATTTTGCCTGGAAGGAGAGATGACAGAGATACTGTTCTATACTGACTCATGGACAGTGTTTAATGGTATGACTGGATATTCAGAGATTTGGAAGGAATAATTAGAGAACTGGTGACAAGGAAATCTGGGGATAAGGTATATGGACAGACCTCTTTGAAAGGGCACAGAATATGAAGCAATTTATGCCCCATGTGAATGCTTACCAAAGGGCAAACTCTACAGAGAAGGTGCTTAATAACCCCGTAGATAAAATAACCAGTTTGGAGGACTAAGCCAGTCTCTTTACCCAGCCATTCTATCTTTGCCCAATGGGCTCATTAACAAAGAGGCCATGGTAGCAGGAATGCAATTTATACATGGGCTTAGCAATATGGGCTTCTGCTCACTGAGGCCAACCTGACTACAGCCACAGCTGAGTGTCCAACCTGCCAAAAGTTCACGCATGCACTGGGGAAGAGGCAGGTGGATGCCCCCAATATACGGTACCATTCACGGGATGGTTGGTCAGTTGTCTCTCTACTCATTTCTAGTCCCTGGTGACTTCCCCTTCCTTCTTAGTAAATCAATTATGAATTTAAAATAAATATTGTTTATAGTGTCAAGGATTTCAGATTGTCTTAGTCTGCCCCCTTGTGGGAACCAGCTCTTCAATCTTTCACTAGGAATAAAACTTATTAAATCCAGCCTGGTCCTCAAACAAAACAAAACACAAAATGTATTTACTAGATAATAATGTTACCCTAGGCTTCACTAATAGGTTCCTTCCTCATCCTTTGTTATCCAACTCTTTATGACCCTTCAATAAAACTTATGAAGTTTTTCAAAGAGGTTTTTGTCATTTTTATCTCTTGCCAGAAGAATTCAGATAAAAATATTTTAAATCAGAATCTTTCTAAATGTCCAACATACCTTTTCCAACCTTTTTAGTTCCCATGCTTTTATTCCGTTTCATTCATAAATATGGATAAGCAAGGAGTGGCTTCTACAAACCTTCTAGTGTTAACTAGTCCAATGATCATAATACTAAGTAGGATACTTAATATGTTCTGACACAAAACGTGCTTAGGGTTGCATATTCCTAGAGTTTAAGATATTACTAAGTAAATTATTATGAATCACTTTGAAAATCTGAACACTCATAGATGAGGAAATGGTGGAAAAAAATATGGATTACTTAGCTAAGGAGGATTATACAGATTTTAAGAAATTAGAATTTAAGTATGTTCCTGGAGGGATGGCCATGCTACACTGTTAACTGAGGGAGAAGAGAATTAAAACTGCATTTTATTTTTTAAAATCTTCAAAGTAATACACACACACACCCACCCACACACACACACACACCCATGCATGTGCCAGTATGAGTTTAGGGGAAAACATGGAAGGATACAGACTGAATACAGTTAATACTAGTTACTTTAGGGGAGTGGAAGAGGAAGAAGTCCTAACGTATCCTTTTTAAATGTCTACATTGTTTGATAAAAGTAATTTTTTACTTAATACAATTATTATAACTCACATTAAAAAATATAAAGTGTAACTGAAATGTATAAACACATTGACATACCCCTAGCACCCTAAGATAATAAGAAATTGTTGGCTAGAGGGCCAATTTCAAGTTTAATTTTTTGGAAAAAAGAGTGTTACACAAAGAATTATCAACAAGAAGTTAAATCTCAGAAGAAATATGACTAGAAATAAAGACACTTCAGAGGGATTTATCATTTAAGGTCAGATCTTTTCAAGTCTGTTGGTCCAACCATCAACAAACAAATTTGTGTTTTAAATATCAGAATGGAAAGATTCTAAATATGTGCTACCAACAAGTCTGATTCGAAACTTTTGGCATAGATTAGTGTAAAGCCTGAAATATTTTCCGACTGAAAATAATACTTACTTCACAGCATTATTCTGAGAATTAAATGAGGATTTTGTGAAAGCACCTAGCTCAGAGCCTGGCACATATGTATTATTAAAATTTTTTTCTTTATTCCTAAAGCAATCTATGTTGAAAGCTAAATAATTTTTATCAGAAGGAGAAAGTACTAAAACAACAAAATAATCCTGTACATTAGTGATGCCACTATGCCAGATATACTCTTACACTGAGATAAAGAAATGATATACTGAATATTGAAATAATTTTCCTTATCATTCTATATAATAAAACACTCTGAGCTTAATAAAGAAATCATCATCACCAGACTAAAGAATAATTTGTATATGTTTCAAGCACATCTCATTTCTACGAAATATTTCATATGTTTATAAGGAAAGAAAAAGAACCAGGAGACAGCATATTTGAAAATTTAGTACATTATTACTATAGATACACCAGCATGTAATAATCAAATGAAACTGGCTAAAAATAATGGGAATCACACAAAGTCAAATACTGTACAATTTCCCAGTCTTCCAGCATGAACTGATCATAGGCATTATTATACCAATACACATCTTGTATATCAGAGTCTAATGCCTGCATAATGCTATCTTTGAAGAAGTGAATCAAAACTGGGTTTCAGCCATATTACATAAGCTCATGCACCTATTTAGTATCTAGAAGCAATAAGTCGGCTTATGTACAGATGACCTCTAATGAAAAATCATTTGATTCAGAAAATGGAGCTAGTACAATAAAAAAACAATTCTGATGAAGTACCCCATGATTTCTGAAATACAGAACCAGAATTCCTAGAATTGATAAGCTTCCTTCATCAATTCGATGGCCTAAATGCAAGACATTGGTACTGTGCTAGATGCTAAGATCCTACCATTAATGAACTCCTAGATTACTAAGAAAAATAGAGATCCAACAGACAAATAAGACCAAATGTAGTAAATACTATAACCCAATAATATACAAAATGCTACGCTGGAAAGCCGAAAATAACCACCCAACCTTAAAG
Organism: Balaenoptera musculus; assembly: GCF_009873245.2. Taxonomy (NCBI): domain Eukaryota; kingdom Metazoa; phylum Chordata; class Mammalia; order Artiodactyla; family Balaenopteridae; genus Balaenoptera; species Balaenoptera musculus. The sequence goes on from NC_045804.1 coordinate 15,495,913, forward strand.
GCTATACTAGGGTTAAACTGTCACAATCAGTTTTACAGTCTTATTTCAAGAGCCTCAATTCACAAATCAATAGATAGTTGATAGTCTGACAAACTACATACATCCAACAAATTTCTCACACTGCTGCTTTACTTTTTCAGTTACATAAATAACAGAAGTGAATATTGGATCAATATGTGACCTGGGCACATCCACATACTTTCCCATGCACACTAAGTGCTAGATATTTGTTCATTCCTTCATTCAACAAATACTGAAAAAATTTTATACGCAAGTGTTCTAAGGCTAGAGTGGTGAATAAGACGAAGTCTCCGCTCAAATGAAACCAGTTTTCTGGTAGTTGAGACAACAATGAACAAGTAAAGTAGTGGCAATTATGAAGGCTAGAGCTGGGTGTTTAGGTGGTCAGAGAGAAGGCCTCTCTGACCTGAGTAGAAATCTACAGTCCTTTAGTCAAGAAAGAACAAATGTACAGGCCCTGAAAAGAAAACACTCTTTAACATGTTTAAGCAAAAAAGCCAGCATAGATGAAACAAAGTGGATAATGAAGGGAGTGGGAGGACATAAAGTATTAGGAAAAGGGTAGCTTAGGTAGGGTCATATAGGGAATGATAAAGACTTTGGAATTGAGGGCTTCCCTGGTGGCGCAGTGGTTGAGCATCTGCCTGCTAATGCAGGGGACACGGGTTCGAGCCCTGGTCTGGGAAGATCCCACATGCCGCGGAGCAACTAGGCCCGTGAGCCACAACTACTGAGCCTGCGCGTCTGGAGCCTGTGCTCCGCAACAAGAGAGGCCGTGATAGTGAAGAGGCCCGCGCACCGCGATGAAGAGTGGCCCCCGCTTGCCGCAACTAGAGGAAGCCCTCGCACAGAAACGAAGACCCAACACAAAAATAAATATAAAAATAAATAAATAAATAAAAGAGCCTTCCCTAAATTAAAAAAAAAAAATGACTTTGGAATTTATTCTGAATGTGATAGGAAGCCACTGGAGAATTTTTTTTTCAAGTTTGGGGAAATATACGATTTGATTTATTTTAACCAGAGCAGTATAGCTATCAAATGGACAACAGACTATATGTTGGCAAGAATGGAAATAATAAGGACACTATAATAGTAGTAAAGGAAAGAAACGACGGTAGTTCAGACTAAAATGACAACCATATAGGTGGTGGGGAAATGATAGAAAATGTATCTTAAAAAGAACAAATTCTTAAAGCATTATAAAACAAACAAAAAGCCAATAATGGAGGAGGAATGTTAAGAAATCCATGGAAGACAGAAACTACATGCAACTGGAGGGAGGAAATTATAGCCCACAGCATGTGTAGGAGGATAACTGTAAAAGATGAGAGTGTTTCCAGGTCTGTTTTAACCACAAAAGCAAGAGATGCAAGGAACAGGAAGTTCTCAGGGGCAGCAATCTTAATGAGTGGCATGGGATCTGATTCAGTCCAAGCAGTCAGGCCATCTCCCATCTCCTACATTTGATAAGCAGATGACATCAGAGGTCTCTGTCCCTAAACCAGAGCAATGAGTGTGGGTATATTTGAGTCAGAATCCACTGCATCTGAAAGATCAGAGGCCAAACTAGTTAGTTAACACACGAGAGCCCTCATGCCCAAAGATTAACACACCTCACCAGACACCTTACCTTACATGTCTGCCATTACTACTGAGAAGAGACTTAAATAGCAACTATATCCACAATCAGGCAGGGCAGATTATCAAGCGTTATGGCCCTCTACAGGCATATCAGTTGTTTAAAGATAATGTTTGTTCTGAACAGACTGGCATCTGTTCTGGTTGGTTGATATTTATGGCATACCAATTATTAAATATTTTGAATATTACCCTCCAGACAGGCCAACACAAAATATAATAAAATGGAAAGGGACTTCCCTGGTGGCACAGTGGTTAAGAATCTGCCTGCCAGTGCAGGGGACATGGGTTCGATCCCTGGTCTGGGAAGATCCCACATGCCATGGAGCAACTAAGCCGGTGCGCCACAACTACTGAGCCTGCACTCTAGAGCCCACAAGCCACAACTACTGAGCCCACGCACCGCAACTACTGAAGGCCGTGCACCTGGAGCCCGTGCTCTGCAACAAGAGAAGCCACCACAATGAGAAGCCTGCACACTGCAACGAAGGGTAGCCCCTGCTTGCCTCAACTAGAGAAAGCCCATGTGCAGCAACGAAGACCCAACGTGGCCAAAATAAATAAAATAAATCAATTTATTTAAAAAAAAATGGAAGAGCTCTTCTGGTTCTGGGTTAAAATGGAGTAAGCACACTCTGCCTTAACTGAATATAACTAAAACCCATGAATGTAACTGAAAACCCTGGAAAGAATGATGGAGCAGCAATCTGAGGACTCTGAAAACTAAACAGCAGCAGGCAAATTGTGGAAGGAAACCAGAGCTTGAAGGACAACCAATTCAGTGATGCATTTCCTGTTGTTTTTTAATGTCACCAAACTCCCAGCATGAACTCAAAAGAAATCCAAATCCTGGATTGGCACACCAGAGTCAAACAGATACAAGTCTTCTCTTTCTGATTAGAGAGTATAAATGGGGCAGTGGTGGGGGGACAGACCATATAGGACTGTGAGAGTGGGAAGATCTGGCCTTTTTCTCTTTTTACCTTCCTCTTCCAGCCCCGCCTATAGGTAAGACTATTTCAGTAATGGCAGCTGTAGGGCATACTTAAATCTCTGAGGAAGGGGAATCCTTTCTGACCAGAGGATCAGTGGTATGAGGAATGTGGTAGAACTGCAAGGGGAAATAGATAAATCCACACTTATGGTCTGAGATTTCAATATTCCTCTCTTAATAACTGACAGAATGAGCAGACATAAAATCAGCAAAGATATAGAAGACTTGAACAACACTATCAATTAACTCAACCAGACTAATATTCATAGAGCCTTCCACCCCCAAAGAGCATAATACACATATTTTAAGTGCACACAGAACATTTAAGATACAAAATTTCCTGGGCCATAAAACAAATCTCAATAAAACGTGATTTAACTCGGAATGTGTGTTCTTCGGCCACAGCAAAATTAAACCAGAAATTAATATGAGGAAGGTATCTGGAAAATTCTCAAATGTTTGAAAACTACATCAACACACTTCTAAATAACACCTGGGTTAAAGAAGAAACCAAAAGGGGAATTAGGCAGTATTTTGAAATAAATGAAAAGCATTACTCATCAAAGTCTGTGAAATGCAGCTAAGTCAGTACATAGAGGGAAATTTATAGCACTAAAATTCCTGTATTAGAAAAGAAAGTTCCAATATCAGTGATCTTAGCTTCTACCTTAAGAAGCTAGAAAAAGAAGAGAAAATTAAACCCAAAGCAGGCAGAAGTAAGGAAATAATAAAGAGCAAAGAAGAAATTGATAAAATAGAAAACAGGAAAGCAATACAGAAAATGAATGAAAACTGAAACTGATTCTTTAAGATCAATAAAATTGATATATCTCTATCCAGAATGATCAAGACAAGGAGAAAGAATACTCAAATTACCCATATTAGGAATGAGGAGAGGTGACACCACTACAGATTCTATAGATTTAAAAAGGTTACTCAAGAAGAAAGAGTTAATTTGAATAGTCCTATATTTACTAAAGAAATTTAATTTATATTTTAAAACTTTCCCACAATGAAAATTCCAGGCCCAGATGCCTCCCTGGGAAATTCTATCAAACATTTATGAATAAAATAATATCAATTCTATAAAAAATACTACAGGAAATTGAAGAGGGAGAAGTATCTCTCAACTTTCAACTGATTCTATGAGACCAGGATTACCTTGATACAAAAATCAGACAAAGACATCCTAAGACAGGAAAATTAAAGGCCAATATCCCACATGAACACAGATACAAAAATAATTAAAAGTGTCTTAGCAAATCAAATCTATTAACTGTACAAAAGCAGGCCACACAGGCCAGATTTGCTCACCCTGCTTTAGAGCACTACTGCTCAACCATAATGGTCCAAATCAAATAATAAAAATATTTGTACCACACTGGAGAAAACTCATATGGTTTACCACTGGAGGTGACTGACATGAACTTCAGCTACTCCAGACACTACCCCAAGGACTGAGAACTTATTCTAACATCTCCTTTCACACATTACTTGCTTTTATTTGAGTTTAGATCTTTTTTCACTTAATACTTTATGTATTTATCACCAATTCAACCCTAAGCCTTTCATCAATTACTTAAAACTTTTCTAAAGATAATTAAATGCATCAGATTTCTACCAATTTCATTTTCCTGAGAATGGCTCTTCTGGAAGCTTCTAACCGACTCCAATCTGGTCTGTTTGCCCTCCAACCCTGTCTTTTCATTGTATGCTGAAGATTTCTTTACCCTTCTCTTTTGTTAAATTTCCTATTTCCTGTAACCTTTCCCTTTTTTATTTGGCTGACTTTCTCATTTTGATGGATCACATCCTCCAACAGATTTCTAAGAAAGGGTACAAGGTAGGCAAACAAACAAACAAACAAACCAAAAAAACAAACAAAAACCTTACATGTCTTAAAACATCTTAATTTAACTCTTATATCTGATTAATAGTTTCAATGCATATGAAATACAAAGGGGTTGAAATTATTTTCCCTCAGAATTTTGAAGATGATGCTCCATTTCTCATTTAGTATCTAATGCTACCATTAAGAAGTCCAAAGCCAACTGATTCCTGTTACTTTGTTTGACACATTTTTTTCTCTCTCTGAAAGCATGGAAAGATCTTCTGTTTCACCCAGTGATTTGAAATTTCACCATGATGTGTCTTAATTTGTGTTTATATTCATCCATTGTAATGAGTACTCAGTAAGCCTTTTGAACCAGAACCTCATGTTCTTTGGTCCAAGAAAGTTTTCTTGAGTCATTTTGTTGATGATTTCTTCCTCATTTTCTCTGTTTCTTCTGGGAACTACTGGTGTTTTTTGTTTTTTGGGTTTTTAAAATTTATTTATTTATTTTTGGCTGCGTTGGGTCTTTGTTGCTGCGTGCGGGCTTTCTCTAGTTGTGGTGAGCGGGGACTACTCTTCATTGCAGTGCGTGGGCTTCTCATTGTGGTGGTTTCTCTTGTTGTGGAGAACGGGCTCTAGGCACGCAGGCTTCAGTAGTTGTGGCACACGGGCTCTAGAGTGCAGGCTCAGTAGTTGTGGTGCATGGGCTCAGTTGCCCCACAGCATGTGGGATCCTCCCAGACCAGGGCTCGAACCCGTGTCTCCTGCACTGGCAGGCAGATTCTTAACCACTGCGCCACCAGGGAAGTCCCAACTACTATTATCAGAATACTGAAATTCCTGGACTGCCCCTGTAAGTTTCTTAATACTCCTCACTTCTTTTCTGTAACCTTTGTTCTTTTACTTGACTTTTTCACAGATTTCTTCAACATTAATTTTCTAAGTACTTCGACAAAGCTTTTTTGATCTCTGCTATCAGAATTTTAATGTCTAAGAGCCTCTTTTAAAAATCAGAATTATTACTCTTTTACAGTAACTCCTTATTTCATGACTGTATTATTTTCTCTTATTTCCCTGAAGTTGTTTATAATGGTTATTTTCCTCTGCAAAAGATCTGTTCTCAGTTGCTCTATCCTGTTTATTTTAATCTCTACCTTTCATATATTACAGGGTTTCCTCAAATATCTAGTAATCCTTGGTCAGCTGCTCATAGTTAGGAGAAAAGGACTAAAAGGTTGATTATTTTCAGTATGGGACTCCTGCCCTCCACTATGCCTGGTGTCTTCTGCTCTAGATAGAGTCTCTATTTTTGCCCTCTCCAAAGAATAAATTTCTGGGCTTTGCCAAAGTGAGGGGTGAAGAGCTGGGCACTTGTCCAGCTGACTGGTTAGCTAATTTTGAGAAGGAGGTCCCAGGAACCAAGGGCTTCTTCAACTGACTTTCAACCAATCCTCCTTTCACTTCCACTTCCACATGCTGCCATTCTTGAGTTATTTTAGTCTTTTGGAGGGTAAATCAGATTATTTTCTTGATTTTCTCTGCTACTGAGTTTAGCGTCCAGTCTTCAATTATTCATATACTCCCTAGTTTCTAAAATTGTGTTGATTTTGTCTCCTTTCTAATTCCCCTTTACTGATCTTTTAGGACTACTAAAAGATCTACTATTTTTAGGAGAAAAAGTAGAAGTATCTGTTCATCCTATCTCTTTATTCCTGATAATATGGATTCTCATTCATTCCAACTCATTATAGATGGCTTTGTATTTTTATTTCTGTCTTTTGAATAAAAAGATAAAGTAAGTCCCCTACATACGAACGAGTTCTGTTATGAGAGCGCGTTCGTAAGTCCAATTTGTTCGAAAGTCCAACACAACTAACACAGTTGGCTATATGCTGCTGCTTTTATGCTTGCTTCCGGACATCCTGGGCTTGACATAAAGATACTGTACTACTGTACTCTATACAGTACTATACATTAAAGTACACAAAAGCACAACCACTTGTAGAGGATGCACGTACGTGATAATATACGTCAGACGTGAACTAACTTACGTGACTGGACGTGGGAACACATGTTCGCATCTTTGAAAGTTTGCAACTTGAAGTATTCGTATGTAGGGGACTTACTGTATTACAAATAAAATCTCTAAGAAGGTGAGAAACATGCTTTTACTATCAGTTAACTCTCATAATGATACAGTTCCTGATGACTTCTAATTAAGATCAGTCCTGATGAGTTCTGAGATCAGGCAGCTGTGCTCAGATCATGAAAATCACTGATTTTGCTGTTAAGTTCAGCTTTTGTTACTAAAATTCAATTATACTCATTGATTTGAAAAATATTTCAACTGACATAATTCAGAGGGTACAAGGTAAATTAATAATCTCCCACATCTATATCTGTGACATTAAATAAAATTAAACTTTAATAAAAGTTAGTATAATTATTTTTCTATTAATTTGCACTAATTTCATTTTTAGGGTTATATGATGAGGGCACCCAAGGTGGCTGTTCTCTTGCTCTCTCTACAACCCCTGTTCACCAGTCCCTTCTTCACCTACACCCTACTCACATGATTGACCTTCCCTCTTAATCATAGAGCCTAATCAGTAAATGCCTGGTCTAATCTTCAGATCAGAACATCTCCACCATGATAACTTATCAAAGGGGCAGTGAGGGGTGTGGTTTCCCTGGTAACCGATGAGCCAACCTGACATCAATTCCCCCTATAACTGGTAAACACTTCCACCCATCCCCTCTCCCAGGAGTGAAGACTGCTGCCATATCCTGCCCACTGTCTGCTGCACACAGGACCTTGCTTCAGACATGTAAGATTCTCCTATCCATTAAACCACTGATGTCTCTGTTGCTGACTCTGGGCTCTTTCTTCTGTCTTGAGGCTGGGCAAGTACAGGGCATGCAGGCCTGCGGGGTGTAGCCCAGCAAGGATTTTAAATACATAAGCTCATTTTCTTTCTTTCCCCCGCCACCAAGGTTTATTGAGATATAACTGACATAAAACATTATATAAGTTTAAGGTGTACAATGTGTTGATTTGATATACTTATATATTACAATTCAGTTTTTCTCTTAATTTTTTTTATATCAAAATACATGTAAGGTGAAAAAGTGAAAACTTACATAAATTCCTGACATTTACAATACATGCATATTATTTAAAAATGATTAAAAGTACTAGTGTAAGTTAAAATTTCCAAATCAACCTGCATATATTATTCTTCTTTTTGTTCTGCAACAAACAATTGTATTAAAAATAGTACAACTCTAAAACTTGGGAAGAGCAAAGTTGGAGAAAAAGGGGAAGAGGATTATAGAATAAATGAACCAGGAGCTTTTACAGGATTAAAACATCACACATTTGTATATCTAAGGCTTTATTTTATTTGTAAATACTCTCAAAAAACTAAACTCAGTAATGACTGCTTGAAATTTTGCAATATTTTAATCAGTCTGGGTTCCTAACTCTCATTCTCTTAGAGATGACTTCATTCATCCAACAGTATTCATTCAGTAACTACTATTGTATATACCAGGTACTTATTCTTGGCACTGGAAATACAGTAGTGAACAAATAAAACCAAAAATCTCTGCAGTCATGCAACATTCATTCTAGTTTTGGATAGAGAAAACAAATATAAAGGTGATAAGTACTATAAAGAAAAATGTGGAGGTGCTAGTCCTGCAAATTTAAATGTTCCTTAGGGAAGGCCTATCTGAAAATCCACTGGTAGAGAATACTTTAACCTAGTTTTGAAGTTGTCACTTCAAAAAAACCAGTCAAAAGCCTACGGTAATAAATTTTAAACTGAAAAGGAAAATAAGTAAGAAGATCTTAATTTTAGATAACAATTATAAACAAAACCCATTTCTTCTGAGACAGCTAAGACAACAAATATTGCATTGATGAACTTTCAAAAGCCAGTGTGATGATACTTGCAACAAACGTTACTGCTAAAAATTTACTTTTGGTTATATTCCAAAAGTGATATCCAGACATATACCACAATGCTCCAAAATTACTTAAAACCTTAATATCGTTAAAAAAGAGACCATTTTTCATTTTCTTTTATCCTGAATAGATGATTATCATATGGAACTAATTAGATTGTACCATCTGAACTCTTAAATGAGAAATGAGAATATCTAAACTTGACCCAGTGAAAACCCCAGTCCTCAGATTAAGTATTGGAAAGGAATAGCTGGTATCTATTCTTTTTAATTTAATAATAAATTTGAGGAAAATTTACCTTGCCCAGAGCGGCTTTGGCGAGAGTCTACACTTGACTGTCTTCGATCCGGTCCTTCCTCGTTCCCTCCATCTGCATAAAATTAGAGCGATCATAAGCAAATAGATAATGAAATTGATGTAATATCATCCCTGGCAACATCTATATCTTAAAACTACTATATCTATCATTTGTTTTCATTTCTTCTAAGCTCAATCATTAAAATATTTGAGGATTTTTCATACACAAATCAAAGGTCCTTACCCTTATTTTTGTGGGGATGGTTTACACTCCTCTCTGAAAGTCTAAAGAAAGTGAAGGTGTTCTTTCCCTACCCCCATACATATACACTCTACTTTGCACATAATAAAGCAATGTTATCTACTCTGAAGTTCATTCACAGAATTTCAATTTAAAAGCCTTGATTTAAAGCAATGTCTAAATTAATTACATCTGTTTATTTAATCTAAAGTATGTCAAATAATCCTTAGGGCTATATATTTTACTCTAATAAAAGTCACATTTACATGTTTTATGAGAGATAATGGGAAAATTACATAATACATGAAAGAGCAATATAAATCAGAATCAGAAAAACTCAGAAATGAGGAGGGAGAAACCAAGAAATAATGAGAAAACAAACAAAAATCATTTCAGTAATGAAGACTAAACTATAAGAAATACAAGAGCAAACAAACACAAAAGATCTTAAAAGAAATAGAAGGTAAGATGGAAGAAAATCTTTAACAAAATTTTTAAAAAGAAGAAATAGATTAAAAAGGATCTGCAAGAAGGTGATAAATACTGGAGATAGGCAAAGAAGATCCAGCATAAGGATAAACATAGGAGTCCCTGAAGAAGAAAACCAAAGTGAGAGAATAGAACAAATACTGAAAAACTATAATTCAAGAAAGCTTTCCAGAGGAAAAAAAAGTAGCTATGTGTGTGTAATATATATAGTTATATATGTGTATAAATACATTTATATGTGCACACACATATATATACATCTATATTTGAAACTACATATTTCAAGAGCACCTTGTGTCCTACTTAATCAACTTAGATCAATGTACCAAGACATTTTCTACTAAAACTACTGGACTTTAAAGAAAAGGGGAAAAAAATCCTTTGGGCATTTAGGCAAATACATCACATGATTAATAAGGGAAAACAACAGAAGAAAATGGAATAATATATTTAAAACACACAAGGAAAGAAAATTTGAACCAAAGGCTTTACAACCAGTAAAACTTACCTTTAAGTATAAAGAGTAAAGAAAAACTATTACTAACATGCAAGAACTCAAGGAATATTGTTCCCATGGGCCTCTTCCTAGCTCTACCAGAAAACTACCTTTAGGCAACCAAAGTGACTAGAGAGACATTAAATAAGGACTGGTGGTGAGCATTACATATACAACTGACTGTAGAATTAAGACTAAATGAGATGTAGAGAACAAATGTATGGACACCAAGGGGGGAAAGCGGGGGCAGGGGGGATGAATTGGGATATTGGGATTGACATATATACACTAATACGTATAAAATAGTTAACTAACAAGAATCTGCTGTATAAAAAAAATACAAGTTCGAAAAAAAAAAGACTAAGAGTTTTAAATGGAGAGATTATAATATGTAATGGCTATAAGATCTGACAATGAAGATACAGTACAGCCAAAGCAAACGAAGAAAGAATAAACAAAAAGTAACTGATTTCAGAAATCAAAACTGGTAATTGTAATGTTGTGAGACCACTGTATTTAAAAAGCGGGATAAAGCAAATGAATAATTATGGGATACTCTAATGGTATCATCTTGAGAACCAGAATTTTCAGTGTGGAAGAAAGGAACTATAGATATAAGACTATAGAAGAAGTTAAGTAAAAACTCTTTAGTATTGAATCTATATTGGAAACATCAGTACAGTCTTATAAGTCACATGTATGTCCTAGCTCTGTCCACTTAAAACACCTAACATCTTGACTGATCAAGTAGTACTAACCACTCCTAGGGCCCAGACTGTTATCCTCAAATGCCATTCTCCATTAAAAGAAATCAGAACTTCTTAAAGAACCAGCTGGTTTAGCAAAGGAAAAGTACTAGATGAACTTGGAACACCCTGACATATGCAACAGTAAAGAAGCTATTAAAGACAATGTAAAATTGAGGTCATGTCAAAAAAGACTCAGTGAAGAAGCTCATCAACATGCAAGAACTCAGCGAATACTGTCCCATGGATCTCTTCCTAGCTCTACCAGAGAACTAACTAACTAAATGTACAATTGACTATAGATCATAATGATTTAAAAAAAAAAACAAACAAACAACAAACAAACCACAGCGCTACCACACTAACTGGTCACCTTCTGAGGTTGAGAGGGGCCCAGTTCATTATCTTGAAAACTGTGGAAATGAAAGAATTAGAAATTCATCCTACATTTCCTATATAAACTGTACTAGTAGCCAAAAAGTATATAAGAGAGCTCTCTCTATAAAATTATTCCACATAAATGGGAAACAAAAGATAAAATATCACCATTTCACAAATTGCAATTAATTAATACCTCTGCAGCCATCGAACATCAATGGCTAGTAACATAAAAGAAGAGAAAAAACTGGACATTATATGCCTCCTAATGATAGGAACACAACTACAGTTTTGCCAAAGCAATCAAACCTGAGTCTAGTCAAACCTCTGAAACTAGCTGTCAGTTTCCAGGAAAAACAAAGAACAGAAGAAAATGCTGAATTGTTCCTGAGTGTATATAATCAACAAAAATACTGATTGTGGGAAATTCTACATGTCAAACAATCCAGGTCTCTCAACAGGTAAAGAAAAAAAATAAAGTATTATGAGGTCCTAAATTATTGTGAAACAAAAATTCATTTTATGAAAAGATAAAACTATACAAGAAATCTGTGGCATCTTATATCAGGGATCGGGATATGTAAATACAGTCCGAGTCAATTTCCCTTCCTACTGATCATCTAATTTTTTAAAGCAAATTTCTTTCTTCTCTTTTACTTGGGAATAAATTACAATGAGCAACACTTGTATTCAGGCCTGTCTTAAATTTTCATTTTCCACATGGATAAAATTACATACATGCATCACATTCTCTGTTTTAACACCAAAACATGCCCCTGAAGTACGTAAGAAGTAATATGAATAAAATACAGACATTTCCCCTCACCAGGATGTCTTTCTAAATAATAAAAGGAGAATAAGAAATAAAAAAACAAGGCTTCAAACAGCATTAAATTTGCACGATCTGCAGTATGTCAGCGTATCAATAAAACAACCTACAGGACAACTACAGACAAGAAATGGTTTAAGATAGTTTTGAGTCAGCCAGCCAATGGCAAGACAAAAAGTCACCAATTTTGATATCATCATAATCTAAAATGTTTTAATTGCCTGAATTTAAAAAATTAAATCAGAAATACATTGCAGTAAATTTGAGCAAATCACTCCTCTACGACTGAAATCTTAACCATGTCTTACTCCAGTGGAGGTCAGTCATAAGAGTTGAGATTAACTCTCAGGTAAAAGTAAACAGCTAAAGATTTTTTTAAAATAATAAACTCACCATTGACCCAAGATGGTACAGAAAAAAAGTTCAAGCTCTTTAAAAGTGTCTTGTGGTATGCTATGCAATCAATGACTCCATTATCCAAAACAGCAAGACTGCAATGATGTACAGTACTTTACATATTTTTGCTTTCCTTAAAACACAATTCCTTCAGTACAGATAAGACCTCCCACACATAATACATACAACTACATTTATGGACAAAACAGAAGACCTTCAGTCATCAAGCAAGTCAAGTTACTTGCATAAGACTCATTACCTCACCCTGAAGTGCAGAAGGGAGAACAGGGCTGTGTCTGTGAAGTTAGAATTTACTCATCAAGCTTGAGTTAAAGACTTTCTTCAAATATACTTATTGAGCTTTACAAAGGAAATCCCACTGATGTAACAGGTACAAAATTCAAAAAGAAAAGACCTGACTGTCCAATTTAAGTGCTAGCTTTTAAAATTAGAGCTTAGGTTTCCTAGATTTGTTCTCATCAGAGAACATTTGTTTTTTATCAGCATGCTAAATTAAATCCAGCAAATAATATAAAACAATACACCTTTAATAGACTTCCTCGTCCCATTATTTAAAAGGGGAAAATGTCACAGGAATATTTACTTCATAGTGTGAACAGCTTTCAACTCAGGTTATAAATACACTAAATTAGTCTAAGTAAAAAAAATACCAACCACATAGGGATATTCCGTATTTAGTGTTTTCCTATGAAGAAATTTAAGTTAGAGAAAGGCTTATAAGAAAGTGCCCAAGTCCAAGACAAATGTTTTCTTTCCTGCAAGTAGAAGATACTTCAAATGATTATTCTTCTCAGTCCAGGATCAAAATATTACAGTTGAAAAATAAACAACTTAAGTGACCTTGAATTTGGTAGCCCCAGCCCATCTTTAGTATTCGCAGTTAAATAATGTGCCAGAATAAATATTAGATTTTATGAATTAAGATTTTGAAGTTGACTGTCTTCAATCCGCCTTTAGAAGTATAAATATATGATCTTAATAGAAGGGGTGGGAACTATTAAAACTATATACATATAATCTATTATACATATAAAGTTTTACTATTCAGGTTTGAACTCTGGTCTCTTTTACTATTCAGGTATGAATCTGCAAGAACTGTATACACTTACTGCCAACAAGGGGAGACATGAATTGGAGGACATATATGGAATGTAATGAAAATGCAAAAGTAGGGACCAGGAACATAAGCTAGATTTATTTATCAGCCAAGGTCCACTTATGAAGAGGTACATACAGAAGATGTTCCTTGGCTACATAAGCACGATGATAACCAGAAAAGATGAAAAGCAGCTCATCTGTTTGGTGTAGAAAAGAGAAAAGAACTACAATTTGTTCAGTATCTATTCTCTGCTGGCTATGGGGTCAGTAAGGTCTTTACAACATTATCTCATTTAATACTACTAATAATTCAATGAAACAAGTACTATGCCCATTTTTTAAAATAAATTTATTTATTTTGTTTATTTATTTTTGGCTGTGTTGGGTCTTCGTTGCTGCGCGCAGGCTTTCTCTAGTTGCGGCGAGCGGGGACTACTCTTCGTTGCAGTGTGTGGGCTTCTCATTGTGGTGGCTTCTCTCGTTGCGGAGCACGGGCTCTAGGCACGTGGGCTCAGTAGTTGTGGCTCACGGGCTCTAGAGCACAGCCTCAGTAGTTGTGGCGCACGGGCTTAGTTGCTCCACGGCATATGGGATCTTCCCAGACCAGGGATCGAACCCATGTCCCCTGCCTTGGCAGGCGGATTCTCAACCACTGTGCCACCAGGGAAGCCCTATGCCCATTTTAAATGTAAGACACATTCAGAGAAGAAAAGTGACTTTCCCAAAATCACACTGCTAGTAAGTAGCAATCCTAAAATTTAAAGTGTCTGGTTTCAAAAATCTGTCTTCATTTCCAGACCCTCCACTGTCTTTTACTATAACAAACAAATCATTAAGATGGTGGTGGTGGCAGTGGTTTGGAACTGAAGTGAACAGAAGAGGACAGAAGTAGAGACCAATTAAGAGGCTACTGAAAAAACACGAAAAGGATAAACACCTGGACTAAGTGAGTAGTAGAGATGGTGAGAAGAGGTCAGATTCTGGATATATTCTGAAGGAACAGTGGAGAGAATCTGCTGTCAGAAGAGAAAGATACAGAAAGAAGTCAGGGGTAATTCTGCTATTTGGGGCCCAAACAATGGATCTGCAATTTACTGAGATAGGAAAGACTGTGAGAGAATAGGCTTGGGGATGAGAAGAGTATGTGGAGCTCAGTTTTGGACATACTAAGTTTGAGATGCCTATTAGACAAATAAGCAGAGATGGACACATACATATGCCATCATTACATAAATCACATTTAAAGTGTATGACATTCCCACAAACTGGAGAGGGACAAAATGGTTCTAGTGACAAAATTATCTCTATCAGAGAGAAAAACTCTTCAGTGGGATTTTTTCACAGCTTCCCATTCACTGCTCTGAGGAGTTGCCTTGCAAATGTCCCTTATTACTCAGCTCAGTCACACCCTAGGACAGCTCTAGCCCTCATTACTCATTTGTAATAATAATAATACCTTGCATTTAATGTGCTGCTTATCATATATATGATATGTCATATAACATTTATGATATATTTATTTACATTTAATTATAATTTAATAATTTGATGTACGTATTTTATAATGTACTGCTTTATCAGATATGTATTTATATAGTACATTAAATTCACGATAATTTGATACCTATCTGTGAAGTAAAGAATTAACCCAGTAGCCTTGAGTTACTCAAATCTTGTACATTCTCAGAAGGGCCTACCTGTATGACTAGCCTTGGCTGGCTCCTAGGAACTGAGGTCTTAGAATGTTCCCTATGCTACTAACTGGTTAGGGCACTGTGCATGCTTGAGGTCTTGAACCACATTATACCAGCTTGTGTGGACAGTGTGTGTAAAAAATGTGATTTATGGTGAACACCTGCTTTCCTTCTGGGGGGTCTGAAGTTTCAGTAACTGCAATCAGCACTGCAGTTACCCCAATAAAAACCCTGGACTTTTAGGCTCAAGCAAACTTCCCTGGCAGAAAACATTTTGCATGTGTTTCTCCAGTTCATTGCTGGGGGATTTAGTATGTCCTGTGTGACTCCACTGGGAGAGGACTCTTGGAAGCTTATACCTGGTATCCTCCAGCTTCTGCCTGATGTACCTTTTTCCTTTATTGATCCTGCTTTTTATCCCTTTGCTGTAATAAACTATAGCCTGACTATTAAATAAATAAATAAATAAAGTGTATGACATTCCCAAGGAAGGGAGTATAGATAGGAGAGAGACAGAGAGAGAGAAAAGAGGTCAGAGGTCTAAGCCTTGGGGCTGAATTCAACATGTAGAGGCTGCAGGTATGAGGAGAGACCAGCAGACAATAAGAAGCAGTGGCCAGAGAACAGGAACAAAACTAGAAGAGAACAGAAGTCAAGTAAAGAGTTTCATGGAAGGGAAAAGATCAGATGTTGACAGGTCAAGTAATATGAAGAGTGAGAACTGATCACTGAATTTGTCAGTGTAGATGACTTAGTATGGTCCCTGTGGAGTGGTAGGGGTAAAACCTGATGGGATTAAGTTCAAGAGAGATTAGAAAGAGCTTCTGAAAAAGGTCTTGTCTCTCCCTAGACATGGAAGATAACCCATGGAGACCCTGGATATACTGACTGCCATCTTGTAAACACAAGGGGAATAAACTACGGGATAAAGCTAACACTATGAAAGTTACAGTAGAGACACAGAAGACACTAAGATCCTTGTTGACACTGAATTACTGAAGAAAAGTACCCTATCTCTGGACTACAGTTATATAATCCAATAAATCCCCTTCATCATATAAACCAGAGGTCAGTAAACTAGTCCATAAGCCAAATCTACCCTGCCGCCTTTTTTTGGACAGCCAGTGAGCTAAGAATGGTTTTTACATTTTTAAATAACTGAAAAACAGTTAAAAAAATAATATTCTGTGACAAATAAAAATGGTATAAAATTGAAATTTTAGTGCCCATAAATAAAGTTTTATTAGAACACAGTCATGATCACTCATCTACATACTTCTGTGAAATTGATACAGTAATACCCTATTGAGTTGTGGTGAGAAACAAATGTAGTAATATAAAACACAGCATGCCATCTGGCACTAAGTAAACACTTATTAAATGATAACTGTACTCTTTTATCTATCATCATCATGATCAACAACATCCATTCACCAAAAGATGGCTTAAATGTCATTTCCAATCTTCTCTGTAAAGACTTTCTGGAGGCCTATCAGAAAGGATTAAACGTTCCCTCTTCTGTGCTTCCAAAGCACATTATACATATCTGTTTTATAGCACTGCCACACTGTATAATAATTATTTATATGACTATCTCTGGACTGTAAAATGTTCAAAATGTGCCTTTGAAAGCCTTTTTCATATTGGTATTTTCAGTGCCAACTTGGGAGTTAAAAGGTATTCCTTGAAAAGAAAAAACAACAGTTGAATTAATTTTGTCAAGGGCCAGCTCTAAAATTAATGTATTCATCAAATTAAGTTCAAGGAAAAAACCAAAAAGTGGTATTGATATGGTTTGAGATACAGTTTTAGGAGTTCAGTGTTTCTCTTTTCTTATCCAAACTATTTCTATGAAAAGAAAAGATGAGCGGCATCATTCAAAAGCACTATGACCTTATCCTCCACATCTATCTCCATGATCTTTATTTATCAATAAAAATTTTCATAGGGAAGCCCAGACCCACCTAAAAGTTTATTTAGTTCTTAAGAAAACATATACAGCGTTTCTTTAAAGAGAAAAGGAAGCATTCTACACCAAATAAAATATACTGATTAACATGCCATAAGTACT
The DNA here is from genome assembly GCF_009873245.2 of Balaenoptera musculus. NCBI lineage: Eukaryota > Metazoa > Chordata > Mammalia > Artiodactyla > Balaenopteridae > Balaenoptera > Balaenoptera musculus. The sequence continues at coordinate 15,513,129 of NC_045804.1, forward strand.
ACAGCTAACACTTTTCAAAAGTATACTATAAAATATTTTCAAAGTTTGCCAGAATATAAAACTGCCAAGTTCACAGGTTTTCATAGACCTAGCTTGTATACTCTAAATTTAAAAAATAATAACTTCTCTATGATGAGTTAGTAATTTATATTTGCCTAAGGCATCCAAAATGTCCTAAAAAGTCTGATCTGTAGCTCAAGAAAAGTTCTGCTAAACACAGAATGTTTTGATTCTCATGATGTAGCTAATGCATCAATGATGATGACTAATAACAGGGAAACAAGGTAGACTTGCTAATTGTAAATGGAGCAATCACCAGTAATAATGTCAGTAGTTTAAAAGTTGATTACTGTGCTTTCAAGGTGCACAATGAATATACAAAATATCAAGCCTAACACTGAGTTAAATTAATAGAGTAACTCTGTTAAAAATAAAGGTGTCTACAATTATATATTTTTTGCTTTTTTTAAAAGTAAACTTTTTATCTTAGAATAGTTTTAGATTTACAGAAAAGTTGCTAAGACAGTACAGGGAGATCTTATAAACCCTAAACCTGGCTTCCCATCTTAGATTAGTCTAGTCATTTGTCCAAACTAATCAATCAATATTGACATTATTATTAACTAAAGTCCATACTTATTTAGATTTCCTCAGTTTTTATCTACTGTTTTTTCCATTCCATGATACTATATTACATTTAGTCATCCTGTCTCCTAAGTCTCCTCAGACTATAACAGTTTATCAGACTTTCCTTGTTTTGGGTGACCTTGACAGTTTTGAGGAGTACTGGTCAGGAATTTTGTAGAATGTCCCTCAGCTGGGTTTGTTTAATGTTTTTCTCATGATTAGATTGGAATTAGACTGAGATTATAGGTTTCGGGGAGGAAGACACAGGCAAATTGCCATCCTCACCATATCATTTCAAGAATACATACTATTAATAGCATGAAACTAGTTAAATAAATATCCTACATAACTGAAAAGGAAAAAGTGAAGCTCAAGCTTCTTAGAGTGTGCCAACATTAGTGAAAAAAGTCATTACCTACTTGGTCTTTACTATGTGTCAGGCACTATGATAAATGTTTTACGAATTTATGTAGTTCAATTCTCAGTAAAACCTTATGAGACGGGACTTCCCCGGTGGTGCAGTGGTTAAGAATCCGCCTGCCAATGCAGGGGACAGGGGTTCGATCCCTGGTCCGGGAAGATCCCACATGCTGTGGAGCAACTAAGCCCATGTGCTACAACTACTGAGCCTGCGCTCTAGAGCCCGCGAGCCACAACTACTGAAGCCCATGCACCTAGAGCCCGTGCTCCGCAACAAGAGAAGCCACCACAACGTGAAGCCCACTCACTGCAACAAAGAGTAGACCCCATTCGCCGCAACTAGAGAAAGCCCGCATGCAGCAACGAAGACCCAATGCAGCCAAAAATTAAAAGAAAAACAAAAAACAAAAAAAACCCTTATGAGATAAATATTAGTTTTCTTTTTACTAGATCAGGAAACAGGAGTCGAGACTTTAAGCAAAAATGGTCACAACTGTAGAGTTAGTAAGTGCAGGACCCAGGATCTGAAATGGCCTGATTCTAAGGCCTGTTCTCTTCTCCACCATTCTAGGTCACCTCCTTGCAAAAGGGAATATAGTTTATTCACATCTATATACAAACATACCATGACATGTTAAGGAGCTCTAACAATATGGTTGTAGGATATAAAAAAAAAGATGAAAAAATTCCAAGGTGAATTTGAAATAATCTCTGATTTCAAACTTCTTCCCCTCAAACTGGGTACTCAGTATAGCTCACTTAAATTCTTGAGCTTGATGTAACAGTTTTCTCCACATGGAGTTTCCTAGTAAGATAGATAGCTCTACACATAAGTACTTCTTAGATTCACAGAATGACAGAGCCAGAAGGAATCTGGGGTTTCTTTGTTTTTGTCAATTTATTATTTTTTTAACATTCTGTGAAGTTGAAGCTTTAAAAAAAGGTCCAGCACAGCAATTTATAATAGATAAAAATATAACTGAATGTCAACAATAACTGTATATATACACACACATACTTACTTAATTTATATTTAGTGTTCTTATCTGTTGAAACTGGATGCTGAAGAGCATACATATAGGTCTCAATCTTGGCTGCACATTAGAATGATTTAGGAATCCAGGGATTGTGAAAAATCCTCAATGCTGAAGCCACTCCCCCAAATCAATTAAACAAGAATCACTGAGAGTGAGACCCAGGCATGAATATTTCTTTAGAGCTCCCTGGATGATTACAAATTGCAGCCAAAGTTGGGAAACGTTAGTAGAGATTAAGTGGTGCTGTGGTACAGTGATGAACTGAATCCATCTGAAATTTTCCAGTGATGACAGACAGATGCTCTAGGTCAAAGATACTAACTGCAGAGAAGGATATCATCTCTCAATTGAGGACAAAGATTATATTCACAGGTTCACTCTCTGATCTCTTCTGTTTATTTTTTATTATAATTTATTTTGGTGACTTGCACAGGGGGTTGTAGATTAAACTGGGATAGTAAAGTGGAGAAGAGTTTAACCTACAGTTAACTAGTCTGAATGTACATCTCTGTACTGGGCTTGATAAGTTACATTACTGAGATGATGATTTCACCTAAATGTAAAGTTTCCTAAGATTCTAAAAACTAGAATAAGCCTCTGCTTCTTCCTATTAACCTGGGTCTCAGGGAAGCCACAGCTTCTAAAGTATGAGAAGGGATGTTCAGAAACAGTACCATATTTTATTTGCAAAGACAGACAGGAGTAAAAGAACATAGTGCATTTAGGGAAATTCAAAGAGTTTGGTATGGCTAGAGAACAGAAAAGTATGGGGAAGAGGCAGAATATAAAAGTAGAAAAGTTGGCAGAGGCAAAATCACAAACGGCATAATCATGATGATCAGTTTGACCTTTATCCTGTTAAGTGTGGGGAAGAAAATGAAGGACGTTAAGCAGGGGAGGAGCATGATCTGACTAGTGTTCTGAGAAGATAAACTTGGCATGTGTATATAAGTTGGCTCTATGGGGTCACAGGCTAAAGGCAAAGAGATCGCTGCAGTAAGTCCACAGGAAAGGAAAGCCTGAGCAAATGCATTAACATTAAGAATAAAGAGGAAAAGGTAGGTTCATGGACTATTTGGGACTTAGAAGTACAAAGACTTTGTAGCCGGTTAAAAGAGTTGTTTCTAATCACTATCATCAATCTTCTTACCCTTTTCTTCCTTGAATCCACTCCCATCAGGCATTTGCCCACACCACTCCAGAAAATTCACACTTACCAGGATCTCTTATAAAGTCCATTGCTAAATCCAATGGTCATTTCTCAGTTTTCTTATTTTTTGACTTCTCAACAACATTTGATGCAGTTAATCATTCTTTTTTCCCTGAAGCTTTGTCTTCACTTAACTTCCAACACACCACACTTTCCTACCTCTGTGGCTCCTCCTTCTCAGTCTCCCTGACTTATTCTTTTTCATCTCCCCCATCTCTAAATGTTGTACTGCCCCAGGGCTCATTTTTCTAATCTGTACTCTTTGCTGTGTACATTCCCTTGGTTATCTCAAACAGATCCAGGGTTTTATGTTTCATCTATATGCTGATGATTTCCAAATTTATATCTCTATCTGGACCTCATCCATGGACTAACTCCATATTTATGGAGTTACCTACCCTACATCTCTACTTTGAATATCAAATAAACATCTCAAGATTTAATGTCTTAATATTCCTCCATAAACCTGCTCCTCTCACAATCTTCTTCATCTCTGTAAACAGCAACTCCACTCTTTCAGTTGCTCAAGCCTAAAACCTTGGAGTCATCCTTAACCCGTCTTTTCCTCTCACACTGCACAGACAAACCAACAGTAAATCCTGTCAGCCATACATTCATAACATATCAAAACTATCTCTCACCCTTTGCTACTGGTCCAAGCCACCTTCATCTACAACCTGGTTTCTCAGCTTCTGCCCCAGCCTGGCTTCAATCTAGTCTCAACAGAGCAAGCAGAATGGTTCTGTGAAAACACAAATCAGACCATGACATTCCTCTCCTGAAAACCCTTCAAAGATTTCCCACCTTAATAAGAGTAAAAGTCAAAGTCCTTAGGTCAAGGCGTTATATGATCTGCCCCCCAGCCCCTCTCTGACTTCACCTCCTCCTACTCTTGCCTCTCTGGCTTCTCTTGCTTCTGGAAGCATACTGGTTCCCCTCACCGTGCTTTAAACACTCCAAGAATATACCCATATCAAGACCTCTGCCTGGAATACTTTTCTCTCAGATATCAGTATGGCTTGTTGCTTCATCTCCTTCAGGGAGATACCTAAATGTCCCCTCAGTGATGCCTTCCCTCACCACCCCTATCTAAAACTGTACCCCCACACACACACCATATTTACACAGATAGACTTTTTTCTCCCTTCCCTGCTTAATTTTTCTTAGTAGTTATCACTAACGTATTCTACATTTTGCTTATTTATCTTAATTTTGGCATGTTCTCCACTAGAATTTAAGTTCCATGAGGGTAAATAATTTTGTATTCACTGTTCTATCCCCCATGCCTAGAACAGTATCTGACACATAATAGGTGCTCAAAAAATTGCTCTTGAATTAATTAACTTGCATGAGTGAAATGAGTAAAAGGAAGAAATTCTAAGGATGCCTTAGAATTATTGATTTGGGAATTCCACTGCGCTGATTATAATGTCATTAACCAAGACAGAGAATAGAAGATGGGAGATTGGGAAGGAGAAAATAAAAGCCACTGTAACCAAGGAGTCAATTTAAAATCTGATTTGATCTTCACCTCTATTTAGAGCCTCATCAATTTCTAGATCTAGAACTAGGTGGAGGAAAACATGAACAGCCAGAAATGAAATAATTTAATCCCCTGAAAACCAAATTAGTCACTCGCAAGAGTTTTGTACTGATTCTCAATTCTCAACCCAAATATTTATGCTCTACTTTAAAATCCATTATTCTGGGCTTCCCTGGTGGCGCAGTGGTTGAGAGTCTGCCTGCCAATGCAGGGCACACGGGTTCGAGCCCTGGTCTGGGAAGATCCCACATGCCGCGGAGCAACTAGGCCCGTGAGCCACAACTACTGAGCCTGCGCGTCTGGAGCCTGTGCTCCGCAACAAGAGAGGCTGCGACGAAGAGAGGCCCGCGCACCACGATGAAGAGCGGCCCCCGCTTGCCACAACTAGAGAAGGCCCTTGCACAGAGGCGAAGACCCAACACAGCCAAAGATAAATAAATAAATAAATAAAAATTTAAAAAAAAATCCATTATTCTATTTAGGGAGTTCCTCATTCATCTATCTGCATGAAAACTGGAAAGCTCCATCTACATAACAACTGTTTTTTGCAATGTGTATTTGAATGTCTTAAATATACTTCAAACTCGAAATATCCAAACATGAAATTATGACCTTCCCCTCACCCTTCAGACCTGATACTCTCTATCAGAGTTCCCCATCTCAATGAATTCATTACCAAATACTGCTGATTTTCCTTCTTAAATGTCTCTTGAATCCATCCTCCCATCTCCATATCCAACCTGCATCCATTCCTATATTGATTCTCTTCTAAATGTTTATCCAGGAAGCATCTGAGTAATCATTTAGAAACGCAAATCTAGTAGTTACCCCATTTAATGTTTAAAATGTTTAAACAATCTCCCATCAGAATAGATAAAAATTCTTAACATGATCTATAAGGTTCTACTTTTCCAGCTTCATTTCTAATTAGTTCTCCCTTTGTTTTCCTAATACTGGCTTTCTTTCATTTTCTGATCTCTACTCTCAGGATATCTAGAGCAGAAACCTAAGAAACAACTACTATATACTTGTGGAGCCAGGATAAAATGGTTTTCATCCAAAATTCCTGCCTTCATATATGAGGATAAGTTTCAAATGCAGTAGTAGTAGAGAACTTTATGTCACATAGTTCACAATAAAATAAACCTTTATATTTATTCCTCTTACTTCCTAAAAAGAAAGATAGCTACTGACAGACTAAAACTCAAATCTCCCCTTCCCCACTTCATCCCCAAGGCACAGCATCTTTCTGTTTTGACTGATAAGTATGTTTAAATGTATTGACATTGACATGGCCATGTTAGCCCAGCTGCAATGCAAGCTCGGTTGATGAGTGTAGAACATCAGTACTACTACAGGAGCAGGTAGGGAATCAACTGGGGGAGTGCACAAAGGCCTGGCTACACCCCAGCCTGTTACTCCTCAGCAGGAACTTCCTATGAACAAATTCCCTAACTCACTGAGTACCACCCACTTCTCTTCGTCATCTGTGGGTTGCAAACAGAATCAGAATCATAAATTTAAAAGTAGTGTTAGCATACAAGGGGATTATAGATACAGGGAGCCATGGTTATCACCTAGAGATGATTTAAGTAAAAGCCCAGTATAAATAAAATTGCAAAATGAAAAAAACAATGTATTGACACTGAAAACCCAAAGTAATTAAAAAGCCCCCAAATCATATATTATCTAAATATTCTTCAATTTTTTTTTCAAATAAATTATTCTTTTTTTATCCTATATCTGTAAATAATACTTTGTTGTTACTGGTTTATATTTATATATACATAAGTTTTTTTCAAGTATTCAGCACAATACCACGCACTTGTGAGTACCTAATCTTTACTATATTATTTGATTTTGATAGTGATGGCAATGAAAATAAAAATTCAAGATCAAAATGTTAAAGTATGGAGCTGCCGAAGAGGCAAGAGAGTTTTTCTTGCCTCTTTGTTTCCTGGTGCGCGAGGAGAGGATATTAACAGCGCCGCTTAAAAGAGCTCCAGAGATGGGCGCTAGCCGCAGCTATCAGCATGGACCCCACAGATGGGAATGAGACGCTAAGGCTGCTGCTGCAGCCACCAAGGAGCCTGTGTGCAAGCACAGCTCACTCTCCACACCTCCCCTCCCGGGAGCCTGTGCAGCCCGCCATTGCCAGGATCCCGTGATCCAGGGACAACTTCCCCGGGAGAACACATGGCACGCCGCAGGCTGTTGCAACGTCACGCCGGCCTCTGCCGCCACAGGCTCGCCCCACACTCCGTACCCCTCCCTCCCCCCGGCCTGAGTGAGCCAGAGCCCCCAAATCAGCTGCTCCTTTAACCCTGTCCTGTCTGAGCGAAGAACAGACGCCCTCCGGCAACCTACACGCAGAGGCGGGTCCAGATCCAAAGCTGAACCCCGGGAGCTGTGCGAACAAAGAAGAGAAAGGGAAATTTCTCCCAGCAGCCTCAGGAGCAGCGGATTAAAGCTCCACAATCAACTTGATGTACCCTGTATCTGTGGAATACCTGAATAGACAACAAATCATCCCAAATTGAGGAGGTGGACTTTGGGAGCAAAGATATCTATATTTTTTTCCCTTTTTCTCTTTTTGTGAGTGTGTATGTGTATGCGTCTGTGATTTTGTCTGTATAGCTTTGCTTTTATCATTTGTCTTAGGGTTCTGTCTGTCCGTTTTTTGTTTTGTTCTGTTTTGTTTTGTTCACTTTTTAAAAATTTTTTCTCAATAATTATTTTTTATTTTTTATTTTAATAACTTCATTTTATTTTATTTTACTTTATTTTATTTTATTTTATCTTCTTTCTTCCTATTTTTTCTCCCTTTTATTCTGAGCCATGCGGATGAAACGCTCTTGGTGCTTCAGCCAGGCGTCAGGGCTGTGCCTCTGAGGTGGGAGAACCAAGTTCAGGACACTGGTCCACAGAGACCTCCCAGCTCCACGTAATATCAAACGGCAAAAAGCTCCCAGAGATCTCCATCTCAACACCAAGACCCAGCTTCACTCAACGACCCAGCAAGCTCAGTGCTGGACACCCTATGCCAAACAACTAGCAAGACAGGAACACAACTCCATCCATTAGCACAGAGGCTGCCTAAAATCGTAATAAGGCAACAGACACCCCAAAACATGCCACCAAACATGGACCTGCCCACCAGAAAGACAAGATCCAGCCTCATCCACCAGAACACAGGCACTAGTCCTCTCCACCAGGAAGCCTACACAACCCACTGAACCAACCTTAGCCACTGGGGACAGACACCAAAAACAATAGGAACTACGAACCTGCAGCCTGTGAAAAGGAGACCCCAAACACAGTAAGTTAAGCAAAATGAGAAGACAGAGAAACACACAGCAGATGAAGGAGCAAAGCAAAAACCCACCAGACCTAACAAATGAAGAGGAAATAGGCAGTCTACCTGAAAAAGAATTCAGAATAATGATAGTAAAGATGATCCAAAAGCTTGGAAATAGAATGGAGAAAATACAAGAAACGTTTAACAAGGACCTAGAAGAACTAAAGAGCAAACAAACAGTGATGAACAACACAATAAATGAAATTAAAAATTCTCTAGAAGAGATCAACAGTAGAATAACTGAGGCAGAAGAACGGATAAGTGATCTGGAAGATAAAATAGTGGACGTAACTACTGCAGAGCAGAATAAAGGAAAAAAAATGAAAAGAATTGAGGACAGTCTCAGAGACCTCTGGGACAACATTAAACGCACCAACAGTCGAATTAAAGGAGTCCCAGAAGAAGAAGAGAAAAAGAAAGGGACTGAGAAAATATTTGAAGAGATTATAGTTGAAAATTTCCCTAATATGGGAAAGGAAATAGTTAATCAAGTCCAGGAAGCACAGAGAGTCCCATACAGGATAAATCCAAGGAGAAACACGCCAAGACACATATTAATCAAGCTATCAAAAATTAAATACAAAGAAAAAATATTAAAAGGAGCAAGGGAAAAACAACAAATAACACACAAGGGAATCCCCGTAAGGTTAACAGCTGATCTTTCAGCAGAAACTCTGCAAGCCAGAAGGGAGTGGCAGGACATATTTAAAGTGATGAAAGGGAAAAACCTACAACCAAGATTACTCTACCCAGAAAGAATCTCATTCAGATTTGATGGAAAAATTAAAACCTTTACAGACAAGCAAAAGCTAAGAGAATTCAGCACCACCAAACGAGCTTTACAACAAATGCTAAAGGAACTTCTCTAGGCAGGAAACACAAGAGAAGGAAAAGACCTACAAAAACAAACCCAAAACAATTAAGAAAATGGTAATAGGACCATACATATCAGTAATTACCTTAAATGTAAATGGATTAAATGCTCCAACCAAAAGACACAGACTGGCTGAATGGATACAAAAACAAGACCCGTATATATGCTGTCTACAAGAGACCCACTTCAGACCTAGGGACACATACAGACTGAAAGTGAGGGGATGGAAAAAGATATTCCATGCAAATGGAAATCAAAAGGAAGGTGGAGTAGCAATTCTCATATCAGACAAAACAGACTTTAAAATAAAGACTATTACAAGAGACAAAGAAAGACACTACATAATGATCAAGGGATCAATCCAAGAAGAAGATATAACTACTGTAAAAATTTATGCACCCAACATAGGAACACCTCAATACATAAGGCAAATACTAACAGCCATAAAAGGGGAAATCGACAGTAACACAATCATAGTAGGGGACTTTAACACCCCACTTTCACCAATGGACAGATCATCCAAAATGAAAATAAATAAGGAAACACAAGCTTTAAATGATACGTTGAACAAGATGGAATTAATTGATATTTATAGGACATTCCATCCAAAAACAACAGAATACACATTCTTCTCAAGTGCTCATGGAACATTCTCCAGGATAGATCATATCTTGGGTCACAAATCAAGCCTTGGTAAATTTAAGAAAACTGAAATTGTATCAAGTATCTTTTCCGACCACAACGCTACGAGACTAGATATCAATTACAGGAAAAAAACTGTAAAAAATACAAACACATGGAGGCTAAACAATACACTACTTAATAACCAAGAGATCACTGAAGAAATCAAAGAGGAAATCAAAATATACCTAGAAAAAAATGACAATGAAAACACGACGACCCAAAATCGATGGCATGCAGCAAAAGCAGTTCTAAGAGGTAAGTTTACAGCAATATATTCCTACCACAAGAAATAAGAAACATCTCAAATAAACAACCTAACCTTACACCTAAAGCAATTAGAGAACGAAGAAAAAAAAAAATCCCCAAAGTTAGCAGGAGGAAAGAAATCATAAAGATCAGATCAGAAATAAATGAAAAAGAAATGAAGGAAATGATAGCAAAGATCAATAAACTAAAAGCTGGTTCTTTGAGAAGAAAAACAAAATTGATAAACCATTAGCCAGACTCAGCAAGAAAAAAAGGGAGAAGACTCAAATAAATAGAATTACAAATGAAAAAGGAGAAGTAACAACTGACACTGCAGAAATACCAAGGATCATGAGAGATTACTACAAGCAACTCTATGCCAATAAAATGGACAACATGGAAGAAATGGACAAATTCTTAGAAATGCACAACCTTCCAAGACTGAACCAGGAGAAATAGAAAATAGAAACAGACCAATCACAAGCAGTGAAATTGAAACTGTGATTAAAAATCTTCCAACAAACAAAAGCCCAGGACCAGATGGCTTCACAGGTGAATTCTATCAAGCATTTAGAGAAGAGCTAACACCTATACTTCTCAAACTCTTCCAAAATATAGCAGAGGGAGGAACACTCCCAAACTCGTTCTACAAGGCCACCATCACCCTGATACCAAAATCAGACAAAGATGTCACACAGAAAGAACACTACAGGCCAATATCACTGATGAACATAGATGCAAAAATCCTCAACAAAATACTAGCAAACAGAATCCAACACCACATTAAAAGGATCATACACCATGATCAAGTGGGGTTTATCGCAGGAATGCAAGGATTCTTCAATATACGCAAATCAATCAATGTGATACACCATATTAACAAATTGAAGGAGGAAAACCATATGATCATCTCAATAGATGCAGAGAAAGCTTTCGACAAAATTCAACACCGGTTTATGATAAAAACCCTCCAGAAAGTAGGCATAGAGGGAACTTTCCTCAACATAATAAAGGCCATATGTGACAAACCCACAGCCAACATCGTCCTCAATGGTAAAAACTGAAACCATTTCCACTAAGATCAGGAACAAGACAAGGTTGCCCTCTCTCACCACTATTATTCAACATAGTTTTGGAAGTTTTAGCCACAGCAATCAGAGAAGAAAAAGAAATAAAAGGAATCCAAATCGAAAAAGAAGAAGTAAAGCTGTCACTGTTTGCAGATGACATGATACTATACATAGAGAATCCTAAAGATGCTACCAGAAAACTACTAGAGCTAATCAATGAATGTGGTAAAGTAGCAGGATACAAAATTAATGCACAGAAATCTCTTGCATTCCTATACACTAATGATGAAAAATCTGAACGTGAAATTAAGGAAACACTCCCATTTACATTGCAACAAAAAGAATAAAATACCTAGGAATAAACCTACCTAAGGAGACAAAAGACCTATATGCAGAAAATTATAAGACACTGATGAAAGAAATTAAAGATGATACAAATAGATGGAGAGATATACCATGTTCTTGGATTGGAAGAATCAACACTGTGAAAATGACTCTACTACCCAAAGCAATCTATAGATTCAATGCAATCCCTATCAAACTACCAATGGCATTTTTCACAGAACTACAACAAAAAAATTCACAATTTGTATGGAAACACAAAAGATCCCGAATAGCCAAAGCAATCTTGAGAAAGAAAAACCGAGCTGGAGGAATCAGGCTTCCTGACTTCAGACTATACTACAAAGTTACAGTCATCAAGACAGTATGGTACTGGCACGGAAACAGAAATATAGATCAATGGAACAGGATAGAAAGCCCAGAGATAAACCCATTCACATATGGTCACCTTATCTTTGATAAAGGAGGCAGGAATATACAGTGGAGAAAAGACAGCCTTTTCAATAAGTGGTGCTGGGAAAACTGGACAGCTACATGTAAAAGAATGAAATTAGAACACTCCCTAACACCATACACAAAAATAAACTCAAAATGGATTAAAGACCTAAATGTAAGACCAGACACTATCAAACTCTTAGAGGAAAACATAGGCAGAACACTCTATGACATAAATCACAGCAAGATCCTTTTTGACCCACCTCCTAGAGAAATGGGAATAAAAACAAAAATAAACAAATGGGACCTAAGGAAACTTAAAAGCTTTTGCACAACAAAGGAAACCATAAACAAGACGAAAAGACAACCCTCAGAATGGGAGAAAATATTTGCAAATGAAGCAACTGACAAAGGATTAATCTCCAAAATTTACAAGCAGCTCATGCAGCTCAATATCAAAGAAACAAACAACCCAATCCAAAAATGGGCAGAAGACCTAAATAGACATTTCTCCAAAGAAGATATACAGATGGCCAACAAACACATGAAAGAATGCTCAACATCATTAATCATTAGAGAAATGCAAATCAAAACTACAATGAGATATCATCTCACACCGGTCAGAATGACCATCATCAAAAAATCTACAAACAATAAATGCTGAAGAGGGTGTGGAGAAAAGGGAACGCTCTTGCACTGTTGGTGGGAATGTAAATTGATACAGCCACTATGGAGAACAGTATGGAGGTTCCTTAGAAAACTAAAAACAGAACTACCATATGACCCAGCAATCCCACTACTGGGCATATACCCTGAGAAAACCATAATTCAAAAAGAGACATGTACCAAAATGTTCATTGCAGCACTATTTACAATAGCCAGGACACAGAAGCAACCTAAGTGTCCATCAACAGATGAATGGATAAAGAAGATGTAGCACATATATACAATGGAATATTACTCAGGCATAAAAAGAAATGAAATTGAGTTATTTGTAGTGAGGTGGATGGACCTAGAGTCTGTCATACAGAGTGAAGTAAGTCAGAAAGAGAAAAACAAATACCATATGCTAACACATATATACGGAATCTAAGGGACAAAAAAAAAAAGGTCATGAAGAACTTAGGGGCAAGACGGGAATAAAGACACAGACCTACTAGAGAATGGTCTTGAGGATATGGGGAGGGGGAAGGGTAAGCTGTGACAAAGTGAGAGAGTGGCATGGACATATATACACTACCAAATGTAAAATAGATAGCTAGTGGGAAGCAGCCACATAGCACAGGGAGATCAGCTCGGTGCTTTGTGACCACCTAGAGGGGTGCGATAGGGAGGGGGGGGGGGGGGGGGGATGCAAGAGGGAAGAGATATGGGAACATATGTATATGTATAACTGATTCACTTTGTTATAAAGCAGAAACTAACACACCATTGTAAAGCAATTATACTCCAATAAAGATGTTAAGAAAAAAAAGATCAAAATGTTTTAAGGAAAAAATGCTATTAAAGCTAACAATATGACCTTGATATACATAATATACAAAACTCAAAAACTATATTCCTTTCCCTAAACATGTCACTAGTAAGGTAAGACTAGAGTATTACCATTTTGTATTTTTCTCCCAAGGAACTTTGGAAATGTGAATACAATGATGAAGTGTTTGAATAATAGAGATCATTAGGATCAAGGAGAATATAGAAATATTTAATCAAAGAACAAGCAAGGAACTGAATAAAAAACCAGAAAACAGACTTGCATATAAATAAAGAAACTGTGTATATGAGAAAATAGTATTATAAAACACTGGAGTAAGGAAAGGCTACTCAACAACAAATAAGGTGGGAAAATTGTCTTCCTCCAAATAAGAAAAAACAATTATATCCTCTTCTCACACCATAATCCCATCACCAAAAATTAAACGGAAAAAATAGAAAAAGAAAAACCAAAATGTACTAAAAATCTGAAACTGAAAAACACAACTTTAAGCATTTTAAGAAAATACAGAAGTATATATTGGCGATCTTTTAAGGAAAGATTTCTGAAACAAAATGGGGAAAAAGAATGTCAAATATGAATAAATTAAAAATTTTAACTTCTATTCAACAGGAGTTTAGAGTTTTAGTCTCATAACCAAAAGCAAAGTTTTAAGACCAGATGGAGACTGAGAGACGATATCTGCCATAAACATCACAGACTAAGGATCAATCTAAGGGTCTACAAACTTCTGTAAAGAGAACAAATATTCTAGGCTTTGCAGATCACATGTTCTCTGTTGCAACTACTCAACTCTGCCACTGTAGTGCTAAAGCTCTGTTCCAATAAAACTTTATTTATGGACACTGAAATCTAAATTTCATAAATGTTCACGTTATGACATTTTATTCTTATTTATTTTTTTCTGAATCATTTAAAATGAATGTAAAAACTATCTGCACAAAAACAGGTGGTGGGCTGGATCTGACCCATGAGCTATAGTTTGCTGAACCCTGTCTAGAATATATAAGAATATTCACAACTCAATAAGAAAAAGATAAATAATCCATGAGAAAATGCATAAAGGATATGAGAAGGCTGTTAACAAAAGAGGAAATGTGAAAGGCCAATAACCACATGAAAGGATATTCAGCCTTGCTAAAAATTAGGGAAAGAGAAATTAAAGCAGTAGGGTATTACCTTTCATCTACCAGAATGGGGAAAATGGAGAAGTCTGACCATGTGAATGTTGGAAAGGATATGGCAAAACAGGAACTCTCAAACACTTCTGAGAAGAGTGTAAACTGATATAGTGACACAGGAGAGAAATTATCTAGTAAAACTGAAAATGCAAATAATCTACATCTCGTCAATTCCACTTTTAGGTAGAGCCCCTAGATACGTATGTAAGGATATTCACTGCAGCATTATTTGTAGTAACACAAAACAAATACTAAAATAAACTCCCAGAAACTTATCTTTAAATTTCACCCCATTCTAAGAATGTTTTCATTTTTTATTCCTTTTATTCTTAACTACACTGTTACTGTGAAATCATAAATAATACCCTAAGAAACTACCTGGATCTTAGAATTATAAATACAAAGATGGTTAAACGAATATTAGCAATAGTTTTTTTATTGCTTAGTTGAAAACGAATTATTCTCTATTTATAGCGTAAAATCTTTTGTTTTTATTCTGTAAGAGTATTTGTACGTTTTCTTTAATAAAATGATGTTTCTTTATTGTCAAAAGCACCTAGTACAACAGTCATTCAGTCCAACTTACTTTGCAACATTCTCCTTCAACAAAAGATACCTTAATTGCATCCAGCTCTCTATTGCAAATTTACAGTACTAATCCTTGCCAGCCATTTTGTTTTCAGCTTGTAACACTAGCCACTAGCTGCCTTCAGCCTGACTCTATTAGCATATCGGATAATTTACGAAATAAGCACAGAAATGGAACTAAAAGATATAGTTGGTTTGTATCAGAATATAACGATACATTAGATATACTCTCTAAATATGTTTTTAAAATGATGCTTCTCTATTTCTTTTCAATATAATAATTGAAATTAATAATTATTTTTTTAATATAAATGCTCATTCCTGCTCACAGTAATTTTTCCTTCCCCCACGTCCTATAAATGATGTTGACCTATTACTGTTTAAATATAAGACTTTTCCAATTTTAATAGAATAAACTACAAGTGTATTTTAAATATGCTCTGTAAAAGGATAAAAGGGTTGGATATTTGGTACTGTAATTTACACCTGTATTCCAGCAGGCCACCTAGCCAAGAATAATAAATACTTAAAAGCTAACATATATTGTTATCACATCTCAAGGGTGTTTCTAGTAACCAGCAGACAGCAAACAAGTCTTCACCTGTTTTGACTTGCAATAGCCTGCTGTTTGAATGTCAATAACAATGTGCCCTCACCAAGCATCACTAAAGTCTTAGATGACAAACTATCTAATGCAATTTTAATATGATGGGAAAGGGTAGGGCCAAAGAGTTTCTATTAGTGTCCTGTTGTTCTTCAGAACTCTTTCCATCCCATCCTTCCCCCTCCCCCAGTAAGTTCCACTCATCCATATTTAATAAATGTTCTGAAATTATATTATTCATTAACCCACTCCACTTAACATAAAACTCCTTTTAGAGAGACTCCTCTAGCTCATTAAATAATACTATTTAGAAAGTTTGTTAACTTAATAGAATAGAACACTTCCTTGAAATAACAATGAACAACAACAGAGTCTGAAGGGGATAAAAACCCACAAGGAAATAAAATGCTCAAGGATAAGGATTATCAGAGTGCTTTAACAACTTCATTTTCTCTTCCAAACCCCTCCAAGGCATTTTTCTGTTTTTACTGTGATGTTAACTAACCATCCAGGCTGCTGTAGAAGCCTTTGGTTAGAATGGATTTCAAGGCTGCTGTGTCTTGTGAGGAACCAATCAGATTTCTTTGTTTCATCTGCAACATTCCATCAGGGTTATATAACATTTTAGATACATGAAACATTCTAATAATATAGTGTATTTCGATCTATAGTTAGTTATCTATTGTCACTAAATTTGGCACATGAAAATCCCTATTATTCTTCTGTGTCATTCGATAAAATCAAGGAATACAGTACAGATGAAAAGGTAATATTTTCTTTTTGGGGAGAAGATAGAATGAATTTGCTTTGTCTAAAAGAAAGAGTTTTTGAAAATATAAAATATGAGCACCTTGCAGACTAGTAAGATTAATGCTGATTCTTCTTATTTCTGTCTACAGTAAAGTGGGTGAGGTAATCCAACACAGCAGCAAACAGCCATGTAGTCTGTTAATTCTTATCACATACAACATGTCATTAGTACAGAATAAAACATTATAAATAGATTTAAACTCAGGCTTAATCTTTTGCTAATTTTTTTAAAGCACAGAAAAATTAAGTATTTAATATTTAAACAAATATTTCCTCAAACAAGAACATCTGAACTCTATATGTCATAGCCCAAATAAACACCCACAATACCAACCAAAAAAACAGTATACCAGCAGCACTGTTACCTATATGATCAGAATACTTGCAGTACACTTATACTGGAACCACGCGAGTATTCATATTCTCTCTCTCTCTCTCTCTCTGCTAGAGATAATGCTGCATAACTTAAATACTGCTCTTCTGTGCTATTAATATAACAACTCAGATATTCAAGAATAAAGCCAGCTGGAACCTGTGAATCTAGTCTTTTCTTTCTTTTTACAACTCAAAGGCATCCCACATTTGATGCTTACAAATCAGCACAGGATTAAAATAGTGCCTGAATACATAAAAAAGCTGAATCCGTTGGGTGTGGCTTAAGTAAATACATCTTGTCTCAACTGGACAGCTCCCCAGTACCATGCAGCCACCGACACCCAAAATATATGAGTATGTAAGTGCTCCCGGGAGAGGGTGGGAAACTAAACCCCCATGTTTTTCTAAGCTTGATGTTCCATTGTTTCTTTACTGTACTTCTAAAATGACAGTGCCTTGAATCAATAGTGAGCATTGCTCAAGAAACCAAGGACAGAGAAATTTTACTTGTCCTATTTCCTCTCCTTATTTTATACTCACTGTGTACAACATGGCTGTTCTTACTAACATTTTGCTTTCATAAAAGAGGTAGTCATTTAAATCATGACTATGTGCAATGCAAACTCACACTGCATTACAGTCATCAATAAAATATGAAGTGCCAACTCCAGTGTTCATTCTACTTATTCTCCATCTCACCAGAGAATGCTCTACTAACGCTCTCTACTATTACAAAATGAACACTATTAGGAAAGAGACATTGCTAGGAGCTGCGACAGATATGCAAAAGAAAATATAAAACCTGTAAGTGCTTACCTTTAAAAAAATCTACTATTAATAGGAAAAAAACCCTTCATGTATATGTATATGTGTATCTATTTTTATATATACACATTACACATATTTAGTACAAGTATATATCTGTTTATAAGCTACCATGCATGCATTTATTAAAGCTACACATGCAATATACCTGAAACTTCTATATATAGAGGGCATGCAGATTTCAGAACCATACATTTTCATTCTTAAGTGGCCATAATCAAATATTAAAACAGCTAAGGATATCTGACATACTGAACTATAGCTAAGCTTTTAATCTTGTTAGACAATTTTCTCTGCTATGCAGTGTAGCAAACCCACCTTTGGATCATATTGTCGGTTATTTTTTTCCCATGCCCTCTACGTGCTGCACCATTTTGTTTGTCTTCTGGACAGTGGAGAACTCGGCAGAACAGCAGTGAAGGAGTGTACTGAAGTCAGCAGAGGCAGTGCCAGCCTCCTACTGCAGTCTGTATATTGAACGCACTCAAACCCACAGGTGCCTACGTAAAATCCTCTAGCTGCAGCCTGCAACTTAATGTTTCCTTCAGCAGCAGATCTGTATGCTACCTTCACTTTGTTTTAACCCAATAAATGGACAGGATACACAACAGTATGAATCTTTTAAAAATGCATTTTACACAAAATACTTACATAGATATTATCTCTATTAAGTAACCAAAAATGACTGACTTTTTAAATCAGGAGGATAATTACCAAATTATGAAGATTCAGAAGAATAATCACCAAAAAAGAAATACATTTCTAACATTTTAAAAATTCTAAATTGATAATTTTTTCAAGAAAGTGTAACATTAAAAAGTAACGTGACATGTCTTACATCGTCTTACATGAATGGCTTTACAAGTAATTTTTCACATACCATTTAAGTATATCATGAGTAAATGTATAAAGAGGCCTACCTTTAACCATACCTTTTCAACAACAAATAATCCATTGATAAGAAGAAAATACAGAACTTATCTGTTAAAAGGCAAAGTGAACCTAAGTAAACCATTGTTCAAACACTGACGGATGAAACAAAAAACAGAAGCTCACAATCCTTTCACATAAACTTCAAACATACACACTCTCGTTCTACCAGAATTATAGAATTTAAAAACTGAGAGAAACCTTAAAGAAGACAAATAAATCTAACTCTTTAATTTTTCAGATGAACAAATTAAGAACCAGAGAGGCTAATGCTAAAGTACCTTTCCCAAGGTCACATAGGCAGTCAGTAGCAAAACCTGGATTTCTACCCACATCTTTTAATAAATAATTAATAACTACTGAAACTCACCAAAGATTAAATAGTAACCTGAATATTCCTATAACTATTAAATAAAGTTTGGATTAAAAACCTTTATAAAAAGAAATCTCCAGGCCCAGATGGCTTCACAGGTAAATTCTACCAAACATTTAAAGAAATAACAATTCTACACACTCTCCTCCAGATAACAGAAGAGAGGGAAACACTCCCAACTCATTTTATGAGGACAAAATCACTCTGATATCAAAGCAGACAAAAACATTACAGAAAAGTATAGACCAATATCCGTCATGAACATAGAAACAGAAATCCTCAACAAAATATTAGCAAATCAAATCCAGTAATGTATTTTTAAAAGACCCACATACACTATGACCAAGAGGGATTTATCCTGGGAATGCTAAGCTAGTCAACATTTGGAAATCACTAACGTAATCCATTATATTAATGATTCAAAGAAGAAAAATCACTTGATCACTTGACGTAGAAAAAGCATTTAACAAATGCCAACATCCATTCATGATAAAAACTGGAAAACTAGGAAGAGAGGGAAATTTCCTCAGCTTGATAAAGAATATCTACAAAAAACCTACAGCCAACATCATACTTAGTCAAAGACTGAATGCTTACCCACAAACCCCAAAGATCAGGAACAAGGCAAGAACACCCACTCTCACCACTCCTAGCCACCATCATACTAGAAGCACTCATCAGTGTATACAGACTGGAAAAGAAAAAATAAAACTGTCCCTGTTCTCCAAAGACATTATTTTACACTTAAAAAATTCAAACAAATCTACCAAAAGCAAACAAACCCCTCCAAAAACCTCTTAAAACTAAGTGAGTTTAGCAAGGTCACAGCACAAAGTCAAAAAAAATCGTATTTTTAATTAATTAAATTATTTATTTAGACTTTTACATATTAGCAATGTACAGTTAGAAACAAACATGTTAAACACACAATAGCTTAAAAAAAGGAAAAGAAAAGAAATAGTTATAAATCTAACAAAACAAAAACAAGATCTGTATGGCAGTACTAAAAAGTGCTGATGAAAGACATCAAATAAGACCTAAATAAATGAAAAACACATGTTCATGAACTGGAAGATCCCACATGGAAAGATTTCAATTCTACTCCAACTGGTCCATAGATTTAATGCAATTCTAACCAATATCCCAGAAGGATGTTTTTATAGATAAAGATTCTAAAATATATACAGAAAGGTAAAGGATCTAAAGTATCTAAAACACGTCTGAAAAACAACAAAGTTGTAGGAATCACACTACCCTGTTTTTAAGACTTACTATAAAGCTACAGTAATCAAAACAGTGTGGTATTGGCAAATTGATAGAAACAGACCAGTGGAACAGGGCAGTGCAAAAACAGACCTGTTCGACAAATATGGTCAATTGATTTGTGACAATGGTGCAAAAGCAATTCAAAGGAGAAGGGATAGCCTCTTCAACAATGTTGTTGGAACAAGTGCATATGCAGATGTAAAAAAACAAACATACACATCAACTTTAACCTCAGACATATTAAAAAAAACTCAAGGGACTTCCCTGGTGGTGCAGTGGTTAAGAATCCACCTGCCAATGCAGGGGACACGGGTTCAATCCCTGGTCTGGGAAGATTCCACATGCCGCGGAACAACTAAGCCTGTGCACCACAACTACTGAGCCTGCGCTCTAGAGCCCACGTGCCACAACTACTGAGCCCGTGTGCCACAACTACTGAAGCTCGTGTGCCTAGAGCCCATGCTCTGCAACAAGACAAGCCACCACAATGAGAAGCTCACTCACCGCAACGAAGAGTAGCCCCCGCTCGCTGCAACTAAAGAAAGCCCATGCACAACAACGAAGACCCAACGCAGCCAAAAATAAATAAAATAAATTAATTTTTAAAAAACTCAAAAAGGATCATAAATCTAAATATAAAACTATAAAACTTAAGAAAAAAATAGGAGAAATCTTTATGACCAGGTTAGGCAGAATTTTTAGATATGATACCAAAAGCATGATCCACTTAAAAAAAAAAAGATAAATTGAACTTCATCAAAATTTAAAACTTTGTTCTGCAAAAATCACTGTTACGAGAATAAACAAAACAAGCAAATCACATATCCAACAAAGGACCTGTATCTAGAATATACAATGAACTCTCAAAACTCAAGAGTAAGAAAACGAACAACCTAATTAAAAACTGAACAAAAGATCTAAACAGACACTTCACCATAGGGGATATACAAAAGGCAAAATATGCACAGGAAAAGATGTTCCACGTCATTCACCATTAGAGAATTGCAAATTAAAACCACAATGAGATACCGGTACACATTTAATAGAGTGGCTAAAATAAAAAATTTACATACTGACAATATCAAGTGCTAGCAAGGATGTGGAACAACTGGAACTCTCATACGTAGCTGCTGGGAATCAACATGATACAGCCACTCTGAAAAATAGCTCGGCAGACATTTCCTGAGATGCTCACACCACGCTGCTTCTTTATGCCACAAATACCCTGCCTTCAGGGAGGCAGATTCGAGATTCATTCTCCCATTTCATCCACTGCCTGTCTTGTGAATAAACCCTCTCTTTACTGCAAACCTCTACATCTGAGCATCTTGGCTTGCGGGATGTCAGGCAAGAGCAACCTTGTTTGGTAACCTGGTCAGAGCTCTTCTCTTTCGGCTGTTGAAGACAAGCCTGGCAAGGAATCAGATCCAGAGAACAGACTTGGTTGAATCGCAACACTGCCATGTGGCTGAAAGGGTCTTGGTGCTCTGGCCGGGTGTCAGGCCAGAGCCTCTGAGGTGGGAGAGCTGACTTCAGGACGCTGGACTACAAGAGACCTCCTGGGCCCACATAATATCAATTGGTGAGAGCTCTCCCAGAGATCTCCATCTCAACACTAAGACGTAGCTCCACTCATTGACCAGCAAGCTCCAGTGCCGGACATCCCATGCCAAACAACTAGCAAGACAGGAACACAACCCAACCCATTAACAGAGAGGCTGCCTAAAATCATAATAAGGCAACAGACACCCCAAAACACACCAAGAGATGCAGTCCTGCCCACCAGAAAGACAAGATCCAGCCTCATCCACCAGAACACAGGCACCAGTCCCCTCCACCAGGAAGCCTACACAACCCATTGAACCAACCTTACCCACTGGGGGAAGACACCAAAAACAACGGGCATTACGAACTGGCAGTCTGTGAAAAGTAGACCCCAAACACAGTAAGTTAAGCAAAATGAGAAGACAGAGAAATACACAGCAGATAAAGGAGCAACGTAAAAACCCACCAGACCAAACAAATGAAGCGGAAATAGGCAGTCTACCTGAAAAAGAATTCAGAGTAATGATAGTAAAGATGATCCAAAATCTTGCAAACAGAATGGAGAAAATACAAGAAAACGTTTAACAAGGACCTAGAAGAACTAAAGAGCAAACAAATGATGAACAACACAATAAATTAAATTAAAAATTCTCTAGGAGGAATCAATAACAGAATAACTGAGGCAGAAGAATGGATAAGTGACCTGGAAGATAAAATAGTGGAAATAACTACCGCAGAGCAGAATAAAGAAAAAAGAATGAAAAGAATTGAGGACAGTCTCAGAGACCTCTGGGACAACACTAAACGCACCAACATTCGAATTATAGGGGTCCCAGAAGAAAAAGAGAAAAAGAAAGGGACTGAGAAAATATTTGAAGAGATTATAGTTGAAAATTTCCCTAATATGGGAAAGGAAATAGTTAATCAAGTCCAGGAAGCACAAAGAGTCCCATACAGGATCAATCCAAGGAGAAACAAGCCAAGACAAATATTAATCAAACTATCAAAAATTAAATACAAAGAACAAATATTAAAAGCAGCAAGGGAAAAGCAACAAATAACATACAAGAGAATCCCCATAAGATTAACAGCTGAACTTTCAGGAGAAACTCTGCAAGTCAGAAGGGAGTGGCAGGACATATTTAAAGTGATGAAAGGGAAAAACTTACAACCAAGATTACTCTACCCAGCAAGGATCTCATTCAGATTCGATGGAGAAATTAAAACCTTTACAGACAAGCAAAAGTTAAGAGAATTCAGCACCATCAAACCAGCTCTACAACAAATGCTAAAGGAACTTCTCTAGGCAGGAAACACAAGAGAAGGAAAAGACCTACAATAATAAACCCAAAACAATTAAGAAAATGGTAATAGGAACATACATATCGATAATTACCTTAAATGTAAATGGATTAAATGCTCCAACCAAAAGACAAAGACTGGCTGAATGGATATAAAAACAAGACCCATATATATGCTGTCTAAAAGAGACCCACTTCAGACCTAGGGACACATACAGACTGAAAGTGAGGGGATGGAAATGGAAATCAAAAGAAAGCTGGAGTAGCAATTCTCACATCAGACAAAATAGACTTTAAAATAAAGACTATTACAACAGCCAAAGAAGGACACTACAAAATGATCAAGGGATCAATCCAAGAAGAAGATACAACTGTAAATATTTATGCACTCAACATAGAAGCACCCAAATACATAAGGCAAATGCTAACAGCCATAAAAGGGGAAATTGACAGTAACACAATAATAGTATGGGACTTTAATACCCCACTTTAACCAATGGACAGATCATTGAAAGTGAAAATAAATAAGGAAACACAAGCTTTAAATGATACATTAAACAAGATGGAATTAATTGATATTTATAGGACATTCCATCCAAAAAGAACAGAATACACTTTCTTCTCAAGTGTTCATGGAACACTCTCCAGGGTACATCATATCTTGGGTCACAAATCAAGCCTTGGTAAATTCAAGAAAATTGAAATCATATCAAGTATCTTTTCCAACCACAATGCTATGATACTAGATATTGATTACAGGAAAAAACCTGTAAAAAATACAAACACATGGAGGCTAAACAATATGCTACTAAATAATCAAGAGATCACTGAAGAAATCAAAAGAGGAAATCAAAATATACCTAGAAACAAATGACAACGAAAACACAACGACCCAAAACCTATGGGATGCAGCAAAAGCAGTTCTAAGAGGGAAGTTTATAGCAATACATTCCTACCTCAAGAAACAAGAAACAACTCAAATAAACAACCTAACCTTACACCTAAAGCACTCAGAGAAAGAAGAACAAATAAAACCCAAAGTTAGCAGAAGGAAAAATCATAAAGATCAGAGCAGAAATAAATGAAAAAGAAATAAAGGAAACAATAGCAAAGATCAATAAAACTAAAAGCTGGTTCTTTGAGACAATAAACAAAATTGATAAACCATCAGCCAGACTCATCAAGAAAAAAAGGGAGAAGACTCAAATCAACAGAATTAGAAACGAAAAAGGAGAAGTAACAACTGACACTGCAGAAATACAAAGGATCATGAGAGATTACTACAAGCAGCTATTTGTCAATAAAATGGACAACATGGAAGAAATGCACAAATTCTTAGAAAAGCACAACCTTCCAAGACTGAACCAGGAAGAAATAGAAAATAGAAACAGACCAATCACAAGCAGTGAAATTGAAACTGTGATTAAAAATCTTCCAACAAACAAAAGCCCAGGACCAGATGGCTTCACAGGTGAATTCTATCAAACATTTAGAGAAGAGCTAACACCTATACTTCTCAAACTCTTCCAAAATATAGCAGAGGGAGGAACACTCCCAAACTCATTCTACAAGGCAACCATCACCCTGATACCAAAACCAGACAAAGATGTCACAAAGAAAGAAAACTACAGGCCAATATCACTGATGAACATAGATGCAAAAATCCTCAACAAAATATTAGCAAACAGAATCCAACACCACATTAAAAGGATCATACACCATGATCAAGTGAGGTTTATACCAGGAATACAAGGATTCTTCAATATACGCAAATCAATCAATGTGATACACCATATTAACAAATTGAAGGATAAAAACCATACGATAATCTCAATAGATGCAGAAAAAGCTTTTGACAAAATTCAACACCCATTTATGATAAAAACCCTCCAGAAGGTAGGCATATAGGGAACTTAACTCAACATAATGAAGGCCATATATGGCAAACCCACAGCCAACATCGTTCTCAATGGTGAAAAACTGAAACCATTGCCACTAAGATCAGGAACAAGACAAGGTTGCCCACTCTCACCGCTATTATTCAACATAGTTTTGGAAGTTTTAGCCACAGTAATCAGAGAATAAAAAGAAATAAAAGGAATCCAAATCAGAAAAGAAGAAGTAAAGCTGTCACTGTTTGCAGATGACATGATACTATACATAGAGAATCCTAAAGATGCTACCAGAAAACTACTAGAGCTAATCAATGAATTTGGTGAAGTAGCAGGATACAAAATTAGTGCACAGAAATCTCTTGCATTCCTATACACTAAAGATGAAAAATCTGAAAGAGAAATTAAGGAAACACTCCCATTTACCATTGCAGCAAAAAGAATAAAATACTTAGAAATAAATCTACCTAAGGAGACAAAAGACCTGTATGCAGAAAACTATTAAGACATTGATGGAAAAATTAAAGACGATACAAACAGATGGAGAGATATTCCATGTTCTAGATTGGAAGAACCAGCATTGTGAAAATGACTATACTACCCAAAGCAGTCTACAGATTCAATGCAATCCCTATCAAACTACCAATGGCATTTTTCACAGAACTACAACAAAAAAATTTCACAATTTGTATGGAAACCCAAAAGACCCCGAAGAGCCAAAGCAATCTTGAGAAAGAAAAACGGAGCTGGAGGAATCAGGCTCCCTGACTTCAGACTATACTACAAAGCTACAGTCAGAAAGACAGTATGGTACTGGCACAAAAACAGAAATATAGATCAGTGGAACAGGATAGAAAGCCCAGAGATAAACCCACACACATATGGTCACCTTATCTTTGATAAAGGAGGCAAGAACATACAATGGAGAAAAGACAGCCTCTTCAATAAGTGGTTCTGGGAAAACTGGACAGCTACATGTAAAAGAATGAAATTAGAACACTCCCTGACACCACACACAAAAATAAACTCAAAATGGATTAAAGATCTAAATGTAAGGCTAGACACTATCAAACTCTTAGAGGAAAACATAGGCAGAACACTCTATGACATAAATCACAGCAAGATCCTTTTTGATCCACCTCCTAGAGAAATGGTAATAAAAACAAAAAACAAATGGGACCTAATGAAACATAAAAGCTTTTGCACAGCAAAGGAAAATATAAACAACACAAAAAGACAACCCTCAGAATGGGAGAAAATATTTGCAAACGAAGCAACTGACAAAGGATTAATCTCCAAAATATACAAGCAGCTCATGCAGCTCAATATCAAAAAACAAACAACCCAATCCAAAAATAGGCAGAAGACCTAAACAGACATTTCTCCAAAGAAGACATACAGATTGCCAACAAACACATGAAAGGATGCTCAACATCACTAATCATTAGAGAAATGCAAATCAAAACTACAATGAGGTATCACGTCACACCAGTCAGAATGGCCATCATCAAAAAATCTACAAACAATAAATGCTGGAGAGGGTGTGGAGAAAAGGGAATCCTCTTGCACTGTTGGTGGGAATGTATATTCATACAGCCACTATGGAGAACAGTACCGAGGTTCCTTAAAAAACTAAAAATAGAACTACCATACAGCCTAGCAATCCCACTACTGGGCATATACCCTGAGAAAACCATAATTCAAAGAGTCATGTACCACACTGTTCATTGCAGCACTATTTACAATAGCCAGGACATGGAAGCAACCTCAGTGTCTTACAATGGAATATTACTCAGGCGTAAAAAGGAACAAAATCGAGTTATTTGTAGTGAGGTGGATGGACCTAGAATCTGTCATACAGAATGAAGTAAGTCAGAAAGAGAAAAACAAATACCATATGCTAACACATATATATGGAATGTAAAAAAAAAAAAAAAGGTTCTGAAGAACCTAGGGGCAGGACAGAAATAATGATACAGACGTAGAGAATGGACTTGAGGACACAGGGAGGGGGAAGGGTAAGCTGGGATGAAGTGAGAAAGTGGCATTGACATATATACACTACCAAATGTAAAATAGATAGCTAGTGGGAAGCAGCCACATAGCAAAGGGAGATCGGCTTGGTGCTTTGTGACCGCCTAGAGAAGTGGGATAGGGAGGGTGGGAAGGAGACACAAGAGGGAGGGGATATGGGGATATATGTATACGTATAGCTAATTCTCTTTATTATACAGCAGAAACTAACACAACATTGTAAAGCAATTATACTCCAATAAAGATGTTAAAAAAAAATAGTGTGGCAGTTTCTCATAAAGTTAAACATAACCTTACCATAAAATCCAACAATCTCACTCCTAGGCACTGACCCTAAAGAAATGAAAACTTATGTTCACACAAAACCTGTCCATGAATGTTTATAGTGGCTCTATTCATAACTGCCAAAAAATGGGTAACAACCCAAATGGTCTTCAGTGGGTGAATGAATAAACAAACTGTGATACATCTATACAATGGAATACTACTCAGCAATAAAAAAAAAACAAAAAAACTACTGTTGGACCAACTTGGATGAATCTCAAAGGCATTATGCTGAATGAACGAAGCCAGTCTTAAAAGGCTATATTATTCCATTTTCCATTAAATGACATTCTTAAAAAAACAAACAAACAAACAAAAACAAAAAAACAACAACAGAGATAGAGAATAAATAGCTCATTGGTTTCCAGGATCCGGGGTGGGGTAAGGGTATGACTAGAAAGGGATATCATAATACAACCTGTACCATCATGTATACTAATTGTGGTGGCAGCTACACACACCTATACGTGTTAAAATTCACTAAATGGTACACACACACAAAGTAAATTTTACCTTATGATAAATTTTTAAAACTTTAACCACTACTACAGAGGTTCTAAGATCTCTTACTCTGCCCTCTTCTACAGGAACCTAACTCATGTGTCTAACTTCTCCTGGTTATCCCATCATCACCTCAAACTTAGTATCTCTAAAACTGATTTCATTACATTTCCCCACAAACCTCAAATGAATGGCAACCACAATTCACCCAGTCACCTAAGCCAGAACATGGTGTCATCCTTGCATAAGTTCTGTGAGTTACTATGTAACTAGGACAGTAACTTGATCTATAGCACTACTGTATCTCCAGTAACTCTAACTGTATCCAGCACATAGCAAGTGCTCAGTCAATATTTTTGTTGAGTGACTGAATATATAAGACCAGGGCTCTTTCTTCATTGGACCCACACCCAATCTATCAAGTTCAGTTGATTCTTTCTTGACATCCCTCCATCCCCACTGCCATCCTCTTATTTTAGGCTCTCATCACTCTCCCCTGGTTGCTGTTGCAATCACTCCTAAGGATGACATATTGCCTGCCCACCATCACACACACACCCTTTCTGCAAACTGCCCTTTACCAATCCTCATTCCATCTGCTAATTGTCAAGCTCTCTCACAACTTCATGCCTTTATATTTGCTGTATCCTCTGCCTGAAACGTACTTTTCTCCATTTATCAAAGTGGCTAACTACTAGTTAGGTCCAACAATAGCCACTACCTCCTCCAAGAATTGTTCTATTTCCCAGTCTGAGATGGAGTCCTTCCTCTGTACTCCAGTAGTATCCTGTGCAGAACTTTATCCTAATACTTCTCACACTATATTTTAATAGTACTGGATTACTCGTACCATATAGTCAAATCTAATAGGGACGATGTCTTATAGCTCTAAGTAAACTGTACCCCTCAGGACTTTACCTGGCCCACAGCAGGCACTCACTATATAATCAGGGATGAAAAGACAGAACACAGAGAGGGAGGAAGGAAAGAAGCATCTAAATAGTATCTAATAGTACTGTAGCCTCAGAGTATGAAGTGATTGGAAGGTTAACAGAGTGGAGATTTACTAGCAGTATGGCCATCAGTCTCTAAGATAGGAACAAAGATAGGAATGGCAAAGTAACACAATAGTCTGAGTAAACAAATGGCTGATATGAAAAATATCAGAGGTAATGGAATGAGGCTTGAGGTAAATTTTTAGAAAAAAAAGGTAAAGCTTGGCATTATTTTGAAAAAATTAGTTTTTCATTCAATATTGTCTTTCTCCCAGTAAACATCCCCTTTTTCAAGCAGCCAAGTTTTTTGTGGTTAGGTGACAGCAATAAAGCAGACAAATCTGTTCCAAATATTTGACCTGGCCCCTTACAGACACAAAAAGGCTTCCAATCGGGACTTCTCTGGTGGCGTAGTGGGTAAGACTCCGCGCTCCCAATGCAGGGGGCCTTGGTTTGATCGCTGGTCAGGGAACTAGATCCCACATGCATGCCAAAATTAAGAGTTTGCATGCCACAACTAAGGAGGCTGCGTGCCACAACTAAGGAGCTGGCGAGCCGCAACTAAGGAGCCCACCTGCTGCAACTAAAACCCCACGCCATCAAATAAATTAATTAAAAAAAAAAAAGGCTTCCCTTCATTTAAAAAAAATATTCAGGGGCTTCCCTGGTGGTGCAGTGGTTGAGAATCCGCCTGCCAGTGCAGGGGACACGGGTTCGAGCCCTGGTCTGGGAAGATCCCACATGCCACAGAGCAACTGGGCCCGTGAGCCACAACTACTGAGCCTGCGCGTCTGGAGCCTGTGCTCCGCAACAAGAGAGGCCGCGATAGTGAGAGGCCCGCACACCGCGATGAAGAGTGGCCCCCGCTCGCCGCAACTAGAGAAAGCCCTCGCACAGAAATGAAGACCCAACACAGCCAAAAATAAATAAATAAATAAATAAATTTATTTAAAAATATATATATATTCAGGAAAAAAATTTAGAGCAAATCTCCCATCCACTCCTACTCTAGACTAGAAAAGAATTCCCCTGGCCAAGAACAATCACAGAAATCTGTCTTCTGAGATGATCGGTGGGTTTATTTCCCAGGCAAAGCCTCTCATACAGTAAAATCCTATGGTTCAAGGCCCAGTCCTCAACCTTGCAGGTCAGAAACCAAGTCTTTAAAGATTTTCAAAGTGGATAAAACTCAAAGAGATTGAGTCAAACCATAACAGCTCTATATCACCTGCAAACTTCATAGCAAAATATTAGTATTATTGACAAACGTAAGAAGGTCCTGTCTTTCCTATTTTGGGGCAAATATGGGCTTGTCCTTCTAACTCTTGGCATGGGAAACACCACTAATTTTAAAAATAAACAAAACCCATAACTAGGTTAGTAAAACAAAGTGGTGGACTCCTCTGGTTGCCCACACCCAATCTATCAAGTTCAGTGCAATCCCTTCTTTCATACTAACAGAATCCCAATTTTATTTTTGGTATTTGCTTCAAGGGAGGCTGGTCCTCTCCCTAGCCTCAGAGCCAAACTTTAATTAGTAAATGAATCTTAAGAACACCAGCTGCAATTCCATTAACTGGTATAAGAAAGGTTATGTGCTAAAATTTGGCCAGTGGGACGTGAGGCAAATGCGAGAGCGAGAGAGAGAGAGGTAGCTTTCAGGAAAATTTTTCTTAATCTTAAATATGGACCCAAGAAAGGGCCAGCTGTTCTACCAGTCTTTGAACAATGCTGTGTGTGGATATACAAGTTGAAAGTATGGCAGTCCTCGTGCAGCTATGCAAGGATAAGCCTGAGAAGAATAACCAAAATTCTAAAAATGGCAGGGCAGAAAGTTGGAAAGAAATTGGGTCCTTGATGATGCTATCGAGCTTCAGAATTAACTTATCTATAATCACCACACCTCCGAAATTCTTTATCATGTGAACTAATATATCCCCTTCATATCTCAGTCATTGTAAATTGGATCTTTGGTAATTCTAACCACTCTGTTACAAGAGCAAATAAAAATGACCAGAGAAATTACTATAGAATCTAATCAAATTTAAATTTTAACATAAAATTATTATTTCCTCTAGAAATCTCAAATTTAATAAATATGGAGCAGAGGTACTGAGTTTAGATGTTAAAATCTTTCTTTATTTACCAGTTTGAAGTCCTGCAATGGCTCACTTGAGGCTTTAAGGATATAATCTGAACTCTTTAGCATGGCATACAAGACACTGCATTAACTGATGTGCGATTAACTGTCCATTTTTTTTTAAGCAACTTTCTAACTCACCCTAGGTTCCAGGAATCAAGAATTCTTGTAGTTGCTAGAATGCACCATATAGTCTCCTATCTTCATCTACTGGCAAATGCGACTTTCTCTATGTGGACCCCTAATGCATACTTATCCTTCAAAGCTCAACTTGCATTCTCCTCTCCTCCCTGCCTATCACCCAACTGTTGCCACTGTTGGTTTAGCAAGCTCTCTCCTCTATTAGACTTTGAGTTCCCTGGAAGTAGCAACTGTTTCCAACATGTATCACAATGACTGATACACAGTAAACACTAAAAAAATCTTGGTGGAATGATTTAATGAACCACATTTGGGGGCAGTCATAAGTTCCTTCCATTGCAGTACTGGATGATGCAGATTTATAAAATATATCCATCATCACATCAAGTTCTATTAAACAGCACTATTTTAAAGGGTCGTTAATTTGTTTTAAAATGATTCAAAACCAGTTTTATATGACTTTTAAAAGAATAACAAAACATAAGACAAAATAATGTTATAACTTTTTAAGAAAATTCATGCTATGTGACAAACATTTATTATGAAACAATGACCAAGGATAAAAAAATGGATAAGAGATGTCTCTGTTCCCAATAACATTCTTGGTCTGACCACAGACTACTACCTAAATGCTTTACAATAGCCATAAATGATATTTACCATTCCTAATCAAAACTATAGGCTCCCTAAAATAAAATCTTTAGTGAGCAAAAAGGAAATCATCCCACAATTTTTACATATTACACATATTTCACATTAATGTAGACTAAGTAATAAATGAGTGTTTGATTAAAGTGTTTAATATAGTGCAAGAAACGTAATATTCAATAAATGCATGCTAAATCTGAATCAACTTTATGCAGAGATGAACAAAGTATTTTTCTAAGTTTTATTTCTTTATGTACATATACCACAGATTCATCTGAGGAAAGTAAAACCATATTTGTTACAGAAATAAAATTAGTATCATAGTTATAAATTATCAACTCACAATGTATAATTGGTACCCATATTTTAAATGTTTTCATGAAAAACAATCAGAAAAAATGAGAGAGCAAAAAAAAAATCAGAGAGCAAAAATGCATGCAGTTTAAAATAAAATCTCTCTCAACTACCAAAAGAAGTCACCAAACTCTTGGCTACTTTCTGTTTTGGTACAATCATTAGCAACCTAAGATCTGTTAAAAACTGACTCGCTACTTCAAATAAAAGACATTTAGTAGTGTTCAGATCTCAATTTAGACTTAATTCTGTTACTAACTGTCTCATTTACTCAGAGACAGCAATATAGGAAGAGTGAGAATTCAATTGCTTCTACTCCAATGGCTCTCTACTAGCTATAGATACTTGGGAAAGTCTTTTTATCTTGGGCAAGTCTTTTTATCTCTCATCAGTAAAATGGAGTGGTATTTGCTATACAGATTAAATGAGGTAATAACACGTTAAAGTCTTTTCCTTTTGTGAACCACAGAACACATGCAAATGTAAGGTAACTGTTACTCAATACATGTTTTATCGAAGACAAGAAATTTAACCAAATAACATCTTACATTCTCTTTCAATGAAATATAGATATATAAATGTAAATATAATGACAGTATGAACTGATGGAGGGTAAAAAGGCAGTGAGCATTTCTTACCCTTAGGATAGTTAAACTGTATTAGGGAAGCATTTCTAGAAAGTTTATATGCAATAGAAGGCATTACATTATTAAGTTTCACATTAGGAATAAACACTACAGTACATGAGACACAAGAGTGATCATTGTGAACCTGAATAAGATATAAGCTGGACTTTAATGATTGACTGGGTAGTATTTAAAGAGGTGACTTAAGTATAAATGGCAAGTTTATTCCAGACAGGGTGAATGTCATGATCAAAGGGTCACAGAAAATATAAAGCATTAAGAAGATCGACTTGGATAAAGTAGAAAGTTTCTGAGTAAGAGTTATAGGGAATAAGGCTAGAGAAGTTGTAAGGTCAGGTGCCAAGCTAAGAATTTTCTAATTAAGAAAATTAAGATGGCAGCAGGATGAGAGTAGGGCAAGTGCTGGTGAGTCAGAGAAAACAGTATATTTATTCATCCATTCAACAAATATTTATTGATCTACTAATTTCCAGGCACTATTCCTGATTCTGGGAATAATACAGTCAGTGAATTTGTAAGACTTACCTTTATTAAGGAATGCAAACAATAAATAAAACCATGCAAACAAAGTAAAATACCTCAAAGAGTGATATGTGCAATAAGGATAGAAAGGGTAACTGGATGGAGTTTGAATGTGGTGGGGACTGAGAAGGAAGACTGGTGAGGAGACTGAAAAGAAAGACCAGTGACTATTAAAAAAAGAAAGCTGTATGCATGTGAGGGGCAGACGGTACATGGGAGATCTCTGTATCTGTCCCTCAATATTGCCATGAACCTTAGTGCTCTAAAAAAAAAATCTATTAAAAAAAAAAAAGAAGGAGAGTGGGGAGGCAGGCAGTGTTTATATTATCAAGGGCTCTCTAAGCTTTTTTTTTTAATATTTATTTATTTATTTATTTGGCTGCACTGGGTCTTAGTTGCGACACGCAGGATCCTTTAGTTGCGGCATGCAGGCTCTTCGTTGCAGCATGTGGGATCAAGTTCCCTGACCAGGGATCGAACCAGGGCCCCCTGCATTGGGAGCGCGGAGTCTTAACCACTGGACGGCCAGGGAAGTCCCAAGGACTCTATAAGCTTAGTGAAAGACTTTAAACTTTATTCTAAAACCTACTGAAATCTATTGCAGGGTTCTAAGATTAGGACTGATATAATATGATGAAGTTGATTTAAGATCACTAAAGCCATTTACTAAGTCAAAGCATGGGCAGTAAGAGGAAGACTGGTCTACCGTAGGCAAGTACACCTGAAATAACACAATACTATAAATCAACTATACTTCAATAAAAATAAATTAAAGAAATAAATTAAAAAATAAAAAGAACAAAAATATGGGAAAAAAGAGAAATCAGCAAATTTTTTTAACGACCACCAAATTTGTCCAGAATGGGCCAAATAGTAAATATTTTAGTCTCTTTCCCAAGTATAGAATTCTGCTCTTATAGCATGAAAGCAGACACAGACAACACATAAGCAAATGATTATGGTTATGTCCACACAAAATTCTACTTACAAAAGCAGGTGGTAGGCCAGATTTAGCCTGGAGGCCATGGGTTGTCAACTCCTGGTATAGAAAGTGAAGGAACCCCAAATTCAAAGCTAGTTCTCCCTGCCCACTGATACTCCACACAAGACTTCTACCAAATTCAGGGAGACAACAATCTGGGAGACTGGAAGCTTGACAATAATGTTGAGCAAGATCTCATAATGAGATGATACTTAGATCCCAGAGTCCTGCTAAAGGGAGAGGACTGACATACACACAGAACAGACCTCAACCTAGACATCTGAAACACATGTGAACTGAGACAAACTAAACTGCAACCTAGCTCTTATCCACCTCAACCCTCCATCAGGTCCAAGAGAGCAGACCCTCACCATAGCTGTCTTACATAGGAAAAAGCTTTCCCTCTCTACATGTTGACGAAAATTCAATTAACTATCAAGTTAAGAAGAAAAAAGAGAATTTTATTCAAGCCAAACTGAGGATTATAACCCAGGAAGCAGATTCTCAGAAAGCTCTGAGAACTGTTCCACCTGTTAGAAGTTGAAGGCATAGTCATATACATTTTTGAGACAAAGGATCATACATCAAAATGATACACTGATTTTACATAAAGTTCACCAAGGATACACAGTCCAGGTAAACACGTACAAAGCGAACAGCAAGGCACCATGACCCCTACAGAGCTGGGAAAGAACACTATTCTTTTAAAAAATTACATTGCTAGCGTCAGAAGGAAGAAAAAAAAATTTACCTTTACAGTTGAGCAGGCACTCCCACCTTTGAGGAGCTCTGGTTAATGCGTAATGCAGATGCACACTGCACATTAGGGAGGGAGAAGGCCCAAACAAACACAGAGCGGGAATTTTACGTTTATTTTTTCTTGTCCTGCCTTAAAATATGAATTTTATTTCATCAAGGGAAAAATATTATTTACTCTAGCCTCTACAAATCTTTTAAACACAATATCTGATAAACAACAGAAAAATGATGAGATGTGTGAAGCAGCAAAAGAATTAACAGAAGCAGATACACATCTGACCTAAATGCAGGACTTAGCAGACACATCAGCTATTAAACTATTATTTTTAGCTATTATGTAAAAGTAAAAAAAGGTTAAAAACAGAAAAAACAGATGAAAAGATTAAAAATTTCAACAGAGAAATGAACTATCTTTAAAAGAACCAAATGAACATTCTATAACTGAAAAACACTATCTAAATTAAGAATTAACTGACTGGGCTTAAAAGCTGACTGGACTCAGCAGAAAAATATTAATAAACCTGAAGACAGGCCAACATAAATTAACCAAGGGGAAAAATTACCAAAAAAAAACAAAGAAAAAGAACAGTTTGAGATGTATTAGGTAATATCAAACAATCTAATGTACAAACTAGAAGTTCCAAAACACAGATGAAAAAAGGATAGAAGAAATGCCTTAAGAAATAATGGCTAAGGTTTTCCACAACTGATGAAAGACATCAACACTTAGACTCAAGAAGCTCACCAAAATCCAAACAATATAACAGAAAGAGAAGCATACACCTAGGTATATCATAGCCAAATGCTAACAGCCAAGATAAAGAAATTTTTTAAGCAGCCATATTAAATAAAATAAATAAATAAATCACATTTCATTCAAAGGCAAAAACAATGAGAATGATTGCCAACTGCTTATCAGAAACAAAAAATAACAGAATAACATCTTTAAAGTGTCGAAAGAAAAGAACTGCCAATCTAAGATTTTATACCCAGGGAAAATATCCTTCAAAAATGAA